>NW_028274810.1:94143064-95343064 GCF_037043125.1 Eumetopias jubatus | reverse complement strand
TGGCTCGGGTCATGATCTTGGGGTCATGAGATCGAGCCCCATGTCAGGCTCTACACTCAGCGCAGAGTCTGCTTGAGATTCTCTCTCTTTGTCTGCCCCTCCCCCCTCTCTAAAACAAATCTTTAAAAAAATAACTGTTCACTGACTCCATACTATTCTGCAGTAGATACTGGATATGATGGGGTGAACAACCTGGACAAGGCCCGGTTCCTGATGGAATCACCATCTAGTTGGGGAGACAGACGTCAAATGAATAAGCACAAATATGTTACTCTGAACAAGTCTGATGAAGGAAATGATGCTAAGTAAGGAGAGAGTGGAGGATCAGTCTGTGCAAAGGCAGGGCCATTCTTTAGGGCACATGAGTTGTACACCGCACTATTCTAGAGGGCACCATTCACATTGACTTTGCTACCTCAATGTTCCCTTTCTGCTTTCTCGGTCCTCCCACATCTATTTAACCTTGTGCATCCCATATGGCATAATACAACCCCCTGGAAGGCTTTAAGGAGGGCAATGCATGATGTAATTTGTGTTTTCAAAAGATCATCCTGGCAGCTGAAAATGAATTAAGTAGGGCAAATGTGGGAGTAGGGAGACCTTGGGAAGGCTACAGCAGCGGTCCAGGTGAAGCAATATGGCTTGGACTGGGGTTGGGGGTGGGGGAGGAGCAGTGGTGGAGATGGAGACAAGCAAACAGAATCAGGTCAATGATTAGGTGTTTGGATAGGCTGGTGGGTGGCTGGATGGATGGGTGAATAGAATGCTTCTCCCCTTCCTCCCTGTTCCAGTTTCTCTTTGAGACCCTAAATGTGCCCAGTGTTTAATCTCACCAAACCTTGTATCGTTCTGATATCAGGGGAGGGTGGAAAAGTAACCCAGGAGGTGTGGGGAGGAGCCAGATCTGGATCTCGGAATGATGGACTCCAGTCTGGGCTCTTCCCAGCATGCCTTGTGGTCTCTGAGAACTCTGGGAAATGGAGTTCTGGACCTGGCGGGGTGAGCTGGGCATCACCTCCTCTTCCTGGAAGCCACTGAGGTCCTAGTGGTGAGCGAAGGGGATGCTCCTGCACTTCCAGTGCTCCACGAAGGCCGTAGCTCAGAAGGACATGAAGATGCTGAAGAACACAGTTGCCAGTCAGAGAAGTAGCCCTACTGCAAGGGAGGGAGAGAGGACATACTGCAGGGCCAGCACTGCTTTCCCTGCAGGCAGGCCCAGATGTCTCAAACACCTACCCATTCCCTTGCTCTTGTCCCTGGCTCACCTTGCCATGGGCCAGATCTTGGAAATATTCCACGTGGCACAGGTGTTGCAGAGTGGGCACATGAGGAAGGCACCTCACGGCCCAGATCTCTTCCCTGGGAGCAAAAGGTGCCCATCGTGGGAGGGGCTGTTCCCAAGCAGCCAGCTGATCCGGCCCACCCAGCCCATCCCCCTACCCCTGGCTCCAGCCACTCATGGTGTGTTGGTGCCCATGGCCATAAGGCCAGAGATAAAGACCGGGGTGCCCACAAGGGCGGCAGACAGGCTAGCAGCCAGGCTGTGCAAAAGCCTGAAGAGGTGACTAAGTCTGCGAGCCACCAACTCTGCACTTGACCCCAGCTCCCGCTCCCCACCCCCCGGTGCCCGACTCACCTAGCCAAAGTAGATGGCCACCTTCTCCCCAAAGTACTCTCATACGAGGTACAGGGGTTGGTGCTTGTGCTAGCATCGCCAGAGGCCCAGTATGAGCACAGCAGTTGGCGAGGGGTCTGCACCAGGCGCCTGATACCTGGGCAGTTCGTAGGGGCCCTAGGCACACGAAAGGAGGGAGGGCTGTATTCCCTTCTGATCCCCCAGCGGTGGAAGAGAGCTGAGCTTGTGTCTTTTCCACTTCATGCAGTGGGAAGGCTGTAGTGTAGACTCCCTCGGCCAGCAAACAGGCAATGGCCATATCTGTGCGTTTCTGCTCCCTATAGACAGCCAAGAGAGAATCCTACATCAGCCCCCTCCCCTTAAGGTCCCAGCTCCACCCTCCCCAGGAAGTTGTCTCTGTGTGTGTCTCCCTTGTCTCTGTGTGTTGGAGAAGTACGAGTCATGGGACTCACTGCCTAGCAATCGGTGAGCAGAGCAGGGGTCAGAAGCCCCCTGCCCAGTGCGAGACCTAACACAATGGGATTGCAGGGTCTAGTCTCTAGGCTGGAGACAGAGGGTGGAGACGTGCCAGTTGCTAAGCCCGAGAGCCCATCTACCCACAAAGCTCAGCCTGGGCTGGTGTGTTCCAGCCAGAGGAGCCTCTGAGGGGGATTGAAGAGGTGGGACTCAGGCACCGGGAGCCTCTAGGACACAGACTGGCTAAGACCTAAAGTGAGCGAGGCGACAGTTGCCTCCCTGCGGAACCTAGGGGCAAAGCGCCCCGCCCCTCCGCGGAAGGCTCCGCCCCGCCTCACGGGGCTGGCGGGGAGCTGCGGGCTGGGAGCGCGTGGAAGTCCAGCGGCTGCGGGGCCACGTGTTGCTGCAGAGAGTTGCACAGGCGCAGGCGCCGCAGCGGCTCCCCCGAGCGGTCCGAGGCCAGGTTGGAGGGTCACCCGCACCAGGCGACACTCCGCACCCGGGCAGACCCCTCCCGGGCCCACGACTCGGTCTCAGTTCCTCCGCGTGAAACCAAAGCAGCGCCCCAGGGCGCGCTCAGCTTGGCGAAGGGCACGGTCCCGGCGCGGCGCTGGGAGGGACCGCGCTCCTGGGGGCCAGGGTCTCCCGGTGGGCCAGAGCCCGGAGCCCCTCCCCTTGCGACCCCGGCAGGGGGTGACAGATCCCGTTCTGAGCGAGGGTCCTTTCGGCCTTCAAAAGGGCTTTGACGCGCGTTTTCTCGTTTGAGATTCAAACGAGGAGGGAACTAGCCACCCCCATTTTATAAACGTGGAAGGACGCAGAGTGGGCCGGCGTCCTAGAGCGGTGGCTGCTCTTCCCCAAGTATTGGGCGCCTGCAGTGTGCCAGGCCCTGGGCTGAGCGCTGTACACACCTCACCTACTTAAGCATCACAGCTCCTCTGGGGGACTGACACGACGGTAAAGCCCATTTTTACAGATGAGGTGGTGCAGTCGCTTGCGCAGGTCACAGAGCTTGTTAGGGGAGCCCGCGCTCAGCCTCGGGTACTGAGCCGGCGCAGCCCGTCTCCACCGCGCGCGGGGTCCGCTGGAACTCACACTGCGAGCACCGCCGCGGGGGGCGGAGGAGGGCACAGCGGCTCATCGGGCAAGAGCACGAAGACTGCCCCACCGCGGGGGCGGGCCCGGGGTGGGGGGAGGTGGACAGAATGGGTCTGCCTCACTCCCCTCCTGGGCGGGAGGCAGGGGACTGGGTTTATCAGTCCCAATGAAGCCAGAATTAAAGGAAACTGGGCTGCAGCAAGAGGGATTGGGTTTAGTTCTAAGGAGGAACTGCCCACTGCCCGTTGCAAGCAATGGACCAGAGATGCCACGGGATTGCTCGCGGAGGGAGAGAGGATTCAGGAGAGGGACTGTCGGTTGGCTACACTGGCCTCGGGTGAAGTGGGGCAAGAGTCCTGTCTGGCCCAAGTCTCACCGAGTTCGGTTTCCCCGCCGCGGAAAAGGTTGCCCCTGGATTCTGAGGCACAAATGCTGACGCGGGACGCGCAGAGATGGTCGTCGTCCATGTCCTCGTTGCCATCGCCGTCCTGGGCTCAACAGGACCGGAGTGAAGGGGCGCGGAGCCCCGCGCAGGCGCAGGGGCGGGTGCCGGGAGTTTGCCCAGTCTCCGTCGCCCCCGGCTGGGCTGCCCCGCCCCCGGCTGAAGGGGCCGTGCAGCAGCCCCGAGTGCCGACCCGACCCGCACCGTCTCCCTCCTCTCCAGCCGCGCTCAGCCCAAGAGCGGCCACCACTACCGTAAGAACAACGGGGAAGATAATAGCCAACATTTATTGTGCCCTTGCCTTGGTGCCCGGTGCTGCGCTGAACATTTTACACACATTTACTTACAACTTCAAGAAGCGGGGGCTGTTTTCTTCATTTTACAGACGAACACACAGGAATTAAAGTGAATGGTCCGAGGTCCTAGTTCGCCTTCACCTTCCTTCTGGACGCCCTCCCCAACCCCAGCCTCAATCAGTCATCTTTGCTCCCAGGATCCACCCCTACTTTCTAGAATAGAGTTGAACACCAGCTTCCCCCACCCCCACTGCCCCAGCCTCTGGGTCTGAGGTCACAGGGAGGGGAGAACCTCCACCCCCCCCCACACCCTTCACTCCCCACCCCCAGCTTGGCCCTCTCGGAATTTGGCTCCACACATCTCCAACTTGTACCGGGCCCCTGAGCCTCCTGCCTCCATCTGGGCACTTCCCCCTCCCCCCAAGCCTGTGCCTGGCACATGGGGATTACAACTGGCACCGGGCTGCCCAGGGAGTAAGGCGATCCACCGCAAGACAGGAAAACCCCGCCCCCACCCCCACCCTGGACTCGGCCTGGGCCCTGGGAGCCCACCCAGCAGCCTTTGCAGGTGGGTTCCTGCATCCCCTTCCTTATCCTGGGGCCAGGTTCCTTGCCAGGGGTCCTCCCAGTTGCCCAGGTGCCCAGCCAGATTTGGCTGGCAGAGGGAAGAACTTGCCACGGACCAGCTCAGTGTGGCCTGGGAAGGGAGCCGGGAGAAGAAAAAGGGAAGGAAAGGGAGGAAGGAGGTGCCAGCACTGTATTCCCTTCCTACGGGCAGCCCCCAGGCTTCACAGCTGGAAAAGCTGGGAGGACCAAGAGAGGAGGGCCTGTGAGGGGCTGGACCCCAAGACAGCATTAGGGGATGGGGGAGGGGTTGAAGGGAGGGGAGTGCCTAGGGCCGAGAGCATCTGAGCTGCTTGGAGCTGCTTGGTGGCTCTGCAACCTTGGGCAAATGCCTGTCCCTCTCTGGACCTCAGCTTCTCGAACTCTGTTCAGGCTGCTATAACAAAATACCACAGACTGAGTGGCTTATAAACAACAGAAATTGGGTGCCTGGGTGGCTCAGTTGGTTAAGCGACTGTCTTCGGCTCAGGTCATGATCCTGGAGTCCCGGGATCGAGTCCCACGTTGGGCTCCCTGCTCAGTGGGGAGTCTGCTTCTCCCTCTGACCCTCCTCCCTCTCATGCTCTCTGTCTCTCATTCTCTCTCTCGCAAATAAATAAAATCTTAACAACAACGACAACAACAACAGAAATTTGTTTCTCACAGCTCCGAAGGCAGGAAGTCCAAGATCAAGGCACCAGCAGGGTCCTTGAGAACCCTCTTCCTGGTTTGGAGACTGCACTTTCTGTGTCTTCACTGGGTAGAAGGGGCTACAGAGCTCTGTGGGGTCTCTTTCATAAGAGCACTGATTCCATGCATGAGGCTCTGCCCTCAAGAGCTAATCACCTCCCAAAGGCTCCTAATACCATCGCACTAGGGATTCAGATTTCAAATTATAAATTTGGGAGGGACACAGTCAGTCTATGGCACTCCCCATCTGTAGGGAAGGGGGTTAGGACTCCTTGAGAGCCTGTTTGGGGTAAGGAAAGGGGCGGGCTGCGGGCTGGTAAGTCCTGACTGGGAAGATCAGCAGCAGGGCTGGACCACAGCAAGCCCACCCCCACCCTCACCTCAGGAGATGGTCCCTCCTCCTACAGCCTTCCCTCCAGAGCCCCAAAGTTCAGTGGCTCCAGGGCCCTGAGCAGGAAGCATGGCTACCCTTTTCCCAAAGGTCCAAGTCGAGGCCCGCCCCTGAACCAGTCTGGGGCATAGTCACTACTCCTTCCTTCCACAGAGCCTCAGGGCCCATGGAGGGGGTGGGGTGAGTGGAGAGGTATTTGCCTTTGAGCTGTTGTGATCTAAGGGTGGAATTTGGGGCACCAAAGCAGGGGGAAGGCAACTTCTTCATGGCCTTGTGACACTTCACTGAAGCGGCCTCTGTCCCCAAGCCCTGAGAGGGGAGTTTTATCTGGAGCCCAGACCCTCTCCCTGGACAATACACACAGGACCTGCTGCATAATCTGTGGTGTCCAGAGTTTCAAGATGGCAACAGCAGAGCATTAAACCAGGTGGGAAGGCCCCTCTGAGTGTGGGACCCTGTGGACTGCCCACGTGGCAGGCCCACGAAGCTGGCCTGAATCCACACATGTTGTCTACACATGCTTCTTATTCTCCATGTGACCCTGCCCAGAGCACACACTGTGGGCCCAGCCACCGGCTGTTACAATAATGGTTTGCGGTTCCTTCCTCCCTCGGGCTCCCAGTTCTGCACTACCATGGAGTAGTACACTGAAGTGGCACAGGGGCAGGGCTTGCAGGGGCTGAGAAAGTGGGGCTGGGATGGCAGGTGGTTGGGCTCCAAGTCCCAGGCCCACCACCCTCCCTATCTTGTCCTTACACAGGGAAACAGCAAAGGGAATTGTTCACCTCTTGGTTTGGGGTGAAGGAGGGTGACAGGGTGATTCTCTGATGGGAGCAGGGCTAACCAGGAGAAAACTGGCCTGCTGGTGTCCAAGAAGGATGCAGAAGCTTCCTTTCTGGGGGAGCTTCAAGCCCAGAGATAACTGGCTGGACATGGGGTAGGTGGTGCTCACAACACAAGTACTGGTAGCTGGGGCGGGGGGGCGGGGTCACATTCAGGTCCAGAGGCTACCTGGGGTCCCACTCCCAAGCTTTGCTGTTGCCTGCTGGGGTAAGGTCTACTGAAGCTAAGAACAGAGAACGGGCTGAACCCACTGCCCAGGAGCAGAGGAAGCCTACAGTGGGAAGGTCTCCGGCCCAGGAGTGGAAGCTAACCTACGAGCTGTACCACTGTGAGGCATGGGGTCCTGCCCAGGGACCTTCATTCTCTGGGGTATGGGATAAACTCAGGTCTCAGCTCTGAACCAGAGTTGGGGGTAAGAAGATGCTAAAATCAGTCCTTTAGGCCCTGGAAGGGGTGACGAACCTATGGGTAGTGCCCAGGGAGGCAGACATGGTAGACGCCGTGCAGGCAATCAGGGTGCCCAGGAGTGTGAGCCAGAGTGGGGAGGTACGAACCTCCTGTGTGTGCCAGTAGGAGTATGTAAATGTGTGGAGGAAAGTGTTTTAGAACAAGTGCTAGTATGTGATCATGCATGTTGGGTATGGGTGTACAGAGTTGCCGGTGCTGCCTTCTCAAGAGGGGGCTCCAAGGGTCAGGTGGCTTCTGGGGTCACACACCTGGGACCCCAGACCCTTCCAGCTAGCTCAGACTCAGGCCAGGCCTCAGCCCACCATTAGGGGGTGTCAGAACGCATAAAGGCCCTCTTCATCAGCACCCCCCCGCCCCCAGATTTTAGCCTGTCTGGTAGATGGGGCAGAAGTGAGACACAAGAATGGGCAAGTTCACTCTTGCTGGCTTTCCACAGGGCAGAGCTGCCCAACAGGGCAACTCACTCCCTGACCCCACCTGGTCCAGTCCCTGGCCCTCTGTATGAGCTTTCTGATTCCCCAAGTTGGCGGGGCCCCTGTCCTAAGCTTAGTCTGACACCTTCACGATGGAGAAAGGTACTGCAGAGAGAGGGCTCGCCTCAACACGATGGTGGACTACATTTCCCAGCATGCTCTGCAGCTCCATGTAACCATGTGACTATGTGTTGGCCAATGGAAGGTGGGCAGAGGCCAGGTCCTAGGAAACCTCCTAGGTAACCTTCCACTTGCACTCATTCCCAGTTGGCGGACTGGAGGCTGATGCCCCAGGGCAAACCTCAACTAATATAGGCTCTCGATTGAAGTCACTTGAGGTCTAGGGCCGGGCTGGGACACCCCCTCTTCCCACTCACCCTCTCTAGGTGCTGCAGAAACGGGGAGGACAGCAGGCAGTTAGGGGAGAAGCTTGAGTCCTGGGCCCCCGCCCCTATAGTTCCTCAGCTTCCAGAGCCTAGACCCCCAGGTCAGAGGGAGAAGGCCAGGGGGCACCCAGATGCCCTCAGACCACTGACCCACAGAGCCTTGCGTCCCCAACTCACTGCCATGAATTCTGCCAGGAAGGTGCTGCTGGGGCAGGAGGCTTCTCAGGACACCATCCTCCCGACAGCCCCTCTGGCCAGTCCTCAGGATGAGATCCATAGTCCTGCCTCAGCCTTAGGACATGGGTGCTGCCCTCTGCCTTGGGTCACCTGAGGGTTGGGAGTAGGGATCAGCAGGGGTGTTCTCAGAGGTGTTGGGGAGCAGGCCAGCTGCCACCTGGTCCTGGTACCACAGCTGTTCCGCCAGGCCATTGAGCACGTGGGCAATGTCGGCCAGCCCAGCCCGTCCATCTAGCGTGCGTCCATCTGCCAGCCGCCGGCCTGGCACACTCTTCACCCGCAGGAGGGGCAGTTTCCAGGCCTGCCGGAAGGCTGTGAGATCCCGCTCAGGCACATCTGTTTGCATGTACTGGTCAAATCTGGAGGAGGGTCAAGGAGCCTGGCTGGATGCCTCAGCTTACCGCCCCATCACACCTAGCCTTAGCCCTCCTCGATGGGCTGGTGGAGGGGAGGGCCCCTGCTGCCTTGAAGATAAAGTCCATGGGACTAGACCCCCACAGCTGGGCAGAGGCAGGGTCCCCGGTCCCCTTGCTTCATGCCTTGCCAAGTGTGGCCTCTGCCCCAGGGGCCACCCAAAGGATACTTGGAGCCGATGACCATCCTGACAATACCAGGGGCCTCGCCGGCTACTCGGGCCAGCTGTCCAGGGAGGTCTTCAAAGGAGGCACGGTCGGTGAAGGAGAAGAGGAATAGGAAAGCATCTGTTTTCTCCTTGCAAGTCTGGGGATGGAGAGGCTGATGTGAGACTTGTACCACAGGCCCTGAGAAGTCTCAGCTCACACCCTCCCTCCACAGGCCCAGTCCCCACTGCCAGCTCAGAGCTCTCCCACCTGGGGCAGCACCCTCAGCCCATGCCCACATCTGGCTCCTGCAGACAAGGCAGGCTGGGCTCAGACACTCGGACTCAGAAGTCCATCTCGCAACCAGCCACTCCCGGACCCTCCCAGGCCCACCTGCCTGCTCACCGGCAGCATGTGATCGAACTTTTTGAGTGCAGACTCCCCACAGTCCCAGAACTCAAAGCGGAACATGACAACACGGTCGCTGGCCTGCAGCTTGGCTGGCCAAAATACCACGGTGGTCTGGATGCCTGGGGAGGGTCAGCCATTCAGCATGGGGGAGGCACAGTGGAGAGGGTTAAGGGGACCAGGAAGGAATAGGAAGAAGACACGTCCTTGGTGGGTCACCAGCCTGACAGGGAAGGCATATTCGCTGACCTGGGAGAATTCTCAGTCTGATGGGAGAAACTGACCTGCCCTAGATGAGCCTCCAGTCTGCTGGGGAGATGCAGCCCTAGCCCTAGCCATGACAAAGCAGTTTCACTTGTACGTATAGGGGGACCCAAAGATACTGGATACTGGACACTGTTCCAACCTGCTGGCCAATCAGCATCCAGTGGAAGGAAACAAGAAAGGAAGAGTAGTACTCCCTGAGCACCTTTCTTGTGCCAGCTCCGTACTAGGTCTAGTACTTTGGGGTTGGTACTATTATCTGTGCTGAACGAAGGAAACAGATGTAGTCTCAGAGAAGTGAAGTGACTTTCCAAGGTTGCACAGTAAATGGTGGGACAAGGGCCAGTGTCTCCTCCACTGCAGGGAAGGCCTCCCCGGACGGACTCACCAGTGGTCTCATGGTGTGCCACGGGTACCTCCAGGCCAGCCAGCTTGGCCACCAGGGCTGTCTTGCCCACACCACTCTTGCCAGACACGAAGATCTTGTAGCTGGCTGTGTCAATGGCCACGGGTGGGGGCAGCACTGGTCGCTCCAGCAGCCCTGGGACAAGAAGGGAGCCAGGTGGGGTCAAGTGGTCAACCTGCACTTGCCCCATCAGACCCATCAACTCTAAGAGCTTTTCAGTGCCAGCCAGCCATGGTTCTCTATGCTCATTACAGAGGCCTGGACACAAGCAGGGTCTCTGGGTGAGCTCTGCTAAGAACACCTGTGCTCTGTGAGCTGCACCACGGCCTACTCCAAATAACATCGAATTACTTTTATTTAAAGTTTGATGCATGAGATTATTTTTACTGATACTTTATCACATGTTCTAGATTTCCCACATGTAAAGGCAAGGTTTTTCATAAGTCTTTCCTCATTGGAGAAATATCAGCAAAAATATTCTCAATTACTATAAATAAACTCAGTAGAATCAATATATCAAGATCTTTATGAATGCTTTTAACTAACTTGAAAAAAAATTTAATTATGATACATCCATAGGCTTAGGACCTTAAAGTCCTAAGTTGTGGGTTGCCCTCTCATTCTCTGGTCTTAAGCTTTCTGATGCTTTGTTTCTTCTGTCCAGAGCTGAGCCCCCACAGCAGATGCCAGGCCCCTCTGCTGACCTGCCAGTCCAACCTTGGGTGAGTTGGCTTCATCCTGGGAAACATGAATGTCTTGTCTTAGAGACAGCAGGATATAGAAGAGGCTTGCCTCTACTTACTAGGCTGGATCTTGGAGAAGTCCGTAAGGTGTACTGTTGAGGGTAATTGGGAGTCTGTTGTATAACGTGCCCAGCAGAGGGCCTGGCACCCAGTGAGAACTCAATCAACAGCCTCTCTGGTGACAGTGGTTCTTGGCAGGGTTTCCGCTGTTTCCATGTTCCTGGTCTGATGATGGAATTAACTCTAAGGTGATTCCGTGGCGGAGTCCCCAGGGATAGGGCTTCCAGGAGTCCCCAAGGCTGAGGAGTGCAGCAAAGCAGGCCCTCACTGCCCTACTTCTTTGCTTCCCCCCCCCCCCCCACCAGGGAACAAAAGGCGAACAGACTTGGGCGGCAGACACTTACCAAACACCCGTCTGCAGTTCTTGCGGAGGATGCAGGCCAGGTACTCCTTGCCCTCGGCGCTCTCGTGCCAGTCTGGAACAATCACCGAGCCCGGGGCAGGTGGTCTGGCCATGGCTGGGCGCCCCGACCGGGTAGGGAGATGGCAGAACGCTGAGTAGGGGATGGGAGAGGGTAACTGTCCCGAGCTGGACCTGTGATCCCTCTCAACCTGCTCTCTGACTCTCCCTTGGAGCCCCAGCTCCCTCCTTGGGGTGGGGGATCAGCTATGGCCCCCCAGCCTTATCTCCATTAGCGCTATTGGAGCCCGAGCTTCCTTTCAGTCCTGGAGAGTTCCACACTCCCCGTCTCCCTCTTATTACCCAGAAGCTGCAATCCCAGAGTCTCTTCTTCCCCATATTGTTCCCTGGGGAAATACTTATCCCACTATTGCCTCGTGGCGGGGGGGGGGGCGATTTACACAGCCCTCCCCTCCTTTGTCATCTCGGGGCGGGGGCGGGGGGGCTGTGTTACACAGCCCTGCTTTTCCTCTGCCTCGATCCCGACTCCCTGGGCCATCCAGCCCTCACCATCAGCAGGTCCTGTCGGCGAACGGGCCCGGGCGGAGCTGGTCCCTTTAAAAGCCCAGCCCGCTCGGACTGCTTCCGCCCTGCCGGCGTCCGGCTTCGGAGCCCCGCCCCACGCCCAGGCGCGCGTGCTTGAGGCGCATGTGCGGAGGCTGTTGTCAGGGAGACGTCGGGGGCGGGGCTGTCCCCTCAAGTTCGCCGCTACCACTGCGCAGCGACACCCCCTGGACGGGGCCTTCCCCATCACTCGGTTCGATCCCCCCAAGCTTTCCTCCAAAACCTGATCAAGTCCCTCGCCTCCAGGAGCCTTCTTTGCCTCTCAGTGCCTTAGTCTCCTTTCTATAAAGTGGAAGTAAAATTTACTTCCTAGGGTTTGTTGTTTTGTTTTTACAACAGCGCTCGGCCCATAGCAGTGCTCAGTAAATTATCGCTGCTGTTACTGTCACTCTATTAATTCTGCTCGGCAGGACATAAGAGATGAGTTAAACACCTCTGGCTTCACAAGTGGGGAAACAGCAGCTCAGAGCGGTTAAGGGACTCGCTCAAGGTTTTAAAAATGAGTCAAGAGGCCCACCGTATTGTACTGGCCAGTCATTCATTATTGATTGATTCATCCCATTCATTCAACAAATAATTACTGAGCACCTACTACGTGTTCCCCCCGTCCTACGCGCTGGCAATACAAAGACTACCCAGAAGTACTCCCCTCCTGGGGCTGACATTTCAGCACTGAGGCCTTGAGCCCCTCTCCACGGTTCCAACAATGGGCACCGGCCTGTCACTAGAAGGTGGGTGCTCAGTAAATCCCTGTTAGTGGGACAGGATGCAGGTGGGTCCTTCCTCAGAGGTTGTCTATTATGCTTGATTTTCACCAGTATCTCCTTCAGGGCCTTCATGTAGGACAAATCCTTGTTTTGTAAGGAATCTATAAGTTAACTTTTATTGAAGGCTAACTAAGTGCCAGACAGTGGAGGTTTTATAGAGGCGACCTCATTTAATTTCGTAAACAAGCCTGTGTAGGAAATATTATCCCTCTTGTCTTTTACAGAAGAGGGAACTCAGAGACATTGTGATTCTCAAAGGTCACATCACACAGATGGTCAGTGGGAAAGCTAGACTTGGAACCCAGGGTTTTTGGACTCTGAGCATCTATCCTGCCAGACTGAGTCTCATGTTTTTTACCCTCTGCCCCCAGCCACTAGGAGGGCTCTTCATAGTAATGCTGAAAGCAGCCAGAGGGCCATGAACCCACAAATCACTGCAGCCCATTATGTCCAAGAGAGTAGAGGGGATGCGGCTGTGTGAGACAGGGCACTTGCTCTCAACTTGCTTCCATGGCAGCCAGGCAGAAACACAACTGAATACCCATTCCTATGAGATTCTGCCCCTTGAAACCCTTGCCCACACTCCCAGGTTGCTCAGCTCCCTTTCCTGCAGTTCTTACCGCATCAGCCCAGAGTCAGGATTGGTCACACTGTGTGGAGCGCTCTCTCTCCGTGGCAGGGCTCAGATCTGACTTACAGGCTTCACATTTAGCCCTGCTCTGTCTTGGCTCTTGGAGGGCTCAGGGAGAGTGTGAGGAAACGAAGCAACTTGGCAGAATGAGTTTGCCGGTTCACCTGGAGGCCAGATGTGAAGGCCTCTTGGAGAGGGAGGCTGGTGATCAGAGTTAGTGGCCAGAGGTTTTAGGGGAATCAGCCTTCACTGCCCTCAGGAGCGCCTGAGGGGACGTTTCAGTGAGCATCAGGAGCCTGTTCAAAACATGGATTCTTGGGGTCCATTCTCCAGAGATTCTGCTTTAGGGGGCCAGATGGGTCTGTAAGCTTGCACATTTAACAAGAGCACTGGGCGGTTTAGAAAGTAGGTTCTGCATCAGCCTGCGGGGGCTGCCATAACAATACCACAGACTGGGTGGCTTAAACAACAGAAATCTATTTTCTCACAGTTCTGGCAGCTGGAAGTCCAAACTCAAGGTACCAGCAGGGTTGGTTTCTGGTGAGGCCTTTCTCCCTGGCTTGCAGGCAGCCGCTCTGTGCAAACACACACCCTTGGTGTGTCTTCCTCTTAAAAGGACACCAGTATTACTGGATCAGGGCCCCGCCCTGATTACCTCATTTAATCTTTACTACCCTCTTTAAGGCCTTATCTCCGAGTAAGTCACACTGGGGGTTAGGGCTTTAACACATGGATTTTGGTTGGTGGTGAAGAGGGAGACACACGATTCAGTCCATAGCAAGTCCACAGATCTCACGTAAACACTGCTGCTGGTGGCAGGAAGCCAGTCAAGGGTTAGAGCCTGGGAGTGAGGTGGTCAGAATTTCATTTCGGAAGGATTCTTGTGGACCATTTTGGTCTGGTGAGTTCCGCTTTCCTGTGCCCCCTCCGACCATTAAATTGAGTGTCCCCCTGAGCAAGATGCTTTTCCCCTTAAGGCCTAAGGTGAAGCAGGTGAACCATCTATCTAAAGGCCTTTCTGGTGTAAAACCTCCTGATTAATCCATTAATTTCTTCATGGTTTGGTCTCTCTCCATCCCCCAAGCTGATTGAGCATCTTCTGGACAAGGCCCTATAAGGCCTAGAGAGGATTTATCAAGGCAGGGAGGGACAATCACCTGCCTGAAGTAGATGGCCCAGGTGGGCAGACACACAGACCTGAGGATCTCGGGGCAGGGGTGAGTGGGACACCCAGGGAGTGTAAGTGGAGAAGGGACAATCGGATTTATGTTTCTCTTCTCTTCTCTGCCTGGACACTGCAGCTGTGTCCTGAAGCGTTTGCCAGCTTGCCTTCTGGAATGCCACAGAGGCACCCGAGTGGTCTTTAGGCAACATAAATCTGGCAATGTTACACCCATGCTTAGAGTTTTCCAGTAGTTTTCACTGCACTCAGAATGAATCCAAACCTTGTGCCCTCAAGGCCTTTTGCGACTGGCCCCTGACCACCTCGTACTTTGAGCGGTCACTCTCTTCCCCTTGCCTACCACACTCCAGTGAGCCTGGCCTTCTCCTGTTCCCACACAGGGCCCCTGCACTGCAGTGCCCACCACCTGGTGCTCTCTGCATCTCCCCCACTAATGTCCCGTGCGTGGCTGCTTCACCTGTGCGGAGACCTGCCTCCTCCCCCACGCAAGGACATGCCCTTACCCGCTAGGCTCACTCCTTCATGGCATCCTGTTCTTGATTCTGAAATTTTACTTTTTAAAGATTTTTAAGTAATCTCTCCACCCAACATGGGGTTTGAACTTACAACCCTGAGAGCAAGAATCACATGCTCTACCGACCGAGCCAGCCAGGCGCCTCTTGCTTCTGAAATTTTAAATTGATTGTCGGTCTCTCTCACCAGAACATAAGCTCCATGAGCATAGGGCCTTGTCTTTTTGTTCTGGTCCAACCCCGTTTCGGTTTGCTCGACCTGCAGTAATGAAGTACCACAGACTACGTGGCTTACACAACACAAATGTGTTTTCTCATTTCTGGAGGTTGGAGGTGATAGATGGAGGAGTTGCTAGGGGTGGGAGGGAAGGGTCTGCTCAGGCCTCTCTCTGGCTTGTAGGTGACCATCCTCTCTCCATGTCTTCACACTGCCTTCCCTCTGTATGAGTCTGAGTCCAAATTTGCTCTTTTTAGAAGGACTCGAATCATACTGGATCAGAGCCCACCCTAATGGCCTCATTTTAACTTAATCGCCTCAGTAAAGACCCTATCTCCAAATATGATTACAATCCGAGGTACTAGGGGTTAGGACTTCAACATAAGAATTCGGGGAGGGGGGCGGAAGGATATAATTCAGCCCATAATAATCCCTACTAGCTAGAGTATGTCTGACACAGTAAAAGCTCAAAAGAAACGTGTCGGCTGACTGGCTGTGGCTGCAGCTTGGGAAATGGCCTGAAGAGGATGTGCCTGGAAGGACCAGTTAGGAAGCTGGGCAAACATTCCAGGCCTGGGTGGATGAAGACGTGTACTTGTCAAGTGTGTACGAACACTCCCAGGCCAGGCCAGACACTGCGAAGACCACTGTGAAGTAGATACAGACCCTGCCCTTGTGGATCCGACACTGGTGGGGGCTGTAATCAAATAACCAGGCAACTGCACTTAGAAGCAGGGCAGTAGGGTAGAGAGGAAGGGCAGATTGGAAACGTCCAGATTCTGTTTAAATAGAAGATTTGGGGCTGGAGCTGCCAAATCATCCCCAGGGAGTTCTTTTGAGCCTGGAATGTGCCAGGCCTGTGCTTGGCAGCCAGGCTAGTGTCCTTGACCTGGACAGCCTCATGCATCACTTCCTGCTTACAACCCTCTACACCTGCACCTAGAGTCATGTCCCCCCACCACCACCATGGCCACAAGGGCCACCTGCACCCTCTGCCTTCACTCACACACTCCAGACATGCTGGCCTTTCCTCTGCTCCTTGAACTTGTCAAGTTCATGCCTGCCTCGGGGCCTTTGTTGTTGTTCTCTCTGCACAGCTGCTCTTATATTCAGGTCAAATGTCAGCTGAAATGTCACCTCCTCGGAAAGGCCTCCTCTGATGAGTCCAAGCCCATCCCGTTATTTTCTTCATGGTCCTCATCTGGAACAACCCTGCTCAGCTCTTTGCACATCTGTCCCTTCTCCCTCACCCCCCACTGAAATGTCAACTCCACAGGCAGGGTCTGGCATTACATTAACGCAGGGGTGAGCGCCAGCCCCCTCCTCTCTCGATCCAGTCAGCCACCAGGGGCTGAGTTTTCTCCCTATACATTTAAACAGCCTCTCGTGGTCCAGACCCCACTCCTGCCTGCCTCTCATCTCCAATGCATTCTCCAGTTCTGCCCTGTGCACTCGGGTCACACTGACCTTCTCAAGGTTCCGGAAGGGCTGGTCACACTTGGATTTCTGTGCCTTTGCGAAGGCTAGTCCCTCTACCGGAATACCCTTCTCCTTTCTCCCTCTGGCACTGGCCACAGCACCTCTCACCCTTGGTTCTTGCGATTCCCTAGCACTTTATCTGATTTCTTTCCTTCCAACTGGAGCAAGTACAAGCTTTTACCTTCACCGAAATAGAACTTTGTTTCCTGACTTGATTTAATCTGTCTGCAGCCATTTTAATCCAATAATTTCCCGGTGAACTTGAATTCAGTTGACTTCTCATTCTCTACAGTTTAAACTCAATCTCCTCAAGGTTGTTTCTTCCCATCTCCCCCTCCTCTGGCCCTGGGGCTCATGTTCAATGTGTAGGAGGGCTTACCCAAATGCCAGGAAAGCATGTCTGGGGAGGGGGGCACCCATTCGTTGGATGTCCTCTGTTCTGGACCCTTGTGGGCCTCCTGTTCCAGGGAGAACTCTCTTCCATAATTCTGCCACAGCCCCATCTATGCTGGCCTCTCCTCCCACTGTGGCTTCTGGTCATAAGCTTCTTTCCCTCCTACATTTGAGGGGATGACCCCTGGTTATCAAATCCATACGGGTCACTCTGCACTGCCCTTGGCTCCAAATACCAGCCCTTCTGGATATGCCAGACCTCCCACAGCTCCTCTGCACCTTTCCTGGACCACAGTGAGTCAGTCTTTCCCAGTGTGAGGCCTAGAGGCCTGCCAACATCCTGCATGATTGACTGCCCCAGGCCAGGCGTGGGATCTCCCAGGAAGGCTTTATTCTCATCTGCCCCTTGCCTCAGTTCAGTGGGGTGAGGCTGGGGCACGGAGAAACCCATCTCTTAGCTCTTTCTGGTTCTGAACAACTCTCCTGCCTGACTGGCTATGTTGGTTACAGACAGTTCTCTATCTCCTTTGTTATCTTCCTAGTCTGGTACCTAGACCGTCTTTGGCTTCTGAAGCTCAGGATTTGTCATCTTTGTTCAGCCTAATGTGATACCTCTCTGGTTTGCGATGAGGCTGTGAGCAACTCTAGGGGCAGGTCTCTTTTCAGCCATCTGTGTCCCAGCACCTCGAGGGTCAGTACCTGCTCAGGGAAAGGTGTGCTGAGAATGAATGATCCTCAGGGCAGTGCTGGGCTCTCTTGGCCTTGCTGATGGGTGGGCAGAAGGTTCTTTCTTCCAGGTTTCTGCCTGGTAAGGCCTGGCCCCCAGCCCTCTTTCTCTTCCCTGCAGTGGGTGGGCAGACAGGTTCCCTGAGGGGGAAATGGCACACTCTGCCAGGCCTCTTAGGCATTTTCTTCTAACATCAGCTCAGCTTTGTGCATGCTGACAGGGCCTGGGCCCAGAGCCCAGCCCGGTGGGGAAAACTGGCTTTCCCACAGCTGGGGGCTGGGGCAGAGAGGGCAGGGGGCCAGCCCGGGGGTGGTGCTCAGAAATGTGGCAGAGTCCAGGGATGGGGTCCTACCCTGGCTTTACCAACGGAGGGAGGGGAGAAATGGGCATTTTTCTCCTCCAGCCCATTCAGTTTCCCTCTGAAGACACCTTCTCATAGAGTGCCCAGGACGCAAAGCCTTTCACTGGGTGCCCCCAAGTGGTGTTTTGGGGAAGCGCACCCATTTCACAGTTACTGCCGGATCCAACTGAATTGCTAACCTGAGAGGCTAGCGCATTGCCGCCATGTTAGTGATAAAACTGAGCCTCGGATGAGGTCAAGGGACTCCTATGTGCTCTTTCTGCCCTTGAGTTGTGGGATGACTTGTCTCAGCCCGAAGTGACAGTACCAGCTTTTGAACCAAGGTCTCTTCTGGGTGAAAGTCAGTCCATGTCCCTGTCCTGCAGCCTCTCTAGGAAGCCCTTTCCGGGTTGAAAGGGCATGGAGGGGTCCCTTGGTCCCATTCTTGATCTGACGCTTATATCATTTGTCATCCCCTCCCATGCAAGTTATCAATCTCTGCTTGGGCCCTTCCAGCCATGGTGGAGTCATGAACTCGCAGAGCATCTGCAAGAGTTCTGGACCGCTGTCGGCAGTGGTATATCGTAGGGGGGAGGGGACAGTTACGGCCACTGAGGGCAGAAAGCAGACCGGAGCTAGAGATGCTCCCCCGTCTCTGGGGAGGTGGGAAGGCACAGAGGCGCAAGGGTGAACACCAGTCCCCCATGGCAGCACCATGGCAGCACCACCAGCCAGCCAAACAGCCTGCAAGATTTTGAGGTGATGCCGCCTGTCCTGCTGGAGGCTGGCCTTTCACGGGTTCCCAGATGATGGTGATGGGAGGCAAAGCCTCCGGCTGCAGGGCTCACTGAGGGTAGTGACAAGTGCAAGGCCTTGGTCTCCTTGCCTGAGTCAGTGATTCCTGCACTGCCTGCCCACAGAGCCTGCTGGAGAAAAGCGGTAAAGGCCTGGGAAGGAGAAAGGGCAGTGTGGAGCTGCCCTTCCCCTGGCTAGGAGCTGTCATTTAGATTAAATGTGCACAGGCCTCTGGCCCGTTGATACCCAGAGGAGTGGCCCGGGAATCTTGTGCTAGGCCTGCATGGGAAGGCAGTGGCTGCCGCCTCCTGCCAGGCCTTGGGGGAATCATGGATCTTCTCTGAGCTGTGTTCTCCTTGACTTTAAGGGTTCTCCCCAAATGGGCACATCCCCTCTTCTCTGCTCCCACACACCCTCTGACCTGAGGCTGATCATGTTGCTGTCTCCATGTTCAGGTCATCTCTGGAGTAGGAGCATGCCCATCAGTGGTTAGGAGCATGGCTGGTGGCAGGGACAGAGTGCATCAGGATGCTGTCTGGGAGGCTTACAGGCCAACCTATCCTGAAGGCTGGGCATGTGGGGGCCCTCCCCAGGCACTGATGTTTGCCTCCTTCCCCAGGACCGCGGATCAGCCCTGGCACCCGACCCACCAAACACTGCCTCCTCTACAACATTCCACAGACTGCCCAGGCAATGCCTGAATTTCCCCAACAGTGCCGAACTGGTTCTATCTGATACATATAGCTCTGACCATAACAGAGTTCTTCCCAAATAGGCGGAAATCTCTTTTCCAGAGCTTCTACCCACTGGACCTTGTTCAGCCCAACAGACCCACAATAAGCACATCCAACCCTTCCACAAGGGCAACTGTAAAAGAATACAAAAGAGTCATTCTATCTCTTGCCAACTCAGTAGCAGCCAGCACATGGCACTGCACCCTTTGCACCCAGGACCCTTCCGCAGGCCACGTTCTAGTTTGCTGTGTCTCTCAAAGTACAGGAAACTGAATAGACGGCATCAGACTACATGCTGTTAGAAATGGAAGTTTCATGCCACAGCTGATCCGTGGTCCTGGGGAAGGAGGCAAACATCAGTGCGTGGGGAGGGCCCCCACAGCACCTGAGCCTGGGACAAAGTCAGTACACAGTACGCGCTGAATGAAAAGAACATAATGGTGCTTGGCACAAAGACCCATGGGTATAAGAAACTGGCACACAGTCAGCAAGTGGCTTCAGCACTGGGGCAGCCCCCTACCCTTGTGGTGCCTATCTCCTCCCAGGCCCCGACGCCGCTGGGCAGACTCATGTCGTCAGTCCCCAACTGACACTTCCAGACTGGGAGCCAACTAAGTGTGCCCTTGAATCCAAGCAGAAGAACACCTTATGCGCCAGAGGCAGAATTCAACTAGCAAACCAAGGAATTGAAGTCCAAAAGGGAGATTAAACAATGAGACAATTCTGACCTGATTTACGGCAGCAGCTGCTACTTACTGCTCTCAAGAGGCAAAAGCCTCAGAGGTTCTCACGCTGACATCTAAAAGATGACCCAGACAACCAGCCAGACACGCATAATCCTTACCAGGGGCATGCTTGTAGCAATGTACACAGTGAGCCCAGCTCTTTCCTTCCCGATCCTTTTTCTTCAAGGGTTCATTATAAATAATAGCCACCATCTACTGAGCACTTACCATGTGCCAGGCACTGTGCCTAGTGCTTTCATATACAACCTCAGTTAATCCCCATGATCCTTTAAGACAGAAACAACTATATCTACAGATGAGAAAACTTGTATCCAAGGTTAAGCAGTAAGCAGGGGAAGGCAGGATTAGAGCATAGGCCTCTAAGGGCTTCAGGCCTATGTTTCTAACCACCATTTGCTATGCTGTTTCAAGATCCTGGGGCCCTGTGACCTCCTCCTTGCTTAGGAGGCCAGCGATGATGTGGTTGTTTTCCTGGTCCCTGGGCCTCTGCTCCAAACTCATCACCTCTCTTGGGTCTCCACTACAGGGTGGTACCTGAGGCTCTGAAATGCCAAGTCCTTCAACCATGACAGAGAGTTGCTTTATTATTAAACGGAACTGTCCCCTGGGAAAGGGCAACTTGCCACCTCTACCCCAAAACACAACCCTCCTAGAGGAGGGGAAGTTTTCCAACTACCTCGCTTCCAACTTCAATCTCCAACCTCAACTGCTCGCCATTAAGGTTGTTTCTTCTTTTCTACTAATAAAAGAGTTAAGACAATTCTGTCCATTTTGTTTTATTTGTTAAATTGCTAAAAAGTCATTGGGGAAAACCTCAACAAAAAATGAAATTGACAGATTTAAATATCAACGAAGTCCACTTTTCATTCCTACACTGTAACGTGCCTAAAATGACCATCTCAGGGTAAGCCGCCAGGGACCCCTGAGTTGTATGGGAAATATCACTCACAGCACCAGCTTCGCCAGGGCACGGCAGGTGTGCGCGGACATGAACCCTTCTTGGTGGGAAGGGAGCAGAGCGAGGAAAGAGAGCAAGGGTGGAGCCAAGGCCTAAGGGTTGCTCTCATATGACAATGAACACAGTGAGAGGGAGCCACTTACTGGTGACCATGCAGAACATGCCTTCTGCAGTTCGTGGGGAGGCTGCCCAGGACGCAGGCCTCAAAGTTCGGCTTCCTTGGCCCTGGGTGTGTTCAGATCCTCCCCACTGACTTGTGCGCTGGTAAGAGAGCACAGACAATGCAAAGCAGAGCCCATCACCATGCCAGGGTCCCCACAAGGACAAGGACAAGGACAGACAAACCCACAGGAACATCACTTTTAAGGGGAAGCAAAGAAGCAAAGCAGAAGGAAACCCAGAAAGATAAAGTTAGAGGAAAAGAAGTATCCCTCTGTTCTCCATCAGCTGGTGGCCTTCTGTTCTCCAAGCCAGGACTTCTCAAGTTGGTTTTCTTTTGTTGTCCTCTTCATTTTAGAGTTCCAACACAGTTCCTGGGACAGTTCGTGGTTTTAGCTCTTGATATAAAACTCAAACATTAAAATAAGATCAATCCGCAGAGGGCTAGGAGGAGAGGAAGGCCAGTATTACCCTTACAACTAAATTTAAGCTTGTTTCGACACCTAATTTGTGCTCCTAAAATACAGAACTGTGTGTGTGGGGGGCGGGGGGTGTGAAGGGGTGTTTGTGCAGTGCACCACCCATGTTTAGAAGAGTAGAAATGTGAACGGAAATACAGAACCCTCTCTGCTGCCCAGCCTGCAAGGTGAGAAAACAGAAGCTCTGTCCAAGAGGGAAGGAAGACACCGAGATTCTCACAGGTCCCCAAGGTGGCCGGGGATGTCCATGTGACAGTGGGGCTCTCAAAGGCACACTTGCAGGAATGGAAGGGGTTAAAGCTTCAAGTAGAAACAAGATGTATTTTAAATACTTCAATACTGACAAATATTTGCTAATTTAGGTGCTCCTGAAGGCCAAAGAAATTTTTTGTCTCATTTTTCTCAGTGAATTGTTAAGACAAAATTGTTATCCCGTCCAAACCAGAGCTGTAGTTAAACGTGCCCTCACAGAAGCACCCAGGGTGCTGGTGGACGCTCTCCGCACATGGGACACCTGAAGTTCCCCTGCACGGATGGCTTCACAAGGGTCTGAGGACACGGCCACCTTGACCGTGTGGAGTCATTCTCCTAAGGTATCTGCCCACAGCGCCCAGGAGCCACCAAGGCCAAAACCACCAGGTGCAGTTGAGGCAGATTTTTCTTAAGGAGCTGGGAACACAGTCTGGTTCCAAGCGGTCTCGGTAATACTGGGTGCCCCAGAGTTCCAAGGAGCCAGTTACTTTCCAAGGGCATCATCACCTCCACTGCCTGCCTGTCTGGGGCAAATAGAGGGAATCCACAAGCCAATAGCTGGCTGAGGGAGGACACAGGACAAAGGGAATTGTCACAAAGTTGAGATTCTGAACTCTCAGGCTTCCAAATACTTTATATTTAAATAGGAACTGAGTTTGGGGACGCTGTCCATGCACATATGCAATGTCATAAACAAAGTTCAGCAATAGCAATAATGTAATACCTAATTTTACAGGCTAAGCTTTCTCTTGTGAGTAAGGACCCCACATGATCTAACAGTCTTTGCCGAAGAAGGACCAGCAACAGCCCAGGAGCAAGGTGTCTAGCAAGCTAAGTGCTGAGCTAGGAGTAGGTGGACACCATAGTAAATAGGCACATGGTAGTTTCATCATCTAAGGGAACAGTTTCTGGAACACAGACCTCTCCCTGTGATCTGGCCCTTTCCTGGGCTTGGCACCAGAGGGGCTTTCCCACCAAGACCACATTGTAAAAGCTAATGGCTAGGGGAAAGAATTCAACATGATGTAATAGGAGAAAACACACTTATCAGACAGACTGCTAAGTGTTGGCCGAAAGCCAGGACCCAAGGCCAGCTGTCGGCAGGCTTCTGCTTGGGAAATGCTATTAAGAAAAACGGGAGTGTGAAAGATGGGAAATGCAATGTTTTAAAATTCAAATCCTAAAGGCAAAGTAAAAATCTTTCCACGGATGAGAAATTACCAAAAATTAAAGTGGTGCCATTTGACTTACTCTAACATCTTCTAGGCTCAGGCCATGGTTTACAGACTGGTAATTTGTAACTTCCTATATCAACCAAAGAAATGCTCTAGTTCGTTGCACTTTATCTCAGAAATGGCGTGACATAAAAACCCAACCTTTATTTGGGTCACATGTGAAAGAGACAGTCACAAAGGAGGGGCCGCTCCTGAGGTGAGCCTTGCATCAAAGAGCTAAGCACCTGACACTCAACCCAATCAGTAGTAGTCAACAGCCAGGCAGAAAAATGCATGTCGCAACAAGGGCAGAAATCACTTCTAGAAGGAAGTATTACTGAGATTACCTTTCAGGATCAATTTCCACATTGTATAAATATGGATGGGTGTGCCCAACGTGCTTTGGAAGTAAAAAGAAGCCCAAAGGGAAAAAACAGTATTTTTTGATGCTTTAAGGATTTCTCATGATACTGACATCTTGGAATTCCCTACCAGGCCCCCTAAGTGATACCAGAGAAGGGGTTCCAAAAATATCTCTAGGAGATTTCCCTAGGCACCTTAGCTTTGTAAAAGAAACAGAAAGTGAGAAAGCTTTCAGGGCTTAAAAAAAAAAAAAAAAAAAAAAAAAATCCACATATGCCAAAAAAAAAAAAAGGAAAAGGCAGCTTCTGAGGATCAAGTTTTAAGGGAACAAATGTGGTTTTTGGCAACTTGCAATCAAATACGATTGTCAGAAAATTCCAAAATCAGACACCAATATGTTTTCTGAGACACGGAGGGAGCACGCTAAAGACCAGTGGACACTAGGTGGACAGGCGTCCCTGTATAAACACTGCCTCATGGTGATCCTGGCACACACACGTGGAACAGAATTCCTGGCTGGGTAACTTTCCTCAGTCCCAAGGGCAGAGGGCATGACCTCAAAGAGAAGTCTGCACAGGTCCCGTGTGGTTTTAAAAGGAAGAGAGGAAGAGTTCTCTACAGGCTCCTTTCACCCTGCCAGCTCCTGGAGCCCGAGGATCGGGAGGCTCCACGTGCACACCTTACACACGCTTTCTCTAACTCCAAGAAGGCCACATAAAGATTTACGGGGGCTCTTCAGTTGCTTTAGGTAAATTCTGACATTAGTCTGTTCCCTAAATTCTGGGTCTAGTTACCAGCAAAGTAGAAAAAGGCAGCACAGCCTCTGCTAAAACACAGCAACAAATTTATCTGAACCAGGACGGAGACGTCTCCCTCTCTGTAAACAGAGTTGGCTATAGAATATATATTTATAGATTTATATATAATTTTTTTCTTAATGGAGATTTGATCCCAGCCTGGAGTGAGTGAGGTTGGGAACTGGGGTTTTGGTTTATGGGAGTATCTGTCCTTTGTTTTCCCAATTCTCAGTCCAAATGCTTGCACGCTGGAAAATTAAAAGCCACAGAAAGGGAAAGGGGTTTAGAACACATTATCTCTTTGCTCGCACAAAGTACAAGGCGTTTGTTTTTGGATAGTACTTCACATTCTGTTTCTTGTCCATGAGTCCTCCAAATATGATGAGTTCACCCCTGCCTTGGACCACTGTATGCAGGCTGGTTTCAGGAGGTCCGACCACAGAACTGCTGTTAAATACTTTCCATTTGACCCGCCCCTTCTCCTTGGTGTCTTTAATGTCTAGCACGTACATCTGCATGGGCTTGCAGTTCATACTCTGGTACAAAGGTTTGCCAACATTTAGGGACTGAGGAGGGTGGTGGCCCAGGCGGCGAGCAATGGGAGGTAAGGAATGTCCATCTCCTTGGGCAGGCCCTGGGCGGGGAACGGGCACTGTTTCTCCACTGCTCAGGTTCTGGCTCCCAGGAGAGCCTGGAGAAGACCCCAGAGGAGGACTTAGTGCTGCGGAGGCTGAAGGGCCTTTGGATGACATTGCTTTGATGGCTTCTAGGCTCCGACGCAGGGCACCTGGGGAGACAGCTCCTGCAAGGGCACTGGCCACATGTGGCGGGGTGTGCACACCATTTGTCTGTTCAGGAGGATGTCTCATGCTTCCCCCAACTGTCCTGTTGTCCACACCATCCATATGATTGCTACTCGGTGTGGGTTTCAGATCCCAATTCAGATCTATGGATCCTAACCTCAGATCTTTCTGATCCGGTAGTGACCCTCGTCGGGGGGCCAGAGAAAGTCCCATTTTGAGGTCATATCCTTCAGTGGTAGATGGAGTGCTAGGAGATACAGCCTGCACAGGGCTGTCCAACGAAGAGCCACCTATAGCTGCTGTTCCTGGAGACAAATTCCCACCATTGAGGATGGGAGAGCCATCTCCTCTGGCTGGGGAAAGGCTCCCTTCCCGGGAACTTGAGGGGGTCTGCCTTTGAGCTCTGGGTCTCAGTGTTCCCCAGCGGCCGTTAACACAAGGGGCTTCATCCATACTCCTTACTGGAGAATGAGAGCGGTACTCTCGGGTTTCAGGAACCAGGGCTGGAGGAGTGGCACTGATAGGCGATGGGCGGGAGTTCAAACTGGGGCTGAGTGGGGCTCTCCCACTAGGAGCCTGGCTGAAGACCACCACACACTGCCCCACCTGGGAGACAAAAGACCTATGTTCAGTTCTGATCATTCATTTAATATCAAACATTTTATTTTATTTATTTTTTTTAAAGATTTTATTTATTTATTGAGAGAGAGAATGAGATAGAGAGAGAGAGCACATGAGAGGGGGGAGGGTCAGAGGGAGAAGCAGACTCCCCGCTGAGCAGGGAGCCCGATGCGGGACTCGATCCCGGGACTCCAGGATCATGACCTGAGCCGAAGGCAGTCGCTTAACCAACTGAGCCACCCAGGCGCCCGTAATATCAAACATTTTATTATGAGCACCTGGGCAGGCCAGGCATTCTGTAGGTACTGGAGACACAGAGGTGAAAATAATGTAGTCTGCCTTCTAGGCTAGACGGGGAGACAGACATAGGAACAATATATGGCTGAAGCATGACAAGTGCTATCATTAGAAGTATGTCTGCAGGATAGGGGTGGGGTGGAGAGAGGAATCAGTTTCTGTCTGGGGACCCTGAGGAAAGGTTCACAAAGAGATGCTTAAGGCTGGCACTGAAAGGACCAGTGGTGGGGGCTCCTTGCTGACTCAGTCAGTGGAGCGTGCAACTCTTGATCTTGGTGTCAGGAGTTCGAGCCCCACCGCTTGGCACGGAGATTATATAAATAAATAAATAAACCTGGGGCTCCTGGGTGGCTCAGTCTGTTAAGCCTCTGACTTTGGCTCAGGTCATGATCCTGGGGTCCTGGGATAGAGCCCCAAAGTGGGCTCCCTGCTCAGGAGGGAGCCTGCTTCTTCCTCTCCCTCTGCCATACCCAACCCCGCCCCCTCCCCTGCATGCTCTCTCAAATAAATATACTTAAAAGAAAAAAAAGGGATCAATGGGGCTCACACAGGTTTCCCATCTAGAGGTTCACAATAAGCAATGCCCAAGGAGCAATGGTTAATGTCCACTTCTTTTATGATATATCAAGGTGTTTTTTATTTCCATACAAATTTGCTTGGAAACCTGACGAGCCAATTTGGCTTTACAGTCAGTGCCCTGCTTACCCGACAAGCTGGGTGGCACCACAGTTCTGGGGCCCCATGGTCTTCATTTTCTACCTTGAGTGGCTGCCAGGCCCAGGGGCCCGAGTGCATGTGCAACAACCAAGCATCCTTGAAGAGCTAGAAGAGAAGGACCAACACCAGGACTCAGGTGAGGTACGCTACAAAACACATACACATACTGGGAATCCCAAAGCTGGGCTGTCTGGTCTAGAGAATGTGTAGGCTCTTTAGAAAGAATAGCAACACTTGTGGTCACTCATTCACTCATGCCCTCATTCATTCACACACTACCACTGGCCCAGAACATGCGATTGTGCTTGTAACCCATGAATCAATTGTAAGTGGTTTTGAATTTTGCCTGTGGTTGTGTGTGTGTGTGTGTGTGTGTGTGTGTGTGTGTGTGTGTGTGTTGGTAGGGGAGAGGGTAGATAATACATATCTGCAACTTTCTGAATCTGCATTCTTAAATAAATTCCATGTAAACTCTGGCAGTTATCAGCCTGTTTTTCTGTCCCACCCCTCCCTGAAAGAAACAATAGCAGCAAACCTTACAGCCTAAAGAGGAAGTGGGAGTAGGAAGAATATAGATATAGATATGAATATTTAAGAGACAAATGTCTCTGATTTAAAGCACCTCTCACCCCACAGGGGGGAAAAAAAGGAAAAGAAACAGAGCAGAGTTTGGCCAGAAAATACCACAGCTATATACCCAAAGTGAAAAAGGTACTCTCTCAATAAAAAGGACGTCATGCTCACAAGGTGAGACAAGGGAGCAAGTTTTGAACCCTTAGCAGCATGTGCCTTGTAATGCCACACCAGCAATACTCACAGCATTGGGACCGCCACACCCTCCAAGGATTAAGATAGTTGCATCATCTATGACAATCTGGGGAGAGGAAGACATTTAAAATAAACCTACAAAGACACAGGCATCTGATCTCCTATGCGTCAGTGGTATATGAAAATAGCCTACCCAGAACCCAAATTAAGAGTATTCCAGTCACCATAAACTCTCCATTCTCCCAAAACCATGTCAATTCTGATCCTTGTGAACAAATTACTGATGATTCACCTGAATGGATATATTCCTTGTTGATCAAACATTAACGTGAGCGTACATAAAGTGCAGGGTTCTCTTGAGAAATGAAACAGCAAAGTAAATGCTTTGGGGAGAGGCATAATATAAAGGCACTAAAAATAAATACAACCCATTAGAAGTTGAAAAATAAATACCAGCAAAAAAGAACGACAAAGTCTCTTTGGCTTATTCATGTTGGCAGCTTACCTGACTCCCTCCTCCCTTTCCCATCCTAACCGGAAGATGCTACAGTGTTTGCTGAATAGTTATTTTAATTCCTGAGCACCTGAGATTGGCCACCTCGAGGATGAGGACTGGGGCCGGAGATGTTCGGCTTGGACCACGCCCACTGCTCGAGGTCAAGGACCCAGACATCGTTGCTCCTATAAGATAAGGACATAAGGTTGAAGGAGTTGGGAGCTCCCAGGGACCACAGAGCTGATATAAATGAAGTTACATTTATATTTTATTTATTTTTTAAGTTATTATTTTTTTTAATTTTTTATTGTTATGTTAATCACCATATATTACATCATTAGTTTTTGGTGCAGTGTTCCATGATTCATTGTTTGTTCATAACACCCAGTGCTCCATGCAGAACGTGCCCTCCTCAATGCCCATCACCAGGCTAACCCATCCCCCTACCCCCCTCCCCTCTAGAACCCTCAGTTTGTTTTTCAGAGTCCATCATCTCTCATGGTTCGTCTCCCCCTCTGACATTAAGTTATTATTTTTAAGTAGGCTCCATGCCCAACATGGGGATTGAACTCATGACCCTGAGATCAAGAGTTGCACGCTCTACCAACTAAGCCAGCCAGGTGCCCCGGAAGTTACATTTATAAAGATGCCTAGCAAAATGCCATGGTCAAAGCTTTTTTTTTTTTTTTTTTACTATTATAAAAGCTTATTTAACAAAAAAGTTCAATATGAAAACGCACACGACCTGATTTTTATATCGTAGTAAAACAGGTACTATGGAGGGGACATGTGGAAGCAGCTGATTTCTTCTGAACACACCCATTGTTTATACTCGCTCCAAGGCTTCTAACATGATGATACCATGTCCTGGTGTTACCGCCGTTCCAGTATCATTCTGTGGCCCACTAGTTGCTATCTCCACACATTCATCTATCACAAGATTCATAAACAGATCGAACCCCCACAATATTCCTTGGACATGTCTGCCACCATTTAATTTCAATGACAATTTCTTGTCCATAAATTTTTTCAACTCGGGAGGGTGAGCTTTGCTCATGGTGTCTACTCGGCAAGCTGAAAGGTGCTTCCAAACGGAATTCGTGGCATCCCTCATGCTCTGGTCATAGCATCCTAAACTATATTTTTCTTCCCCTCCTTTCCCTGGAGCCCATCTCAAGACCTTCAAACCTTTGCTCTTCCCACTGACCCATAAAGCCTCTCTTGAGTCATGTCTGCAGCCACATACTAGTACCTGAAGTACGAGTGAACCAGTGTTAGCAGGAAATAGCTACTGGTCAAGACACAGCCATTCAAAAGCAAAAACCACAAGGAAGAGAAAAAACTGATGTAAAAGGTAGCTCTATCACTGTCCAGGAGATAAAGATTTATCGATTCTGGCTACAAAAAGTAATTTCACCATGGCTAATGAGATCTGCAGTTTTATCAAGGGCAAACTGGCATCTCCAACCCTCAGGGGACCAGTATGGCAAGGACAGACTACTGGAAGGCAGCCTCTATGTTACCATCACCTCGCTAAGGTCATTTACTCATACAGAGGAACACAGGAATAAGAACTCTAATACTGTAAAGACCTAAACTTTCTCATCTGGGGGGCAGCTCAGTCTCTCCACAACTGTTTTGAAATAGGAAGATGGGGAATACCTTGTCTAACAGAGAAGAGAGTTGGGTCTGGAATGCTTTTACTGTTGACAGCTCATCAACTTCCCTCTCATGACCATCAATGCAGCTACCATCAACTCAGATAAAGAGTGATTCCGATGGATTGCTCTGGCCCTTGCCTCTGGCCTGAGCTGGCCAGTTGTGGCCAGAGATGGTAAGGACAGTAGGTAGGGAGCACAGCCTCACAGAAGTGCATCGGACCTGACAGTTTTCTCACTCCTACCCACTCCCCCAACCCATCTCATTTGGAGAATGAATCATTTACAACCTGCCCTGTCAATCTACCTCTCTTCTATAAAGCCCGAAAGGGCATAGGCTGAGACATAAAGGAGAGAGCAAGTAAAAGCACTCTGTGCTTCTTAGAAGGTGGCCTTCTGTGGGCACAGGTAGAAACAAACAAGGTGGAGGCTATATAAGAATTCGATCCCACCGAATGAACCACATACCAAATAAAAAGATTCTACACAGCTCTGATTTTGTGGAGGAAGTTTTCCAACCTATTGCTCTGTGATTAGGGGATCAAAAACTAGAATGCTAGGAAGCAACAACTGGTTGGATCAACCAGAACCAGGCTGAGGAATACTGACCTGACTAGTTCACTCTTCCGACCTGTTATCCCCAGGAGTATTTACCTTCAGGTCGATAGGCAGCAAACCAAATATACTTACATTTGCCGGGATCCTAAGGAGCCACCGAAGACAATCATTTTGTCATCTATCACACAGGAGGAATGGCCAGCCATTGGAGGTGGCCCATGGGTTGTCACAATGCAGTTCCACCTAATACAAAAAGAGAGGAGGAAGCCAGCAAGTCAGCACCACCTGTATCTGGTCTTACGTGTTTAAGGTGGAAACAGTAAGTAGGAATGCCTTTAAAATGACAATCCTATCACCTTCAGTAGAGATACTGTTAGGATAATAAATGGAAGATGGCAGAAGGTATTACGCCTTTCCTACAAACCTGCTAAAGCTATGCTCACTTTCAAGTTCTCAGTGTGTATGGCTTAGAGGTGGAGTGTAGAGGTGACCAGAGACGCCATCATGACTCCTTGGCTGCTTCAGCCTAATGTGCTAAAGAAGCACCACCTTCCACTTCTTTCTACAGTCTTGATCAGACGCAGCTGCCAAGAGCCCTGTACTAAGTAGTCCATTACAAGGAAAAAGGAAAAAGAGCGTCAGGAATCAGTCTTCGAGACATAGCAGGGAACAATGAATCATCTGGATCCACAACACACCTGAGGAATGAGCAGCCAAAACTGAAGAGCCTCTATTCTCCAATTGGCACATTTATTTTTCTAGGAAGTGGAATAAACCTCTTCCACTTCTTCTCTTTGGAACAGGGGTTCTTAGCTTTAGTTTATTTTTTTTTAATTCTTTTTTTTACCTTTTAAAAAAACTTCTTTAAATGTAAGCTCTACACCCAACATGGGGCTTGAACTCACAACCTGGAGATCAAGAGCCACATGCTCCACCAACTGAGCCAGCCAGCCGCCCCGTAGCTTTAGGTTTTAAGGGGGTCCTGTAAACTTTCTGAAACTGTCAGCAAATCTGTGCATATGTAAATTTGTTTCCCGGAAAGAGTCCAGAGCTTTTACCAAATTCTCAGAGATTCCTGGACACAAAAAAGGTAAGTCGTCCATTCATCTGAAATCTGTTATTAGATTTCAAGGATTGAAAGGATCTTATCTTTGTGGCTTACCAGTTTTTAGAAGGTGAGTAAGTGTGTATTTCATCAAAGAATCTCTCTGGTTGGTGTAGGGGATACGGGCTTGGCCGCGTCCAGCCACCAAACAGCACCAGTAGGTCCTTGTACACGACCAGAGTTGCTCCAGCTTTAGGGGAAGGATAGGACCCTAGGAAAGGTCAATAACATCATGGTTAGGATTCAGGGTCTCACAAGCCATAGGCAGGTTGTCTACAGATCACCTTTCCCTGAAAGAATCACAAAAGGGGAACCAATATTATAAAACATAAGGGAAAGGGGGAGAACAAAACTGGTTTGAAGTCTGACAGAAAACCATCACCAATTTATACAACTTTTTTTTTTAATATTGATACACAATGTTATTTTAAGTTTCAGGTATACAACATAGTGAATCCACAAGTTTATGCATTATGCTTAGTTCACCACAAGTGTAGCTACCATCTGTTGCCATACACCACTATTATAATATCACTGGACTTATACATCATTTATAATTAAAAGAGAGAAACCTGAGTTAGAGGAAAGTTACTTATTTTGCTTACCTTAAATTAGGGATGAGAGTACCTATTTCATAAGGCTGTTTTGAGTATTAAAGAATACATCTGAGGGGCACCTGGGTGGCTCAATCAGTTAAGAGCCTGCCTTCGGCAGGATCCTGGGAATCAAGCCTCACGTTGGACTCCCTGCTCAGTGGGGAACCTGCTTCACCCTGTTCTCCCCTGCTCGTGCTCGCTGTATCTCTCTCTCTCTCAAATAAATAAATAATCTTAGGGGCGCCTGGGTGGCTCAGTTGTTATACGTCTGCCTTCGGCTCAGGTCATGATCCCAGGGTCCTGGGATCGAAACCTGCATCGGGCTCCCTGCTCCATGGGAGGCCTGCTTCTCCCTCTCCCACTCCCCCCGCTTGTGTTCCCTCTCTCGCGGTGTCTCTCCCTGTCAAATAAATAAAATCTTTAAAAAAATAAAAAATAAATAAATAATCTTAAGAAAAAATAAAAAATACACCTGAAGCACATACACAGTGCCTGGCACAAAGCAGGTGTTCAATAAATGTTGACTCTCTTGCCCATCCCTTTAATCAGCTTACTAGAACCCACACAGGAAAAGAATGTAAGGAATCTAGCGAGTACACATACAGGCTAGTACCTGGATGCAGCATAAAAACGGCTGCTGTTAGCAAACCTGGGTAAAACAGGTGGCAGCCTGGAGTTCTCCATTGTGTCGAGTCACACGTTAGCATGGTGACCTCTAGGCCTCTAGCTGTGGGCCTCACTAGCACAAATGGGGGCAGAATTTCAGGCTCAATAATGAAGGCATTCCAACGGAGCTGCAGGCCTGATACCAGCAGTGTCTATTAAGGCCATCCAGGCTGGACTTCTGAGCTATGTTGACCAAATCTTGAAACAACAGAAATATGGCTTATGCTAGAAAACCTTAGGGATAACAAATGTCACATAGAAACAGGATTTTTCAGAGCCTTTTCTGTCTTTTAAATAACAATTGCTATTTCTCCCAATCTCTTACTCTACGTGCCACATTCAGTTTGCTAAAGATCAAAGAAATTTGTCTCAATACCCAGGTGTCAGTAAATACTGTAATATTCAAGAAAAAAAATTTTTGTTACCACCGCAGGATCCATTAAAAAAAAAAAAATCTTAAGCAGAAAGAATCCCAACAGTATATTAAGCTAATAGCAGCTGAGGTGCTCCCATTCAGGTAAAGAGCTGGGCCCCTCCCCTTCAGCAAGGGGTTTTGGGAACATGGTTTGAAAACCCCTCTTAGACTGCTTTAATGGTGTTGATGACAAAGTCTCAAGGCTGAAAAAGTGAGCAAGTGGCTGTCTTCCTTGGGCTCCAACTTAACAGGAACTTCCATGATCTACTGGGAAGGTACCAATCCTCAGACAGTGGAGTGAGCATCTAAGAGTACTATGTGGCATCAGCTATTTTGAGCACTCTCCTAACAGAACAGACATCAATCCAAACAGGATCTGACCAAAGAAATGAGTTTTCTCTAGGAATGATTCTGCTGTCAATGAGCAGCACTGACTGAGGGAACACTGGCTGAGGTACTCCATGAGCTTGCTCCTGCTACCCTCATACCCTTCTGGAATCATGACTAAGGGGGCTGTTGTCCTTCACAGAGTCTTGTGATCTCTACTGAAAACTTTTGCCTTCCCATAGGACACCTGGGTGGCTCAGTCAGTTAAGCATCTGCCTTTGGCTCAGGTCATGATCCGAGGGTCCTGGAATTGAGTCCCACATCGGGCTCCTAGCCCAGCAAGGAGCCTGCTGGTCCCTCTGCTTATGCTCTCTCTCTCCATAAACAAAATTAAAAACAACAACAAACAAACAAACAAACAAAACCCTTGCGTTCCCAGGAGGAAGCCTCCTAGAAAACTTAACTAATATAGTGGTCTAGTTAAAATGCTAGTATTTCCCCAAAATGATTTAATTTGTGAAATACCAAACAATGCTTCAAGTTCTTGCCCTAACTTTGGAACTCATAAATACTATGAAAAAGTTGGAAAAAACAAATAAAACACATAACAGATTCAGCAGAGTAGTTACTTAAAAACCTTCGAGACTAAAATTTGGTTTGGGATTTGAAATACTAGAAATCCTGGCTTTTAAAATCAAGTGTACAAAATGAAACAGCACCATTTGCAATGACGTGGATGGAGCTGGAGTGTATTATGCTGAGCAAAATCAGTCAGAGAAAGACAAATGCCGTATTTTACTCATATGTGGAATTTTAGAAACAAAACGAACAAGGCGGGGGTGAAGAGGGATAAACCAAGAAACAGACTCTTAAATACAGAGAACAAACTGATGGTCCCCAAGGGGAGGTGGGAGGGGATGGGTGAAATAGGTGATGGGGATTAAAGGAGGGCACTTGTGATGAGCACTGGGTGGTGTACGAAGTGCTGAATCACTATATTGTACACCTGAAACTAATATTACACTGTATGTTAACTAACTGGAATTTAAATAAAAACTTAAAAAAATAAAATGAAGCAGCAGACCAAGGGTCCCCAAAACAAAAAAACATGGAATCAGGAGCGCCTTGCTGGCTCAGTTGGAGGAGCATGCAACTCTTGACCTTGGGATTGTTGAGTTCAAGCCCCATGTTGGGCCTAGCACTTACTTTAAAAAATAAACTGATTAAATTTTTAAAAAATCATGGAAACGATCAAACAGAATTTTTAATTGGCCATTTGTATCAAATTTACATCAAAAAATTTTAAGTGCAGGGCACCTGGGTGGCTCAGTTGGTTAAATGTCCAGTTCTTGATTTCGGGACAGGTCAAGATCTCAGGGTGGTGAGTTCAGCCCCATGTCTGGCGCTGCACTGAGTGTGGTGCCTGCTTCAGATTCTCGCTCCCTCTCCCTCTGCCCTTCCCCCCACACTCACTCGCTCACACACTCTCTCTCTCAAATAAATAAATCTCAAAAATAAATTTTAAGTGCATATGCTTTCAATCAGTAATTCCATTTCTAAGGATTATCTAATGATAGCTGGAAAAAATGAAAAAAGAGATACATACAAGGATGCTCATTTGAACTGTTAAAGTAGACCAAGGAATAGTTATATAAAAAAACACTATGTGGCAATTAAAAATTATGGGGCTCTTTATTTGTCTTAGAACAATCAATGTCCATTCTTTATTAGGTGAAAACTAAAAGCAGCAACTGACCATGTGCCTATGTTTAGGGGTTATGGGGAAGGTGGTAGGAAAGGATGGGTGACTTTTTTTTTCCATAAAGATTTTATTTATTTATTTACTTACTTACTTTAGAGAGAGAGCGTGGGAGACATGCATGAGTGGGGGTGGGGGGTGGGGATGAGAAGCAGCCCGGAGGGAGAAGGAGGGGCAAAGAATCTCAAGCAGACACCGTGCTGAGCACAGAGCCTGACGTGGGGCTCAATCTCATGACCCTGAGATCATGACCTGAGCTGAAACCAAGAGATGGATGCTCAACTGAGCCACTGAGGCACCCCAGGTGACTTGGTTTTTAAGAGAAATTGCAATTACTACTATTAACTACTGCTACTACTAATGATAATGACTAATATGTATATTTATCATATGCTAGGCACCACCTAAGTACTTCGCATGCAAAAGCTAATTTAATCCCTCCCTTTAAAACAAAACAAAACAAACCTCCTAGTTTTATTCCCATTTTACAGGTGAAGAATACTGAGGCACAGCTCATTTAAATAACCTAAGGTCACAGACTAATAAGAATTCTAATCTTATTTAATCGGGATTTAAAGCTCATTCTTGGGGCACCTGGGTGGCTCAGTTGTTAAGCGTCTGTCTTCGGCTCGAGTCATGATCCCAGGTTCCTGGGATCGAGCCCCGCATAGGGCTCCCTGCTAGGTGGGAAGCCTGCTTCTCCCTCTCCCACTCCCCCGCTTGTGTTCCCTCTCTCGCTGTCTCTGTGTCATATAAATAAATAAAATCTTACAAAAAAATAAAACAGAACTCATTCCCTTAGCCATTTTATTAAACTGCTCTTCATGCATATACATACATCCTTTCTGAGTAGTTGCCACAAGCAAGTCAGATACTTTATTTTTTTTTAAGATTATTTATTTATTTATTTGACAGAGAGAGACACAGCGAGAGAGGGAACACAAGCAGAGGGAGTGGGAGAGGGAGAAGCAGGCTTCCCGCAGAGCAGGGAGCCCGATGTGGGACTCGATTCCAGGACCCTGGATCATGACCTGAGCTGAAGGCAGACGCTTAACGACTGAGCCACCCAGGCGTCCCAAGTCAGATATTTTAAAAGGTGGGAGTGTTTCAAAGCTGAAAAAACACTTTCCTAAGTCTTAATTAATTAGGTAAGCCACAGAGAACGAGTACACAAGAGAGGTAAATAAACTGAACAGAAGGCTATTCTTAGGACCTCTTTTTCCCCACAAGACTTTGGGTCACAACCTACTGCTGTTACAGGACACTTTACTTGTTCTCTGAACTCTCCAAGGAAGAGTAAACTGGGGCCAGTGACAATGACATATCAATCCTTAAGAATCACCTTAGGTAAGGACTTTCCAAAGTGACTTCTTGGAGCGCCTGAGTGGCTCAGGCGGTTAAGTGTCTGCCTTCAGCTCAGGTCATGATCCCAGGGTCCCAGGATCTAGCCCTGCTTCTGGCTCCCTGCTCAGTGGGGAATCTACTTCTCCCTCTGACCCTCCCGCATCTTGTGCTCTCTCTCTCAAGTAAATAAAATCTTAAAAAAAAAAAAAAAAGTGACTTCTCAAATATCTTGACCTTTTAGAAAGCCAAAATCCTTCCCTCTACTTCCTATCCCAAGGAGTGGGAGAACTCCCTCATCCAGCATTTCCAAGGCCTATTTCATGTCACAAATATATATTTTAATTTCAGCATCTTAAATATTTTGATAACTAAGTAAGGTCATAAAGTTAACTGTGTTCCTCCACCTAGATTTGTAAGGAAGGTAGGAAAAAATTACCACACAAGAACAAATGAAGCGGCGGGGGGGGGGGGGGTGAGGAGGGCACAGAATTCAACATACAGCCCCTATTTAGTTAGTTCAGGTAGGAGAAGTAAAAAATACTAATGTATCAGATTTTCTATGACCCAATTATGCATATAATGTTTGTATTTATTGCAAATTGGATACTTTTAAATTCTTGTTACTTTAAGAATCAATAGTGAACCCTCTGTAATACAAAGTCCCTAATTTGATCATTTCTAAGAATTTACGTCTTTCTTTCTTTCTTTTTATTTTATTTTATTTATTTGAGAGAGAGCAAGGGCAGGAGGGGGAGGGGAGAAGGAGGAGGAGGAGGAGTAGAAACAGACCCCCCCCAAGCAGGGAGCCCCACCCCGGGGCTCTGTCCCAGGACCCTGAGATCAGGGCCTCAGCTGGAGGCAGACACGGACGGACTGCGCCACCCAGGCGCCCTCCTATTTTTTTTTTTTAACTTTTATTTATTTATTTTATTTTATTTATTTATTTTTAAAGATTTTATTTATTTATTTGACAGAGAGACACAGTGAGAGCAAGAACACAAGCAGGGGGAGTGGGAGAGGGAGAAGCAGGCTTCCCGCAGAGCAGGGAGCCCGATGTGGGACTCGATCCCAGGACCCTGGGATCATGACCTGAGCCGAAGGCAGACGCTTAATGACTGAGCCACCCAGGTGGCGCCCTCCTATTTTGAATTTGTTTAAAGCAGAGGGTCTTTAACTCCCCTCCCAGTGATCTTAATTCAAGGTTCACAAATCAAATGAATTAAATTTATCGTGAGGTCAGAGACTGCGGGGTCAATGAACTTTGGCAATTTCTATAAGTTGAAGAATAAACGGTCTTTTTAGCCAAGCGGAGTTCTAGAAAGCAAACAAGTCTGTACTAGAATTCTGAAAAAACAAGAAAACTCATATTCAAATTACACACCTTTATCTATGTTTTAAAGTTCCAAGAAAAGCAAGCTATTTCAAGAGCACTTAAAACTTTATTAAAAACCCAAAACAAACAAACAAAAACCCTCAAAACATGACCACACCGTTAGATAAGGGAAATAGCTTTTATATGAACTAGCCCTAGACAAAATGTGGGGTCCAAAACTTTGAAGAACTGTACATATGTGCATCCAATTCCTCCCATACGGTAGCTAGAATGATACCATATTTGTTTAATAATTTTTTATTAACACACACCTGCCTACCATGCTAGAAACTGATTTATTGGAAATCTGGTACATTATAAAGTACTTTGACAACAGCAGACCCTCCACAGTTAAGAGGCTCATCATTATCATCATGGTGACGTATGATGAAATAAATCCCCTTCCCTTAAGAAAATTTATTTATGAAGAATTTATACTCATTAGGACATCTCTTGGCCTACCTTCAAAATAACGTGGCTACTAAGCCTCTAGACAGTCTAAATATCATTGTATCATAAAAGTAGAGGAAGAAAGGGTATCGCTCCCATGCAGGCTCTTGTCAAGCACCACAGGACCGAATGTGCCCATATCAAACCATGTTACTCGGGCCTGTTCCTCCCCCAGAGCCAATAGTTAGCCTCACAGGGTTCATTCCCCAAACATAATCACACAGATCTGATCAATGGAGCAAATCTCTGAACAAGGCACAAACCAAAAAGGCAGCTGTGGGAAACTGGATAATCAGACAGGCACCCTCTACACAGAACTAACATTCCCTAAAATTAGTTCAGATGCTTCCCAAGGTTCCTATGAAATCAGGGAATTTCACATGTGAAAGACAGTGGCAGAATTACAAGGCATTCTTGTTTACTTTTGCAAAGAAGACGGTAAAACAGTGAAGCAAGTTCAAATTCTGGTTTGGTTTCTTTGCCACTTTCCCACAACTGTAGTTTCTATTCACACAGAACGAAGGACTAGAAGAACAGCTCAAATGTTTGATACAAGATAAAACAAGTACTGGTTTTAATTAGGGATGCGTATAATTTTATGCATGGCTAAAACATTATTTCTACATCTCTATTCCAAGATCAGTCTTTATTAATATTATCGATTTATTATTAAGGTGTTATAAACAATAGCCACCGTCCCCCTGGAGCGTTAATTCTCAAACTCCAGCTTATGTTAAGTTAAAAGCAGCTGGAGGACTTGTTACAATACAGGTTGCTGGGCCTCACTTCTGCCTTTCCTATTTAGTAGGTAGGGAGTGGGGGCCCAGAGGTTACATCTCTAACAAGCTTCCAGGTGATGTTCATGTTTGGGGACTAGACTTTGAAAACCATGTTGCAGAGTTAAACCATCCTTGAGTGAGCATGTTAGGTAATGCTCCTAAATGACATTAACATGGAATATATACAGCCTGCCTTTCTTTTCTTTCCTTCCCTCCTACCTTCCTTCCTTTCTAAGATTTACTTATTTGAGAGAGAGAGAGGAAGTGAGCGCATGTGTGTGTAAGGGGGCGGGGAAGGCAGCGAGGGCAGGGTCCCACATGGGGCTCCATCCCACCACCCGTAAGATCACAACCTGAGCCTAAACCAAGAGGCGGACGCTCAACCTATTGCGCCACCCAGGCACCCCATACAGAGTTTTTTTCTAGGCACACTCAGTATATGACTATATGGAAACCTTCATTTTGGTTAATAACGTAAGGACAAGGGTCCAAAGTGGGCTTTCCTCAACAAATGCTTTGCTCACAGGGGTGGTGAAAAGAACCCTCACATTTTCAGTATACAAACATTTCTCCTCATCTACAGGTCACTTAACTTACACTTTGCAAAATAAATAAAAAGGAAAAAAAAGTTCTACCTACTGGCTTTCAGGCAAACAGCTTTAAGACTTATTTACAGCAACATAGGTTACCTGCTAATAGTTCTCCATGACTCTGAAAACAGAAAGACTTGACGACTAGGAATTAGGGACTTACAGGAGGTAAAGTTTGAAAACGACTATGAACATGAAAAATTTAACCATGGGACTCATGAGCATACTAATAGATCCAGAAGAAAAGTACTGGATAAAAATCTTTTATTTTGCTCATGGAATTCCAGAAAGTTCTGCTATATGATTTGCTTTTTAGAGGGGGCTTGGTCTAAACTGGTTCTTAACTGGCAATCAAAAGATTTTCCTCTGGATGCTTTCAAATATTTTACAGTAATGATGCCGATGGGGATGTTAAAGCATGAGTAACTGCTGAAGTTCCAGGTCACAGTCCCCACTTCGTGTTAGCAACTCTTCACATGCACTCACTTTCACATGCAGGGTAGGTCCAAAGAAAGGCACTCCCTCGCAGCTCCACAGGCAGCACCCTAAGTCCTTCCCACGCCTCCAGGGCAAAGGAAGACCAGATAGACCAGACTGACCTACAATCCTACCTCACAGCTTCTTTTGTGTGGGGTGCTCCTTCTCTGTGGTAGCCAGGAGCCTCGAGTTGGTGTGTGCACAGGGGGTAGGAGAGATGAATTTTGCTGAGAGAATCGAAGCTGGGTCTTGGGAAGCTGACCAAGCCTTTGGCTTGATAGAGCTGTCTTTATGGTAGTGTGTGAAGTGACTGACCTTGACAGCAAGAGTTCAGAGGTCAGGAAAAGAATAATTTCGAAAGGCATTTCCCAGAACACCATATTAGCATCTGAATCAGAAAACCGAGAGGGTACGAGGGGACAGGCTAGAAAGTAAAGGCAAGATATCCCTCAAAGAAAAACTGCTGCAGTTATAATTTAACTGCTTCTATCTCTAAACTGTTGGTTTTATAGGTAATACTTTGTCACAGAAACAAGGAAAGCATGTTTCACAGTTTTATCGTTTGAGGAATGGAGAGACAAAAGGGAAAACTGAGAACATTGTACAATTTCTGAGTATAAAATCTGTCTTGGGCTGTAAACACCTGGAAGACAAATAATTATTCCGAATGGTCTCCAAAGTACACAGCCAAGGTCCACAGGGGTTCTGTCTGGAACAGATAACAGTCTCTCTCCTGATAATGAAAATATTTCCAATTTACCATCAATGTGGCCAATAATAATTACAGTAAGTCTTTGCATTTATAGAGATGCCCTCAGAAGATACAAAAATACAGTGCTTATTTTACAGAAACAAAGTAGGAAGCAAATATAAAGTTATTATTTGGCTAAGTCACTAGAGAACCCCTAAACAGCTTTCTAGAACTTGGTTCTAGTCAAGTATGTTGTTTAAACAGTCTAAGATAGAGATTTAAGTTACAAGGAACATGGTACTGGATGCAGAACACTAAATTCTTCTGCACAGGCATGGCCTTCTTTGGGACCTCTGCCAGCATATCCCTCCCATGCTGAGCTAAAGAGCCTCCTGGAAGAGGAGGGGTACACAGGGAAGGGACATCCTGTATCTACTTCAGTCCCAAAACTTAACACACTGTGTTGAAATTATCCATTTAGAATCTCCCAGTAAGATTTTACTATCCTAAGGGGCAAGAACTATTTCTTATGAAAATGCTGAACTAAACCCAACCCTGGAAACCAAATGGTTAAAGATCCCTCCTGAGTTGGGATAAAAGTGGCTCCAGTTAATCACAGCCTACCCTGGAGGCATCAGTCAGTCACTCGGCAGGGGTAAGGCCAAACACTTTTTGGGGTGTCTCCCTTACACTGCCTTTTTTTTTTTTTCCTATTTCATTCTTCAGTTGCAAAATGGCCAGAAAGTTACTGACTGATATCAAAACAATTCACTGATATTAGACAAAGCCTGTCTGGATCTCGGGCTTTAGGGCATAGATTTTCATTACTATAATTATACCCACATCAAAACATCACTCCTTGGGTCACTTACAGAACATCCAAAACAAGAGGAACTTTTATAATGAGCATGAGAAACGTTTAGATCCTGTATGCCCGCCACAGGCATTAACAAAAAGAAATTCCCTATTGGCACGGTTTTCACTTCTAAATAAACGCAGGAGAAAGGCCACTTGATGAATAGGATAGCACTTATCAGCTAAAAATTGACACGAAACCAATAATAGTTCCTTGTTACCATTTCAAGTAGTCTTTTTGATTCAATTTCTCCTGGAAGAGAAGAGGTCCACAGTCTGCTTAATCTGATAACTTGTTAATTGCAGTTCTAATGGGGGTTGGAGAGTGGGTACCCTTTGAAGTGGCTCTGTTTAGAAGTAAAAACAATGTTGCTAGTCATAAAGTTTCTGGCCTGGTGTCAAAACAGGAAAATCCTAGTCAGGCGGGAGAGAGCCAAACTGAAATATGGTATAATCTTATTTATTCTCTCTCCTGGAAGACTAGGGTTTACCCAGATTTGTGCTATGCACATTTTCCCACTCTTCTCTCCAGCAGGAGAGAATGTGTACCCACCTTAGAAAAGCATGTATTCTGGAAAAATCCCAGGTTCTGAACTTTATACATAAACAGGAAGGATTCCTTCCTTTCCTAGGGGAACCCACTGGCTCTGCTCTCATGCACATCTCCCGAGACCACCACAGATCCAGGTTGTTTCCAGGACTGCAAATGGCTAGAGCAGACAAGGAGAAATGACCAACTCATAAAGAAGATTAACCAGGAACGGGTCCAGGGATCAGGAAGTTGCTAATATAACAAAGAACTTAAAGTAGTAGCTTAAGTAATATCCTATGCCTTCTTCACAGAGATTATTAACACTTGGAAGTGGTATCTGGGCACCTGGATGCGTTCCCTCTATGAAAACAGAAAAATGTTTAAAATACTTCACAGTCATTTTAATCAAAAGCAAATCATCTTAATAAAAACACACAACTGGCCTTAAAAATAAATTGTAACAAATTGTGAAAAGAATCCAAAATTCATTACTGTGCTACTTCTTTCTTCATAAATCAGATTTCCTTCAAAAATCCATGTGTCCATACAGAAGTCCTGACTCGACACAGTTTAGAACTTATTTTTTTAAGATTTTATTTATTTATTTGAGAGAGAGAGAGAGAGAGAGAGAGAGAGAAGAGCGGGGGGAGGAGCAGAGGGAGAGGGACAAGCGGATTCCGTGCTGAGCAGAGTCTGACACGGGGCTCGATCCCACGACCCTGAGATCATGACCTGAGCTGAAATCAAGAGTCAGATGCACAGGCATGGCCTTCTTTGGGACTCCTGTGTGACTGAGCCACACAGGCGCCCCTATAACTTATTTTAAACATGCCATCTGCTGTCTGGAACCACCAGTTATTCTATTCTTAGTGCTTTATGTTCTCTCTGGATTGACTGATTGGTTTATTGGCTGTCCCCAACAGACCCTGCATCTTGTTCACGTCTGTACCTGCTATATAGCTAGGAAAGCACCGGCCATAAATGCTCAATAAATAAAGGCATGAAAATGAATACAGACAGATGAATGCAATCACTTTTCAAGCTCTGAGAACTTGAGGATAGCTTCTGACTACTCCCCACTCCATAGCTAGTACTTCAGTATATGTAAAGGTGTCAACTTCATCAGATTCTATATCCCCTCTCCAGCTGAATACCTTAATGGGATATAATCTGAATATAAACTAGGAAAGGTAGGTACTACCATCTCTACTCTAAAGGTAAGGCAAGGGGCGCCTGGGTGGCTCAGTTGTTAAGTGTCTGCCTTCAGCTCAGGTCATGATCCCAGGGTGCTGGGATCGAGCCCCACGTTGGGCTCCCTGCTCAGTGGGGAGCCTGCTTCTCCCTCTCCCACTCCCCCTGCTTGTGTTCCCTCTCTCGCTGTGTCTCTCTCTGTCAAATAAATAAAATTAAAAAAAAAATAAAGGTAAGGCAAATGAGATGTTAAATAACCCATTTAAGGTCGCCAGTTACTAAGCAACAGAGATCTGATGCAAACCTGTGTCTGTCTGGCACAAAAACCAAGCTCTTAATGGTGTTACCAACCAGCCTCCCTCCCTCTTCCAACACATTCCTCCCATCACTTTAGGTGGGGAGGCCCTCATTATGAGAGTATCTTTAATTATTAGACAAGCAGTCGTTCCTCCCCAATCCTCTATAATACTTAGTTACATCATCAGATCTTCCTACTTAGAGCAGGAGGACTAAGTGAACAGAGAACTCTCTGGGATACTCACCATATCTAGAATATTCCTTTTTTTTAAGGTTTTTATTATTATTATCTTTAGGTAATTTCCACAGCCAGTGTGGGCTCGAACTGACAATCCCGAGATCAAGAGTCCCATGCCCTACAGACTGAGCCAGCCAGGCGCCGCCCCTAGAATATTTCTTAAAGTTGACAAGTAGGTCTTAAGTAAGTAAGAAATGAATGATATGTCCACAAACTTATATGAGAATGTTAACTGCAACTATATTCAAAATAGAAATATCCCAAGTATCCATCAACAGGAGGATGGGTTAAAAAAAATAGTATATTCACATTATGGAACACTCAAAGCAATGAAAAGGAATAAACCACTAGTAAATGCAACCACACAGATGAATCTCAAACAAACCAAGATGAATCTCAAATCACTTAGATGTCAAAAGGTGGTTACCTCTGTGGGGAGTGGTATTGACAGGAAAAGGCATGAGGGAACTCTCTGAAGTGACAGAAGTATTTTGTATCTTGACCTGGGTGATAACCACATGGCTGTATACATACTTTTTTTTTTAATGAGGTTTATTTATTTATTCAATTTTTTAAAATATTTTATTTATTTATTTGACACAGAGAGAGAGACAGTGAGAGAGGGAACACAAGCAGGGGCAGAGGCAGAGGGAGAAGCAGGCTCCTCACCGAGCAGGGAGCCTGATGTGGGGCTCGATCCCAGGACCCTGGGATCATGACCTGAGCTGAAGGCAGACGCTTAATGATTAAGCCACCCAGGCACCCCTCAATTTTTTTTTTTAAGAGAGCACACATGTGTTGGGGGGAGAGGGGCAGAGGGGTAGGAAGAGAGAGAAAATCTTAAGCAGGCTCCACGTCCAGCACAGAGCCTGACATGGGGCTTGATCTTAAAACCCTGAGATCATGACCTGAACTGAAATCAAGAGTCAGGGACTTAACCAACTGAGCTACCCAGGTGCCCCTACATACTTTTTTTTTTTTTAAGATTTATTTAAGAAAGAGCGTGGTGGGGGGAGAGGGAGAGAGAGAACCTCAAGCAGACTTCCTGCTGAGTGCGAAGTGTGTGGAGCCTGACGCAGGGCTCGATCCCAGGACTCTGAGATCACGACCTGGGCTAAAATCAAGAGTTGGACTTTCAACCAACTGAGCCACCCCACCCAGGCATCCCTGTATACATGCTTTTACAAGTCGGAGTTGTGTACTTAAGATTTGTTCATTTTACTATATATAAATTACGTCTTAAAAAAGTATTGTTAAGAAAAAAAGAATAGCTAACGTCTGAGCTGACAGAGTGAACTATCAACCATGTTTGTGCCACTGTCACATGGCATCACCCACCGCTTTAACCAGTAAACAGAAAGACTATTGATCCACTGCCAGAAAATTCATTATGTGAGGTCGTCAAGAACATATTCCTCAAATAAAATGCAATCATGCTATAACTCACACATGTAAATCAAACAAACAGCGAGAAACATTTTAAGATTGGGCAATGGATTTCAGAAACCTTACTAAAATGGGAAAGAAGGTAAAAAAGGAACAGCATAAAAGCCAACAAATCAAATATAAAATCCATAGCCCATAACCACTTCTAGAGAGAATTATGGAACAGAGGAAATTATCCGGGGCACTGCTTGTGTGAAAAGTAGGATTCGTTAAAGCAACAGTTTAGGAGTTCATTTCCCAAAGAGATGAGAGGTAGCTTCTAAGCTTTGAAAGGATAAGGTAGTATCTAAGGATTTAAGTTGCTATTTCAAGTTAATAAATGACCCATCACAACCCTCACCCACCAAGAAAGACCACCCAATAGATCGTTTATAAATCTTCTCAAAGTTACAAGAGCTGGAAAGCTTGAGAAACTGGACCAATCCTGACTGTATAGAGAATAAACAACCAAATAATATGCACCTGGCAGGAGCTGGTATGAGACACTGCTGAGTGTCCTAAAAACCAACAGTGTCATCCATGCGGCAGGAGTCAGGAACGACTCTAGGATAGTATCTTTTGTGTTCCCCCCACATAAGATTAGGCTTCTGCAATTTCATTGAGGACACAAAGTAAAATCAATAAATCTATATAGCAATGGAGATACACAGGGATAAGGCATCATGCAAAATGAAGTTTACTGTGCTCATAACACATCAAGTGCTGTTGGGGGGAGGGGAGGTTATGTGGATACCTGAGAAAAACAGAAACCCTAGATGGTCTGAGAGTTTTACTGCACAGGACACCCAAGAGCAACCAAAAACTGCTTGTCAAGATGGTAGGCAGACAGGATAACAGTGTGCAGATATGAAAGCCCAGAATTCTCTCTCTCTTTTTTAAGATTTTGTTTATTTATTTGATGGGGGGTGGCGGGGGAGGGCAGGCAGGCAGAGGGAGAGGGACCAGCAGACCCCCGCTGAGCAGGGAGCCCAATGCAGGACTCGATCCCAGGCCCCTGGGATCATGACCAGAGCTGAAGGCAGATGCTTCACCAGCTGAGCCACCCAGGCGCCCCTGATGACCTGTTTTCAGAACAGAGAACAGAAGCTTGGCGTGTATTTGAAAGGCATATGTGTTCTCTTGTTATATGGTACAATATTTACCAGTTGATAAGCATCCACCTCTCTCTCATCTCCATAGAACTGGCATTCTCAGAACACATTTGCATATAATGGTAATTTAAAAAAACGTATAAAGTGTTTAGATGCAAAACAATACTAAAAAGCAGAATCTCATGCCTATGAGTAAGTACACTAATACATTATTTTTAAAATTCCACATTCAGCTATTTCAATGTTAACACTGACACCTGGGACCTACACCGAGGAAAGGAGTGTGATCTTTTCCAGAACAGACTCTCCTGGTTAGCTGTTTTAGTTATACCTGGTGCCAGGTATCAGTCCCACACTCCCTTACTTGTTTTGACATTTCCTGGACACGTTACCACAGGCTTAGGAAAAGGCAGTAGAGAACCTAAGACTAAACTTTTCTACCAGACACAGGACAGCAAAACATCAATGGATCCAAGAGCCCTATGTGCATCATTTTTAAGGTATCATTTACATAGTAAGAGAAACAATGACACTCTGGGCAATTATTTCTGGACAGTTCCAGAACTTTCCAGCTTCTAAGGCTATCCTGGCCTTCCCACAGACATCTGATACGACCGATATGACCAATACTCTTTCTTTTTGCTATCCAACTCCAAAAGTAAACTAGCTTTTCGGCTGGATTACTCAGTGATTTTGGAAGATGTTGTTATTCATTTAGGGAACAGTCCTAATGAAACAAAATTATTTCCAGTAGAGCTTTTGGCTCTGGGCAGCTGGAAAGATCCAGATGTGCTAGGTCATAATAAAAAAGATGTTGTCTTCAGCATTCTGCTCCCCACCAAAAAGTTTTAAAAAGTCATGTTGATATTTAAAAATTTCCTAAGCTGTGAAAATTTTTCTTCAAATGACACACCCTCTGCTCATTACCCTTTCCTGACTCTGATGATAGACATAACAGCCAGATAGCTTAGTTATTCCCCCCAAATTCCATGGAAGATCAAGGACCAAGGACAACTACAAATAAAGGGAATCACAGGAAAAGAAAGAAAAATAACCTAGGAAAAAAAAAATTTTTTTAAGTAGGCTCCATGCCTGGCATGGAGCCCAACATAGGGCTTGAACTCATGACCGTGAGATCAAGACCTGAGCTGAGATCAAGAGTTGGAGGCTTAACCAACTGAGCCACCCAGTGCCCTGAAAAAATTTTAAGAAAGGGCAAAAAAAAAAAAAAAAAATTTACAGTAGAGCAATCAAAGATACACTGTCTCAGCCAGGTGATCAAGGTTATCAAAAGCAATAAATCATGTTCATAATACGGCCTCTTGATAGCATGTGATGAGAAGGATGCTCTACTGCTGTGGCGGTTCCTCCTCAAAACCCCGTAACTAGCGGCGCCTGGGTGGCTCAGTCAGTTAAGCATCTGCCTTCAGCTCAGGTCATGATCTCAGGGTCCTGGGATCGAGCCCCAAATCAAGCTCTCTGCTCTGCAGGAAGCCTGCTTCTCCCTCTACCCTTCCCCCCTGCTTGTGATCTTTCTCTCTCTAATAAATAAATTAAAAAAAAAAAACCCATAACTCTAATCTAACTGTTAGAAAGACCTCAGACAAACCCAAACTGAATGAAGTCCACAAAATATCTGACAGTACTCCTCAAAACTGTCAAGATCATCAAACAAGGAAAGTCTGAGAAACTGTCATAGGCAGGAGGAATCTAAGGAGACATAAAGACTAAGTGTAATGTATCCTAAGATGGGATCTTGGAACAGATAAAAGACATTAGATTAAAATAATAATAGTAAGGGGGGTGCCTGGGTGGCTCAATGGGTTAAGTGTCTGCCTTTGGCTTAGGTCATAATCTTGGGGTTCTGGGATTGAGCCCCGAGTCCAGCTCCCCGCTCAGCGAGAGTCTGCTTCTCCCTCTCCCTCTGCCACTCCTCCATTTATGCTCTCTCACTCTCTCTAATAAATAAATAAAATATTTTTTAAAATAATAAGGAAATCAGAGTAAAGTAGGGACTTTTTATTTAATAATAATGTATCAGTACTGGTTCATTCATTGTCATAAATGTACTATACTAATGCAAGATATTAACAATAGGGAAAGCTGGGTGTGGGTATATGGGAACTCTGTTCTATTCTAAAACACAAAGTCTATTTAAAAAGTTTTTTAAAAATAGGTAATATGAAAAAAATTATAGAAAAAAAATAAAACTAGGGGAGCCTGGGTGGCTCAGTCGGTTAAGCATCTGCCTTCAGCTCAGGTCATGATCCTAGGGTCCTGGGATCGAGCCCCACGTCGGGCTCCTGACTCAGCAGGGAGCCTGCTTCTCCCTCTTCCTCTGCCTCTCCCCCTGCTCGTGCTCTCTCTCTCTCTCTCTGTATCTCTGTGTCTCAAATGAATAAATAAAATCTTAAAAAAAAGAGAGAGAGAAAAGAAAACTACTCACAGCATGGCAGAGTAGAAAGAACACAGACTTTAGAGGCAAAATCTTGGGTTTCAATCACTGCTCCATCATTTATTGGCTGTATGATCTTAGGTAAATTACTAGGTGATTTTCTGAGCTTCAGTTTCCTCATCTGTAAAATGGGGATAATAGTAGTGCCAACCTAACTGGGTTGGTTTGAAGGTTAGATAGTATGTTTAAATAATCTGAGACCACCAACATTCCACCCCCAAAACCCTCTCAAGGGTGTCCATACACATTTCCTCAGACAGCAGGCCACTCCTGACTAACCAGGGTGTAAAAGGTAGCTCTTTCTACAAAGAAGCAGTTTAAGAGAGCCATCCTTCCTTAACAACAGTTAGGGAGTGTAGCTCTGCATATTACACATTCACCTAACAGACTGTGATATCAAAGTGAGGTCACAGATTGCACATGAGAAAGCCAAAAGATTTTGCAGGGATCCAGGATTTCCAAATTTAGCTAGGTTTAGAATCAACCAGGACATTTTTCCGTTTTTTTAAAAAGATCCACCACTCTATCCCTAACCCCTTGAGATAAGGTGAGTCTGGTATGAGGTTGAGGAATCTATTATTTTTAGTATTTTTAGATGACTTGGATAAAAGTGATCTGCTATGGGATTTTTAGAAACAGTGATCCTGTCTCTTCTTCTTTCACAGAGAAGGAAATCGAGGCCCAAAGAATGCAGAAGTGATTAAGGATTTTAAGTTCAGAGGCAAGCGGTTCAGGAGTGGCAAGGCCAAGACCAGAACACATGGCTCGTGGCTCGGTTGTGTATCTCTGTCCTGAGTGTTTTCTAAAGCAAAGGTCCCGAACCATAAGCTGTCACTTGGAATTGCATGTGTGACTGACAGGGAAGAAAACGAAAAGCAAAAGGATTTATTGGGCAAGAAGATTCTATGGGGAGAGTGTAGTGGGAAAATCTACTGTGCTCAGGGACTAGTTAACACAGATGACAGACTGGGCTTTAAATCTTCCCCTAACATTTACCGACTCTCCTACCTTTGGAAAATTCGAATACTGAAATTCATTCCCCTTTTGTAAATGGGTATGAGCTAATGTTTAAGAAGTTTGGAAAAATCAGGACACTCCAATTTAAGTGTAAAAATGTATGCTTGAAAATCTCTACCGTGATTTGCAGTAACCAAAAAAGGCTGTGACTGATGAAATTATTATATATTAAATAGATGCCAAAATTAGCCTGTCTGACGAAAGGGTATTTTAGAATCAGTGGTTTAAACATCAGCCTTCTGAAGAACCTATCCCAAGAACTGTGCAGTTGCTTTGGGAATCAAACACAGGCTGATTAAGAATTAAGGTGTTCCCTTAGTACAACACCAGAAGGTGGAACATTCAACTTCCTAGAACCGTCTGGCAAAGACTACAACGTACACAACTGTGCATTCATAATCACCCGCCAGGATTTCCAAAGGATTCTGTTCTGTCCCACCCTCAGCTATTTTATGTGAGTGGTAAAGCAATCAGTAAGAACTTCCACCAGTTCCCACATCTACCCATCCGCCAGCATCTGCAATCACACAACCCTTCCTGTTCCTTTGGATAAACGGTCAATGCTCCCATCCATGGCTAACCCCTCTGCCTTTCTCACGACAGGAGGACACAGCTCTGACAATCCTTCCTCTCCCTCCACACCCATTCCTCCCTCTAGATCATTCCCATCAACATGAATATGCTATACAATCTGTCATCTTAAAAATAAACCTCTCAATTCTACATTCCCTCCACTTAGCATCTCATTTCTCTGCTCTCTTTTACAGCAAAACTTCAAAAACTGTAATGCACTATTTATACTTCCTGTCTTCAATTCCTCTCTTCCCATTGTCTTGAAACCTTTCCAAATACACTTTCATCCTTATCGCTCATCGAAAATACTCTTTACTAATTTTAAGGACAATCCTAAGTCCTCAAATGACTGGACCTCTTCACTGTGTAGGACCTAGCTGATTATCTCCTCTCTCCTGGAAACACTTTCCAGTACGGTGACTTCTAAGATGCCACGTCCTCCTGGCTTTCCCCCACCTCCTTGAGTGTTCCTTTTCTAGTTTTTTGCTGTTTCCCCCTCTCCTCCCTGATCTCCAAATACTGCTATGTCCCAGACTTACCCTCCTCCTCTACTATCTTCACTCACTCCCCTGGCAATCTCACCCTGCCTCGTGGTTTTCAATCCATCCATATGCTAATAACTTCCATTTGACTATCTAGACAAATGTCTCTAGCCTACATGTCTCCCAGAACTCCAGACACATCTCCACCTGGATGTCCAAACGGGTGTTTCAACGCAGTATGGTTCAAATGGCATGTGTCACTTCTGCACTTTGCCAACCTTGACCACCCACACTCTTACCCACCTTAGCTAATGGCAACGCCATTCCTTCCAATGCCCAGGCTGAAAATCCCTACGGCTGTCCCTGACTCCTCTCTCTCATACTCCACATCCAAGCCATGGGCAAACCCTCTTCCCTCTGTCCAATCCATCCAGTTCTTAACGTCCTGACAACACCCTAGTCCCTGTCACCATCATTTCTCGCTTAGATTACTGCTACCACTTCTTAGCTGGCCTCCTCATTGCCACACTTGTCCTCTTACAGTCTTGTCAGAACCCTAAATGACCAGTCACTTCACTCAAAAAAAAAAAGTGAAAAAGCCCCTACAACAGCCAGGAAGTCCTACATGTATGACACATTTCCCTCCATTATTTGCCCAACCCCCTCTGCTAGTATACTCTCCTTTCTTCACCAGATGCTAGTCACACTGATTTGTCATTATCCCTGGACTGTCCCAAGCACACTCCCGCCTCTGGACCTTTGCACTGGATATTCCCTCTGTTTGTAATGTTGTTTCCTTAGATATTCATTCGGTTCACTTCTTTTACCCAATCAAGTCTTTGATCTAATGTTGCCTCCTCTGTGAGGTCTACCCTAGTCACCCCAGCTGCAGTCCCCCTATCCCTGGCCCCCTTACCATGCTATCATTTCGCTTCAGTAGCTTAATCATCTTCTAACATATTATATTACATTGTCATTTATTTATTATTTTTTTAAAAGATTTATTTGAGAGAGAGAGAGAGACCGTGCGCAAGTGTAAGCGGGGGAGGGGCAGTGGGAGAGGGACAAGCAGCCTCCCCCCTGAGTGCAGAGCCCAACACGGGGCTCAATCCCAGGTCCCCAAGATCATGACCCAAACCAAAGTCAGACACTCAACCGACCGAGCCACCCAGGTGCCCAACATTACTTGTCATTTTAAATATCTGTCTTCCCTCATTTGGATTTGATCTCCATTACGAGTGGGATTTTTGTCTGTTTTATTCATTCATGTATCCCCAGCATCTGACACAATACCAGACAGAGTAGGAAATCCATAAATATCTGCTGTCAGAACAAATGAAGGATGAGAGTAGAATTAACCAAACAAAAGGGCGGGCTATGGCGTCATTTAAGGGAAGGCAGGCACTCTATTTTAAATGTCAAACTCTCACAACAACTAATTATGGGATACCACCACTTAAATGTATAAAGAAATCAAAACTTAAACTTCTTCCAAATATGTATTCTCCATTTTAGCAAATGGGCCAAACCTGAAACCTGACTCAGCCTTGACTAACCCTCTCACCCTCACAGAGCCAATCCACCAAGAAGTCCTGTTGATTTTATTATAAAATGTCAGCTCAAATTCATATGCTTCCCTTTCTCTCTACCACTAGGACTCTAGTCCAAGTCATCACTTCCTCTCACCCACACCACTGTGATGGCCTCCTAGCCGGTCTCTGTTTTGTTCTCGTGACTTCTCCAATCCATTTCCTAAATGGCAGCAAAAGTGTTCTTTAAAATGTAAACTGGATAATATCCCTCTGCTTACAATCTCAAAATCTCCCAGACCTTGGGGTGGGAATGAACTGGCCCGTCTACATCCCAACCCCATCTCCACCACTCTAGCCCTTGCTCACCGTGCCACGCCCACAAGGTGTGTCTTCAGGCCCTCGGTGTATGTCCTATTCTTTGCTGTTGTAGGGTCTTTGCACATGTGGTCTCACTCTCTCCACTCATCCTTCAAATCTCAGCAAAGAATGTTGCCTCCTGTTTAAAGTAGCTCTTCCCCTCTTATTCTAACTCATTTCTTGTTTTCTTCATACTTTCTGTTTTTGTTTCTCCCCCAATACAATATAAGCTTCATGAGAGGAGGGGCTACAATATTAGCTGTAGAGGGAGGAGGAGGTACCTCACTGGAAATGCCTGAGAAGCACTAGCTGTAGGAGGGTGTAGCTGTGGTAAGTCTCACTCAGCCGTTTTGTGTGTGTGTGTGTGTGTGTGTGTGTGTGTGTGTGTTTCTTTTTAAGATTTTATTTATTTGGGAGAGACAGAGACTCTAGAGATGGTGAAAGCAGGGAGGAGAGGGAAAAGCAGGCTCCCCGCTGGCCCGGAGCCTGACATGGGGTTCGATCCCAGGACCCTGGGATCATGACCTGAGCCAAAGGCAGACCCCAACCGACTGAGCCACCCAGGTGCCCCTGTTTGTTTGTTTGTTTAAGTAGGCTCCACACCCAACGTGGGGCTAGAACTCACAACCCTGAGATCAAGAGTCACATGTTCTACCGACTGAGCCAGCCAGGCCTCCCGAGGTCTCACTCGGCCATGAGAGCTGTCATTCTAACACTAGTCACTACCACGCTCCCTCCAGATGGAGCACTTACATCATTTCAAAAGGAACTAACAAGGTTTCAGGGGCAAGTCACATGAACTCCCATGGCTATGGACTGAATTGTGTCCTATCAAAATTCATATGTTGAAGCCCTAACACCAATGTGATGGCCTTTGGAGATGGAACCTTTGGGAGATAATCAGGTTTAATGAAGTTATAAGGTTGAGGCCTTTATAATGGGACTAGTGCTCTTATGAAAAGAGGATGAGACACCAGAACTCTATCTCTGCCAGGTGAGGACAGAGCAAGAAGGCAGCTGCCTGCAAGCCAGTAAGACAGCCCTCACCAGCACTGTGACTTTGGACTCCCAGCCTCCAGAACCATGAGAAATAAAGTTGTGTTGTTTAAGCCCCTAGTCTATGCTACTTTGCTATGGCAGCCTGAGTGGGTTAGGACACCACCCAAAATGAGAAGGCTCCAGTCTCACCTGCAGTATCAGCAAATAAACAAGGAAAAAGACACCTGATGCAGTAGCACTCTCCAGAAAGACTCTCCACTCCAAATGAAACTGCCCCCTCCTGCTTGTCTGATGCTCTTCTTCGTACCGCTACACTTTCCCGAAGACTGAACCCTGTTTAGGCTATTGCTTTGAATACTCACTGCTGACGAATGCTCACATGTGAGAAGACTTCACAGCTGGCACCAAAGGGTGGCAGGCACCCTCCGGAGGCTTCAGCCACCTTCCAACCTACCCACCTCCAAGCACTAAAATGGGTGCGTCAGGCACACCAAGGCACATCAACAACTGTGTTTTGTTCAGAAAGACTCACTGATGTTTGTTACGAAGTAATTTTGGTTGGGACTCATGACAGCCGACAGAAACATTTCCTCAGGCAATCTTCCCATGGGATTTCTGCCTGAAGGAGAATCTCATAGCATTCTTTATTAAAAACCAGTGCTTGTTTGTTTAAAAAGGAGACATTTCAAATAGCTGTTTTTCCCCCTTTAAAGCTAGGCTTTAATTGTAGATTCGAGTGAAGTGGCCAGCAGATTCTTTGAGACACTTTGTTAGAAAATTAAACCTTCAGGAGTTTCTATGTTTTATAAAAGGAAATAGTCTAACACCGCATTTTTATTTTTTTGAAAGATTTATTTATTATTATTATTTTTTTAAAAAGATTTTATTCATTCATTTGGCAGAGAGAGAGACAGCAAGAGAGGGAACACAAGCAAGGTGGGAGACGGAGAAACAGGCTTCCCGCCGAGCAGGGAGCCCGACGCGGGGCTCGATCCCAGGACTCTGGGATCGTGACCTGAGCCAAAGGCAGAGGCTTAACGACTGAGCCACCCAGGTGCCCCTTTTTGAAAGATTTATATTTGAGAGAGAGAGCACGCGCATGTGGGCGCGCAAGAGCAGGGGAGAGGGAATGGGAGAGACAGAATCTCAAGCAGATTCCCCACCGAGCACGGAGCCTGATACGGGGCTCAATCCCACGACTGTGAGATCATGATCTCAGACAAAACCAAGAGCTGGATACTTAACTGACAGAGCCACCCAGGTGCCCCTGACATTGTATTTGTAAAGTCAGTTATTTATCTGATACTTCAAAACATAGTCTTAGTGGTTTAAAAGAAAAAAGTCCCATGTCTACCTTACAGGGAGAAATAAGGGAAAATAAGCACAGTAGTTAGCAATGGGTTATGAGGGTCCCACAGTTCAGAGCTTCACTTCTAGAAGAAAGAGCAGTGCTTAGCTCAAATTATCAAAGGCATAAAGCTTGGTTACAAAATAGAGGAAGAGAGTATTAGTATTTTGTGATTGAAATAATCAAAGCTGCTCTGAAATGGGACCTGGACACCAAGTACAGTGGCAACAGGATGCTTAAGCTGAAGAGATAGTCTACATTGTCTACATTTTAGAATCTGTGATCCAAACACTAATCAGTATTACACCAAGTGCAACGGGGACAAAGGGTTAGAAGAAGAAACTCTCCGAAGTACACAATTCTGAGGGCCCTAAAACAGCACCGACTTCCAAAATTTTTAAAAGATTAACACTCGGTCATCTTTCTAATGATTTTAATAAAGAATTTCCTCCATGCAAACCCCAACCCCACCTGTGAGTACCTGCTGTCGGTAGGCTCCTGCCTCCTATGTTTGCCTATTGCAGGGGAAGGAATAGGAGCTTACAGCTTTGGGGGAGCAAAACACAGCGTCGTCTCATACAACAGTTTTAAGTCCCTGGCCTAGACAGTCATAGCAGTCATTACAGAAAAAAAGGTAAGCTAAACTAGCCTTCCCAACCCCCTGGAAAATCGCATCATCTAGTCCCACTCCATATTTGTCCCAGAGAGATGAAGTCACCTGTTCACTGATATAAGGAGAACTGGCTACTGTGCCAGGAAATGAAACTCAGGGCCCTTTCTACTATACCAAGTAGCTCCCCATCTAGTAATCAAAGTAGTAAATCAAGACCTAAATAAGTAAAGCATCTACTCAAGGAAAACCTCAGTTTCCTTAGTCCTAGTGTGAATTCTGACCTTGAAAAGCCAAATGAATGTCTGGGAAAAGCTTGCCAACAAATCTAGTAGAGTACTTTATGCTCAGTGGACTCTTTCTCCATCACACTAGCTCCTTCAATCTTATGGTTATGCCTTTTCAAATTGTCCTGCCTCAAAAGTGCCAAAACAAATCCCCCACCCGCCCCAAGAAAGGTTAGGTCAAAAAGGAGAAAACAGTTTCTTTTTGCTAGAATTTTGGCATAGTGGGGCTGTGCAGTAATGTACCTACTCGAGAATCTTCCCACACTCCTGAGGTGTTAAGAGTAACCAGTAGAGGCATGTTCCATACACTCCCCAAATATCTGAGCTGGCGACAACAAAAGATATTCATTCAGAGATCTTAGCCCTGGGACAACAGCTTCTGTCAGTCAACTACAGTTCTCACGATGCTGTGTTTCTGCTCTTACTTCAACTTCATACCAAAAAGCGTATCACACCAGTGCAAGCACTTGAGAAAACCACACAGATGAATTCACACAGTAGTACAGCAATTCTGGCAGGGCACCAATAGTCAGGATAAAGATTTTTTTTTTCCCCCAAAGACCTTATACAAGCACATTACTTTTGGCATTTACAAAGCAGATCTGACAAAGGGCCTGGGTCCCCAGTACCAGAGACCAAAACCAAAACAGCCAGATAGAATTACCATGCAAAGGGAGTTACCTGGTACGATGGCAAAGATCAGAATTTTATTTCTTACCTGAAGCCAAAGGTCGGATCCACTCCTTGCTATTCAGGTCAAGTCTCCAGAGGTCATTGAAGGCAGCATTGCAGCTGCTCTGGGTACAGCCTCCAAACACATACATAGACTGATTAGCATCGTAATAGCATGCACCTAGAAAGAAAACAATAAGTTCATAGCTGATGTTTAACTCTGAAGCCCCTCTAACACCATAATTATAGCCCATATCTTTCAAAGATCAATTATTTCACTCGTTTTGCAACTCTGTTGCCAGGTACCATCCTTCTATAACCAGCCTCTTGTCTTCAGATTGGTTAATATCACATCACTCTTTATTTTAAGATTTTATTTATTCATCTGACAGAGAGAGAGAGCACAAATGGGGGTAGTGGCGGAGGGAGAAGGAGAAGCAGGCTCCCCGCTGAGCAGGGAGCCCGAGGCGGGGCTTGATCCCAGGACCCTGGAATCACGACCTAAGCCAAAGGCAGACGCTTAACCAACTGAGCCACCCAGTCGCCCCTGGAAATGTTATTTCTGAGCACACTAAGCAAAGTGACAATGTCGTCATCAAATAAGACAGTATCATTCCAGCAAGAGCACACAAGAATTCAGATTAAGGGTGCTTAATGAGTAAAATTTCAGTACAGCTGCATAATTCATCTAAATCTGCATCATTATGGTCTAGGGCTGGGCAGAGTCAGTGATAACAGACGCACTCAGTCCTCCCACTTCTTACCTGCAGCCCTCCTCTGACCGTTTTTGCTTTCAAATGAAACCTGAAGCACATCTTTATATGAAGAAAATGACAGAAGACATTTTTAATCAATGCCATGAAGTAACAGCACATAAAGATCAATGTAGCTCGGGGATCTTAGAAGTAGTACGGTCCCAAAGCAACTGAGAGAAAAGCATGGAAGTTATTAAGTCCCTAGGTGCATCCAAAAGCCACCAACACAGGCTGGTTGGTGCCGAATGGAAAACCAGCTCAGTAACATTTACAAAGCACCAAAGTCTTTCAGAAGAGCCTTTTCAATCAGATGATTATATACGCCTCACTGATGGGCACCATTCCAAAGCAAAAGGGCAAGGACTGTAAGAAGGGCTGGGCTGTTCCCCCAAAACCAGGAGGACCAGAGCCAGAGTTTAGATGAGAGGCACTGCCACCTTGCTTGGCACTAAAAAGCTCATTAAGTCTCTATCCTTTGGAAAAGATGACCCCACTCCTTACAGTCTTGCATTTACCATCTTGGCTCACAGGAAGAGGACCGAGCAAAACTTTCCTTTCCATTCATTTCATGCATACTGGTGGGGGAAAAAAAGACCTCTTAATGTTCATGTGAAACTAGGCTGGAACAGTAAGTGTCCCATATGAGGCAGGGGAAAGGGAAAAGAAGCCTGAAGATTCAATCCACTAGAGCATGGTTTCAGTGATTGGCCAGCTTATTTGTGGGTCTAGTGCAGTTTAGCACACCTCTGTTTGTAAGAACCCTTCTGAACTCTGCCACCACTTACTCACGGTCAGAAAAAGGGAAGTGCCACTGCTATCATTACCTCTGTGATATGCACTAGCTCTGCGAATGACTGTCCTTTTTTTTTCTCAACCCAGCCCGCTTCACAGGCCCTTTAAGGAATCTCTACACTAGGAAGGCCACATCAGAAAACTGCAGGAGTTATGAGGTACTACAAGCAGTGTGTTCCGTCACTTACACTTGGTCATCTCAGCCAGTGGAAGGCAGAGATCCAAATCATCTGACCTCTGACACTGTACGATAATGGAGGTGCAGACTTTTCAAATTAACAAACACTACACAATGGTATATGAAGATTTAAGTGATCTTGCACTTTCCACTAACTTTCTTTGCCTTTGAAAATAATTGCTAATCTATATCAGTTTTAAAATCCATACCGCAACAAGAAAGTCTATTAAGAAGTAACCCTCCCCCACCAAGAAGTAAAATCCTACGAAACTCTACTGCACTGCACTGCTCGTATTTCAGAGTGTTAAGAACTGCAAATAACAATAACAAAAAAAAAAAAAAAAAAGAACTGCAAATAACAAAGGACAGAATTTAGCTGACATTAGACAAACAAAAAGCATAACTGCTGGAACCACTAAAGAAGCTGAGCTTCAATATCTTGGGTCTTCTCATATCTGTCTTCAACTAGCCACTCCAACAAATGGGACTGAAATTTTGAACTGAACCAACTGGTGCCAGGAATGAAAGAACATTCTTTTCCTCTTGGTAACCCATACTTACAGAACAGAAATTAGCAGTGTCCTATGGCTTCTGAAGCCTTAATTTGTGTCCATTATAAGAATGTTTAATAAGACAAATCCATAACTAAGAGAGTCAAGGGCTCATTTATGTCTCACCACTCTTCAAAGATCAAATCTCGGCAGCTGTTTCCTTCATATAGCAAAAGAGCACAGTGCCTTTATTTTTCAAAGAGGTAGCAAACATTCTTCTTCTCTATTTGGATTGAAAACCCAGCCAACAGCTGGGCCCCATGAGGTCCTTGCCACATGTATTTTAATCCTACACTAAAATAAGGCAATCAGTATTTTCCTGCTTCTCTTTGAGCAAACAAAGGTTTCTAGAAGAGGAAGGCACAGCCCAAACTCTGCAAAACTAGCAGGACTGAAATGACAAGTTTCACACACACTGTATTCTCAATGCCTATCAGTTAATTAGCAACAAAGCCTGGAGAGGAAGGGAGTCAATTCAAGCAGCTATGTTTAGAACTCTGATATAATGGAATGAGAAAATAGCCATCATAATAATACACTCAAATATTTTAAGCATCCTATTAAACTTTTGTTTACTGTCTATTTTTATTTAAGACACCTACATGTTGGTATGGGTGGGGGTGGGGAGACCCAACAAGTTCAATGGGCCTTTTAGAAAAACTAAGAATTTAAGCAAATGCCAGTGCTCAAGTGGTCATTTCCCTTTTACCAATGTTCTCCACCCAAACAGCACATTTTCTTTTCAGAACATCTAGACCACTGGGATGTGCCATACAAAAGATATAGTTCACAGTATGAATATTCTGCTAAGAAGTAACATTAGGAATGTTTATTCTAATTGCTAAATCTCTTCAAATTTTCTGAAGTGGTTTGATTGCTCCATGAACAACTATTGCAAGACATCTATTTCCAGTTAATATCTAATAATCCCTACTCAAAGGCAAGTCAAATATTCACATTAACACCCAGCAGGCAAGCAGTTCTTCAGCATCCTGAACACTTGCCTACTGTAGTATAATCCTCTCTAGGGCAAGGTCTCCCAGTTGTTTCATATTTCCTATGATGCCTGGGAGTCACTCAGGCAATGTCCACTGAACTCCAACCTTTGCTCATTCAAACGTTAAATTCTCTTTTGTTTTCCACTTGTTTCCAGGGAAAGGTCCTGAGGCATTTATCCCATGCTTAAAAAGACAACGCTGTCATGTGTCTCAGTCTACAAGCCAGGACAGATTTGATAAGGCCTATAATTACATAACTATGGAACAAGCAAGGCTGGTGATCCAGTTTGGGCCTGCTAGCTACTGCAGGAGCACTACTAGCATGGGTAGGAAATGACCGGACCCTATGTGCAGCCTAGACCTAAACACTAAAAGCATGATGCTGGGGGCTCTAACAGAGCCCTACATCAATCTGAAAAGGACATTCTCTGTTAGTCAAGGTTTCATGATTGTTCATGCACACACCCGCCAAAAAACTAGGAAAACTGGCTTCATTTTGGTCCCAGGCTTCTACACCGGAAAGAAGCTGTACTGATCCATCTTTGTGATACTTAATTTCAAAGAATTCAGTAGATTTCAACTACGAACCACGTGTTGTGAAAGGTACATGGATGTCTAAGACTTGGAACCTGCTTGTCCTCCAGTAGACAACCACTTGTGGAGGAGACATCTTCATCACCCTATCACTTTGCAGTTTAAAAAATATTTTTACAAGTGTTTCCTTGATTAAATTTCCTAGCAACCCTGTGGCATAAACAGAATTTGTTACACACTTTTTACAGATGAGAACACTGGGTTAGAAGAACCAAGGAGGGGTGCCTGGCTGGCTCAGTCGGTGGAGCGTGTGACTCTTGATCGTGAGTTGAAGCCCTATGCTGGGGTGTAGAAATTACTTAAAAAAAAAAATAAAATGTTAAAGGGGCACCTAGGTGGCTCAGTTGGTTGAACGTCTGCCTTCGGCTCAGGTCATGATCCTGGGGTCCTGGGATGGAGTCCTGCATTGGGTTCTCTGCTCAGCAGGGAGCCTGCTTCTCCCCCTGCCTGCTGCTCTGCCCGCTTGTGCTTCCTCCCTCTGTCAAATAAATGAAATCTTTTAAAAAAATTTTGTGAAATAAAAATAAAAAAAGAAGAGCCAAGGAACTTGCTTCTCAAGTTTAAAGTGCTTTCATATTCAGCCTCTCTGAAAGACAATTATGGCGAGAGATGGTAATAAACAGTACGAGAAAGATAAGAAGAGTGTTTTAAGGGGGTACAAGTAGAGGAAGAAAAGAGTTTCATCTCCATGGCAGAAAATCTGAGAGGAGTTTATGAAGAATGTGGCTTTTGGCTTTATCTCTGAGATGGGTGTTAGAGGATGGAACATTTTCGGAACACTTTCAGTCCATTAACAAGGGACAAACAAGTCCATGGACGAAAAAGGAATGAGAGGGAAAGGAAGAAGGCAATAGGGGCATGCAAGCAAGGCCATGAAGTATGGAAGTTTAGGGGCACCTGGGTGGCTCAGTCGTTAAGCATCTGCCTTCGGTTTAGGTCATGATCCCAGGGTCCTGGGATCGAGCCCTGCATCGGTCTCCCTGCTCAGCAGGAAGCCTGCTTCTCCCTCTCCCACTCCCCCTGCTTGTGTTCCCTGTCTCGCTGTGTCTCTATCGAATAAATAAATAAATCTTTATTTAAAAAAAGATCTTATTTATTTATTTGACCGAGAGAGAGAGAGAGTACCAGCAGGAGGAGTGGGAGGGAGAGGGAGAAGCAGGCTCCCGCTGAACAGAGAGCCCGACATGGGGCTCGATCCCAGGACCCTGGGATCAAGACCTGAGCTGAAGGCAGATGCTTAACTGACTGAGCCACCCAGGCGCCCCTAAAATCTTTTAAAAATTAAAAAAAAAAAAAAGTAAGGAAGTTTAAGACATAACAAGGAGTCTCATGTGGGTGGAGCCTAGCTGTGTGAGGATGCAGCAGAGATTTAAGCTGAAAGAGTATGCTGGGGCCTTGAAAGTCAGAGGGAGGGGAAACTTCTGCATGCAGTGTGGAAAGACTGCAGTTTTCTGGCAGAGGAGTGACAAGACTGGTTTGAGGTTACAGACTTGCAGTGGTTCCAGACACAGGCTCCCGTCATTTTAGGCAAGTCCATTCTCTTTGTGTAGGAGCATCCCATTCACTGCAGGACGGCGAACAGTCCTGGCCCTTGCCTACTAAATGCATGCAGTGCTTTCCAGTCAAGCAAATGAACAATGAATGATCTTACATATCCAAATGCCCTTCGAGGTGGCACTGTCCCCAGTTTCAGAGATGGGTGCCAACAGTGTCTAGTGCAGGTTTAGATGAAGAGAGAGAAAAAGAAGACCAGTTAGAAAAGATTTAGGAAAGAAACAATTAGCACATAAACACGAGTAATGGGAAAAATAAGGAAAGATAGAGATTGCAAAAATGGACAGAATCAACAAGATTTGACTTTTGTTGCTGAAGGAAAGAGAAGAACTGAGGATAAATCCAAGAATTCAAGCCTGTGTAACTGAAAGAACGATAATGCCATTAACTAAATTATGGAAAGCAGAACATCTGGGGGCAACTACCAAATACCACCAATAGCTGGCGAGATAGGAAACGTCTGTGTATCTCTGGGGCAGTAGGAGCAAAGAGCTGGAAATGCAGACCTTGATCTCAAGGTGAGTCAGGAATAAGAAATAAAATTGGGCTCTGGGGAGAAACACACAGTAGGAAGAGAAAGGAGCTAAGGAAAGACACTGAAGGAATTCCTGGTTTTCAACCTATTCTGAAAAATGCCCATTTCCGTGTAACCGTCTTCCTTCAGTCTGCCAGTTAGCACACAGAGAGAAAGGGAACAATGAGAGATGCGCTGAGAGGAAACGAGACACAGACACCCCCCCCCCTTTTTAAAGGTTTTATTTATTTATCTGACAGAGAGAGACACAGTGAGAGAGGGAACACAAGCAGGGGGAGCGGGAGAGGGAGAAGCAGGCTTCCCGTGGAGCAGGGAGCCCGATGTGGGGCTCGATCCCAGGACCCTGGGATCATGACCTGAGCCGAAGGCAGATGCTTAATGACTGAGCCACCCAGGCGCCCAGACATAGACCCCTTTTTAAAAAATCTATGGCACCTTTTCTTGCCTTTCAGGTGAAGATACGAAAAAATTTCAAGGTAAAAACACATATCAAAACCCACCAAACTCCGAATTTCTGTGAGCTTACTCACTGTACTTTTCCTCTCCATTTCCCCTTCAAATAACTCTATTTTGTGGTGATGCTCTTTCCAAAGCTGTTAACGGAAAAACATTTTTTTCTTCTCTCATTAGAAAGCTGAACTGTTACTGTGATAATTATTCACCTCTGAATACTTGCCAGTTTGGTTTCTACTTTCCCCAGATTTCCCTCACCTAGGGTTCTAAAGCTACTTGTTTCAAAAAACAATCTGAAAACAGCCTTTGGAAACCCCGTCTCCCCTTGTTATTCCAAATTATCTGTAGGTCACTGAAGTTAACTCCCCCTCAACAATAAATACTGGGCCTAACATGGATTCTTCTGTAATTTCATTAAATATTCTTGGCAAGAATTCATTTACAGTCTGTACTCCTGAAAACATTCAAGACCCTTTGAAAACGATGTCTAAGGGACGAATCCTGGGAAGGGGGAGAGGGGGAAGGGAGGAGGAGGAGGAGGTAGTGATGGTGGTAATAGTACCACTAGTAGCACTGGTTGTACCAGTCTGGGTTTGCAGTATTTTTCAGTAGTTGCTGTTAATGGCTCTTTTCACTATGTTGATGTTTGCACTGATGGTGCAAGAGCAATGCTAGGTAAAACCGCTGCAGCCTGTGTAAGACTCAAGGCAGGGGTATTAAAACAAAACCAGTTCTGACTTCACAGACCCCTAAAAGGGTCTCACCGATGCCCTCCTCCCCAAAAGTCCAGGAATCACACTTTGAGATCCACTGTCTTAGGGGGTTTATAACAGGACAAGTAAAAATAGCTCCTCAAAAGAACTGAAAACACAGGAATAGTCTGGCCTGTTCCTTTGATCTATTTAGACCCAGTTCAAAGATAACAATAAATTATAATTATGGAGTGAACTCTCCTCTGGATATGAGTACAACATATGGTCTGGGGCAGCCAGCCTCCAAGATGGCCTCCGATGGTCCTCACTTCCTGGTATTTACACTGCTGGCCAATCTCTGTGTGACCAATAGAACCAAGCAGAAAAGTTGGTATTCACTTCAGAAAGGGGCTGGAAAAGACACCATGGCTTCTGTCTTGGTATCTGTCTCTTTCTCTCAGTTCATTCATTCTGTGGGAAGCCAGCTACCAAGTAATTAGCAGCTCTATGCAGAGGTCCAAGTCCTAAAGAACGGAAGCCTCCTGTCAACAGTTACTTGAGTGGGGTTGGCAGCAGATCCCCTGGGCCCCAGTCAAGCCTTCAGGTGACTACAGCCCTGGCTGACAGACTGATTGCAAGCTCATCAGGGACCCAGGGCCAGCTAAAGCACTCCAAATTCCTGGCCCTCAGGAACTCCGTAAGATAAGAAATGTTTTAAGCTGCTAAGTTTTGGGGTTAATTCTTATGCAACATGAATAACCAATACACTCTCCTTCTCCTCAAGAGTTCAAAATATATACACTTATCATGATGAGCACGGGGTGATTTACAGAATTGTAGAATAACTACGCTGGACACCTGAAACTAATTAACTATACTGGAATTAAAATTAAAAACTTAAATTAAAAAAAAGAGTTCAAAATTAGTATTAGTATCAAAGAGTATCAAAATTAGTATTCCAGACAAAAACACAGGCTCAGAACAGGAAAAACTTTTCTATGAGCTAAAGAGTTGAGAGGTTTCATGAGGGAGCTAGAACTTCAGCTGAGTCTTCAAGGAAAGGCAGGCTTCAGCTAAGTGGATGGGAATACTGAAGCAAGGAAGAAACCGGTACAGCAAAGTGACAGCCTGAAAGAGGAGAGCTCCTGGGAGAAGCTGGGAGATGAAGGAGTAAATCTGGACACAGATCAAATTAAAGAAGGCTCTGAATATAACACTAAGTTTAGCTTTTATCTTGTAAGCAAAGGACAGGTACTGAAGCTTTTTGAACAGGGAAGTAATATAATTAAAGCTGTAATTATGAGAAACTTCCTAAGAGTCCCCCTCCAATGACCTTTCTTTATGCAGAACTATTAATAATACACCTTTACTGGCCTAAGATATACCACATCTCATTCTGATGAAGGTATGAATCTCTAATAGAATAAAATGGTGTCTACAAAAATAAATTAAAATGGAGAGTCAATTCTAAAATAATTTTTAAAACTCTAAATTACATCCAAATTGCCAGAGCATTTATAATTTTACTATTTAAATTTGTATTTATAGTTAATACCCTTCATGTTCAAAATTTTTGTATGACCCCAGTCAAAATCAGTATTTTCTAAACATATACTATGTTAAAATAAAGAATTATCCTAAGACTTACTGCTAAACTCTGGCTACTCTGGAAGTAGGATCTCAGAAATACCCTCATGCACTCCTTTCCTTTGTTTTCCTCTGACATGATGTCAGATGTTCAAGTCTAAGATAATACCTTGACCTCTTTGGAGCAGATACTAGAAAAATCCAAATATAAAATTATACCAAGGTACCTACACTGTACCTAGGCTCACAGCCTTCCCTGATTCTAATTATAAAATTAATATAAATCCTCATTTTGCATTCATGTCATTAAAAAGTCAAACAAAATACATGCTTCCAAAGTAATTTTTAGAAATACGACCACAGGCAGGGTGGCCTCTGCTCTCACGGTGAATACTTACTGTGTGAGAACCGCTGAGTGATCGGGGTTCCAGGGTAAGGGTACGTCCGACTCTCCCACTGAATGTGTCCTTCCTGGACAGCCTTTATGAAACCATGATAACACTGGTGGGCTACACCTAAAGACAAAAAAAACAAAGGCCTCAGCCTGGATACTTCACTTTTCAATCAAATTATTAAAACTGCATCTACTGGGGCGCCTGGGTGGCTCAGTCGTTAAGCATCTGCCTTCGGCTCAGGTCATGGTCCCAGGGTCCTGGGATCGAGCCCCGCATCGGGCTCCCTGCTCTGCGGGAAGCCTGCTTCTCCCTCTCCCGCTCCCCCTGCTTGTGTTCCCTCTCTTGCTGTGTCTCTCTCTGTCAAATAAATAAATAAAATCTTAAAAAGAGAAACAAAACTGCATGTACTAACTGTCTTATCACTTTCATAAGACCTAAGTTTCTTAGTGGAACTCCAAATTTCTCTGATTTTTCAAAGAAAGAAAACAGAATTTCAAAACTAGAAGATCCAATCCTTCTACTTTACCAGGGTTTAGGGAGGTTAAATGTTACAAAGCTCAAGGTTACAAAATTAGCTCGCACTGTAACTGCTCTTTACATCGCATGATGAGGCAACACATTATAATAACTGGTAGGGGCGCCTGGCTCAGGCAGTAGAGCGTGCAACTCCTGATCCTGGGGTCATGTGTTTGAATCCTATAATGGGCGTAGAGTTTACTTTAAAAAATAAATAAATAAATAAAAATAGTATAAAATTAAAACAATTGGTATTATTTACTCCAAAGCAAAGGGGCTGGGGAATAATTTAGCTTTATGAGAAAGAGCATGGTAAAACTGTCTGGAATGTAAATTACAGGCATTCATAAATATCTATGGTTAAACCATGGCAACCAAATATATTCCATCTTAAACAAAGAGATTATTAGCTTACAGGGAATTATGAAATGATGAATTTACAACTAAGGAAAGCTGTTTTTTAAAGGTAAGAGCTTTTACTACAATGGTGGATACGTGTCATTATACATTTGTTCAAACCCACAGAATGTGCACCCTAATGCAAACTGTGGACTTGGGGTGATGATATGTCCATGAGGTTCATCAACTATAACAAATGGACCACTCTGGTGGGGAATGTTGATAGTAGGGGAGGCTGGGATTTGGGGAGGACAGGGGGTATATGGGAAATCACTGAATTTTCTGCTCAATTTTGCTGTGAACCTAAAACCACTCTAAAAAATACAGTCTATTTTTTTTTTTTAAGTGAGAGCTTCATGTTTCTGGAACAATCTATCTTTTTAACTCATGAAATGATTATCTTATTTCAAAGAGCAACATTCTGAATGAAGAGAATAACAAATTATGTTACACTTTGAAAGAACATATCATTTAAAAAATTTTTTTTTGAACATATCATTTTTTAATTCATATCACCTTAGTGGATCCTTAAACGGGATCAGAGTACTTATACATGTTTTCTAAAGACGATTACTATCTCTTGGCTGAACTCACAATTAAAGATTAAATATTAAGGGGTGCCTGGGTGGCTCAGTCATTAAGCATCTGCCTTCAGCTGAGGTCATGATGCCACGGTCCTGGGATCGAGCCCTGCATCGGGCTCCCTACTCAGCGGGAAGCCTGCTTCTCCCTCTCCCATTCCCCCTGCTTGTGTTCCCTCTCTCGCTAGCTCTCTCTCTCTGTCAAATACATAAATAAAATCTTTAAAAAAAAAAAAGAATTAAATATTAAGGGGTGCCTAGGTGGCTCAGTCGGTTAAGCGTCTGTCTTTGGCTCAGGTCATGATCCCAGGGACCTGGGATCGAGCCCCACATCGGGCTCCCTGCTCAGCAGGGAGCCTGTTTCTCCCTCTGCCTCTGCCCCCCAGCTCGTGCTCTCTCTCTCTCTCTCTCTCCCATATAAAGATATAAAATCTTGGGGCACCTAGGTGGCTCAGTCATTAAGCATCTGCCTTCGGCTCAGGTCATGATCCCAGGGTCCTGGGATCGAGCCCGACATTGGGCTCCCTGCTCAGCGGGAAGCCTGCTTCTCCCTCTCCCACCACCCCTGCTTGTGTTCCCCCTCTCGCTGTGTTTCTGTCAAATAAATAAAATCTTTAAAAAAAAACTTAAAAAAAAAAGAAATATTAAAAAGACACAGCCACTCAATGTGTGACAGCACTGCCAATTATACATTGATGAAGAAAGTAACACAGATTTATAAACACTGAAATGAGGTAAGGCAGCAAGGAATAAAAGACAGATACTTAATGATAGAAAAGGACAGGGGGGAAAATGTCTTGGCAGTGACTTACTTCCCCCAGAAGATTTAAGACTGTGAGTACTAGGTTAGGGGTAAGAATGCCAAATAAAACTAAGAATAAATTCATATATTTGATTTGATCACAGTCCCTCATCTGTGATTCTTCCACTTCTATTTTAGAGATGAAATCATCTACTTCCACAGGGTAGGCAGCCAGTCTCTCCTGGAGAGTCCATTAAGTCTACAAATAGAAGCAGGCTGTGCACACCAGTATTACCAGTTGTGAGCAACTGACCTCACAGTAACAGGGCCTAGCAAGCAGTTTCAACACAGCTGGTCTTCAGTCTTCAGGCTGGAGTCTGAGCAATTGACAACGACCCCATGCCTCACGAGAACCACCCTGATGAAAAGATTTTAAGACTCAGTCTGATCTAAAGGTTTTTCTGTCATAACTCTGTTCCCACCAGGAAAGAACAAATTGATACAACCCTTGCTTTGACCAAAGATTATTCAACTGGCCTGATTATCTTCATTTAAAAAATGGGCCCTTTCCACTTAAAATGTAATGAAGCCAAGGGGCACCTCGGTGGCACAGTCGGTTGAGTGGCCGACTGTTGGTTTCGGCTCAGGTCATGATCTTGGCATCGTGGGATCAAGCCTTTCACCAGGCTCTCACGCTCAGGGTGGAGTCTGCTTAGGACTCTCTCTGCCCCTCCCCTCCCCTCCCCTCCACTCTGTCTCTCTCTCAAATAAATAAATAAATCTTAAAAAAAAGTAATGAAGCCAATTAACTATCCATTAATTAAAAATACAGCACACCTAGTAACTACAACAGTTGGCCAAAGTTGAAATCTTGATTAGAAATGATGGACAAACAGGAGAAACTCATTTTTAAATGTAAAAGATATGCACAGGGCCTGTACTGCTTGAGAGAAAATTAAGCAGTAAATGCTTGCACAATCCCACATTTGCCACAATTAGCTACTTTAAGAAACAAAATGATACCCTCATAAAGTACATGGACTCGGAAGCCAGACTGCCTGAATGCGAACCTTTGCTCCCCCATTTGCTACCTGTGTGACCTTGGGTAAATTACTTAACTATGCCTCACACTCTGTTTCTTCACCTGGTCCAGAGTCTGCCGTGAGGACAGGAAAGCAGTCACTACACTGCCCGACAACAGTGAGAGGTATATTAACATTCATCATACCGTTACTCCATATCCATCCCTGCTTCTCCAGTTCTAGAACAATACGATTTACCAGATCAACGCTGAGAATATGCAGAAAAAGAATCTTCGTTTTAAAATTGCAAGTTGGATTAAATATCACAAAATTCAGGATGTTCATAAAACTAACCAGGATTAAGAGAAAAGGAAAACGTACAGAGTTAATGTCTCACACTAAATTTTAGAACATAACACATTTAAGGGAGAAAGGGGAAAATGAAAGTTCAAAAATAAATCATTAAAACAGATTTTAAATAAGCCCTTCCGCTGTCCCCAGTACCTTTGATGAGTCGGTACCACTGTTTGCAGACAAGGGCCGCGGTTTTGTGCTCCTGGTACGGCGAGAGGAAGGATAGGATATACTCCAAAACCTCCTCTGGCAGCTCAGACATGGACCTGTTAGGTCTCGTCTCCTCAGCCTCCAGCGCCGGGCGGGGCTCCTCCTCCTGCTCCATTGTCCCTTCCAGCAGAGCTTCTTCTTGGTCCACAGCCATGAAACTGTCATCTTCACTGTCCGAGGAGCTGGCCATGACATTCCACTCAAACACCTTCGGTGGGAAATGAACAAACATCAGGATACACTGTCAGAAGCTCTGAAACAACTCAGGTACACACGTCTAAGCAGCACATGATTTCTTTTAGACCCTCAGTGAAATCTGTTCCTCGGTACTTGCCCACACTAACTGTGAGCCACCCCCATTTGACAGATAGAGTATCTGTTCAAATACCAAGCCCATCCCAAATATCTAACAAATCCCTAAAGGCTTCTGATTGTATTTTTTCTCTCTGCTGTAAACCAGAATGACTGCTGAGTTCCAGTATAACCATAAAGCTGGAAGATTGTTCTGTAACAGCTACTCTAAGGCAAGTTTCTGACTGACAGACAGCAAAGGGGACAGCAACTAGATTCCCTTGGCATGATTCAAGACCTCAAACTTCAAAGGAAAAACAAACTGTGGGTCCTATAAAGAGTAGTAAGAACACTCTGAGAATGCGGATTAAGAAAAGTTTTTCTAGCTTCTATACAATTCACTTAAGAGGAAAACAAATGTTCCTAGAATAGGCTTAACTAGCTAAAATATCACATATAAGGCAATATTTATATTAGAAAGCATCAAAACAGATCCAAGGAGTAAAAAAACAATATTTATGCCCATCAATAACATAACAGATATACTATGGTACATTCACACAATGAAATTAACACAGTGGAATACAGCAAGGAACTACAGACACCCACACAGATAAATCTCTCAAACATAATACTGAGCAAAAGAATACAGAAGAGTACATACTACATGACCATGCTTATATCAAATTCACAACTAGGCAAAATTAATTCATGCTATTGCAAGTGAGTGCTGCAGGGGTGCTGGTAAAGTTGTTTCCTGACTGGGTAATGGTTACACGGATGTGTTCAGTCTGTGAAAAATCCACCAAGATGAGTACTTAATGTTTAATGCACTTCTTTCTCTAAAGCTTACCAAAATGAGCCATTATCAACAGTTACCTCTCGTGAAGGTAATTAATTTTAAAAAATCATTATGGATGATTTTTTTTTTTTAAAGATTTTATTTATGACAGAGAGAGACACAGCGAGAAAGGGAACACAAGCAGGGGGAATGGGAGAGGGAGAAGCGGGCTTCCCGTGGAGCAGGGAGCCCGATGCGGGGCTCGATCCCAGGACCCTGAGATTATCATCTGAGCCGAAGGCAGACGCTTAACGACTGAGCCACCCAGGTGCCCTATTATGGATGATTTTCAACTTCTTTTTCTATATTCCCTAAATTTTCTAGAAAGAGCACAAAATATGTTAAAATACACACATAGAAGCAGGCAACTCATTTATATCATTCTTCTGATGTTTCACGCAAAGCCTGAGATAAAGACAGTAAAATGAAGGGAATAGGGTGATTTATGTAAGAAGTGTGTCACAGGTTCGATTCTCCAGGAAGCAAATGCTAAAAAAACAAAAATTAGGAATGAAAAAAGATTTAAGGTGGGGAACTCTTGTGAGAAGAAAAAAAGAGGAAGCAGGACTGAGCAGGAGGAACACAGCTCAATGTACCCCTGACAGGGCCTGTCCAACAGAGCTCAGGAACAAGGATAGCCAGTTAGGGGGCTCCACTACTGGGCTCATCTATAATTGCTCTGCTCTGGCTGGGGGCTGCTCCAAAGCTGAGGCCCACCCTGAAGGGACTAAGGGATTTCTTCAGTTATACTCCTTACAGATGGGCAGGAAGTCCTTTCTTGAAGGGACATCTGAGTTCATTTTCTTATTTTCTAATACATCTATTCTCCTTGCCCATACACATCTACCCAGATCACTCACAGGCCATTCATCTTAAAATTTCCAGCATTCCCTCTAACACTGATGCAAAGAATTAAAAATAATGGGAAGAGAAAAGTAATCTTGAAATATACTTGTGGCTTTGAGAAAGATCTGAAATGTTCCAGGGATGCCTAGCTGGCTGTCAGTAGGGCATGCAACTTTTGATCTTGGGGTTGTAAGTTCGAGCCCCACATTGGGCACAGAGATTACTTAAAATACATACATACATATATATATATATATATATATGTATAAGAGAGAGAGAGAGAGAGAGAGAGATCTGAAATGTTCCAAAAGATGAGGGGGGTGGGGAGAGCAAAGAACAGAAACTTTCCCCCCTCATTTCTACCATTCCTGTAATTTATATACAAACTATGTACAACATCTTAAAAACTGGAAGAAGGATCACATTAAGGAAAATGAAAAAATGCATTAGCTCATAAAGTCGCTTCCAAGAAACTCATATATCAAATTAGTTCTTGATATTGCAATGTGTCCTAGCAAAGTGGCTGCTAGAATCTTGATGATGGTGAACAATAGGTGGCTAACTGGAAGTAGTGGAGTAGCCTAAGTTCTCCTAGCTGGAGGAGGAGGGACAGCAGAGGAAAGGTGGCAGCAATCCCCTCCATTCCCCAAAAGTAGGTTTACTGTAATTGTATTAAATTATCCTAGATAGTTACCCCCACCTTGGGTGAGCTGTTTTTCCACATGCTTAACTCACTAAAGGAAGGCCTTTCCATTTCCAGCCCTAACTCCTACCCTAAAGAGTAATCATATAAAATATAAAACAAAAATAAAATTTTTTTTTTCTGGCAAAAAAAAAGGTACTTTTTACTACTGGGAAAAAATTACTTCCCATATTCCCTCTTATTCTTTCCCCTGTAAGTTATCATTTCTCACTTCCCACTGGCTATCTTCCCTAATTTGTTGACTTTCTCATATTTTTAACCCCCACTCAGCACGCTGAAATTCACTAGGGAAAAGAATCCAAAGAAACAGATTCCTTGGGGCGCCCGGGTGGCTCAGATGGTTAAGTGTCTGCCTTTGGCTCAGGTCATGATCCCAGGGTCCTGGGATCGAGCCCCACATCAGACTCCTGGCTCAGCGGGGAGTCTGCTTCTCCCTCTCCCTCTGCCTCTCTCCCTGCTCATGCTCTCTCTCTCTCTCTCTCTCTCTCTCTCTGTATCTCTGTGTCTCAAGTGAATAAATAAAATCTTAAAAAAAAGAAAAAGAAACAGATTCCTTGAGTTTGGCTGCATCTTCCACATTTGAATTACACATCAAATCTCAAATACAGTTGTTCCTTTACTCAAAAGCTTGACAGATTGTGAGGCTAGGGTCTTCTTCAGAACAAACTAAATCAGTAAAGGCTGCAAGAGCTTATTTATAGAATACTATTTTTTCCCCAAGCAAAATAAATGTTTGGCCCAATAAAACAACTTCTTAATCCCTTCCCAAATCTTCTCAAAGTACAATTAGCAAGCAAACATAAAGGGACTCACACTTTTGTATACCCAGTTTTAGGTTATTCTCCCAGTCAACCATTTCTCTGTCCACAAAAGCATCAAACCTGATGCTCCTGAGGCATGTTTGCAAACTTGGCCCTGAGCAAAGATGCCAATGAGAACACACAGGGATAGGCTCAGATGCGATTCCTCTGTAATTACACGCCCAGTACCAATTTGCACAGTCCTTCATTTTCACTTCCATGATTAGGTAATGAAATCATCACTCATATTCCCACAGGATATGGAGGCATTCTGAAACAGTTTTTGTTTTCTTCATGCCAAAAGAAGCCCTACAAAACAATTCGCATGTAATTGTTGTTAACTCACTGAATGTGGTTTTCATGAAAGTCTTTTTTTTTTCCAAGATCTTATTTTTTTTTAAGATTTTATTTATTTATTTGACAGAGAGAGAGACAGTGAGAGAAGGAACACAAGCAGGGGGAATGGGAGAAGGAGAGAAGCAGGCTGCCCAAGGAGCAGGGAGCCTAATGCGGGGCTCGATCCCATCATGACCTGAGCTGAAGGCAGACACTTAACGAATGAGCCACCCAGGCGCCCCTCAAGATCTTATTTCTTAAGTAATTTCTACACCCAATGTGGGGCTCCAACTTACAACCATGAGATCAAGAGTCACAGCCTCTACAGACTGAGCCAGCCAGGCGCCTCAGTTTTCCTGGTCTTTATTATTTTTTTTAAGTAATCTCTACACCCAATGTGGGGCTCGAACCCACAACCCTGAGATCAAGAATCACATGCTCCACTGACTGAGCCAGCCAGGCATCCCATCATGAAGTCTTTAAGAGAAATCTTCCTCACCCTTCACATTTGTGTTAGACCTTCTTAGTTTCCTCAAGTTTTTGGGAGAAACCACAAACTAAAGTCATTTACTGGAATCTGAGCTCCTTGAGGGCAGAGACCATGTCTAGCCATCTTCTCTTGCTAGAACTAGAAATGCAAATGAGCACAAGGTCTACTGAAATTTCTACTCACACCACCCTTGTGCTGACTTTGCATTATTTTATACTAGGAATTACATCATCAGTATATCCGAGAATAGCAGACCCTACCCTTATATGTCACTGGATGCTGCCAAGATATTTCATTGGTCAGAATGAACATATCTCTCTGGTTCCTTGAATTTTGACCTTTTAAGGTGTACACTGGCCTGAGAGTCTGCACCAGACTCTGGAGCCATACCCAATGAACTTTTGCTGGGTCAAGATGGGCGGTACTAAAGAAACCATTTATTTGGCCCAGTGGTACCACTACTATACTATACTATATATAGTATACTACGAGACTACATCCAACTAAATACAAATTACTTTTAAAAATCCAAATACCTTGGGGCGCCTGGCTGGGTCAGTTGGTAAAGCATGTGACTCTTGATCTCAGAGAGCTCAAGAAACACCCACACTGGGCATAGAGCTTATTTAAAAAACAAAAATCCATATACCTTGCCCATCTGAAGTATAAATTAAGTTTAAGATTTTGAGACAAGGAGATTTGGCTACTGTTTCTACCTGTAACACTGTGTGACCCAGGATAGGTCACACAGAACAACATGGGAAAACCTCTTTACTCTAAGTAATGAAAATTCCCTACCTACTTTATAAAGATTCTGTAAAGGTAGCAGATATCAACAAACTACTCTGAACTCCTTGGAGGAAACTGATTACCTTGTGAAGAGTTAAAATCAATTCAAAGAAATTCAGGATGGGAATGAAACTGTTATCCACATACAAGTTTTTACCAGATCCTAGTACAATATTTGATTAACTGTGCCTTTGATTTCTGTACAACTAGACATCTGACAATCCTCTTGGAGTACACGTCTTTATGAAAATCAAAATACACTTCACTAAAAGAAAGTTGAAGATTTAAAATGCAATCAAGATTATTCTTCACAATTTCAAAAAGCTAAAAAAAAAATGCAATACGGGAACCTCTCAGTGACAGTAAGATAAAGCACTGAGACTTCACTGAAGAACATGTGGCTGGACTGAATGGAAAAGCACCCACAGTTATCCCTCAACATGAGGGCTTCTGAGGCTTCAGGAGCAAAGCAGCAACCTTGCACAGATGTCAGCGTGAACTCATGAAGTTACCCACTTCAGCAGCACTCATGTTAGCTAAAAGGTATTGAATACACTCTTGAAAATATAAAATACGGTTAAATGAAGACCACAATATGATTCAATCTAAGATGATAACAAGCCTTCTTATTAATATACCACATTATCATTGTACTAAGTCAAATGAAAAAGTTATAGAAAATGGTAAAATATAAATTTCTACCTTACGTCATGCATTCAACAAATATCAATGGGACATTTACTATACGTGAAAATACTGTGCTTACATCCCATGCGAGTGAAAAAGAAGAGGACATGCCGGGGCTCCTGGGTGGCCAAGTCAGTTAAGCGTCCGACTTTTGGTTTTGGCTCAGGTCATGATCTCATGGGTCGAGGATCAGGCCCTGTGTGGGCCTCCATGCTCAGCGGGGAGTCCGCTTGAAGATTCTCTCCCTCTGCCCCTGTCCTCACTCGCACACATGTTCTCTCTCAAATAAATACATAAATCTTAAAAAAAAAAAAAAAGAAAAAAGAGAATATGCCACTATTTCCTCTCAAGGACATTAACCTGGTAAGAGCCAAAGACACATAAATAATGAATACTAACACAGGACAGACCTGTGGTACAAACAAGAAGCTTTAGCAATTCAGGAAAGGAGGAGATGGCTTCCAACTAGTCTGATCAGGAAATTACACAAAGGCAAGCATTTCCACGTTGAAGAAAAAGTAGGAATTCAGAGAATGAAATGGGAGAAGGTGGAGGGATAAAGATCTTCAAATTACTATCTCTTGAAATGATATTCTTTGCTACTTATGGAATTACCTTTAGGACAAAGGGAAAACCTATTTTTTATTCGATGGGTGTTTTACCATTTGCACGCACTACTTAATATTTTACCTACATTAACAGAAGCTCAAATCTGAAGATTCCTTAGTTCCTCACAGTCAATGTTTTGACAAAGTCTAGAAATAGAATCATTTGGCATTAACTACTGTTGCTATTAGCAAACTGTGAGCTATTTTGACAAGCAAATTCAGAGTTGTTTCTATAAAGCATTCCAAACCTAGTAAGAGATATCAGCTGCGGTAGTGGTTAACTTCATCAATGTGTTATCTAATTAAGACTCACTTTAATGAAATTGAAAAATATTTTGCCAAACTACCCACTTAGAATACTTTTATCTTTACAATGACTGATACTAAATGAAAGCACTTTATGACTTTTCCAGAGCCACCCATATTCATATGTAGATTTGTTATTACTAAGTATATGGTCAAGAAAAATGTGCTCGTTTCATATCATGAACGGAAATACTCTAGGTTCTGAAAATTCCATATGGAGGAACTACACATTCTAGGTTCAACAAAATGTTTCATTTGGTAGAAAGAATACAAAAGAACTTTAGTACCCAAATTTATATTTTGTGAGAGCTTGAATTTTTAGATTTTAAGACAATGATAGTGTACAAAGTACAGAATAATTAGGATTGCAATAATTTAACATATAACAGTGATTTTATTTATTTTTTTTAAGATTTTATTTATTTATTTGAGAGAGAGAGAATGAGAGATAGAGAGCACGAGAGGGAAGAGGGTCAGAGGGAGAAGCAGACTCCCTGCTGAGCAGGGAGCCCGATGTGGGACTCGATCCCGGGACTCCAGGATCATGGCCTGAGCCGAAGGCAGTCGCTTAACCAACTGAGCCACCCAGGCGCCCTAACATATAACAGTGATTTTAAACAAAAGGCTTTCATCTGAAGTACGGTATGAATCAGAGGAGTTAGAGGAGAAAAAAGGTGCATTAAAGGGTACATTGTTCTGGGTTTGGAAATTTTTTCCCCTCTCAAAAATAATTATCTAAGGGCACCTGGGTGGCTCAGTTGGTTAAGCATCTGCCTTCGGCTCAGGTCATGATCCTGGGGTCCTGGGATCGAGTCCCACATCGGGCTCCCTGCTCCGCGGGGAGCCTGTCTCTCCCTCTGCCTCTCTCTGTCTCTCATGAATAAATAAAATCTTCAAAAAATAATATTTAAGAAAGAAAAATGCAAAAGGAGGAAATACTCATACTGTAACAGTAGTAAACTATATTAACTCGAAATTGACTGCATCAGACTACAGAAATGCTCAGAACATAGCTACCTCTCCCTCTCTGCTCCCACAATACTAAGTACTGCCTGAAGTACTAGGAATTACTACACTGCAATTGTCTGTCTGCCTCCTCCTCTCCCCTTAGGGCACAAAAGAAAATTATATTCTGCATCCATATAAGAGCTCAGCAAAAGGCTATTGAATGAATAAGCAAATACAACTTTATGAATTAATTTTAGAGTCAATGACAAAACCTAAATGTTAATTCCTACATATTCTAATGGAAAAACACTTCATATCAAAAAGTAAAATAAAAAAAACAAGAAGAAAATTCAGATGGCTAAAGACTAATAAAACTAGAGGATAGAGGGTAAAAACAGGCATGAAGAAGTGGGAATTTTTATTCTTTTTTTTAAGATTTTATTTATTTATTTGTCAGAGAGAGCACAAGCAGGGGGAGCAGCATGCAGAGAAGGCAGAGGGAGAAGCAGGCTCCCCACTGAGCAAGGAGCCTGATGTGGGACTTGATTCCAGGGCCCTGGGATCATGACCTGAGCCGAAGGCAGACGCTTAAACAAGTGAGCCACCCAGGCATCCTGGGAATTTTTATTCTTAAATTAAAAATGTACAGTATCTAAACAAATCATTATTATTTTTATTATTTTTTAAAGATTTTATTTATTTATTTGAGAGAGACAGAGAGAGAGATCACAAGCAGGGAGGAAGGGTAGAGGGAGAAGCAGACTCCCCACTGAGCAAGGAGCCTGATGTGGGACTCGATCCCAGAACCCTGGGATCATGACCTGAGACGAAGGCAGACACTTAACCGACTGAGCCACCCAGGCACCCAAATCATTACTACTTTTAAGATGTTCAGATTTTTCTGTCATTATGCACCTTTCTTCTGATAACAAGAGAGGAGTATGCAAAAACCACTGCAGGCCAGGATTCTCTTAGCCTTTTGTGGACAGATTCTATCACAATGGTTCCCAGACTTATGAATTTCACAGATCAGCAATTTTTTTAGACTGACATAGGGCCAACAAATTTTTATTTTCCCAAGTAAGGACAAGGAAAAAAAAGACACCACAGACACAAATCCTACCATCTAAATATCATAGCTTCACAAAGGAGATTTAAAAATCTGAACAAGGTAGAAGATCATAATCTTCCAATAAAAGCTTTCCCCTCCAAGAAAGGAAATCTTACACACACACACACGTGCACACACCCTCAAGACAATGAGGGTGAACAAGTATTTTTGGGAACCACTACTGTGTCATGGTATTTCATTTTAACACTTTGCTTTATGGAAAAAAAAATCCCATAATTAAAATAAGTTCTAATCTGAATTTTATTTTATTTTTTTTATTAAGTTTTAGTTTTAATTCCAGTATAGTTAACATACAGTGTTATCTTAGTTTCAGGTATACAATATAGTGACTCAACAATTCTATACATTACTCAGTGCTCATCATGGTAAGTGCACTCTTTAATCCTCATCACCTCTTTCCCCCATCCCCCAACCCACCTCCCCTCTGGTAACCATCAGTTTGTTCTCTACAGTTAAGACTCTTTTTTGGGCGCCTGGGTAGCTCAGTTGGTTAAGCAACTGCCTTCGGCTCAGGTCATGATCCTGAAATCCCTGGATGGGGTCCCGCATTGCACTGGGCTGCCTGCTCGGCGGGGAGTCTGCTTCTCCCTCTGAACCTCCCCCCTCTCATGTGCTCTATCTATCTCTCAAATAAATAAATAAAATCTTTAAAAAAAAAAAAGACTGTTTTTTGGTTTCAACCCACCTCCCCTCTGATAACCATCAGTTTGTTCTCTACAGTTAAGACTGTTTTTTGGTTTGTCTCTTTTCCTTTGCTCATTTGTTTTATTTTTTAAATTCCACATGAGTGAAATCATATGGTATTTGTCCTTCTCTGATTTATTTCACTTAGCATTATACTCTCTAGCTACATCCATGTTGTTGCAAATGGCAAGATTTCACTCTTTTTAATGGCTAATATTGCATTGTATGTGTGTGCATATATATATACATGCACACATCTTCTTTATCCATTCATTATATACATACACACATACACACACACACACACACACACACGAACACACCACATATTCTTTATCCATTCATCTATTGATGGACACTTGGGCTGCTTCCATAATCTGGCTGTTGAAAATAATGCTGCAATAAACATAGGGGTGCATGTATCCCTTAGAATTAGTGTTCTTGTATTTTTTGGGTAAATACCCAGTAATGCAATTACTGAACAGGGCAGTTCTATTTTTAACTTTTTGAGGAACCTCCAACAAACTGTTCTCCAGAATGGCTGTACCAGTTTGCATTCCCACCAACAGTGTAAGAAGGTTCCTTTTTCCTTCACATCCTCACCAACACTTGTTGTTTCCTGTGTTTTTTATTATAGCCATTCTGACAGGTGTGACATGATAGCTCATTGTGGTTTTGATTTGCATTTCCCTGATGATGAGTGATGTCGAGCATCTTTTCATAAGTCTCCTGGTCGTTTGTATGCCTTCTTTGGAGAAATGTCTAGTCATGTCTTCTGCCCCCCTTTTTAATTGGGTTATTTGTTTTCTGAGTGTTGAGTTGTATCAGTTCTTTATATATTTTGGATACTAACCCTTTATTGGATATGCCATTTGCAAATATCTTCTTCCATTTAGTAGGCTGCCTTTTAGTTTTGATGACTGTTTCCTTTGCTATACAGAAGCTTTTTATTTTGTTTTGTTTTTTAAAGATTCTCTTTATTTATTCATGAGAGACAGAAAGAGAGGCAGAGGCAGAGGCAGAAGCAGACTCCCCGCAGAGCAGGGAGCCCATGCAGGACTCGATCCCAGGGCCCTGTGTTCATGACCCAGGCCAAAGGCAAACGCTTAACTGAATGAGCCACCCAGGCACCCAGAAGTTTTTTATTTTGAAGCAGTTCCTGTAGTTTATTTCTGCTTTTGTTCCCCTCGCCTCAGAAGCCATATCTAGAAAGATGTTGCTTCTATGGCTGATGTCAGAGAAATTGCTGCCTGTTCTTGGATTTTTATGATCTCGGGTCTTGCATTTAGATCCTTGATCCATTTTGAGTTCACTCTTGTGTGTAGTGTAAAAAAAGTGGTCCAGTTTCATTCTTTTGCATGTAGATGTCCAGTTTTCCCAACATGTTTGTTGAAAAGATTCTTTTTCCCATTGCAATATTCTTTCCTCCTCTGTCAAAAGTTAATTAACCATATAATTGTGGGTTTATTTCTGAGTTTTTTATTCTGTTCCATTGATCTATGTGTCTATTTTTATACCAGTACCATACTGTTCTGATTGCTATAGCTTTGTAATTATAGTATCATGTCATCTGTAAATAGGGAAAGTTTTACTTCTTCCTTACCAATTTGGGTGCCTTTTATTTCTTTTTGTTTTCTGATATCTGTGGCTAGGACTTCAGTACTATGTTGAATAAAAGTGGTGAGAGTGGACATCTTTGTCTTGTTCCTGACCTTAGGGAAAAAGCTCTGTTTTTCCCCATTGAGTATGATGTCAGCTGTGGGTTTTTCATATAAGGCCTTTATTATTTTGAGGTGTGTTCCCTCTGAATCTATTTCGTCGAGTTTTTTTTATCGGGAATGGATGTTATACTTTGTCAAATGCTTTCTCTGCATCTATTGATAAATGATTATATGGGGTTTTTTTTTTCCCCCTAAAGATTCATTTATTCTAGAGAGAGAGTGTGCACACAGGAGCATATGCAAGCTGAGGGAGGAATAGAGGAGGAGGGAGAGGGACAAGCAGACTCTGGGCTGGGCGTGGAGCCCATAGCAGGGCTCGATCCCATGACCCAAGCAGAAACCAAGAGCCTGAAGCCCACCAAGGCACCTGTTTTTTTGTTTTTAAGTAGGCTCCACTTAAAAATTCCCCATCGCAGGGCTTGAACTCATGACACTGAGATCAAGACCTGAGCTGAGATCAAGAGTTGGGTGCTTAACTGACTGAGCCACCCGGGCGCCCCAGGATCATGTTTTTTTCCTTTCTCGTATTGATGTGATGTATCATGCTGATTGACTTATGAGTATCAAACCACTCTTGCATCCCAGGAATAAATCCCACTTGATCATGGTGATTTTTTTTAATACATTGTTGGATTCGGTTTGCTAGTATTTTACTGAGGATTTTGGCACCAATGTTCATCAGAGATACGGCCTGTAGTTCTCTTTTTTTGTGGTGTATTTAACCAGTTTTGGAATCAGGGTAATGTTGGCCTCATAGAATTTGGAAGTTCTCCTTCCTCTTCTACTTTTTGGAATAGTTTGAAAAGAATAGGTATGAACTCTTTTTGAAATGTGTGGTGGAATTCACCTGTGAAGCCGCCTCATCCTGGACTTTTGATTACCGATTCAATTTCATTGCTGGTAATTGGTCTATTCAAATTTTCTTTTTCTTCCTGCTTCGGTTTTGGTAGGTTACATACTTCTAGGAATTTATCCATTTCTTCTAGGTTGTCCAGTTTGTTGATGAATTTTATTTATTTATTTGGTGAATTTTTTTTAACAAAACTAGCTGTTCCCAGTATGCTGGGAAACCATTTCCTAATGCTACAAAGACAGAGGGAGTGATGGCTGCTGGCAAGAGTACATGAAAGATGAATGCAACCTGATTTCTTTTAGAAATATCTTAGCTGCTCTTGGGGAACCTGGGTGACACAACTGATTGACTGTGTGACTCTTGGTTTCAGCTCAGGTCCTGATCTCAGGGTCGTGAGATCAAGCTCCGTGTCCAGCTCTGCCCTCAGCACAGAGTCCACTTAAGATTCTCTCTCTCTCTCTCCCTCTGCCCCTCTCCACTCCCTTGTGCGTTCTCTCTCTCTCAAAAAAAAAAAAAAAAAAAAATCTTAAAAAGCTATCTTAGCTGCTCTTTTCATAATGCTTTTTAATTTACAATGTTTTGTGGTTTTTTTTAACTCATGTGCTTTCCCCACTAAATTCTTAAGGCCTTTATTTTTAATAAGATTTAACTATAGCACTTTTTTTCTTTTAAACTGCAACTGAATATATTAGTCAGATTTTATTACTGTTACTGGGAGTATTACAGGCATAGTATAGTTTCAAAACTTTCCATAGAAGCTAAAGTTTTAAGCATCAAGTTCTCACACAAGATGCTATGCCGTGCTACGTTCAAACAAACAAAAAAAGAACAAGTCTAAAGTTCATTCCAAAATTATGTAAGCTAGTAAACTCTTCAAGATCCAGTAGAAAGTATCAAATAATAAAGAAAACAAAGTCTCCCCTGCATTAAGGATTGACTAAAGCAATCACCACTTCATGGCTTCAGTTTTAAGAAAGGCTAACAGCTTTCTGGTTCACTTACCCATTGTAGATCTACTTCAGTGGAAGGAATAATTTTTTTTTTTTAACAAATTCATTTTACTTTATACAAGTAAATACTTGTTTAAGCATTTCTTTCAGAAGGAGAAGTTCATACAGAAGAAGTTCAAGAATGTATTGGATTTAGCAATATTTATCAATTTAAAATGTTCAAACCTGGGGCACCTGTGTGGCTCAGTTGGTTAAGCATCCGACTCTTGGTTTCGGCTCAGGTCTTGATCTCGGGGTCATGGGATCAAGCCCTAGGTCAGGCTCTGTGCTCAGCAGAGTCTACTTGTCCCTCTCCTTCCCCCCTGCATGTGCACGCATGCTGTCTCTCTCAAATAAATAAATCAAATCTTCAGGAAAAAGTAAATAAATAAAATGTTCAAACTCTTTGACTCAGCAAATTTTAATTTTCAGGTCTCTTTCCAACACAAACATCCATACACATGCACAAAGATGTATGTACAAGAGGAGGTCTGTGGTATCTTCTTTGTAATGACAATAACTTGCAACTACTTAAATGTCCATTAATAGGAAAATGGCTAGGTAAATAATGCTGAACCTAAATTACATAATTATAGCAGTTTTTAAAAATGTTGGGTAGTTCAATTGTGGGCTTATTTCATATACTGACATGAAGAAATCTCCAAGATAAACTATTATGCAAAAAATGCATAATACCATAAAGAATAGATCAGGGGCCCCTGGATGGCTCAGTAGGAAGAACATGTGACTCGTGACCTTGAGGTTGTGAGTTCAAGCCCCAGGTTGGGTGTAGAGATTACTAAAAAAATAAATAAATAAAAACTTAAAAAAAAATCAGTGGCTGCCAATCAGAAAATCTTGAAAGCTATTAAAATTCAGATTCCTAAGACCATTCACACCAACCAAATCAAAATCTCTGGGGCATGCACTGGAGGGGTGGGAGGGGTGGGTGGAGGCAGGGGTTGGATCTCAGTCATTTTTATCTTTAACAAAGCACCCAAACAACTCTTTCACAGCCAGTCCAAACAAACAAACAAAAATTATACATCCACCTAGTCTCCATATATATAAATGCATAGAAAAATTACCTAGAAAGATACACATATCAAATTTGAGAGTATAATCTCTGAGGAGGTAAAGACGGAGTCTTTGCCTTTTTAAAATTAATTTTTAACAGCCAAAAATATCATATATATAAAACTGTATAGAGGTGGAGCTGTGGAAAACAGTATGGTAATTCCTTAAAAAATTAATCAAAATTACCATATCTTACAATTCCTTTTCTGAATATATATCCCGAAGAACTGAAAAGACAGACTGAAAGAGATTATTTGTATACCCATGTTCACAACAGCACTGTTAACAACAGCAAAAAGGTAGAGATATCCATCAGCTGATAAACGGATAAAGAAAATGCAGCACATAAGCACAATGGAATATTATTCAGCCTTAAACAGGAATGAAATTCTTACACCTGCTACAACATGGAAGAAGCCTGAAGACATTATCCTGTACGTTACCATACATTATCCTGTACTGCAGGATTCCACTTACATGAGGTACCTACAGTAGTAAATACATATGGACACAAAGCAGAATGGTGGCTGCCACAGGCTGAGGGGAGGGGAGTACGGAGGGTTATTATTTAATGGGTACAGAATTTCAGTCAAGGAAGATGAAAACATTCTGGGATGGATAGTGTTTGATAAGCAACAATGTGAATATATACAGTGCCATTTAACCACACACTTAAAAATGATTAAAATGGTAAATTTTATGTATATTTTACCACAATCAAAAAACTGTACAGAACACAGATGTACAATTCAAAAGATGATAAAATGAACCACCGTGTACCCACATCCAAGTTAGGAATGCCCCCTCATTACCATCCACCTCTGACTCAACCAGAAGTAATCACTGTGCTATTTTATCACTCCCTTACTTTTCCTTATACCTTTACCACATAAGGATACGACAAAGAAATAAATTCCTAAGCAATATATTGTTTAGTTGCTGGATGTAGCTGTAGTTCATTTTCACTACAATATAAAACTGTTGTACAAAGATATCACAATTTATCCATTCTACTGTTGAAAGAAATCAGTGTCCCCAATGTTTGCTCTTATGAAATCATGAGCATTTTTTAGTTTCTGTAGATTAGGAGTTGCTTTCAAACTTTCCTGACAGCAAACACAGTAAGAAAATACATTTTACCTCACAAATCAGTTCACCTACACATACAGATATATAATTGGGAATAAGTTTCTCAAAATAATACCCTTGGGCGCCTGGGTGGCTCAGTTGGTTAAGCAACTGCCTTCAGCTCAGGTCATGATCCTGGAGTCCCGGGATCGAGTCCCGCATCGGGCTCCCCGCTTGGCGAGGGGCCTGCTTCTCCCTCTAACCCTCCCCGCTCTCATGTACTCTCTCTCCCTCTCATTCTCACTCTCTCAAAATAAATAAATAAATCTTTAAAAAAAAATAATACCCTTATAATGAAGTACACAAATATTTTCTGTTGTATTTAACACTTAAGAAAACTGTTGGTCAAATGCCATTAAACTGCCCTCATTCTTACTACTGGGCTACAAGCCATTAAGTTGAAAACAATGCTGTAGAATACATGTTTAGGAGTGAAATTGCAGGATTGCAGGATGTAGGTACAGACGTGTACATCTCTACAAGGTAATGTCAAACTGTCTTCAAAAATCATTCCAATTTACACTCCTACAGTGTATGCAACAACTGATTTTAATTTAATTTTTTAAAGTTTACTTATGTTTAAGTAATCTCTATATCTAACATGGGGCTTGAACTCATGACCCTGAGATCAAGTCGCATGCTCTTCCAACTGAGCCATCCAAGTGCCCCAATTTGATTTTATTTTAAAATCATAAATGAGTTTTAAAAGTTTATCAAATGTTTTTGCTGCAGTTACTAAAATATATGGTTTTCTGTTAGTTTACTGAAGCAAATTATATTAATTGCTTTACTAATGTTAAAATAAGCTTGCATTCCTCATAAACTAGACCATGATTTACTGTATTTTTTATAATGCTGGATTCAGTTTGCTAACGTTTGGTTTAGAATTTTTCTATCTATGTTCATGAGAGAGACATGGCCTATAATTTTTCTTTCTTGTACTGTCTATCTCTGGTTTTGGAATCAAAATTATGCTAGTTTTATAAAATGATTTGGGGACTGTTCTTTTTCCCCCCATTGTCTGGAAGAGTTTAAATAAAACAGGGAGGGTGCCTGGGTGGCTCAGTTGGTTAAGCATCTGCCTTCGGCTCAGGTCATGATCCCAGGGTCCTGGGATCGAGTCCCACATCGGGCTCCCTGCTCAGAGGGAAGCCTGCTTCTCCCTCTCCCACTCCCCCTGCTTGTGTTCCCTCTCTCTCTGTGTCTTTCTCTGTCAAATAAATAAATAATCTTTTAAATAAATAAATAAATAAATAAATAAATAAATAAATAAATAAACAGGGAATTATCTGCTCATTGAATATTTGGCAGACATCACTTGTAAATCTATATAGGCCTAGAGTTTTCTTTGTGAGATTTTTCTGTACCCAGATTCCATTTCTTGTGTAATAGGACTACTTGAGCTTTCTGTTTTTTTCTTGAGTCAATTTTGTGATTTCCTATCTTTTTCTAGAAATTTACACTTCATTTAAAACACACCAGCCAGAATCAGCTACAGCTTTCATTACCCATATAATTTAAACTTAGACTATTGACAAAACACAGAAATGAACTACACAGATGTCATCTAAGTGATTGGTAAATGCCCTTAAACAAGGTATATATCCTCCAAAAACTTTCCAATTTATGATGTGCATTTAACTTTTTCTAATCTGCAACAGATGTCACTAAAAGTCCTATTCACTTATACAGCCCTCATAGAAAGCCCATCTTTCTATGGTCTGCTTCTAAATTCCATTTTAACTTCCTTTCTTCTCCACTACATGGTACACTACTTGAGGAAAGAGTCCAAGTCATTTTCGTCTTTGTAACATCTGGCACATTAGCAGGTACCTTATCAACATAAAAACTTTTTTTAAAGATTTATTTATTTTAGAGAGAGAAAGAGAATGCAAGTGGGGGGAGGGGCAGGAGGGAGAAAGAATCTCAAGCAGACTCCCCACTGAGTGTGGAGCCTCACATGGAGCTCAATCCGAGGACCCTGAGATCATGACCTGAGCCAAAATCAGGAGTCGGATGCTCAACCGAGCCACACAGGCACCCCTAAAAACTTTTTTAATGAATGAAGATCACAAGGTCCCTTACTGAAGAGGTTAGTGTTACTCACCTCTGGTTGCCACTCTTAAGGTATTTAGTGCTTAATGTGGAAGGACTCTACTGGATTCTACTTTCACATAGCCCTCCTTGTGACCAAAAGCTCAAAGCCATCTGTAAGACAGTCTGCCTTACTTGGGAGTAGAACATAAAACAGGTTTTTCTTCATTGATAAAGTTACTGAATTAAAAATAAATCTTCAACTACTTGCTGTACCTAACTTCTTGCCAACCAAATGAGTCAACCCCCTAAGAATAAAACGATAAAATGAATAATAGGGATAACACCCAAAAACAAGGGTAAAGTGTCAAGATACTGTTCAGTGCCAGATTCTGAATACCTGGATTCTTTGAAAATATAACTATTACTTTATGAAAATCTGCATGTTAGATTTAGGGGCTTAGCTGATAAAAAAACTAAACAGGCACCCGACCCCAAATCACCATCTTTTTTTTGTTGTTGTTTTTATTTACTTATTTGAGAGACAGAGAGCACGAGCGTAGGGGGTGAGCAGAGGGAGAGAGAGAAGCAGACTCCCCTGCTCAGTGGGGAGCCCGACTCAGGACTTGATCCCAGGACCCTGGGATCATGACCTGAGCCCAAGGCAGATGCTTAACTGACTGAACCACCCAGGTGTCCCTTTTTAAGCATTTTAACATTCTAGTAAAATGATCCCAATCCACATTTGTCAAAACCCACAGAACTTGACAACACAAAGAGTGAAACTTAATGTATGCAAATTATGGGGCACCTGGCTGGCTCAGATGGAAGAGCATGGGACTCATGACCTTGGGGTTGTGAGTTCAAGCCCCATGCCGGGTGCAGACATTACTTAAATAAACTTAAAAAAATTTAATGTATGCAAATTAAAAAACTTACTAGGAAGGAATGAGACTATGACAAAAGAATCTAACTGTATTACAAATACATAAGACAGCTGTGGGTGGAGGAAACCATGTAACCTAAGTAACTTTGAAAATAAGTGACATCTGTAAGACTAAATGCAGAAGGCACTACGAATAAGCACTAGACTCTATCTGATGAAGTTGTTTCCTACAGGAGCACAGTTAATAATTCTAATACAGCTATACACGTATACTGGACTCGAACAAGTAAGTAAATGGATGGTTGATGGCTGGAGCCAAGTTTCTCACTTTTGGGGTGGGAATTCATAGATAAGCAAGGGGAAGATGTAATGATCATATGAGAGTGCATTAGACAGGCATTAGTATGAACTCATGTTTAGCTTAATATAGACACAGATTATTAGATACAGAAATATTTACACTTATGTATATACACGGGTTAGTATATACACATATGGATCCTTGCTCTGTCAGCTGAGGCGGCCTAGAAGCAACAACACCCTCAAGTAGCAACAAGCATACGTTAGCACCCAGATCTTGATTTCTTTTTTTTAAATTTATTTTTTGAGAGAGAAGAGGGGCAGAAGAAGGGGGAGAGAAGCATGGAGCCCGATGCAGGGTGTGATCCCAGGACCCTGAGATCATGACCTGAGCCAAAACCAAGAGCTGGACGTTCAGCTGACTAAGCCCCCCAGGCACCCCCGCCCCGGTCTTGATTTCTAACACCACTCTCTAATAAAAGGAAGCTGGGCTCCTTGGTGAAATGGCAGAATTCAGGACCAGGACAGAAACTATGAAAGATGCGCTTGAATAACCCTATTGTGTCAGGAAGTAAGGGTACAATTCAAAAACAAAACACTTATAAGATCATGTCAAAAGGACAGAGGAGACAAATGATATGGCCAAAGATGAGCCATCGTGAGCACAATATCCATGAGTTCATACTAACACAAATGACTGAATAAGTTAAAAAAAAATAAATAAAAGACAGGAAACAAATCTCCCTTGCAGATTTCCAAATAATTCATATAGAGGGGCGCCTGGGTGGCTCAGTCGTTAGGCGTCTGCCTCCGGCTCAGGTCATGATCCCAGGGTCCCAGGATCGAGCCCTGCATCGAGCTCCCTGCTCGGCGGGAAGCCTGCTTCCCCCTCTGCTGCAGCTCCACCTGCTTGTGCTCTCGCTCACTCTCTCGCCCACACTCTAATAAATAAAATTTAAAAATAAATAAACGTAAGGCAAATGAGATGTTAAATAACCCATTTAAGGATGCTGTGTCTCTGTTAAATAAATAAATAAAATCTTTAAAAAAATAATAATAATAATTCACATACGCATACTTCCAATAGGTGGGGCTTAATTTTCCCCATCTTCCTAACTTGTCTCTATCTAGGTAGAATTCTTATTAGCATACAGTGTAGCTAGACACTAAGCTAGTTTTTTACAATACATAAAAAATAATTTCAACCAGAAGACTACTGCATAGCTTCACTCCTCATACCCTGGGTAATGTGTTTATCTATACCAGGAAATTCACAATGGGGAAATGGAGGTTAAAAATAAAGAAATGAAAACCAGTAAGTACTTTCCATTAAGAGGCATCACCAAGGCACTCGAGACCTCATTTCCAACTATCATGATTTCCAAGTTGTGATTACCTCCCAAGTATACCTTCATATTTGCACCCCAAGAACTAGGCTCTGCTAATTTTGGTAGCTGACTTAATAACAGTAGCTAACTTAATAATCATCATCACAAAACCCTTGCTTACAAGTTATTCTTCCCTTTAGCTAAAGTGAACTATCAATATTTATTAATATATATTCAGCTTCTGTGCAAATGAAAAATAGAAATGGTAAAAGAGCTGTATGACAGAAGCACAATCTTAAGGAGGCCAGTACTCAACTGACCCCCATAACAGGATTTTCTAAAACACAGTTTCTTTTTTTTTAAAGATTGTACTTATTTATTCATGAGAGACAGAGAGAGAGGCAGAAGCAGAGGGAGAAGCAGGCTCCCCGCGGAGCAGGGAACCTGATGTGGTATTCGATCCCCGGACCCTGGGATCATGACCTGAGCCGAAGGCAGACACCCAACGACTGAGCCACCCAAGCGCCCCAGCCACAGTGGATTTATAGCACAACAAACTAACATTTTTTTTTAAGATTTTATTTTGAAGCAATCTCTACAGTCAACATGGAACTCAAACTCACAACCTGAGATCAAACTGCACGCTCTACCAACTGAGCCAGCCAGGCGCCCCAATAAACTAATACTTTAAAGAAAGTATATAGGATGGGTTACTGGTTATATTTCATTACCTTTAATGTTTAGTCACTTATGATGCAGCATATTTTTGCCTTAGAAAAGATCTATTGATTTAAGCGATGCCCTTTTATATTGTGTTCCTTTGTCCTCCCAAAAAAGGTATTGATAAATTGACTGATTCTGGGATAACAAACAGGTATGGGGAGGCAGGGAAACAAATGAAATTAAAATGTCACTACCCCTTAGCCACCTTCAGTAAAATTTACCACATATACTGAGAGCTTTGTTTATACTTAAAGATGGTATCGCGGTACACCTGACTGGCTCAGTCTATGGTTATGCGACTCTTGGTCTCCAGGTTGGGGCTTTGAGCCCAATGTTAGGTAGAGAAATTACTTAAAAATAGTATCTTTTTAAAAAAAATGTTGTACTTGGGGCGCCTGGGTGGCTCAGTCAGTTAAGCGGCTGCCTTCGGCTCAGGTCATGATCCCTGGGTCCTGGGATCGAGCCCCACGTCCGGCTCCCCGCTCAGTGGAGAGCCTGCTTCTCCCTCTCTCTCTGCCTGCCGCTTTGCCTACTTGTGCTTTCTCTCTCTGTGTCAAATAAATAAATAAAATCTTTTTAAAAAATTAAATAAAAAATGTTGTACTTATATATTAAAAATTTTAAATTTCTCCAACACAGTAGGAAAGCAGATAATTATTATTGAATGAAGAAAATCAAACATACCTATTTTTATCCCCAAAAAAAGAACATTTATGGAATAGATGAAAAGATTTCATGGATTAAACTTTGATATGTCACCTGGGCAGAAAGTAAATAAAGTTTACCTTCCTGGACCCTAGAAAATATAACTTTTTTTTTTTAAAGATTTTATGTATTTATTTGACAGAGAGAGAGACACAGCGAGAGAGGGAACACAAGCAGGGGGAGTGGGAGAGGGAGAAGCAGGCTTCCCGCTGAGCAGGGAGCCCAATGTGGGACTCGATCCCAGGACCCTGGGATCATGACTTGAGCCGAAGGCAGACGCTTAACAACTGAGCCACCCAGGCGCCCTAGAAAATATATCTTATTTGGTTTAATTCTTCCAATCAACAATACGAATGTTTTGATAAAATGAACAAAATTACCAGACAATAGCTGCCAAAACATTCCAAGGATTTAATAATAAGATTAATGTCTCTTCCTCACAAATTTCAATTCAGTCATTTTGAGCTACTTGTTCCTGTAATAGACTCAGCTCTTTTCCCATCTCTGGTCTTTCTTCTTGCTGGCTACCCCACCTTCCTAAAATACCCTTCTCCTACTTGCCAGCTTGGCAAATTTCTACTTGTTATTTAAGAGTTATCTCTTTTGTGAGATCCTCCCATTCCCTCCAGCTCATTAAGTATTCCTTCTGGCCTTCTATTAATTTTGTACAGTATCTTCATTATCTTAGAGCTGTATAAATATTTGTTGAGTTAGGTGGCCTACAAGACTTAAGCCAACATTAGATAAATAACACAGATAGTTCCCACTTTTCATCACTTCAAAAGTTACAATTCTACTCATTAATAACTTGCCTAATTAAAACCCCTATTTCACTTCTTATTGCTATGGTTTCCAATAAAGGCCAGACAAAGGCAACAGCACAAAAGGTAATCAAAATTCAACATACACAGCCGGAATTCTGCTTTCAGGCAGACAATATGCATTAAGATAGGGTGTCTAGGAACATGTGAAATGACCAAATGCCAACTGCACTTTTCTATGTGCTGCATCATACTGTACTTCAGATGGGTAATGTGATGGCTGAAAATCTTTTAACACCCTAATTTAAAGAGTCCACATTTAAAAGGATGGAGTCAGGAAAACTGATTTCCATTTTTGATCTTTAAATTTGCTGTGATCTGAGGGAAACTGATTTTGCATACTGTATCAATTAGCTGGTAAAAAAAAAACAAACTACCAGAAATTTCAAAATGGGTCATTTTGTATCATCTGTATAAAAATAAGTGAAGATTGTGCAGAATATAAATGTATTCAAAGAAAGCTTATTAATATTGAATTCAGCTAAGGCACCAGGGCGGCTCAATCAGTTAAGCATCTGCCTTCATCAGGGTCCTGGGATCGAGTCCCGCATCGGGCTTCCTGCCCAGCAGGGAGTCTGCTTCTCCCTCTACCCTTCCCCCCTGCTTGTGATCTCTCTCTCTCACACACACTCTCAAATAAATAAAATCTTTAAAAATATATATATTTATATATATATACTACCAGACAGAAATATGTGAAGGCAAAATTTTGTACTTACTTAAAATTGATTCTACAGACAAAAGAAATGCCCTCAGACAACACCTTACTGGTGTTTGGAGTTAAAGGATAATTGTATGGTTTGTTCTAAACAGCTGACTTTTTTTTTTTTAAAGATTTTATTTATTTATTTGACACCGAAAGAATGAGAGAGAGAGACAGAGAGCAAGCACAAGCAGAGGGAATGGCAGGCAGGGCAGAATCAGGCTCCCTGCTGAGCAAGGAGCCCGATGCGAGGCTCGATCCCAGGACCCTGGGATCATGACCTGAGCCAAAGGCAGACGCTTAACCAACTGAGCCACCCAGGCTCCCCATAAACAGCTGACTAAATTTAAATATTCTTTAAAAGAAACCCACAAGTAAGAACACAATATAAAACAAAATACTCCTAATTTCACTGCTTCACATGTTCTATTCTCAATCAGTTTACAAACTCTAAAATCAAACTGACATGCATTTATAGAATTCCCACTCACACAGTAACACTGTCATACAGAAGAAAGATGATACTTATGTTATTAAGAGTTATCTACTTCTGGGACGCCCGGGTGGCTCAGTCGTTAAGCATCTGCCTTCGGCTCAGGACATAATCTCAGGGTCCTGGGATCGAGCCCCGCATCGAGCTCCCTGCTTGGCGAGAGGCCTGCTTCTCCCTCTCCTGCTCCCCCTGCTTGTGTTCCCTCTCTCATTGTGTCTCTCTGTCAAATAAATAAATAAAATCTTAAAAAAAAAAGTTATCTACTTCTCTGTTACTTCTTTTAAGCTGCAAACCATAAATCCAAACTTCAGGAGAAATGTTAAGTAGAGAGTGCATAAAGATGAACTATATAGGCAAACAGGTATACAGACACATTCAAATTCTCTTATTCTTGGGCGCCTGGGTGGCTCAGATGGTTAAGCGTCTGCCTTCGGCTCAGGTCATGATCCCAGGGTCCTGGGATCGAGTCCCACATCAGGCTCCCTGCTCCTTGGGAGCCTGCTTCTCCCTCTGCCTCTCTCTCTCTCTCTCTCTCTCTCTCATGAATAAATAAAATCTTTAAAAAAAAAATTCTCTTATTCTTATACACCGAAATTCTCTGAATGAAAGCAAACCCTCACTAAATGGGAGTTTTAGAAAGGTAAACAGTGATCTTGATGTATTATCAAAAAGAAAAGAAAAATTTTTAAGAAATAAATTACCTAAGTTTATATCAAGTTGGTGGTATAACACCACAGAGAAAGGATTAGTTCAAGCAGCTTTAAAATACAGCATTTTTGACTATATATCTTCTGTGAGTTATATTTTAAGTACAAAAGCATAGGGCACTTGGCTGGCTCAGCTGGTAGAGCACGTGATTCTTGGTCTCAGGGTCATGAGTTCAAGCCCCATGTTGGGCACAGAGCTTAAAAAAAATTAAGTACGAAAAAAAATCCATATAAGAAACAATAAAGCTATACTTAATAGTCTTATTGTTGGTAACAATACTATCATTATTATTTTGAAACTAATATAGGTAAAGTACAGGATAAAGCCAACAAAAAATTATGTTAACTATTAAAAACCAAAAAAATTTAGCATAAATGGAGAGCTATAAGTATAAAATTAAAGAGAGTAAATAAAAACCCTGTAACTGGGGAACCTGGGTGGCTCAGTCAGTTGGGTGTCTGACTCTTGGTTTCAGCTCAGGTCATCATCTCGCAGTCATGGGATCAAGTCCCATGTCGGAGAGCACTTGGCATAGGGTGGGCTTGAGATTGTTTCCTCCCCCTTCCCCATTCTGCTCCTCCCCTTGCTCGTGCTTTCTCTCTCTCAAATACATAAATTTTTTTGAAAAATAAAAACCCTGTAATTGTACATTTGAATCAGAAGTATCAGTGGGAACTCGTTTTTTTTTTTTTTTTTTTTTTTCCATTTCAACAGTGTATTAAAAGGATTATGCACCGGAGAGACGGAGCAAGATGGTGGGGTGTAGGAGACCAGGATTTCGTCTGGTCTCAGGAAATCAGCTGGATGGGGATCAAACCTTTCTGAACACCTACGAACTCAACAGGAGATCGAAGAAGAGAGTAGCAACAACTCTCTGAACAGAGAAGCGACCACTTACTGGAAGGTAGGACGTGCGGAGAAGTGAATCCAAGGGGATATTCGGGAGGATAGACGGCGGGATAGGGGGTCTCCATCGGCCGCTTCTGGCAAGTGATAAAGCCCCGGAGCACAAAATCGGAACTTTTAGAAGTCGGCTCCGCAGAGGGACGTCGCTCCAGTGGCTAAGCGGGGGGTGGAACCCTCACGGGACAGGGTGGTCTCAGGACCCTCGGGGTCACAGAAAGACCGGGGGTGCCTGAGTGCAGCAGAGCTCCCAGGGATTGGAGCGGGGAAGCTGGCTGCGGAGACGGAGCCGAGGCGCGGGCTCTCAGCTCGGGGTGGCCATAAACTGTTCCGCGGCCCAGTCGGGCCACTGCTCCTCCAGCAGGGACCCAACAAGCGGCAGAGCCGGGGAGACTCCCCTTCCTCCCCCGGGAGGAGTGGCGCGGGAGCGCACCGCAGGGATCTGCTGGGTTTGGAGACTCCACACCGAGTCGGGTGCCAGAGATAGAAATGCTCGGTCACAGGCCGGGTGAGCATGGAGTGCGGCCGGAGACCAGGGAGACGGGAGTGACTGCTTTTCTCCGGGGCGCACTGAGGAGCGGAGCCCCGGGGAACTCGTTTTTTTCATCTCCTGGGGTGGTAGAGCGTAAGACTCTTCATCGAGTCTAGATCTCGGGGTCATGAGTTCAAGCCCCAGGTTGGGTGGAGAGATTACATAAACAAAAGGAAGAAAAGAAGAGAAGAGAAAAGAAAAGGAAGGAAAAAAGAAAGAGAAAGATTTCTCTAACCCTGTCTACTGAAAAAGATTCGAAAGCAATGAGTAGCAAAGAATATTCCAGAACCCCGACTGCAGTCTTTATATCCTATTTTCCACTAAAAAGATAAGTCTCCTTGGAGAAATGGCTATTTCTAAAATTGGGGCAGGAAATGTGCAAGGTGAGCCTGGAACATCTTCTTGTGCCCAAAGCAAGGAGACTATTAAAGACTAATACAGTCCTGTCAAAAGGTCACAGGACCCCCAAAAAAGGCACTCCCACAGGCCTAAGAGGAAACAATTTGAGCACCAAAACTATGGACTCAAACATATGAAATATATAAAAATCTGTACATTTATAATGCTACTAAAGAAAATTCATGGTCATCAGGGCAGGCTGCTAAAGGGACTCATTCATGATTACTCTCAAATTACTTGAAAAATAAGGGAAAGAATCAAATCCCTTTCCTGCCTTTCCTATACTAATCAACAGGGTAACCAAACAGTTAATGTGGTAAAATTCTTTCTGAGGAATTCCACTTATATAAAGAAGTAAGGACAGAATAAGAAAAGTACCATTTTGCAAGCCCTAATAATTTATAATCAACAAAAGGTACTAAAAACATTACATGAAAGGCTGATAGAAAACATTCTTTTTTTTTTTAAGATTTTATTTAATTGACAGAGAGAGAGAGAGAGCGTGAGAGGGAACACAAGCAGGGGGAGTGTGAGAGGGAGAAGCAGGCTTCCTGCTGAGCAGGGAGCCAGATGCAGGGCTTGATCACGCTGGGATCATGACCTGAGCCAATCACGCTGGGATCATGACCTGAGCCAATCACGCTGGGATCATGACCTGAGCCAAAGGCAGTCACTTAACCAACTGAGCCACCCAGGCGCCCCGAAAGAAAACATTCTAATGGAGAGATCAGGCTACTGTCATCTGAACCCAGAGCCTGATCTGAGGATGGTTGAAAGTGAGACCTCTAGAAATTACGCATCATGAGCCAAACAATGGGAAGTATGCAGCACTGCCTGTGAAGCACTCCTGCTTTTAATTTTTAATTTCATTATTTAGCCTCTAGATTAAGCTAAATGATACCACAAGAAAGCCATCATACAAATGCAGACTATGGGACATTCTGCTATTCAAAAGATTGATTGGGGCGCCTGGGTGGCTCAGCTGTTAAGCGTCTGCCTTCAACTCAGGTCATGATCCCAGGGTCCTGGGATCGAGCCCCACATCGGGCTCCCTGCTCTGTGGGAGGCCTGCTTCTCCCTCTCCCGCTCCCCCTGCTTGTGTTCCCTCTCTCACTGTGTCTCTCTCTGTCAAATAAATAAAAAAATCTAAAAAAAAAAAAAAAAAGACTGATTACCTAGGCTGTCTGCCTGGAGGCAATTTTTGGATCTCAATGAAGTGAAGAGGGAACCAAAGGAGCCCAACAACCTCTCCTGAGTTGAGAAGACAGATAACGGTTCAGGGAGGCTGAAGAGGCTAGAACTTCAGGGCAAAATTCCAGAAAGGAAGGAAGCTACACAGAAAAAGAACTACAACAATCTGCATAGTATCCCCTTGAATCTTTTCTAAGTATTGTGCAACACTTGCACGATGAGTCAGGGTATTGTACGGATGGAGGTTTCTGTGATTTGTCCTGCATAACCTACCACCCAGATCTACACGTATGCAGGCGGCCTAAAGAATGTTGTTTGTGAGACTTGTGCTGCATAAGTGATCTTGGGAGCCTGATTAGTTGACATTAGCTGGCCTCCAGGTCAGAACTGGCCCTTCTAGTCTGCATGCCAAGAGCTATAAATTTTGCCTTGCATCCCCTCCGGCTCCAGGCTGCGCTGGCCCCCCAGAATGGAATCTGGGAAGGGAGGCATACACACCTAGCCCAGCCTCCTTGAATATGTAAGACATGGTAACATAGAAACACAGCTCGCTCCAAACTGCACGTAGGCAAACAAATGTTTAACTTCAGACCCCATCATTTGCCCTATAAATACCACCTTTCTGCGAATGGCGCTTCACCGGGGCCTCTCAATGGGGACTCCAGCCTGGCTGTCTCTATGGGGCTTCCCCAGCTGATGAGGTTGGATGTTATTAAGTCCCCAATTTGATGCAACTCTGTCTTATTCTCCTTTACTGCTTACTATTGTCCTGACCTATACAAAGATTTCCCTTTTCTTCAAGTTTCTGTTAGATTTTTATAATTATCAATAAAATGTTTTTTCCCCCTTTAAAACTAAGAGTACAGCTGCTGTGACTCTTTTCTTCAGAACAGTCAGGCAAAGAATGACAGGGAAGTTGTAAGCCGGTCAGTTCTCATAGCTCACAAGCACAAAAACATTCAAGCTCCAGCAAGTTGGGGTAAAGAGTCCTTGGTGATCACCCGAGATATTCAGTAGAGACTCTATACAGGATTCACCCCTCAGTATACTGCTCAATTGTCCCTGCAATGAAGGCAACTCTAGATCTACTGAAGCAAAACATAAAAACAGAGCTCAAAACCATGAAACTGATCAGCAGGCAACCTAATTAGCTGCGAAAACACTCTAAAGAAAGGCAAGGAAAGCCAGATACTCATCCAACACCCAACCAGAAATTACTACATGTGCCAACAGACAAAAACAAAAACAAAACCATACTAAGAGAAAAGTTAGTCAACAGGAACAAACTTGGAAATGGCAGATGGAACTGAAAGGCAAGGACATTAAAACTTTGAGAATGTTATTATGTTCAAGGACTTAAAAAGAAACAAAATTGTAATAGCGAAAGAAATGGAAAATATTTAAAAGAAGAAACTTCTAGGAAGGAAAAATACAATATATGAAATGAAAATATCATTGTGTGCAATTAATGGCAGATTAGAGCATGCATAAGAAAAATTTCAGTTGAAATGTAAGATCCAGCAACAAAACTACCCAAAATGAAACACAAAAAAAAAAAAAAAAAAAGAAAAAAATTAACAAAGCCTCAGTAACCTTGAGGACAGTATAAGAAAGTCTAGCACACATGTAATTGGAGTCCTGATGGAATAGAGGGTAGCGGCCAGATAATCAGATAAAGTTTTTAAGAAATAAAGGAGGGGCGCCTGGGTGGCTCAGTCGGTTAAGCGGCTGCCTTCGGCTCGGGCCGTGACCCTGGGGTCCTGGGATCGAGCCCCGCATCGGGCTCCCTGCTCCGCAGAGAGCCTGCTTCTCCCTCTCTGCCTGCCTCTCTGCTTACTTGTGCTCTCTCTCTATCTCTCTGTCAAATAAATAAAATAAAATAAAAAAAAAAAGAAATAAAGGAGAAAAATTTTCCCAATCTCGTAAAAACTATAAACCCAGAGAGGCAAGAATCTGAACAAACCAAGCAGGATAAAACACATACACAGAGACAAAACCACACCAAGGCATATCATAACCAAACTGCTGAAAACCTGTGATAATGACTGTCAGAAACTATGAACGCCAGAAGACAAAGAAACGGCATCTTTAAAGTGCCGGAAGAAAAAAAAAATCAACTTGGAATTCTATATGCACGAAAAGATCTTTAAAGATAAAAGTGCAGGGGGCGCCTGGCTGGCTCAGTCGGAAGAGCATGTGACTCTTGATCTCATGAGTTTGAGCCCCACATGGGGTACAGATTACTTAAATTTAAAAAACTTAAAAAAAAAAAAAAGTGAAATAAAAATATTTTCAGACAGACAAGGTGGAAAGAATATAACACCAATACATCTGCATGACAAGAAATGTTAAATGTGGAAGGATGGTATCAGCTAAAAATTTGGATATACACTAAGAAATGAAGAGCACAAGAAATCATATATGATTAAATATAAAAGACTTCCGTTTTCACACTTTTAAAATTTCCTTACAAGGTAACTGTTTAGGGGCACCTGGGTGGCACAGTCAGTTAAGTGTCCAACTCTTAGTTTCAGTGCAGGTTGTGATCTTGTCGTGAGATTGGCCTTGTTTTGGGATTCAGAGTCTGTTTGGGATTCTCTCTCCCTCTCCCTCTGCCCCTTCCACTCATGGTCTCTCTCAAATAAATAAATATTTTTTTTAAAAAGTGACTGTCTAAAGGAAAAATAAGGGGCGCCCAGGTGGCTCAGTTAGTTAGGTGTCTGCCTTTGGCTCAGGTCATGATCCCAGGGTCCTGGGATCAAGTCCCACATTGGGCTCCTTGCTCAGCTCTGCCCTTCTGCCTGCTCTAATAAATAAAATCTTTAAAAAAATAAAAAATAAAGCAAAAATAATAGAGTTTAAGGTTTACAACATATATAGAAATAAAATGCATATTATAGGGGTGCCTGGGTGGCTCAGTCAGTTCTGACTCTTGATTTTGGCTTGGGTCAGGATCTCAGGGTCATGAGATCAAGACCGCATCAAGTTCCATGCTCAGCATGGAGTCTACTTATCCCTTTCTCTCCCCCTCTGCCCCTATTACCCTCTTGTGCACAAGCACACACTCTCTCTCTAAAGAAATAAAATCTTTTTAAAAATTTATATTCCAGGGCACCTGGGTAGCTCAGTCAGTTAAGCAGCTGCCTTCAGCTCAGGTCATGATCCCGGGGTCCTGGGATCGGGTCCCACATCGGGCTCCCTGCTCAGCAGAGAGCCTGCTTCTTCCTCTCCCTCTGCCTGCCTCTCTGCCTACTTGTGCTCCCTCTCTCCCTCTCTCTCTCTCAAATAAATAAACATCTTTTTGGAAAAATTTATATTGTATATTGTAGACTGTGATAAATTATATATTGTGAACCCTAAAACCACACACACACGAGGTGTAGCTAATAAGCCAATAGTGAAAATAAAATGGATTACTAAAAAATACTCAGTTACTTAATACAAAAGAAGGTAGGAAAAGATAAAAGGAACAAAGCACAGGTGGTACAAAGAGAAAATAGAAAAACAGTAAATTAAAATCTGTATCAAAATATATTAAATATATATGGTCTAAAGTCTCCAATTAAAAAATAGAGATTACCAGACTGGCTAAAAAAGCAAAACCTAATTACACGCTATCTACAAAAAATGTACTTTAAATATAAAGGTGCAGAGAGGCTAAAGGTCACAGGATGAGACAGAAAGGAAACACCAAGGATTAGAAAGCTAGTGTCTGGGATCCCTGGGATCCCAGTCCCAGCATTGGGCTCCTTGCTCCACCGGGAGCCAGCTTCTCCCTCTGCCTGCCACTCCCCCTGCTTGTGCTCTCTTTCTCTCTCTGAGAAATAAATAAGTAAAATCTAAAAGAAAAGAAAAGAAAAAAGAAAGCTACGGTGTCTATATTAATGACAGACATCATAGGCTTCAAAACAATTATTAACAAGAAAAAAAGAGGGACACTTCACAATGATATTTCACAATGACAGGCAAATTCATCAAGAAGAAATAATCCTAAAAAATGTGTATATTGTCAATAAGAGCTGCAAAATACAGGAAGGAAAAAAGAAAACAAAAAACAAACCCAAGACCCGAAAATCAATTGAAGACGAATATGTATTTATTTGTGAAATGAGAGGATATGTAGAATCTGCTTCAAAACACTCCACCATGATGTAATGTATGGTGATTAACATAACATAAAAAAAAAAAACACAACACTTCACTACACCCCAGCCCAAAAGTACAAAGACAGATGAAATAAGACAGGTAACATGTAATTTTCTGAGCTAAGTGAGGAATACAGAGAGATACACTACAGTAGCCTATTTATGAATATATTTGAAATTTCCCCTTACATAAAGTTAAAGAAGGAAGAAAAAGGTTTGACCAAACTCTGTGCACTAATTAAGGGCATACTTAATGAGAGGTTGCTGAGAACAGTGGCAAAACTGTGATGCTGCCAGAAGAATTCTCAAAACAAAGGTGCCACAGTAGTTGGGAAAATGGTACAGAAATACTTTTGTATGCATATGAATAAAATTAGACTGGCAAGGAATGTATATCTTGGAATCACAATTGCCTGCAAAAGCTCTATTTAAATTTTTGAATTCTATTTAAGTATTTCTTTTAAAAGCCTTCATTTCCTTAGCTATAAAATGTGAGTAATAATAATACCTATCTCATAAAGCCATTATGAGGATTAAATGCTTTAATGCACGTAAATTCTTCGAAAAGAATAAGACATATATACAGTAAATACTCAAATGTTTTTTGCACTTTATTTTACATTTCTATTTGCAGAAGTATGTTAAAGTACATTTTTTTAAAGGTTTTATTTATTTATTTATTTGAGAAAGCGAGAATGAGAGAGAGAGAGAGAGCACATGAGAGGGGGGAGGGTCAGAGGGAGAAGTAGACTCCCCGCTGAGCAGGGAGCCTGATGCGGGACTCGAACCCAGGACTCCAGGATCATGACCTGAGCCGAAGGCAGTTGCTGAACCAACTGAGCCACCCAGGCACCCGGTTAAAGTACATTTTAAACAAGCCAGTAGTGAGAGTAAATTGGTTTTACCATATATACCAATTTTTTAAAAAGATTTTATTTATTTATTTGACAGAGAGACAAAGAGGGAGGGAGAGAGCACGAACCAGGGGGAGAGGCAGAGGAAGAAGCAGACTCTCCACTGAGCAGGGAGCCCAACACGGGCTCGATCCCAGGACCCTGGGATCATGACCTGAGCCGAAGGTAGACACTCAAACGACTGAGCCACCCAGGCGCCCCATATATACCAATTTTTTACCAGAAGATGTGTTTCCTTTGAGGAAAGCAGTTGTATATTCTACAACAATAAATTAGATGAATCACTGTTCTTAATAAGCACAAAAATGTAAACATAGGGGGCTTTATTTCAAACTGATTCGGAAAATAGTGTTCCCTATATTGTTACATAGGATGGCAAACATTCAAAGAAAAAGTTGCAGTTACAATCACTTACACCAAGAGTTCTAAGCCTAGCAAAGAAATTTCCATTGAAAGCAGTGCCACATATTACAGGTCCAAAAGGAGATAAAACAGTCGGCCAGGATCAGTTGGTTTCCCTTGATTTTGGTTTCCAATGAGCATAATGCTTTAGTCAGAGCTCCTCTGGAGATGTCTTTGCACACACAAAGCACACAGAAAAATAATAATATATGTGTGTATATATTCTGTATCTCTTTAATGTCAAGTAATATCCCACAATTAAAAACCTCATACTGTTGGGGCGCCTGGGTGGCTCAGTCGTTGAGCGTCTGCCTTTGGCTCAGGTCATGGTCCCGGGGTCCTGGGATTGAGCCCCACGTCGGGCTCCCTGGGGGAGCCTGCTTCTCCCTCTCCCACTCCCCTTGCTTGTGTTCCCTCTCTCGCTGTGTTTCTGTCAAATAAATAAATAAAATCTTTAAAAAAATAAAAATAAAAAAATAAAAACCTCATACTGTTATCTTTAAAATTTCCTGAAACTATTTTTCATCATGTAACATGTATTGCTTGATTTCCAAATCATTTTAGAAGCTCTGGTTTCACTTTGATAGAAGAGTTACTGTCACTCCGTACAAATAATATTCCCACTTCTGCCAGAGTAGAACTTTTTTTTTTTTAAGATTTTATTTATTTATTTGAGAGAGAATGAGAGAGAGAGCACATGAGAGGGAGGAGGGTCAGAGGGAGAAGCAGACTCCCCGCCGAGCAGGGAGCCCGATGCAGGACTTGATCCCGGGACTCCAGGATCATGACCTGAGCCGAAGGCAGTCGCTTAACCAACTGAGCCACCCAGGCGCCCCTAGAACTTTTTTTTTTAAAGATTTTATTATTTATTTGACAGAGAGGGAGAGAGAGCACACAAGCAGGGGGAGCAGTAGAGGAAGAGGGAGAAGCAGGCTCTCTGCTGAGCAGGAAGCCTGATGTGGGGCTTGATCCCAGAACCCTGGGATAATGACCTGCGCTGAAGAGAAACGCCCAACCGACTGAGTCACCCAGGCACCCCAGAGTAAAACATTTTGTATGTAAATAAAAAATACTTTCTTTTAAATTTACAAAAGCAAACAATTTTCTAATTATGGTCCTTTACAAATGATTAGTATGGAAACTATACTGATAAAGTAAATCTAGGCAATTTATTTATACTAATGCTCATTTGCTTATATTACACTAGGAGAGAAAATATATTCTCTTATTATCCTCCAAAATTATCTATAGTTGACTTCTTGAATTCAGGAAGCCCTAATACAACAAAAACCTTTTAAAATCAGCTTAGCCACAAATTCTGTTTATAAAATGCAGCACTACTTGAGGGAAGCCTAGAGTTACTGTTCTAAGTGTTTAATTTTATAAAGAAAAGCCTACTTAACTAAAACAGATTACCATAATTATCTTCATTATTATTTCCTATTTACATAGTGCTATGGCCAGAACCAGGAGCTATTTGCAAACTTAAAGAATTGAAGGAAAAAAAGTATTCTTCAGACTTTAAAAAACACAGTTACACCAAATTCTACAAGTGTTTAGTGTCTACCAGAATCTGATTAGGAAGAAATGCAAAATCATATGCATGCGTGTGTGTGTGTGTGTGTGTGTGAGTGTGTGTGTGTGTACACACAGAGAGAGGGAGGGAGGGAGGGACACACACATATATTTAATGGGGAGTGGGGAAACACTTAAGATTTAGATGTTACAAGAGATTATTACTAACAACACTCACCCACAGTGGTACTGATTTCAAATTTGTAATAATCAAGATGTTAGTCATTTATATGCAAAGATGCAAAGAGTCACCCGGACTCTTCTATTTTTAAATTTTCATGTTTTCTAGTCAGAATGGACATTGGCAGTTTTTTTACATTGCTGAGCCCCCTCTGCTGGTTTAGCAGCAGTAGTTGTCCAAAAATTAGTTGCAGCACTAATGAAAATACCTTCATTAAATTAATGAAATAAATTAATTGGTATTTCATTATATACATATTTCATAGAATGCATATTTTCAGTTTAAAGCAAGTTGCATTAACTTTAGACCTAAAAAGGGAAGTTGTTAGTAAAAAAAAAAAAAAAAAGTTATGTACATTAGTAAAGAAAGACATGCTTCACCAACTCTTTTTTTAAGTTTAAGTAATCTCTACACCCAACATGGGGCTTGAACTCAGACCCCAAGATTAACAGCTGCACACTCTACCGACTGAGCCAGCCAGATGTCCCTTCACCAACTCATTTTTTACAGTCACAAAGATGAGTACATAAAACTAAATCTAATTTGTATAATATTGCCCATTTAAAAATAAAAATTATCAGTTATATTAATACCTACACAATACTATCACTACATAGTGTTATGAATACATGAATATACAGTAAAACATACAAACATGCCTGGGAATAATGAACAAAAATCATTAAGGTTATTTTAGAGAGTGCTCAAGGCAATTGGAAGGGGAACACAGAGGGTTTCAACTGATACCTGTGTCTTTTATTTTCCTTTTTATTTTTTTAAGATTTTATTTATTTATTTGAGAGAGAGAATGAGAGAGAGAGAGAGAGAGCATGAGAGGAGGGAGGGTCAGAGGGAGAAGCAGACTCCCTGCTCAGCAGGGAGCCCGATGTGGGACTCGATCCCGGGACTCCAGGATCATGACCTGAGCCGAAGGCAGTTGCTTAACCAACTGAGCCACCTAGGCGCCCCTTTTATTTTCCTTTTTAAAAAAATCTGAAGCAAATATGGCAAAAGGACAAACCTGATAAAACTAGTTGAAATGTTAAAAAAAAAATTTTATTGCCTCTGTAAATGGCAATTTATTTTCTGTAAAATGTGGTATAAAACACTGCATTTCTTTAAAAAAGAAAAAAGAAAAAACTAGGAAAATGAAGTATCACTCTTGAATCACTCTAGTGGATACTTTGAATTAAGTGAGTTAAATATTAGAGTGAAATTAAACCTCAAGAAGAATCAATTTTATGTGTGGGAAAGATGAAAAATTGCTAGGAAAAAGGTTTGTTTTTTAAAAAGCAGTAAGAATACGGGGTGTCTGGGGGGCTCAGTCATTAAGCGTCTGCCTTCAGCTCAGGTCATGATCCGAGCGTCCTGGGATCGAGCCCACATCAGGCTCCCTGCTCAGCAGGAAGCCTGCTTCTCCCTCTCCCATTACCCCTGCTTGTGTTCCCTCTCTCCCTTTCTGTCAAATAAATAAATAAAATCTTTAAAAAATAAATAAAAAGCAGTAAGAATAAAGAAATATATTACTGGTTACATAAAAATGTGAATATACTTAATGCCACTGAACTATCCACTAAAATGGTTAATTATACATTATGTATATTTTACCACAAGAAAGAAAAATATCATGAATCTGGCCAGTTTAAATTGAAGGAAGACAGTATTTTATTTACAGGTAAAAACTAAGGAAAAAAATTCCAAGTGGGAATTTCTGCTTAATAGCAGAAATTCAAAACTGAAAGCACAGCAGACTAGCACACTAATGTAATTCAATAGCAGTCATGGATCAAAAAATATGAAAAATGGCACAAGAGAAAAAAAGATTTTTAAGATTACATTGTCATCACACCTATGGACAAACAGAAGTGAAACAGCAAACCTTAAATTTATTCTGAAAAACAAATTTCTGAAAATTTCCAACTTCATCTGTTATCACTATTTTGATTCCTTAAATTCAGTTTAATTCTTGATGACTATATATTCCCATTGGTCTGGTCTCTACTACCTCTCTGACCCCTCATTCTGAGGTTCCTTTTTCCTTTCACCCTAAATGTGGATGTGGCCCCTAAAATTCCATTTTGCCTTCTCTTTCCTTGCTACATTTTCTTGTTAGGCAATTACCTGGTTTCAAATATAACTGCTAAGAGAATGATTCACTAGATCATGAGATCCTTGGTTATAGACTGTCATGTTCATATAATATGTCCAGCAAAGGCAGATTTGATTAGACATTTGTTCAGATGGACAGATGGACAGACAAATCACTCCACAACTCATCTTTAGGCCTGACTCTCCTGAATTACATCTCCCCATTTTCATATTTTTAATGCCTTCTGGAGAGGTGATGCCAAATTCATATTGAACATTCTTTCAGCCAGCTGCTTATCCTCTGGTTTACCTAACTCAAAACCTAGCGGTCATCTTTTATTTTTCCTTTTCTCTTTCCTCCCACACCTAATCAGTTGTCAAATATCCCACGCATTCGGGGCACTTGGATGGCTCAGTCGGTTAAGAGTCTGACTCTTGGGCGCCTGGGTGGCTCAGTTGGTTAAGCGACTGCCTTCGGCTCAGGTCATGATCCTGGAGTCCCTGGATCGAGTCCCGCATCGGGCTCCCTGCTTGGCAGGGAGTCGGCTTCTCCCTCTGACCCTCCCCCCGACTCATGTGCTTTCTTGCTCTCTCATTCTCTCTCTCTCAAATAAATAAAATCTTTAAAAAAAAGAGTCTGACTCTTGACTTTGGCTCAGGCCGTGATCTCAGGATCATGGGATCAAGCCCCACGTCAGGCTCTGTGCTCAGCATGGAATCCGCTTGAGATTCTCTCTCCCTCTCCCTCTCCCCTCTCCAAAATAAATAAATAAATCTTTAAAAAACAGAGCAGGGGCACCTGGGTGGCTCAGTCATTAAGCGTCTGCCTTTGGCTCAGGTCATGGTCCCATGGTCCTGGGATCAAGCCCCACATCGGGCTCCCTGCTCAGTGGGAAGCCTGCTTCTCCCTCCCCCACTCCCCCTGCTTGTGTTCCCTCTCTTGCTGTGCCTCTTTCTGTCAAATAAATAAATAAAATCTTTTAAAATAAATAAATAAATAAAGCAATCTTTAACCCAACATGGGGCTCAAAGTCATGACCTTGAGATCAAGAGTCCCATGCTCCACTGACGAGCCAGCCAGGCACCCCCTCCTATTTGTTCTGTATTTTATTTCAGGATTAATTTTCATGCAAACCTGGATCAAAAACTTTCATCAAGTAGGGGATGGGTGAAATAAAGGGATTAAGGGATACAAACTTCCAAAATACAACAATAAATAAGTCATAGAGATGAAAAGTACAGCGTAAGGAATATAGCCAGCAATCTCTAGTAGTAGTTTTGTATAGCTACAGATGGTGGTGACTATAATTACTGTGGATGAGCACTGAGTAAGTACAGAATCATCAAATCATTGCTGCATACCTGAAACTAATATAACACTGTATGTTAATTATACCTTAGTAAAAAAAACTTTCATTGATTACTAAATGCCTTTTCTTTAATATTCAAGGTCTCCAGCATTGCATTTTTCTTGTTTATTTCTATTTGTATTGTAAAACACATATAACATAAAAAACAATTTTAATCATGTTAAGTCTATACTTCCATGGCATTATGTGCATTCACATTGTACCAACATCACTACTATCTCCGAAACTTCTCAAACAGAAACTCCAAACCCATTAAGCACAAACTCCCCATTTCTCCCCTCCCTCAGCCCCCAGTAACCCCTACTCTACTTCATCTCTATGAATTAGACTGCTCATATAGGTAGAATGACACAGTATTTGTCCTTCTGTGTCTGGCTTATTTCAGTTAATATAATGCCTTTAATCTTCATTCATGTTGTAGTATGTATCAGAATTTCGTTCCTTTCTAAGGCTGCATAATATTCCACTGTACAGAATATCGTAATTCTTACCTCTCAATGGACATTTGCGTTATTTTCACCTTTTGGCTACTGGGAATATGCTACCAAGAATGCTGACACACAAGTACCTGTCTAAGTTCCTGCTTCAAAGCTTGTAGATATATACCTAGAAGTGGAATTGCCGCGTCATATGGTAGTTCTATCTTTAATTTTTTGAGGAACTGGTTTCCACAGCTAGCATAACACTTCAAAGTCACCACACTCTGGGTCAAACCTCACTTTCTGTGTGCCTCCCCCACCCCAACCTAGTCCCCTGTCACTCTAACAAACTAAATTGTCCACAGAGCCTCTTCCTCTTACCTCTGTGACCCTGTCCTTGATGCGCTGTTTGGGATACAATTTCGTACGTGCAAACCTGCCTATCCTTCAAGGCTGGCTCAAGCACCACCTACTCGAGAAACCTTCCCTGATTTCTCCAACTAAAAGGAATCTCTTTTTCTGAATTCCCTTTAAATTTCCTTCTCACTTTCCACCGTATATAATAATCAGGTACACACACTTCTCAGTAAGTATGGGTTATATGTCTAATCATGTATATACTGCCTTTGGTAATTAGCAGGTAGCAGACAATGAATAAATGAACAGAATGGATCAATGACGAAAGAATAAAGATAAAATATAACTCAAAATTTCCAATCAATTGAGGACTGTGAAGGAAAACTAAACCATACCCATCAAAATCTTTTAAAAACTGTTATCTGTCGGGACGCCTGGGTGGCTCGGTCGGTTAAGCGGCTGCCTTCGGCTCAGGTCATGATCCCGGGATCCTGGGATTGAGTCCCGTGTCGGGCTCTCTGCTCGGTGGGGAGCCTACTTCTCCCTCTCCCTCTCCCCCTGCCTGTACTCGCTCTCTCTCTCTCTCTCTCTCTGACAAATAAATAAATAAAATTAAAAAAAAACTGTTATCTGTCAACATTTTAAGTGCACATGCCAGATGACCCAGATGTTCTACTAGAAATATGTCTGAAGTAAACTTTGGCACAACTGCAAAATGGATGGTCAGTGCAGTACTTTTTCAACAGAAAAAAAGAAAAAAGAAAAGAAAAGGTAAAGAAAAGGAAAGAAAGAAAACAAACTAAATGTCCATTCACAGGGGAGTAAATTATGACACAATCATAATCCTAAGCAGCTGTTAAAAAGGAGGTAGAACTATATGTACTAACTTTATATTCTACAACATACTGTAAAATTCAAAAAGCCATTTCTGCCTAAAAATGTGAGGATGAATTTTTTTGTAACCACAGAAAAAATTTCATTTCAAACTGTTAAAAGTAGTTATCTATGGCAGTTTGTAAAAAGGATTCGCTTATGTGAACTGGTTACAGCAAGCATCTGTTCTTTAATTTTTAAAAACGTCTTCCAAATTTTCAGTAAATCCAACTCCGTTCCAATTTTAAAATGTAAAAATGCATATTTAAAAGTAGAATATTCTATAGTCTAATTTAAAAAAAAGACACCCAGGAGATTTTATAATATTCCTGCCAAAAATAAATATAAGAAAATTAGCAATTTTGTAATGTTCAGAATCAAAGTGCTGAGTGGTTTACATATTACAACTGTGTATCTTTAAGTAGGGGGAAAAACAAACTCTGCATTAATGGGTGTTCTCTAGAGACAACTAAACATCAAGGTTTAAGGCTATAGCTAAAATTATTCTAAAATTGTTCGAAACTTGCCAGACTTTTTTGGGCTTCGCTACTTTAAAATTGAGCAAAAGACGACAACAAAAGAATACATAAAGTATGGTTCCATTTATGTAAAGCTGACAAACAGGCAAAACTAAACTACTGCTTAGAGATATACATGCAGGTGATAACAGTATCAAAAAAAGCAAGGAAATTATCACAAAAGATGAACAGTGATTACTTCCAAGAGACAGAAATGGATGTCATTAAAGAGGAGTACATTGGAAGTGCTTCTGAGGCACCAGCAATATTCTATTTCTTGACTTGGTTGGTGGTTACACAGGTGTTTGCTTGTAATTATTCTTTAAACACATACATTTTATGCATTCTTCTGAATGTCTCACAATAGTTAAAAATCTAGCTGAACTTAACCTTTAACACTATTTAATCGTAACATGTAAATATTTCTGCAGTTGAACTTTTACTCTTAAACATCTGCTCATATGTTTCATCTAAAATAGTTTCAGGGGTGCCTGACTGGCTCAGTCAGTGGAGCTTGCCACTCTTGATCTTGGGGTTGTGAGTTCAAGCCCCACGATGGGTGTGGAGATTACTTAAAAAATAAAATCCTGGGGTGCCTGGGTGGCCCAGGTGGTTAAGCGTCAACTCTTGATTTTGGCTCAGGTCATGATCTTGGGGTCCTGAGATAGAAGCCCCATGTCGGGCTCCAAGCTCAGTGGGGAGTCTGCTTGAGGATTCTCTCTCTCCCTCTATCTCTGCCTCTCCCCCCACTTGTGCATACTCTCTCTCTCAAATCCTTTTTTCAAAAAAAAAATTAATTAATTAATTAATTAAATAACTTCAGCTAATAGTGCATAGCAAAACCAACCTGCCAAAGGTAAAAAGAACAACCCTATCATTAGGAACTCAGGCAAAAAGGAGGAAATCTCTCACTGGGAATCTCTTAAAGTTCCAATGCTTCTTGAGTTTTAATGTGGATCTCATTAAACTACAGATTTGGATTCAGTAGGCCTGGAGTGGGACCTGACATTTTGCATTCTAACCCTGGTGATTCCAATGCTGCCACTGCATGGACTCAGAGTATAAAGTTCTTTTTTTTTTTTTTTAAGATTTTATTTATTTATTTGAGAGAGAGAGAATGAGATAGAGAGAGCATGAGAGGGGGGAGGGTCAGAGGGAGAAGCACACTCCCTGCTGAGCAGGGAGCCCGATGGGGGACTCAATCCCAGGACTCCAGGATCATGACCTGAGCCGAAGGCAGTCACTTAACCAACTGAGCCACCCAGGCGTCCCAGAGTATAAAGTTCTTAAATAGCCATTAAAACGTGGCTGGTGTCAAGATGATAAAATAAAAGGGAATTAGAGAGGGAGACAAACCATAAGAGACTCTTAACCCTAGAAAACAAACTGAGGGTTGCTAGAGGGGAGGTGGATGGGGGGATGGGTAACTGGGTGATGGGCATTAAAGGAAGGCACTTGATATAATGAGCACTGGGTATTATATACAACTGATCAATCACTAAACTTTACCTCTGAAACTAATAATAAACTATATGTTAATTAACTGAATTTAAATTTTTTTTTAAAGGAATCAACAGGTATTGAGAGTATGTGCCAGCTGCCTTATCTCATTTAACCCTTACCTCAACTCTATGAGGGGCATTTTATCAGCCATGTTTTACAGATAAGGATAACAGGGCTCAGGGTGCCTGGGTGGCTCAGTTGGTTAGGCGACTGTCTTCGGCTTGGGTCATGCCCAGGATTGAGTCCTGCATCGGGCTCCCTGCTGAGCAGGGAATCTGCTTCTCCTTCTGACCCTCCCCCCTCTCATGCTCTATCTCATTCTCTCTCTCAAATAAATAAATAAAATATAAAAAAAAAGGATAACAGGGCTCAAATAAATTAATTTGCTCATGATTACATAGCTTTGTAAAAAGAAGAGGAACCACAATTTGAATTGAATTCTGATTCCATTTCTTAAAAAAGAGGCAGTATAAATCAGGCTTTGAAATTAATTTAAAATAATTCTCAAAAAAATAACTATAACATGTTCCATTTCATAGTATCTTGCATACAGACTTTTACCTTCCCCCTTTGGTTCATTCTTCAAAATGGCCTTCCCTTTACTGTTATTCCCTCTGCTATGATGCTGGTCATTGTTACTCACATTTAAACTAGCTAATACCTATCTAATATCTAACTTCCCTGATTCCAGTCTCTGGCCCCATCAATTTACTCTGAAGTCTCCAGGAAAGAATTCACTAAATGTGAGCAAATGAGAAACATGGGGAAATGGTGTTTCAGGAAGTAGAATTCAAAGTACTCTACAATCCCAAGATAACTCTTATCAAATCTCTCAGTTTGCATATAGAACCAGCTTCCTCACTGACACACAAACACATTCTACAAAGAACATAATACATTTTGACAAGATGCTTTAAGGGAATGGAAATTTTTATTTCTACTTCTATTTTTTTTGGTGGTGGTGAGAGCAAAGGAATTCATAAAAGGTGAATAATCTCTGTTTATTCCCTATCCTCCAAAAAACCTAAAGGACAATAGCATGTACACATAAAGTAAATCTTTGTTTCACAAGCTCACTTGACCATTAAAGAAAAAAAAATCACCTAGTAAGTAAATTTCCCAGAGACTATCCGAAAATAGGGAAGGGTCCAGGAATCTTTTTTTTTTTTTTAAACAAACACTACAGTAGATCCACGTTCAGAAAACCCTCGGTAGTACTTTTAAAACTTAATCTGCTGTTCTCATTTATAGTTTTCCTATGTGTTGCATACTTTACTAAGCAACAGGTTTAAAATATGGCTAATAAAATTTCCAGAAAAATATAGCCAATAAAATTTCCAGAAAAGTATAAAATATTATAACAGGAGATCTTAAAGATTACAGAGCAACTGAACCTTTATTTTACCAATGAGGAGAAACTGAGGTCAGAAAACATGCAACTTCCTAATGTCGTGCAGGTAATTGGTGGCAAAACAGAACCTGTGTCTTTTGTTTTTCAGCTCAATGTTCCTTCTAACACACCATACCCAAATCTACTTTCAAAAAAAGAGTGGTAGTAAAGCATTACTCATTGATGTTTATCAAAAACTGACTAGATGAACAAATCCAGCACATCCACACAAAGAAGCTGAGAAAAAGATGGATTACTTCTGTTCCAATATGGCACAATCTCCAAGATACAGTAAAAGAGAAAGGTGCAGAACAGTGTTGTAGAGAGCAAACTGGAGTCTTTCATGTCAAGCAGGGGCCTGTGTCAAGCAATGACACAAGCAGTTAAGGTACTGCAGCTAGGAGATATCATGGGGACAAGCATCAGCTGACACCCTAGAACCAATAACGAGCAGAACCAGAAGTCTGCAGACCCCAAACCAATTAAATCCCTTTAAAAAGGGAAGGATTTTGGCAGTAAACTGTCAGATTCTTCAGACCTGACCCCTCTATGACCACATAAAAATGGCAACTGCGGCCAAAGGCTCTGCCTGAAGGATCTCCAAACAGAACCGAAAGCCTTCCCCGCTTGAACATAAGCAGCAGGAAGTGCCGAGAGCTGAGCCAGACCAGACTGAGGCCTCATCTCAACTGCGCGCCCACAGGCTGCCTTTGAGTTTGGTTTATTAACTTCCTGCACCTTTCTGTTATCTTGTTTGTTGTACGGCTCATTTTCTTTCCTGCTCTGTATACTGTGTAAGAAGCCAGGTTTAATCACATGGTGAACTGTCATTGAGTTTGGAATCCTGAACCTGCTTTATAATTGTGATTTCACTCTGCTTTATGATCGAATAAAGCTGACACCGTGGAAAGACAACTTGTGTGTGCACCTTCATAGCGTGCTCATGACGACAGTATACATACTATGGCAACCTTTCGTGTAAGAAAGGAGAAAAATGAATATATGCAGATATTTGCTTATTCTTGCAAAAAGAAACACTGAAAGGATAAACCAAAAGTTAATAAAAATTAGGAGAGTTCAAGTACCAGTCATGTGGCACATCTTGGCAACCCTTCCTCATGGTCCCAGCTCTGAAAGTGGCAGCCAGTGCTTGAGGTGGTGACCCTCCTCCATATTCTTTTTTTTTTTTTTTTTTAAGATTTTATTTATCTACTTGAGAGTGAGAGACAGCAAGTGCAAGAGAGCATGTGCGGGGTGAAGGGCAGAGGGAGAAGCAGACTCCCTGCTGACCGGGAGCCCAATGTGGGGCTCAATCCTGGGACTCTGAGATCATGACCTGAGCCAAAGGTAGACACCTAACCAACTGAGCTACCCAGGCACCCCCTCCTCCATATTCTTTAAAAGTTCTGGTAATACCATCTAACCTTTAGGTTCCCCCAACTTTTTTTTTTTTTTAAGATTTTATTTATTCATTTGACAGAGAGACAGCGAGAGAGGGAACACAAGCAGGAGGAGTGGGAGAGGGAGCAGCAGGCTTCCCGCTGAGCAGGGAGCCCAATGCAGGGCTCGATCCCAGGACCCCGGGTTCATGACCTGAGCCAAAGGTAGACGCCCAATGACTGAGCCACCCAGATGCCCCTCCCCCAACTCCTGAGATTACAGTTTCACCCTATAGTTATGATTTTCTAAAGTTACACCCTCCTCTTTTTTTACTGTCCTGCAACACATATACTACCAATTCTCTACACTAAATCTCCATTTGAATATCTAGTACATTTTTCATTCTCTTGAATGGATCCTGACAGAATGTTAAGGGTAAAGAGAATCACAAAGGAATCTTAAATTTGCCTCCGTAGGGCGCCTGGGTGGCTCAGATGGTTAAGCGTCTGCCTTCGGCTCGGGTCATGATCCCAGTGTCCTGGGATCGGGTTCCGCATCGGGCTCCCTGCTCCTTGGGAGCCTGCTTCTCCCTCTGTCTCTCTCTCTCTCTGTCTCTCATGAATAAATAAATAAAATCTTAAAAAAAAAAAAATTTGCCTCAGTAATGTGGTTAGTAGTAACATGGATACTATATTTTTAAAATTTATGTCTACTGTAATATAAAATAAATAAATGTGAACAGTACTTAAAAACCAAGACTTCCAGTTAAAGAGAGACAAATACGAATTCTCTTAGAGAAAAAAACCTGCAATATGTTCAAATTAAGCTGGAAACATCAATATGAAGTTTTTATTTCTAAAAAACATATTTTCCAATTCTGCCCATTGAAAGGACCTAGAAATAATGAAGACCCAGTAGCGATGAGCATTCCTAACACTCAGATCGTAGGTTTCTAATGACATTACCTATAAAAGAAACTAGGTCTTCCTAGAAAAAAAATGACTGATTTCAGTCAAGGTCAGGGAAAGTACAAGGTGAATCTAGGATATCTTGTTGTGACAGAAAACAACCCAAAGACCAATGGGGGCATGTCAGAAGGACACAACATCAGCTTAAAGAGATTTACACTAGCCAAAGTTCAGTGTCAAAAAGACTAATGGCTGCAACTACGTGTAAAATAATTAATATAAAAATCATGTACTTACAGTGATACAGAAAACAGCAAAGAAACTTATTTGCCACCAGTGAGGTGACCGATTCTTTACTAAGAAAATTTACAATGAAAAGCAAAGAACTAAACACTCTACCTTATTAGGAGAGATTTCTAGTAGCTCATTCTCAGTTGATCATATCTTGCCAGCTACTGTGTGTGGAAGGAAGAGAAATAATCATCATCCTTCTGCAATATCCTATGAAATAACTGATCCTGACAAGAATCATTAATGGATGCTAAAACCAACAAGCGAAAGACAGTTGAGAAATAGCATAATTGTGTTGTGTTAAATTGCTACCCCACAGATTACTTGATCACTATAAAGGGAAAGCTTTATAATAGAAAGACCAAGACTTTCATATTAAGCAAGTGATCAAATTTAGCATCATTATAATGGAAAAATATGACACCAAGTATGATACAATATGAGTATTCAGTATCACAAAGGATTGCAAATACGAATACAATCAAGCCTGAGTCCTCTCAAAAGGGGATAAAGGGGCTAAATGACACAAGGAAACTTTGAGACAAATCATGAATGTGAAAGAGTCTACCAGAGAGCTAGACCCGTACCTTCAAAAAGTCAATGTCATTTAGGGAAAGAAAAAAGGGGAGTTGGGGCAGAGGGCTGTTTTAGATTAAGAAGCAAAAGCTAATTAAAGCCAAATGCAATTTGGGGATACTGGCTGGATCCTGGTTCCTACGTCAGTCCTCTGCACTTGTTCTCTGTTCCCCAAACTTGACATTGAACATTGAGCCTTGTGTCAGCCTGAACACAACCTCCTCATAGAGGCCTCTAAACCGTCCAATCTCAGCCATCCCCCTCTGCTCCATGTTATTATCACATCACCCTGTTTTATTTTCTTCCTAGTACTTACTACAATCGGAAATTTTATTCATGCATTAATTGCTTTCTGCAAACTCAAAGGTAAGACCCAGGAAACGAGATACCTTGCCTATTTTGTCCACTGTATTCCTAATACCTTGAACCATGCCTAGCACATAATAGCGTTCAATAAATATCTGGGGTTTTGGAGTTTTTTTAAAAAAGATTTTATTTACTTGAAAGAGAAAGCACAAGCATGGGGAGCAGCAGGCAGAGGGAGAGGGAGAAGCAGGCTCCCCTCCGAGCAAGGAGCCCAAAGTGGGGCTCCATCCCAGGCCCCTGGGATCATGACCTGAGCCAAAGGCAGACGCTTAACCAACTGAACCACCCAGGCACCCCTCGATAAATATTTGTTAAATAAATGGACCAACAAAAAGGCAACAAAGATTCAACAGACACTTGAGATCATACAATATCTCAGAAAGCTCATGAGGAACATCAATCTTTAAGAACTGAAAATATATACTAAATGAATACCTGAGTGCCTAATACATAAGCACTAAATGTGCCTACAAGGCACTAAAAATATTACATATGAATTACACTGCATGATATATCCCTTTTAAGCTATTTGGCAGAAATTAATTAGCAAATAATTTTCTTTTTGAATATTAACTTTAACCTAATTGTGCAAGGACGAGTGGCTAAGTGGTAGAGTATACAGGAGATAGTATACAGAGCTGCAGAGTAGTTAAATGGGAAAAAAAAAAAAAAAAGGCCTGGGCTGCCTGGTTGGCTCAGTCAGTTGAGCGTCTGCCTTTGGCTCAGAACATGATCCCAGGGTCTTGGCGGCAGGCTCACTGCTCAGCAGGGATTCTATTTCTCCTTCTGCCTCCCTGGCCCCCCATGCTCTCCCCCACGCGTGCACGCATGCTCTCTCCCTCAAATAAAAATAAAATCTTTAAAAGAAAAAAGGCCCTCTACCTAGGAAGACGCATGTTCCAGTTGTACACACAAGCATAATATACATGAGGCAAGGCAAGGTACAATGAAGGTCATACAGAGAGTTCAAAAGATAAGCAGGGAACTAGGCACTTAACAAGTTACCATGGGTTCTTGATCAGAGGAGAAACATTCGAACAATATCCCTTAAGACTATTCTGTCAAAATACTGTCACCTCAATCTTAACCATTTCCAAAGATTACTGAGAAGAAAATCTCAAACAGCAGCAGCTTCTGTTTATTGAGTGTTTACCATGTGTTAGGCATTTAGTTAAATATTTTACACATATGTCATGAGATAGGATTTGTAATTGCCATTTGAAGATGAGGGAGACTGAGATCATAAAACTACCAAATGGCAGAGCCCTGGCAACAAGAGCAGCTAAGAACTCTAACACTAATTCAGTCTGCTTTCAGCTCAGGAAAGCCTGGTCTAGAGTCACAGCAAAGTCAAGCAAACCTAATGGATACTGAAGAAGAGTATATAGAACTGCATGGCAGGATACAGGAGACGAAAGATTAAAAAAAAAAAAAAAGATTCCTAGTTTTATGGTCTACCAGACCACAATAATATTATTCTACCTACGGATATGGGAATATTAAGAAGGGAACTTGTTTAGTGAAGGTTTTTACCTTAACAGAGGAGAGAGATGAGATAATGGACTCAGTTGTGAACACCTGCACAGCTGAGTTAGAGAATATGCTCTACAAAGTCCCTAGAGAACCAAGAAGCATAAAAGAAAGATCACATCTAGATGGATTTAAGAGACATCAGGGCAGTGGTGTCAAATGAAGCCATGAATAAGCCCAGTTCTCCAATCAAGGGTAGAAAGGGAAAAAATAAAACATGCATTCCTGCGACAGGACAGGTATGCCACTGGGACTACACTATAAAGAAGTTAGGAGAGGGGCGCCTGGGTGGCTCAGATGGTTAAGCGTCTGCCTTCGGCTCAGGTCATGATCCGCATTGGGCTCCCTGCTTAGCAGGGAGCCTGCTTCTCCCTCTGCCTCTCCCCTGCTCATGCTCTCTCTCTATATATATCTCTGTGTCTCAAATGAATAAAAAAAAAAAATCTTTATAAAGAAGTTAGGAGATTAAGTTCCCCTTGTCCCAGTTTTATTTTTTTAAGTTTATTTATTCATTTATTTTTAAGATTTTATTTATTTATTCATGAGAGAGAGAGAGGCAGAAGCAGAGGGAGAAGCAGGCTCTCTGCAGAGCAGGGAGCCCAATGCGGGCTCAATCCCAGGACCCTGGGATCATGACCTGAGCCAAAGGCAGATGCTTAACTGACTGAGCCACCCAGGCGCCCCTATTTATCTATTTATTTGTGTAACCTCTACACCCAACGTGGGGCTCAAACTCACAAACCCACGATCAATCCACCGACTGAGCCAGCCAGACACCCCTTGTCCCCAGTTTTAATGTTCCATAAAAATAATATAATAACATCTAACATTTGGATGTTTATATGTGCTACACAATGTGCTAAGAAGGTCACATACATTCCCATATTTAATTGTCCCACAACACAGGCATCATTATCCTCATTCTTTTTTTAAAAGATCTTATTTAGGGGTGCCTGGGTGGCTCAGCTGGTTAAGCGACTGCCTTCGGCTCAGGTCATGATCCTGGAGTCCCCGGATCGAGTCCTGCAATGGGCTCCCTGCTCGGCGGGGAGTCTGCTTCTCCCTCTGACCCTCCCCCCTCTCATGTGCTCTCTCTCACTCTCTCTCTCAAGTAAATAAAATAAAAATCTTTAAAAAAAATAAAATAAAAAATAAAGATCTTATTTATTTTTTGACAGAGAGAGACACTGCGAGAGAGGGAACACAAGCAGGGGGAGCAGGAGAGGGAGAAGAAGGCTTCCCGCCAAGCAGGGAGCCCAACGCGGGGCTCCATCCCAGGACCCCGGGTTCACGACCTGAGCTGAAGGCAGATGCTTAACGACTGAGCAACCCAGGGGGCCCCATTATCCTCATTTTATAGATGAAAAAACTGAGACTTAGAGAAGCTAAGATCCATACTAGGAAAGAGAAGTAGGGTATGAGCCTCGGTCTACCTGGGGCGAAAGCCTAGGATCTTTACTATGTTAAAATAAGTGGTTTTCAAGCCATCCCACAGAGGATATATAAACCATTGTTACTTTTTTTTATTGTGGTAATATATACGTAACAAAATTTGCCATCTCAACCACTTTTAAGTGTGCACTTTGGTGGTCTTATGTACATTCACACTGTTATAAAACCATCCCCCCGTCCATCTCCAAACTGAGACTCTTTTAACTTTAAACTATAATTCCCCAAACCCTCCTCTCCCCAGCCCTTGGCAGCTACCATTCTACTTTCTGTCTCTATAATTGGACTACTCTAGGTACTTCATATAAGTGGAATCTACAGTCCTTGTTCTTTTTTGTCAGGCTTATTTCACCTATCATGTCTTCAAGATTTGTTACCATTAAGTTACTTTTAAGGTAAATAAAATGTGAAATTTTAACCCACAGGTCATTATACATCTCTAGAGAATTACATTCCCAAATTCCATATGATGTATGAAACACACTTTTGGAGGAGAGAATTGCATTTCGTGAGAAAAAGGGGAGAGGTGAAAAAGGTAGACAAATCAAAATATGAAGGACCCACAGGGAAGTAAACCTTTAGATTCAGTAATAAGGAAGAGGGCAGCTTGCTTGATCCTGACTAGACCAAAGAATCTATTTGGGAAGACGTCATTAAGTATTAAATCAAAAGTTAAGAAAAACAGTCCTGCACAACACAATGCAAACACAATACTGTTTGATCCCAAGACAAGAAGATGTTCCTTTTTGGCAAGAGCTAGCAAGACTACTAATAAAAAAGCTTTAGGGGCACCTGGCTGGCTCAGTCGGTGGGGCATGTGACTCTTCATCTCAGGGTTGTAGGTTTGAGCCTCATGTTGGGTGTGGAGGTTGCTTAAAAACAGAATCTTAAAAAAAAAAAAAAAAGCTTTAAAAAGAAACATTGAAATAGAAGGATAAATTCCATTTCCCTCTGACTTCCATTTGAAAAGCCAGGAGATGGGAAAGGCAACACTTTAGTAAAACTGTATTTTTTTTTATTATGTTAGTCACCATACAGTACATCATTAGTTTTTGATGTAATGTTCCATGATTCATTGCTTGCGTATAACACCCAGTGCTCCATGCAGTACATGCCCTCCTTGATACCCATCACCGGGCTAACCCATCCTCCCACCCGCCTCCCCTCTAAAACCCTCAGTTTATTTCTCAGAGTTTACAGTCTCTCATGGTTCATCTCCCCCTCCGATATCCCCCCCTTCATTTTTCCCTTCCTTCTCCTAATGTCCTCCAGGCTACTCCTTATGTTCCACAATTAAGTGCAACCATATGATAAGTGACTTTGTCTGCTTGACTTATGTAAAACTGTATTGATGAATTTATAATTAACATCAATCTTTCTCCAAACAATGCACTAAGAGGTTTATTCTGGAAAAAAATTCCTTGTTCTCTATTAGCAACATGAAGCAAGCATTTTAATATATGTGCTGCCGAAGCGAGCACTTGAACCAAGCATTTAAAATGAGATTAATAGGGGCCCCTGGGTGGCGCAGTAGGTTAAGCATCCAACTCTTGGTTTTGGCTCAGGTTGTTATCTCATGGTCCTGAGACAGAGCCCCATGTGGGGCTCTGCAGTCAGGGCAGAGTCGGCTTGCAATTCTCTCTCCCCCTCTCCCTCTGCCCTGCCCACCCATGCATGCTCTCCAGCTCTCTCTCTAAAATAAATAAATAAATCTTAAAAAATTAATAAAACAAGAATAATAAAGGAAACACAAATTTGGAAAGTATGCCCTACTAGTGAATTCCTTAAAATAGCTGAAATAAAAGTATTCAAAATAGGGGCACCTGGCTGGCTCAGTCAGTAAAGCATGTGACTCTTAATCTTGGATTCGTGAGTTCAAGCCCCACACTGGGCATACAGCTTATCTTAAAAAAAAAAAAAATCTTATCCTAAATATTAAATATTCTAAAAAAATATTAACAGCTGAAACTAAAACCTGTTCGCCTTTATAGAAATTAACTGAACTACCTCAAATTTATGTATTACTAGAGGATAAGTTACTGTAGTAATATTTTACAAGTGACTACTACTTTATATAATACCTCTACATTTTCAGATTTATATATATAAATAAGCATCAAAGCACCACAAGATTATTTCCACTTTGGAAACAAAACACAGAACAGTGACACTGGAAAAAATTAAAAACTTGGGGGAAAACTTTACAATTAGAAACTAGAAGTTTAGGGCGCCTGGGTGGCTCAGATGGTTAAGCATCCGCCTTCGGCTCAGGTCATGATCCCGGGGTCCTGGGATCAAGTCCCGCATTGGGCTCCCTGCTCCTTGGGAGCCTGCTTCTCCCTCTGCTTCTCTCTCTCTCTCTCTCTCTCTCTCTGTCTCTCATGAATAAATAAATAAAATCTTTAAAAAAAAGTAGAAATTTAATACAGAAAGAATCAAATTTCAAAGCAAATTTGCTTTCCAATACAACCATGAGTAAGGAAGAATTTAAGCTATAGGAATACCACTAAGTTGTAATTTTACAAGACATTTAGAGGGTCACAAGAAACAATTTAGTTCTTTTTTTTTTTCCCTCTTCCAACACTTTTTTCGTTTAACGTAAGCTATACTCGGGGCACCTGGGTGGCTCAGCAGTTAGGTGACCGACTGGTCATTCCAACTCAGGTCATGATCTCATGAGTTGAGGGATAGAGCCCGTGTCAGGCTTGGTGCTCAGCGGAGAGTCTGACTGAGGATTCTTTCTCTCCCGCTGCCTATGCCCTTCCCCATGCATGTGCTCTCTCTCATACTCTAATAAATAAATCTTAAAGTAAACTATATGGCCAACGTGGGGCTTGAACCAACAACCCGGAGATCAAGAGTAGCATGCTCTATCAACTGAGCCAGCCAGCACCCCCAGGTCACAAAAAACAGCTTAGAAAATAAGCCGGGGGCGCCTGGGTGGCTCAGTCAGTTAAGCATCCACCTCTTGGTTTCGGCTCAGGTCATGATCTCGGGGTCCTGAGATCAAGCCCCACATGGGGCTCTGTGCTCAGTGTGGAGACTGCTTGAGATCCTCTCTCCCTCTGCCTCACCCCCCATTCGTGATCCCGCACCGCACTCTCTAATAAATAAATAAATAAATAAATAAGTCAAGAAAGAAAGAAAGAGAGAGAGAGAAAGAAAGAAAGAAAGAATGAATGAATGAAAGAGAAAAGCTGAACTGTGAGCACAATACTGGGCAATTTTTTTTTAAGTTTATTTATTTACTTAAGTAAATAAATACACCCAACATGGAGCTCCAACTTACAACCCCAAGATCAAGAGTCACATGCTCTTCCAACTGAGACAGCCAGGTACCCCAAGACTGGGCAATTTTAAAATGACTTGTCTGTATGTCATATCCTTCTATATGTAACAAACTCACAATATAGGAAAATAAACAGACACATCACCTTCATTTTTCTGTCAACCAACACCTTAAAGCCCTCATTTTCAGTGTTGAATGTTTACATGGTAACATGTAAACGTGAGTGTTACCAAACTGTAAATGTTCTACTAATATTGCACCACGTAGATTCTACACATCCAAAAACTCATAAAATGTTTGCAATATAGGCAACAACATGCTAAATTAATTATAAAACTACCACAGCACTAAGATGAGGAACTTGTATTGGGATACAGAAGTTCAATATCAGAGATGCTAAGCAACCTTCATCTACATGAATGGATTCTATGAAGTAGTTTAGTGTAGTCCTGGTTTAAATTGTCAGCTTCACCCAAAGAAAAAGGACCTTCTTGTTCGATTATTGGGAGAAACGAGACAGTACTAATAACTACTTATAGTCAACATTCTAAGGGATTGACAACTAAACATTAACTAAATGTGATCAAATTAAAATCATACGTCGCTTCTTATGCCAGTTTACAAAACAAAAACAAAAACATCATCACTCTAAAGTTGTCACCATTTAGTAATCTGAGATATTTTCATTGCAGCTGCAATGTTTTTGTTTGTTGCCTGGCATATGACTCACTCTCAGGTTCTCCCAAGACTGTTGGATTTTTGAGAATGCAGAAATCATAACGGGGGCATACTGTGTGGGAAGTGTCATGACAGTGAATGAATAAAAGGGGGAAAGAACTCCTGATAAAAAAATTTTTTTTAAGTTCTTATAAAAAGCAAGTCACTCACAAAAGGCAGATTTTTCTGCAGAATAGGAAAGGCTGTGAAACCATCCTGGCTCTAAGAAGCCTTCCTTGATTCCCTTGGTTGGATTCTGTGCACGTCTTACTTCTTACACTATAACATACTTAACTGGTTTCCTTGTCTGGCTCCCCAACCAGACTGTAGGCAACTTGAGACCAAAAGGTGTCTTATCTTAGAATCATTAGTACCTACTCCCCCAAATGCCCTGCGTATATAGAGGGCCCTCAGTAGGGGGTTTTCATAAAACTGATCGTTGAATAATCAAGTTAACATTTACCTGTTATTTTACAAAGGACTCTCACAAAACATTACCTCTTTTGACCCACATAACAATGTTGAAATAGAAAAGGCATTAGTTAATCAGCTTCTGGTTTTGTAAAGAGTTGTCAATTCACTAAAACGACCTTGAAATCACAAAAGATAATCACTTATTTGTTCATCTTTGATATAACTTCTCCTTGGGACCTCAATGTTCTTGTAAAACCCAGCGGTTTTTACTAGTATTTTCTGTGCCTGCTTTTCATAAAGGTAGGAATCACACACAGCTCTGAATCTTACACGAGTAACTACATAAAGCAGTGTCATATGAAGGCTCTTTTAAGAAATCAGACAGTAAGGAGCATCCTAAGCTATTTTTCCTGATCCTCTTCTTTCAGTGACTCTGAGAAAGTAAGGAATTGCAAAGGGCAAAATGCTGGAGAGTGAATGATGTCATGGATGTCATGAAGTTGCATCAATACCTGATGATGATTTAGCACAACAATGCAACACATTATGCCAAGAAGCATACTTGCTTCTTGGATGTGAACCGCCCTACTTGAGGAGAGGGGCCAGGTTCACTCCCATCCTCAAACCATCAGGATGTTTTACTGCATTATTTCATGACTTGTAGCAAATTGAAATTTAAGGTGGCTCTCCAATTTTCTGTGAAGCTATTTGTTCAGGTTTACGTCTTTATGAAAGGCACTAAGAAAATCTACAAATCTCTATGGGAAAAGCTTTAAGAAAAGGTCAAAGAATTAGCTATTATTAAACCAAGCAGTTGTCATTTTAACAATTAAAAGCTTTTTGAAGCAGACAAAACATCCGTTGGTCAATGTAGATTGAGTAATAGATTTATACTGGGTTTGTCAAAAGCAAACAGTTAGAGGGTATAAAATGACAACATACAATAGAAAGGACACCCAATCAGATTATACACATGAATATGCTCAAAAGTTAGGAATTTGACACAGTCACTATTCACTGTAAAAGCTACATACTGAATTTTAAATGTTCAACTCAAAATGATGGTATTTCTCCTCTAATTTCCTTACCCCCTTAAACCCATGTCGTCATCATTGCAAGCACAAGGAAAACAAATTTAAGTTACAAAGATACTCGGTGTGTCCACGCCAAAGCCATTGCCTCAACATTTTCCCCATAGCACAATTCCAACTGATTCCATCATTCTTCAAGGAAGAGATCACAAGGCTTCAAACCGGCTTCCCAACGTGAGAAACGAAATCAAAACCTCCCAATTAGCAGCTGAACAACAAAAACTTATTCTCAAAAAGGAATAACAAGCACAGTACAATGTCCTTGCCAGCAAGTGAGAACTGGTAAGGTGCTTAAATCTTCACCCAGAGTAATCAGAATCCCACCACAGAAAAGCCCAAAGACTTTGGCAATTAAGGAAAGCTTTTATTTTCTTAATAAAATTCGGGAGATTTAACACAAAAGCAATTAGCCATTCCGAATCTCAAAAACACAAAGGTTTTCAAACAAACGAAGACTTCATTAGCACCGAAGTTACTCTGCAGAGACTATCAAGATCTCAGAATCGGTTTTTCTCCGTTTACAAATTCGTTCCCACCCTCCACCATTCCCTTTGCACAATCAATTCTCACAGCCACAACGTGGATTGCTGTCTCAGTCAAGGAGACCCGCAGTTCCCACTTGGCCAGAGGAACACTCAAAAAGCTAAGCGGTAAGACAGGCTGCTTGTGTTTTATTTTTTAAACCAATTCCAAAATCTGCCCCTTTGCAGCTACAGCTTCCCAGATGCTGGCCCCTCGCCGCAGCCCCAATTTTGGAAGGCACTGGACTCCGGCTCCTCAGCGCAAGACGTTAAAGATCCGGAGGCTGAGTGAAAGATTATTTGACACTCTGAGAGCCATCCTTGCCCTAGTCATACACCCCTTCGTGGACCCGGTGAGGGAATGTGAACCGCCCTACTTGAGGAAAGGGGCCGGGTTCACTCCCATTCCAAGGGCTGGGTGGGAAGGGGCACTCCTCCTCCCTGCCTAACCCAGAGAGGCCGAGGATGACGACAGCAAGGCCCCCAGGCCAGCCGGCACCGACCCCCGCACAGGTTGCGCGGCCTGCGCGGGGCCAGGGACGCCCCCTTTGCCCCCTGCGGGCCTGGGGCATAAAGGGCAGAAGGCGCCGGCTCCCCGCCGCGGCCCCAGGAGAGGGAGAAGCCTCACCTGGCCCAGCCCGCGCCACGCTCTCGGGTTCGCTCCGCTGGCGACGGCGATGAGGGAGCCAGGGACAGGGCCAGAGCAGAGGCGCTCCGCCTCAAGCGGCGCTTGCCGCACTGGGGCTCCTTACAGCTGGCGGGACCCAGAGCCGCCCGGAGCCGCCATCTTCCTCCACTCAAACGCCGCCGCCGCCGCTGCTGCTGCTCTGGCCGGGAGAAGACAGTGTGGAGTGCGCATGCGCCGGGGTCCAGCGCGGAGGACGCGCTCGCACATACGTCAGCGCGGCAGGCCCGAGCGAGGCGGCCTGGGGATGGCGCCATGTTGGGAAGGGATGTGGTCCAATGCAGAGGCTCCCCAAAGGCTGGAACGCCGCCCGGGGCAGTGAAGCTGGGGTGGGGAAACGTCGCGCTTCTGCGCCCGCCTTCCTTGAGTCCCTAGAACCGACCTCAGGGCTGCACCCACCCTCCTTTGCACTTAGGCCTAGGGGCAACCGGGCAGTTTTCCCAATGGCTTGAGACTGTATAGACCTAGGGCTGGGAATCAACTCTAACTCATTTGGACCCCCGGGGGCCTGATGAGCACAAGGGAGGGCTGTGGTGAATGGAACTGCACTTGGACGTCAACTGAAGAAGGGAACCTCAGTGCCTTGATTGTGCAATCGAAGCCTCCCTTAATGGAGGTGACCACTGTGTGACTTGTTACTAGCTCCATTTTTCAGATGAGGAAAACTGAGGCGCAGAGTATTATCACTATATTTTCCCGAAGCCACACATCTGAGGGGCAAGATGGGGGTGGGGAAGACGGCAGAATTTGGACTTAGGCATGTATGATTCCCAAGCTCCAGTACTTTACGGTATCACTATCACGAGGCGGCGGGGTCCAACAAAATACCTCTTTCAAGGGGGAAACCTGGTGTGTAGGTGAGAATCTTCATGGACTCATGAGTACAGCAAGTGGTCTAAGGAAATGCCAGAGATACAGAGCCCAGGGGCTTCGGTCTTCACCGTTTGCACCCGAAACTGAAGCGCTCGTCACTGCCAGCCCACCGTTCAGGAATAAAGGCGACCTTCTGGGGTATCTCTTGGGACATAGGTCTGGGTCAGAACCCAAGTCCCCTCTCAAGTTGGGAGGGCAAGGTGCTGTTGAGGAGACATGGGTCAGCCTCACTCCAGAAAACACCGGATCTGTGGTCCTCAAACTTGAATAATGCAGAGGCCCCAGGGGATATACTCATGGAATCCCAGTATGAGAAACTCTGATTTAAGAAACTCAAAGTCTTTCAGTTAGGAAATATCATTATGAAAGAGAAACTTGACAACTGTAACTGGCAAAAGAAATACTAAAAATCCTGGGGCGCCTGGGTGGCTTAGTCGTTTAGGCGTCTGCCTTTGGCGCAGGTCATGATCCCAGCGTCCTGGGATCAAGTCCCACATCCGGCTCCCTGCTCAGCGGGAAGCCTGCTTCTCTCTCGCCCACTCCCCCTGCTTGTGTTCCTGCTGTCTCTGTCTCTGTCAAATAAAAAAAAAAGAAAAGAAATATTAAAATCCTGTCATTAAAAACCCCAAGCATAGGGCGCCTGGGTGGCTCAGCTGGTTAAGCGACTGCCTTCGGCTCAGGTCACGATCCTGGAGTTCCGGGATCGAGTCCGGCATCGGGCTCCCTGCTCAGCAGGGAGTCTGCTTCTCCCTCTGACCCTCCCTCCTCTCATGTGCTCTCTCTCTCAAATAAATAAATAAAATCTTAAAAAAAAAAAAAACCCAAGCATAAAAATTGCCATAGAGCTTGTGACCAATCCCATCACCCACCAAAATACTCTATGGAGCTCAATGTTAGAAACACTGGACCAGCTATTAAGTGCTTCCTTTTAAAAATGCAGGTTCCAGGGCCCACCTTAGGACACCCCACCCCACCTCAGACTTTTTCTGAGACTTTGTAGGACTTCTGATGCTCAGGTTGGTTTGGAACTGCTGGATCATGTTAGAACAAGTTCAAATATAGAACCACTCCCCCACTCAATTTCCTAAGTCAGACATTCTGTTTTGTTCACTGCTATATCATCTAATATAGACACTGGCACACAGTAGAGACTTACTAAGTATGTGTTGAATAAGTGAACACATTGGGAATTTGACAACTAAGAGGGCATCTAGTCAACAAATATTTAGTGAGCACCTATATGTGCCAAACCATGTAATATGTATAGTAACATTTTTAAATAAAACTAACAAAGCCCTGTGCCCTTGTAGAGGTCCCCTAGAGTTACTGGGAGAGACAGACAATAAACAAGTAAATAAGCCAATATAAAATTATTAATTGTGATAAGCATGACAGTATTATTATTAAAGCAAAATCTTTGATAATAATCATAGCTGATGTTTATTGTGTGCTCTTATTATGTATCAAACTGCTAAGTAGGTGCCATTATTGTGCTTATTTTGCAGATGATGAAACTGAGGGGCGCCTGACAGGCTCAGCTGGTGGAGCATGTGATTCTTGATCTCCGGATTGTGAATTTGAGCCTCACATTGGGTGTAGAGATCACTTAAAAATAAAATCTTTTTTTAAAGATTTTATTTATTTATTTGACAGAGAGAGACACAGCGAGAGAGGGAACACAAGCAGCGGGAGTGGGAGAGGGAGAAGCAGGCTTCCCGCAGAGCGGGGAGCCCGATGTGGGGCTCGATCCCAGAACCCTGGGATCATGACCCAAGCAGAAGGCAGACACTTAACGAATGAGCCACCCAGGTGCCCCAAAAATAAAATCTTAAAAAAAAAAAGGGCAAAAGAAACTGAGGCACACAGGGATTAACTAGCTCAACCCAGGATCACAGGCAAAGGTTTGAACCCAGGTGGTTTTGCTTCAAAGACTTTGTTATTATTATTAATTTTGTTCATTATTTTTTCCAACTTTTTTTTTTAAAGATTTTATTTATTTGAGAGAGAGAGAATGAGAAATAGAGAGCACGAGAGGGAAGAGGGTCAGAGGGAGAAGCAGACTCCCTGCCGAGCAGGGAGCCCGATGTGGGACTCGATCCCGGGACTCCAGGATCGTGACCTGAGCCGAAGGCAGTCGCTTAACCAACTGAGCCACCCAGGCGCCCTTTTCCAACTTTTTTATTGTGGTAAAATACACATAAAAAACAAACAACATTTACTATCTACCCTTTTGAAGTAGCATTCATTGCTATTAAGTACATTCATATTGTTGTGCAACCATCACCACCATCCATCTCTAGAACTTTTTTTTTAAAGATTTTATTTATTTATTTGACAGAGAGAGACACAGCAAGAGAGGGAACATAAGCAGGGGGAGAGGGAGAGGGAGAAGCAGGCTTCTGGCAGAGCAGGGAGCCCGATGTGGGGCTCGATTCCAGGACCCAGGGATCATTACCTGACCTGAAGGCAGATGCTTAACGACTGAGCCACCCAGGCGCCCCTAGAACTTTTTTTTTTAATGAACTATAGTTTGACATACAATATTATATTGGTTTCAGGTGAATGATATAATGATTCAACATTAATATACATTTCAAAGTGATCACCACAGACATATCTACCAAAGGTTACCACATAAAGTTGTTACATATTATTAACTGTATTCCCCATGGTGTACATTGTACACAGCGAGTACATGATCCCATTGTACACTGCTGTGTCTTTTTTATTTTATTCATTTATTTATTACATATTTATATTCATATATTTATTATTTATTTATATATTATTTTTATTTTATGACTGGAAGTTTGTACTTTTCATCTCCCTCCCCTATTTCACCCATTCTCCCACCTCCTCCCTCTGGCAACCACCACATTGTTCTCTGTATCTATCAGTCTGTTTCTGTTTTGTTTTGTTTGTTCATTTGTTTCAGGGTTTTTTTTTTAATTTTATTTATTTATTTATTTGAGAGAGAGAGAATGAGAGAGAGAGAGAGAGAGAGAGAGAGCACATGAGAGGGGGAAGGGTCAGAGGGAGAAGCAGACTCCCTGCTGAGCAGGGAGCCTGATGCGGGACTCGATCCTTAGACTCCAGGATCATGACCTGAGCCGAAAGCAGTCGCTTAACCAAATGAGCCACCCAGGCGCCCTCAGGTTTTTTTTTTTTTTAAGTTTAGTTATTTATTTTTTAAAGTAATCTCTATACCCAATGTGGGGCTTGAACTCACAACCCTGAGATCAAGAGTTGCATGCTCCACCGACTGAGCCAGTCAAGCACCCCTGTTTTGTTTTTTTTAGTTGCCATATATGTTAAATTATACAGTATTTGTTTTTCTCTGACTTATTTCATTTAGCATAATACCCTGTAGGTCCATCATGTTGTCACAGAGGGCAAGATTTAATTCTTTTTTATGGCTGAGTGATAACATATATCACATCTTCTTTATCCATTCATCCACCAATGGACACTTAGTTTCCATATCCTAGCTATTGTAAATTATGCTGCAATAAATATAGGGATGCATGTATCTTTTTGAATTAGTGTTTTTGTTTTCTTTGCGTAAATACCCAGAAGTAGAATTGCTGGATGTTATGGTAGTTCTATTTTTGATTTTCTGAGGAATGTCCATACTGTTTTCCACAGTGGCTGCACCCATTTACATCCCCACCAATAATGCACAAGGATTCCCTTTTCTCTACTTCCTTGCCAACACTTGTTTTTTCTTGTGTTTTTGGTAATAGCCATTTTCACATGTGCGAGGTGATATCTCTTTGTGGTTTTGATTTTCATTTCCCTGATGATGAGTGATGATGAGTACCAAAACCTATGGTATTCATCTCTATGCAATGTTCCTTCTGACAAACAGGAGGAGATAAGATTGAGGCCAGTTTATATATGATCTGAAATATCATCAGGAAAACTGGGTATTACCTTCTAGGTCATGGAGATTTGGGGACAGGGAGGATATATGATGAAAATAGTATTTTAGAGGGGTGCCTGGGTGGCTCAGTCGGTTAAGCATCTGCCTTCGGCTCAGGTCATGATCCCAGGGTCCTGGGATCGAGCCCCACGTCGGGCTCCCTGCTCAGCATGAGCCTGCTTCTCCCCCTCCTCCCCGCTTGTGCTCTCTCTTTGCTATCTCTGTCACTATCTGTCTCTCTCTCAAATAAACAAAATCTTTATTTTTTAAAAAGATTTTATTTACTTGACAGAGAGAGACAGCGAGAGAGGGAACACAAGCTGGGGGAGTGGGAGAGGGAGAAGCAGGCTCCCTGCTGAGCAAGGAGCCCGATGCGGGGCTCGATCCCAGGACCCTGGGATCATGACCCGAGCTGAAGGCAGCTGCTTAACCGACTGAGCCACCCAGTGTCCCAGTACCATGTATCTTTTAAACAAAAGCTCTAGAGATGGACATTTGTCTCTAGTGTTTTGTGACTATAAACAAAGTAGCAAAGAATATCTTTGTACTTTTCTTATTTGCCTATGGGCAAATGTATCTACAGGAAAATTTCCTAGAAATGCAATTGCTGGGTCAAAAGGCATGTACCTTTAAACATTGGTAAGTTTGCTTACTCTTTCTTTCTTTCTTTCTTTCTTTCTTTCTTTCTTTCTTTCTTTCTTTCTTTCTTTCTTTTTCTTTCTTTCTTTCCTCCTTTGCCATTTATTTCTTAACACAATTGCCTCAGCTTGTGCATTAGATGGAAAGTTTTCTCACTGTGGGTTTTGCTCCTTTTTGGGGGGGGGGGGAGAGGGAGAGAGAGAATCCCAAGCAGGCTCCAGGCTCACCAGCAGAGTCCGATGCAGGGCTCAATCTCACAACCCTGAGATCATGACCCTGAGTTGAAATGAAGAGTCAGATCCTTAACTGACTGAGCCACCTAGGTGCCCCTGGGCTTTGCTCTTAATTCCTATCACATCTCAGTGTTTTATGTGGTGTATCAAATGTGCCTGCAGTTCTGAAAGCAAGTCCCAAACATGAGTGGTATATCAAACGTATTTCACAGGAAAGAGAAACTCATGTTTTAGGATATCCGTTAATATATATATGTGCCCCTACTTCAACTTTTGGGGCTTTCCCCCAGTGGAAGAAAACCACCACCACTTCCTCAATTTTATTTATTTATTTTTTTAAAGATTTATTTATTTATTTGACAGAGAGAGACACATCAAGAGAGGGAACACAAGCAGGGGGAGTGGGAGAGGGAGAAGCAGGCTTCCCGTGGAGCAGGGACCCCAATGCGGAGCTCGATCCCAGGACCCCGGGATCACGACCTGAGCTGAAGGCAGACACTTAACGACTGAGCCACCCAGGTGCCCCCACTTCCTCAATTTTCGAGCTTATTTGGTCCCATCTCTTCATTTTGCAGATGGGGAAGGGACCTGCCCAAGGTCACAAGGGGCCTATATGATTAACTAGGGCCGGTCTCCTGGTAGCCCATCTGTTGGAACAAAAGCTATTTCCTTTGCAGGATCCTCCAATGGTCTCCAAGATCTCTATCCTTCTGTTCTCCTAGAAAATTCAGTCCCAGGAATGCCCAACTCGTTCCTTCGTTAAGGCACGTTGCCAAATATAACAAAATTATAAGGAATTATCTCCCTCTGCTGGTAACATGCTACAACTACAAAGCCTTAAAAAAAAAAAGTGTCCGCTGCCTTGAAAAACTAATCACATCCCAAGAGACTTACCTGAGGCCTGATAGACAATCTCATACCCCCCTGCTGTCCCTAAGGCTTAGTCAGTATAATTCATTTAAGAGAACAGGTTCACAGAAGAATATATTCAAAATGAACATAGCTCCACACAGTGAGCAAGACAACACTTTGAAGTTGGTCAGCCTGTTCATAATAGTTATATTTTAGAGAATTTGAGCTGCTAATGGAATATCCATGTGGAGATGCCAAGAAGAAGCCTAGCTATATGAATCAAAAACACCAGGGGAGGTCAGGGCTGGAAATCAACTTTAGGAATCTTTAGTGTTCAGTGGGTGGCTCACACCATGAGCATTTGGGTAAAAACGACCGACTGAGGACACACCCAGAGATGATCCATATTTCAGAGACAGAAAATCATGAAACCAGAGAATTAATAAGCACGTCACTTTAACTTCTAAGGACTAGTAACATTTAATACATGATTGCAGTTTATAATAATAATTATTAGGAATACAATTGCAAAAATTCTCAACAGGAAGCTGTTACTTTAGGAAGATTAATGGCATGCTAGAAACATGAGAAGAAACACATTCCAGGTTAGACAATTTGATTACAACAGCTAAATGCAACACTACCAAATGACAGGGTTTAAATACTTAGAGGTTTATAGGAACACATCGGTGAGAATAAAAATACATGATGTTTATTTTTCCTTTGTTTTTGTGTTTTGGGAAACTGGATGATTAGAGAATTTCAAGTCTTAGGGAGCCAAGACACCCTTATGATGATAATAGCTAACCTTTGGAAGTCTTACTGCCGGTCAATCACTGTCCCACGCTTTTCCGCATAGTAACTAGTTTAATTCTGACGATCTACCTTTGAAGCGTCTACTACTACTATTATTTCTGTTTTGTACACTCGGGGAAACAGAGGCACAGACACCGTAAGTTACCTCATAAGATCACAGGATCTTGTTCGAGTTGGAAGTGTCCGAAGTCGAACTTTAAAGTTGAAGGTCTCTACCTCTGTAATGGAGAAAAATAAAACAGGAATACCGTTTAGGAAGACGCGTAAGTAAATTTTTAAGGAAATGCTAATGTATGTATCTGTTATTAACGACTCAGGAGAACTTTAGTAGTGCTGGTTGTCCAGCTCGTGTGCCAGTATTATCAACTAACGATGTTTTTACTGAGGATCCAAAGGAGGGTTAAGAGATGCTTGTGATAGTGCTTTATGTGCAGGAAAAACTAAAAAATTTCCACCCTATCACACAGAAATAATAGAATGTCTTATGCATCAGCAGATATTTTTCATCCTCTGGTGAGGTATAAACCGTTTTCAGAACGTTGAAGAAAACGTAATCTGCAGTTTATAAAGATTACGACTCACTTAAAAAAGTTTTCAGGGATTGCCTGCCCTTAGAAAACATGGCTCCAAAGAACACACTTTCCGTACTCAAGACGATGACTTCAAAGGGGCTCTCCTCTCCAGTACGAGAGGTAACGTGTTGCCCTTAAGAAAAATGGCAGCTTTCTGGTTTCTCTACCCTTTTCCAAGATGGCTTTCTCGATGCTAGTGGGTCCTGGCTGGGTGCCTCTTCCGGGCTTGGCAAGGGGCGGGGCCCATTGAGTAAAGCCTTGCGTGCCGGCGCCCGCGACGGAGGCGCGCTTCAGGGCGCAGGCGCGGGGAGGGGGTGGGGGAGGAGGGAAAGCGGCGAGTAAGATGGAAGATGAGGAGGTCGCTGAAAGCTGGGAGGAGGCGGCAGACAGCGGGGTAAGGAGGAGCCGCCGCCGCGGGGCAGGGCCGGGCGGGACCTGGCGTGAGGGAAGCCTCCGGGGAGCGGGCCTGGGGATGGTTCTCCCCAAGGAAGGGCCCCACACGCCGGGCCGGGGGTGGAGGAGAGGCCCCCGGTCCCTGAGCGCCGTGAAGGCCTCTTAAAGGGGCCGCGTTCCATTTCTCCCTCCACCTCTGCCTGGTGCGCTTTCCTCTGTACCCCCGACGTGCGCGTCACCCAGGGCGCCCCACCCGCCACCCAGGGCCTCTTTCCCTGGCCCCCGCGCCTGCTCGCTCGTCCCGGGACTCTCTGACCCTTCCTCTTCTGTCGCCGCCCCCCCCGCCCGAGGCACCATTTTAAAGTTCATGTGCTCTGATGAGGAGCGACATACCATGTGGGGGGGGGGGTGCGCGGACCGGGGCGGCGTGCCCGGCTCCGGAGAAGAGCTGCGGAGGGCCGGAGGGGAAATTGAGTCGTCTCTGGGCCCCTCCACTCTGCGCTAAAATCCCCTATTGCTTTGCGCCTTCCGCCACTGTGGGCGAGTCTGGGGTTTTTTTCTCTTTCAGTTTTACTCTGAGAGCCCATTGCAGGCTGGTCTCCCGGGGACCCCGCCGGAACAACCGAAAGCCCGGCGGGCAGCCCCTCTCCCCGGGGAACCACCCAACGATCTGAGCCCCGGGCGAAGGTCTCGGAGAGTGCTTGCGATTTGTAAAGTAGCCACATTCCTGGGAGAGGAGGGGGTGGAAATGGACCGTTCGATTTTGCTTTTGGGGTTTTTATTTGACTTCCAGAAGCTGTAGGAAAAAATAGCTTATCCCAAGCTGGAACAGCCGGAACCAAGTTTATTAGGTTTGTGATTAATTTGGATCTTATCAGAGTTTGTGGTTCTGTGGCGACCCTCGTGAAGATGGGGAGATGGCCTTTAGGCTTCCCCGTGTTCGTGTCTGTTCAGTGCTCGCTCGAGTGACAGCCACCTTCAAGGTTTATGTGTTGGGAGTGGGGCGTGGAGAGCCGAGTGTGCCAGGGTAGAACAGGAGCTGGGTTCCTCCTCCCCACCCCCAAGCGCCTTTGAGGGTGCTCGTTAGAGCTGGAAGAGGCCAAGAAATTGACCCTCGCAGCAGTGGGTGTATCTCTGCGGGAATGTTGAAACTTGGCTTCGCTTCGAAGTTTTTTCCGGTGGTTCAGCATTTCTTTCATGGTGTTTATGTTTTTCCACTTAGCATAATTAAAGTTTTGAAGAAGTAATTCGTTCAGAAGGTGTTTGGTACAGTTCTTATGTGCTGACCATCTTTCTTGGATTTTGACTTGAGTAAGGAGACCAATTGAAAGATTTTGTATGGAGCAACAGGTGTCATCTGGGTATTTATTCAACAAACATTTTTTAGTGTCTCTCTGTGCAGGGTAGGCAGTGTGCTTAGCAGTGACTTTGTGCCAGAGAATGCAAAATTTCCGGGTACAGGCATTTTATTGCCTACCACTAATATGAGTGCATCATTCAGACACCCTTCAGGTACACCCTCCTGCAAAAGAAGCCTGGCCTGCAATTTGAGTGACTCAAATGATAAGTTGCTTGAGCATCTTGGCCTTTCTTTGATTTTTCTCACCTGTTTACAAGGGACATGAGTATTTCTTTTTTTTTTCTTTTTTTTTTTAAAGGATTTTATTTGTTCATTTGAGACACAGAGATACAGAGAAAGAGAAGAGAATGCATGAGCAGGGAGAGAGGCAGAGGGAGAGGGAGAAGCAGTCTCCCCACCGAGCCAGGAGCCCGATGTGGGGCTCGATCCCAGGACCCTGGGATCATGACCTGAGCTGAAGGCAGATGCTTAACCATCTGAGCCACCCAGGCGCCCCTGGACATGAGTATTTCATGTTAAAGAAGAAGAAACTGAAAAGAATGAATGCAGGATTCAGAAACTGGGGATTACTTTTGTTTTTCAGAATGTGAAATTCACTTAGGGATCAGCTAGCCCAATCTCAAATTTTACAGCTGAATGAACCCCAGGGATATAAGATTTAACTTAGATCTTTCTGATGCTTTCAGTGTTCTTTCTACTGTACTTCAGTAAAACCCTTTAAAACTGCCAGGTACAAAGATGGAACCCAAACCTTGCCTTGTCAACGTAATGAGTGGTAACTGCCAAAATGTACGTTTCTTCTATATCTTTTAATTGAACCATTGAAATAACCTGTAGAGTTATTGTCCTTTTATAAACAAGGAAACTGAGGTTTAGGGAGTAACCTGTCTTGCTCAAGGTCACACAGATAGTAAGTAGGGAGCTGGGATTTGACACCAAGCCTGTCTGACTCCAAAGCAGAATTCAATCTGTAGCATTTTGCTGTCTCTTTACCTGGGACCTGGGGAAGACGTGGGAGTTGGGCATTACTTTTCTTTTTTAATATGTTTGCTTTCTGCTTATATTTGAAAACTCTTTTGAATTTGATTCCCTTTTTGAATTTCACAAAGGGTTTTGTAGATGTGCACTTTTGTGGGAGGGGAGCCAGGGAGGGGATGAAGCACTATGTCCACATCACTGGGAGACCAATGCACTGTACATGTCTTTCAGATGTAGCATCTGAAAGTCTGCAGTTGCATCTGTAAGTTTTAGCTTCTGTTTATCCTGTCTTCCAACTGATACATAGTAATGAGTGTTAAGTACCCACCGTCCAAAGAAGCAACCTGGATGGTGAGAAGACTAGCAAATGGGGGTTGGCTAATTTCTAAAGTGAACACTCTAACTTTATATAATCTGGAGGTAGTTCTGATCCTTGAAAGTAGAGGCTTTTGGTGATCCCTGCCCTCATCACTACAAAAAATTTTGACATCATGCTGGAATGTCTTATGTGTCAGTACATCTGAGGTCATTTTTTCTTGCATATCTTCAAAATACTCAATATTGAGTGCTATTGTGTCATTCTAGGAAGGCTTTGAGAAACAGTCCAGATGTTCTTTAAATAGGCTGCTTTTTGCTTTTAGTATGGCGAACATTGACCTAATATAGAATTTTTCCTTTGCCTGTTTCCTCCCAAGGAGTTACATCCCCAGTCAAAGGACAATTCAAGGAATATAGCTTATATTCCGCTAAGGAAATGCTTCTTTAAAAATACACTGCCTTGGGGCGCCTGGGTGGCTCATTCATTGGGTGTCTGCCTTTGGCTCGGGTCGTGATCCCAGGGTCCTGGGATCGAGCCCCACATCAGGCTCCCTGCTCCGTGGGAAGTCTGCTTCTCCCTCTCCCATTTCGCCTGCTTGTGTTCCCTCTCTCGCTGTGTCTCTCTCTGGCAAATAAATAAATAAAATATTTTAAAAAAATACACTGCCTTGGGCGCCTGGGTGGCTCAGTTGGTTAAGCGACTGCCTTCAGCTCAGGTCGTGATCCTGGAGTCCCAGGATCGAGTCCCACATCGGGCTCCCAGCTCAGTGGGGAGTCTGCTTCTCCCTCTGACCCTCTCCCCTCTCATGCTCTCTCACTCTCTCTCTCTCAAATAAATAAATAAAATCTTAAAAAAAATACACTGCCTTTGGGAGAAATGAAAATATAAATTGAGTTAATGTTGATTCAAACTCTAAATTCTGTCCTTTGTCTTAAGCACATTTCAGGGGACAAATAGAGCATTTTGTAATTGGAAGACATCTTTGTGCTCCAGGAAAGAAAAATCAGATCAGCAGTTTGCTCAGTTTCTGATAGTTTGAAGTCTTATATATTCACTTGTTTATTTTTTATTTTTTTTTAAAGATTTTATTTATTTATTTGAGAGAGAGAGAGAAACAGCATGAGAGGGGAGAAGGTCAGAGGGAGAAGCAGGCTCCCCGCCGAGCCGGGAGCCCGATGTGGGACTCGATCCCGGGACTCCGGGATCATGACCTGAGCCGAAGGCAGTCGCCCAACCAACTGAGCCACCCAGGCGCCCTATTCACTTGTTTAGACAAAAAAAAAAAAGACATGACCTAGTCCATCTTGTAGGTAATGGGCTAATCCGAACCTAAGGGAAGATAAATGGTACACAAATGGAATTGGACTTATTATAATGCATTGGCAACCTCTCTGGGATTTTTTTGCATCTCAAAAGTTGCATTTTGTTTTTGGCAAGGGCAAGTCATATAGCTAATTGAAAGGAAATATATCTTAAGTTAAAGGATGACTGGTCTTCTGGACTAGAATTCAAATTTATGTTTACTTTTTACCCTCTTTGAGCCTCTAAACATGACCCCATCAGTGATGCTGGGTGGCATACAAGTCTGCTGTAGGGAGGTGTCAGTAAACACTGAAAACTTACTGCGTACCAGGCACTGGATGGGGGGGTCAAATGGGTAAGGCAGCGCTTTCTTTGGAAGAGGCATAGATGGGGTACCATGGCTGGGATCAGAGACAGTCCTGTAGAGAAGGTGATGATTCAAAGGACCACTAGAATTAAGTTGTTTTAAGTCTGGAAGAGGTGGGTAGAGCGCAGGGCCAGTGTGCATATAGGCAGCAAGAGAAGAATGTGCCGCCTTGGGAGAGCTACAGATACTCAAATCGTCGTCCTGGCTGTAGGGTCGGCAGTGGGCAGGGCTGCATGGAAACAGACGAGGCCAGAAAGGTACGCAGGGGCCAGACCTGGAAGGGCCTCGCTGTACTTGGTCCTGGGGAGCTTGCACTTTGTCCTGAAGCTTTGAAGCCTTTTGTTTTGTTTTGTTTTAAGCAGAGTGCTGACATAGAGTTTAATTTAAGAGGTAAGAACTTTGATTAACTTCTTATTCTTTAGAGAAGAGGCCATTCTCCCCAAAGCATGGCTTCTACCTCACTTTGATGTCTTCAGCATTTCCTGTAACTGCTGTCATTATGGAATATTTACAGTGGCTGTGGGTAGTGGGCAAATAACAGTTATTTTGGAGCTACCTGGTACCGATTTCTTTGTCTATCCCTATAGTAAAGAAGGCATTTAAAACTCGTGGTATGAGAAAGCACAAATCCCGGTGTACTATGCCTAAAGGAGCCATTTCTAAGCTATTCCGGTCTTTCTGGGAAGATTGGGTCCTAAGGACTGTGATGTGCTCAGTGCGGACTTTCTGTAAAGCAGTTGGCCAGTTTAGACATGATCATGCTGTGAGCAGTCTGTCCCTGCGACTCTGGAAAAAGATCTATTTTACTGTGGTTTCAAAGAAGGTACGATAATGAGCTTTTCACTATAACTTCTCAGCTCTTTTCATTGAAGCTGCATGGGGGGCCTGTTACCAGCATGCTCTGGGTGTTTGAGAGAGCTGCCATGGTTGCTGTGGCCTGGAAATTCACGCAGTCACAGGCCTTCTTGCTTTTCCTTATACAGCAGGAGAGAACTCAGTGTATCTCTCTGAAGCTTTCAGTAAATTCCTACAAAGAGAAAAGGCACTGCTGTCTCGATCTGATGACTTAAACGTATTACTGGGGCCAGCCCTTTCTTTCCAGTTTTCACCTTTATACTGCGGTGGCTTCCCCACAGTAATATCCCTTTCTGGCTGTACCAGGTAGAAGCCTTCACAAGGTATGGTGTGTTCTTTCCTGCACACTTGCCCCACAGGAGTAGAAATTTTTTTTCTGTTGGGACAGTTACTGACTTGTTGGTTTCCTAGGAGAAGACTGAGTTTAGCTACTTATAGCTGTGGCCAGAATACAGAATGCATTTTTTTTAGGTAGTAACCATAGAGATTTCTCTTGCTGAAGTGTTTTTAACTGCTACCCTCTACCAAGCATCCTTCTCTTTAACATTCAGCTCTCTGCAGGATGTTTGTTGGGAAGATAGAGGTTAAGACCCACCACCTCAGAAATTAGCAACAAGGGGCGCCTGGGTGGCTCAGTTGGTTAAGCGACTGCCTTGGGCTCAGGTCGTGATGCTGGAGTCCCGGGATCGAGTGCCGCATCGGGCTCCCTGCTCAGCAGGGAGTCTGCTTCTCTGGCCCTCTTCCCTCTCGTGCTCTCTATCTCTCATTCTGTCTCTCTCAAATAAATAAATAAATAAATAATCTTAAAAAAGAAATTAGCAACAAATCCTGACCTCAGTCCTTATGTAGATAAAGAATCTTATCCCTGGGGGTAAGACATTTCAAAATGTCCCTCCCAGGGCGCCTGGGTGGCTCAGTTGGTTGGGCGACTGCCTTCGGCTCAGGTCATGATCCTGGAGTCCTGGGACCGAGTCCCACCCACATTGAGCTTCCTGCTCAGTGGGGAGTCTGCTTCTCCCTCTGACCCTCCCCCCTCTCATGCTCTCTCTCTATCTCATTCTCTCTCTCAAATAAATAAAAAATCTTTAAAAAAAAATGTCCCTCCCCCCCCCAAAAAAAAAGTCCCTCCCAGTAAGTCATCCCCTCCCCACACCCAAAACTCTTGCCCTTATAAAATGAACACAGGAAATAACAGTCATTCTTTTCTAAAAGGAATAATATGTACATTGAAATTGCATTCCTTAGGGTTGTGATCCTTAGATGTGATTGTACAGGATAGTTATGACTCGAATCTGGAGAGGTCAGGATTGTCACCACTCTTCCTAGACCATGAGAGCCAAATTCCCAGCCCTCATGCTCTGGCCTTCTTGGCTTGTACAGGCATTTGTGACCCTCCAGCTGTCAGTTCTGTTTTTGCTACCTGGCTGCATGACTCGCTCGTGAATGGACTCTGACCGTAAGCCTGCAAACTCCCAAATCCCACAGTCCCCTTTTGGAAGGGCTTGTTAGCATCTTAAGTTCTCACTACAGGCTGGGTGGAGTACATTTGTACATTCATCTTCCCAGTCAGTCTCTGTGACTTACTGATGTGGAGGTGTTTTTATTCCTAGTGTCCAGGAGGGGAAATCACTTGGTCCATCTCAGCTCAGCTATTGGCATCCTGAGCCCACACTCTCAGGGAGCATTCTGGACTGTTTACCTTTGCTTTTCAGCAGATAATTAACCAGTTCAGTGCCTTAGGATATTTAGTTGCTGGTTCCTTTGAGGTAGTTACTTGTCTCACCGGGGATTGACCTTCTGCCTCTGTAACCTGATGGTGAGGTACTAAATTTCCTGTCCGAGAATCTCGAATTTGGTTCTTGAGAGCCGAGAGGATGATGCTGCTGTTAGTTGTAACACTAAAAACAGTGAACACTGATGGCAAGTGACATGCTGGTTGAAATCTCGATCATAAGTGGGAAATAACTTTTTAACATCTGGGCAGGTGAAAAGAGATAATATAAATAAGTTTTGCTCAGAACTCTTGAGAAGATTTAACAACTCTGCCTGCTGTCTTAAGGATCTCTGTATCCGTAGTTGCAAACTGGCAGCTCTTGGGTATTCAACCTATATACTCTTTGGGATGCACATTGTTTTTTATATATTGAGTTTGAATGCCTTTACCTGGGTCTTGGTTGATCTCCTCTCCTCTCCTCTGGAGTCCGCACTTTATGTATTATGTAACCTCTTGTGTTCTGTCCTGCTGGCTTTATTGGCTTGGCCCTGGAGGCATTGTGTTTGCTGCCCTTGCTTAGTACCATGATTCTAACTAGCCTTTGATGACACTGCCCTTGGGTGTTTGGATAAACCCTTGTGGTGGTGTAGAGGGGAGGTAAGAATGATTTTGTGCCATTCCCCAGAGTCCAAATGCATATTTCCTTTGGGAGAGGAGCCTTTCTGTCTTCTTTAATAAAAGGAAGAAAGAGTAGTCACTTCTGTCAGTTAGTGACCCACTTCCTCCGTCCATGGCAATAATAACAAAAGTCAGAAGGCTAGGCTAAAGGTTTAGGTGCCAGGTCTGGTTTTTGGGCAAATCACTGCCTATCTTTCTCTCAGCTTCATTTTCTTCTTTTGTAAACTTAGGTTAATAAAATCTTGCTTTGCCTGATGGTAAGAGCTGAGTGAAGCACTTAGTAAAGTGTCCTGCAAAGGCAGATGTCAGGGCACAGAGTGCCATTGCTGTGAACGGGAGGACGTTGTTCTCCAGCTCCCCAGCCACTCCAGTACAGCCTCTGTCTGGGAGGAGTGGGAAATTCCTGAGACTGGCTGAGGGGTCTCTTTTATTGCTGCGCCTGAGGACTAACACACTCTTTTCTGTACAAGTTGGAAGGGAAAAACAGTAATAAACTTGGAGAAAGGGGAGCCCCGTTAGATTCTACCCGCTATTTTATTCCAAGGATAGGGCTCACCACCATTATTCCTACTGCTGCCTGTTCTGCACCTTTAAAGGAAAGGGTTGCATGGATTCCGCCCCGCCCCCCCCCCCCCCCCATGGAGCCCTTTGAAGAGGTACTGGAAGCAGAAGGAAACAGTGTCTCAATATGGCAACTCATAGTTTCTGAGATGTATCCAGCTTGAGATACATCTCAATTGTAAGGCTTGTTCTCTGTTGAAGAATTACTTCTTTTTGGGTACTTTTTCACAGATTTAATATCTGGACTTTGTTGTGATCTGCCACTGCTGTAGTCCTTCCGTAGGAACCCTGAGCTTGCACTAACCTGGCCTGAGGTGTAGGGGAGGCAGGTTGGTGTTCTCTGTCAGCCTTTATCCTGCTTGGTAGTTCCTGTGGCCACCCACTAGCCAGCTCCTGAACCCTTTTGCTTCCTCCTCTTGAGATTTAGGGTTCAGTTTTGTCACTTACTAGATGAGTGGCCTTAGGCAAGTCATTTAACCTCTGAGTGTGTAGCAAGGCTGCTGTACATCCCTTGGATTGTGCTGAGTATGAGAGGCGGTGAAGGGAGGGCACAGTGCCTTCCTTACATGAACCTGCGGCAGGTGCTTGCAGAATGCTGCTGCGGCCACCACTGCTGAGAAAGGCCTACAGCGGCCTTAGCTCTTATTTTTTTTTTGTTTGTTTGTTTGTTTCTGTTTTTTAAATAGTTATTTATTTGAGAGAGAGAGATGAGAACGAGTGGTGGGGAGGGGCAGAGGGAGAGGGAGGGAGAGAGTCCCGAGCAGATTTCATGCTGAGCATAGAGCCTGACTCGGGGCTTGATCTCACGACCCTGAGCCAAAACAGAGTTGGATGCCCAACCAGCTGTGACATCCAGGAGCCCCCTTAGAGCCTTAGAATATGGATGGTGTTGCTGCCTTTGGACCCAGATAGACCCATTTCAAATTCTGGCTCCACTCCATACTAGCAATGGAACCATGGCTGAGTTAAATAACCTCTTGGAATCAGTTTCTAAATCATTTGTGAAATGGGAATATATCTCTAAAATCCTGTTTCAGGGGCACCTGGGTGGCTTAGTCAGTTAAGTGTCTGCCTTTGGCTCGGGTCATGATCCTGGGGTCCTGGGATCGAGCCCCATGTCAGGCTCCCTGCTCAGCGGGGAGCCTGCTTCTCCCTCTGCCTGTTCCTCTCCCCCTGCTTGTGCACGCTGTCTCTCTCTCAAGTAAATAAATAAAAATTTTTTTTCAAGATTTTATTTATTTATTTGACAGAGACACAGAGAGGGAACACAAGCAGGGGGAGTGGGAGAGGGAGAAGCAGGCTTCCCGCAGAGCAGGGAGCCTGATGGAGGGCTCAATCCCAGGACTCTGGGATCACAACCTGAGCTGGAGGCAGACGCCCAATGACTGAGCCACCCAGGTGCCCCAATAAATAAAATCTTTTTTAAAAATTATGTTTCTAAAATCCTGTTTCATAGGATGGTTCATTAATTCATATGTTGGATACTATTTTAGGCACTATGGACAACTGTAGTGAATGAAGTTTCTTCTCATAAAGCTTGCTTTCTAGTGGAGAAAGATGGACAGTAAAACAATAATATTTTATACACATACACAATGAAGAAAAATAAAACAGATAAGGAGCATAAAAAGTGGCTGGCAGAAGTGCCGTTTTGTTGTGGGGGGGGGGGAAGGTCAGAGAAAGCCTCTCCATAAAGATAGGCAGAGAGACCGAAGGAAATAAGAAAGCAAGTGTGCAGACACTGGTGGAAGTGCATTTCGGGCAGAGGGAACAGCAAGTGCAAATGTCCTGAGGCTGGAGCATGCTTGTTTTATATGAGGAACAGTGGGGGCTAATAGTGCAGAGTGGTAGGAGAAGAAGTCAGAGGTAGCAAGGAGCCAGATCCTGTAGAGACTACTAGGCCATGGTGGGTATTACCTTGAAATAGGAAGCAATATGAGGGTGTTGAGCAGAGACTGACTTGGTTTTTAAAAGGATCATTCTGGCTGCTGTGTGTAAAATAAACTGTAGGGGAAAGAGTAGAAACAGACTGATGAGAATGCTATTTCAGCTGTCCATTCAAGGACTGTGGTAATTTGGACCAGGGAGGTCATAGCAGCAGAAGTGTTGAGAAAATTCAGGACATGTTTTGGAAGTAGCATCAACAAGTTCTGATGTGGGGTATGAAAGAGGCATCAGAGTTAACTCCAGAGTATTTGGCCTGAGCTGTGGGAAGACTGGAATTTCTGAGATGGGCTAAGTGGAGGGAATGTGGGAGAAGCAGACTTGGGTGAGTGAATGAAATCAAGAGTTTGGTTTTGGACCTGGTAAGGTTAGGTCCCTTGTGAAATTAGGGTGGGCATATCGAGTCAGCAGTTGTATATTGATGTCTATAAAGCTGTGGAGGGGCGTCTGGGGGGCTCACCCGGTTAAGCATCTGCCTTCAACTTGGGTCATGATTCCAGAGTCCCCGGATCGAGTCCCACGTTGGGCTCCCTGCTTAGCGGGGAGTCTGCTTCTCCCTCTGCCTCTGCTTCTCCCCCCGCTCATGCTCACTCCCTCTCTCAAATAAAAAAATCTTTAAAAAAAAAGAAAATGTGGAACTAGATGAGATCACTGAATAGGCCAGCAGAGCTATAGAAGAGGAGAGGGGCAAACTCTCCTACCTCGGGAGGTCTGGATAGGAAGAGGAGCCTATCCTGTTGCAAAAGAAATCAAATACGGGGTGTGAGAGGAGCTACCAGGGAGGTAGGAGGAGACTGTGGGAGGTGGGATCTGGGAGGCTGGTATAGAAGATGCTTTAAGAGGGGCAGCTGGTGGTGCAACCACTCTGGAAGTATGGAGGTTCCTCAAAAAGTTGAAAATAGAGCTACCATACGATCCAGCAGTTGCACTACTGGGTATTTACCCCAAAGATACAAATGTAGGGATCCAAGGGTACGTGCACCCGATGTTTATAGCAGCAGCGTCCACAATAGCCAAACTGTGGAAAGAGCCAAGAATGTCCATCGACAGATGAATGGATAAAGAAGATGTGGTGTATACACACACACACACACACACACACACACACACACACACACACACACACACACAATGGAATACTATGCAGCCATCAAAAGGAAATGAGATCTTGCCATGTGCAACGACGTGGATGGAACTGGGAGGGTGTTATGCTGAGTGAAATAAGTCAATCAGAAAAAGACATGTATCATATGACCTCGCCGATATGAGGAATTCTTAATCTCAGGAAACAAACTGAGGGTTGCTAGAGCGTGGGTGGGGTGGGAGGGATGGGGTGGCTGGGTGATAGACATTGGGGAGGGTATGTGCTATGGTGAGCGCTGTGAATTGTGCAAGACTGTTGAATCACAGATCTGTACCTCTGAAACAAATAATGCAATATATGTTAAGGAAAAAAAAAAGAAGAAGATAGCAGGAGGGGAAGAATGAAGGGGGGGAAATCGGAGGGGGAGACGAACCATGAGAGACAATGGACTCTGAAAAACAAACTGAGGGTTCTAGAGGGGAGGGGGGTGGGGGGATGGGTCAGCCTGGTGATGGGTATTAAAGAGGGCACATTCTGCGTGGAGCACTGGGTGTTATACGCAAACAATGAATCATGGAACACTGCATCAAAAACTAATGATGTAATGTATGGTGATTAACATAACAATAAAAATTAAAGAAAAAAATTTAAAAAGGGCAGCTGGGTGGCTCAGTCAGCTGAGTGTCCAACTCTTGATTTCAGCCCTAGTCATGATCTTAGGGTTGTGGGATTGAACCTTGTGTCGGGCTCTACACTTACTGTGGAGCCTGCTTGGGATTCTCTCTCTCCCTCTGACCCTCCCTTCACCCCCTAAAAAAAAAAAGAAAGAACATGCTTTAAGGAAGGAGTTTTGAGCAGTGTTGGATGATGCGGAGAGGTTGAGTGAAGTGAGGATGTAGAATTTACCATTGAATTTGGCAGCAGTGGAGGTCTTTGGTGACTCCCAACAACAGCAGTTTCAGAGCTAGTTTGACCCAAGGTGGTGAGTGTTACTCAGAGCTGGGCCTGGACCAAACGTTGGGCACTGGGTAAGTGCTAGTTGCTGTCATGCCAAAATGACAGGACTCACCAGAGTAGGTTTTGCACATCAGTAAACAACATGCCCCTTGGGTCTCTAAGGAATTAAGTTGCTAGTTGCTGAAAGATTAAACGTATAACAGATAGATACATCTTATTCTAAAGTTAGATCTCAAGCAGTGTTGTCCAAGGAAGTACCATGCAAGCCACACATGTAATTTAAAAATTCCTCAAAGCCACATTTAACCATCTGAGCCACCCAGGCGCTCCTCAAAGCCACATTTAAAAAGTAAAAAGAAATAGGTGGGATTAATTTTAGTATTTTTTAAAAGTTTTATTTACTTAACCTCTATACCCAACAAGTGGGGGGAGGGTGGCTCAAACTCACGACCCTGAGAATAAGAGTCACATGCTCTACCCACTGAGTCAGCCAAGTGCCCCTAATTTTAATATTTTAAACGGAATGCAGTATACCCCAAATAGTATCATGTCACCATGTAATCAATACTGATAATAGGTTAATGAGCTATTTTACACTATTTTTGGACTAAGTCTGGGAAACCTGCTGTGCATTTGGCACTTACAGCACAGCTCTGTTGGGACTGGCCATGTGTGGTGGCCACTGGACGGGGGGGGGGGGGCGGGGGGGGGGCGTAGCTGGAGAGTATGCCCAAAGGATTTCCTCTTCCTGGGCAGGTGCAGAGAGATCCTGAAAGCCCCAGTGAACTTGGGAAGGAAAGCAGGAAGCAGTTTTCCTTTCCAGGGAAGTACGATTTGTTTTGTCTTTACACACACTCCGCCAAAGCCCTTCACGGTTTTCTGGTGCCCCTGGTTTCTTCAAATTCTTACCTTGCTGGCCCAGTGAAGTATAGCCGACTTTCTGCAGCAGCTTTTTGAGTAGTGTTCATATCAGCTAATAAAAGCCATTGCCTACTTCAGCTCAAGTAATCTCAGAAGTTTTTCAATTTAGGAAATCTCTTATTTGGGGTCCCTTTCCTTTTTTCCTTTCCTTCTCTTCATGTTTTCATCTTTCCGCTCGATTTTTTTATACCCCTCCCTTTTCCTTGACACTTTTGTTCTTTAGGTCTCTGCAGTTTTCCCTGACTCCTCGTTGCAGGATCACTTGCTCTCCATTTCTCTTCCAAAAACACTGTTCGTACAGCTGATGTAGCAACTGTGGTTCCCTTATCTGTCTTCTCCCTCCTGGCTGGGCTCTCCTCTTCCAATGATGATTGCCTGACCTCTGGGGGTCCAGCATCTGACACATCTCCTACCTTATAGTAGATTTTCCACAAATGCTTCTTTCCAGCTTTTTGTCACAGTGAAGCAAAAGGACACCTTTGAGATACATTAGCAAAGCATGGACTTCCTTAGGGAGGGAATTTTAAAACTATATCCTGTGCCCCCACAGTAACCCACTTAAAGTGGAATCTTTTTCCTTGCTAAGGGAATAACAGAATGGAAGAGTGTATTGTGGGAAATAGAACCTTCCAATACACTAATGTGTCTGTATTAAAAAGGCAGCCAATGAATTCATGGCCTTGATGGTCTTGTGTCTCAACTTCTGAATGCTGCCTTTTTAAAGATTTTATTTTGTTTATTTTAAATAGATCTTTGTTTTGTTTTTGTTTTTTAAGGTTTTATTTATTTTGACAGAGAGGGAGAGAGCACTGGGTGGGGGAGGGGAGGGAAAAGCAGACTCCCATCTGAGCAGGGAGCCCGATGTGGGGCTGGATCCCAGGACCCCAGGATCATGACCTGAGCCGAAGGCAGATGCTTAACGGACTGAGCCACCCAGGTGCCCCTATTTTTTTAAAGATTTTATTTATTTATTTGACAGAGAGATAGAACAAGTAGGCAGAGAGGCAGGCAGAGGGAGAGGGAGAAGCAGGCTCCCCGCTGAGCAGGGAGCCCCATGTGGGGCTCAATCCCAGGACCCTGGGATCATGACCTGAGCCGAAGGCAGCTGCTTAACGGACTGAGCCACCCAGGCGCCCCTAAAGATTTTATTTTTAAGTAGTCTGTATACCCAGAATGGGGTTCGAACCTACTACCCTGCGATCAAGAGCCATATGCCCCACTGACTGAGCCAGCCAGGCGTCCCACCTTTCAGGGGGGTTTTTTGTTTTGTTTTTGACTTAACCAATAGTGTTTGCCCAGGAGTTGAGTTAATGTTTTGATCCTGATGGTGATCCTGAATGAAACATGGGTTTGATCAAACCTGGCATGGTAAAACTTTGAGGGCTTCTCTCCCTGGAGTTAGCCAGCGGCGGTAGAGTAAGCACTGTCACTCTCAAGCCACTGACGGAGAGAAACAAGGCAAGCGGGGCTAAAACATACAGTTAACAGAGTTGGTGTGGGACTCAGTTGGTTCAGTTAAGCATCTGCCTTCCGCTCAGGTCATGATCTCTGGTTCCTGGGATCGAGCTCCCACATCGAACTCCCTGCTCAGTGGGGAGTCTGCTTCTCCCTCAGCCCCTCCCCCGCTCAGCTCATTCCCTCTCCCTCCCTCTCTGAAATAAATGAATAAAAGCTTAAAAAATGAAATTGTTGGGAACAAAAAAACCAAGAGTTGGGGTGGGGGTGGTTTGGAGAAGTGTCTGTGGATTACACGCCTGGATTTGAAATGGCCAGTGGTGTCCTCCAAAAGTACAGAGACCTTTTTATCTGATAGTTTTAAACCAGATTTTGCTGGCTCTAGCTGTAAATTCTTGTGTTTCACTCCTAAGTGAAATTGGGGCCCTTGTAAGAACAGGCAGAATCTCATGCAGATGTGTGGTATGGGAGACATAGGTGCCTTGCTGGGGACACAGGAGGGAGTGGATGCTGGGGTCGTGCCCAAGACATAGAGAGATCAGGCCCAGCCTGGCGCTGTCGCTGGTGCTGGGAGTTCAGGGCCAGAAATGTTGGAATGAAGGCCTGCTTTCTCCTCCTTCCCAGCATCTCCTGTGCTTTTTTCTGAAACGGTGGCATTGTGTTCATCAGGACCTGTCAGGCTTCAGTTCTGAGAGAAACCCTGTACGTGTGGGGTTCCTGTCTCTTTTTAGATTCCACCCAGTGTCTGTCTGCAGATGTGTGCTCCCCAGTTTGGGGTAGCTGCACAAGACCAGACAAATCTGTGGTACATGGTCACAAAGAGTCCAAAACCAGTCGTTATTCCTTGAATTTGAAAGTCAGAAAGTGTCATCTTCTGAAATGGAAACTGACAAAGAGAAGCAAATTATCTGAGAAGAGTCACTTAAATAGTAACTTCTGCTGATAAAAAGAGGTTATTTCCTAACTTGGAGTCAGGAATCTCCATTTGATATAAGATTTCTTGAAATCTTAGGAATTGTGTTGATTGTGTTGGTGACCGGGGATTCTGGTTATCAGAGGAGAGATGCAGTGGTGGAGCAGGGTAGTCCGCTCCTCTGGCACTATGGCGGCGGGGGGCGGGGGGCAGCAGAAGGTCAGGCACCAGAAAGGGTGGCCACCCTCTCCACCCCCACAGTGTAGCAGAGGAGGATTTGGGTTTGTTCACTCTGCCTCTTGTGAGTTTGGCTAGTTTGAATCAGTCCCCCAGGGTGTCATCACCCCCAGGTAAACCGATAGTCTGTTTCTTGAATGTTCAGGCCTGAGGGTACAAATGGGGCCGAGCTGTACTTTGCACCGAGGCCCGGAGCAGCCCAGTTACTGCTCTTCTTTGCCTTTCTGCCTCTTCTCTCCGCTTCCCACTTTGGTTTTTTTCCTTTCTCATCCACCTCTTCCTGCTAATTTGCCTCCCCTTGCAGATTCATCCCTTTCCTCTTTGTCTCCTTTAATCCTTTGGAAGATGGTGGCTGTGTAACAGAATAGGCTGGGACGGCCCCGTCCCTGCTCTTTCCCTCGTGTGCCTCCATCCCCCAGCTTTCTGTGGGAGCTCACAAAGACAGTCACTGCAAGGTTAAGGGCATCAGCAGCCAGTGAAGCTGTGCTTCTTCCTCAGATGAGTGGAATTTGCAGATGTTGCTTCGTTGCATCTTGACTTCATTCACCTTGTGGCTGGGGCCTCTCCTTTACCTCCCATAAGGGACTGGCCCTGTCCAGAACTACCTTGCTCCCCACTGTGGTTCTTCATGACCTCCTGCCTTCACTCCTTCCTTCTGGTTTTGCTTGTTCTCTCGGACCAAGAAGGGTGTACCTCATTTTGTAGAGATGTAGCCCCACTGGGCAAGTGATACCTGTATCTGTTAGTAGGAACAGAGCTTTTGCTTGGGTTTTGACCCAAAGAGGAGACCACGGACCTCTTAACAGAGCACAGGGCATCATCTTCTGGAGTCTGCTCAGTGCTACTTGACCAAAAATAGCTAGCCTTTCCAGGAACAGTCATGGGAAATCAAACTTTTCTTAGCACTTCACCTCTGATGTGCTTGTGCCCTAACACCTGCTTGTGTCCTGGTGACCTCTCGTCGCTCCGAGAAGTCATAGAGTGATGAGCTTATATATGGGTTTCTTTCACTGCGTGTGGAGTTTGGACCTCTAACACAGAAGTCTTGACCTTGGACCAGGGTTCTGTTCATCCTTATGAAAAGAGAAGGTGCCCTTAGGTGATAAGGTTTCTTGTTGGGGCCCACATCTAGATGCTTCCTCATGCAGCATTCTGAGACCTGTTTAATTCCACTGGGCTCCACTTGTCTCTGGAGGAGACAAGCATTCTCCTTGTAGTGCACCCCGTAGGAAAGTTTTGGCTTGGTGCAGCTCTTCAGAGCACGAGACTGAGAGCAGCTCAATTGCAAGGCCTTGTCCCAAAAGAGAATGTTCTGACTCATGATACCTGGACAGACGCCAGAGGGAGCTGCAGCGCTCTCTCCATTTGCCAGCAGGGCACTCCCTCTTAGCGGGGCCAGCTCTGGGCACACTGGTGTCCAGCTGGCCGTCCGGACATGGTCAGGATCAGCTTTCTCCCAAAGCTGTTGGATTTATATCCCATTCTCTAATCTGATGGAAGGATTCCTGCTCAACTCTGATAAGCCATCCTGCCTGGTGTGATGGAGTTTGATGGGAGCGCTAGTCATTGGAGCGCCACGGAGCGATGTGACATTCAGGGGAGATGAGGAAGAGATCAGGATCTAATGGCTTTACCATCTCCAGGGGGTTGAACAGCTGTGGAGCTGTGCTGGCGTCGGGGAGGGCCTCGAAAGGCCGCAGTTCTTGGGCTGCCTCTGTGGTTTACTTTGTGACACTGGGTTTGTTTCTTAACCTTCCTGAGCCACATTCCTTCATCTGACAGAAAGGGGTAAAAGCTCTTTTGTCTATCAGACAGGGGTGGTGTGAACAGAAAATGAGTGTCTGGGGGAAGTGTATTTGACAGCCGTAAAGCATTATATTGACGTAAGGCATTATTTTTAAAGCCAGCTGTTTATATGTCAGGTATATCTAGTCTGGGGACAGAGGCCCCTTCACTCAGGTATGGTCCATAATGCCCTCTTAAAGGACTTTTCTCTATCCAGTCTCCATTTGCTGGGCCTGGGCAAATTCTCTATCTTCCCTCAGGCCCAACAGAAAGAAGGAAGCAGTTTGCTCTCCTGAGAGAAACCTGGATGGGACTTCTCACATTCAGCTAAAGTAATGTGTATTTTACCACCATTAAAAAAAAAAATTGACTCATGTATTAGCCCATTTGCCTAAATGCCTTATTTGGCTATATCATAGTGATATGAAAGTGAGAATTCATGTAATGAAGTTTAAAAATGTAGAGCTTTCCCATAAAAATCTTGAATTTGTTTTTTATTTTATTTTATTTGAATTTTAAAATACCAGCTCTGGTCATGTCAGCCAAGGCTCTGCTGCCTGTCTGTAGGCAGGGCCAGTGCCCTTTGGTGCCTTGCAGTCCCTTCAGTTCCCCACTGTGCTTCCTGCAAAAGGAGTTTGGGTTACTTGCCTGGCCCGTGGAGGCATTTGGTTCTGACCCTGTGTGAGGGCCTCTAAATCCCACAGATGGTAAACTTTGCATTTATGGTGGAGAAACTTGAGTAAGAAGTGTCATTTTCAGATGGGAACAAAATGATACAGTATGGAGCTTTAAAACTAAGTTATTTGTGGAAAGCCCTTACATGGTAACAGGCTTTAGACTAATGTGAGACATAGGATCTACTCAGGCCAAACAACCGGTATTAATTTAAAAAAATTTAGAAGAATTACAATTCTGATACAGTCAGTGCTGTGGGCCTAGACTCTCTGGGCGTCTGTCAGTTCCCAGAAACCATCCAGGTCATGCCTGTACTCTTGGTGCACCTTTGCCAGTCAGTCATCAAACAGTTGTTGAGTGTCGGGTAGGTCATAAAGACAAACAATGTTAAACACAGCTCAGCACCAATCAGAATGAATGTCGGTATTAGACTGGATTGAAATCTAGCTTCATATGCTGAGTCAAGCTTCATATTGTTTACAGGAGACAAAAATAAGAAGAGGGAAAGATGAGAAGGAAAAGAGAGAAACATTCTGGGGAATACTAACCAAAAGAAAACTGGCACAGCTTTATTCATATTAAATAATAAATTTTAAGGCAAAGAAGATCATTTCATAATGATGAACAGTAATTTACTAGAAAATAATCTTTGATTCTTTGCATAGTCAGTAAACCTAACAAATGAGTAAGAATGTAGAGGTTCTGAACATTATAGTTAACCAGCTTGAACTGTACTCATCAACTGTAGAATAGTCATTTTCAAGACATTTGAAACATGAAAACTGGCTACCCACTTGGCCCTGAGGTGGATCTCAGCAAATTTCAAAGACTTTACTGGCAGTTAAGGCAGTGATTCTTAACATTTTGCAAGTTCTAGACTCCTTTGAAAAATCCCATATATCCTATAGGTCAAGATTGTCAACTTCAGCACTACTAACATTTGGGGCTAGGTAATACTTTGCTGTGAGGGCTGTTCTGTGCATTATAGGATTTTCGCAGCATAGCGTCCCTGGACTCTACCCACTAGCTGCCACTAGCACCTCCCCTCTGGCAGGGACATCCAAAAATGTCTCCAGACATTGCTAAATGTTCCCTGGGGGGAAAGCCAGTCCTCGTTGAGAACCACTGTTACAAGTCTTTTCTTCAGAGAAATAATATAATTTTTCATACACCTTTTCCTACTCCAGTAGCTAAATGTTCTTGTCCTCACTGAGGACAGTTGAGTGGGATGTTTCGTATGAAAAAGCAGTGGGGCAGCCAAGGAGCCTGAAGGTTTGGTCTTTGTCCGCACATAGCTTCCCCCCGTCCAGTGTGTGGACCCTTGTGCGTGAGGGTATGGGAGCATCACAGAGTTCCTGGTGCCGAGGGCCTGAGGGCTCACTGCCAACCAGTTTCACAGATGTTAGGCTTCTGCTTTGTTCTAGACCTTTGGTTAGGTAAAGGTGCCAGTCACAGAGTTCAAGTCCATAACAGTGGGGGAGAAGAGGCTGTAAAATAGGTGATAACCTGTGCTCATGAAGGAATGGAAAAGGGAGAGCTTAATGTCTGAGATGAACTGGGTATGGGGTCAGGGAGGATTTCACCACGCAAAGGCTGATGTCAGTGTGGGGTTTGCAGGGTCAGTGGAAGTTTGCAAAGGGGAGGCTATTGCGGGCGGGTGGATCAGCATGCTGGGTTCTGGGGCTTAGTAACATCTCAGTTTCATAGTCATGTAAAACAGGAACAGAAGATAAAGGAAGCTAGGGGCGAGGCGTGCTTAGGAGCTTGGACTTAACCTGGCAAGCAATTGAAGGGATTTCAGTGGGGAAGTGACACAACCAGATTTTTGTGTAGGAAGTTGATTTGAGTGGCTCTGTGGAGGACAGATTGGAGGCCAGGAGACTAGTCGGAAGCTATACAAAGAACCCAGCTGCATGCTGAGGTCTAGAACTATCACCGTGGCCATGGGGATGGAGGGAGATGAACCTTTAGGGAGTCAGGTTTCCAAACCCAAGTCTAGTAAAGGGAGGTCTGCATCCGTTACCTCAAAGGGCACACTAATGTCCCTGCTCAGAGGACACCATCCTTAGCTCTGAAAATAAAGACATAAGTTTTTATCTAAGAGAGATTTTTTTCCACTTTTTATATACATTTTTTTCCTCTAGGAAATAGACAGACGGTTGGAAAAAAAACTGAAGATCACACAAAAGGAGAGGTAAGGCTGCTGTCTGGTCTGAGGGCTCATGCACTCTGCCAGTTGAGAGCTGGGCAGTCATTGGTGTTCTCCAGGTGGCCGTTAGGGTTAGCAGGGCAGGTTCCTGAGCGTGTCCCTCCAGGATGTGGCTGGAGGCTTTGAGAGTGAGACTGGACTGTTGCATCTGCCTTCTAACTTAGTAGGTACCCGGTGTGAGGTGGTCTGGTGGAAAGTGGGGAGGTGACAAGTCAGAAAACTTGGGTTTTAGGCTGGCTCTGTTCCAGTTGCTCTGAGGTTTGGGACAAGCTGTTTTCCCCTCTGGACATCAGTTTCTTTCTCTGTGACATAAAGAGGTTGGACAGATGATTTCTCTGGGCCCTCCATGACGTACATGGTGGCTGAGGGCATTATGGGGGTATTCTGGAAGAGAAGATTCTCAGAAATTCTCAAAGACCTTTTTAAGGATATTTTCCCCCACCCAGACAGCAGAGAAAGTGGTTTTCAGAGCATGTGAAAGTTGACCTCAGCCGTCTGTCTTTGGACTTAGGTAACCTGTGGGCTTCCCACAGGGACAGTGAAGGGAGGAGGAGGAGAGGACCTCTCTGGACTTGCTTATCATTCCCCAGGGGACGCCATGGTGCCCTGCCCACCCACTAGTTTCCTGGCTCCCTGCCTCTGATCAGATTGCTGGCTCCTTGTCTGTCTGCTTGTCTCAGCAACTGCACTGATGTCTGGTTACAGTCCCTTTGCCACGCCATTCCTGTCCCACGTGGGACTTGTTCCAGTCCCCCTGGCAGCAGCTGAGTTGCTCCAGCCCCTTCCCATCCTGCCAACTGGGACTCTGAAAACAGGCCCCCGTAGGCTGTTGGCTTCTGAAGAGAAGCTAGTTGGGGCTGCTCTGGGGAGGGTCTTTGTGGCTGTTGAAGGGCCGTCATTCCTGCCTGGATCCCTTTTTCCCTGGTGGCTTTTGTTTCTCTCCCTTCCTGTGTGGTTTTCCACCTCTCCTTGTGGACGCATTGTCCGGTGTGCACATCCACCAGCCTTGGACAATGCTTCTCCTCTGAGCACTGCCAAGCACTGTTTCTAGGATTATCCTTTATCCCAGCCCCGCCGCGTCCAGCATCCCAGGGAGCCATGGTGAGGGAGGTGTCTCTGCTCAGAAACTCTTCTGAAGAGATGATCCAGTTGTCTGGAGTAGCTTGTCTCTGGGAGGCACAGGTCACTTACCAGAAGGCTGAGGCGGTTTGGTAAACCCCGTCTTGGTGCCAGGCAGGGATGGTGGAGTGGGCTCCTTTGTAGTGTTTGACTGGTGTGAGCACCTGTGCTGGAAGGCCATGGCTAGAGTGAACACTTTGCTGACCCCTCAGCTAAGGGGTCCCACTACACCAGCCTGTTACACTCTGGTCTGTGTAGGGAAGTTGGGATTTTAACTGACGTCATTGGATTCTGGGCACGAAATGTTTTGCCACAGGGGCCAAACAGTGGTTGATGTGACTGTGAACCGGGGGATAGAAGTCCCAGAATGAGGTGCTGTTCCAGCCCCCCTTTGCCTGGGGTTAGGTCTGAGGAGCAGACCTGAGGACGACATAAGCTTATGGCAAGGTTGCTCTTTTGGGAAACCCCTCTTGAGGAGTGAGAGTTTTGGTGTCTGGTCAGAGGCCAGAGAATAATGAAAAGAATTAGGAGGAGGGAGGGGAAGTGAAGGGGGTGGGTGAGGGACATGGATGGGGCCTCTGGAGTCAAGGGTAAGACTTGTGAAGCTGTATTTGCTCTTTGTCAGCAGGAAATCCAAATCTCCTCCCAAAGTGCCCATTGTGATTCAGGACGATAGCCTTCCCACGGGGCCCCCTCCACAGATCCGCATCCTCAAGAGGCCCACCAGCAATGGTGTGGTCAGCAGCCCCAACTCCACCAGCAGGCCAGCCCTTCCTGTCAAGTCCCTAGCGCAGCGTGAGGCGGAGTACGCTGAGGCCCGGAAGCGGATCTTGGGCAGCGCCAGCCCCGAGGAGGAACAAGAGAAACCCATCCTCGACAGGTGAGTGCAGCCAGCAGGGCTGACCATCCACCACTCCGCCAGGCAGCTCCGAGGTGGAAGGGGGAGTAGCCTCGCTGCAGGCAGAGTAGTGAGAAGAGGGCAGAATCAGCTCTAGAACCGTGGCAGCTCCAGCTGCCAAGCCCGACCTGGTGGGCAAGTTCAGGGTCTGCTGCTTCGGCTCAGGACTGCAAGCTTTGAGGTCGTGGCTTACTGCTCTGCCACCTCTGCAGGCGGGCACGGGGGTGGGGAGGGCGCAGTGTGGCACAGAGGTTAAAGACACAAACTCTGAGTCAAAATCTGCCATTTGCTTCCACTTCCGGCTGCCTAACCTCTCTGTATCCTCATAGCCTCATCTGTGGGGGAAATGGGATAACGATAGTACCTCCCTTGTCAACTCGTTGTGCAAATAAATGTGTAGTGTTCTGAGAACCCCGCCTGGCACAGCGGATGGTACCCCACGAAGTGCTTAGATGTTATCTTCCGGGTCTTACAATAGCTCTCTGTGATGTTTGGTGCATTTTCTAAATCCTTTTTCGTTCCCAGCACTTTTTTTTTCTCTGCAGTCCTAGAGGTTGCATTATGTAAATTTGTCACCTCCTGCTAAAGCAGTATTTGTTAAAATAGCCTCTTTCTGACTTTGAGAGGCCTCGTTGGGTTTGCTATTCTGGGACTTGAACTAATCTATGTACCTTCTTCCTGTCCCTTCATTAATTTGATAGACTCCCATTCTCCTCTAAGCCTTCACTTGGCAGCCTAGAAAAGGTCTGTTTCCTTGTAGTCTTCCATGTTAAAATGAGTCAACCATTAGCCACATGATTTGGAGAGAAGCAGGAGGGTAGCCATGGCCGATGCCTGGTCCCTCTCCTGAGCTCTGGTTAGGGGTCTCTACCTCTGCCCGATACCCTGAAGGGTCTGCACCACGCAGTTCTGTGGAGGCTGAACTTGTCCAGAGGCTCTGTGGAGCCTCTGGACAAGCTGGGCCCTTGAGCACTCCCCCTGCCCTCTAGATTCAGGGGAAGAGCGCTGCCACTGCTCAGGTGAACATAGACCACCTGCCTCACCTGCCTCACCTGCCCACAGGGGCTTCCCAGCTTGCAGATCCCGAGTCTGCTCATCGGAGAGGGAGCCAGAGCTGGCTGACGGCTACTTTGCCTTGTGCTCTAGCTGCAGTTTTAAGATCTGGGGACCTCTTTTATGTCCTTTTTCAGGCCACCCTCTGATCTTCTTCCCTCCAGGCCAACCAGGATCTCCCAACCTGAGGACAGCAGGCAGCCCAATAATGTGATCAGACAGCCTTTGGGTCCAGATGGGTCACAGGGCTTCAAACAGCGCAGATAAATGCGTGTGGGAAAGGATGCCGCCGCTGCCGCCGCCGCCTCTTGGGTCGTCCGCCACGGGTCGCACTGCTGTGGCAGACAGCTGGACTTGAGCAGAGGGAACGACCTGACTTACTTGCACTGTGATCCCCTTTGCTCCGCCCACTGTGACCTTGAACCCCATGCACTGTGACCTCCCTCCTTCCCCCCCCTTCCCACTGTGATTGGCACGTCTACAAGGGCTGTCCCAAGTCAATGGAAAGGGAAAGGGTGGGGGTCAGGGGAGGGTTGGGGGGACCCACGAAGGACTCAGAGTAGAGAGTCAGACAGTGCCACTTGGGGTAAAGCCAGTGCCAGCAATAACAGTTTATCATGCTCATTAATTTGGGATTTCAAAACACAGATGAGAATTCCCGTCCACCCACCTGCAAGTGCATGTCTTCATCACTTAAAAGCAAGTTCCATTTGAAAGTATCCTTTCTTTTTTTTTTCTCTTTCCTAGTTTTGTTTGTTTATACAAATACCTGATTTGCAAGGAAAAGTGCATGGGAGGGGTTTTAGCAGTTTAATGAATTTTTAATTGAGAAAGGGTAGTTTGGTAGTCTACTTAAAAATGTTTCTGGGAAATTCACTAGGAACATTAACCAATAGGACTTTGGTGAGCTTAGCTTCTGTATTCCTACTGCCGCCCAGAGAAGGGGCAGGGCTCCGCAGCCCCCTGGACAGATGAGCACCCCATGCCTATATCTCCCTCCCTCAGCTGAGTCCCGGGGCATCTAGGCCCTACGTGGAGACTGAGCTAGCTGTACGGGCTCAGAGAGCCTGGGGAGGGTGCCAACCCCACCTCTAGTATTTTGGGAAATAGGGAAAGTGAACAGACTTCCCCTTCCCATACCCCTCAGGGTGGTTCCCTGCCAGCCAGGCTTGCTCCTTTTGGAAGAGAGCAGGGAGTGAGATGCACTCCGGGCTCGGAAGTAAGGGATGTGAGACTTGCTCAGTCTTGCTGAGACTTGCTACTCCGAGGAGAGCCAGGAGAGAGTGGCTCCAGGACTCTGAGCCTCCTGCCCAGTGTGCTCAGAAGGTGGCTAGATCTTCCCACTCCAGCAATGCTTAAACTCTCAAGGGTCTGTGGAGCACCATCTCTGTTGATGGCACCAGCTTGGTAACCATGCCTGGTACATTTCCTTTGTGAAATCATTACCTTGGGAGCTGACCATTCATTTGGGAAAAGGCAAGCTGTGCATTGCAAAGATTGGTGGTGACAGACTGGTTCCCCATAGACCCAGGCTACCCTTCACCCATTTTTCCAGAGCGAGGGCCTGGAATGAAGGCAGTTTCCCCTCTGTCCCTAGAGCCTAGAGATTTGCTTTGGCTCTTTAAGGTGGAAGAGGCTAAGGGCAACTGCGCAGAGCAGCTGTGTGTGTGTGTGTGTGTGTGTGTGTGTGTGTGTACAGTCGGGGTCCTCTCAGGCTTTCTGGTCTCTTCCGTTGCACTGCGCCTTATCCCTCAGCCAGCCAGATAGCCTCCCACTCAGCGGATGAGTTTGGGAGTGGATGGAAGGACGTTTTGTGATTAGGGCAGCTTGCGGTGGCCAAGGTGACAAGCTCGGTTTTGCAGGCTCACTCCACCTTCGGTTCATCTGGCTTTCAGCCTTGCCCTGTGGGAATGTAGGCCAGGCCCAGCAAGCCGTGTCCCACTGCAGCTCCCACTGAGGAGGAAGGGCCAGCTGCCGTTGGAATCGCAGCTAGTCCATAGCACAGCCTTGTGACCGTGAGCAGCCGGGAACTTGTACGTGTGCAGAGCTCGGACGGAGCTTCGGTCATGAGGAAGCCACAGGCTGCTGGGTTGTACCCAGAGGCTGTTGTGAGGGGGTGACCCCCAGCAGTGGGCAAGGAAGAAGGTCGGCTACTGTCTTTATAGCTCCGCTGCCCTGTGACCAAGTTTCCTCCTTCTGGATGCAGTGTCCAGCCCTCATGTAATAGTGGTTTCTGGCCCGAGATGAGACTGTCCTTTCAGTTGGAGAAGGGCACAGAGGTAGGCCAGGTGGCATGGCCAGGAGTACTGATTGCTCAGCCAATGGGACCACCTGTTCTTGCCCCCCTCTCCCGTAGCGGGAACCAAAAGGAAGGTCAGCTGATGGGTGTCTGTGGATTGAGGATGTAGTAGGGACTGGTGTTCCCACCTCCCTCTGGCCAAAGATGGGGCTTTGCCCGCTGTGTGCCTGCCACCACCCACCAGCAGTTGTACCCTTGGCTTCCCAGATGGAGAGGTGGCAGGAAATTTTTAAAAAGAAAGAAAGAAATGAAAACAAGGAACTGTATTATGTTGGGGGGAGGCGGGAGGGGAGATGGGAGAATGGTTTGGATTTTGTGTGTCGGGGGGTTTTTTTTTGTTTGTTGGTTTTTTTTTTTTTTTGGTAGTTGTCTGTAACTTTCCTTAAGTGCGCCTTTTTTTTTTTTTTTTTTTTTTTTTTTTTTTTAAAGTAAGCTGCAGGCTTTGGCTTGGAAAACCCCAGGGGGGTGGGGGTGGGGCAGAAACCTGAGGCTGCTGCCCCTTTATCTGCCTTCATGGTACTGTCCCCTTCCCCCAGCTCCTCCTTGACCCCATGAGCCAGGCCTCAGACCTTCCAGCTAACCGCTTCCCATGAGCCACTACTCTGATGTCAGCCTATAACCAAAGGAGCTGGGGGTCCAGGCCTGGTGACCAACCCTTCTCAGCCCACTCAATCAGGGTGCTCCCCACCTGCAGGCAGGAGGCAACACCCTATCTGCTACCATCAGCCCCTTCCAGAGCCCACTGCCCCGCCCCGCCCTGCCCTGTCCAGCCCGGCCAAACCCTGCTCTGCCCCATGTGGGTATGCTCTGCTCAGGGATGGGCCGGCAGGGCTGCCCCAGCCTCCCTGGTAAGCAGAGACTCTGGAAACCTCTGGGGTCCTGTTTTCTGGTCGTGTGATCCAGGGGTGCACATGGGCCCCTTGGGTGTCTGAACAGAAGGGCATGGGAGGGAGGGCCGCATCCCTGCAGTCCTGCTCTGCTGGTCTAGCGGGCAGCTGCCTACCCCCCGCACCCCGCACCGCGGGCTCCTGAGTCGGCAGATTAAGCATTTTATAAATTGTATTTTAAATACATGTTTTAAACTTGTCAGTGCCTTGTCCTCATTTCAGTCCCTGGCCTCCTAACCTCTTGCTGTGCCTGCTTGTTTAACCACTGGGGGAGCTACCTCTGCTCAGTCCCAGGGAGGGGCTCTCCCTTTGTTAGAGAAATAGGCCTGGGGTGGTGTGTGGGTTGTGGGGGGCAAAGACCCACACACCCTTAGGTTCCAAGAGAAGGGCCCCCATGGGTCCTGGGGCTGTCTTGGTGAGAGCATGGCTGAGACCCCTTCTGCCCTTCTGCAGGGTCTGTCTACCCCTTTTAGGGTCCAGAATCTTCCCCACCATTCCCTTCGAGCAAGTGGGGAGAGATGCTCTCTGCCTTTGGGGGAGACACTTATCTGAAGAGAGTCCCAGCTCTGTGCTTTGAGAGTGCATAGAAGGTCAAAACTTTGCACCCAGGGTCCCTCTAGCAGGATCCCCAACCCCGGCAGGGTTTCAAGGTGTGTCTTGCCTCAGGGTTTCCTAAGCCTGAGGGAGGCTGGGGCCCTGCACTCTGAGAGCCAAGTGGAGGGGTGAAAACCTGGGGGCCTCCCCTGGCACTGGACACACAGGCCAAGGTTCTTGGTGTTTATTGGCTTACCAGGCCGCAAAAGCAAAATCCAGCGGCGATACCTGCCTAATGACATGTCCACCTGCAGGTCTTGAACAGCTGCTCAGAGTCAGGACTCCAGAGGTCAGTGGGTTTGAGCCGGCACAGAGCTGAGCCACTTTCTGCTCTCAGAGCTGTGTTCCCTAGGGAGAGAGGTGAGGAGAAGGGTGGGAGGAAATGAGCCATTCCCAGGTGCCCCAGGGGAGAGGTGGCTTCCTTGGGAAGCAATGGAGCCACGTAGTTGGGCTCAGGGGACTGATTGCAAGTCCTGAGTTCTTTTGCCCCCAAAGCGCCTAGAAGAGGACTGGCAGGGGAAGCTTCCCTCCATCCAGCAGTCAAGCCTGTTTCCTACCGCTCCTATGTGGAGTCAGACTCGGTCAAAGGACTTGCGAGCTAACCCCCTACGTGGTGGTACCAGCCTGAGAGAAAGACGGTATGTGCCACTGAGTCTGGGCACAGCAAGGCAGAAGTGCCCTAACTTAAGCACAGTCGGTGCAGCACGTGGGCCCTCAGTAAAGCTTAGCTCCTTACTGCTTCCATCCTTTCCCCCTTCTCCCCCTTTTCCTCCCTGGAGCAGCAGTATCCCGGGCATCATCTCCTGGAAGGATGGATTCCCCTTGGGTTAGGCCAGGGCCTTGTGAAAAAAGGAGGTGGGATGGGCCTGGGCTGGAGCTCCTGCCTTCTGGGCACCCACCTGCTTCCTTGAGATCCTGACTGGAAGAGGAGTCTCCGGATGTCAGGGCCCAGGCTGGTGGGGGTGCACGGGTCCAGCACGCAGTGGCTACCCTGCTTCCGACGGGTCATCTTCTTTTCCAGCCGAGGGCAGAGTGGGACACAGGGCACCTGCGTGTAGGGGCTCTGCAGGTTGGCATCTGGCAAGGGAGGAAGGAGGAGGCAGGAGCGGGGAGTGCCTCAGAACAAGCCCAGCCTTGGGAGGCAGGCAGACCCAGCTGAAATCCCAGCTTTGCCACATCCTGAGCTGGGTGGGTTTGGGGCAAATCGCTTAACCTCTCTGAGCCTCTGTGTAAGCTGGGGGTGAGTACCCTCCTCACAGAGCTGACAAGGAGGATTAAAGGGATAATATGTGTGCAGCGTGCCGCTGAACGCCAAGCACAGTGTAAGGGCTCGTAACAGCTTACACAGGAACACGTATCTTTGTGCTGGGTCCTGGCAGTCTGGTAGGCACACTAGAGAGACTCTGGAAAGCTCCTAGCCTATCACTTGGCACACAGTAGGACTCCTAGTTTAATCAATGGCAACTGCTCTTACAGGGAGGCAGCCTTGCCCAGTGAAAAGAGCACAGGTTTTGGAGTCAGACCTGGGTATAAACTGCCCTTTCTTGACACAGGTTAGCTGTGGGTCCCTGGGCCTTGGGCTTAAACTTGCTCAGTTTCACTGTTCTCATCTGTAACATGGGGTAAATATGTGATCGTGAGCACTAAATTCTGGCACATCTACAAAGGGCCTAGCATGGGCAGTGACCCCAGTGGGTATTCAGTAAATGTGGAGCTGTGATTGCTAATCGCCCTCCCTGCTCGGTGGAGGCTCTCGGGACCAACGTGTGCTCAGGGCTGAGCCCCAGGGAAGAGTGCAGAAGGCCCTTGTCAGAGGGCTAGAGGTGGGGTGGTGATTTTCAGACCATTGACTAATGCACACAGTTAAGCCCAAAGTGGGAAACCATGTCTCTCAGCTCCTGGGTCTGGCTGTGGGCCCAGGGAAAGAGGCGGGGGGGGGAGGGTGGAAGGAGAGCAGAGTGCTCACTGTGCCCAAGGCCCTCACCATAGCTCTGCTGCTTCAGCCGGCTCAGGATCCTGAGGACCCTTCGTTCTGGGACTTCCAAGTATGACTGCTGGGGGTTGTAGGGAAGCTTCTTCTGGGACCGCAGCCAGCCAGTGGCCGACTCCATCTCTCGGGTCTTAGAGGTGCCTTCCTTCAGCTTCTTCTGGTAATAGCTGGGGAGGCAGTGCCCGCCCAGCTCAGCCTGGCTGTGTTTAATTCACGCCCTCTCCCCCCACCTCTTTCTGAGCCCCTGTTCTGTCTGGCCAGCTCTGGGACAGGGACATAAGCCCAGGAGTTAGGAGACCTGGGTTTTAGTCCCAGCTCTGCCATTAACTCCCTGTCACTGCCTTGCTTTGGACTCCAGTCACCCCAACCCTATCTCTGCAAGTCACATGACTTCTCTGGGCTTCAGGTTTCCCTTGGGGGAAATGGATCAAACAGTCTTCACGTTCTAGGAATAAATAACAAGGCCCATCAAGCACTCAGCAGTGTGGCCCATGGAAAGAGCCTGGTCAGTGTCACCTATGCTTTCCATCACTGATATTTTTACTTAGATGTACAAGTGCTCTGTAAGACAGCTGTGCGATTAACCTGCTCATCTTCCAGATTTGAGTTTTATTTTCTTGACTCACGGCTACTCGCCCGCCCACTAGACTGCGGCTCCGCTCATGCATTCAGCAGATACTCAGTGGGTGTTTACTGCAGGCTGGCCATGCATCTAGGTGCTTGGGAAAGCAGTGCAGGAGATCTCCATAGAAGGTCCCTGCCTCCTAGTGTCCCAGCCCCTCTCTCACTCCGGCCACTGCCACAGTGACTACTTCCACATGGACTTGGAGCAGCTTTGCACAGGGACAGTCTGAGGTGGCCTCACCTCAGAAGCCGCCTGCCTGGAGCTTCTCTGAAACCACGGTGGGGGCCACCCTTGACCAAAGAAGCTAGCAGCCGAGGTATACAGGTTTCTCTTTCTTCTCCTGACAGAATTCTGAACCACTATCCCTAGACTCCTCAGAAGATCCTGGGAGTGGTTGACTCAACACATGCTTGTATTGGCCCTCTGTTCCCATTCCTTCTCTCGCTCCTCCCTGGAATTCCTTTCTAAATCGACCACCTAGGCACGCACCTAGTGGGAGAGTCAGACCATGAACAAATAAATACAATACCATGTTGATAGTGGTGGGTGTAATGAGGGCAAGTAAAAGCTGGACAGTGGGTAGTGATGAGGGGCTATTTTGCTCACAGAGGTCAGCAAAAGTCTCAGAGGTGGTGACATTTGAGCAGAATGAGGGGAGGGAGCAAGTCAAATGGATATCTCTGGAGGAACAGTCTTTCAGGCAGAGGGAATGGCATGTGGAAAGGAGGTGGGAAAGAGCTCAGTGAGCTCTAGGAATGGCAAGGAGGCCAGAGGGGCTAGAGCCTGGTATGTGAGGAAGAGTGGGAGATGTGGGCAGCAAGATGGCAGAGCCAGACCATCCAGGGCTTTGAGGCAGTGGTGAGGGGTGGGCATGCTACTCGGTGCTGGGAAACACTGAAGGCTTAAGTTGCTGGTTCTGCTACGGTCTTTGCCTATCTCTGGGGCCTGGAATTTGGGGTTTTGATGAGCTTCACACATAGAACACAGAAAATGGATACCAGAGCCTTCACGTGGAAGTTGGATCTAGACCCCTGTGTAAAACTAGTAAATGAAAATGTAACATGTTGAGTAAAAAAGATGACCAAGAAATAACTTCACTCCACAAGGGCCAAAGGACATGAGCAAAATGTGTGCAACTTTCTTGGTCACAGTTTTAAAGGACATTGCTTGCTCTCCACTTCTCTCCCCTTCCCGCGGTCTTGAATTCAGATGTGTTGCTGGTAAATTGGTTTAGGATTGACCTAGGGATTGGTGGGACAATAAGTTAGAAAGAAACAATAAGCTGTGTGCTGGGCAGCCTCATCTTCCTGCCTGCTTCTTCTGGACTGTCAATATAAGAGAGAAATAAACTATCTTGTTTGAACTGTAGTGCATCGGGGTCTGTTCCTGAACTAATATAACAATATAGAATTCTATACCCAGCTAAACTACTCAGTGGGAATATAAATAAACTTTTGCAGACACATAAAATCTCAAAAATTTTGTATCCCCTGCATTCTTTCCTCAGGAAGATACTGGAGGACATATTCTTCTAAAATGAGGGCATAAACCAAAACAGAAAAGGAAGATATACATATAGAAAACAGAAATTCCAACACAGGAGAAGCAACAGTAAAGGAAGATGGTAAAGGGAGATCCCATGTTGGTAGTGCAACTGTCATAAAGGACGAGTTTAGATTAGATCACTATAGTGTAGGAGACAGAATAGGGGTGGCATTCCTGCACTAGTTGTTGAATCACTTCCTTTCTAACCCAAACAAAGCTACTAGGGAAAATGCCTCCATTATTTTTTTAACTAAACCAAACAAACCAAGAAGGATTAAGCAAACCAAGGAAGAGTAAGGCATGTAATCTAACAAACAGAGAATCCTAATCAGAGGAAAGGAAGAAAGAATTCCTAGGATGACAACAGACCCCCAAGATGACAGCTCAGCAACAGGCTTAAAAAGAAATTAATCCAGAAGTGAGAATAATGGAATTATTTAGAACATGCCTCCAAGAAAAAGAAACTCTAAGAAGGCGGCACAGGTTAATGAGTACAAAGAAAACAAAATCAAGGCAGTTGTCAGCTTCAGGAACTAGAAAGGCAAGGAAATGAAATCATAGTATAATAAAATACTCAGCTGTTAAAAATTGCATAGCCATAATAATAGAAACCCCCCCAAATTATTTAGTAAAAAATGATAATATATTAGAATAGGTAGAGGGGAACTTAGGGGATGGTTGTATCAGACAGCTAAACCCATACCATAATAGGAAGTCAATAGATACAAGTCAAAAAAATCACTAACCAAAATATTGTAGTACATGCATATGTTTTCGAAGTAAGGAGAGAGTCAAAGTATTTGTCTTGGGAAGGGAGACTTCAGGGAGTGGGGAGCATGGTGAAGGGTGGTGTGGGGAACTACAAGGGTTTATTATAAACCTTTTTGGACTATTTGGCTTTTTAAACAACGTACACATTAAATTTTTAAGAATTAAAGGATAAAGTTATGTCAGCTGAATACTAAGCAAAGGAAGTTGGTATAACCATGTTAATATTTTAAAAACTAGGCCTTAAGACAAAAAGCATTACTAGAGACACAAATGATTACCATATAATGATAAAATGTTCAGTTCATCAGGAAATACAAAATTCTAAAAATGAAATATGAAGCAAAATCTGATAAAACTACAAGGAGAAGTAGACAATTTCATTATCACAGAAGTGATAATGGATACTCAGCTTTGCCGGTATAGCATCAAGGAATCCATATACTGTATGTGTGGATGAATGGATGTGGCTGTGTTCTGATAAAAGTTTTAACTGTAAAAACAGCGAGCAGAATGTGGCCTGCAGCCCATAATTTGCTGACCTCTGCCTGCTATAGACCTTACCTAAAACTAAAATTCACAGGAGAAACAGAGTTTGGAAGTTGAGTCTACCAAGTTAGAGGGTTTAGGTAACACCTGGGCCTTTCACAAATATGTCCTAACAAAGTAAAAAACCAAGTTGAAGTGATCAGCCAGTAACTGAACTGCCTACAAGAAAAAAAAATTAACACTCATCAAAGGAAGAGTCTGGTTTCCAAACAAAACAGAATCCAGTCTCTAAACCAGATCATCTAAAATATCCAGGACAGGGGCGCCTGGGTGGCTCAGTCGTTAAGCATCTGCCTTTGGCTTTGGTCATGATCCTAGGGTCCTGGGATTGAGCCCCGCATGGGGCCACCTCTTCCACGGGAGGCCTGCTTCTCCCTCTCCCACTCCCCCTGCTTGTGTTCCCTCTCGCTGTGTCTCTCTCTGTCAAATAAATAAATAAAATCTTTAAAAAAATAAAATGTCCAGGACACAATAAAAAATTATCAGCCATGCATGGGGTGCCTGTTCTTGGTTTCGGCTCAGGTCATGATCTCAGAGTCCTGAGATCGAGCCCCGTGTCAGGGTCTGTGCTTAGTGAGAGTCTGCTTGAGATCATCTCCCTCTCCATCTGCCTCTCTCCCTGCTTGCTCTTGCTCTCTCTAAAATAAATAAATAAAATATTTTCAAAAATTATCAGACATGCAAAGAAACAGGAAAATGTGGCCTATAGTAAGGCCCATAAAAATAAACTCATGGAAAGCAACCTTGAGGAAGCCCAGACATTGGATTTAGCAGACAATGGCTTTAAAAGAGCTATTAAAGGGGTGCCTGGGTGGCCCCAATGGTTAAGCGTCTGCCCTCAGCACAGGTCATGATCTTAGGGTCCTGGGATTGAGCCCCACATCAGGCTCCCTGCTCAGTGGGGAGTCTGCTTCTCTTTATCTCCCTCTGCCCCTCTCCCCACCTGTGCTCTCTCTCTCTCTCTCAAATAAATAAAATCTTTTTAAAAAGATATTAAGATTATATTCAAATAATTGAAGGAAAATGTGATCTTAATGAATAGAGAAACAGAAACTACAAACATGAAACAAATGGAAATTCTAGAACCAAAAGTTACAATAACTGAAGTGAAAAAGTCACTTGTAGCAGATTGGAGATAGCAGAAAGACAGACCAATAAAAATCATCCAATCTGAAGAACAGGAAAAAAAATTTGAAGACAAATGAACAGAATTCTGTTTCTGGCCATAATGAAGGAACTGGTACGAACTTGTCATCCTGCCATAAATAACTACACATGGACAAAATATATGAAACTGTTGTCAGATATTGAGCAACAGGCAGCACAAGACTATAATCCCTGAGAGAAACCAATGAGGTGAGCTTAATGATCTCTAGAGAACTTTGCCTGGAGGTGCTTTTTGGACTGTGGTACCGGAAGTGGCACCCAGGCAGAACAGCAGACTCACTGAGGGACAGACATTGTAGTTGGTGAAGATGGAGGCCACTGGGATTAGTGTATCAGGATATCAGAGAGAGAGGAGCCATGCAAAAGAAAGAGTTGCAGAAATATGCATGGGGTATTCTTGAGTCTTTGGTTGCATACTAAGCAGTACACACATAGTGTGAAATTTCATAAAGCCAGACAAAGAACAAAAAACAATTACCAGAGTTTACCTAGGGCCGAGAGCCACATGAGTTTCAAACAGCCAGAGCGGAAAGACTTTGTTGAACACCTGTGGGATTAGTAGAGCTCTTAGATGAGTCCTCCTTCAGTAGTTGGGACTAGCTCAGCCCTAGAGGAGAGACTATACTCGATCTTCCCTAACAAAGCTTTAAAACCTTGAAAGATGGGCACCTGCCTGGCTGAGTTGGTACAGCATATGGCTCTTGATCTCAGAGTCATGAATAGGAGCCCCACGGTGGGGGTAGAGTTTACTAAAATAAAATAAAATAACATAAACCTTGAAAGAAAGAAGACTATCCTTAGTAACTTAATCACCTGCCCTCTAGTTCAACATTTTAAAGAACAAAATCCAGACAAAACGGCATCCAATCAAAAACTAGCAGACATGAGAAGAAGCAGGAAAGTGACCAATAAAAAAAGAAAAATCAGTTTATATAAATAGACCCAGAAAACACAAAGATGATGGAATTAGCAGAAGAGGACCTTAAATGAGCTATTATAAACATGCCCGAGGATTTAAAGGAAATACGAATATGAAGAGAGAAATAAAACTATGAAATAGAACCAAATGAAATATTTAAATATGAAAAATGCAATAGCTGAAATGAAAAATTCATTGGTTAAGCCTAAGAGGAGATTAGACACAGCAAAAGAAAATATCAGCAAACTTGAATGCTTAGCAATATAAATTATTCAAAGTGAAGCACAGAGAGAAAATTCAGGATACAATGATCAGAGCACCAGTAACCTATGAAACAATTTTAAGTGCTATGGAATTGGGGGCACCTGGGTGGCTCAGTCATTAAGCGTCTGCCTTCAGCTCAGGTCATGATTCCAGGGTGCTGGGCTTGAGCCTGGCTTCGGGCTCCCTGTTCAGCGGGGGAGTCTGCTTCTCCCTCTCCCTCTCCCACTCCCCCTGCCTGTATTCCCTCTCTCGCTGTCAAATAAATAAATAAAATCTTAAAAAAAACAAAAACAAAAACAAATGACCTTTACAGAGTCTTTTAAGTGTTATGGAATTGGAGTCCCAGAAGGAGAGGAGGGGGGCATATAAAAATATTATGTATGGAAAAATGTACCAAAAAAAGAGAAATATGATAAAACTATAAATTATAAATCCAGGAAGCTCAATGAACCCAAAGTAGGATGAATACAAACTGAAGGGACCACTGAGCCCGTGAACTATGGGACATCATGCCTAGATTTGTTCTTTTCTGCTTGTTACAATCTGTTTTTCTCCCCTTTTTACAGGTATCTTATATCACAATTTCTAACTCAAATTTCTCCCTGTAGTCACTAAGCTTTTAATATATGAGATTTACAAAGAAGTTTCAGGTAGGTGGGGAATGAAGGAGTTTAGGGCATGCCGCTACCAAACAGGCCACTTTTGGCATATGGACTGAGGGGCGCCTGGGTGGCTCAGTCGGTTAAACGACTGGCTTTTGGTTTTGGCTCAGGTCATGATCTCAAGGTCCTGAGATGGAGCCCTGTGTTGGGCTCTACGGTCAGTGGGGAGTCTGCTTGAGATTCTCTTCCTCTCCCTCTCCCTCTGCCCCTCCCTGCTTGCTTGCACACACACACTCTCTCTCTCTAAAATAAGTAAATAAATCTTTTTAATTTTTTTATTATTTTTTTTTTAAGATTTTATTTATTTATTTGACAGAGACACAGCAAGAGAGGGATTACAAGCAGGGGGAGTGGGAGAGGGAGAAGCAGGCAGGGAGCCCGACACGGGGCTTGATCCCAGGACCCTGGGATCGTGACCTGAGCCGAAGGCAGACACTTAACCAACTGAGCCACCCAGGTGCCCCAGGAAGAAACATTCTTATCACAAGAGATGGGAGCCTTGGCTGGGAGAACTCCGTAATAGACCTCGTTAAAATAACTCTTGTCTTCCTTTAGTCTGCCCATGTAGTTTCATTACTTCTCCACATTCACTACTCTCTGTTCAACCTAGTATAGGAACACTCAGGCCGAGTCATTTCTTTGGGTCTCCATTTTTCTTATGAGGCCGCCCGTTTACATATAAATAAGATTCATATGCTTTTCTCCTGTTCATCTATCTTTTTTTTAAAGTTTTATTTATTTATTTAAGTAATCTCTACACCCAATGTGGGACTTGAACTAATGACCCTGAGATCAAGTCTCACAGTCTACTGATGGAGCCAGCCAGGTGCCCCTCCTGTTCATCTATCTTATGTCAGTCCCAGTTGGAAATTCTAAGAGAGAAATGGAAAATTTTCCTCTCCTGGACATCAAATGACATTTTTACTTGAACGAAGGACAAACTATGGTTATTCAGCCTTTGGTATTTGGTGGATATTTCTCTAAAAGTGGACGAAGTTAGCCCATCACTTCAAGGAGAACAACTGACAGCATTTGTTGCCTCCAATAAAATGAAAGCTTTCAAGAAAAAGAATTTTGGGAAACTTAAATCCATTAACATTTGCATATACATGTCCTGATACAAAATAGTTTATTTATTTTTTAAAAGGTTTTATTTATTTATTTGACAGAGAGAGACACAGCGAGAGAGGGAACACAAGCAGGGGGAGTGGGAGAGGGAGAAGCAGGCTTCCCGTGGAGCAGGGAGCCCGATGCGGGGCTCGATCCCAGGATCCTGAGATCATGACCCGAGCTGAAGGCAGATGCTTAACCGACTGAGCCACGCAGGCGCCCCTACAAAATAGTTTATAGCAGTGAAAATGAATGAACTATAGCCACACACAACACTTCTAATACTTAAAGACTTTTCTGATATTAGTGGTGATATTAATTATACTATAATATCATAGTATATATATATACTAATTAATATAGTGTCATATATATACTAATTATATAGTGTGTATATATATACACTAATTAAAATGAAATGTGTCAACACCTGGGAGATACGCAGTATTTTCCAAATGACCAGTGCATGTTACAAAAACATTCGTGGGAGAAGGGCCATTCAAACTACAAGATAGACCAATAGACTTTAATATTTATTTATTATTTTTACTTTTTTTAAGATTTTATTTATTTATTTGACAGAGAGATAGAGAGCACAAGTAGGCAGAGCAGCAGGCAAAGGGAGAGGGAGAAGCAGACTTCCCGCTGAGCAGGGAGCCGACGTGCGCGATCTCAGGACCCTGGGATCATGAACCGAGCCGAAGGCAGATGCTCAACTGACTGAGTCACCCAGGTGCCCCTAGACTCTTATATTTAAACAGGGGCTTCTGGCTGGCTCAGTCAATACAGTGTGTGGCTCTTGAGTTTGAGCCCATGTTGGATGTAGAGAGTGCTTAAATAAACAGACTTTAAAAAAAAATAAAAGAGTACAGGGGCACCTGGGTGGCGCAGTCAGTTGAGCATCCGACTCTTGGTTTCAGCTCGGGTCATGATCTCAGGGTCATGAGATCAAGCCCCGTGTTGGGCTCCCTGCTCAGCTTGGGAGTCTACTTAGGATTCTTTCCCCTTCATCTCCCTCTCCCTCTGCTCCTCCCCCTGCGCTCTCTCTTTCTCTAAGAAAGAAAGAAAGAAAGAAAGAAAAAGAAAAAGAAAGAAAAAATATTTTAAAAAATAAGCAAAAGAGTACAAAAAGTTCATTGATATGGTTTCAGATTACATATTGCAACCACATAAGGCTCTACCACTTATCAAGTCTGGTGTCGTCTCAAAGAAAAAGATCCACATGATGTGTGGGTATTAAATGAAAAGACTATTAAAATACTTCCTTTTCCAGTTACATATTTGTGTGGGTCAGAGTCCTTTATATACTTCAACCAAAGCAACATATTGCAACAGATTGAATGCAGAGCAGATATGAGACAGAAACCTGTCTTCCTTTATGCCAGACTCTGAAGAGATTTGCAATATTGTATAACAATGCCATTCTTCTCATTAACTTTTTTTTGAAACTACAGTTATTTTTCATTTAAAACGGTTTTTTATGTTAACATGTAATGGGGTTATTATAGTTAAATAAATTAATAAGTAATTTAATTTTTTTCTCAGTTTTAAGTTCAAATATAGAAAATATTGACAAAGGTTCCTTGGTGTCCTCAAAAATTTTTAGGAGTGTAAAGGGGTGGGGCACCTGGGTGGCTCAGTTGGTTGGGCGTCCGACTTTGGCTCAAGTCCTGATCTCAGGGTCCTGGGATCGAGCCCCGCATTGGGCTCCCTGCTCAGTGGGGAGCCTGCATCTCCCTCTTCCTCTGCCTGCCATTCCCCCCTGCTTGTGCTCTCTCCCTCTCTCTGTCAAAATAAATAAATAAAATCTTTTAAAAAATAGTATGTAGCAGTGAGAACAATAAATGATTGATAATTACTCACAAGAATGTGAATGAATCACAAAAACAAAACATTGAGGAGAAAAAACAAGTAACAAAAGACTTACTACAGTAGGAGTCCACTCTGCCAGAGTCTGGCATAAAGGAAGACAGCTTTCTGTCTCATATCTGCTCTGCATTCAATCTGTTGCAATATGGTGCTTTGGTTGAAGTATGAGTCCACTCATATAAAGTTTATGAAAAGCTAAGCAATAAAGTATTCAGGAATACAAACAAATGTGAGTGAAGATCAGAAAGCGCCACTCCGTATCTACCAGAAGAAAGACTGACAGTACCAAATTTGCACAAAATATGGAGCAACTGGAACTCTCCTATTAATGGTGGGACGGTAAAATGGTACAACCACTTGGGAAAAGGTCTGGTGAGTTCTCAGAAGTAAAATACACCTACCTGCAATTCCCTTCTGCATATTCGCCCAAAGAAATAAAAGTATGTGTCCACAGAAGGACTTGTACAAAAATGTTAATGGCAGCTTCGCTCATTATAACCCCACACTGGGAACCACAGAGAAATCCATCAGTAAAAGAATGGATGAACCGACTGTGGTAGATCCACAAGTGCAACACTACTCAGCAATAGAAAGGGGTGAACCCTGACGCCCACAATGACATGGACAAGTCGCAAAAGCATTGTGCTGAGTTCAAGAAGCTGACCCTAGGATTCCATACTGTATGTTTCCATTGATGTGAAGTTGCCAAAAGGCCAAACCTATCTGGGATGGAAAACACATCAGAAGAGTGCTTGCCTCTGTGGGAGTGGGTTCAGAAACCGACTGGGAAGGATCATGAGGGCACTTTCGGGAATGATGGTCAAGTTGTATATAACTTGAGAGGGGTTCAGGTTGCCCAGGAGTCAGCAGTGGCTGAGATTCACACACTAATGATTTATGTGTTTCACTGAATGTAAGTTATACCTCAAATAATGGGGGAAAAAAGCTCTAAATAAATGTCGATCTCTAGTTATTGGTATGTATGCTGAAGTATTTAGAGGGAAGTGACTATAATTTATTTTGAAATGAATAAAAAACCAATATGGATCAATGAATAGAGGGATGGGTAGACACAAGATTAAAACAAGCATGGCAGATTGGCAATGGTAGAATCTAGGTGGTGAAGATATAAAACGTTCACTGTGAAATTCTCTCAACTTCGCTGTATGTTTGAAATTTTCAGTAAACAAGGGGCAAAAACAAGTAGTGGAAATTTAAAACAGAAAGCAAGGGAATAATGGTTCTTATTTGGGGAGAGAGTGTTTTGTGATTGGGGTAGGGCACACAGGGCTTTGAAGTTATTGGAAATGACCTATTTTTAAACTGGGGAAATGGAAAAACATGGGAATCTTAGGGTCCACACCAGGACCCTAAGATCATGACCTGAGCCAAAGGCAGACACTTAACCAACTGAACCACCCAGGTGCCCCAAGCCTTGCTGGGCTTGAAACCAGGGTACAGAGATAAGTAGGAGAGCTAAAGCCTTAGTGGTATCTGGTCTCCTGGATCCAGCCATTCCTGAGGCCATGATCTGTTATGTGAGCCAATATATTCCCCTTTTGCTTAAGCCAGTTTTATTTGGGTGCCTTTCACTTGCAACTGAGAGTCCTAACTATCAAAATTCCTCAGCTGCCAAAATACTAGGTGCCATTTCTGTGTCTGCAACCCTCTACCCACAAACACCAGCCGCACTCACTTGGTGATCTCCTCTAAGGCTGCCTCCGGTAAGGCCAGCATCTCCACCAGCAGGGACAGGATCTCAAAGAGCAGAGTGTGGGGGTTTGGGGGAGCCATGTCCGTCAGGGCGTTCTGCTCTGGGGACATGGGATGATGTCTGCCGTTACCATTTGGTAGTTCTGGATGCCCACTGTCCACCAGCCACCAGACCTCTCCCCGAGCTCTGACTCCTCTGGGCTCATCCCTACTCACCCATGGAGCAGAAGAAGCGCCTGGTGTCTGTCATCACAGCCAAGAAGTCCTTGAAGCCTACATGACCATCTCCTGTGGAGGCCAAGGGTATAACAGTGAACAGGGGCCTGCCAGAGTGGGCCCAGGCATTGCAGCCCCGCATGGTTATTAGCATTTACGCAATGGGTTTGATTATAAAACACATAGAAGACACATATTCAACACATATGTAACATGTATTCAGTGCAGCAAGTGTGGTGCACACAACAAAGTAGAAGGTGGAAGTTAAAATCTTCTGGGTTGGGAGCTCCTAGAACTCGGGGCAGCAGTCTGAGTTCACATCCTTGGTCCACCATTTACTATCCGTGTGACCTTGGCAAAGCACCCAACCCCGCTAAGCCTTAGTTTTCTCATCTAGAGGGTGAGGATAACCATGATACCTATTTCATGGGAGATTGAATGAAGCAAAGTGCTTAGAACAGAGCCGTATGTATTATACAAGCTCAGTAAATGTCAGCCACTATTATTATTACCATGTGCTAGTCACTGCATGAGAATTATGTACCCACAAGATTCCTACCGCGGCCTTCAAGGCCCCGCAGGACCTGCCTGTTATCTGTCTCCGGCCTCACCTGGTGTTAAGTGCCCCCCGCATGAACCTGTTCTTCCACGGGGGGCACCTTCCCTGCCCCGGGCTTTTGCACATGCTGCTGCTTCTTCCTAGAATCCTCTCTACCGCCCTCTAACTCTTTAGTAAACATCCTAGGCATGCTTCTGCTTCATCATCCCTTCCCCAAGAGAAGTCAGACCTGACCGGGTCCGCTGCCCCCCTAAACACTCTCATAAAACTCTGTACTTCAGCCACACACTCGGAAGATCTGGAATTTAATGGAGGTGCCAGAAGACAGGGACTGGGTCTGTTTTGTTCTGTACTGTGTCCTCAGGGCTTAAGACAGGTAGGTCTCGGGGGCGCCTGGCTGGCTCAGAGGAACATGCGACTCTTGATCTCAGGGTTGTGAATTTGAGCCCCACATAGCGGGTAGAGATTACTTAATAACAACAACAAAAAAAGTCAGGTAAGTCTTAGCCGATGTTTTCTGAGCTACTAGATGAATGAATGAATGAATGAATGAATGAATGAATGGATAGTCTCTAATCCTGAAAACCACCCTCTGGAGGTGCCTAATACTCTTATCCCCACATCACAGATGGGGCCTAAGACACAGAGAAAAGCAAGGTTTTGCCAAGAGTCATGTAGGGGCAGAGCTGGGGTCAATTCCTGGCTTGTGTGTGTGGATTCGCCCCTGTGCGGTGATGGAGGAAGTACGGTCAGACAGGTAGTGTCCAGGAGCCCAGGCCCCTTACAGCTCCACTGCTCCCCACGCCCGGCATCTAGCCAACCAAACCACGTGGGATTCCCCTCACCCTGCATCCTCCTCCCTTTGTCTAGTTTATTTCTATCCCGAGGAATGCCCTTCTTTCTTTCTCTCCCTGCCTAACCGCTATTTAATCTTTCACAATTTGGCTCAGGCATCACCTCCTCCAGGAAGCCTTCCTTCCTGACCCCTTCCTCCAAGCCACCTTAAGTGCTGCTTCCTTTGGTGACTCTTACTTCTGTGTCACTATCTATGTGAGCACCTCAGGAGCAGGGCTCATGGGTCTTACACATCTCTTTATTCTCAGTGCCTGGGTCAGGAATGGGCACACAGTGGGCATTTAATAAATATTTACTGGATGAATAATACTAGCAGCTCAATATCTCCTGGACACATTCTGTGCACCAGGCATTGTGCTCAACACTCTGTCTGGATTATCTCATTTGCTTTTCAGCAGCCTGGTGACATGGATACTGCTATCAGCCCCGTTGTACAGAAACCGAGGCTTGGTGACTTCAGTGACTTGTCCAAGGTCACACACCTGGTCAAATGAGTGACCGAGTCATGGGAGAATGTCCTGTGAAGCACACACACAGGCCTAAAAGGGAGGGATCTCAGACATCACCGACTACATCACGGGGTCAGGAGGTAGGTCATGGTCATCTCTGGGTCCCCAGAACCTGGCACTGAGTAGGTGCTCAGAGAGCATTAATGTTGGGGGCCAGGATGAACCACATAGTTTGTGGGCTCCCGTGGAAAATGAAAATGCAGGATGGGGCCCCTCACTCAAAAATTTGTGAAATGTTTCCAGACTGCAATAGCAGAGCATTAAACCACATGCAGGCCCCTTGAAGCGGGGAGCCCTGGGGGACTAGAACGGTCTCCCATTGCTGGCCCTGCCTGGGACTCAGAATGACGCCTCCCCCCACTCACCATCTATGTCAGCACTCATTAGGGCGTCCTCAACCTGCGCCGGCGAGAGGGAGATGCCCACGAGCAGCAGGATGTTCCCCAGGCTCTGGGCGTTCACCTCGCCATGGCCACTGAAGATCTCAAAGTAACTGCGGAAGGCTGCAGTGGGGCAGCAGGGGTGGGGTGGGGTCACGTGAGGCGGGGACATGCCTTGTTCCCACCATCCAAACTGTCCCCCCGCTTCCAACCACCCTCCTGCCCAGCACCGTTTACCACCATGGCTGGATGGAGGGGCACAGGCAACTAAAACAGCTCAGTCCCACTAACTCACCCCACTCTCCATTCCAAGGTCAGGCCAAGGGTTCAGCTGGTGTGCCAAAAGCTAAGCTCCTTAGTGACCTTCACTTTGTACCAGGAGCACACCCACTTTAGGGCACCCCTATTATGTGCCAGGCACTGTGCTAGGCTCTTTACAGCCACATTCTCATTAAAGTCTTACAACAGCCTCGTAAGAGTGGGATGCTTGTTCCTTTTGTCACGATAGGGAAACTGAGGCTTAAAGGTTAGGTGACCAGACAGGTCTTTCTGACCCTTAAGTCTGTGCCTTTGACTTTGGTGCTCTGTGGTCGCTTATCTGCATGGACGTGCCTTCTAGGATAGCTTGATGCCAAAGCTGTGCCTGGCTTCTCGGCCTGCAGCAAAATGCCGGCAGAATCAGCAGACTGAGGGAGGGGGCTGGCTCTGCCATTTAATAATAAGCTGGGTTGCTGCTGTGAGCTGAGCTGCATCCCACCGAAATTCTTATGTTGAAGCCTAACCCCTAGGCCCTTAGCATGTGACTGTATTTAGTGACAGGGCCTTTAAAGAGGCGGTTAAGTTACGATGAGACAGTAGCATGGGTCCTAATCCAATCTGACTGGTATCCTTACAAGAAAAGGAAATGCAGAAACACGAGAGACAGCAGGGATGTGTGTGCACAGAGGAAAGGCCACGTGAGACCATGTGAGGACACAGGTGGCCACCTGCAAGGCGAGGGGAGAGGCCTCAGAAGAAACCAAATCTGCCGACACCTTGATCTGAGAACTGTGACCTCCTGAACTCTGAGCAAAGAAATGCTCAGCCACCCAGTTTGTGATACTCTGTCAACGGCAGCCCAAGCAAACCATGCAGCTGCCACGGGGCAAGCCCCCATACTTCTCTGAGCCTCTGATCTGTGAGATGGACAGAGTGGTACCCTGCTTGTACTCTCTCTCTCTAATAAAAAATAATTTTTAAAAATCTTAAAAAAAAAAAAAAGCAGATGCGAGCAAAATGCACCATAGTTTGGACCATCCGAACAGGGCAGCCAGACAGGGCTGAGGGGCGTGGTGGGAACCCCGAGTCTCTAAGCCACAGCAGCACCTTGTCCGTGAACTCTGCTCAAGGACATGGGGCAGAAGAAGAGCCTCTCTGAAAACGGCTAGAGAGTTGTAATGCTAGAAGGAGTGAGCTCCCGGGAAGCCGTCCCGGGGAGCCAGAGAGCGCATTCAGGGAAGTCAGAAGAAGGGGCCAGTGGAGAGAGTCACAGACCTTGGGGGAGGAGTGAAGAGTGGAGGGAGGACAGACGCGTGCTCTTCTGGGGTGGGGGCAGGGTGTGGCGGGGCTGCAGGCAACCTGTGGAGCACATGGAATCAGTGCTCCCTCCTCCCCCTCCTTCTCGGTGCAAGTGGAGTCGTGGGGCCCAGCCCCAAGAATGATGGAGACAAAGACACAGTGCCTCCCCCAGGTGGGGGCTCCGAACTTTAAAACTTTTTGGAGGGGGTGGGATGCGGTGGGAAATGGGATTTGTCCAGGGCAACTGGTCTTGGTAAATGGTGAGGGATGGTCTAGGGCGGACAGGGCGGACAGGGCGGGCCCTGGAGCCCTGCCTCCCATCCAGTCGGCCTCCGGAGGCCCAGGAGAGTGGGGCTTGGGTTGAGGGAGGCAGAAATGCCTCCAAAACCTAAAGAACTTTGCCGGACTTGCTCCATTTACTCAGAGAGGCGGCTGCGGAACTGGAAGAGGATTGGACCCCAAGGGAGAGGGCCCAGCAGGGGCTCTGGGTCTCCCAGACAGCTGCCACCCTGCCTTGTCTCCCTAGCCAGGAGGTCTCCCCTGGGCCCATGACATGGGGCTGCAGTGGGCATCAGGTCAGCGGTGCGGTCCGGCCCCTCCCACCCCAGGACTGAGTGAGACTTCTGCCACGGGAGGGGCTTCCCCGACAGGCCTGCCCTCACCTTCCTCTTGCCTCAGGGTGAGGTGCTCCTCGAACCTCGCATCCCAGTTCTGGTCCAGCTTGAGGAGGCGGCGCTCCTCTAGCTCCTGCCTGCAGAGGACAGACCCCAGACACGGGGCACACATCCAGCCACCCTTGCCCGGGGCCACCCCCAAAGCCAGGGGAGGGCAAGGGCGAAGGTGGGGCAGAGGAGGGCAGGGGAAGGACCCTGGGGAGGGGGGCTTTGGGAGGTCGTGAGAGTCTCAGAGTGACCCTGGGTGGGACAGCGCAGAGGTGAGGGGACCTGAGGGGAAGGGACACGCCCGTTGGAGATTAGAAAGAGAAAAGCTCGCAGAAATGGGGAAAAGGACCTAGACATGGGGGAGGGAGGGGGGCAGAAGTGAGGAGAAGTGCAGAGGGGACAGGTGCAGTGCCGGGGACGAGAGCCTGGACAGGAGACGCCGGGGACACCGGGACACAGGCTCTGACCTCGGGCGCCCATCCCGGGGTGGCTCCTACCGTGTCCTGGTGCTGCTCAGGCTCCTCTCTCCGCTCGGGTGCAAGAGTTCAGCCCTTCTCCAGCCCACGTCCAGGGTGGGGGCCGGCAGGGCTGTGACCAGCCCCGAGGCCGGGGCTGGGGATCCCACGGGGGTGGGCGCGGGGACTGGCCCGGGGGCTGGCAACAGGGCCCAGGATGGGGCCATCGCAGGGGCCGAGGCGGGGGTCTGAGGCAGGCTTGGGGCTGAGGTGGGCACGGGGGTCAGCGTCCTGGGGGACTTCCGGTTTGGCAGGGCCCGGGCCTTGGCAGCCCTCCGATGCGTGGCCTCCTCCTCCTCCACCTCCAGCAAGCACTTCATGAAGCCCTGCCGAAGGTTCCCAAGGTTCTGGGCCCCCGTGGCTACCGTGGGCTTCTGAGGCTGCTTCAGCACAGGGTCCGGATCCCTCCTCTGTCCAATGCCCCTCACCTCCTGGGGACAGGACCGGGGAGAAGATCCAGCCAGACTGCCCCACAAAGCTTCTCCTGCCACTCACTCTCCATCCTCACACTGTTCTACCTCTTTGGGCCCCTGGAGGATGTCCTCCGAATCTCCCATGCGCCCCACGAGCCTCCTCCCTGCACTTGACCTGGGCTCTGCCGCCTCCCAGCGCTATGAACCTGGGTCTTAAGTGAGTCGCTCCCCACCCCACCCCTCCTTTATTTCCTTCCCTGGGATGAGCACAGCCTCAGTGGCCTTGTCAATACCTGTTGTTTGCCGACCTGACCAGAAGGTAAGCCTCATACGGGCAACACCTTGTTTGCCTTTTTTATCCATGAGTATCCAGTGATGACGCGTGGTAGGCACTTAATAAATGCCCACTCGTTCATCCAACAAATCTAGCCATCTCCTGCACCTCCTATTACGGGGATGGGCCGTCCCCAGCCTACCTCCAGCCACAAAGCCGTGCCGCACAGACCCCTCCCCAGCCCTTTTTCCCACGTGAGATGCAGCTCTTGTCCCTAAAGCACCAGCTCTATTTTGTCCATCAGCATAAACATGCTATATTATCTTCCTTCTAAAAAAAAAAAATCTCCCCTGACAAACCCCTCCAGCTACCAGCTACCAGCCCAGGGTTCTGCTCCGTTTTCCAAGCTCCAGAGTCCAAGGGCATCCTTTGCCCGCCACCCAAGATGCACACACACTTGTGCATGCACACACACAAACACACGCACGTGTATGCACATCCATGTGCGCACTCACAGACACACAGTCACACTCACACTCACACCTTCCCCAGTTGGACTCCAAATACCATCCCAGCCCCTCCTCTGCCTCCTTCCTCCTCCTGATTCCCCACCCACGCCCTCCCCACCCCCACTGTGGCTCTACTTACTGGTGGAGGAATAGGCCCTGGTGCTGGCTGGGTCTCCACAGCCTTGACCCTAAACAAGGGAGAGACCCCGGGGTGGCAGAGGGGCTCAGCTCAAGGCTCGTCCTCTGCACCGACCTTCCCTCAGCCCCCGGGACACTCAGGTGCACTACCCCAGCCTCATCTCTCCAAACTTCTGATCTCAGAGGGGCCCCTCATTCCCTCACATCCCCACGTCGGGACGAGGCCCTAAAAGTACAGGTTTGCAGAACAAAGAATTCTGGGTTTTAGAGCTATCCTACAGATGGGGAAACTGAGGCCCAGAGGGGCATGCCTTGCCCGAAGTCCTATATCAGGTCAGGAGCAGTCAGGACTAGAATCCACCTCACCTGTAACTTAACAGAAGCGTGATCCTTTTGGGTCAGGGAGCCGGGTAGGGGATGGCATCAGAAGATGGCTTACCTTCCTTTGGGTGGGTCAGGTCCTGGCGTGGATGGCGGGAAAGAGTTGGCTGTATTTTCCTCCGGAGTTGCCAAGGGCATTAGGGGCCCTGCCTCCTGGGCACTGTCCTCCTGTGGCCTGATATGTGGGGTGTCCACCTCCTTGGGGAGCTTGTCTCCCTGTGGCTGCCCACCGCTGTCCAAGGTGCAAGAAATCCCCACTGGTTGCACTGTGTCTGCCCCATGAGCGGCCTGGTGACCTGGGGTGGGCTGACACTCCTGGCCCTGCCGAGGACAGGACACCAAAATGAGGAGCCTGAGCCTGGCTCCCAGGTGAACCTCAACACTCGCCTGTCATCCCAGGCTTACTGTGATCTAGGCACTGCAAGCATCCTCTTACTGAGTGCTCTCAGCACCTCTAGAAGGTAGCACAGACTCATTTTTCAGGGATGAGGACACTGAGGCCCACAGGAATCACGGCCTACCCAAAGTCATGGTCCATGCTTCTCTGCGGACATAGAAGGGGAGCTTGGCTGAGGGTTCTAGAGGGGAGGGGGGTGGGGGCATGGGTTAGCCTGGTGATGGGTATTAAAGAGGGCACGTTCTGCGTAGAGCACTGGGTGTTATGCACAAACAATGAATCATGGAACACTACAACAAAAACTAATGATGTAATGTATGGTGATTAACATAACAATAAAAAAGTTAAAGAAAAAATTAATAAATAATTTTTCTTAAAAAAAAAAGAAGGGGAGCTTGGAAGAACTGAGGTGTTTCCCTTTAAGTGGGATTTTCCAAGGAATGTTCGAAGTACAAGGATCCATCTTGATGCTCCCTAAAAAAGGGGTGTTACGTTAACTGGTTTCAAGACTTATTGTAAAGTAAGTGACTTATGATCAGGACAGCGTGGTATTGGAATAAAGATAAACATATGAGTGGAACAAAAGAGCCCAGAAATCAACTTACACATGCATGCTCAACTGATTTGCAACAAAGGTGCAAATTCAGTAGGGAGAGGGGAGTCTTCAGCAAATGGTGCTGGAATGGTTGGATGACCATATGCCAAAACCTGAGCCACGATCCAACATGCCATGCACAAAAATTAACTCAAGATGGATCATAAATTTAAATGTTAAACCTAAAATTACAAAACGTCTTGAAGAAAACATAGGCGAATGTCCGATGTGACCTTGGGTTAAGCAAAGATGTGCAAGAAACAACACCAAAAACTCAAGCCCTAAAGAAAAGATTAATAAATTCGGCCTTATCAAAATTCAGAACTTCTGTTCTTTGAAAGTCACTGTTAAGAGAATAGAAAAGACAAGGCACAGGGTCGGGGAGAACATTCATCAATCACATGTCTGATAAAGGACTTGTATTCAGAATATGTAAGAACCCTCTAAACTCAATAATAAGAAAACAAAGAACTTCGTTTTTTTAAAAAGGCAGAACGTGAAAAGATGATCCATAAAATGGAAGAAAAAATGTGCAAATCATATATCTCATGAGACTAGTATCCAGAATAAAGAACTCCTACAACTCAACCATAAAATGACCAATCCAATTAAAACAATGGGCAAAGTATTTGAACAGCAATTTCTCCAAAGAAGATGTACACATGGCCCATAAGCACATTAAAAAATGTTCAACAGGGGCTCCTGGGTGGCTCAGTCGTTAAGCGTCTGCCTTTGGCTCAGGTCATGATCCCAGGGTCCTGGGATCGAGCCCCACATTGGGCTCCCTGCTCAGCGGGGAGCCTGCTTCTCCCTTTCCCACTCCCCCTGCTTGTGTTCCCTCTCTCGCTGTCTCTCTCTGTCAAATAAATAAATAAAATCTTTTAAAAAAATAATAAAAAATGTTCAACATTGGGACACCTGGTGGCTCAGTCAGTTAGGCTTCTGACTTCGGCTCGGGTCATGATCTCAGGGTCCTGGGATCTAGCCCAGGGTCGGGCTCCCTGAGCTCAGTGGGGAGTCTGCTTCTCCCTCTCCCTCTGCCCCTCCCCTGGCTCATTTCCCCCACCCCAAATAAATAAATAAAATATTTTTAAAAGTGCTCAACATCATTAGTCATCGGGAAAATGCAAAATAAGGCCACAATGAGAGTCCTCTAGACACCTATTAGAATGCTTAAAATTTGGGGGTGGGGGAATGGGTTAGCCTGGTGATGGGTATTAAAGAGGGCATGTACTGAATGGAGCACCGGGTGTTATACGCAAACAATGAATCATGGAACACTACGGCAAAAACGAATGATGTACTGTATGGTGACTAACATAACATAATAAAATAAAATTTAAAAAAAAATGCTTAAAATTAAAGACCGGCCCTACCAAGTTTTGGGGAGGATGTGGAGCCACTGGAATGCTCATCCCTCTGGTGGGGATGGAAAATGGCACAACCGCTTTGGAGAAGATTTTGGCAATTTCTTAGTAAGTTCAACATATGCCTACCACATGACCCCTTCTACTCCTAGGTATTTATTTGCTCAAGAGAAATGAAAGCTTTTGTTTCTGCAGACACGGAACTTTTGGAGAAGTTTTGTTTGTCATAGTCGAAAAGTGAGAACCAAATGGCCATCGGCAGGGGAAGGGATGAAGACATGGCGGTGTATGCATGCAGTGGAATATCAGGCCGCAACAAAACGTACGAAGTCTTGAGACCTAACAGCATGGGTGAATCTCAAAATAACCGTGCTGAGGGAAAGCAGCTGGGCAAAAAGAATGTACCTTGTACCCATCTGTTTGTGTAAAATTCCAGGAGATACGAACAAATCTGTAGCAAGAAATGCAGATCAGAGGTGGCCTGGGGATGGGGTCAGGTGGGAGGAGGCATGACAAGGGACATGAGGAAACTTCTAGGGGGGTGACGAATATGTTTATTCTCTTGATGGTGGTGATGGTTTCATGGGTGTGGATGTATGTCCAAGACATCAAACTATGCACTTGAAGTATGTGCAAGTGTGTGTCCATTATGCCTCACTGAAGCTTTTCTTTTTTTAAGATTCTATTTATTTGAGAGAGAGAGTGCACAAGCAGGGAGAGGAGCAGAGCGGGAGGGAGAGGGACAAGGAGACTCTGCGCTGAGTGTGGAGCCCAATGCAGGGCTTGATCCCAGGACCCTGAGATCATGACCTGAGCTGAAACCAAGAGCCGGATGCTTAACTGACTGAGCCACCCAGGTCCCCCCTACCTCCCTGAAGCTTTAAAAAATTTAATCCTAAAATGAAAATAAAAGGTATTTTGTAGTCAGATAGCTTTAAAAAGGCACCAAGCTCTAACCACCTCTTGCAAGGTCCCGCAAATCTCAGCAACTAAGAAACAGCTTCGAGGATATCCTAGCATAAAGAAAACTGTTGAGCTTTGTGAAATCCAGCACGTCCCCATTTTTATTGTACAGAGAACCCCTCAACTCCTCCCCGCCTCCAGCATCCGTGGGCCACTCCGATAACAGGTTGTAAAGTCTTGCAATCAAGAACATCCAGAGGGGCGCCTGGGTGGCTCAGATGGTTAAGCATCTGCCTTCGGCTCAGGTCATGATCCCGGGGTCCTGGGATCGAGCCCCGCATCGGGCTCCTGGCTCAGCAGGGAGCCTGCTTCTCCCTCTCCCTCTGCCTCTCCCCCTGCTCATGCTCTCTCTCTCTCTCTCTTTGTATCTCTGTGTCTCAAATGAATTAAAAAAAAAAAAAAGAAAGAACATCCAGAATATCCCAGTAGCCCACAGAGACTGGACACTTGACATCTCCAGGACGCGGAGAGAAGTAGACACAACTGTACCGAAATGGGGGGCACGGGGGGGAGCTCCTTCGTCTCCCGTGTGGGGCAGTCATTCTGTACCCTCCTGCCACATCTCCACGGACTTTACCTGGTGGCTCTGGAGGGCCTGACCCTTCACCATCCCTGGGTTCTGCTGTCTCCCCTGCTGGTGCTCGGTCTCTTTCCCTTCATGTGCTGCAGGGACCCTGGAAGGCAGCACCCCCAGCTCACTTCCTGGCTTGGCTTGACTCCGGCCTGCTTGCAGCTCCCTGGGTCCTTCCTGGGGGGCCAGAGTTGACTGCTTCTTCCTGGGGAGAACAACAAAGCGAAACCTCAGCTCCTGGATTGGGCCACAGTTTTATATTCTTAGGCTCCTATGTGGTTCTCATAGCATCTGTGCAGAACTAGGCACACCATAGGTGCATACTTAATGCTGGAGAGGATGAATGAAGGACTGACGTGAATTCCCCAAATCCCAAACATTTTGATGTCAATGTTTAGGGGAGTTAGGATTTTATTATTATTATTACTATTGTTGTTGTCGTTGTTTAGAAAAAAAAGAAAAATCAGGAGCACCTGGCTGGCTTGGTTGGTAGAGCATGTGACTCTCGATCTCAGGGTTGTGAGTTCGAGCCCCATGTTGGGTGTAGAGATGACTTAAAAATAAATCCTGGAGGGCGCCTGTGTGGCTCAGTTGGTTAAGCGACTGCCTTCAGCTCAGGTCATGATCCTGGGGTCCCAGGATCGAGTTTCACATCGGGTTCCCTGCTCAGCAGGGAGTCTGCTTCTCCCTCTGACCCTCTCCCCTCTCATGCTCTCTCTCTCTCTCTCACATAAATAAATAAAATCTTTTAAAAAAATAAAAAATCAATCTTGGAGCACCTGGGTGGCTCAGTCAAGCATCGGACTCTTGATTTCCGCTCAGGTCATGATCTCAGAGTCCTGAGATCAGGCCCCATTCTCAGCACAGAGTTGGCTTGGGATTGTTTTTTAAGGCTATAGCTACAACATCTTAAAAATCATGCAGATGAGGGTGCCTGGGTGGCTTAGTCGGTTAAGTGTCCGATTCTTGGTTTTGGCTCAGGTCATGATCTCAGGGTCATGGGATCGAGCCCCCCATGTCAGACTCCGTGTTCAGCAGGGAGTCGGCTTGAGATTCTCTCCCTCTGCCCCTCCCCCCGCTCTCTCTCACTCTCAAATAAATAAATCTTAAAAAAAAAAAATCAGAGAGAACTGGGCTGTGCGGAAGTTGAGACTGAAGACTTGAGCCTAGGGTCGTAAAGCTGCAGGTGACAGCTCAGGATTTGAATCTGTGTCAGTCGGATCTCACTTTCATGTTCTGGAATACTTCCCCCAGGCTTCTTCCTATGGGTGTGCATATGTATTTGTCGTGGGGATTTATTTCATTACTATCTTCAAATAATTGCCCGGTTTTACATAGACCAATCATATTTCATAGGTCGTTTTGCAATCCTTTTTCGATGATCATTATAACCTAAATTTTTCCCTGCCAAAACATTTAAATAAACATCCTTTTTAAGTGAAAGTATAAAATTCCATATTTTATTTTCTTTATTATTTTTTTAAGTTATCTCTACACCGAATGTGGGGCTCGAACTCACAACCCTGAGAACAAGAGTTGCACGCTCCAGCGACTGAGCCGGCCAGGGACCCCTAAAATTCCATATTTTACATATATATTTTATGTATAAACATACTTGACTTTACCACTCCTCTATCGTGGACAGAGAAAAAAAACTTGCATAAAACTTTGCTTAATTATTTAGGGGCACCAGGGTGGCTCAGTCGGTGGAGCATGTGACTCTTGATCTCGGGGTTATGAGTTTGAGCCCCAGGCTGGACATAGAGATTACTTAAAAAAAAAAAAAAAAGATTAGGGCAACCCTCTTGGGCCCTCTCTCTCTTCGGAAGCTTTGTACTATTGCTCAATAACCTTTACTATCGCTCAATAAAAATCAATCAATAAAAAAGATTACACTCTCACTGTAGACAAGTTTAAAAATATACAACATTTAGAAAACAGTCACCATAATGCCATGTAAATGTGTGTTTCTGCCTCTCTTTTGTTCATTCTTCCATTGATTCAGTGAATACATATTTACTGAGCATCTACTATGTGCCAGGCCCAGTCCCAGGCATGAGGGATTTGAGGCTGAGCAGGACACGTCAAAGAAGCTTGTGGTCTAGTAGGGCAGTGCAGATGAGAGGTTCCACGAGTAATTATGTGGCGTGATTTGTGCTGCCTGAGCGAGAAGCAAGGGCACCTCTGCCTTAGGCTGGGAGCCCTGCCTCATCCTTGTCTCCCAGGTGTCTCACGGAGTTCTCTCCTGGACCTTCTCTAAGAAGTCCCCAGCTCACCTTGGTCCTGCCGGATGCGTCTGCTCCTGGGTCCTGAGCTCCAGAGGACCCTCCTCTGAGGATTCCCTGTGTCTAGGTCCCTTTTCCGGCCCTCCTGGAGTTGATGAGGGCGGCTTCCCACTGTCCATCCCTGTAGCATCAGGATACTCAACCTGGAACAGAGATGTCCATGGCGCTGGCCCAAGGGATGGCCACAGGTACCCATTCTGGAGGGCTCCTCCCTCTCCCTGGGTATTGTCCTGGCCTCTGACGGAGAGAGCTGAGGAGGAGGAGACGGGGTGGGGGGGGGTGGCAGAGAATGTGGCTGGGCGTAAGACCTGGCCCGGCCCAGAGGCTGTCACTCAGTACTAATGGCTCTAGCACAGAGCTGAAGTCCAGAGCAGCACCTGAGCCAAGGGGATTCCCTGAAGTCAGCCCCACAGGGCCCCCTGGGGGACATCAAGACCCTGAGAAGATCCAAGAGAGGTGTCCACAATTTCCACTGCTTCAGAGCTCAGGCTCTGGAACTGGGTTTTGATGCCCACCTTGGTCTATCAGTCCCTAGTTGAGCCAGTGACTTAGAGCTAGCTCCGAGACTCACCTGAGTCAGCAGACTCCAGGTGGCCGGGCTCGATCAATCGATGATAACTGTTCTACTGCAAGACTGTGCTGGAAGCCAACACTAAGGTCACCTACCCCAGGGGGCAGGACCTGTGCCCATGCCTCCAGGGATTGAACCCATGACACACACAAGACAGTGGGGTTCAAAGGGGTGCAGTGGCCTGCCCAAGGTCATACAGATGGTTATGTGATGGGCCTGAGACCCATGACTTTGCTCGTTGAAAAAATAAACTAGGGGTAGAGGTGAAAGAAGTCCTGAATGTCTTCCCCAACCTCCTTCCAAGCCCCCCCCCACACCTTCAGGTGCTCTCCCTGCCCCCCAGGGGAAGCCATGACTTGTAACAGAAGTTACAGGGAGAGGGCAATACTTTACCCATGGGAATGTTGACCTTTTTTTCATGGTGACATTTTTGGCTCTGGGGAAACTAGATGGGAAGGAAGGCCTTCTCTGTGCTCTTCAGTTCATGCCACTTGGCACTTAGGATGGATGGAAAGAGGCTGAGAGGTGTGATAAGATCTTAGGGTGCAGGCTGGGGGGCTGGGGAGGTCATGGATGGAAGTCTGGAACAGCTGCCAGGGGAATAAGGGTTATAAAGGGGGCTGGACGCCACAGAAGGCACATAGTAGAGAAAGTAGGAATTCTTATTTTACTCATCCAGCATCTATCCTGGTAAAAGAAGCCAGCATTTTGTGTGTGTGTGTGTGTGTGTGTGTGTGTGTGTGTGTGTGTGTGTGTGTGTGGTGGTGGTCATGGGGCCCACGGGGTTCAGTGGAGCCAACTGAGTAGCACCTCTGCCTTCATTATACCAAGAGATCCGGGCCACTCTGCTCTTCCATGGTGACTAATTCAGGGATGAGCATGTGACAGTGGGCCAAAGACAGTGGTATCAGAGACTTTCTTCAACTATTGCAAAGAGGCTTTCTTCCTGTTGGGGATGCTATTCCAGAGGATGCAAGATGAGAAGATTTAAGTCTGGAGTGGCCGTCTTTCAGGGAGAGTGGGCCAAGGAATGGCACATTGGAAGGCAGAGCCAAGAGACACTCATTTAGCACCTTGATCCAGCCATACCTGAAGTCTACTGATAGATCTGTCTGTTACCCAAGCTGACATATTCTCATTCCTGCTTAATCCAGTTTGAATTGGGTTTTATGTCACTTGTAACTGAGTTTTAATTAAAGTAGTTGGGGAGGAAACCTGGGCAGGGGAGGTGAAATATGCCTGCTGGAAATAGCAGGGTCAGAACATGAGGTGCAGGGCCCTACCTGGCTGACTCCTGACATGGTGGGTTCAGCACCTGGCCTCTTGCTGGTGGTGCTTATGCCAGGACTTGGCTGGGCCCCAGGAGCCTTGATCCTTCCCTCCATGTACATTCTGTTGTCCGTTGTGCCACAGCCAATGGGGGTACCAAGGGAGGGGCATCAGTTGCTGTGGTCCCACAGGAGAAATCCAATCAAAGTTCCACCAAACCCATTATATAAGCACCTCTTCAGCAGCCCACGTGGAACCTGTAATATAGAGAGCCTGACTCAAGGGAAGAGTCAGGGCCAGGCCTGGCACTGAGGGGCATGCACCAGAACCAAAGAGTTAGCCACATGCAATTTACGCACAAATTCTTCCTGATTCTCACAATGACTCTGAGGAAAAGGAGGCTCTGGGAAGAAAGTGACTTGCCCAAGGTCCAACACCAACTGGGCCACAGAGCAGGAATTAAACCATGGCCTGTTGGATCCCAAAACACACATAATTTTCTCCTACCACAGCATTTCCAAACGGGTGCTCTTTGGTCCTAATATTGGTCCTACGAGGTATATCGCAAAAAACATTCTGAGACCAGATGTGTTTGGAAAGAGCAGAGTTAAAATGGAACAGGCTCTGCGCTGCAGGACTTCTCAGACCCTTTAATAACATTTTAGATAGGCATTTTAAAGAGTGCCCGAGAATGTCACGGCTGCTGCTGTTATAGATGAAAACTCCAAGTTCTTCTTGGGCTTCAGGAACAGCAGTTGGGGACATCTGTCTTGAGAACCCCAAGGTCTCCAATGGCATATGTAGTTCATCAAAACACTCCCCCCCCCCCCCCCCCCCGCCACCCGCCAGCTGCCTCTGCCCGGATACAACCCTTTCTAAAGCCTTTCTTGGTGTCTCTCCTGCCTCTCCCATCCAACCTCATATTAGGCTGTACCACCATCCCCTACACAAACATGCTGTTTTAACCTGGGCAGCCTCCTGCAATCCTAATCCCAGGGACCTCCAGCCTCTGTGCCTGCAGCCCACTTCTCTGCCTCTCCAACCCCCACCCCCATTCTTCAGCCTCCCACCTCTTCTCCAAGCTTCCAGCCACCTCAGCTCTCCCCCAGCCTCTGAGTTCCTCGGAGGCAACATTAACGCTATTTCTATGGGTGCATCACAGACCCCCATTTTACTGTGAATGAGTTTCTAGGGGGTAAATCCTACCCCTCCATGAGACCGTGGGATCTTGGAGATCTTGATGGTGTTTTCACTTTAAATCACGGCAGGCCAGCCAACAGACATGGAGGAACTTCTATTTGCTGGGCATGTTTGTAAGCGGTGTGTTCTCCTAACCCCCCTGTGAGGTCAGTGGGTTTAGCCCTGAGGCTCAGAGGAGCCCCGTCTCTTGTCCAATACAACACAGCTAGCCTGCAGATCTGGATTCAGACCCAGGATGGTGAGGCTTTCGAGACTGCTTGTCTCACCATATGATCTTGCCTCCAAGCCACTCATTCTCATTCGTTTACCTCCGCAACCAGCTGTTTCACAGGACCTGTGCCCAAGCTAGGCACAGCACCAGGCCCGGAGGGTACCCTGGGTGTTCGGAAGGCTCTCACTGTTTATCGGGGGCACAGAGGGGGTGCCCGCCCCAGCCACGAACTCAAATCCCCGCTCCCTCCTCCTTTCCTCCCACCCTTGCCTACCCTCCAGTTCTTCCCACAGCTAGGCCAGCACCCCCACAATGCAAACAAGATCTCCATTCCTGTGGGATGCCCACCCCAGGCGCAGTCCCCGCCTCCCAAAAGATCTAGTCTCTCACTTGGCACAGGGAAGTCAGCACTGCGACCAAGTCCCTCCCTCTCCCTGGGGAGTTCCTCTCTCCTCCTGTCTCTCTCCCATGAGACTCCCTGCGGGTTCCCCTTTCCTCCAGGCCTTCCTGCCCCAGGGGTGGATGACCCATCTGGAGGAGCCCCCTTGAGACCCCTTGAACACGCCCCCCATTGTTCACTGTCTCCACCTCAGAATCCTCAGGCCCCAATATTCCACAAGCTGAAATTTTAAGGGGGCAGAGGCTCCAGAAGGGATCCAGCCACCTCTCTGTCCCCATCTGGAACTTACAAACTCTGTGAGCATCTGAACAAGGGACGCCCCCAACCCTAATAGAAGGGCATGGAATCTGAGGACAGAAATGAGGGGGTGGCTGGTACATACAGATGATGTTCTCCTTTTGGAGCACTTGGTGCCTTTTCTTTTTATTCACAGCTTTATTGAGATTTAATTCCCCTACCATACATTTCTCCCATTTAAAGTGTATAATTCAGGGACACCTGGGTGGCTCAGTTGGTTAAGCATCTGCCTTGGGCTCAGGTCATGATCTTGGGGTCCCGGGATCGAGCCCGGTGTCGGGATTCCTGCTCAACAGGGAGTCTCCTTCTCCCTCTGCCTGAGCCCCCGCTCATGTCCTTTCTCTCACCCTCAAACAGTGCACAATTCAGTGGCTTTTAATATATTCACAGAATTGTTTGACCATCACCCAATATTAGAACATTTTTATCACCCTAAGTAGAAACCTCACACCTTGCCGCCATCACCTCCATCTTCCCACCCAACTTCCAGCCTTAGGCAACCATTAATTTACTCTCTGCCTTTTAGATTTGCCTATTCTAGACATTTCAAATAAATGGAATCATACAATATGTAGTCCTTGGTGACTGGCTTCTTCGCTCAGCAAAACGTCAAGATTCATCCATGTTGTAACCTACATCCATCATTCCCTTTTATGGCCAACGTATCCATTCATCAGTTAATTGACATTTGTATGTTTCTACTTTTAGGCTATTATGAATAATACTGCTATAAACATTCATGCACAGATTTTTGTGTAAATATATGTTCTCATTTCTCTTGAATATGCATCGAGGAGAGTAATTGCTGGGTCATATGCTCACTCTATGTTTAGGCTCTTGGGTAATTGCCAGACTGTTTTCCGAGGGAGCTGCCTCATTTTACATTCCCAGATGCAGTGTATGAGGGTTTCAACTTTCCCACAACCTGACCAACACTTGTTATTATCTGCCTTTTTTAATTCTAGCCATCCTAGTGGGCGTGGGTATGAAGTGATATCTCATTGTGGTTTTTTTTTTTTTTAAAGATTTTATTTATTTGCGAGAGAGAATGAGAGAGAGAGGGAGAGAGCATGAGAAGGGGGAGGGTCAGAGGAAGAAGCCGACTCCCTGCTCAGCAGGGAGCCCGATGTGGGACTCGATCCTGGGACTCCAGGATCATGACCTGAGCCGAAGGCAGTTGCTTAACCAACTGAGCCACCCAGGCGCCCCTCATTGTGGTTTTGATTGACATCTCCCTGATGGCTGATGAAATGGAGCATCTTTATTTCTTTATTCATTTTTCTAAAGATTTTATTTTGGGGGCACCTGGGTGGTGCAGTTAGTTGGGCATTCAACTCTTCTTTTTGGCTCAGGTCATGATCTCAGGGTCATGAGATCAAGCCCCCCATTGGGCTCCGCTCTCAGTGCGGAGTCTGCTTGAGACTCTCTCTGCTCCCCCTCCTCACCGGCACTCACTTTCTGTCTCCCTCAAATAAAACAAATAAATCTTTAAAAATAAATAAATATTTGTAAGTAATCTCTGTGCCCAACATAGAGCTTGAACTTACAATTCCGAGATCAAGAGTTGCATGTTCTATTGACTGAGCCAGCCAGGTGCCCCATGATGGAGCATCTTTCCTTGTGCTTATTGGCTATTGGTATATCTTCTTTGGGAAAATGTCTACTAGAGTCCATTGTTCATGTATAAATTGAGTTGTCTTTTTACTGTTGAGTGGTAAGAGTTCTTTATATATTCTAGATGTAAGTCCCTTGTCAGATATATAATTTGCAAAAATTTTCTCACATGATGTGCATTGTATTTTCACTTTTTTGTCCTTTGAGGCACAAAAGTTTTAAATTTTCTTGAAGTCTTATTTGTCTATTTTTTCTTTTCTTGCTTGTGCTTTTGATGTCATTTCTGAGAATCCATTAAGTTATTTTTTATTAGAAAATAAATCCAAGGTCATGAAGACTTAGGTCTATGTTTTCTACTAAAAGTTGTGTAGTTTTAGCTCTTACACTAAAACTAGGATCCATTTTTACTTTTTTGTATATGGTATGATGTAGGGATCCAACTTCATTCTTCTGCATGTGGATATCTCAGCACCATTTGTTGAAAAGATCATGGTTTCTCTGTTGAATTGTTTTGGCACACTTCTGGAAAGTCAACTGACTGTAAATGTGAGGGTTTATTTCTGGATTCTGAATTCGATTCCATTAATCTATACGTCCAGCATCATTTCAGTACTATCCTGTCTTGATTAGTGTTGCTTTGTAGTAAGTGTTGAAACTGGCAAATGTGAGTTCTCCAATTTCATTCTTTTTCGAGATTGTTTAGTTACTGAGTGCCCTTTTATAAGTGGTTTCCCCATCTGAGGAATGGGGGAATTTCTCTTAGAAATGTCTATGATGGAAGAAAAATACAGCAGAGAAAAATAAGTGACCTATAATATATATTTCAGGAGGCCACCAAGGACCGCGGTCCGCACCAAACCCCCACTCTGGCCCTGGACCTACCAGAAAGCAGCTGGATGAATCAGCAAGACTTTGCCTCTCTGCTCACCTCCTCATGCTTGGGACGGGCTCTATCTGAGCCTATCCTCTGCCTGTTGGGTTGAATTGAATTCTTTTGGTAAATAATGTAATTAACCTGGGAGTAGATGATAGGTCCAATTATTCTCAAGCAGAGGTCTAGGAATGCCTTTTGGGCAATGTCCAACTATGAGGTGGAGGTTTGAGAAGAAGTCCAGGGACTGTCTGACCTCCTCTGACTGCAGGACAGTGTGGAAGGAAGGACATTCACGAAGGGCCCGGGAAAGTAAAGGCCAGAGGAGAGATTTGCTACAGGGTGAGCTGTGTAGGTAGATACAGCTTGTCACAGTTTCAGTGGCCTCCATTACACAATGGAGATAACAATCTTTGCCCTGCCTACCTCACAGGTATTATTCTGTCACTGTAACCTCTTCTGGAGAGCCTTCCCTGACTGCCCCAGGCTAAGTTGGGCCTCTCTTCCCTTGGCACCCATAGCCCCCGGGAATTCCTCCATTCTAGCACTTCCCGCCCGTGCCCGTGCGTTGTAAAGATTCTTCCTCGCTGTGTCCTCTGGTTTGTGAGCTCGATGAAAGCAGGAGCTGGGGGGCGCCTGGGTGGCTCAGTCGTTAAGCGTCTGCCTTCGGCTCAGGTCATGATCCCAGGGTCCTGGGATCGGGCCCCCGCATTGGGCTCCCTGCTCCGCGGGAAGCCTGCTTCTCTCTCTCCCACTCCCCCTGCTTGTGTTTCCTCTCTCGCTGTGTCTCTCTCTGTCAAATAAATAAATAAAATCTTAAAAAAAAAAAAAAAAAGCAGAAGCTGGGTTGGTTTCATCCCTGTGGCGCCAGCATCCAACACCCAGCACCCAGCACCCAGCACCCAGCGTATGTTAGACGGAACTGACCTGCCGGTGTTGTGACACGCTGGCAGGCCAGGCTGTCCCCTGGCATGGAGTGATGACTCCCTCCGAAGTTCACGAGGGGAAGGCTTCCTACCTGCGGCAGCCACATGGCGAGGCCAGTCACCGCGTGCTGCCTTCACACTGCTTGGCTTCCAGAGTGGACGTGATGGAGCTTGGTGCTGATTGTGGACGCCACCCCAAAGTTCAGCTCTCGAGAGCTGGTCCTAGATGCTCTCCCAGCTGGAAGTTCTCTCACTCTAAATGAGTCCAGGTGCTTTACTCCTTGGATACCCTCTCTTCCCCTGGGTTGTTCAGCACGTATTGATGCAAGGAGTCAGAGCGTGAAAGAGAAAACGCGGTGGCACGTCCCCAAATTGCCACTTGGTTTTGGGATGTAGCCAACTGAAAACACACATTTACTTACTCATTCACGGAGCACTGACTCTGTGCCAAAACCTGTGCGGCTGAATACTGGCTCCCGCAGATGACAGGGACAGGGTCACAGTCTGGGGCACCTGGGTGGCTCAGCCGGTTAAGCAGCTGCCTTCAGTTCAGGTCATGATCTCAAGGTCCTGGGATGGAGCCCCACATCGGGCTCCCTGCTCAGCGGGAAGCCTGCTTCTCCCTCTGCCCCTCCCCACCCCTGTGCTTTCTCTCTCTCTCTGACTCTCTCTCTCTCTCAAATAAATTAATAAAATCTTAAAAAAAAAAAAGAAGCTCCCAGTCTGGTGGGAGAACAGTCATATAAACCCAATGGTGGGAATGTGAGGGGATAAGATTGTCGGTGTGGGGGTGTGTCCTCCCCGCCCCTTTCGATATCTCCCCCCTCCCTTTAAAGGGGAGTTCTGTCTTCACCACTCCAGGACTTTAGGAAGATAAAGAGACAGGATCAAAGAAGAAGGAAGAAGAAATCTCATTTTCTGGGTCATTTCTCAATTTCTTCTTTGTTGCAGAGAATCAGGGCAATGAGAAAAGTTGAAATTAGAGGTTAAATCAATTCACATAAAGAGAAGTTAACTTTACACCCACCAGGATGGCTGTGATCAAAGAAATGGAAGAGAGGTGTTGGTGAGGAGGTGAAAACATCAGAACCCTTGTTCAGAGCCGGTGCGAACGTTACATGGTGCAGCCACTAAGGAAAACAGTTTGGTGGTTCCTCGAAAAAGCTAAACATAAAATTACCATTTGGCCCAGTAAATCCACTTCTAGATAGATACTGAGAGAACTGAAAACAGGGACTCAAACATAGCAGATTATTCCCAGGAGCCAAAAGGTGGGAAGAACCCAGAAGTCCATCAACAGAGGACTGGGTAAACAAAATGTGGAATATCTACATGGTGGAATATCATTCAGCCATCAGAAGGAAATGAAATTCTGATAGCTGCTATGACAGGGAGGAACCTTGAAGACATTATACTAAGTGAGATAAGCCAGATACAAAGGACAGATACTGTATGATTCCACTTATATGAGGTTTCTAGAATAAGCAATTTCATAGACACAGAAAGCCCAGAATAGAGGATACCAGGGGCTTGGGGAAAGGGGGAAATGGGGTGTTATTGTTTAATGGGTACAGAGTGTCTGTTGGGGAAGATGAAAAAATCCTGGAAATGGCAGTGATAGTCATGCAATATTGTGTATGTACTTAATTCCACTGAATTGCACTCTCAAAAATGGTTAAAGTGCTAAAGTGTATGCTATGTATATTTTACCACAATAAAAAAAAAGATCTTTTAAGAGGTTAGATTAATTCTATAATAAAGAAGTTATACAGTGTGAGTACAGGGGAGAGAGGAGAGAGGAGATGCGGGAGGAGCAAGTTTGGGAGCATTCAGTGAAGTAAAGATTTGGGATCAGCTGTTCCCCACGGAGGACCTGGCACATTGTAAACAATAAATAATTGCTTAGTAAATAACCGTGGAACGAATGAGAGGATGGTACAGAAGGGATTTTGAGAATTAGAATTTGACTATGGTTGGACAAAATGTATCCCCTATGACATTCTGTGAGAAATCCAAGTTAGGACTGGGAGTCTTTTTTCATGACTTAAATTAGTCGACTTTGCTCTTTTTGTCGAGTCGAGGCCACACTGGGCCCTGGGCACGTGGTGGGTGAGGATAAGGGTGGCGCCCCACTTAGGGGTGGGTCTGGTAAGCCTCTCTCTACGAGGAGGAGCCTCAGTGGAGGCTTCTAGAGTCGGGAGAAGGAAGGACATTCACGAAGGGCCCGGGAAAGTAAAGGCCAGAGAGAGATTTGCTACAGGGTGAGCTGTGTAGGTAGATACAGCTTTGAATCTCAGCCAACTGGGCCTCAAGTGTAAGCGCTGAGGGGATGGGGATGACCCACAACCAAACAACGGACTACGGTGGGGTCTGCACCGACGTTTCCTCTGCTGCGCACGGAGCCTAGCGGGAGGGGGAAGCTCCCCAAAAGCGCTTGTCCGTAATCACGTGGCTCCAGGATCCGTCCGCCGCGTGTCTTGAGCCAGAGCCGCCAGCAGAGGGCGCGCGGGAGACAATCGTGCTGAGGCCCGCAAGCTGCCGCTCTAGCCTGACCCGGGTCATAGAGTCGCGTCCCTTCCGACCCCGAGGCGGGGAAGGAGCCGGAAGTCCGGCTAGCTCCGGGTGTCGAGATGGAGGAGGGCGAGTACGAATCGGTGCTCTGTGTCAAGCCGGAGGTCCACGTCTACCGCATCCCGCCGCGAGCCACCAACCGTGGTTACAGGTGACCGCTTGCCGCAAGGCCAGACTAACCCCGATTTAACCCCTTCCCCGTCGCCCGACACGCCCACCGCGGGAGCCGAGGACGGCCCCGGCCGGTATTAGGGGAGAGGCGGGAGGTAATGCTGCGGTTTCTCCCAGTTTGAGGCCAGAGCAGGGAGGGAGACCCAGACTTGGGGCTGTCTCAGTCTGCCGCACGGGGCTCCCAGCGCGGGGAAGGCGTTGGCGCCGTGTCTAGCCGTGTCCCCAAGCGTGGTTGGGGGTGGTGGTGTCACAGGCCCTTTTCTTTCAGCCCTAATTGGTGGCCTTCAAGGGAACCTTGAAAAGCCTGAAGGGGGAGGGGGTCCTATCACGGGAGGAAATCCCCAGGGGAAGGAAAACAGCCCAGAACTGGCCAAAAGGGCCCGTCCCAGGAGCTGTGAGCGGATGGCCAGAGCCCAGGGACCCCTCCCTGCCCAGCTCCCTCGCACGAACCTCAGGCCTTATCACAGCTTGTGGCGGTGGGGAGGAGTCCATCTGCGCTTCTCTAGTGAAATGTTCCCCTGAGAGGGATAAACAGATGCTTGTAGGGTCTGGAAGGGAACGCAGGAAAAAGGGCGTTGCGGGCGGGCAGTGGGGGTTGGAAGGAGACTTCCTTTTACGGTATGCTTTTTTGTGCTGTTTGCATTTTGTTACCAAGCCTATGTGTTACCTATGAAAAGAAAGGAAAAAAAAAAGATGTACCTGTTACAGACAACCTGGTCTGTAGCTATTTTGTGTCCCTGGGTCGGGGGTGGGGTCGCTTTTGAAGGCAATGTTTGTCTCTTGATTTGGAAATACAGGATTGGCCTGCACCACAAGAACGGTGGAGTGTCCACATATCTGGCCTCTTGTTACTTTCCAGTTGTGTTAACACAGACTTGTAGCTGATTTTCTAGATAACAGATTATTTTATTGAACACCTAGTACATGCATGGTGTAACTTAAAAGTAGTATGAAAGCAACAAGAGAAACAATTACAAAAACACGTTTGCTTTCTGTTATCAAACTGGAGATGGGACACCAAACCCGGGATGGTCAGTCTACTCTGATCCCCTTCAGTAGGATGGGTTTGGTCCCTCCTGGCCCCCCGAGAGTGAGGTTCCCAAGTGTCAAGGCTGGCTGGTTTGGCATAGAGGAAACTGGCAGCCCCTGCCCTTCACCCTCAGAGCTCCTCTTAGCTTGGATCTAAGGCCTGTGTTGCCCCACTAGGAGGAACTGAAACTGAGTCTGATTGTGAATTGAGAGTCTGCATTTGTGTGGCCTTCAAACAATCTGTGTCCATAGTTAATGGAGTCACTTGGGGACTTCCAGGAAAACCCTCTTGAAAACACCCAAGGTTCTTGCTATTTGGGGGTTTTACTGAACTGCTTCTTAGAAGTAAAATGTGAAGTTATCGCTTTAAAAGTCCCCAAAGAAGCTATTGTGATAGGTCCATGGTTTCCTGGGGTTCTTTCGGCCTGGGACACCTTTGGGGTTATATTTGTTGGACACCCATCCACTTTCCTCACATGAATCGTTGCTCTCCTGTTCTCTTTCTGCTATATGATTGCTCCCGCCCGCCTTTCCTCCGAGGTCATCTCACTGGTCCCAAATGGTCACTCTGGCCCCCTCAGCCCAGCAGTGTCTGAAACAGCAGGCCCAGGAACTGCTTCCTTTACAGAAAGAGAACTGGAAGTCCTACTTCTGGGAAAAAGTCTCTGTAGTCTAGAACTGGGGTCTGCAAACTGCGACCCACCGTGTTTTTGTATGTCTCACAAGCTAAGGACGGTTTTTACGTTTCTAAATAGTTGGGGAACATTTTAAAAGGAATATTTCTTAATGCGAAAATTATATGAAATTCAGGTTTTTAGTGTCCAGAAAGTTGCGCTGAAATACAGTCACATGCAGCAGAAAACACTCCTTTCAAATACGTAAAGCGCCAGCACGTTCCTGTACTGTTGATGACTGCTTTTGCCCTACAACCGCAGAGTGGGTAGTGGTGACAGGGATGGGATGGCCCTTGTCAGAGAAAGTTTGCCAGCCTCTGGTCCTGAGCAAGCAGCCCACATGCCCTCCCCATTCCCGTCCCCAGCATGGTTTTTGTCCCCTTAGGGCCGCGGAGTGGCAGCTGGACCAGCCATCATGGAGTGGCCGGCTGCGGATCACTGCAAAAGGGCAGGTGGCCTACATCAAGCTGGAGGACAGGACCTCAGGTAAAGGCAGCGGAGGCCCTAGTGGGGCTGAGATGCCACACCTCCTACTTTGTGAAGGGAAAGGCGGCCCTGGCCAGTCCACTCAGGTCATGGGAACCGAACCTCGAAATCAAAGGCCCAGCTGTACCTCTAAGTCGCCTCCATTCCCCCCACCTTTAATTGTAGAAAGCACTGTCTCCAGGTGTAAAAGGGAGTATTTCCTGTCCAGCACCTGTCTTTGGTGGGGGGCATCCTTAAGAACATACTAATTTTGGAATCCAGGAAGAGGAGACCTACAGGTTGGTCACAGGTAGGAAGCCCCAGAGTTTGCTTTGAAGACCAGCTTTGGGGGGAAGATGCACAACCCTCTGCAGTTGAGCTCTGCTTCTTACTCAGGAATTCTGTTTATCAACTAAATGGGTAACTCCCCAGACTGACCACGCCCATTAACTGAAAGAGCCGGAAGCTGTCCTACTCAGCTCTTTGGTGAAAGGGCAAGCCAAGCCGGCCTGTGTTGGGGTCAGCTGGCAGATGTCACCTTAGGGGAAATCTGTCTGGAAGTCATGTGCCACCAGGGCTTCCGGGTGAGCTGTGGAGGGCAATGCGATCTGAAAGAGCCCCAGCCCCCAGAGCAGGCATTGGGCACTGTGGCATTCGGTCATTTATTTTTCTAACATGTAGAGATTTTCCTGGGTGGGATGGGACCAAGTGTAAAGCGTCATAGGCAAAACCGGCTGCCTCTGAGAACTGCATCTCTTGTGTCTGAGCTTTGAGACCTTGGGCGAGCCACACATGACCTCTAGTGCCTTGGCCTCCTTTTTGAAATGGGGATCCCATTAGCTCATACTTCACAGGATTGTTGGAAATACGAAGTGAGCACACATTTATCCAGTTGCTTTGTGAACTGCAAGGTGACCCAAAGCATTGATTTGTTCTGGAACATGGGGCCGGCTGGGTATTGGCTGCAGAGGAGTTTGAAAAGACAGCTGCTGTGACTAGGCCAGAGAACTCTGGCTTTTAGATTTGCTGGGTGATCTCACAAGGCATGGCAACACCTGTTTTCTGGGACCCTTGGGAACGGACTTTATGGTGACAGCCTAGTGGAACAGCGACTGCCCAGAGCTGAGCCTCCCCTGCAGGAGCCACCCCAGCATGCTCTTCGCTCGGGGTCAGGCCTGCTGGGTCCTCTTTGTCTCTCGCTCTGCACTCCTTCTCGGCCAAGGCTAGTGGCATTTGGGCCAGGGGAGTGTTGTGGGCTGTCAAGTCAAATTTCAGATATGTAGCAACACCCCTGGCCTCTGTCTACCAGATGCCAGTAGCACTGCCAAAGTGTGAAAACCAAAAATCTCTTCACACATTGCCACATATCCCTGGGGGCGGACAGGGAGCAAAACCACCCTTGGTTGAGAATCACTGCTCTAGGCTGAAGGTGTCCAGGTGAGTCCCAGATCCCTAGGGACGAAACTAGGGGGGCAGAGAAATTATCAAGAAGCTACAGACTTGGGGTCCACCGATTTGGATTCAGTTCAGCCTTGATTGCACAGTCACCTGTGAACCCCAGCATTGAGTAGAGAAGCCTTGGTCAAGTACTGGAAGCGCGAACAGAGGTCAGCACCTGTGGAAGTGATGCGAGTCCAGAACGCCCCCAAAGGTGTGCGCTGCACTGGGGCCTAGAGACCTGGAGTGACAAGGGATGCATTCCACAGGGGCCCCTTTTAAAACCGGTGGTCCTCTTAGCCTAACTCAGCTGCTTCAGATCCTCCTCTTTTTTTTTTTTTTTAAAGATTTTATTTATTTGTCAGAGAGAGAGAGAGCGAGCACAAGCAGAAGGAGAGGCAGGCAGAGGGAGAAGCAGGCTCCCTGCTGAGCAAGGAGCCCGACGCAGGACCCTATCCCAGCACCCTGGGATCATGACCTGAGCCGAAGGCAGACGCTTAACCGACTGAGCCACCCAGGCATCCCTGCTTCACATTCTTCTGTAGGTGCCCAAACCCTCTTTCACTGGGTTCCACGGCTCCTCTACAGTCCTGCCTCAGGTCCCAGGCCTTTTCTGAGGTTGTGCTGTACCTGGACCAGGGCCTGCCTGATCCGGGGCCCTCGGGTGTGGGCAGGTCAGCTCTAGCTCAGCCCTCCTGTGGGAATGGAGTTCCAGCATTGCTAGAGCTTTGGATTGTCAGAGAAGACTAGAAATCTGGATTATTTTACATGTAATTTGATTTTGAAAAGTTTGGCAGTTAAATTAAGAATATTAACACTGGGCTGTATCTGACTTGCAGGCCACTCCTGACTTAAACCTTTCCTTGGTTATAGGTCTGTGTCTTCTCTTCCATCAGAATGGATTTGTTTTGAACCCCAGAGTAAGGTTTGCCTCTCTGCCTTTCAGGAAAAAGACCCTAGTGGTGTGATAGAAATGTTAGGCTGGAAGGGGGCTCAAGGCTCACCCTAACTTGTGCTTCCAGGGGAGCTCTTTGCTCAGGCCCCGGTGGATCAGTTTCCTGGCACAGCCGTGGAGAGCGTGACGGATTCCAGCAGGTACTTCGTTATCCGCATCGAAGATGGAAACGGTAGGTGCGGGTCTCGGGGGGTGGGGGGTCCTCCTCATGAGAAGGGTTTCCTCTGCCTCTGGCAAGTGGGATTAATCATGTGTTGTCCCCCAGGGCGCCGGGCGTTTATTGGAATTGGCTTCGGGGACCGAGGCGATGCCTTTGACTTCAATGTTGCATTGCAGGACCATTTCAAGTGAGTGGTTCGAGGCCACAAGTGCTCATGCCTCCTCCCTGCTTTCCCTGGACAGAATGGTTTCCCAGCTTAGGATACCCAGCTGGTTGTGTGGGATTCGTCTGCTAGCAGAGCCTCCGGGAGACTCACTGCTCCTGTGGGGCAGGCTGCCTTCTCTCCTTTCCAGTCCTTTCCCTTTCCCCTGGCCCTGTCTCTCACTGGTCAGCGGACCCAGCCTCTGAGCTGCCATACCTCTTCCCTTACTGGCACCAGAGGAGCCGGAGGCCATGGGAGGCTCATTCCTGAGCCTGTTCCTCCGTGATACAGTAAGTGGTGGCAGGTGGCCACCCGCCAGATGTCCTGGGAGTCCTTTCTAAAGCTGAAAGACAAGGGCAGGGAAGACTGCTCCCCTGCCACCTACAGGCCTCCATCTCTGGCTGCTGGGAAGTTGGAGTTTGTGCAGCAACTCACGTGGGCACCTCTGGCCCTTCCCTGGCCTGCTGTCCAGGCCCGGGGGCTGCTAGATGGGTATTGCGTGGAGGGTGGGGGGACCTTTGTGTTGCTCTCTATTTCCTGGGCATCTGTCTTGTCTCACCGTCTACCTTACGAGTCCTTATGAGTGGGGCGTGTGGTTACACTCTCCTAGTCCTCATGCCAAGTGCTAGGGGGGTGAGGGCCAGGTTCTCAGATTTCCTGAAGCCCGGTGTCAGGACCTTCTTTTACATCCATGAGCTCACTGAGTTCTCATAGCTGTCTTTAACACATACAGAATTGTATTTCCATTTCGTTGATGGGGAAACTGATGTGCAGCTACTTATGTGGCAGAGTCAGGATTTGAATTCAGGCCCAGCTCGCAAGCCTGCGTGCGCTTTTTCTACCATACAAAACCTCTTCCTGGAGCAGTGGCCGGTGGAGGCGGAGTGAGGGCGGGAATGCAGGGCAGCCGGTCTCTTCCCCACCTTTTTCTTGTCCCCTACCCAGGTGGGTGAGACAGCAGTGTGAATTTGCAAAACAGGCCCAGAACCCAGACCAGGGCCCCAAGTTGGACCTAGGCTTCAAAGAGGGCCAGACCATCAAGCTCAACATCGCGGTGAGTCCCACCCTCACTTGGCTTTGTTGGCCAGCACCCAACCCCGGCCCAGAACCCACCCCTTTTTTCCCCAGCCTTCAGTTCCCCATCAGTTGAGTAGATGTTTGTGGATCAGCGGCCTTTTGCCAGGTCCTGTGCCGGGTGGTGAACGAGAGAGCTCTGCTCTCGTGGAGCTCAGAGTTAAACGGAGACGGGCGAGACAAGATGTGACCACATCCTGGCAGGGGAGGGGATGCAGCGCGGTGCCGTGAGCTCCTAGAGGAGGGGCATGCAGCCCATGGTTAGGGGAAGCAAGGAAGTGTTCCTGGAAGAAGTGACCTGTAAGGAAGGGGAAAGAGGGAGATCAAAAGGCGGTTCAAGCAGAGGGAACAGCATGTGCAAAGCCTCTGAGTTGAAAAGAAGCATCAGTCACTTGCTCCCAGGGCTGGCATTTCTGACCAGGCTCTTAGAATGGGGGTCAGCTGCATCCTGGCCTTGCACCTCGAGTAAGGAAGATTTGGAAGAGCTCTGGACAGGAAGGTGTTGAGGTGGGTGCTGGGATCATGGGCAGCTTCTGCTGGTGGGGGTGGTGTCCTGACACCCTGTGTCTTCATCCTGAGCTGCCCTGCATCTGGGTTTCCCTTGTTAGCTCCTGTGGAGAATGGGAAAAGGTAGGGCTGGGCTGGGTGTCCAGGACTCGGTCCTCACCGGACTATAGGGAGTGGGGTTGGAGTGATTTGGGGGAATCAAGAACCACATGGAAATGTTTTGTGAAGAAACTTTGTAACCCTAAGATAATGCTCTTCCTCTTTACTTACTCTTTATTTACTATCTCTTTCTCCTCTTTTCTGCTTCATGCTGGTGATGATTTGGGACCCTTGACGTTGGCCAGCTGGCCCTTAAGAGAAAATACAGGTCATGTCCAGTGGACTGGTTGGGATGTGAGTCCTCTCTTGCTGGGAGGAAACTAACATTTAATGAGCATCAGCTGTGTGCCAGGTAGTGTTTTTAGGCACTTATATGAATTAAGCGTTCTCCCATTTTACAGGCAGGGAAATAAAGCTTAGAGAGTTTAAGGGACTTGCCCAGGTCATAGAGCTGGAAATAACCAGCACAGCTGGACTCTGACTGAGGGCTTTGAGGCTTCTGGCTTTAGGGCTGTGGTCTTAGCGCTGGGTTAAGCTGCTGCTTCTCACAAGGTGGGAGCTGTGTCTTCCTCTTTGTAACTTGGCACTGGTTTCTGGCTCCCATCGGGGCTCAGGTTTTTGTTTTTGTTTTTATTTATTTATTTTATTTTTTTAAGATTTTATTTATTGAGAGCAGGGGCAGGGGGAGAGAGAAAGGGAGAAGCAGACTCCCCACTGAGCAGGGAGCCCGAAAGAGGGCTTGATCCCAGGACACTGAGATCATGACTAGAGCTGAAGTCAGATGCTGACTTGGCTGAGCCACCCAGGCGCCCCTTTTTTTTAATGTTCTATGGAAGTATGATATGCATACAGAAAAGTGCACACATTATAAATGCAGAACTCTGTGAATTTTTGAAAACCAAATGTACCCACGCAAACTAGCCCCCAGATCAAGAAGCAGAGATTAGGGGCGCCTGGGTGGCTTAGTTGGTTAAGCGACTGCCTTCGGCTCAGGTCATGATCCTGGAGTCCCGGGATCGAGTCCCGCATTGGGCTCCCTGCTCAGCAGTGAGTCTGCTTCTCCCTTGGACCCTCCTCCCTCTCGTGTTCTCTCTCTCTCTCTCTCTCTCAAATAAATAAATAAATAAAATCTTTAAAAAAAAAAAAACAGAGATCATCCGCATTCTGGAAGCCCCTCTCCTGTTCTTGTCCGCAGGACAGAGTCACCACGGTCCTGAGTGGAATGCCCTAGATTTTGTTTTCAAAGAAAATCTGCCTCTGTTCTGTTGCTCGTAGCTTGTCCATTGTCACTGCAGTGGTGTATTTCATTGCGAGAATGCATCACAGTGGTACTCTTTGCGGGTATTGTTTTCAGATTTATTTATTTATTTGAGGTGAGGAGGGGCAGAGGGAGAAGGAGAGAGAATCCTCAAGCAGACTCCCTGCTGAGCGCAGAGCCCCACGTGGAGCTCAATCCCACGACCTGAGATCACGACCTGAGCCCTGAGATCATGACCTGAGCCGAAACCAAGAGTCAGACGCTTAACCAGCTGAGCTCCCCAGGCGCCCCCCGGTGTTACTCTTTAACTGACAGTGAACACTGGGGTAGTTGCCAGTCTGGAGCTATTACAAAAAGTAACGGCTGTGAACGTGCAAGTGCATGTCTTTCAGTGCCATGAGTATGTGTTTCTGTGGGGTCTGTTTCTAGGAGGGAAATTGTAGGGTCATCAGTTCACGTGTTCAGCTTTATAGATTCTTCCAGACAGTTTCTCCAGGTAGCGTTCCCTGTTTACATCCTCCAAGCAGTGTGTGAGTGAGCGTTCTGGTTGCTCCACATCCTTGTCAGTACTTGATAGTCTACGTTTTGGCCATTCTGGTGGGTGTGTAATGGTATAGCACTCGTTTTGATTTGTAGTTTTAATTTGTATTTCCCTGATGCTTAATGAAGCCAGGGCTGAGTTTTCGAATTAGATGTGTTTGGGATAGCTCTGGAATTGTGATGCTTTGAGCACAGCTCAACACAGTGAGTGCTGGGCAGCTGTTGACCATCTTTTGGTTATACAGACGTTTGGGGCTTGGGGACCCCCTGGGCCCTCTTGGTGGGGTTTTCCGATAAGCAGGGGGACCTTAGCAGAACTGACTGGTTTGCATCCCTCGCCTCTCTTCAGAACATGAAGAAGAAGGAAGGAGCAGCTGGGAGTCCCCGAGCACGGCCCGCCAGCACAGGAGGACTGAGCCTGCTTCCCCCGCCCCCGGGGGGGAAGTCCTCCATCCTGATCCCCCCGCCTGTGGAGCAGTTGTCTGGGGGGGGATCCCTCGTCCAGACAGCAGTTGCTCCCAGTTCAGGTCAGTGCTCGGGAGTCACTGTACTTGCTGCGAAAGCTGCACCTGCGGGTTCCTCTCCCTGCAGGTGCAGCTGGGGCCCCGTGGTGCTTCCTCCTTCACTCACACTGTCCATCATGTGGTACCTGTCTGTGACACCACGAAGCTCATTCTGCCCAGACTGGGTAAGGGGTTCCTCTCTTCCCTGATACCTGCCACGTCCCCCCCTCAGTGCCTCTGTCTACCCCCGATGGGTGGGGGCTGCAGCTTGTTGGTTGTGACACCGATTTGCTATGAAAGCATCAGCATGTGGGTTCCTGGTTCTTAGAAGCTGCTTAGTGTTTGTCGAGTGGGTGGGTGGGTGGTAGAGACATGGTCTGCTCATATCTGGTAGGAGACAGGAGTCCTGGGCACAAAGACCAATTGTATGGGTCCACATATGACCAGCCAGGATGATGTGGGGAGGCTCCATGGAAAAGGTGGCATTGGAGGTGGGCCTTGAAGGAAGCAGATGGGGGCAGGGGACGCTTGGCGTTCCAGACAGAAGAGTGTGAATAAGGCTCAGATTTTTAAACACCTGGTGTGTATAGGGAAATGGATGTAGCATAAGTATGCCAAGGTGAGTGGTAGAAAATAAAATCGGGGATTTAGTTTAGAGCAAGGTCCTTGGTAAGGCCCTCAGGAGGCTAGCAAGCCGAGAGGCAACTCGCCCAGCACGCTATGCTGGTGCTTGTTCTAAGGTGTAAAGGAATGCCTTTTGGTGACCCTGGGATTCCAGAAGTTAGTGCCCAGTACCAGCCACCGATAGAGATGGGGAGCTAGCCCATTTCCTTGGCCTCCCCACCCTACCCGCCCAGCCTAGCCGATGTTCCAAGCCTTCCCCAGGCTGGGTGATTTCTCCATACAGATCTCACTAGGTTCTAGAGGACAGGATTGCAGGAAGCCTGCTTTCTTTCCCTTTTAAGGGTGTGGACATAGGCTTCCCCATCTGCCGATCAGGCTTCCAACCTCAGCCTTGTGGGGGATTCCCAGCCCAGGAGTGGGCAGGAGTAGTGGTCAGCCAGCCTCTGCCACAGAACGAGGAACCATTCTTCCAGCATTGTTTCTCAGAGTAACAGGACCACCTGCCTTGGCATCACCAGGAACGTGGACAGGAATCTGTGTTCCTAACATTATTTGTATGCTCACTGAGGTCTGAGAGCCACTATCTTAGGCCTTCCCTCGGTTACTGATGCATGTTTAACATCTAATATGGAGTATCTACTATGTGCCAGGCAGTGTTTTAAGCCCTGGGAATGTTGCAAGTACAGCACCAAGTTCCCGCTCTCAAGGGCTTATGGTTTGTTTTGTTTTGTTTTAAGATTTTATTTATTTATTTTGAGAAATCGAGAGTGATGGGGGCAGAGGGAGAGGGAGAATCTCAGGGAGACTCCACTAGGAGCACAGATCCCAATGTGGGGCTTGATCTCATGATCCTGAGATCATGACCTGAGCCAAAGTCAAGAGTTGGACACTTAACTGACTGAGCCACCCAGGCGCCCCAAGGGCTTACATTCCAACGTACAAGACAGGCAGTTAGGATGTCTGCACAGACAAAATGGTGTCAGATAATGAGCCACGAAGAGCTACCATTTCTTGAGCACTTAGTATATCCTGTAAACCAGACTGGCTGAGTTCACATTCTGGCTTATCAATCATGTGATAGTCAGAAGATTGCCTGCTTCTCTGTGCCTCAGTTTTCTCGTCTGTAGGATGGGGGCAGTCATGATAGCCTATGGTGTGGGTTTCTTGTGAGGATCAAATGAGCTGATCCGTGAACAATACCTAAAACACTAAGTGCTTGTGTTTGTCAGGTCTCGTTCCACTAATGTCATTATCACCACCGCGTGCTGGGCCTTCTCCAAGCATTCACTGTATTAGCTCCTGCGGCGCAGACCGGTTCTGTGAAGTAGTCACTGTCACCGTCCGTCACCCCCGTTTGAGAGATAAGGAGACAGACTCGAGGGATGCGTGTCAAGTCACACAGTTGGTTCTGGCCTGTCCTCCCCCACGGACTGTGATGGGTCTGAAGGAGACAGTGCACGATAAGCACTTGGCGAGCTACAAAACTAAATCCTTGAGGGCCCTCGGGATGCTACCTGGTCTCCTGGCCCAGAGCAGATCAGAAATAGCAAATTGGTGGGAGGGCGGAGGGAGGAAGGCGCCGGGCCTTTAGCAGGGACAGCAGCACAGGGTGAGGTGCTGGCAAAGCACAGAGGCGGGCACAGTAGCCCCATGTGCCCCCACCTTGATGAAGAGATACACACAGATACTGGCTTCTGTGTTGCTGCTTCTGGAAGGCTCGCCGCAAACCCTAACCACTTTGGGTCCCAGCACTTGGCACATTTCTGGAGCATAACTTTTTCATTCAGTTGATCCAGACCCTGGACTGAGGGCTTTATGTGAAGATGACCTTGCGTCGTCGGTGGGCGGGAGATTCAAGAAGCCAGGGCGGGAGAGAGTGAATTTTAAACAGATTGCCAACACATAAGCAGTTGGAAACAAGGTCAGCTTCAGGCATGAGTGATGGATGGTGTGTGACTCGTCCTCACTGGCACCCTGCCTTCCACCTTGTATGTATATGGCTTTCCACTTTTCTCCAGGAGCCCCCAAGGGCTCATGAACAGGTGGAAATGTGGCAGCTTGTTTGTTTGTTTGTTTGTCCCAGAGCAGGTCTCTGTGTGTCTTTCTCGGCCACCCGGAATCATGAGACTGATTTCAGGGTCACTGAGACCAGCAGAAAGAGAGACTTCTGACTCCTTTGTCTCCTTTTCTTCTCTCCCTGCCTGGCGGATTTGGGGACATCAGTAGGAGGTGCCACCATGTCCTGGCCGCAACCCAAGCCTGCCACGACTGCCACCACCGACATCTGGGGAGACTTTACCAAATCCACAGGGTGAGGAGAGGGTCACATTTTTGTGGCGGGACTGGGGCCAGGGCTGTGTCCCTAGAAACCTGGGGTTGTTCCAGATGCTTTTCTTCTGGCGTTTGGAGCAACCGCTCGGACTTGGACGTTTTCAGGCCAGCCAGAGGGCAGAGCCCCAGAGTGCCTGCTTTGGGTGGCATACGTCTCTCCATGAAGGCTTTTCACTGCTCTCTACTGCTAGGTGACCTGGGGCTACACTGTAACTCTTCCGGGTCTTCCAACGACCTTTGGCTTGTCCCCAGTAGCAGCTCCCCTCTTCCCCGACGCCACACTCCCCACCCCTGCCCCAGCTAATCCCAGAACACTGGGCAGAACTAGCCTTGGTGCTAGCCTTGGCCTGTCCATGGTCTCTTGCCTTCTCTGCCTCAATAAAACTTCACGCCTTTCCTTGGAGTCGAGGTGAAGAGATGCTAAAAACTCACTGCACCGTTGTTTATAGGGGTAGTCTGCAGGACAGGACTCAGCGCGGGTTTTCCAGAGAGAGGTCGGTTAGACGCTACAGACCTTATGGCCTCTGCTCGCTCAGTCTTGCTTTTGTGGCTCAAAAGCAGCCATAGATGGTGTGTAAAGGAACGGGCATGGCTGTGTGCTAGTAACACTTTATTTACAGAAACAGAGAACTAGATTTGGTCTCTGGGCTATAGTTGGCTGACCCCTGCTCTAGAACATTCAGGGACTGACTTCTTGGAGCTCTTTTTGCCCAGAGAGAAGCCACATTTTATCGACTTTGTATTTTCAAACATCTAAACTCTCCCACCCCTCCCTTTTTTCCTTTTACAGGTCGACTTCCAGCCAGACTCAACCAGGCACAGGCTGGGTCCAGTTCTGATCTGAGTGCAACCCCTCTTTCTCCTCATACAATTTCTGGAAAGGAGCCACCTCACCTGGGCCAACGGAAGGGGGACGAAGCACTCCCAGCCAGCCTCTGTTTGGAGCATGACTCCTCTCCTCCTCGCCCGACTTTCTTGACAGACTGGCATGTTAGGCAGTAAATTGGCACAGTGTCACACTGTTTGCTGGGACTCGAGCGTGCAACCACAACACAGGAGGAGGAACGCTCCAGCATCCCCGTCCCTGTCCGTCTCTTGACGTGAGAGACTCTGAGACTGCTGCTTCCATCGCAGTGACCCATATTAAACACAAGCCCCCAAAGCAAAAGAAGGGGTTGAGCGTGCTCCCTGGCTTCAGCTGGGCCCTTCTCAGTGGTTACAGGCGTCCCGTGATCACTGTCCAGAAGGAGGGCCTTCTGCACTCCCATTGGCTGTAGCCACTTCATTCAAGGTGCCTTCAGAGGGGGGGAGTCCTTCCTGATTTCTGGCAGGTTTATAGGCTGCAGCTCGAACAGCTAATCAGGAGGGAAATCAAGAGTATTAGTCAGCTTTTAAAAAATCTTTAATGTTTGCTTTGCTAACGTGCTGATCTGCACTAACTTGCCTTTGCAAAAGGGACTGCTCCTGCAAGATGCCCCAGCAGGGGCCTCGGAGAGTATTCCACCCTGTCTGCCGCAGGAACTGCTCTGAGCTTCAGAAAGCAGTGTTCGTCTTGGCCAAGTGGCCTGGCTGCCGGGTCTTCTGAGCCAGGTGGGCAGTGCCGGGCTGAGGCAGGCGCCAGAAGCGTGTTTGGGCCTGAAAGCCGGCACTGTTCTCGTGGAGGTGGGGGGTCTGGCTGTCCTGTCCACCGACAGCTCTCTGGGTTCACAGGCTCCCAGCACAGTTCCCAGGGGCCTTGGGTTTTCTCCTTGCTGTGGTTTCTGAAGTGCCTTGTCTGCAGACAGCCTCCTATTTTCGTTTCTCCTTCAGAGACTGTACATGACAGAAGGAGTTCTGAGTGAACTGGAAGCCTGGGGTTGCCTGTATTATGGTTTATGAGAAATAATTTTATCTGAGCACACCTCGAAATTTGCTTTTCTCAGCATTCTTTACCTCTTAATTGAAAAATCGATTTTTTGAAGGGTCAAGACAATGAACTGAAAAAAAAAAAGTGTTGGCCTTTTTGTGGGACCAGATTCCGAAGATAAAAAAATAAATATTTTTACTTTTGTCAGTGTATGTCAAAGATGAACATGTTTTTGGCAGCATGGCCACTAAGCCGTCCAGGGTGCCACAGCTAGACTCATAGCCACCTCTCACCACTGATCGTGTGTCCAGATTTAAAGTCTGGTGTGAGGGTGTCAGATTAGCCAGAATAAGAGAATTGGGTCTTGTTGCCCTAAGGCAACCAGTAACTTCTCCCCTGTGCATCTGGAAGAGCACCGTCTTTTTAGCTTGTAATGTGGGAGGGGGCCCCTGCCTCCCCCCAAGACCTCTCCATGGAAGCATCTTCCTAAATAGTAAGGGTCTACAGTCATGCAGAAGCCAAAAACGAAAGGCCCCAGCACTTACCAGGCTCGAGGGTTCGGTAAGAAAGCTGCAGTTTTTGTTAGTTATGGAAACCGCTGCTCTGGCTAATAAACCGTGTTAAGAGGGGGACATAGAAAATTAGAATGAAGGGTCCTCTGCCCTTGGAGTAAGAGTAAGGAATTTGCATCAGAGGAGTCTCAGGAGTAGTAAACTTTATGTCTGTTGCCCATTACATCCCATCTTCTTCCTAAGTACTTGAAGGCTGGAAAAGGAAGCTTACCTTGAAGGAGCCCTTCGTTGAGTGGAAGAACCTCCCCTTGGAGGTGGGCTCTTGGGTTCTGGAGATGGACCTGGGCTTTGGGTCTAGGCTCCCTCCTGGTTAGGTGGTGACCGCAGGCTCCGTCCTTAAATGTCACTCACAGGAGGCATAGATGGACTAGCAGGTGCCCATATCCCATAGTTTGGCCTTAATTACCTTCATCTAGAATCAGATAACTTACCCTGAACCATTACTCAAAATGGTGGTGAGGCCTCTGGTGAAGCAGCCGTCAAGGATCTAACCCGAAAAACACCTTGACAGATCTGTGAGGGGTGGGGGTGAGGCAAGAAACATTTTGGTGTTCTCCATCACCAACTGGAATCCTGGCTGGGAAAAAAAAAAAAAAACCCTGCTGTGGGACTAGGGTCCCCAGGAAAATCCCCACCACCAAACCAGGCTTCTCTTCACTCAAGACACCTGACTGGAGCTTCCAAGTTGGTGGGGGTTGGGGGGATGTGAGGCCTGGGCTGCGCTCTACAGAGCAGGGGGATTGAATGCCCTGACAGACGGAGGTGGCTCCCACAATTGCCACCACCAGGTGTGCACATCTCATGTAATCTCCTTCCAACGTAGGCCAGACCCGTGACTTCTGAGCAGCCTGAGAAGGGCAAAGGTGGCAAGATGTTTCCATGATCACGTTACAGAACATGACATCTGTCCTGCTGTCCGGACATCTGTCCAGAGACAGACCCTCTCTCCCTGCCTTTGGAGAAGCAAGCTGCCATGTGTGTGCTGCCCCAGTTGGAGGGTCAAAGAGGCAAGGAACTAGGGCAGCCTCAGGCTGACCGCCAACAGGGGACCAAAGCTCCTGGTCCAGCAGTCTGCAAGGAACAGAGCACTGCCCGCCCAAACCACGGGAGCCTGGGAGCCTGGAGGCCGGTCCTTCCCCAGCTGGTCGTTCAGATGAGACCCAGCCCTGGCCAAGGCTTGACTGCAGCTGTGCAGAGGACCCGGCCAAGCTGGGCCCAGACTCCCGACCCAGAGAAACAGCCAGTAAATATTTTAAGCTGCTAAGTTTGTGGGGATACTGTTACATGGCAATAGATGACTAAGAAGTGAGCAAAACGTATTTGAAGCGGGAGTCTCAGAGAAAAGCATCTGGACAGATTCAAGGCCTCTGTGGCCTTGGCAGCTCACTTCACATGCTCCTTTGGGCCTTGTTGACAGCTGTTGCTTGGTGACGCTTACTCCGTGCTAGGCACTGTTCCATGCACTTGGCATAAAACTCGTTTTGCCATCACATCAGCCCTACAAGGTAGGTACTCACCTGTTTTACAAACGATGAGACTGAAGCAGTGAGATTAGGTAGTTTGCCCGAAGTCACGTGGCTGCTAAATGCTGGGTTAAGAGCTGGTTTAGAACCCGGGCGTCTGGCTCCAGCATCCATGCTTTTAATCAGGTTGATCTGCGCAACCAGGGCTGCCTCTAGGGCTGGCTCAGAAGACCTGGTTAATCCGTGGAAGTTCCCATTCTCCTAGTAGATCAAGAAAGCCACAATATTGCAGGTATCAAATGGCAGGCCAAGGGTGGGGCTTTGCCTCCTAGGTGATCAGAAGCCACTGCCATGCATCACGGCACATAGTAGGCTCTCAGTAGCTGTTGATTCCTCTGAGCGGAGAGTGACGGGAGGATGCCGTGCTCTGTGGGCAGAATGGACCGGAGTTGGGAGAAGGCCAGTTTTTCCTTACTGCAGCTTGAACATGGATGTTTTAATGTTTTCTTCCAGATTACAGATGTAACCCAGGTACGAAAACAAAACCACAAAGAATATTAGCGATCATCCCAAGCATTCCTTGGTTTGTAGGAACATGGGCCCACATCTGCCTCTGTCTTCATGTGGCCTTCTCCCTGAGTCTCTGTGTGTGTCCTCTCCCTTTCTTGTAAGGACACCCTGCACTGGATTTAGGGCCTTAGGTGTATCGGTGGACCTTAAACCCAGGACGATTTTATCTCAAAGTCCTTAATTATATAATCCTTAATTATATCTGCAAAGGTCCTATTTCCAAATAAGGTCACATTCACAAGTATTGGGGGTTGGGACTTGAACATATCTTTTGGGGGGACACAATTCAACTCGCCACAGTCTACCCACTCCAAGGTCCATCAGTAGTAAGGCATGGGTTATATAAATTTAGATACATCCATATAGTGGAATACTAGATTTTGGGGGGAAAACGGAATGAAAAAGCTCTTGATAGGGGCGCCTGGGTGGCTCAGTTGGTTAAGCTTCTGCCTTCAGCTCAGGTCGTGATCCCGGATCCCTGGGATCGAGCCCCACCTGCTTCTCCCTCTCCCTCTGACTCTCCCCTCCACTTGTTTTCTCTCTCAAATAAATAAAATCTTTTTTTTTTTCTTAAAGCTATTCATATAGAGGTAAGGAAGTATTGCTGAGCTCTATCAAGGGCAGGCAGGAAGGTACAGAATAAGGTGTAGATAGAATATGTTATTTTGCATAAATGGGAAGGAAAGCTACTTTTATGTGCATAAAATGTCTCTGGAAATGTACACAGGAAATAGCACCCCACAAGTTGCCTGCAGGTGAGAACTGGGTGCCTGGGAGACGGAGATGCTAGACACCAGGAGATACTTTTACTTGATAGCTTTGTTTGAATCTGACCCATGTAAATGTACCACCTTTTCAAAGCAAGAAAGAAAAACTACATTTAAAAGGTCATCTGTCATATCAATACTCAAAGATACGGAGCAGGGTGAGCATTTTAGTGTCTTTTCATCTTACTATATATAAGCAGTAAATAAATTGTATTTTTTGTTTTTTACAAATACGGGCTTAGTGTTCTGAAACACTTCACTTAATAACATAACCATTTCTCCAGGCATTGACTGTTCTTCTCTAACATTTGGAATGACTTCATGGTTTTCCATTAAACGAACCACCCAAGATTATATATGTTATTGCTGGACCTTTCAGTCTTCCCAATTTTTTTGCTATTCAAGTTGGACCTTATAGAAAGACTTTGCAAGTAACCCTTAAGATATCAGTGAATCCAGTTAATCAGAACGCCCCGTCCTCTAAGCTTCCTGGTTAATGTGGTTTTACGGATGGTGGGCAGAGTCCAACCCAGCCTAGCACCCGGATTTGGCAGGCATTTGGCCTTAGCAACCCTGGGGTGGAGATTCCAGTCACTTGTTTTCCAGTTACCTGAGCTGCGGATTTAGAACCCTCTGCAGTGAGCAGGTGAGCCCCTCGTGCGACTCGCTTCGGGTGGCTGGTCTTGGGGTCGCTGGGCGGAGCACCATCTAGTTATGGGGCAGGGTGGCCAGTGGGCAACAGTTCTGGGGACTCAGTTGACCCACTGGTCAGGCTGAGCTGAGCAGAGCCACTGACTCGGCACAGCAGGGACACAGCCTCGTCATAGAGAGGGGGGCCAGAGGCCTCCCGAGGAGGCCTGGGGTACATATGCGACTCCCCTGCAGCAGGGTCCTGTGGGCTCTGGGGTAAGAGGGTCAGGAGAGAGCTGCTGTGTTTGCTGTCCCTCCCAAAGTCTCACATCAGGGAGCATAGTATAGAGAGGAAAGAAGGGGGGGATTGAAAGCCAAAGAACTCACTGCCGTGCGCATCCTTGGGCGAGTGACTGTACCTCTCTGAGTCTCGGTTTCCTCATCCATAAAATAGAAATAATCCTAGAACCTGCTTTGCAGCCTAGATCCTGTTTCACAGAGCGTTCAGAGGGGACTGAGGATAGCATGAGAAAATGGAAGCCACGGCAGCCCGCACAGTGTGGCACGCAGCCGGTGGAGGCTGCCTTCAGGTGCAGGTGCTGGTAACCAAGGGACCCCTGGTGGAGGCAACAGGCAGGTCTGCTGGCAGGAGGGACAGGGATGGGGGCCTGAGCCTGGACCCTGGTGCTGGGAGGAGCTCTCTGGAGTGAGGGCTCTGCAGGAACGCAGGATCAGCAGTGGACTGGTGAGGCCATGAGCCTGTCAGGGCCTGGGTAGGGACCCAGCAAGTCTGGGGACTCCAGACAGGGTGACACAGACCTGGGCCATGCTGGGGTACCTGGGGGCCAGCTGTGCTTACTGGCAGATGTCAGTCAGCCCTCCCTTGTGCCCTTCTCCTCCCAGCCTCACAGCTCCACCTCCCCATCCCCAAACCCCAGGGATTGACCCAAACCTTTCTCGACTCACAGCCCTGGCCCAGGCCACAGCCTTGCCCGCACCATCCCAGGGTGTCAGGGCTTGAAGGCCACACTGGCAGCCTCAAGTGCCGTTTCTCAGATGTAAGACCCAGGCCCTTCTCTGACAGATAGAAAACTCCCACTCACCCCCTCCTACCCACCTATGGCTGCTTTCCAAATATAAAATCATAAAATTAGGGGCGCCTGGGTGGCTCAGTCGGTTAAGCTACTGCCTTCAGCTCAGGTCCTGATCTCAGGGTCCTGGGATCGAGCCCCGAGTGGGGCTCCCTGCTCAGTGCAGAGCCTGCTTCTCCCTCTGCCTCTGCCACTCCCCCTGCTTGTGCTCTCTCTCTCTCTCTCTCTCTCTCTCTCTGTTAAATAAATAAATAAAATCGTAAATCATAAAATTAAACATGCTTTTTCAAAACAAGCGCACCCCTTTCTCTGCCCTAGAGATTCAGAGCTGCCTCCTCCTTTGAAAATGGATGATTTGATTCAATGCTTTGGAGAACAGAGGGAGACTGAGGCCCAGTGTGCGGATAGAATCTAGCTTACTGTTAAATGACAGATCACGGTTTAGTTTCGAAAGCATGGTTTCCTCGGAGTGCCTGGCTGGCTCAGTCTGTGAAGCTTGAGACTCTTGATTCCGGGTTTGTGAGTTTGTGCCCCACTTTGGGTGCAGAGATTCCAACAACAACAACACCAACAAAAAGCACGGTTTCCTCTATGGTCTGATCCCTATCCCATCTGGGCAAGGCACATGAGTTTGAGAGAAAGAGTGGGTAGCAGATGGAGTTCCGCCATTTCACAGATGAGCAAACTGAGGCCAGAGCGCCTCAGGCTAGGTTGCAGGGCAAGCAGGAAAACGTTCTCCTGCGGGTGGCAGTCATCGAAGCCTCAGTACTGTTACATGGTGCGCTCCGAAGGCGCGGTCAGGGAATAACCCCTCAGTCTGGCTGGCGATGCGTGGAGGCCAGAGCTTGAGTTTTAGACCTTCGAGGCCGGGCCAGGGAACACAGGCGAGACCACAGCGGGACTCTGCAGCTAAGCGTAGGCATTTCCCCTCATGCAAAAAGGAGCGAACAATCCCTGTTTGCTGCGTTGTCTGGAGCAGCAAACGAGACCGTGTTGGAAAAACCCTCAACCCAGTACCCGCCACCAGCAAGCGCTCAACAGTTTCGGGGCGCTGCATTTGTCCCTGCCGCCGCCACGCTGGGACCCGGGGACGCGACGCGCCCTTCACCCCGGGCTACGCGGGACCGCGGGCGGGGCGGGCACTGGCGCTGGCCCCGCCCCCAAAGCAGACTCCGCCTCCGCCCCATCCAGGACATGCCTCCATCATCTGTCCCCGCCCCCCCGTTCACGCCCCGCCCCGCCCCTCCCGGCCCGTGTGGCGGCGGCGGCGGCGGCGGCGGCGGCAGCGGCGGCGGCGGCGGCGCGCGAAGGTAGGAGGCCGCGGGCGCGCGCTCCGGCGGGCGGAGGCCGCGGGGCTGAGGCGGCGGCGCGCGCGGGCGGGAAGGCGGGCGCGCGCCAAGGGGCGGGCCGGAGTTGCCGTCCCCCGGCCCTGGGGAAACCGTGCGCCCTCGCCGCGTCCCCGCACCCCCGGCTCTGCGGGCGTCCTGCGTGCCCCCCCGCTCCAGACCCTGCCCCGACTCTCGCGGGCTGGGGGCCGGGCGCGGCGGGGGCCTGCCGGGCTCAGCGGCCTGAGGCCCCGATGTGGGCCCCCGTGCCGGGTGCCCTCGTCCCGCCGGCTGGGCCGCCGCGGGAGGCCCTTCCCCAGCGTCGCCACAAACAGCAGCTCCCGCGCTGCGTCTTCCTGTGGGCCCGACACCGTCCTTGCTGTCCTCGCGCGGGAAGGCATTTCGCCCTCGCTGCGGCCCGACGGAGTGCAGAGTAGCCCCATCTTACCGATGAGGAAACTGAGGCCCAGAGCGGTCAATTGAGTGGCCCAAGATGGCACAGCCTCTGCAGGGATTTGGGCCCTCCTCGGGTTTCTCAACGTGGGGCCTACGGTTGGCATTTTGAATGGTCTCCGTCTTGATTTTTATGCAAACCCAAGAGGACTGTGGTCTGGGCCAATGTCTGCTCCCATGGTGGCCAGTCTCCCCAGCTCCCCCTGGGACTGGGACTTGTCTGGGGGATTGGGACACTGTGGGGCAGTGTCCATCAGGGTACCCTCTGTCTGTTTTCATCTGAGATTTCCTCTTTTCCTTAGATGGGCTCATAGCAGGTGCTTAATAAATAAAACAAGTCCTGTGTTAGGAGCAGACCGAGGCTAAGGCCAGGCTGGGCTCCTTAGTTAGGAGCAGGGTTCAGAAAAGACCTCAGGAGTCAGAACTCCTCGATCTTGAGGATTTGCCTGACTTAGCTCCTCCTCTCCCCAGGCTTTCTCTCAAGCCCTGGAGATGAGGGCCAGCCCTTGGACACTAGGCACCCCTCCCACTCAGGGGTCCCCTGTGGGGGATGCTGTCAGGTTTTTACCCTGAGCTCCTGGGGTGTTCCCTGGGGGTCCTTCTGGGGTCTGTGGGTGACATCTTTTATGGCCAGGACTTGCCCAATGTGACGCCCACCAAAGCTCAGGGGAATTGTTTCTTTTTCTTTAATTTCTTTCATTTATTTCCTATATTATTCCTATATCATTCCTAGTCTCTTAGCATTCATTCATTCATTCATTCATTCAACAGCTGTTCATGGAGCGCTGGCTGTGGAGACAGCATTGAACAAGGCCAACTTGGTCCCTGTCCTTGGAGGAGATAGAGAACATACATGTTAGAGAAAATAGTGTATGACTATGGGCAGGGACACCACTTTAGTTGGGAGGTCAGGATTAGCTCTCTCAGAAGGTGATACTTTTGAGTCAAGATCTGGTTGACAAGCAGGAATCAGCCATGCAAAAGAGGGAAGAGCATTGCAGGCAGAGAAGTGGCAGGTGCAAAGGTCCTGAGGTGGGAGCGTGCCTGATGTGTTTTGATGAGAATCAAGGCCAGCATGGCTAGGGTGGCATGAGCAAGGGGAGAGAGGGAAGGGGATGATGAGGTGGGAGAAGTGGACTGGGGCCAGATTGGGCAAGCCTTGTAGGCTGTGGCCAGACTTTGAATTTCGTTATTTTATTTTGAGTGTGATAGGAAGAGTGTGTGTGTGTGTGTGTGTGTGTGTGTGTGTGTGTGTGTGTGTGTGTGTGTGGCGTGGGGGGGAGGGACATTGAGCAGAAGAGGGATGTGATCTCCATTGCATGAGAATAGACTGGAACTGAGGGACAAGAGTGGAAGCAGGTAGACCTATGAAGAACCATCTCAGCAGTGCAGGCAAAAGATGGCAGCAGCTTATATAATACACATCCGAGACCCAGGGTGGTGCTTGGCACACAGTAAGCGCTACATAATGGTAGCCATTGCTGTTATTGTTCAAAACTTTGGAACCAGGCATGCCTGGGTCTCACATGTGGCTCCAGCTCTTCGTGCTGGGTAACTTTGAGCAAGTTATTTAACTTCGCTGGGCCTTAGTGTTGTCATCTGTAAAGTGGGTAGAACAGTACTGGCGTCACAGGGCTATCAAGAAGGTTAAAACAGACAAGGTACAGATGCAAAGTTACGGACAGAGGGCCGGGCTCATGGTTGGTTCAGTGTTTTTGTTCTAATTTCTGGTCAGCTGTAGGAGAATAAAGGCATAAGTGGGTAAGAACACGGATGTGTTTGAAATGCATGAGTAATCTCTGAGGGATTTTTTTGGCTGGTTCCTGCCGCTAGATCTGGCAAACTGCAGGCTTGGAGGGTGGGCAGAGGCCAAGCAGGCTGGGAGGGAACAAGTGCAAAGAGTGTCTCCTCTGTATTTATTCGCCAAACAATGGCTGACGTACGCTACTGTGTACCAGGCACAAGGTTCTAGAATGGGTACTGGGAAGAGCCAATAATAGCAGTGGTAGTAATGATGACACTTAATAAGAGCCAACACTTATACACTCCTTAATAGCGTGTAATCATTTGTTTTTAAGATTTTATTTATTTGACAGAGAGAGACACAGCGAGAGAGGGAACACAAGCAGGGGGAGTGGGAGAGGGAGAAGCAGGCTTCCCGTGGAGCAGGGAGCCCGATGTGGGGCTCGATCCCAGGACCCTGGGATCATGACCTGAGCCGAAGGCAGACGCCCAATGACTGAGCCACCCAGGCGCCCCAAGGGAGTCCCATTTCTTTCTTTTTTTTTTTTTAAAGATTTTATTTATTTATTTGAGAGAGAGAATGAGAGAGAGAGAGCACATCAGAGGGGATAGGGTCAGAGGGAGAAGCAGACTCCCTGCCGAGCAGGGAGCCCGATGTGGGGGGAGTCCCATTTCTTAAGAAGAATTGGAAATATGTTTTGGGGAACACATAGCAGTCTCTGCCACACCACATCCAAGCACACAGCTAAGCAGAGATCACCTTATTGAATCCTCATGACAGAAACAGTCACCACCATTATCATCCCATTTTACAGATGAGGAAACTGAGGCTCAGAGAGCTGAAGTCACTGGCCCAGGTCACGCAGCTGGTAGGGAGGCATAGTCAAGACTGGAGTTGGATGCTGAAGCTATAACGTCCAGACGTTTTCTATGAGGAATTCAATCACTGTTTTGAGATTTGACTGCAGATGTGGCACACACAGGGTTTAGATGTGATTTCTTGGGATCTAGAGAACCCAGTTGGACTCTAGGGGGAGAACTCAGGGCAGAGCCAAGGGTTCTGGCATTCTGCTCCCTTCCCCTAATCCATTAGGGCACTGGCTGGGGGAAGGCACAGGATAGTTCAGTTCACCAAGCACATCTGGGGCCCCCTCGGTGCCAAGCTGGGCAAGCAGGGGTGGAGATCCTGGCCTAGGGGGCGTTTGTGACCTCCCCGCTGCTCAGGTTATGGGTGTGCAGCCTATAGAGGGGACTTCTGGAGGGTGTCTGGAGGTGGGAAAATGGGAGTCCCAGAGTTTTGTAGTGACAGCTCTCTGCCCCTGGCCGAGTTCACTTCTGCCGAAATTTGGCCTTGGTTGCCATGGCAACTTGGTGGCCCTTACCTTTTTGGCCTGGTGCCCTGTTTCCTGGTTTTCCATTTGCAGAACTGATTTCCTGGTTGAGGTGAGGGGTGCAGCCTGACTGATGTGCATTTATGTAGCACGTGCTGCATTCCTGGGTCTGACCTAGACAGAGTAGTAGAGTCTTAGAGGGAAAATGCCTGGCCTCGCCTTGGAGCACTTATTGGGGGGCTGCCTGGCCCAACTAGAATGAGCTCTGGGTTTACCCCTTCCCTGGGGCATGTCACTTTGAATGGGTGAGAACTCTAACCTCTCTAAGCCTTGGTTTTCTCATCTGGAAATGGGTTGTGGTGGGGATTTAATGAGATAATGCAAGTACGCCTCCTCTGGGACATGGCACTTAGCGGGGCCACAGATAGCGGGACTGATGCTAATGGAAACAGGGACAGCAGCTGCGGTCTGCTCATCGCTCACTCCGAGCCCGCTGGGGTTCAAACCCCTTTACACCTTTCAACCCACTGGATCCTCAGTGACTCTGTGTGGTAGAGGCTCTCAGTCCCATTTTAGAGATGAGGAACAGAGGCTCAGGGAGGTGTCTTGTCCAAGGTCATACTGCTGAGGAGTGAGGAGCGCTGGGACAGGGGAGATGAACAGTTCCATGGGCGCTGGGACTCCCACGTGACCGCAGATGATGCGGCTCAGTCCAGAGTTTCGGGCCTAACCGCTCCAGGCCGCCTCGTTGCTGCAGGGCAGGAACCAGGGGAGGTGGTGGGTGGACCTCTGGCCCTGGGGTACAGGGACTGTCCATTTTGGATTGTCAACGGAGTGAAGTTGATATTTATCGAATGCTCACTGTGAACCTGGCACTGAGTCACATGCTCTTTGTGCCCACGCGGTTTTTGGTGTAATCTCCCAGACAACTCCACGAGATGGGTGCCAGGTATTATCCGCATTTTACAAGGGGGACAATGAGGTTCAGAGAGGCAAAGTTGCTTTCTCAGAGGCACACAGCCTGTGTGTGTGGTGGGGGGTGGGGCGAGGGGATTCCGATCGCTTGGTGTGGGCGATTCCACAGCCTGTGATCTTGGCCCTGAACCTGTTGTGGGAAAAAACGTCACCCCAGCACCCTGGGGGTACAGGCTTAGCAAATCACGTGACCCCCGTCTGGGTCAGCAAAGAAGGTCTAAGACTGGCCTTTGCCGCCTCCTGATACTGACCCCACCCCCTAGGCTTGGAGGGCTCTAGGACCTAGCAGCTGGGGAGGGTGGACAGTGTGTGTGTGTGTGTGTGTGTGTGTGTGTGTGTGTGTGTGTGTGTGTGTGTGTGTGTGTGTGTGTGTGTGTTGCGGGGGAAGGGTCTGGGGGGGTTCTCAGCTCTAGGGCCCCCCTCCTCCCTCCCTCCATCCTACCCCTTTCCCCCCACCTCCTCCCCTCCTTCATCCCCTCCCCCTCTTCATCCCACCCCTCCTCTCCTTCCCCAGCCCCTCCCCCTCCCTCAGCCCCTCCCTCCTCGGTGGTCACATGGGGGCACGGCCGGCTTTAAGCCTAATCTGCCCTGTGCTCAGCACAGCGGTCTGGCGGTGGGATGGGTGAGCTGAGCTGGTCTGTGGGGCCCTGGAGGAGGGTGCCCACAGCTTGCGCCCCATGAGTTTGGGGCCGGAGGGACCGCTGGAGGCCCAGCCGGCACTGGAGACCGTTATCCAGGTGGGTCCTGAGGCCTGAGCCCACCCTGCCCAGGGCAGGGGAGCGTGCGTCTAGCAGGAGTGGATGAGTGGTAGGTGCATCTTGGGGTCATGGGGTGGGAGAGGTGGGTTTGGGGTGCACAGGGGCCCCAGCTTGCAGCTCCCAGCCAAACTGGGGGGTAGAGCGGGTGCTCAGGGCTCAACTGCTACAGCTCCCTTATCCCTGTGCCCCGTGGGGAAAAGGGGATCCCTGCTCCCACATTTAAGGGTTGAGGTGACCTCTGCTAGCACAGTGGAATCCCCATCCATGTAGGGCTGGAGCTGGACTGGAGCCCCCGACACTGTGCCGCCCCGATGGGGTTTGTGAGTGGGCCGTGCGTTTTGGTTGGCTTCTCTGGCCCTCGGTGGGGCCTCCTTCCTGGGGCAGGGGGCACACAGAGAGCCTTCCCATGGGGCTGTTTGCCATTCTACCTCCCAGGCTTCCCTCCATTTGGCATTTCCTGAGGGTATCCTGGGCACCCACACCTTGGGCCGCAGGACTTTGTTCCTCTCCCACCCAGGGGAGCCCAGGGTCCCAGGTCCCCTTCAGAGCTTCTCTCCCCCCCTCCCTTCCCCCAGACCCTGGAGAGCAGCATCCTGAGAGCAGGCCAGGACAAGGGCCTGAGCGTGCAGGACTCAGCCCAGGACTGTCCCAGGACCGCTCGCCTGCCTGCCTGCGTCAGAGAGATTATTACCCGCAACCTCTCCCAGCCTGAGAGCCAAGGTGCTACTCTTCTTTCACCTTCCACAGGCACTGCCTGCACCTTACCCCTCCTCTTCTCCCCCTTTCCCGCAGTCAGGGGCAGTAGGGACTCTCCGTGAGGCAGGCACAGCCCTGTGATGGAGGGACCCATTTTACAGATGAGGAAATGGAGGCTCAGAGGTATATTTGCTCAGAGTTGTTCCCCATGTGGTGCTGCTAGACAGTGGGGATGAGCACCCCGTTTGGCAGCCCGCAGCAAAGAGTTAGACCCAGACACCACGTCCTCTCCCAGGGACAGTGTGTGAGCTGCCTGAATCGGAGATTACAGGGGGAGGGCAGCTCAGCTTAGCGCAGCACTTTGCAGAAGTCTGAGGGGTGGTACTGACCATTCCATGCCCAGGCAGAGAGGCTGCTGGGCCCCTGTTCCTCCTGGTGGGTGGCATCCACAGCCTCATATGCGGTTTGGGAGTCTGGGAAGGGTGTACTTCGTCGCAGCTGGTGTATTCTGTAGCTCTCCTTCGTGGTGTTTCTGGTGCTCTGGCCCCAGTCCTTGTCCAAGCTCAACCTCCTTGGGAGGACCAGGGATGTTGGGGCCCCTAGGAGCCCCAGGCAGGGAGAGACTTAGAGGCCTGTGGTGTGTGTCCAGTTGTCCTGGGGAGCCCGCAGGGTGGGGGGACACTTCTTCTCCCTTTGGCCTTTTCCCCCTCTTCTTCTTCCTCCTTCCCCTCCCAACACGACCCATACTCTCTTAAGCCCTGGCTTCAGAAGTTACGTGTTAAGTGAGGCCTCCCCACTCTCCTGGTGGGGTCTGGTTACCCGTTCCACTCATTTCCAGATCAGCAAAACTGAGGCCCAGAGATGAGTAACAGTTGGAGAACGAAGGAGCTAGAACTCAGGTCTAGTCCCTGCCTCCTAGACCGAGCCTCCCTCCCGCACGTTCTGGGCCTGCTGGGGCCACCCTTCCGCTCTGGTCGTGTCCACTCTGAGTCTAGCTCCAGGCTCGTCTCTCTGCCCCCAGCCGCGCCCCCCAGCCCCTTCTTCAGCTCTGTGTGTGCTCTGCTGCTGCTCAGGGGCCCAGGCCCCTTCCCGCCTCCGGTGTTGGATGTCGTGGGAGGATGCCCCCCTGCGCCCCGGGGGGAGCCAACCTTATGTCTGCTGTCCCTCTCCAGCCCCGCTGCCGGCCCCAGAGATGGCGTCCATGCTGTCACTGCAGGAGGAAAACCAGCTGCTACAGCAGGAGCTGTCCCGTGTGGAGGACCTGTTGGCCCAGAGCCGTGCAGAGCGTGATGAGCTGGCCATCAAGTACAATGCGGTCAGCGAGAGGGTGGGTGCTGCCTCAGGGCCAGGGTGCTCCCCTGAGGCGAGGGCCGGGAGACAGCCGGGCCGGGCCCGGGCACTGGGCTGAAGGTGGGCCCGGAGTCAGGCTGGCCTGGGTGCCCACCGTGGCCCTGCCAGCGTGAGTGGCCTTGAGCAAAACACTGTGCCCTCCCAGTCTGTTTTCTGTCGCGGGGATGCTGATATGATGTGGGCTTGGGAGGAGTCAACGAGCTGATGGAATAAAGTGCCTGTCACCAGGGTATCTCACTCCTATCTGTCCCACGCCTGCTTGGGGTGGGGACAGAGAGTAAGACCCTTAGAGGCCCCTGCCACCCCTCGAGTGTCTGGCCATCTCTCTGTGCTCCCGTGTACAGGGGTCTTGGGGTCCGGCCAGCGGCGGCTGGACACTGAGGCAGGCAGGCCGGAGTAGGCGTGGGCAGCGTTCCGCCGGCCGTCTGGGGCAGCCGCAGACCTGCAGCCGCTCCCCACGGGGGTGAGGCCTCGCCAAGGAAGGAAGGAGAAGCCAGGCCAGCCTCCACGTCCAGACAGGACTCACATTCCCCAGGCACCTGTGCTGCAGGCTTGTGGGGACCCCAGGGCCTGGGCCGGGACTGCACTGCCTCCTTTGGGGCTCCCGGCTTGTGAGAGTGGACGCTAAGGAGTGGGTGGTGGCCGGAAGTTGGTGAGAGAGTTGCCCGAGGGAGGGAGTGTCTAGGTGGGAGATGTGTGGGTGGTGACAGTCATCACAGTAACTACTGTTTATTGAGGCCTTCCTCTGGGCCCGGCGCTTGTTCAGTGCTTCACGTTTGCTGCCCCAGGGTTGAGACCAGTGTGATGCTCATTTAACAGAAGGGATAGCAGGCTCCGAGAGGGACCGCACCGGGCTTGGGGTCACACAGCTGCTGAAGGCTCGTGAAGGCTCAGGCTCTCGACCCCCAGCCCAGGGCTGTGCATTGCTGTTTTGTTTTCTGGGTGTGTTGGGAGTTCCGGGGCGGGGGGGCGGGGGGCAGTTGGAAAGCTGGAAGGACCTTGGACATGAGCCTCTGGATGTAACAAATGGGAGACTGAAGCCCAGAGCCCCCTGTGCGCTAGGCAGAACCACGTTAGCCGAGGATCCCTGGGCTGGGCCTGTCACTCAGGGGCTTGCCTACTCATGTTGGGAAGAGGGGCGTGCATTTATGTGTGTGGTTGCGGGGTGTGCCATTGTCCTGGCATTGGCTTGCCTGGATAGGCCCCCGACTTGTTGAGACTTGCAGAGGAGCAGCGCAGGGGGCCTGGGGTGGCCCGTAGTGCTGGGGACAGTGCAGAGCTAGTTTTCTCAGGTTTGCAGGAGGTATGGAGAGTGGGCTGGCCCGAATCTCCTGTTGTTGGGGGTGACGGGGCCTTGAGCCAGCCCTCCTCCAGTTTAGCACCCTCTCATCTTTTGGCCACTGGCACAGTGTCAGGCCCCCTGGGGGCTGTCTCTTAAATGCCAGCTTCTGACTGACAATGAAGCTGGTGTGCCGCCCCCCCCCCGCCCCCGCCCAAGCTGGCGGGGGAAGAGAACGAGAGGTGGGAGGTGGCAGGTTTCTTTTCTGCTAAGACACAGCTGCTGAGGCTAGGGCTGCAGCAGGCCAAAGGGTGGTGGGGGGGCTGTGGGGGGTGCTGCGTTAGTCTAGAAGATTCCCTCCTGTGGCTGGGGAGGCCCCTGAATAGCATGTAGAGGGAGCCGGGTGTTTCACTTTTCTCAGTGTGAGGTGGTGTGAGTGAGGCCCCCAGCCTGCAGGTGGGGTTTGGATGAGAGTGATCTCCAGGCCTGTCCTGGGGCATGGCCTCCCGGAGAACACCAGAGCCTGGAGATCGCCTTATTACAGATGGGGAAGCAGGCCCAGAGCAGGGCTTGATAGGCCCCATGGTCAGCGGTGGAGCTGGGTTAAGGCCCCCGGTCCGGGCTCTGTGGTCCTGTGACACTCTGACCCTGTTGCCCGCTTGTTCCCATGGTGCAGGTGGCAGGGCCGGCCCGTGTGGCCATAACTGTTACATGTGGGCTGTTTGGAGACCCATCAGTGAGGTTGTTCTGACCCTTGCAACCCCACGGCATCCCTGGGAAAAAGAAGTGGAGGAGAGGTCAGGATCTGTGTCCTGTTGACTGCATGTAGGGAAACTGAGGCGGGGGCTCCCCGTGGCCACCTCCCAGGTCAGAAGGAGAACCCAGGCCCCCCCCATCTTCCTGTCCCTGAGGAGCAGGTGTTGGGCGAGGCAGCTGGGAATGGGAAGGGAAGGAAGGCAGGCCACGCCCCCTGGGCTCCCCCAGTGTCCATGGCAACCTGGACCGAGTGAGTGAATGAATGGCGGGTAGTAGGACAGCGGTTGCTAGGGGAGACAGTAAACTTCTTTCATCCTCAGCTTGGTGACTCGCCTCTTTCCCTTTTGAATTACAAGTTAAACTGAAAGGCTGTTTTGTGAGGGGAGAAGTTTGTACAAAGGGGCGAGGTGTGGCCGGGAGGGGCCCGGGGCTTGGCTGTGAGCACTGTGGAAGCCTGTAGAGCACCCAACGACTGCCTGAACCCCCCTAAATCACAGCAGCAAATAGCACCTGCTTCACACAGATGTGTAAAGCACACAAAGCAGGGGCCCCGATCAGACCCCACCCGGACACACACAGATATCACATGGAAACACAAGTCCCCCATAGTGATACACTCCGATTCGTGGAGTGGACACAGCATAAGTCTCCCCCGCAGCCAGACGCCACACAGTCCCCCCCTGCCCCCATTCACAGCACATACTGCCCAGGCGCACAGCCACACCACTGAGCTACCCCATCCTGCAGACAGCGCAAAACAGGGTCTCACGTCTCGGGGACACACACAGCCAGACAGAGGTATGCTGCATGCCTGCACACTGCATAGAGTTGCTGAGACGCATATGCTGCAGACACATGTGGAGCCCAGACACGCTCCCCAGCCCTGCCCACTTACAGGTCTGCACGCAGACATAAAAACACATGAACAGGGGTGCCTGGGGGGCTTAGTCGGTTAAGCGTCTGCCTTCGGCTCAGGTCATGATCCCAGGGTCCTGGGACTGAGCCTCACGTCGGGCTCCCTGCTCCCTGCTCTGCGGGAAGCCTGCTTCTCCCTCTCCCCGCTTGTGCTCTCTCTCACTATCTCTGTATTGCTCTCTCAAATAAATAAATAAAATCTTTAAAAAACAAAGCAAACACGTGAACACATGGGCACTCACTGAGGTCCCTGTGAAGGCCTAGACACAAAGACACACAGGGTCCCACGTGGAGACAAATGACAAAACACAGCCCAGCCACAGCCAGTGAGGTGCATGGGCATTGATGCACAACACGCGGGGTCTCAGTGCTGTCACGCTCGGATGCAGACACTATCCTGTCACCTGACTTACGTAGACTCCATGGAGACACTGATCACGAGCCTGCAGCCTACCTTCCAGGCAGAAGCCCTCAAGCATTCCCCACTGGCCCCTCTTTATGGGCGGCACCCCAGTGGTCACTGCCGCCCTGCTCTGGCACTGACCCCAGCGCATGGGGTAGAGAGCAGGTTGTTAGCATGGTCGGTGGCTCGTCGAGGGGCTCCCGGGCATACCGGGTGAATGTAGGCCTGAGGGCTGGCCTGGCCTGGTCCCGTTATTTAGCCAGGGTGAGAGCAGTTGCCCTTGCTGTTGGCTTCCCTGGGCCCTGGTGTGGGAGGGCATGTGAATGGCGTGCATGGGCTAGCCGGCCAGGCACTGGGGAGGTGGATGGTGAGTGTGGGCCTGGGGCAGGATCAGCCAGGCTGGGCTCTCTTCCCCTTGGTTCACCCTAGGCATTGTCACTCCTCTGTCAGTCCTGCTCATCCTCAGCTGCCTGCTCCCTCCTCCTTTCCCCAACAGCTCAAGGAGACTGAAGGGCCCCCTGGGACCAGCAGGTGCCTGAGGGGTTAGGAGACTCAGCCAGAGCAACAGATGATGACAACGCAGGCATGCAGGCATCCAGCCTGTGCTCCCAGGGTCTGATAATGAAGGGGCTGCCAGCCTCCTGGGGGCGGAGCAGGGTGCTGACGGCAGCTTTCCATATAAGCGCGCCCTTCGTTAGAGTGTGTGCCTCTTACAGAGCGCTGTGGGTGTGGGGAGTGGGGGCGGGGTGTTCGTCTGTGTCACCCCGGGAATGTTTGAGACTGCCACTGTGCCTTATGTGTGTGCATGTCTCTAAGCTCAGATATGCATGCGTATATTTTTGCCTCTGTTTGAATGTATTCATATGTGTTCATGCGATTAATTCATGATTCAACAAACATGCCACTGCCACTCTCCTGGGTCTGAGATACGATGGAGAACAAAAATCTAGGTTTTCCTGCGCTCACGTTGGGTGGGGATGGGGAGACATAGGCATGTTGCTAATAATCAACCACAGCTGGGTTAGGTGTTTGGCGGAGAGGCTCATGGTGCCCCCACGCAAGTGCACGGAGGGCCTGTAAAGTTCCCCTCCCCGCCAACCCCGTGCAGCTTTGTGTTTTGCATGCACATGTTCGTGGGCCCACCTGCATGTGTCCACCCGTGCTTTGTCTGTGCGTCCATGCATGCTCAGCCTGTGTCCATGCACAGCCGCATTACCCTGTGCACATGTGCTTTACACCCTGGGCTTGCCCATATATGCCTGCAAGGCATTGTGGGTCCGGGCCCAGCCTGGCATCCTCTGTAGAGTTCTGTGCCTGCCTTCCCGGGAGGCCCGGGCCTCTCACCCAGGGACCTTCCCTGCAGCTGGAGCAGGCTGTGCGGCTGGAGTCTGGGGAGCTGGAAACACCCGAGCCCAGGGGGCTGGTACGGCAGAGCGTGGAGCTGCGGAGGCAGCTGCAGGAGGAGCAGGCCTCCTACCGGCGCAAGCTGCAGGCCTACCAGGAAGGCCAGCAGCGGCAGGCCCAGCTGGTGCAGCGGCTGCAGGCCAAGGTCAGGGCCGCCCACTCCTGCTCCCGTCCCCCATGTGCTCGCTGTGCCCTGCCGCCCTCCCCTGGGGCTAATCTTCCACTCCGCACCCATCCACAGACCCTCCAGTACAAGAAGAAGTGCTCGGAGCTGGAGCAGCAGCTGATAGAGAGATCCACAGAGCTGGAGCAGCAGCGGCTGAGGGTGGGTGCCGGAGTGGGGCAAGGCAGGCCCTTCCCTCTGCTTGCCCAAGCTGATGCCCCCTTCTCCCTGCCAGGACACCGAGCGCAGCGGCGACCTGGAGAGCGCCCTCGTCCGCCTGGAGGAGGAGCAGCAGAGGTGGGGCAAGGCCGGGAGGGCGCGGGGTTGCCAGGGCTGTCCTCTCCTGCCGTGTGCCCACCGGTCCCTTCTGCACCCCCCAGGAGTGCCAGCCTGGCCCAGGTGAATGCCATGCTCCGAGAGCAGCTGGACCAGGCGAGCTCGGCCAACCAGGCTCTGAGTGAGGACGTACGCAAGGTGACTACCGACTGGACACGCTGCCGTAAGGAGCTGGAGCAGCGGGAGGCGGCGTGGAGGCGTGAGGAGGAGGTGGGCATGGGGGTGCTGGGAGGCCAGTGGGGCCTCAGGGGCCCAGCCTGACCCGAGGGGTAGGACGGGGCGGTGGTCAGGAGAGGGAGGCTGTGCCGGCGGGTGAGCCCTTTAGGAGAGGATAACAGCTGGCCTTGCTTAGCCCGGACCGCGTGCCTGGCGTGCATTTTCTCCTCTGTTCATCATAACTGTGGTAGGTGCTGTCACGCTCAATTTAAAGAGAAGTTAAGTAACCTGCCCACGGTGATTCAATGATGCCGCAGGCAGCTGGGATGCAAACCTGGGGCTCCAGCACTTTCTGACCTTTGCACTGCGTCTTGCAGCCTCAGCGGGTCGAGGCGTTGCAACCCAGTTCCCTGTGCGGGAAGGAGGCTCCAGAGCCTGAGCGGGACAGCTCCCGCCCTTCCCCTGGGCGCTGGCCGGGCGCTGGCCCAGGGGAAGACCCACTTCCTGGGCCACCCGGCCTCCCGGGACCCTCCCATCGGAGTTGGGGGAGGAGGCGGGGCGGGGCCGGGGCGGGGGCGGGGCCGGCCCTCACTCAGCCCGCCTTCCCTCCAGTCCTTCAACACCTACTTCAGCAACGAGCACAGCCGCCTGCTCCTCCTCTGGAGGCAGGTTGTGGGGGTCCGTCGGCTGGTCAGCGAGGTGAAGATGTCTACCGAGAGGTGAGTGAGGCCCGGCTGGCGGAGGGACGGCCGGGGGAGACGCTGCAGCAGCTGGGAGATAGCCCCGCTTTTTAAGTTGAATTCAGCTCAACTCAGTTGAACTTCAGTCCAATCCAACACACCTACTGTGTGCCCGGCTCTGTGGAGATGCAGAAACAACTAGTAATAATGAACTCCTACCACCATCATGGCAGTCAGCATTTACTAGGAGTTTACTCTGAGCTAGGCTCTTTGGCCATTTTATTTTTTCTGAAATCTACAGCGTCCCTGTGAGGTAGGAACTATAATAATCCCCCTTTTATAGATGAGGGCACTGAGGCTCAGAGAGGTAGAGTGACCTTCCCAGGGTCACACAGCAGTAACTAAGTGGCCGAGTCAGGATTTATAGCTCCTGCTTTTAATCCACTAGGATATTCAGCTTCTGCTACAGGACCTCACAAGCTCTAGTGATGAAAAGATATGGACTCCCAAAATTCTAGACTGAGGAAGTGAGTGGTGAGTGACATGGAAATAGAACAGAGAATATCCCAGATTCTCAGAAGGATGGTAGAGTTGGGGAGGTCAGAGAAACACTTCACAGAGGAGATGGAATGTGCACTGACCTCAAGGGCTGGGTAAGATTTTAACTAGCAGAGCCAGGGGCTCTCCAGGCAGAGGGAAAAGTGGGAGCAAAGGCTTGGAGGTAGGAGGACATGGCAGTTAGTGGGGCTGAAGCAAAAGGCAGGGGAAGGGAGGTCAGGCTGGGAGAGCCTCAAAGGCCCACGTCAGCAGGGGAGCGTGGTCTTGATCTTTGAGCAGGTGAGGCTGTGGGGAGAGCTGAGGCAGGCAGATCAATTCCTTTCTTTTTCTGCATTAAAACTTTGTTTAAAAAAAAAAGTCATTGGATATTCAGTGTCCAGATTTCCAGTTGACTGATCAGTGTCACAGATGGGTCCCTTCTTGTCTTTAAAATTTATTTGAATTAGGACCCATAGAATGCTCACCAAATGTGATTGGCTGACTTGTGTTTTAAGTCTTTTCATTTATTTGTTTAGGAAACTGGGACAGTTGGGGGGGTGCCTGGGTGGCTCAGTCAGTTAGGCGTCTGCCTTTGGCTCAGGTCATGATCCCGCTGTCCTGGGATCCAGCCCCATGTCGTCCTCCCTGCTCGGCAGAGAGTGTGCTTCTCCCTACCCCTGCTCTTGTGTTTGCGTGCTCGCTCTCTCTCACCCTCTCAAATAAGTAAATAAATAATTTTAAAAAAGGAAACTGGGACTGTTGTCCTAAGAGATTCCCACAGTCTGGACTCTGAGGTGGTGTTTAACACCGTTGTCCCCTGTATTTCCTGTAAATTGGATGTTAGATTTAATTCTTTTTTTTTTAAAGATTTTATTTATTTATTTGAGAGAGAGAGAGATAGTGAGAGAGAGCATGAGCAGGGAGGAGGAGCAGAGGGAGAGGGAGAAGCAGGCTCCCTGCTTAGCAGGGAGCCCAATGCAGGGCTTGATTCCAGGACCCAAAGATCATGACCTGAGCCGAAGGCAGACGCTTAACCAACTGAGCCACCCAGGTGCCCCTGAATTTAATTCTTGATCAGATTCAGGTTTGGGTTTCAGGCACTCCTTTACTTACTTTCATTTTAAGATTAATTTTTTTAAAGCGTTATTGAGGTATGGGGCCCCTAGGTGGCTCAGTTAAGCGTCCAGCTCTTGGTTTTGGCTCCATGCTTGGTGTGGAGTCTGCTTGGATTCTCTCTGCCCCTCCCCCAACTCTCTCCCTCTCTCAAATAAATAAATCTTAAAAAAAATTAAAAATTTAACATTTTACTTTGAATAACTCACATATTCACATGGTTCAAATTTCAAAAGGGTGTAAAGTGAAAAGTCTCCCCCCTCCCCATTTCTGGCCCAGAGGCTTCCCTCCCTTCCTGGAGGCAAGTGATATAACCAGTTTCCTACATGACCTTCCAGGCTTATTTTATACAAGCAAATACAGCAGATCACTCACACACACACACACACACACACACACACACACACACACACACACACACATTCTCTCTCTCTCTGTGTCTCTTTCTCTCCCTCCCCCACCCCCTTTGCTCCATGCTCTTGGTGGAATTTCGCCTTTGTGTTCTTGAAGACGCTGTCTTCACCTAATAGTTAGAACTGGGAGGTAGCTCCATATCAAACTCTGAACAGCTTCCCCGTTTTTCTTGGCTACAGAGTATTCCATTGGACGGATATACCACATTTATGTAATAGTAGGCCCTCTTTTGGGGCGCCTGGGTGGCTCCGTTGGTTAAACATCTGCCTTCGGCTCAGGTCATGATCCTGGGGTCCTGGGATGGAGCCCTACATCGGGCTCCCTGCTCAGTGGGGAGCCTGCGTCTCCCTCTCCCTTTGCCCCTCCCCCTGCTTGTGCTCTGTGGTTACACGCACTTACCCTCATGCCACCCGTCTCCGGGAGGGCCTGTTTCCCCATAGTCTCACCTACAGTGTGTGTTATGTGACTTTTCTCTTTTTTTGCCAATCTGATAGCGACATCCCACTATAGCATCCTGGGATAGTTTTAATTTATACTTGGGAGCCTGCCCCCATCCCATGCCTGTCCTGTGCTCTCTCCACCAGGGACCTGCTGCACTTGGGAGGGGAGCTGGCCCGGACCTCAAGGGCCATCCAGGAAGCAGACCTGGGGCTGAGCACCAGCCTGCGGCTGGCTGAGAGCCGGGCCGAGGCGGCCCTGGAGAAGCAGGCACTGCTGGAGGAGCAGCTGCGGGACAGGGTGCTCCAGGAGAAGGACCTGGCCCAGCTGCAGGTGCAGAGCAACATGGACAAGGCCAATCTCAGTGCCAGGTGGGTGCCTGGTAGGCAGCACAGGAAGCAGGCTTCCCTGTAGAGTGCGCATCTGGGGATGCAGGGAGGAATGAGTGTCTGTTCACTGGGGGATGGGCCCTTCTCCGCTGTGTGAGCTCAGTCAGTCTGCCTCGACACCCTGTGTGACAGAGGGGGAGACTGAGGTTCGGGAGCCTCTTGTCCGGGGCACATTAATGAGCAGTTTAACCCACTGATGCTAGAGCTTATGCTCCTAGCTCCTGAGACCTGGACGAGTCCCAGAGTGCCTTCCCACGAGATAAAGCAAGTGGCAACCTCATTCTCCTTTTACAGACGAGCAGTCTGAGGTCCAGAGAGGAGTGACTTGCTCAAGGTCACACAGCTAGGGACGTGGATGCTAGGGTCCCTCCCTGAGGCTTGGGAAAGCATGACAGACACAGCTGGTGGGTTTGCGGAGAAGATGGGGGTGGGTCTCCCCTTCACCTCTGTTACTGCCCTTCCTCCAGAGTAACAGAGCTGGCCCTGACAGTGGAGCGCCTTCAGAACCAGAATCTGGAGAAGGATCGGGTCAACAAGGCCCTGACCGAGAAGCTTGAGGCCCTGGTGAGATGCAGCTGCCCCTGAGATGTGGAGGGCGGGATCGGGAGACAGAGCAGATCTGTGAATGAGGGCCGTGTTTGCTTGCGCCACCCTTAGCATCCCTTGTAGACTCAGTTTCAGCCCTCATTCATTGAGCACCTAGTGTGTGCCAGGCTTAGTATGAGCAGCTAGTGTGTGCCAGGCTTAGTGGTAAGTACGTTCACCTCCTTTATCCTATTTCATCCTCTCAGCAGCCCTGCAGCATGATTCCTGTTACAAAGATGAGGAAGCTGAGGCCCAAGGGGAAATACTTGTCCAGAGTCTCAGAGCCAATAAGCTGGGGCTTGGACAGATGCCTATGCCCTGCTAGCCCAGGGCTCCTTCTCTTGGAGCTCAGCTGCCTCCTCCTTGAGAGGGACACCCTTCAAGGGTGCTGCTGGGGTTGGTGATCCTTCTGTGTGGGGCCTGGCCTGGGTTCTGTGGCTCTCCTCCAATAGTCTGTGTGACCTGTATAGTGACACTGCACTTCTCTGGGCCTGGTCTGTTCGGTGAGGGCACTGGGGCTGCTAGGGGGTCTGCCAAGCCGCGGGCCTATGGGCATGGCCCCCAGGGAGGGAGATGAAGGTGGAGTTTCCCCCTCCGGCGGAGACCCTGACCACTGTCTCTTTGTCTCCCCAACATCACTCCAGGAATCCCTGCGGCTCCAGGAGCAGGCGGCCCTGGAGACAGAGGACGGAGAGGGGCTGCAGCAGACCCTGAGGGACCTGGCACAGGTGTGAGGTGGGAGGGAGCCCTGCGCAGGGCGGGGCCAGGCAGGCTGGGAGCACCACCCCTCTCTGCAAGTGGTTGGGGGCCCTGGGGACCCAGGCTGCTGCTGTTGGACACCCCTACTAGCTGAGCCTGGCCCCTGCCCTGAGGGGAGCCCCGGTCTGAGAGGGGAGGCTGCCCGTTCCAGGCCCATCTGTGAGAACCGCCTGATCCTGTCTTGGTAATACACGGGAGACTTCACCCGCCGGCGTGCTGAGGGCTGTGAGCCAGGGGAAGCGGTATCATGGGGAAGACCTGTAGGAAGGGAGCTTAGAATGTGCTGCGGAGTGTGCGAGGAAGCCGGACACGTGGCCCCCGCGACCCCACTGCCTCGCTTGGCCTTCTTGGCCCAGCTGACCTGCGGCCCCTCCTCAGTGGCCTCCCCACCCCACCTCAGGCCGTCCTGTCGGACATGGAGAGCGGTGTCCAGCTAAGCGGCTCCGAGCGCACGGCGGACGCATCGGACGGCAGCCTGCGGGGGCTGTCGGGCCCCCGGACCCCCTCCCCGCCGCGCCGCTCCTCGCCCGGCCGCGGCCGATCCCCGCGCCGAGGCCCATCCCCCGCCTGCTCCGACTCCTCCACGCTCGCCCTGATCCACTCGGCCCTGCACAAGCGCCAGCTGCAGGTCCAGGTAGGGGGGCGCCCAGCGCCCTCCAGGGCGGCGCCAGAGTCCCGGCGAGCCGCTTTGGGCCGCTCGGGGCGGGGCCCGTGTCGTGGGGGTGGAGCCAGGGTTCCGCGGGAGGAGCCCGGGCCTGAGCATTTCGGAGCGGAGACGGAGACCTGAGAAAGAGCAACTGAGTCAGGACCCATGCAAGTGGCTGAGAGCGAGGAGGCAGATCTGAGCCCAGAGTGGGAGGTGCTTGGGCGGCTGGCGGCGGAGCCTGGGGCTGGAGGAGCCTGGGGCGGGAGCCAGAGTCCTGGTACAGAAAGAGAGAGGAGATTGCGAGACAGACAGAGCCAGGACCCCCGGGGAAAAGGCCTGGGGGGGAAGAATCAATCTAGGACGAGAGAAGTTGGGGAACTAGGGGCAGCGAGGGGTCTGGAGGAGAATCAGAACCCGGAGGCAAAGGGGAGGAGCCTGGGAGCCTTGGGATAGTCAGAATCCACGAGAGGACAGTGTGTGCTTGGTGGTTTGTCTGGGCTTAGGTCGGAGTGGCCAAGGACGTGGAGGCTCCGAGCCCTGGCAGAGCGCTCAGAAGGGCGGTAGGGGCACAGTGAATAGGAGTGGAAACCAAGTCTGGGGGCCTTAGCCCCCCTCTCCTGCCCCAGTCCTAGGCGGCTGAGTAGGCTGGTGTACCTCTCTGGAATGAGCAGAGAGTAGGGGGCGCTCTGGGAGCTTCCCGGGGCTCCTGTGGACTCGGTGGTTCCCATGCCACAGGACATGCGTGGGCGCTATGAGGCCAGCCAGGACCTCCTGGGCGCCCTGCGGAAGCAGCTCAGTGACAGCGAGGGTGAGCGCCGCAGCCTGGAGGAGCAGCTGCAGCGTCTGCGGGCCGAGACCAGCGGAGCCACCCAGGCTCAGGAGGATGCCCAGCGCGAGGCCCAGCGTCTGCGGAGCACCATCGACCTCCTGAGCAGGTGCCCGAGAGGTCAGAGGTGCGGGCCTGGATCTAATGCCAGCCCGAGCCTGTGGGCATGTGGATTGCACTAACGTGGTCATCACTGGCCATGTGTGTCTGTTAAAATTTACATTAATTAAGCATCATCGGGGCGCCTGGGTGGCTCAGTCCGTTAAGCCATCTGCCTTCTGCTCAGGTCACGATCCTGGGGTCCTGGGATTGAGCCCGGTGTGGGGCTCCCTGCTGCACAGGGAGTCTGCTTTTCCCTTTGCCCCTCCCTCTGCTCGTGCTCACTAATAAATACATAAATAAAATATTTAAATCAATTAATCATTTTTTTTAAAGATTTTATTTATTTATTTGACACAGAGAGAGTGAGAGCACAAGCTGGGAGGCAGAGGGAGAGGGAGAAGCAGGGAGCCCGATGCGGGGCTCGATCCCAGGACCCTGGGACCATGACATGAGCTGAAGGCAGATGCTTAACCGACTGGGCCACCCAGGCGCCCCTAATGAATCATTTTAAAAAGTGAAAGTTCAGTCCTTCGGTTGTCCTCGCCACATTTTAAGAGCTCGGTAGCTATAAATAGCTGCAGAACATTTCTGTCGTCTCCGAGAGTTCTACTGACAGTGCTAAGAGATTATCTACTCTTAACTGCCTGGCTATTTTTGTTGTGTTGTTGTTGTTGTTGTTGTTTGTTGTTTCTCTTCACAAATGTAACCGCAGAATAAAAACTTTGAAAAATGAAGGGGAAATAAAAAGGCGGGACCTTGTCACAGCCTAACCCCTGTTAACACGCTGGTTCTGCCTCCTGTCACGCTTCCTGACAGTGAGGCAGAAGACGCTTCTCGGACACCTGCCGCGGGCCAGGCTCAGTGCCAGGTGCTCTCCGGGCATTATCGCAATTAGTCTTCCTGTCAAACTCGCGCGGTTCGGAGCTGGGACTGTCCTGAGCTTGAGACACTTGTCCGAGCTGACGCAGCAGGGTGGCTGGGGGTAGGAATTGGAATTCAGGTCCTTCTGACAGCAAAACCAGAGCTTCCCATGCCTCGGGAGAAGGGCTCTTATATAGTTGTGTACACAGTGAACGCCTTATTTTGCATTGTGCTATTTTTTTTAAAAGATTTTATCTATTTGAGAGAAAGAGAGAGTGAGAGCAGGGGGAGAGGCAGAGGGAGAAGCAGGCTTCCCGCTGAGCAGGGAGCCCGATGCGGGGCTTGATCCCAGGACCCTGAGATCATGACCTGAGCCGAAGGCAGCCACTTCACCGACTGAGCCGCCCAGGCACCCCTTTGCATTGTGCTGTTTTTACTTAATGTCGTGTTGTATGGTTTTTCCCACCTCCTGCCGGCCTTGGCGTCTAGTACACATTCGGCCTGCCACTTCGAGTGAAGAGGTGGGGCCGTGGAGGCGATGCCAGTGATCAGCCCCAGCTGGCTCGGAAGGAGGGGTGACAGACACACTCCCCCCCCACCCCCGCTTTGCGGTGACTGCTGGAACTGGGGGAGAAGGCAGCACTCTGAAAATCTCCAGTTGCTGCCCCCTCCCTCCCCTGCCAGCTCCCACGTGCTGCTGGCCTGTGCAGCAGGAAGTGTGGCATCTGGGCACACCCAGCTCTGTCTTCCAGAATTGAGGGGCTCGGGGTGCTGTAGGGGCATCTCCTGCGTGTCCCAGGAGCCTAGCCTGGCCTCCTGGACCTGGTGGGGTGGTTGGAAATAATGCCAGGGCCTCCGTCCATCCCACTGGGCCTCCGAGCGGGTGGGCTGGGGGAGAAGGAAGGCTGGGTGTCCTCCCTGGGGAGAGTTGCCTCCAGGGAGATGTGGAGGAAGTGAGTCACCCGTGGATGGAGGCAGCGAAGGCTCCCTGGAGGCAGGTGCCTTAGAGGTCGGAGGATGTGGCTCCAGCTAGGACAGTGGCATGGCCTTCTTCCCTGGGGAGAGCAGCCCCAGCATCCCCTTCAGCGCCCCTTCCTCTCGTCCTGCAGGGAGAAGGACGGCCTGGCCTGCAGCCTGCAGGCGGCCCAGCAGCAGGCCGAGGAGCTACAGCAGGAGCGGGAGAAGCTGCAGGCGGCCCACGAGGAGCTGAGGCGCCAGAGGGACCAGCTGGAGGAGGAACGGGAGGACAGGGTGCAGGACAGCGTGCAGACTCGCAGGGAGCTGGAGCGCAGGTGAGTGGCTTCTGGTCTCCCTGCCACGGCCGCTGAAATGGACCTTGGGGCTCCCGTTGGTAGCCCCGGGGGCCACGGAGGACCCACGCCTCCCACCATCTTGAGGAATCTTCACGGCACTGCTCTGAGGTAGGGTCTTCCAACCAGCCCCATTTCACGAAATGGGCTCAGGGAGGTAGAGTCACACCCCTGGGATCAGAGGACTGCTATGAGGTAGGAGTGTGGGTGGTGACAACGACAAGAATTAAAATGACAGTAGTAATATTCATATTCATATTATTTATTTATTTGAGAGAGAGAGAGAGAGAGAATGAGAGACAGAGAGCGCGAGAGGGAAGAGGGTCAGAGGGAGAAGCAGGCTCCCCGCCGAGCAGGGAGCCCGATGCGGGACTCGATCCCGGGACTCCAGGATCATGACCTGAGCCGAAGGCAGTCACCCAACCAACTGAGCCACGCAGGCGCCCCATATTATTTTTTAAATGGAAAGCCACAGTAGTAGTATTGATGATAATATTACGAAGTGCCAACGCCATTTTAAGCACTGACATTCTCCTGTTCAGCCCTCATGGTAACTCTGTGATGTAGGACCTGTCACTATCCCCATTTTGTGGATGGTGAAACTGAGGCACAGAAGGGTCGTGTAATTTGACCGAGGTCACACAGCTAGTTAGAAGAGCCCAGGCATTCTGCCTTCAGAGTTAACCTCTTAACCACTGCACTACTTTCTCCTCTGAGGCATAAGTCACGGTGGTGTTTAGTACGTTGGGCTAGTGGGTGTTACTCATGTTTCTGCAGCTGTTGGGGAGGTGTGTCAGGCACTGTATTAAGTACTTCATGTTCAGTAGGTCACGTATCCTTATAACAACTTCGTGAGGCAGCTGTTACCCCATTTTGCAGATGTGAAAACGGAGGCCCAGAGTCACAGAGCCCAAAGCAGAGGGCTTGGCTGTTCTTGTGAAGTGAGGCTCTGGCCTCCAGGGCTCCTGTCTCAGGCCAGGCCCACACCTTCTCTCCCACAGCCACAGACAGCTAGAGCGCCTGGAGGCGAAGCGCTCAGGGCTGGCGAAGGAGCTGGTGGAGGTGAGGGAGGCCCTGAGCTGTGCCACGCTGCAGCAGGACATGCTACAGGCTGAGAAGGCCGAGGTGGCTGACGCGCTGACCAAGGTGGGACCCTGGGTGCCGCACAGCCGCAAACCTACCTCTCCCCTAGGCCCCAGGCCTTCTCACTCTGGCCACAGACTGACCCCTGCGTCAGGTTGGTCTCTGAGCCTCTGTCCCTTCTGCCTGGACCACAGGCTGACCTCTGACCCCAGCCATAAGTGAACTGACCTCTATTAGTGGTCCTATCCTTGCCTTTCTGGATGCTCCTGGGGCACTGCCCTGTCGTTCAGGTCTTTCTGTCCCATCTCTGGTCCTGGGGACTGTGAGAGCTGGGGGCGCCGTCCTTGACGGGTGCCTGCCTCACCCCTGTAGTCTGGACCCCGAGCAGTGCCCCCCCCCAGACCCCACTCCGCGGGACCCTCTGCCCCTGCCCCTGCCCTGCACGAGCTGGGGTTCACCTGCTCCCGCACAGCTCTGCCGTGTGCGGCTTCTTTTGAGTAGCTTCGAAGGCAGCAGGCCTTCCGCACTGGTTTTCTGTCTCACGTTGGGTCTTCTCTCACCTCCCACCCCACCATCTCGGAGGGGCCCGTCTCTCTGCCTCTCGTTTCTCCCCATGTTCCTGCCTCCATCTCTCCTCCTTCTCCGTGTCTCTGCACGTCTGTTCTCGCCCCTCTCCGGCTTCCTTCTTTGTCTGTCTCTCCCCTCTGGCCCTCCCTGGCCGCCCTGGCCCCGCAGGCGGAGGCCGGCCGCGTGGAGCTCGAGCTCTCCGTGACCAAGCTGAGAGCGGAGGAGGCCTCTCTGCGGGACTCCTTGTCCAAGCTGAGCGCCCTCAACGAGAGCCTCGCGCAGGACAAGCTGGGTCTGAACCGCCTTGTCGCCCAGGTACGCCAGGTGCCGGCGGGCCCCCCTGCCTCGCCCCCTTTATTCGCCACCCCCTGCGTCGGGGCTTACCTCCCCGTACCCCTGTAGCCCTGCACCCGTCCTGGCCTCTGCCCCGCTTTCTGTCTCTGTTGTTCCGTTCTGACTCCATCTGTGTCCGAGAGAAAGAAGCTCCACGGGCCCTCCTCTCTACTGCCCCCTCCTCAGTGTCCACACGCCCAAGGGACCGCCCTTACCCTCAGGGGGCCTCCCCTGGGCTGTCTGTGATGGGTGGCTGGGTGGAGAGGAGGGGGCGCATCCTTGGTCCGGGGTGGGGCCCCCTTCCGCAGGTGGAGGGGCTGGGCCGACCCGCTCCTTCTGCCTCCACCCGGCCGCCGCAGCTAGAAGAGGAGAAGGCAGCACTGCTGGGCAGGCAGCGGCAGGTGGAACAGGAGGCCTCCTTGGCGCGGGAGGAGCAGGAGCGGCTGGAGCAGCTGCGGCTGGAGCAGGAGGTGGAGCAGCAGGGCCTGGAGGGCTCCCTGCGGGTGGCAGAGCAGGCCCGGGAGGCGCTGGAGCACCAGCTTCCCACGCTGCGCCAGGAGCGCTGCCGGCTGCAGGAGCAGCTGAGCCAGGTGGGTGTCTGGGCCCGGGGTTGGGGGGGGGGGTGAGGGGGAGCAGGTGGGAGGGGCTTTCAGGCCCCCAGCCCCCTGCATCCGGTCCTGGCCTAACTCCCAGGCCTAGGAGCCTGATTCTGGGTTTAAATCCAGCCCTCCCTTTGCTAGCTGGGAGCCTTGGGCAAGCTATCCAACCTCCCGATGCCTCAGTTGCCCCCTCTGTAACACGGGGCTAAGAGTTCTTATCACAAAGGATTGTTCTGAAGAGTACACCGTGTAGGCACTTGGTAGATGGAGGACTCACCACACAGTAAAAATTCACGATATGATCCCAGATAGAGAATTTTTCGAATTGGAATCTTAGCCTTTTTAGAACACAGCTGGAAGGCACCTCAGGCCTTTAGGGATCCAGGGACCTTTATACAGTGTCTGTGCTGGAGGGCCCGGGTTCCTGGGAAGGGGCTCTAGGGGAAGGGCCATGGGGCACAGGGAGCAGGGCTCCAGGTCTCCACTCCGAGTCTGTTTTGTATATTCAGCTCCTCCAGAAGGTTACTCCCCAGACTGCGTGAGGACGCTTACCTATTTTTGTATGCGTGTACGTTGCAGGCCCAGAGAAGGCTGTGATTTGCCCCAAGCACACATAGCACATCAGGGCAGAACCTGAGCTTTACCCCAGGTCTCCCGCCGGCCTGGCTCGGGGCTGGGGTGCTGCTTGGTGAGCAGCTGGGAGATTCGGGGAGTGGTGCTCACGGTGCCCGGGCCGGGGGCCAGCTGTCCCGGCAGCTGAGCGGGAGGGAACAGGAGCTGGAGCGGGCACGGAGGGAGACGCAGCGGCAGGCAGAGGCGCTGGAGCGGGCAGCCCGGGAGAAGGAGGCGCTGGCCAAGGAGCGGGCCGGCCTGGCAGTGCAGTTGGCGGCAGCGGAGCGAGAAGGCCGGACCCTGTCGGAGGAGGCCACTCGCTTACGGTAAGGCCCTTGGGCTCTGCCCAGCCCACCCTGGGGGGGGGTGGGGTCTGCCCGGGGCCACACTGTGACCAGCCACACCCTGGAATTGGTCCACGGGAACGGTTACTTAGGAGCCAGGCTGGCCAATATGTCCTAGCTAGGGCCCCGGCTTCCCCAGGGAGCGTGGGCCTGGCTGAGCAGGTAGGCCAGCACTTGGCCCACGGCTGGCCGCACCCTGAGAGTCACAGTTTCCTGGGGCCCCGGGAGGCTGAGTCCCAAGGCCTCAGGGGTTGCGTGTGCTGCAGCCTGGAGAAGGAAGCCCTGGAGAGCAGCCTGTTCGAGGTGCAGCGGCAGCTGGTGCAGCTTGAGGCCCGCCGAGAGCAACTGGAAGCCGACGGGCAGGCCCTGCTGCTGGCCAAGGAAGCCCTGACTGGTATGGGGGGGGGCCTGGGCTGGGGGTGGGGAACGCCAGGCTCTAGCCCAGGCCGTAACCTGCCAGGTCCTGGGGTCTCTGGAAGTTGGGAGCACTGGCTTTGGAGTCTGGCTGGCTTGAGTTCTGATCCTGTTGCTGCCACTTAGCTCCGAGCTTTCTCGGGGAAGCCCCTTCCCTCTCTGGGCCACCGGTTTCTCATCTGACAGTTAGAGGTTATAACACTCACCTTCTAAGGCTGTTGCCAGGATGAGGCGAGAAAAGCACGTGAAGACCTTGGCACGGGGCTTGGCGTCCAGCGGCGGCTGTTTCTCGTCACCAGGGCACTTAGAGAGGTCTGAGTTCTCTGTAGAGCCATGGACTCTCAGCCCCGCTGCCCTCCACGTTCCCTGCCCAGCGTCTGAACTCAGGGGTTCCTCTTGCTCAACAAGTGTGGACTAGGCATCTACTTGGGCCATGAAAATTAACTTTCCCGTCCATATCTACCTGAGCCAGACAGAAGCAGGAAGGGAAATGCTGAAAGAGTCTCTGGCGGGCTTCCGACCCAGGAGATGGTTTTTAGATTGCCCACAGTGGGGTGCAGCTTCCCCATGGTCACGTCCATTAGTGCTGACAGCCCACCGAGCATGTTTATAGCAATCAGTCAGTAGAAGAGATGCCTTATGGAAAGCGGTGCAGCTTTGGGGAATTACCTGTCTCCTCTGGGCCTCCATTTCCTCCTCTGCAGATTGGGCACGAGGTAAGCTATCTGTGTGTTACCCTGAAGCTGCAGTGAGAGTAGATCTCTCATGTGCTCGGCCAAGAGTCTGACCCCTCGTAAGCATTCAGTCCATAACGGGGGTGGTTATATTTTGCTAACCGCCCCATTGAGGGGGTCTTCCTCATGTCATTTCATTCCTTTGATGCCATTCCAGCTAGATAGGGAGGGGGACAGGGCCAATGGAATCATGTGGCAGATGGGGAAAAAGTCCTAGGGAGGGCAAGAAGCTTCTCCAAGGGAACTCAGCCTAGATCCCAGGTGGGCCCTCTCCCCTCTGGGATTTTGCCCACATGGCTCATGTGGTTTGAGTCTGCTGGCCCATGGGGAGGTTCTGACCCAAGCCTCTCCCCTCCTCCCATCCCTCCTGTGCAGGGGAGCTGGCGGGCCTACGGCAACAGATGACAACTGCAGAGGAGAAGGCAGCTCTGGACAAGGAGCTGATGGCCCAGAAGCTGGTGCAGGCTGAGCGGGAGGCCCAGGCCTCTCTGCGGGAGCAGCGGGCGGCCCACGAGGAGGATTTGCAACAACTCCAGCGAGAGAAGGTTCGGGCAGCTGGTTGGGGCAGGCAGGGCTCTGAACCAGTGTCTCCTCTGTGACCTCAGAGCACTCATCCTTCTCACTCCGCATCAGTCTCCAAATCTGTGAAATGGAACTTCATCTCTGTTCCCCTAAGGGCAGCTGAGAGAATCCACTGGGTGTGCTTTATCAAACGTGCAGTTTCCCAGGCCCCAAATCCAGTTCAGCCCTGGTGATCCTGATGCAGGGGATCCACAGCCACATTTGGGAAATGCTGACCTAACGTATAGTAGGAACGCATTTTCATTTGCTAAGAAGTGCTGTCTGCATATGAAAGACCACTCTGGAAAGGCATAGAGCCAGGTTACTAGAAGACAGAACAGAGCTATCTAAGAACACACTGGTTCTAGAATTTCATTGCCTGGCTTTGGACCTGATCTTGGCCACGTCCTGGTTAGGTTACCTAAAGGGCCTTCATTTCCCCGTCTGTTACAGTGGGGACGGTACTACAGAGTATTGTGAGGATGAGGTGAGATAATCCGTACAGGGGGTTTAGCATAATGACTGGCCCTTCAAAAGTGCTCCACGATTATTATGGCCCTGAGACACAGTCCAGAGCAGGCCTCAGGGCAGGGCACCCGAGTCACCCATGTTGGACAGGGCTGTCTCCGACAGAGGTTCAGGCTGTCCTTTATGACCAGTGGAGGGCCACATCCCCCATGTAATCTTCCTGGATTTGGGTAGATAGTATCTCACTTCTCCAGCAGGTGGAGCAAAGCCTTCGAAGAAGAAGCACTTGTGCCTCCTTTTCACAAAGTTGCTAGGGCCTAGTGTGGGGCCGGTACCTGCCTGGGACCCCGAGGGGGCCTTTCTTTCCCTGTGGGTTCTACCCACCCCCCCACCCACCCCCTAGGAAGCCACACTCCTGTGTCCTCTCTAACCCCTCCTGCACCTTCTGACTTGGCTTCTTCACGTGACCAAATCTGTACTCTTCTGTCCAGCTATTTTGCCCTCCCCAGGCCCCCTTCATCCCTCGCAGCCCACCCAGCTCCTCTCTACCCGAGCCCCTATCCCCATCCCTCTTCCATAGCTTTGAACAACTCCTTAGCCCCAAATTCGGCTTACTCCTTGTCACCCTGACTTGAGGCTCTCTGATGCCCTGACTGTTCTCAGAATCAGCCGAGCCGTCCCTGCAGCCCACAGGGCCTGGTCTGGCCTGGCTGTTGCCTGTGACTTTGGTTCCTTTGCTCACCGTGTCCCCTCGTAGTGGAAGCTCCGGGGCCCTTAAGTATAGTGTGTCAGGTTCTCTCTACCCTCCAGGCCATCTCTGGGGCTGGACTCTGGGCCTGGGGTTCTGTTTGTTTTCTCTCTTGACCTGGCTGACTGCTGCCCGTCTCTCCGTTGGGAAATGTTCTCTGACCCCCAGGCCAGGCGGCTGCCACTCCCTGGGGCTTGCACAGCCCTGGCGTGTCCCCGTCACAGCCCCGATCACTCACCCCACCTTGTAGTTACCCAGTCACCTGCCCTGCCCCTCGGGGTCTGGGCTACAAGTGGCTCTTGCTGTCCTGAGGCAGGTGAGGGGCTGCCGGGGCCCAGCCTCGTGGGTCACTGGTGCCCGGGCCTGGCCCGCAGGAGGCGGCCTGGCGGGAGCTGGAGGCCTCGCGGGCCCAGCTGCAGAATCAGCTGCAGCGGGAGCGGGAAGAGCTGCTGGCACGACTGGAGGCTGAGAAGGAAGAGCTGAGCGAAGAGATCGCCGCGCTGCAGCAGGAGCGGGATGAGGGCCTCCTCCTGGCCGAGAGCGAGAAGCAGCAGGTTCGTGAGCCCTGGTGTGGCCTCTGCTGCTGCCTGAGGAGCCCGTGTCCTGGGGCCGGTCCCTGCTCAGCCACCCAGCAGCTAGGAGTTCCTCTCTGGGTCTCAGTGCCCTCCCCCGCAGGAATGGGGGAGGGGCTCAAGGGGCGTGTGTGAAGCGTTGCTGAGACCCATGTTCAGCGAGCCATGCCTGGTGTGTGGTGGGAACTCACCGAGTGGCATCGCGTTCATGACACCGTGAGCATCGGGTCCAGGAAAGCGGACCCACAGTCCGCCATCCCTTCTGCCACTGCGAGCTAGCCAGGGTGCCCCCAGGACTGCCTTCTGAGCAGCCCCCGTGATGCCCACGTGTATCAGCGGACCCTCCTCAAGAGAGCTAACTCCTGACTTTCCCATAACGTCATGGAGTCAGGCTGGACTGCGTCCATCTCCTCATTAACCGTGTCCCCCTGAGCAACTCACTTTACTCTTGAGTCCGTTTCGTCATCTGTAAAAGGGAAATAATGAAGGGCAAGGATTGTTGTGGCAAGTTAGTGAGATTTCTAAGTTGCGTCCATGTCCAGACTTACTGTTACGGCTCTTGTGCCCTTTTCTGGGGCTACAGAGGAGGTGAGTCATTTCTGGGGCCATAGAAGGGGTAAGTCTGCACTGCTGCCCCGGGTCCACCTGTGGTGACCCAGACAAGGTACTGAACCCCCAGTGGGCACATTTCCCAGGGCAGGGTGGGGGAAAGGCCTGAGCATGCCCCCATGACCAACCAAGTCCCCATGCCCCTTTGCTCCCTGCCTCTGCCCAGGCCCTGTCCCTGAAGGAGTCAGAGAAGACAGCACTGTCAGAGAAGTTGATGGGCACACAGCACAGCCTGTCTGCCATCTCCCTAGAGATGGAACGGCAGAAGAGAGACGCTCAGAGCCGGCAGGAGCAGGACCGGGTAGGGCAGGCCATGCAGGTGGGCCCCTGTCTGAGCTGGGAGGCACAACCCTGTCTGGAGGGGCCCCCTTTCTAAGGGGTGGGGGGCATGGCTCTGCCCTGGGGAAGCCTCTGGGCTGTGGGGGCAGCTTCAGCCCTTCCTGGGGAGCCCCCGTCAGAGGGAGGTGGCAGAGCTCTGCCTGGTGATTCCTAGCCCGAGAGTGATAGCAGCTATGGGGACAGCATTCACTGGGCAGCAGGGGACCAGCAGACGGGCCCGGCCGGGCAGCAGGAAGGGAAGGGCCGTATTTGGAGCTGAAGGTGGACAGCTGAGCTGGCCCCACTGGGAACAGCCAGGGGAGGGGTGCGGTGGCACCAAGTCTGAGGGAGCCCACCTGTCCCAGAGCACCGTGAACGCCCTGACGTCTGAGCTGCGGGACCTGCGGGCCCAGCTTGAGGAGGCTGCTGCTGCCCACGCCCAGGAGACGAAGAGGCTGCAAGAACAGGCCCGAAACCTGGACAGGCAGCGGCAATCCTCTGCGCGCGAGGTGAGCTGTCCCCCCCCCCCCCCCCCGACCCTTTCCAGGCAGCGCACTAAGTGCTGCTGGGGCCTGGCCTGCTAGGGTCCAGAAGAGTGTAAGATTTGTCCCAGCATGTGAGAACAAATGAACGGCCAATGCAGAAAGGAGGCCGTAGCATTTACGGAGGCCTGGTGGTGTACATGTGGGACTCAGGGCACTGGTGGGGTCCCTGCCCTCTTGGGGTCCCTCCATAGAAAGATCCCGGTGGGTGATTATTTCAGGCCCAGACACCGCTAACTGCAGCGTGCTTTGCCCCAAATCAGAATTCATACGTGTGGTCGGAGTTGCTGCAGAGCGAGGGGCCAGGGACGTGGGTGTGGGCTGGTTTCTGCCAAGTCCCAGCTGGAGTGGGGCCTGTACCCTGTCCCATGACAACCTGCCACCCTCCCAGGCAGAAGAACTTCGGACGCAGCTGCGCCTGCTGGAGGATGCCCGGGACGGGCTGCGGCGGGGGCTGCTGGAGGCCCAGCGCCAGGTGCGTGAGGGTCAGGATGGCCATGAGGCCCAGCGCCAGGAGGCCAGCGAGCTTCGGCGCAGCCTGAACGAAGGTGTCCGGGAGCGCGAGGCCCTGCGGCGGTCCAACGAGGAGCTGAGGGCAGCCGTGAAGAAGGCCGAGAGCGAACGGATCAGGTGGGGCAACGTGAGGGGACCAGCCCCGAGTCCTTCACCGAGCCCGTCCTTCACACTGGGTCTGGTCCCTGGAAGCTAACTTCACCCCTACAGTTCTGGGGCGATAACACTGATGGGGAGTCTTTGCCCTTGAACCACAGCTGGGCACTTGGGTGGTTTTAGGTGATTTTCCTATCTGAAAGAAAGGGAAGGGTAGCGGAAGGCAAGGTTGGGTCCAGACTCTGACCCCACCTGCTGGTGTCGTCCCAGAGACTAGCCCCAACCTTGGAGTCGCTGGTCTGCCTCTTGTGGCCTCGGGCCTGGCCCCCGGCCCACCAGCACATAGCTCAGGAGGGGCCACATGGGCAAGTAGCACTCCGGGCACCTGTAGGCCACGAGCCGGCCAGACCCACTCGAGGGATTAGGGGAACAGCCTCTGTGTAGATCCACACACTGTACTCTTCCTGGGACTTGTGGCCACCTCTGACCTCTGCCTCCTCCCCGCTCCAGCCTGAAGCTCGCTAATGAGGACAAGGAGCAGAAACTGGTGCTCCTCGCGGAGGCACGGGTGGCCATGGGCAAGGAGGCTGAGGAGCTGCGGGCTGGGCTGCAGGAGGTGGAACGTTCTCGGCTGGAGGCCCGCAGGGAGCTGCAGGAGCTCCGGCGGCAGGTACCCTCCCTGGGCACTGGCTGCTGGACCAGGAGCACCCCCTTTTGTGGCGCCTGGGCCCCCGCATCTGTAAAACCAGGGCCTTGACCTTTAACAAAGCTTGCCAACTTAAGAACCCCTGAAACTGTGTGTGGAAGTGTGTGTGCGTTGGGGGTGTGTGTGTACACATTTGTGTACGTAGTCTAATTCACATTTCTCCCAGGAGAGGGTCTGGAGCTTTGTCCACATCTCAAAGGAGTTTTTGAACAAGAAGACCCAGTGAGGTGGATGAGGAGTGGGTGAACATTTTTTGCAGAGCCCAACAGTAGATATTTCTGGCATTCTGCCATTGCAGGCCACACAGTTGGCATAACCACAAAGCGAGAAAGCAGCCCCACGGTACTGCGTGGGCATGTGTTCCATTCCGACTTTGTGTATGGACACCGAAATTCGAGTTTTATATCATTTTTCCGTGTGAGAAATGTCGTTCTTCTTTGATTTTCTTCCAACCATTTAAAAACGAGCCATTTCCAACAATTTAAAAATACAAAAGCCATCCTTGGCTCAGGCCTTCCCAGAAGACTTGCAGAACAGACGACAGCCCCACTGGGCTCCTTGGCTCTGCCTTGCCCAGTGCTATCACAGCCTGGCTACCAGATTCTCTTCATCCCCCACCAGTGCCCCCCTCTACCCCTTCAGGGCCCTTCCTGTTGGGTGGAAGTTCCGAGAAACCACGGGAGTCCCTGAAAGGAAGTCATATTTGTGCGCCAGGCTCTTGCTGGGGGCTTCGCATGCTACAGCATGATCTGTGTTCTCCCCACTCTGGGCCTCACCCCCCACCTGCTTCTCTGGGAAAATGGGGTCTTAGAACATACTTTTGCATTCCGCTTGTCTGAGATCGACTCCCAGTCTGCTGCTTGTGGGCTGTGTGACTTTGGACAAGTCACTTCTCTTCTCTGAACTTCAGTTCTCTCATCTGTTAAATAAGGATAATGTTAGCATCTGCCTCGTATAGAGTTGTGCGAAGGTGAAATAAGCTCATACGATTGAAGTGCTTAGAACAGGGGTGGACGTGTGATAAGTACTCTATAAAAGCCAGGCATCCCTGGAGAGAAGGGTGGCCGGGAAGTTGTGCTTCCTGCCCTCCAGAGTTCCTCTTCGGATGGGGGTCCACCACTCCCCACGGTGAGTGGTTACGATGAGGCAGTCAGTGGAGGTCCTTGGTGCCCAGGTCCCTGGCGTGGCTGGAGCTCAGTGAAGTTATCTGGGGCAGGTTCCCATTGGATTTGAGGTGGTGTTCAATGTTTGTATCCCTAGAGCAGTGGGTCCTGAGTGCTCCCTGGGCCCGGGCTGGGCAAGGTATAGAGGCGGAGTTGTAAAGGCCCTTAACACCTTGGGCTAGAAGGGGCTGTGGATGCTGAGAATGGGTCCGAGGTCCTCCCTGTGTCCACTCTCTCTCACAGATGAAGATGCTGGACAGCGAGAACGGCAGGCTGGGCCGGGAGCTGGTGGAGGTGCAGGGCCGCCTGACACTGGGCGAGCGGGCAGAAAAGGAGGGCCGGCGGGAGGCCCTGGGCCTCCGACAGAAGCTGCTGAAGGGCGAGGCCAGCTTGGAGGCCATGCGGCAAGAGGTAACTTGGGTGGGCGGGCTGTGTGGATGGGGAGGGTCTTAGGAGACAGTTGGGGTGCCCTGTGCTTCCTCTCACCAGCAAGAAGTAGGTGGGGACTCCAGTGCTAGAGTCATTCTGAGAGATGACTCCCTAGGACTCGTCCCTGTTCCCCCACTCTTTGAGATTCTTCCCCAGGCATAATAGTAATAACAACTGCAAGAACTGTTTAGCAGGGGTGGAGGGGGGTGAGAGGAAGCTCTGTAGACATAACCGGGTTTGAATCTCCCAGCAGCCTCAGGGAGGTAGGTGTATTTAGCCCCATTTTACATAGATACCCAGACACTTAGGCTCAGAGAGGTCAAGAGATCTACTCAAGGTCGCATAGCCACCCAGGTCTGTCTGACTCCAAAGCCTGCACTCTTTCCATTCTGCTTTTCTGGCTGTTTCGCTGTAGCAAATCTACTGTGTGACCTTGACTAAGTCACCTGACCTCTCCGTGCTTCAGAGCATTCATGGGATGGGGGTCTGGCATAGATCCTGGCTTCCAGGTGCTCCATAAATGGTGGTTTCTGGTGAAACTGATGACCATGAGGGTTGAATTATTCTCTAAACCAGAGGGCTGTGTGTGTGACCATGCACTCCATCAGAAAATAATTTTTTACTACATGCCCTGTTGTGTGATTTATTGATAAATTATGTGCACTGAGAGGCAGTGCAACCTAATAGTTAAAAAAACAGCCTCTGGAGTCAGTGTGCCTGTCTTTGAATCCTGGCTCTCAACTTAGTAGCCCGTTAAGTTATGCAACTGTTGTGTGCCTCAGTTTTTTCATTTGTAAAACAGAGATGATTCATAGTGGTAATTAGAGTTGAGATTTTTGGAAAGTACTTAGTGCCTGCCACTGGTAAGTCCTATCTATGTGGGCTGTTAGTTTATTACTAAGAAACTGTGTATATTACAAGGCACGCACACAGAAGGAAGAGAAAAAACAAATTCTAGTAGTTAACTCCCACGCTCCCTCGGATGTTCCTGCACGTGTCCTGCCTGGGTGGGGACCACTAAAAGTCAAGTGTTGTGCAAGCCGCCTTGGGGGGGGGGGTGGGCTCCAGGTTGGGCCTGCGAGATGGGGCGCCGGGTTGGGGGCGGCCTTGTTGACCCCCACCTCCGGGCGTCGTCTGCCCCAGCTCCAGGGGGCCCAGAGGAAGCTGCAGGAGCAAGAGGGCGAGTTCCGGGCCCGCGAGCGAGGCCTGCTGGGCTCCCTGGAGGAGGCGCGCGGCGCCGAGAAGCAGCAGCTGGACCACGGCCGCAGCCTGGAGCTGAAGCTGGAGGCGGCGCGGGCCGAGGCCGCGGACCTAGGGCTGCGGCTGAGCGCGGCCGAGGGCCGGGCGCAAGGCCTGGAGGCCGAGCTGGCCCGCGTTGAGGCGCAGCGGCGTGCGGCCGAGGCGCAGCTGGGCGGCCTGCGCTCAGCCCTGCGTCGGGGCCTGGGCCTCGGGCGGTCCCCAAGCCCGGCCCCGCTGCCCTCGCCCGGCTCCCCCGCCCGGAGCGCGCCAGCCGGAGGTGAGCAGAGTGCGGCGGGAAGGGGGAGGGGGGAACGGTGGGAGGGGGCGTGTCTTGCGGAGTCCCCGCCCCTGGCCACGCCCCCATCTAGGTCGGCTTCGCCTGAGAGCCTGCTGCTGGCCCGACCGCACCTCTCCTTGACGACGATCCTCAATCCCGCCCACATATCGCTTTCCTTCCCTTTGGGGAGCCCGCCGAGGTTCCTTCTCTTCGCTGATCCGTGCTCCCTTGGTTGCTTCATTTTCAAGGGGGTGATGGTGCTGCTTCTTAAGGCCCCTGACTCCCCTGAGTCTTTGAGGCTCCATCTAATAGAATTGATGCTTACCCTCTCCCCATCAGCACCCCATCCTCCTCAGTGTCCCACCCCTACCTTGACACCCCTCCATACTAGGCTTGTGACCCTCAACATCACAGCCAGACAGATAGACACCCAGCCTAAGAGCCCTTCCAGCAACTCCTTCAGAAATCCTTCTAGTCCCATTTGCTCCCAAGGCCCTGTGGATGACCCTGGGAAGGTCAGCCCTGTGCTTCAGGGGGTGTGAGCACGCCTTTCCAGAGCACCCGCCTTGTCTCAGCCTGACAGAATCTTGATTCCTAGGGCCTAGAATAGAACCTGTAGCATCTTAGCACCACGGGCAATGCACTAGGGGATATTGAGTCCTTGCCTCTTCAAATCTACAGATTTAGCTCCAGGATCACATTCATTCAGTTATTCAATATTTATTAAGCACCTACTATGTGCTGAATACAGTTGAATGGAGCAGTAGACAAAACTGACTAGCATTTCTGCTCTTACGGAGTTTATAGGCTCAGGATGGGAGCAGCAGACTGTAAATGCGGTATATAAATGAAATAGAGAATGTATTGGGTGGTAGTAAGTGCTGGAAAATCGGCAAGGAAAAGGGCATCAAGGGATGTTGCTACTGAGAATGTAAAACAGCACCCCTGCTATAGAAGATAGCTTGGCAGTTCCTCAGAAAATTTAGAATTACCATGTGCCCCAATAATTCAGCCTCTAGGTGTATGACCAAAAGAACTGAAAAGGGAGTTGGAACAGATAGGTGTATGCCAGCATCCATAGCAGCATTATTCACAGTAGCCAAAGAGTGGAATCAACCAGTGTCTCCATCGACAGATGAATAGATAAACAAAATGTGGTATATCCGTACAAAGGAATGTTATTCAGCTTTAAAAAGCAATGGCATTCTGGGGCGCCTGGGTGGTTCAGTCGGTTAAGTGTTGGACTCTTGACTTTGGCTCAGGTCATGATCTCACGCTCATGAGATCGATCCCTGCGTCAGGCCCCATGCTGAGCACAGAGTCTGCTTGGGATTCTCTCCCTCTCTCCCCTCTTTCTCTGCCACACTCCCCCTAGCTTGTACTCTCTCTCTCTCTCTCTCTCTCAAAAAAAAAAAAAAAAGACTGACATTCTGACACGTGTTACAACATGGATGAGTCTTGACAATATTATGCTAAGTGAAAGAAGCCAGTCACAAAAGGACAAATATAGTATGATTCAACTTACATGAAATGCCTAGAAAAGCCATATTTTATAGAGACAAAGTGGATTAGGGGTTCCTGGGGGCTGGGGGAAGGGAGAATTGGGAGTTACTTTTAGTGGGTACAGAGTTTCTGTTTGAGGTTGTACATGTTAGTTTGCTTGGGGCTGCCAAAACAAAGTACTGTAAACTGAGTGTCTTAAGCAACAGATTTTTTTTTTTTAAGATTTTATTTATTTATTTGACAGAGAGAGACACAGCGAGAGAGGGAACGCAAGCAGGGGGAGTGGGAGAGGGAGAAGCAGGCTTCCCGCTGAGCAGGGAGCCCCATGCGGGCCTCAGTCCCAGGACCCTGGGGATCATGACCTGAGCTGAAGGCAGACGCTTAACAACTGAGCCACCCAGGTACCCCAAGCAACAGAAATTTGTGTCTCACCGTTCTGGAGGCCAGAAGGCTGAGATCAAGCTGTTGGCAGGGCCGTGCTGCCTCTGAAGTCGCTAGGGAAGGATCTGTTCCAGCCTGTGGTTCCTAGGCTTGTGGCAGAACTCTAGCCTTCACATGGCCTTCTCGTGTGTGTGTCCAAATTTCCCCTTTATATTATAATCATATTGGAGTAGGGGCATACCCTACTCCACTATGACCTCGTCTTAACTAATTACATTGGCAACAACCCTATTCCCAAATAAATTCACAATCTGAGGTACCAGGGGTTAGAACTTCAGCCTGTTAGTTTTGGGGGGACATAGTTCAACCCAAAATAGGGTGATGGAAAAGATTTGGAAACAGTGGTGACAGTCACACAGCAGTGTGAATATAAGTAATACCACTACACTATACACTTAAAGATGGTTAGAAAGGCCATCAAAATAGATGCAGAAAAAGCATTTGATAAAATACAATATCCAGTTATGATCCAAACTCTGGGAAAACTAGAAAAAGTTTTCCTTAACTGATAAACTAGGTCTTCAGAACCCTGTAGCTCAGGGCGCCTGGGTGGCTCAGTCGTTAAGCGTCTGCCTTCGGCTCAGGTCATGATCCCAGGGTTCTAGGATCGAGACCCGTATCGGGCTCCCTGCTCCGCGGGAAGCCTGCTTCTCCCTCTCCCACTCCCCCTGTTTGTGTTCCCTCTCTTGCTGTGTCTCTCTCTGTCAAATAAATAAATAAAATCTTTAAAAAAAATTAAAAAACAAACAAACAAAAAACCCTATAGCAAATGTGACATTTAACCCTTGTATTTAATATTGTACTGGAAGTCTTGGAGGTCCTAGCCAGTACACTATGGTAAGAAACATAGAATTAATATATATTAAGGTTCAGGAAGGGAGAAACAAAATTGCCACTATTTACAGATCACATGATTTTTCTATGTAGAAAATATAGGAGAAGCTACAATAAATTGTTAGAACAAATAAGAAACGTTAGTAAGTTTGCTGGAAACAAGATCAATCTACAAAAATTATATTTTATTATGTCAGTGGAAGCAGAAAACGTTTGTTGGTAGATTGCCAACAACATAAATGATAAAATGTCGTGTATACTAGCACTAAGAATTCTCTTCCCCAAAGAAAACACCAGCTCTAGATGACTTTACAGATAAGTTCTACTATGCAAGGAAAAAAAATAATTCTAATAATCTAATAAAATATGTACAAGACCTTTATGGAGACAACTATAAGTTTTACTGAGAGACATTAAAGGAAACCTAAATAGAAACATACTATGTTTGTGTATCAGGAAGTCCACTATTATAAAGTTGTCAGTTCTTCCAAATTCATCTATAGATTCAAGGCTATTCCAGTCAAAATCCTTACTTTGTGTGTGTCAAACTCGACCAGCCAGTTTTATAACTTCAGTGGAAAAACAAAGGCTAAGAAAGCCAACACACACTTGAAGAAAAAGAACTAGATGGGTGGGGGCAGGGCTTGCCTTGCCAAAGATAAAAGTTAGTATAAAGCTTTGGTACTTCAGGCGCTGTGCTGCTGAGACAGCCATTGATCAAGTAGTCAAGGACCAGACCCATATGTCTAAAGACATCTGATCTAATCTGGAAGCTTGATCTGTGATGGGCTTTCCAATAAATAGTATTTGGATAATTGAGAATCCATAAGGGGGGGGGGAGAAAAAGATCCTTACATCACATTTTACGTAAACATCAATTTCAGGTAGATTAAAGATTAAATGTGAACGACAAAACTCTAGCTTTTAAAAGACAATATAGGAAAATATCTTTATGACTTTAGGGCAGGAAGGGGTTTCTTAAGACACACATGCACAGACCCCATTAAGTATAACGTTAATGAATGTTAATTAAAAACCTAAAAAAGGATGGTTAGGAAGACATATTGTATGTTATATAAATTTTATCACAAATATTTTTTAAGATTTATCTTTATTTTAGAGCATGCATAGGGAGAGGGAGAGAATCTTTAAGCAGATTCCCCACTGAGTGTGGAGCCCAACTCGGGGCTTGATCCCAGGACCCCAAGATCATGACCTGAGCTGAAATCAAGAGTTGGACGCTCAATAGATTGAGTCACCCAGGTGCCCTGCAGTAAAGAAACTTTTTAACGATATAGCAAGGGCAGGGGTTGGGGTGTTTTTGTGGGAGATGGAGAGCCCCACTAAGTAGGTTGGAGGTAGGATAAGTAGAAGAGACTCTGAGGACAAGTGGAAGGTCCTGAGTGGCAGTTCCCCTGTCCGGGGAACAGCAGAGGTGACAGAGCAGCTGGAGGGCGGGGAGCAAAGTGTGGAGGAGTGGGAGGTAAGGACGTGGGGACACTGTGAAGATGCTAGCTTCACTCTGTGGGGGTGGGGGCCCTTGGGGGCAGTGGGTAGACGTCCTGCCCTGGGTCCTGTGGGTGCTGATGGAGCTGTGGGGCAGCTTGGGTGTCACTTGGCTCAGGCAAGAGGATGCTGACCACCTGTCCTGCAGTTCCGATGTTGACCTCCAGGTGCCGCCCTGTCTCTGTACGCACTGCCCCTCCCACCTCTTCAAGCTGAGTTCATTTCTCGGCCTGGAAATAGGCCTATCTGGTTCCCAATCTCAGCTCGGGATCTTCCCAGCTTTGAGACCAAACAAATCCCTTAGCCCGTCCAGCCTGTGCAGGGGGGCATTGGTCCTTCCTTCTCAGAGAATTGTGAAGGCGGAATAGGATGTCAGGAGAGCCTAGTACCTGGCACACAGGAGCATCGAGGGGGTGGAGTGTTGTTGAGGGGGTGGAGTGTCCACCTTTGGACTGGGCCCTGGGGGGTGCAGCCCTCATATTGCTCCTGGTCTGGGCGGGGAGGCAGATCTCGGAGCCTCATGGTGGTGGGGGGGGGATGAGCTCACCCCAACCCAGCCTGGGGTCAGGGACACCTCTGGGAAGCAGGCCTAAAGGAATGGGCCAGGCAGAGAGAAGCCATGAGGAGAGAAGGGAATAACATGCATGAAGGCCCTGGTGCTGGAAGGGGGACCTGAGAGTAATGTGGAATGGACAGCTTGTAAAAGGTGAGAGGGCTGTGCTAGGGTGAGCTGCAGGGCCTCTGTGTGATGGCCGGCATGTTGGGTTTTATTCTGAGGGCCGTGGGGGCTGGGAAGGGTTCAGCGAGAGGGTGAGGGACCCAGTATGCAGCGGGAAGCTCATGCGAGCTGCTGGGTGCAGCAGGGTGGGTGAGGTGGTGTACGAGGAGCCTGCAGGCCCCTTCCAGGCAGGAGAGGCCAGGGCTCCTGCACCCCTAAGCACATCTCCTCCCCTAGGAAGTGGTGAAGGGCTCAGCAGCCCCAGCCCCTTGGAATGCAGCCCTGGGTCTGAGCCACCATCCCCAGGACCTGCCACCTCCCCGGCATCTCCAGACCTGGACCCCGAGGCAGTGCGAGGGGCCCTCCGGGAATTCCTGCAGGAGCTGCGGAATGCCCAGAGACAACGGGTGAGGCTGGGTGTGAGCAGCTGGAGAGGGAACCGGGTGGCCCAGGGCCCTGCAGGGCGCTGCGGGTTGTCAGAGCAGAGGTCTTCCCTTTCCCCGGACGTTGGGGGCCTCAGGATGAGCTTCAGGCCCAGATGAGCACCCTGAGTCGCCAGCTGGCCGAGATGGAGGCCGAGAGGGACAATGCGACGTCACGGGTGAGGCAGCTGCAGAAGGCTGTGGCCGACAGTGAAGAAGGTGAGTGTCACCCTGTGAGTCCTTGCCCTGTTCTCTGTGCTCTTAGCAGCCGCAGCGGGACCTGTGGGATTGGCCTGAACAGCTCCTAAAGTCCCTGCCCTGGCCACCATGACCTGACTTGGAGGGGCTGTCTCCTTTGGGGGACCCTCCCTAATCCCCACTCCGTGTGTCCAGACCGGCAGACCCTCGAGGGCCCTGTGGTGGGTGGAGGGCAGGCCGGGCCTCTTGGGGCCTGGCCGGGCCTGACGGGGCCGGGGTGCCACAGCCCGGCGTGGCGTGAATGGACGGCTGAGCGGGGTGCAGGTGCAGCTGGTGCAGCAGGAGGAGAGCGTGCGCCGCAGCGAACGGGAGCGCCGGGCCGCCCTGGACCAGGTGGCCACCCTGGAGAGGAGCCTGCAGGCCACGGAGAGCGAGCTCCGGGCCAGCCAGGTAGGTGGGAGCTAAGGGCCAGCCGGGGCAGGGGTGGCTGTGGGTCCGACTGTGCTCCTCTCTGTTGCCGTCTGTCTGGGTCACAGCGCCCGCTAATGTGGCCAGCCTGTGACTCCGTCCGGAAGCCCATTCAGATTCCACCCTCCTGTTCCTCCTCGGAGTCACTAGGCCGTAGAAGAAAAGGTCTGGGCTTTTGAGCCGGAAGGCAAAAAGCCTGCGTTCAAGTCCTGGCCCGGCTGCTTGCCTGCCTGCTCTCATTTTCCTCCTCTGTAAACGGGGGATGCCAGCCATTGTCTCCCAGAGATGATGCTTGAAGGGTCTTAACATACAGTGTTCGGGGGCCCTCCGTTTCCTTTGTCTCTCTGTAGCCACATGAGTGGTGCTCTGGGGTTTCTGTGTGTGTGTGTGTGTGTGTGTGTGTGTGTGTGTGTGTATGTGTGTGTGTGCGTGAGAGGCAGGGCACCCTGGCCCGGGTGGTGACAGTCCAGGCCACCAACGCCTTGAGCCTTTCTTCCCCTCGCTCCCTCCCCCCCCATCCTCGCCCCCACAGCCCACCCCCTGCCTCTGGCTCCAGGTCAGTCTGAGCGGGATTGTTATGTCTGTGGTTCCAGCTCTGGCCTTGGGCCCGGCCGCGGGGGCCGCGGGGCGGGGAGGCCAGGAACACAGCTGAGCAGGGGCCAGAGTGGGGCTGCCAGGCCCAGACATGGCAGACATGGGGCTCTGAGCACGGCGACAGGGGGGCCGGGCCTGGGGTGGGGTTAATTGGCTGTAATAGGATGGGAATGGGAATGGAAGGGCCCCAGTCTGTCTTCCTGTCCTGTCCCCACTCCTCAAGCTTCCTTTACCGTCTGACCCCGTGTGAGGGAGGGAAGAACATCATCACCTAAAACCAGGTAGGGCCCAGGGCTCCTACCCGGCTCAGCTCAGGTCACACAATGCAGCTTCCGGGCCTGCCTCTGGAGAGTGATGCAGCAGAGCAGGGGATGCCCTGGAATCTGCATTTTTACCCTCCTCCCTCCTCCCTCCCCAGGGCTCTGTGAATACCTTGTGGTGCCCCTGGGCAGTGCAGTCTCCCCACTATACAGATGTGAAATAGGGCCACAGAGCAGGAAGAGAGAACCCTGGATCACAAAGCCTGTTAGACTCAGCCCAAACCAGAATGTGCTCTGGGATCCTCAGGTCAACCCATCCTGCGAACATAGGGGGAGACTGAGGCCTCGGGAGGGTCACAGGCCAGCCCCAGGTCACACGGGGAGTGACTGGACCAGCCCCCTCAAGGTCCTGAGGGGATGGGGGGAGGTGTGGGGCGGCTGGGCAGCTGAGGCCTGATTCTTCCACACCCCCAGGAGAAGGTCAGTCAGATGAAGGCCAATGAGGTGAAGCTGGAGAGTGACAAGCGGCGCCTGAAGGAGGTGCTGGACGCCTCTGAGAGCCGCACCATCAAGCTTGAGCTGCAGCGGCGCTCGCTCGAGGGGGAGCTGCAGCGCAGCCGCCTGGGCCTGGGTGACCGTGAGGCGCAGGCCCAGGTCCTCCAGGACCGGGTGGACTTCCTGCAGAGACAGGTGGGTCCCCACCACCGCCTGCAGGCTCCTCATCTGCACGCCCAGCACCAGGTGCTTTACACGGACCCCATAATACTCCCAGCAACCCTGTGAGGCAAGCGTCATCCTCATTTCATGGATGGACAGGCAGAGACTCAGACATGACATCATTACCCAAGATCACATAGCTAATAAGAGACACAGACGGAATCCGAGTTTAAGACTCTGACAACAGAATCTGCACTTCTAGGAAGCAGGTGGGACAAGTTAGAGATGTAGATTCCACTCATGTCCCTGTTTGCCTTGGCTGCCAGGAAGCTCAGCTTTAGACTGTTCAGTAACTCTGCGAGCCCTGCAGGGTCACCCACCAAAGTCAAGAACACAGAACATTTCCAGGTTGTGGTGGTTGTGGTGGTTACTCCTTCTCTTCCGTAGCAGGGAGGAGAAGGGAATGAGAATGGGGAGGAGACCGTGGGGTCTGAGACAACCAGGTGGGTGGCACTCCGGGGGAGGGGAGTTAACCAGCAGTGGGACAGGGCCCTGGTTGCAGTAGGCTGAGCCAGCGGGAGCACATGGGAACAATGAGCATCAGTGATGAAGGCCTAGGCAGAGTGGGAGGGGCTTGGCTTGGGTTCAGCGTCCCTGCTAGAGGCCATGGCGAGAGCAGAGCCACTTTACCATCCTGTCTGTTCTCCTGCCAGGTGACAGACAGTGAGGTGAAGGCAGGGACCCTGCAGCTGACAGTGGAACGGCTGAGTGGGGCCCTGGTCAAGGTGGAAGAGAGTGAGGGCGCCTTGCGGAACAAGGTGCAGGGCCTGACCGAAGCCCTGGCCCAGAATAGTGCCAGCCTTACCAGCACACAGGACAAGAATCTGCACTTGCAGAAGGCCCTCACCGCCTGCGAACATGACCGCCAAGTGCTGCAAGTATGGATTCCGGGGCCTGGCTCGGGGTGGGCTCGGTGAGAGAGTTAGCTGCCAAGGGCAGGCTTTGAGGGGCCCTGATAGAGTGCCAGCCCCTGGGGTCATCAGTCGGGAACCCTAGGGAGCCAGTCAGTGAGGCTTGCAGGTGGGGGGGGCAATGAAAGCATTGGCCGATAAGAGGAGATTTGGGGGAGCGATAAGAGAGTAAGTCTACTCATAGAGGCTTACAGACACCCAGAGGCAGGGTTGATGGGACAGAGCTGGGGTCTGAGGGGTCCCCACCTTACGTAGGTCAGTGGGCCAGTCCTGCTGTCTGCCTCGCCCTCCAGGTAAGATTTTTGAGCTGTTGTATGGGCTGTGACCCTGACCTGGAGGTACAGAGGAGAGGGGAGCCTTTGCTCCATCCTGGCTCCATCAGCCCCCGTCCCCCAGGAACGGCTGGAGGCTGCTCGGCAGGCGTTATCCGAGGCACGGAAGCAGAGCGGCTCCCTAGGCGAGCAGGTGCAGACGATGCGGGGCGAGCTGGCGGACCTGGAGCTGCAGCGGGCGGAGGCGGAGGGCCGGCTGCAACAGCTTCAGGAGGTGAGGCCTGGATGGGCCCCTTCGGTCCCTAGGACGCTGAGGCCCTCCGGATGGGGTGGGACCTTCCTTATCCCAGCCTCATCTCAGACCCAGGCCCAGCCTCCCCTGGGGAAGCCTGGTTCCTTCAGCCCGCACGCCCATTACACAGACGGAGAAGCCGAGGCCCGGAGAGGCGGCCTCAGGTGATAGTTGTCTGCCGTGGGCCTCCCAGCCGCCCTGCCGAGCCAAGGGCCAGCGGCGCTAGGGGCTTGCTGGCTTCTGCAGGTGCTGCGGCAGCGCCAGGAGGGTGAGGCTGCGGCCCTGCACACGGTCCAGAAGCTGCGCGACGAGCGGCGGCTGCTGCAGGAGCGCCTGGACAGCCTGCAGGGCGAGCTCGCCCAGCTGGAGACCGAGAAGCGGGAGGTGGAGCGGTCAGCGCTGCGGCTGGAGAAGGACCGGGCGGCCCTCAGGAGGATGCTGGACAAGGTTGGCTGAGCCTCCAGGGCCCTCCCCTCCCTTCCTCTGGGTCCTAGCCGCGGTTGCCTTTGGCCACGTGTCCCCAGGGTCTGGGGCCTCGGGTGCCCCCTGGCCCCCTGGTCTTGCTGCCTCTAACCCGACACCCCTCCCTGAGCCCCTCTCTCTTGGCGGGACCTCCCTCCTTCCCGGGGCCCCCTGCTGCCCTCCTGCTCTCCCTGCCTAGGTGGAGCGCGAGAAGCTTCGCAGCCACGAGGACACGGTGCGGCTGAATGCCGAGAGGGGCCGCCTGGACCGCACGCTCACGGGGGCCGAGCTGGAGCTGGCTGAGGCCCAGAGGCAGATCCAGCTGCTGGAGGTCCAGCCCCCGGCTACCCTCTCTCTCCCAAGCCCTGGACCGGGACCCCCACCTCCCGCCCCTGCCCTCGGCCTGAGTGCCGAGCCGTCCCGGGAGTTGCTGATGGCTCAGCCAGCCCAGGCTCCTCAGCCTCCATAACCCATGAGTCCGGACCCTTGGAGGGGGCAGCCCAGAGCCAGGTCCCAGAGGGAGGGGTCCTCCCCAGCGTGGAGAGAAAAGAGATGCCAGTCAGCATGTGAGCCTGTGTGCGTGTAGGCTGTGGGCACACAGAGGTGTGAGTGTGCCTGGGAGTATTCTCGTGCGTGTAGCATGAGTCTTGTGCACAGACGTGGCAAGTCGAAGTATTAGGAATGTGTTTTACGTGTGTGTGTGTCTTTCTGTACAGACGTCTTCCTGTATGTAGATGTATGTAGGAGTGTTGGGCTTTTGCACATATGCATGCATCCATGTGAACCCGGTAAGTATTTACGTGCTTGCTTTTGTGCCTGTGGGGGGGGTGCCTGTCTGTGTTTGAGCACGTCTGTGCGTGTGTGCATGCCTGTCAGTGGGGCTCACTAGGTACCCTGACCCAGGCTTCACAGACCAGGTGGGCCAGGGATGTGGGGGACAAACAGGGATCTCTCCTATACCCCCTGTCTGCACTGACTTTGCCCTGAGGGGCCCTTTAGGCTCCTGGGAGGCGCCCCACACCCCCTTGCACGCGCGCGCGCACACACACACACACACACACACACACACACACACACACGGCCAGACCCCTGACTAGCCGCCCCTCCTGCAGGCCCAGGTGCAGACAGAGCGCACGCTGGAGGCGCAGGAGCGGACCCACCGGCAGCGGGTGCCTGGGCTGGAGGAGCAGGTACCCAGGCCCCTCCGCAGGATGTGGAAACATGAGGGGAGCGGCAGAGGAGGGCCGCGACCCTGGGTAGAAGCGGTCAGCGGCACCCGTGACTGAAATGGTCCAGACACGGGCTCAAGTGATGTCATTGGAACTCCGTCCTCATGGCTGTCCCCTGGGTGGCACAGATGGCCTGAGCAGCCCCAGCCTAGGTTATCCCAGCAGCCCACCATCCTAGAGGAACAGGGGCCTTTTTCTCCTGAGAGCAATAGTAGAAGTCCCAGGGATGATCCTTACTGGCCAGCTTGGATCCCAGATCCCTGACCTGTGCATGGGTAGGCCAGGCCTGGGTCATGGGTCCCCCCCGTCGGGCTAGCGCCAGGCCTACTTAAATAATGAGAGTGGGGACAGGTGGCCCCTGAAGAGATGCCGAGGAGCAGTCAGAAGACAACCAGCTGCCCTGTGAGACGGAATGGGAGGGGAGGGAAGCATCCTGGTGCTTCATGAGACCCACTTTATCCTGAAACAGGCAGGATCGGGTCCCCTGTGGGGCCCCAGCTGCAGCCACCCCCGTTTCTCTGACATCAGGCAGGGGGCCTGGGCCGGCCGGGCTGGCCCCACCTTCTCTTTCTTCTCCAGGTGTCCGCACTGAAGGGACAGTTGCAACAGGAGCTTCGGAGGAGCTCAGCATCCTTCTCCCCCATGTCTGGCCCCACAGGGGAATGAGCCCCTTCCTGGTGGGCATCCTGGAGAGCAGCCCTGGCCAGGGCAGGCCAGCAGCCATCTGTCCACGTGGTCGGCCCCGGCCCTGGCCTGTCTGGGCCACCAGAACTCGGCTGGGGGTGGGGAGGAGCCAGGTGGCAGCACCGAGGGCTGAGGGCCGGGGACTCCAGCAGCAGCTTCTTGGCATCATCTGTGGGTCCCACCTCGGTCCGGTCCCTCCCCTGGGATGAGCCTCCAGGTCCCATGAGAGCCTCCCTGAGTGGCTGAGCCGAAGCCGGGGGTCACGGAGGCCCCCTTGCCTCTGGCTGGCCCTGGAGCATGGGCTCACAGGAAAGAGGAAGGGAGCCTGGGAGTCAGAGACCCAGGCCTTCCCCCAGCTTTCCAGAGCTCTCTTTGCCTTAGTTCAGAGTGTGTTTCAGGAAATTCCTCAGAGCCCCTGTATTTTTATACCTTTTTCAGTGTTAACGGTTCAGAACTGTTGTTTTTTGTAGCAAGGAGACCTCATTTTCTAAAAACGGTTTGTACAGGCGTGTCTCTTCACTTCTGCACCTGAGAGATGGTGGGGGGGGGGGAGACACTGGGGCCTAGGCCGGGAGGGATGAGGCCCCCTGGCCAGGGGTGCACGGGGGTGGGTGGGTGGGTGGGGCTTGAGAAGGGCTGTGCCACTTCCCAGCCTCACAGGATGTTGGCGCAGGGAGGGCCCCAGGCTCCTGTACCACCCGTCGCAGGTAACAGATGGGGCCGTGACCCAAACTGCACAGCTCGACTCCTTCCAGCTACAGCTCTCCGGCCCCTCCTCAGGACAGGGCCCCCCTCTGGACAGTGGCAGTCCCAGGCCCGGGAGTGACCCTGGGGTCTTGTCCTGGCTCCGCCCAGGGAGCCTGGCGAAGCTGCACAACTTCTCCGAGGCTCGGTTTGCTCGTGTGTAGAATGGGGACGCGCCTCACAGGGTGGTTATGAGGAGGTACTGGTGCAAGGTGCTCTGTGTTTGCGAGGAGAAATTCCTCTCCTCCCTGGAGTCCAGCGGAGTCAGGTTTTGCCCCAGCTCTGCTACCTCTAGCTGTGGACCCTTGGTGGGTCACCTGCTGTCCCTAGGTGTCCTGTCTGTAAGACGGAGACATTCCCAGGCCCGTTGGGAAGGGGGTGCTGGCCACGCACGGGGAGCCTGGTCCTCAGGAGCCGGTCAGAGGGAGGCATTCTAATGCCTTGCCCTATTTCTGCCCTCTGAACCGCCAGCCTTCCCCCAAAGGTGGATCTGAGCCCACCTACCTTGACCTCCTGCTTTATACCCTACGTGCATCTTTATGCCTCCATGTGGGCGGCCTCCCGTCTTGGCTTATGCCCCTTGTACCCCTCTGATGACAGGGAACTCATGCCCTCACCAAGCAGCCTGAACAGTGAGGAAGCTGTATCCCCCCGCCATGCCCCCACAGACCCTGGGAGGAAAGTTGTCACAGTCCATCTTTCTGGGTGGGTCCGCTGAAGCCGGTGGCTGAGGAGGCAGGACTGGGACCGCAGAGGCAAGGCCACAGGTCACCTGAACAGTCCCTTCTCCCCAGGGCCCCAGGCAGCCTCTCAATGAAGACAACCACTGTCGGAGGCAGCTGGCCACCGCTCTGGCTCCCAACCGAAAAATGACTGAATCTTTTGTAAAAACAATTTTAATTTTATATAAAACAAAGGTGGTCTATGCCCGGGAGCTGTAGGAAATCCAAGCAGACCAGCTGGAGTGAGGGGCATAGCCCACCTTGAGGGGCCAGGGGACTGTCCTCAGAGGGACTGAGAAGGCACATCAGAGGCCCAGGTCCCACCCAGAGGCCTGGGATGCCCCTCATCAGGGGGCAAAGAGTGGGGAGTGGGGAGCCCCCCTTGTGCCCCAGGGGTGTCTGCAGGCTGGGAGAGGGGCCTGAAACGAACCCCCAGGGCCACAGTCCACTAACTTTTTACAGAATAAAAGGGTTGTCAGGCTGGGGAGAAAAGCACCAGGTCAGGCAGGGCCTGAGGGCCCCGGATCCGAGGAAGGTCCAGGGCGGGGGGGGGGGGGGGGGGGTACCAGCTCCGCCCTAGCAGCCCCCGCAGCTCCTGGCACAGGAGGCCGCCACGGATGGACACAGGCCACTGCTGGCCATGACGCCACATTTGGAGAACTTGTCCCGACACAGGTCAGCTGCAGTGGGGGCAAGGAGCTGGGGTCAGGGTGGGGCCGGGTGATGGAAAACCACTGGCCCCTTCTCCACCCTGGGGCAGGGAATGTTCCGAGGCTAAGCAGCCAGGAGGGGGCTCAGGATCCCCCCCCGGAAGTGGCCCCGGTGCAGAACACATGCATAATCACCAGCAGGTGGGAGGGTGGGGGGCGGGGAGGGGTCTAAGGGTGCAGGCCTTCCTACCTCGAAGGAGCTCCTCATGGGCACAGACCGTGCGGACACAGATCTCCTTGTTGACCACGTATACGCGGCGGAGGCTGGGGATATGGAGCCGGGCTGGTGGCGTCACCCCACCCTCACCCAGCCCCACTGGGGGAGCCCAAGCATCCCGACCCCTACGTCTGGGCTCAACTTCAGGATCTGTGCTTCCCTCAAGTCCCACCTCGGCCGGGTGCTGCTGCCCGCCCTGCGCCCCTGCTGCACACCCCACCCCCCGGCCCCCGCCCTGCCTGTGCTCACCTGTAGAAGCAGACCTCATTGAGACACTGTTTGCAAGGCTTGTGGATGGAGTAGAGGCGGGTGCACGGGTATTGTTCCTCACGGCAGTCTAGGGGATGGGCGGGATCAGACGGGGGGGCTGCAGCGTGGGGCCCCGAGCTGCGGGGGGAGCCCCCAACGTTGCCCACCAAGATTGGCCCTCCTATCAGGGCCTAGGTCCACCCTGCACCCTCCGGCCCGGGGCACACACGCACACGGGCACGCACAGGTGCACAGCCAGCCTCACCGGGCCTCCGGGGGCTGCCCGATTTTGTACACTGTATATGTGCACAGAGCAGCAACCACACTTGGAAGCATAGATTAGGACACGCATAAGCTCAAACACGCCCACACGCACATGGTCCCAGAAGTCCACACCAACCACATGGGCAGGGCTGTGCACACAGGACCACACCCTAACACTGAGCTCACGACGGGGAGAGCGGCCCTCACGGTCCGGCTCCCGCAGGCTCGTGGGGGCAGCACAGGGGCTCCGCTCTTGGCCTCACCCGCCCCGGGCACCAGCTGGGCCTGCTGGCCGGCAGGCAGGAAGCCCCCTGCACGCTCCCCCCGCTCTTCCAGTGTCTGGGGGTCGAGGGCTCCTCCTGAGTCTGCAGCCAAGCCCGGGGGCAAGGGGGTCCCCCAGAGCCCGAGGGGCCCTGGAGTTGCTGGCCTAAAGCAGGGGCATGTCTGCAAGCCGCTGACCCTACCATCTACCCAGCCAAAGCCAAAGGCTCGGCTGCCCCCGTCCCACCAGCGCCGCGCCCCACTCTACCCCAACTCCTGGGGCCGTGCCCCTGTTTCTCCAGCTGTCAGGGAAGCTCTTACCCAGAGGCCCAGGCTCCGTGGGCTCTGTCTCCACATTTCCTGGAGCTGGTGTTGGGAGAGGGGCAGGCAGAGATCACTGAGAGGGGTCCATTCAGAGCAGCTGCCCCACCCTGGCACAGACCCGCCGCTCCCAGAGCCGTCAGGAGCTGGCAGCCTACCTACGGTGGGGGCCGCAATGACTTCCTGTTGGACTTGCTGCTGGGACTGGAACTGGAACTGCTCCGCGGGGGGCCGAGGAGTCACCTCTGAGACGGGGCACGATCAGGGGGTCCGCTCCATTCTCTCCACCCCCGCACCCAGCTGCCCGCCCACCTGCCCTGCCCTGCCCCGGCCCGGCCCTTTACCTTGATAATCATAGTAGTCCGGGTTGTCTGAGAACAAAGATGAATATGGAATTGTAGGGGGTCGGGGGAGCTTTCGGTCCCAGGGGCCAAGGAGGTCACGGCTAAACCCAGGACCACCCCCTAGGACTCCCACCTCTCCCTTCCCACCGGGTGCCCAGCGGAGTCAGGCACACCCAGCAGGGTGTGGGGAGACCTGGGCGGGGCAAGGCCCTTACCTATCTGGTCACTGTAGTGGGTGTACTGGACGTGGTCTGGGAACGGGGGCAGTTGGTCTAGGTCAAATTGGCCCTGAGCCAGCAGGCCTGCTGCGAGGAAGCCAAGTATGAGGGGGTGCCCTGCAGGGAAGGACAGCAGGGGCCCCGAGGCACATCTGGGGAGGATGAGTAGAGGTCCCAAGGGCAGGCCGGCAAGACACTAAGATTCTACAACTAGACTCTTAGATCCAAGGGATCCAAACTCCTTCCTCAAGCACAAAGGTCCTTACACTCCTTGCTCCTGTGTCACCTCACTGACCATCTTTGGCCTGGCAACCCCAGGCTAGCTTCCCGGCTATTCCTGGAACTCAGCACACTCCTGTCTGCCCCAGGGCCTTTGCGCTTGACTTTCCCTAGGCCTGTAATCTTGGTTAACCTCTCCTCCTTCGGGTCTCAACTAAAAACTCAGTCCTGCCAAGAGGCCCTCACTGACCCGTCCACCCTCTCCATCCCGTTCTTCCATTTCCATCATAGCACTCGACACACTGACATTTATCACACGGACTTGATATGTCACCTGCCCTTCCCTAGACGGGCAGCAACGAAGGCAGGGATGTGTCTGCCCGGTTCATCACTGTATCCCCAGAGTCTAGGCCGGTGCCTGGCACATAGTAGGAGCTCAACAAATATCTGTTAAATTAATAAATGTTAGACCTGGCAGGGCCTTTGATCCCCACTGATAACTCCTATTTGACCAATAGGGATCACTCCACAGTGAAAATTATAGAGGGTGGTTGGGTCCCAAATGGGCCTAGAACCCAGACTTAGAGACTCCCTGCCTTGCGTAGCTCTCCCTCCTACACATCGGCTCCCAGGAGGGTCAGTACTTTAGAGGAAAAGCATGGGCTCCCAGTGCCTGGGTGTGTGCCCACTCTCCAGAGCCCCAGCCTGGCTGCTTCAGTCGGGGGTTGGGATGAGGGCCTGGGAGGTGCCTCCGACTTCGGGAGGGGTTGGCCAGTCCACTCTGTGGTCCAGGAGACCGGAGGCCCTGCGACCCGGGGAGCTGAGTTCTGGCCACAGGGCCCAATAAAGGCTCACTGCCAGCTCCCAACCTCCGCCCACAGCGGGGGGAGCCCCACAGCCCCAGGAGCACTTACCAGGCAGGAACAGCAGGAAGAGGTAGGCAGCTCTCATGGCTACGAGGTGAGGCAGTCTGGGCTGGTGTCAGGACAGCTGGAGGAAGAGGAGGGGCAAGCTGTAGCTCAGGCCCACTCACCCAGGACTGCGGAGCCCACCTCCGCTCCCCTGCATCTAGCCCAGAGAAGGAGGCGCTGGGAATGGAAGCCAGGCATAGGGAGGGCCAGGAGTCGGGCGGGGCAGGGTGGGGGGAGCTACTTTGGAGGGACATCTGCTGTCCCCTGTGGCCCACCGGGTGTTCAGGTCCCAAGGGACAAGGCCTCCAACCTTGCTGCAGGGTTGATCTAGCAAATGGACAGAACCCACCCAGCCTTTCTCACTAAGGGGGCCTTTCTAGCCCCCCACTAGTCTTGACTCCACTCTCCCAGCCCACAGCCATGCCCGCCTTCTGACTCAGCGCCTTCTGGTGTCTCATGCACTGATCATGTGAACCCCTGACCCCAGGCCCATCCTCAGGACCCCGGCCCCACTCAGCCAGGACTCCGCAGCGGCTGCCAAACCCACAACCTGTTCCCAATTAGCCCCCGGGCCCTGAGTGTCTTGCTCTGCAGGAAACCACATGCATGCATGGGCCCCAGGGGCCGAAGGGCAGCCAGGCCTGGGCAGGGCTCCCACCCCCAGAAGATTCCTCTCCTGCCAGGCCTCCAGGCCTCCTAAGACCTGGCTGTCTTCATCACAGACTCACGAGACTAAGGTCTATTTGTCTGCAGCAGCAGGAAACACTTAGGGTGGAGTCTGAGGAGAGTTTCTCTGGATCCTAGAAGGGCAGTGCTGGAGGGACTGTGATGTCACCCAGCCCAGGGGTTCTGAGCCCCCTAACACTGTATGACAAGTGTTGCGCGGGTCATTTTGTGGGGAGGGAACAGTGGTCCTTAGCCTTCACCAGGCTCTTGAAGTTCAAGAACTGCAGTCTTTGGCCACACCGTGGGCTTGGCCGGGTCTACGGGTCCCCGTGTGCAGTCCCAGCTCGGTGGGAGGCAGTCTCCGGACTGTCATCCTTCTGCCGACAGTGCTGGGAGAGAGCCCAGGGCCCATCCAGGAGGGCCCCTCCTACCACGGCGAAGGGAGTTCTTGCAGACAGCTAACTGGACCCCTAACTGCCCCCCCGGGCGTCTAGGGAGACGGGAAGGAAACGTGGGCATCGGGCAGCGGTCCCTCTTCCCTCCCAATCCTGAGCTTTCCCCGACCCGGCGCCTGGCTCATACATTCACCACCTCCCTTCTTTACTGGGGTGGGGTGGGGTGGAGGAGATGAGACCCATGACTCAAGCTGCCCCAGAGGCAGGGCACATCTGGCTCCCCACAGTCCCATTCTGAAAACCCTTGGCCTTCTCATGATAGGAGGGACCGAAAGACCTGGAGCGCTTTCCTTCTAACTCCCCACAAGGCCTCACTATCCCCTCCTTGTCCCCATGGGCTGGTGGCAGCCAGGCCAGTTGGAGCTGTCACCATTCAGGAGGAGGCCCTGAGTTGGGGCCTAAGGGGTCTTAAGAAGTGGGGTGGGAGCTGTCTGTCCCCCAAACCCTTCCTAGGCCTCTCAGCCTCCTAAATGGGAGTCTTCCTCACCAGGAAGGTCTGGGACCCAGGCCCAGGCTTATTGGGGGAAGGGGCTCCCAGGGCAAGGGGTGTGGGAGTTAACGGATCCTCCTGGGGGGACCCCATCTCCAAGCACCTCTGTCTAGACTATGGATTTTGGGGTGTGGGGAGGCCGGGACCTGCCTAGGAGGCGGCCCCCTTCTGGCCCCTTCCACAGCTGGGGACCCCACCCCAAGCGATCGTAGGCAGGAGTGGATAAGCCGGGCCTACTCAGAGCCCCGGACCCCACGCTCCGGGGGAGGGGGGTGGGGGGCGCCGGCTGCGGAGCGGCGGGGGGAGACCAGATGTGGCGGCGCACAGCTGGGAACAATCAGCCTTGAGACCGCTCGGTGGCTCCCCGCGCCCTCCCGGTCCCGGCTGTCCCTTTGTCTCTCCGCGGCTGTGGCCCGGCTGCTCCCGCCGACGCCCCCACCCCACCCGCGGCAGTTCAGCCTCCCCGGGCGAACGAGAGCCCCCCCCCGCGCCCCGACGCCCCAACTCGGGCTCCCCCAAACTCCTCCAAACTCGGGCCCCCCCTCCAAGCGACTCCAAAGCCCCCAAGTGCCCTCTTAGCATCTGCTCAGACGGCCCCGGGGTTCAGAAAGCCCGGCAGCTTTCCCCAGGCCCGGGGGCCCGCGGAGCCCCGCACCCCAGGCCCCTCCACCCCCCCGGGGCCCCTTAGCGGCCCCCGCCGCTCCGGCCGCCAGGCCCGCGCCTACCTGGTCGGGTCACTCCGCCGCCCGCTCCGAGTCCGCCCGCGGAGCCGCCCCTCCGCCCGCTCCGAGCCCCCCTCCGGGCCCCCGACGGGTCGGCGCCCGCCCTCCAGCCCCGAAGCCGCTGGGTCCTAACGCGAGCTCCGCCCGCCCGTCCGCCGCGCCCGCGGGGCTCCAGCCCGCTTCTGGGGCGGCCCTGAGGAAGGCGCCCCCGGGGCCGCTCTCACATGGGCGCGCAGACTTCAGGCGGGCAGAACGCCTCCCCCGTCTCCTCGCCACGTCTGGGCTGCGGTCTGGTGTGAGGTGGGTTTTGGAGGACGTGTTACCCCATTTCACAGAGAAAGAAACCGAGTCCCCTAAAGGGGATTCGCCCACGGCCACGCAGCTCTCTCCCCTCTGGCTTCTCTTAGCTTCCAGGACAGCCTTTCGGACCTGCTTTCTCTCCTGCCTCTCTGGCTGTGCCTTCTGGGTCTCCCTAGCCAGCTCCAGGTGGGGGCTGGCTTCCAGAACCAGCATTGCTGTCCGCCGGTGCACCACAGGCTACCAGGCCTGGCCCCAAGAATGTCCCCAAGGCAACAAGGATCCAAGTCCAAGTTCATGCCTCCTGACTGGCTCCCGGAGGGCTCCCCATCTGGGCAGCAGTACCAGCATCCTTCCATCCCTCAGGCTTCCTCCCTTGCTCTCCGCCCCTGCACCCAGCCCAGCACCCAGCCACTAATCCTGCTTCACAGATATTTTTTGAGTCTGGGCACTGCCCCTGCTGTGGTGTAAGCCACCATCAGCTCTTGCCCGGACTCTCCAATAACCTCTAATCTAGGCCTTCCCAAGTGGGCTCTGCCCTCCCTGACCCCCTCAGACGCTGGCCCCCTTCTACTTAAAGCCTTTTGCTGGCTTCCCATGGTACCTGGGAAAAAAGCTAAACTCGCCTGTGACCACCCCCCCCTCCCGCCAGGACCCCACCCTTCATCTTGGTCTGGCTCTGCCTCCTCATTCCCTGCCTGATCTCCCAGCAGCCACATGGCCTTTTGGCACTCTCTCACTAAGCCCTTTCCTCTGCTGCCACAGGACTTTTGCTCAAGCTGCTTCTTCCTCCTGCAACACCGATGAGGTCCGCCTCCTTCAGGTGATAGACCAAACCTGCCCTTCCTCAGAGGAGCCTTCCCTTTCTCCCTGTTCTGCCCCTAAGCACCTTCTGCTCTGCAGCTCACAGGTCTCCCGTTGCCCTGTCTGTGCCCATTTGAATCCTGCTCCTCTCCCATGTGAGCTTGGGAGCTACGTGAAGACGGCGATAAAGTCTGTGTTTGCTCATCCCCCGTTTATGCTCATTAGGCACAGTGCCAGGCTCAGAGCAGCTGTTCAGTAAACATTAATGGAATGAATGAATATGCACTCAATTCTCCTGGGAGAGACTGGCTGGGTGGGGCTGTTGGTCCCTGCCTCTGGGGCAGACCTCCACCCTGCCTGGTCAGGGGAGCCCATGCCTGAGGCGGCAGCTCTGGCTAGGAGGACATGGGGATCTCCTTGCCCCCAGTCATGCACCCCACAACTGCCTATCCCTTAAACTCTGAATCCTATTAGGCAGAAACTCCGTATGTCCCATGCATCCTTTGTTCCTTGGTGCTGGTTTGTCAAAGGAATGAATGAATGAATGAATGAATATCCGCCACCCCCTCTCCAGGGTCTATCACAGAATAGCAGGGACTTCTGCTACCTGGAGCCCTATGGGCCCTCGGGGCCAGCACAGCCCTCTCTGCCCTCCCTTAGCCCTTGGCTGCTGCCAGCCACAATCCCACTAGGGTAGGAGGGGACACCACCTGGCAGAAAGGCTATCCCCTACGCTCATGACAAAAGGGGGAAACGGAGGCCCCAAAGCTTCCCACTCTTGTGTCCCGGCCCCCAGACCCTCTCTGCTGCTTCCACCCCCTCCCCTGGCCCTAAGGACCCAAGCAGAGGTGGCAGCTACGTAGGGACGGGGTAGTGGGTGTGGGTGTCCAAGGCCGTCTTCTCCCGACGGCCTTGGAGATTCGCTTCTTCCCTGCTCGCCTCTCCCACCAGGTTACAAGTTGTCCACAGGCAGAGGCCAAGTTTCTTGTATACCGGGCAGCACCTGTACCTGGCACATGACTGCCCAATACCCGCATGAGTAAATCAGCGAAGGGTAGAGGAGGGATTCGAACCCGGTGTCCTCCAGCCTCCCCTTGCCCAGCAACTGCCACCCTGAACTACTGCTGGTTGATGACGCCGTGCCCAGTGCAGAAGGTCTGTGGACGCGCCTCGTAGTATAAATTGCTTTTTCACGCCCCACATCCCTTCTCCGCAGTTTTGAGTCCACATTTACTGAGCTCCTGCGAAGGCAGGCCGGGTTTGGCGCCGGGGCTTCCGGTAATGAGGTCGGCGGGGGCTTCCGGAGGGCAGGAAGCCGTCTTTCTTTCCTGCTCCCTCCTGCCCCGCACCGCCGGGCCAGATGACCGAGTTGCCTCTCCAGGGTAGGGCTTGGCCAGTGTCCCATTGGTGGGATGAGGTCAGAAGCACCCACCCTTCCCCCGGGGTCAGGGCATGTGGTTCGGGCTGGGAGACGCGGGCTCACAGCCTGGACTTTCATCTGAGAGGGGAGCTGGATCACAAACTCGTCCCGGGGGGCATGGGCATGGGAGGCAGAAGGGAACTGACCCCGTTAAAAGTCTCGGAGGCTCTGGCACTCGTGGGAGGCATGGCCCCTTCTCTTGCTGCCTGCACAGGATGGTAGGAAGGAAGAGTGTGGATGCTGGGGTCCGAGCGATCTGGCCCCACCTCTAAGTGTGTGGCCTCTAAGCCTCAGTTTCTGTATCTGTAAAATGGGGATAAGACTGACTGTACAGCGATGAGGATTGAATGAAGACACACACGAGGTGTTAACGCGGCACGAAGCCCGTGCTCAACCCGAAAACATCATTACTGTCGGATGAAGACACGGAGGCCCTGAGAGGGGAGTCGCCCAATGTGATCTGAAAAACCAGGGGCACCAGAGGCAGACACACGCGGGGGGCCACCCGCCAGGCACCCGGTCAGCGGTAACACGTGGGAGACAGGCTGCCCAGGAAAATATTACGACTTTATTTGCTGCACTGACAGCGGCTCCGAGGGGGGTTGGTGGCTGTCGTCTCTACACGGGATGTCTGAATGGGGGACAGCAACAGCCGCTCCCCAGCTGAGGGCCGGGCAGGCTGGGCCGGGCGGCCTCGGGGCAGGAGTACATGACATCTGCCCACCTCCAAGCTACGGGCGGGAGGGCGGTGGTGTCTCCGGCGATGGGTGCCAGGTGGTGGCTCAGAGGCAGGGAGAGCCAGTGTCCGGGGGCCCGAGGGGCCTGCACTACCTCATTGGCGTGGTGGGCGGCAGCCAGGGCTGCTCGGCCAGCTCCCGCTCCAGCTGCTTGAAACGCTTCTTCGAGGCCCTTCTGGGCCTGAGGCGCCGCAGGCAGGCCGGGAGGCACCGGTCCAACACGCTCTGCAGAGGACAGGGAGGGTGCACAGCGGCGGCTACGGCCCAGCCCCAGAGCCCCCCTCCGCCCCCAGCCCAGGGTGAGGCCCACCTCCAGCATGAAGGCCCCCACGAGGTTGAAGGCCACCAGGCCCAAGAGCAGCAGCTTGAAGCAGGTGTCAGCGATGGTCCTCAGCGCCAGTGGACCTTGCAGGGGGCCAGGGACCAGGAGCAGGCCCACCAGGATGGAGCCCAAGAGTGCCAGAGCCACCAGGAAGGGCACTGGGGGTGAGGGCGTGCATCAGGCCAGGGAGCCCCTGCCCCCTCCCACGCATGCCCAGTGGGGGACCCCCCAGAGGCACCAGACTCCCACAGCCCGTCCCTCCTCCACCCACACCAGCCCTGCCAGGCAGCGGCACCATTGGTATAGATTGGCCGGCGGAAGGGCGCCCCCTTGGACACGGCTGCGGCCAGGATGAGGTACTGGAAGCTGGACAGAGAGAAGACCACTGTGTTCTCATAGTTGGGCAGGTTGTCTGGCGCGGGCACGGTCTTGTTCAGAGGCACGAACCTGGGTGCGCGAAGACCGGGGCTCAGGGAACGAGTGTGCGGAGGATGGGGTGGGATTTGGGAGCCGGGCTCCCTACTCACCAGGGTTGGGCCACGGTCAGGAAGTAGCCCCCCAGCTGCACGCCGGCCACCAGGGTCACCTGCAGCAGCAGGCTGCTCAGCACGGGGACGCTGAGCAGGGCCCCCGGGGGCCGCGCCCGCCCCAGCACGAGCGCCGGCCCCGTGCGGCTCATGAGCACGGCCACGGTGGTGGTGATGACCAGGTCGATGGCCAGGAACTGCACGTCACCCAGGTTGGTGTTGATCTGCCAGTAGGGGAGGAAGGGCAGAGAGAAGATAGCAGGGAGGCACCAGCTCCCTGCCCCTCGGGAGTCCTGTGGGGAAGGTCGGATTCTTGCCCTGCAGCACGGTATCGGGGGGTGCGGGGGCAGCGCCCTCCTGCCTCCGGGGACCTCCTAGTCTGGCAGAGAAGACACCGCACTGCCTTCAGGGAGCCCCTCTTCCAGTCTGAGGGAGAAGGCATCCTTCCCTACTGACCCTGAGACACTAAACCTGATGCGGTCGGCTCCTCCTGCCCACAGGAAGCTCCCAGTCTGAGGGCGGCTCAGGCTCTGCCTGGCGGAGCCCCTCGGTCACCAGAGGACCCAGCTCTCGGTGAACGCCGGGACAGGTGCTAGTGCGAGACCTGCACTGCCCCACAGGGTCGCCTGCTTTCCGTGGGGGTGAGCTGCGTGAGCTCAGAGCAGAGCCGGGGAGATGGCCTCCGAGCAGGTGGGACAGACACCGCCAAGGTCTGGGCCGGGGCGAGGATCCGTGGGGAAGGAGCAGTGGCCCTGGCTCCAGCCCACTCCTGCCTCCGGCCCTGCCTGGGCTCTGCCTCAGTCTCCCCTGCAGACAGGTGCTCCCTAGGACAGGGACGACACGCTAGCACAGGACGGCCGTCCCCGTTTCTGAGGACCCACTGTGTACCGCCACCTGAGGCTCGGGAATCACCCAAGCCACGCGACTAGAAAGTGGCAGGGCGGGATCTGAGGCCGCGCCATCCTTGCCAGAGCTGCTGGGCCCCTAGGCACGCTGCTGAGTGGCCTGGCTCTGGGCCTGCTCCAGGCAGCGGGCTCTGGCCCACTCACCGTGTAGAGGATCAGGACAGAGATGAACTGGGTCAGGCTGTACAGAGCCATGTACTTGAAGACGCTGAACGAGGTGTCAAGGGAACACCGGCCTTCCCTGGGTGCAGGGTTGGGGTGTTAGGCAGCCCTGAGGGCACCCCTGCCCGCCCCCTCGCCCCGCCGGACCCTGCCCTCCTCACCTGATGACCAGGGGCACACACTCGATGCTGGCCATGCTTGAGGTGAAGGGCGAGACCACCGAGGCCTCGGCCTGGGAGAGCGAGATGCCCACGTCGGCCGCCTTCAGGGCCCCGCAGTCATTGGCACCGTCCCCGCACATGCCCACGCAGTACCTGCGCAGGGGTGCGGGGGGTGGGGAGGGCCTGGCTGCAGCCCGTGAGCTGCCTCCGCGTCAGCGGAACGACCCCTCTGGCCTCCCACGGGCTTGCTGGCGAGCGTGGGGATGGCCGGTCCCTGCTGCCCACCTGCTGCCCGGGACATCTCAGGGGCTCGGTGAACAGGGGTCCTGACTGCTTTTGGCCTGACGGCCCCAGGAGAGCCTGCTGGGGTTCTCCCTGACGGTGATGGTAACTCCGAATGCCTGCAGTGGGAGGTGGGGGCTCGTGCACCCCCCCACCCCATGCTGCGGACGCGCTAGCCCCCCGCAGGCCCTTTGCCCACATGTACTCACTGTAGCTTCTGGAGCTCACACACCAGCTCTGTTTTCTGCTCGGGAGCCATGCGGGCAAAGACTGTGCCCTGGACCAGCACCTGAGAGCACGGGAGGAGGGTGAGGCTGAGGCAGCTTGCACGGTGGGGGTGGGAGAGCCATGAGGAGGGAGCAGAGCATGGGGAGGCTTAGAGCGACCAGGGAGCTCAGGGGCAGCCCTACCTTGGGCAGCAGCTTGGGGAAGTGCTTCATAAGGATACCAAAGGTGGACCCGCTGAGGGCCAGGTGGCTGGATCGGGGGTCTGGCTCCGTGGTGTAGCTGGCGGCCTGGTCAGGATCCTGGGGACCCAGGAAGCTCAGCTCAGCCTCCCCTGCCCACGCCGGAGAGCTGGGGCCGGGGTCAGGTAACACGGGATGGGGTCATCGGTGGGGTGTGTGGCTGGAAGCCCGGCTCGGTCTCACCTTAGCCCCGTTCACAGCTGCGGAGGATTCCAATGGCAGGAGCTCGAGGGAGGCAGGCTGGCCTCGCTCAGGGGGGATGGCATGGATGATGATCAGATGCTCCTGGGGGCCCACCATGCCGCAGCCCTGGGCCACCGTGACCGCTGTCTGCAGGTTGTCCCCTAGGAGTGTGGGGCAAGGTCAGGACCCAGCTCCTATCCGGGGGTGGGGGTGGGGGGGCATCCTCACTCTGATGCTTACAGATGGGAAAACTGAGGCCAGACACGCTGTCTGCCATGACTGGCTGGGTGAGCTCAGGCAGGTTCATTGACGTCTCTGAACCCCACCTTCCTCACCTATAAAACCAGGCATCAAAGGTTTTAGGGCAAAGTGGGGATCAGGGCCAATGTCCCACATATACCACTTAGTGCTGCAGGACTTTGCTGGAAAGCGTGTGTGGATGCACACGCAAGGGTCGGGGGGGGGGGGGGGCAAGGGGAAGGAGACAGACCTACTGGGCTCCTCCGCGTTGCCCTGGCTAGAATTTTTTCTTGCTCCATGAAACTTCACCACTTTCAAGGGTGATGTAATTCCCCCCATTTCCTACAGGGGGCGCTGGCACCCGGAGAAGCCACCTCGCAGGCAGGCGCCGGGCTGGAACCCAGGCTGCTCAACACCAGCCCGGGGGGCCGGGGGGGGGGGGGGTGCCGTCTGGAGGTCATTCTACTTCCCGGGGCTTCCCCTTCCTCATCTGTCAAGTGGAGGGACAAAGGCCACTTGGGAGGGATCCTGTGAAGACCCATGAGATGTCTGAAAAGGACCTGGCCTGAAGCAGGGGCCTGAAAAGAAGGGGTGCGGCACGCCCTCCCCTCTGCCCATGACAGGCGTGGGGGCGGGGGGGATGCTGCCCACGGGCACCTGTCACCATGACGGTACGGATGCGGGTCCTCCGCAGAGCCTGGATGACCGCTGTGGTCTGGGGCTTTAGCAGGTTCCTCATGACCAGCAGCCCCAGGAGGCTCAGCTCCCGCTCCATGGCATCCCTGGAGGGTGGGCATCCTTGGGTCAGAGGTCACGCAGTGGAACAGGCCCCCCCCTCCCCCGCCACTGGGCAAGGCCATCTTCTTGCGGCTCGGCCGGCAGAGAGCCCCCCTCTGCCCATGCCAGGACCCGAGGCCCAGTCCCCGGGAGGCAGGGGACAGTCCACCTTGTCAGCTGCTGAGCGGCCTCCAGGCTGGGCGTGACAGGCAGAGGCTTGCCGGCGAGGGCCACAACACGGTAGCCAGCGGCCGTGTAGCTCTGCAGAGTCTGGGCAAAGTCCGGGGGCACTGCCGGGGAGAGGCAGGTGTCACTGGGGCAAGGAGGTGAGGGCTGGGAGGAGGCTGGGGGCCCACCCCGTTCTGGGCCGCCTTCTCATCCCCTTCACCTGTCTCGGGCTTGCAGAGGCCTGCCACCAGCTCAGGGGAGCCCTTGATGTAGGCCTCCGGCTGAGCGGCTCCTGGCCACGCCACGACCACGTTCATGCGCCGCAGGGCTGACGAGAAGGGGAAGCGGCTGAGGATGCTGACGGGCACCGGGGGCTCCTCCTGCAGAGACGGAGGGGCAGCTGAAGGGCCGGCCTGGGGAGCCCCCTCCCACCCGCCCCCCACAAGCACACCCCCGGCCCATGACTCACCATGCCCTGCAGCTGGGGCTCCTGGGGTGGGGGTTTCATCACCGCCAAGACCTGGGTCCCAAACGCTGAGTCTGCAGGCGGCCCCTCCTCCAGGACCTGGGAGGCAGGCAGGGAAGGTTGGCCTCTGCTGGGCCTGGCGCGGGCTGGGCCCACAGAGGGAGGTGGCGGGAGATTCAAGTTAAGACTCCTGGAAGACTTCCTTCATGGGAGAGCGGATGGAAGTCAAGAACACGGGCTTTGGAGTCGGATGGACCCCAGTTCAAACCCTGGCTTTGCCACTTACAAGTTGCAGGGTGACCTTGGACAAGTTATTCCAACTCTCCCTCAGCCTCAGCTTCCTCCCTGTGAGGCAGGTTTGGAAGCTTCCTTCCTGGGCTACAGGAGGAGCACGAGCCAAGGCCTGTGCCACGTAGCACTGGCACCAAGTGGGTGCTCCCACGCGGCCTCGGCCATTGTTATTAATGATGGTGGCACAACGGACGCCACCCGAAGTCCTGGAATGAAGACCAGGCGGGGTTAGTGAGAGCCCAGCTGCCCAGAGGCAGGGGCTGACCTGCTCGGCCTCCTCACCCAGCCAGTCGATTCCACCATCTTGAGGTCCATGGGGTCGCCCACATGGGTGTCCTGGAGCCGGCTGAGGGCATGGCAGGTGGCCAGCGCTCGGAGTAGGGGCCCCACGGGCAGGCGGCGGGGCTCTGGGACCAGAGGCAGGAACGCCTGCCCTTTTAGGGGCACCACACCCATCACATCCAAGCCGTCCTCCGTGAGGGTGCCCGTCTGCAGGGGGCAAGGGGCGGGCCAGTGATGAGTCCCAGGTTGCTTTGTGCCGCTGGGCTGGGCACCCCCACCCCAGGCCAGGCGGGGCCCGTGGGAATCCTGGGAGCCAGCGCAGGAGCCAGAAGAGGTCCCTCTGCCAGGGGCGCCCCCCCAGCCCCCACTTCCTCTGCCTGGCACCTCTGCCTCCAGGAAGTCTTCCGTCACCCTACAGCTGGGTCAGGCGGCCCGTTTCAGGCTCCCACCCACAACCCCTCTGCCACCCCCCCAACACCTGTTTGATGTGGGGCCAGGAAGAGGGCCTGGCCACACAGAGTACGTGTCCGGCTCCTTTGCCAGTCTGGGGTCGCTGTGAACCCAATCAGGCCCACATTTCCATTTAAAAACTCCCTGTGGCCCCCAGTGCCCTCAGAATCATTAAGGTCCGAACTCCTCATCGGGGCTCACCAGCCCCTGCCCGACCAGGGCCCTGGCTGTCTCAGCCTGCCCCCTTGCCCCACTGTTCCCCATGCCCCAGGTCTGTTCCTCCGAGGAGCCATGCTGACTGCTCCCCAGCCTCCACCTGCCCTGTCTCATGTCTCCGGGAGCACCCCCCCACCCCACACTGAGGTCACAAGGAGCCTTTCTGGATGCCATCTCCTGAAGGGAGTGACCCCACATACCACCCTATCACGTTACCCTGTTCGCTCCCTTCCCCAGACCCATCACCACCTGCAGCTCCCTGTGCCCCCTGGTTCGCTCATTCTGGTGGGGGGACATCACCCTGGGGGGTCTCTGCTGGGTCTGGGCGCTGAGAGCAGCACCAGGGAACGGCTGATCTCAGATAGTTGTCTGCCGGACAGAGAGCCTGACGTGCATGGGAGCTGGGCGGGGTGTGGGGGTGGGATCTCTGAGCGTCTCTACCCCAGGACGGGATTTGGCACCGAGCGGGCCCTCGGTCAATGCTGCCGACTGAGGAATGCAGGTGTGGAGGCCTGGCCGTGGTGCCCGTGGCCCCCGCCCTGAGGCCCCCACCTTGTCAAAACACACCAGCTGGAGCTTGCCCCCCAGGTTGATGCGCAGCGGGTGGATGCAGAAGATGCCCTGACTCCGGAGCCGGCTCTGGGCATAGAGCGTGCACACGGTCATGGCAGCTGGCAGGGCGGGTGGCACCACCACCGTCACCAGGTCCAGGGCCCGGATCACGATCTCATGCAGAGGCACCTGGCAGGAGGCACCGTGAGTGCCAAAGGCCAGGCTGGCCCTGCGTCCCTGCCAGCGGCCCCCACCCGGGCCCCGAGGCTCACCTGGTTGCGGTGCAGGATGAAGATGCTGTAGACAGTGCCGAGGAGAGCTGGGGAGACAGCACGCGACTCAGCAGGATCTGGGAAGGGGCTGCGGGGGGGGGGGGGAGGCAGCGGAGGGGGGTGCAGGGGGCCACTCACCCAGGACAGACAGGGCAGCCACGAACTTCATGCTGTGTTTGTAAAACTTGAAGTTGATGGGCCGGGGGTGCAAGATGGAGCTCACCAGGCCCCCTTTGGCTGTGCAGAACCCTGGGAGGAGCGGGGCGGTGGAGTGGGGGGCTGAGGGTCAGAACAAGCCCTCCCAGCCCCTGCCCTACTCCACCACACCTGGGGGTTGAGAGACACGGTGCTCCCGGGACGAGAAATCATCCAGTTTGGGGTGACTTGTGATGGCCCATAGGCCTTGCCCAGCCCTCACAGGGTTCAGTGAAAACGGAATGAGTGGACAGCATCTATAAAGTGGGTGGTTTCACTAAAAATCCAGATATTTGGCTTCTGCCGAAACACTCAAGATCTGGGGACACTAGGTCCCATTCCCGTGTGACCTGCTGGAGTTGTCTAGGGCTGCTCCCTTCCTAAGGGGTGGGCTCACGCTTGCTGGCCACATCCCTGCCCACATCGTCGGCCAGCCCCTAGCTGGGGGTGGGACTTGCCCAAGGTCCCACAGCGGGACAGCGGCAGAGATGGCTCCTGCCCTGCCTGAGGTTGTGAGCCTGGCAGGCCTCCCTGCTTCCCTGACTCCTACCTGTTCGAGTCACCACTGCCAGGACGCGGGGTCCGACGAACGCTCGGGCCTGCAGGACGAGGGTCCCACAGAAGAGTGTGTGCCGCCGGTGGGTCTCTGGGCAGTAGGGCTCGGGTCCCTCCGGCAGGGCCGTCTTCAGTACTGGGACGCTTTCCCCTGGGAGGGACGCGGGAGGAAGCCCGTGAGGCGCCTCCACGCCACTCCTCCCCACCACCCAGACAAGAGTTAAGCACACTTAACTCTTGTAACCATACATGCAGAAACCATTGCCCCCATTTTACAGAGAGGGACACTGAGGCTCGGGGCAAAAGACATAAAGACACAGCCAGACAACCCGGAAAGGATGTGTGCCAGCCAGGTAGCAGGAACCTGCTCTCGGGGGAGCCCGGCGGTGTGTGTGTGTGCGTGGATGCACACGGCTGGGGGGGAGGGTGGGGAACACATTCTTACTCTGTCGGAATGATTTTATGACAAGCAGTATTACTTTTATAACTCAGAGCAATACACCAGAGGGTGGGCGGGGGCGCTTAACCTCTCTGAAGCCCTGAGCGCCTGCCGGGTGTAGGATTCGCAGCCCAGGATTGTCACCCGGGAGCAAAAGGGGAAGAGAAATTTGGAAGTGCTGCCGCAAGGCAGAGGGGCCTCCGAGGCTGCGGGGGCCGGGCTGACCTGTCAGAGAGCTCTCGTTGACCACGCACTCGCCGGCCACCAGGGCTGCGTCACAGGGCACCAGCCCGCCTTCCTGCGGCAGCACCAGGCAGTCTCCCGGCACCAGCTCGCTGGAGTCCACCCACTCCTCCTCTGCAGGCGAGTGGGGGTCCTCAGCGCGGCCCAGGGCACCCGCAGCCACCCGCTCGAGCCCCCCTCCCTTCCCTCGCTCTCACCTCCCCCGGGCCGGCACACGCACACCCGCGCCGACAGCCGCACCATGTCCCTCAGAGTCTCGCTTTGCTGTGGGGGGGGGGGCACGTGGGGAGTGGGTGGGTGGCAGCCCTCTGGGGTACCCGGCTGCCCCGCCCCCTCCACCACCGCCCCCCCCCCCCCACCAACCCTTCTGGTCTTGTAGAGCGACAGGCAGACGGAGGCGGTGGAGATGAGGAAGATGCACAGGGCGTACGAGTAGTAGTGGTCCGCCAGCCACAGCCCGATGCTGAAGGCCTGGAACCCGTAGTAGGGGCTCAGTGCCTGGGGGAGGGGCGCGGAGGCAGCATCAGGGCCCGCGTTCCCAGGGCGGCCCTGTTCAGCCCCTCCAGACGTCCATGGAGCCCCGGGGCTTCTTGGCTCTAAAGAGGACCCAGGCGTGTAGATGCCGGGCCCCTGCTAAGCATGTCCTCTAAGTGACACCCAATGGTGGTGACAATTCCACACTCCATTTTGCAGATGAGGGCACTGAGGCACAGAAGGGTCAACTCACTTGCCCCAAACCACGCAGCTCCCCAGTGGCTGCCTGGGGTTTCCATCAGGCCTGACTCCAGGAGCTAGTCTCCCTCTCATGGGCGTCTGCCTCCGGCTCAGAGGCTGGGATGTGCAGTGTCCTCTCGGGTGTCTGCGCCATGGGCTCCCCTCTGTCCCCTATGTCACATCACCCCTCTGAACCCTGGGATCTTTGTGTGTGAACCGAGTGCCTCTACTCTAAGGCGGCTCAGGCGCAGCAAGGCCCAGGAGAAGCCCGGGCTCTGTGGCCTGGCCTCCCGGCCTCTACTCCCAGCCCCAGCCTAGACCACAGCCTCCAATTCCTCACCCTGAGCAGACGGGGCTGGGTCTGAGGTGACTCTTCCCCGTGGAGGGGGGGACAACTGCTCTGGTCTGTCACTATCAAGTGACCCTAAGCCGGCCAGTCCCCGGCAAGGGTCACATGGCCAATCCAGGCCAGAGCTGGGGCGAGGCCCAGGGCCAGCCCTACCTCGTCCACTAGCAGCTGCGGATAGGACTTGACCGGCACGCCGATCACGTTGGGGCCGTAGATGGTCTTCCTGTAAGAGAAATGGCCGGGCGAAGAGATGGAGGGGCAGTAGCAGCTTGACCCTCCAAGGGTGACCGAGCTCCTCATCTTACGGCCAGGGAAACCGAGGCCCAGAGAAGGCAGGGGACTGCAAGGCCACGCTTGGGGGGGCAAGCCGGGGTCCCCAGTGTATGGGGCGGCACCCACCTCACGGTTTGGTCCTGGAGGCTGAGGCCAGAGCAGGAGCGGTGGATATTGTCACAGGTGCGGCCATGGTCCAGCAGGCTGGGGGGTGGTGGGGGGGGGGAGACTCATGTGGGCGACGGGGCCTCCTGCCCCATGGGACTCGGGGCTCCAGGCCCCTTCTGGCCCACTGAGCTCCTGAGGGAGGCAGGTCCCTCACTGACTCTGGGCTTAACCTTCTCCCGTTCCTCTGATCGGGCCCCAAACCACCTCGCCGAGGAAGAACACTGAGCGACGATGAGAATACTTAATAGTGACAAGAATTGCCATTACTAAGTGACGGGACGATTTTTTACAACGATGGTGCCTTCCGTAAGCGACTTAACCTCTCTGTGCCTGTTTTCTCATCTGCAGAGCGGGGATGGTGACGGCACCTGCCACGTAGGGCTCCGGGGGGATGAGAAGCCACACAAGGCGCGTGGCTGGTGCCATCCCCACGTCCCCTTGGCACTCACCTCTGCAGATGCAGCTCCCATTTATCAAGCACTTAGGAGGAGGCAAAGCAGGGACAAGCCCCCAGATGGATGGTCCGAGCCCAGAGCCTAAGGTCTGATTCAGCGTTTTCACTTCGGCCTGAGGCTGAGCCAAACTTTAGGCGAAGCTTATGTACTTCCCCCCTCAAAACAGCCCGAGGAGGCAGGGGTTCTCTTTATGCCCTGGTGACAGAGACCCCGGGGCCTGGGGAGGCTCATGACCGGCTCGCGTCGCAGGGGACCGAGGCACACGGCTGAGAGGAGAGCCCATGCTGGGCCACGGCCCCGACCCCTACCTGACTTGGCGGAAGGCCTGCTGGCTCTCAATCCAGACGTAGCGCTGGCCCCGGAAGAGGTAGTACCGCAGGGCCCGCTGCTGGGTAGGGGAGAGAGGAAGCTGGAGGCAGCCTCAGGAGGAGGGGGAGCGGGGGGCAGCGCAGGGGTAGAGGCCAGAGTCACAGGAAGGAGGTGGGGAGGTGGTCGGCAGAGTATCCTGGACACTGGGGACAATGGAACCAGAGGTGCCCGGGGAATGTGGAGTCCAACCCTCCCATCGTACAGAGCGTGAAACCGAGGCCCAGGGAGGGTTAAGGACTTGTCCAGAACCCAGCTGTCCACTCACTGCCTCTTCGCTCCTGCAGAACTGGGCGGTGTCCTTCCATGCACCCTCTGGTACTGCCCCCACTGCCGCCTGGCTCCGGCCGTCCTCCAGGTCCTGCGCCGGCAGCTCCAGGCTGGGAGGGGCGTGGGGGTTCTTGTGGAGCTCCGGAAGCTGATCCAGCACCTCCCCAGCCCATGGAGCCGTGGTCCCCCCCTGGGGTGCGAGGCACTGGTGCCTCTGTTCAGAGTGGCTGTGCAAGGGGGCGAGTGGGGAGCAGGGGCTTCTGGGAGGGGTGATGGGGTTGCCTCACCTGCCCTCACTGACGGCCTCAGTCTGCACCTGCACAGTGTACAGCTGCCACGAATTATCCTGGAACAGAGGTATGGACTCGGTACCAGAAGAGACTCCCCCACTCCCAGGTCCCACCCTGCTGCCCGGCGGCCCCTGCTGCGCGAGGCAGGGATCAAGGACGTAGGAGCCACCCTTCTGCCCACTGCTTGGATGGGAAAGCAGAGGTTCAGAGAGGACAACCTGAGTGCAGTCCCACAGAAAGTCAGCAGCCAGATGGGGCTGAGACTCCACGTGTGACCCGCCCCTGCCCTGGCACCACTCCCTGCAGCACCAGGCTGCCTCACCTCTTTGTCTCTTATTTCGATGACGAGTGTTTCTGCACGGGCCAGGTTGCAGGGCCGGAGCCGCAGGCGCACCCCCCATACCGGCTTCCAGCGGAAGAGCAGCAAAGGGATCCCCGCCATCATCCAGACCACGAGGTGATAGCCTATGACCCTCCATGGACTGCCACAGTAGCCGCTGAGCCTCTGGGGACGCGGACAGAGAGGGCCCAGGTGGTGGCGGGGAGAGCGGGGGGCGGAGAGGGGTCGGGGGGGCCGGGGCTCGGGGCCCACCTACCACGGATGAAACTGAGGAGCTGAGGGGATCTACAGATGTGTCTATCGTCAGGGTCCCATAGCCGGCGGGCGTGCTGCCCACGAGAGGGCTGCTGTCTGTGGGCGCAAAGGAGAGAGGTCATGGGAGGGGTGCGCTCCTCCTTCACTTACGACTTTAAACAAAATTAGCATCGTCATTCTGCGGTCCGGTGTGGAAGCTGCGGCGGCTTCCATGCAGCTGCTGTGGTCAAAAAGGAGCCGGAGAGACTGCTCTCCCCGACGGCTGCCGTCCTGTTTGCTGTAACTGACCTGAAACATTTTGGGAAAAGGCAGTCCCCGTTGTGCCTGCCATTTCTCAGGTACAGACAGAGTCCTCTTATTAAAATTGACACGCAGGGCTCCTGGCTGGCTCAGCCGGGTGTGTCCGACTCTCGATTTTGGCTCAGGTCATGATCTCAGGGTCGTGGGATCGAGCCCTATGTCGGGCTCCGCGCTGGGCGTGGAACCTGCTTGGGACACTCTCTCTCCCTCTGCTCCCCTCCCCGCCCCCGCGCCCCCCCTCACCGCACTCTTTCTCTCTAAAACAAAAAAACCTGACATGCTTCCAGAGGTCAGCAGAAATGTTCCGTTGATGGGGTCTCGCCTACAATTACCAGAGTAGAGCTTTTGGAAAACTAGCTTGCCGAGACCAAGGACCAGCACAGAGGGGCAGATGGGAGCAGGTTGGGCACGCAAACTGGAAAAATGCAGCGGCAGGTAGCACAGAAAAGCTTCAGGTGTCGGTCCCAGGACCAAAGGCAGCCAAACCTTTGATGCCGAAGAGCACAGGAAGGGGGCAATAAGATTGTTCAAGACAAGGGTATATGAGATGAAGGTTCTGGCAGGAACCAAAGTGGCACTTTCCGGTGAGTGAGGATTCTGGGGCCATGGCTGCGATGGGACACAACCACCTCAGGACCGGGTTGCCTCCAGGTTTCCTGGCGGTGCCTGATTCTGAAGACTGAAGACCCCAGTCTGCTGCTGGAGCTGTGCTTCAGAGCGAGGTCGTGGCCAGGAAAGCTGTCTTCATCTGCGATTATGGGCTTACACCGGGGAGAGGAACACTATGGGAACGGGGCAAGCAGGAAGACAACGGGTTATTTTAGATGGAAAACCACGACCTTTGTATTTCTGCTAATGCTGGCATGACCAAGGAAAGACTTGAAGTAAAAAGAAAGCATCGCCAGGGGCACCTGGGTGGCTCAGTTGGTGAGGCGTCTGCCTTCAGCTCAGGTCCTGATCCCAGGATGCTCAGAACCCTGCTCAGCGGGGAGTCTGCTTCTCTGCCCCTCCCCCAGCTTGTGCTCTCCCGAGCGTGCGCGCTCGCTCTCGCTCTCAAATAAATAAATAAATAAATAAATAAATAAATAAAATCTTAAAAAAAAAAAAAGAAAAAAAGCATCGCAATTTTATAAACTGGTCTGACAGACCCAATGGCTCAAGGTTTCATGGGTCTGTTATCTGACTGTTCTGGGGCTCCCACTCACAGTGTCGTCTCCTTGTGTGTCTGGTTATTGCTGTGTGGGCCCAGAATGGGGGGACAGGGCCTGGTGAGCGCCCTGAGCTTCCACAGCCCTCACACATCCAGCTATTTGCTTCCTGGGAGCTCTGTGTCCCACTTTTGCATCCGGTCCCCACCCAGAGGGCATGGACCAGGGCTGCTGATCCTCGTTCAACTCCGGGGCCCACCAGAGTCCTGGCAGCGAGGAGATGCTGCGAAGTCGAGTCTGGACTGAGGAGATGTCAGGCCTGCCTTTGACAGCAGCCAGGAAAGGGGCCCCCACTCGGGAGGTGGGATGGGGGAGAGAGGAGCCCAGCCAGTGCGGGGGGAAGGGGGTGGGCAGAGAGGAGGGAAGAGTGGAGGACAGAAGGTGCTACATCCCAGCTGAGCACTTACCAGGGTTCCTTACTTAACCCTCTGCGAGGAAGGCCTATCACCCCCATTGTACAGATCGGAAAACTGAGGCTCAGAGAACAGCACTACATGGTTCTATTGCAGAAATTCTGTTTCCTCCTGTCTCGCCTATGGCAGAGCTATGTTTCTGGCAGGCAGGCGGATAGCGAGTGTGCTGGGGCTGCAGAGGGCCTGGGCTCACTGCTCCCACCGAGGGGCAGCTTTTGTGGGGCTGAGACACACAGGTGCCTGGGCCCGTCCCCAGACCTGCCGGAGCGAACAGCAGTGCTGGGCACCTACAGGTTTCACAGGAGCCTCTGGATTCACTTAGAGGGAAGGGAAAGCTGGGCAGGTGGGGGCAGGCTGCAGATTTCTGAGCCCCTACCCTTTCCCCTCCCTGGCCAGAGCCCTGCAGAGCCCTGACCTAAAAGTTTCCACCAACAAGCCCAGAGTGTCCCAGGCTGCTGCCACTGTCACAACATCCCCAGCCCCTCAGCTGCTCTGTCCCCAAACACTTGGGCTTCCGAAGCTTTCAGAGCACTTCCGAAAGCCTTCTATGTGCACGCTCTGCTCCTGGCCCTTTTCAATACAGTTAACACACTAACCATGCCGTGTGAGCTCAGTTGTTATCCCCTTTTTATAGCGGAAAATGAGGCTCAGAGAGGTTAAGTAACTTGGCCAAGATCACACAGCATGGCTGCAGTGGTGTCAGGATGCGAGTCCAGGCAGGCTGACACCAGCGTGGGTTTTATCCCTCTGCTGCACCACCTGAGAACATCTGAGGACGGGGGCCTTGTGTCCCCAACACACCAGGCAGAGTCTGTGCTCTCCTCCCCAGCCCCCGTATCTCCACATAACGATGGTGACCATAATTACTATGGTAATGACCATCATCATCCGAGCAGCTAACAGCCATTAAGCACTCCCCAATGACAAGCCCCACTCTATGCCTCCAGATGAATTAGCTCATCTAACCCTCCAGCAACATGAGGGGGTGGACTCCTTTCTCTCATTTGACAAATGAGGGAACTGAGGCTCAGGAGGACAGACACCCCGGTAAATGGTGGAGCCAGGACATTGGAGCCGGATCCTGTGCTTTCAGGACCCAAGTGGGCACTATCAGAGACCAGGGCTCCCGGCCTCACCTCCCCAGGCCTCTCTGAACTCGATGACTCAACACGCCAAGCCCCACCTCCGGCCAGGCCCTGCCTGTCCACTCGGCTGACCCGGAGAACAAACAGAGCCACCAGGTCCAGGAAGAGGCCGGTCTCTGGGGAAAACCACACACACACACACACACACACACACACACACACACACAGAGGCCGGTCTCTGGGGAAAACCACACACACACACACACACACACACACACACACACACAGAGGCCGGTCTCTGGGGAAAACCACACACACACACACACACACACACACACACACACACACACACACACACACACACCTGTAGCCCACAACCATGGGCTCTGGCCAGCAGAAGCACACACGCACACACACACACACACACACACCCTGTAGCCCACAACCATGGGCTCTGGCCAGCAGAAGCGCACACACACACACACACACACACACACACACACACACACACACACACCCTGTAGCCCACAACCATGGGCTCTGGCCAGCAGAAGCACACACGCACACACACACACACACACACACACACACACACACACACACACCCTGTAGCCCACAACCATGGGCTCTGGCCAGCAGCAGCCTTCTTCCCGGGGCTCCGACAGACCCCAAGCCGGGTCCCCCGGGGCGGTCCCTGTCATTCTTGGTCCCATCTGGCTTGTGAGCAGGGCTTGTCAGGGCAGCAGCACTGCCTTCCCTTCCTGACAATGGCCCGCAGACAACACACGGCGGAGGGCCCTCTGCTAGCTGGTGGAGCCTGGGAGGGGGTGACTCGCTCTGGCTCCTGGCCCGGGGGGGCAGAGGAGCAGGCCTTCAGGGCAAGTGACACAGCCTGGCCAGCTGGGTTCTCAGGTCCTTGGCCACCAAAAAGCCACAGACCTCTCTTGTGGTGGTCCAGTTGCTACTGGAGTCTCAGCTGTCTTTTTTGCCAGAGTCCTCCACCTGCCCCAGAGACCGACTCCCTGAGTGGGGCACAGTGGGTCATGCTTTGGCCCTTACGGTTGGTCTTGGGGGTTTCCATGGCGTAAGGGAAAGAGCACCTCGGGGTTCTAAGGGGTTGACACAGGCCAGGCACTGTTCCACAGGCTTCATACGGTAACTCACTTATTCCTCACCCTCACTCTATGAAGACGGTACTACTTCTATCCCTACTGGACAGATTAGGAAACTGAGGCCGGGAGAGGTGAAGCCGGGGACCCAGGGGCCACAGAGCCAGTGAGTGGTGGGATCTGGATCTAGGCGGTCTGGCTCTCAGTCCACACTCCTAACCACTGCACCCCCATCCTCACGGCTTCTTCCCCAGAGCCCCTGGCTCTCTTACAGGCAAGCTGTGTTTTGGGAGGCAAGTGCCTTAACCTTTCTGGGTTTCCATTTCCCCTCACTAGGAGCGTAACCCCCAGCAGCTCCGCCCCAGGGTGGCTGACGCTCCTGGGGCGTGGGCCTCTTTCACGAGCAGCTGCTGGCTTCCCTGCCAAAGGGGTGTGGCTCGGCTCTGACCCACTTCTCAGGCTCTCCTCCATGTTCCCATCCGCCTGTCTGAATCCACAGCCATGCCCCTGCTCCCCTGTGCACACTCGACTGCTTCTCCCCGGCTCGCTGCTGGGCTGGGGATGGGGAAGAAGCCTGCGTGGCATGCTGGGCCACTGGAGCAGGTTGCTTCGCTCGTACCGATCTGATTTCGTCCTGCAACCATCCTGCAATTTATCCCATTTTACAGGTGGGAAGACTGAGTCTTGGAGAGGCAGTTGGCCCCCCCCAACTTGTCTAGCAGCTGGAGAGGGTCTGTGTTGCTCCAAAGCCCTCTCTGCCGGCCTCAGCCACACCCACGGACCAACAATCATGCCATCAGGCCGGACCGGGTGTCCCCGTCCTGCTCACAGTGCCCGGCACACGGCTGGGACTCAGGAACTATTCACTGAATGAGCGAACGAGGGCACGCCTGCGCATCTCGCTGATGGAACGGAGCATGGAAGCAATGGTTCGGAGTCACTGACCCCTGCCCCTGATTAGTCGGGGGCCAGGTACAGAGGGGCGAGCCTCTTTGGGAAGGGGCATGCCAGAGATCACCTCGTGCCACCCTCGTCTGCTTGCTTCCCCAGCGATCTCAACAATGTTCCCTCTGGGAAGAGTGTCCTGCTGCCCATCACACACCCCCCATTTCCTTGGGAAGCATGCTCTCCTAAGGACGGACAAAACAGGGGCTTGAAGGAGGACATCACGTCTGTGGAAAACTGTAGTCTGCCGGCAAGGTCAAAGCCCCGTGCGCACTCTCCTGCGGGACCCCTGTCAAAACACTCGCAAGTGCTGGTTTGTCTCCAGTCACGTTTCAGTCTCCCCAGGGATGGCCCAGGAAGGTCAGGGCCCTGTCTGATCTTTTTCAGGAACACCAGCTCAGGCTAGCCCCGGGCAGGCTGTGCGGGATGAGAATACTTTTCACGCAGATTGTATTGCTCTTCTGAATAACACGGACTGATCTTCACGCATCACCCTCGGAGGGAGGGGCTATTATCAGCTTACTTTACATCATTTTACAGTAGGGGAAACTGCAGGAACAGAGCTTCAAAGCACCTGGCCCAGAGTCATACAGCTGGAAAAGGGAGAAGCTGGAAATAAGTGGGTCTGAATGAACACATTCCTCTTCGTTCATCTTCGCAGCCACCCCATGAAAAGTATGGATTTGGATCCCATTTAATAGGAGGCACAGAGAGGTTAATATGTCCACGGGTGCACAGCTATGGATGGTCCAGACTATGGATGGTCCAGACTAGACTTGAACCTCCCCTGACTCCACAGCCCGGGGGGTAATGCCACCAGCACTGCAGAGGGGAGGGGCTGGAGTCAAAGCCATCTGAGAACCTCTTGTTTCCTGCGGAAGCTCTGCTTCCTGCTGCTAACCTGGCAGTGGCCCAGGGCAGCAGGGCTGCCTCCTTCCTTGCCGTGCTACCCCTGCAGCCAGAGGCTCCTCTCCTCTGCCAGGCTAGGGGAGTGAGGAACAACCTGCTAGTAGCAACCTGATCTTTAGATCTGGAGTTCAGAGGGCCTCTTTTCTCAGCTTTCCCCCTCCCTCACTGGGGTGCACGTTGAGCTTCCGGTGGGGTGGGAAGAGAGGTGGGAGATGCGGAGAGACCAGAACTGAGGGGACTGCCTCTGTAGACCATGCTCAACCTTTGGTGGGCCCTTTGCTGAGGTCTGGGGTCTGAGTGACTGCCATGGAGATGAGAAGAAGAGAGGTCTCCCGGCTCCTTTTGCAGCAGGTGGGATTTAGACTTGGAAAAGGGTGGGCCTGGGACACATAGTCTGGGATGGGTAACAAGCAGGGTGTGGTCCTTGGACCTGGGTGTTGCCAGGCTTCCTCTGGGGGCCTGAGGTAGGGCATCAGGAGTGGCATTTGTGTCCAGGACACTCTGACTCAGGGATTCGGGACCCCTGGATTCTCCAACTCCATTCATTCATTCATTCCTTCATTCATTCATCCAAGAGGAATAACTACCCAGAGGCCCCGGATGCAGCGGCCTCCACGGCTCTTCCTCGACCTGGACATCTGTTTTTGCGGGAGGGAGTCCAGTGGGCGTGGGGCAACTCCCCGCGCCCCTTCCCCGCGGACCTCCAATCACCCTCCTGCACAGCGCCCCGGGCTGCACGAAGGCGGGGAGGGGACGGCTCCGCGCGCCGCCATCCCCGAGGCTCCTGGCCTCTCTGGGAAGCGCCCCGTGCCCACTCCCCCCGACGGGGCGGGGACGGGCACGGGGATGCCCCCCCGGGGGTTGTTCTCCTGGCCCGCGAGGCTGCGGTGGGGGTGGCGCGTGGCGCGTGGCGCGTGGCGCGACGACGGGAGGCCCGGGGACCGCGCCCGGTTCTGGGCGGCCCGAGCCGCGCACTCACCTGCGCTCATGCCGGCTCCTCGCGCTCATCGCCGGCCCCGGCGCTGCGGCCCGTGGCCCGGGCCCGGGCGTCGCGATGCCCCCCGGCGGGGGCGCGAGGCGGGAGGCTGGGGGCGTGGGGCGGTAGGCCGGGGGCGCGACGTGGCCCGGCGCACCTGCAGGAGCCGGCGGCTGGCGCGGCTGGGAAGGTGCCGCAGTCGGGGTGTGCGCGCAGCCAAGCCGCGCCCGGCCCACTGCGGCCCCACGTCCGCCCCGCGCGCGGGCTGCCGGGACTTGTAGTCTGAGCCGCCTGCACCGCCCGCCGGCGACAGACAGACACGGGGTGGGGGGCGCTCAGGGACCGCGACAGCCATCCCTCAGACGCAAGAACACACAGACACACACTCAGAGACAGCAACCCTCAGGCACACACACATACACACACACACACACACACACATAGAGTCACAGAGGTGACACGTAGAGACAACGCACACATACACAACAGTGGTGTGACACTCAGAAACACAGATATAACCACCACTGCCCCCCACTCCGCGCTCCGTGCCCTGCACACATGGAGTCAGCCCCAGCTGCATACCACAGTGGTTAAGGGCAATGCGTGCTGCTTCAGGCTGGTCTCCATCTTGTCCAGACTGTGTGACCTTGGGCAAGTCACCTCTCTCTGGGCCTTTCTTAACCTACAGGATGGCAACGACATCAGCGATGCCCACCTCATAGAGCTGTTTTGAGGCTCACCTGAGGAAAAACGTAAAACACTTGGGACAGCACCTGGCATGGCTTGATAAACGTCAAAGAAGGAAGACACACCTGCCCAGGGACTCAAGACTCCAACATGTGTATGGACCCAGGGAGACTCCGCAGTGATGCACGGGAGGAGTCTGAAATGCCAGAGGAAGAGTGGAGGGATAGCCCAGACCCCAGAAGCCTCACAGCATGACTGCAGATACACCTGCACAGGTGGGACGCATGGAGGCCCTGACAGGCACCGGACACCTCATCTCTGTATGTGACACTTAGCACACTGCCCCATCGTGACAGGCGCAGACATGGTGTCCCCTGACCCCGGGGTCGGTGGCTTCTGGACTAAGGACCTCCAAAGGCAGAAGGTGAATCAGAGACCCCAGGGTCTGGGCAAATCAGGGAAGGATCATATTAGGGCCAGGATAGGACTGGCCCAATTCATCATCCATCCAGCATGATCTGCAGCATGCCAGGCACTGTTCTAGGTGCTGAGAACATGAGGTGAATGAGACAGACACGGGGAGCAGCCAAAGGCAGGCAGAGGAAAACTCCAACAACAGCCTGTCATGGAAAGGTCTGGAAAGAGCCAGAACTTCGCTGCGGGGGTAATGGTGCAGGACAGACTCCAGAAGGGAAAGCAGGGAAGGCCTTGACAGTGCCTGATACATGGCAAGACCTCATACACACATTTGCTAAAGGAGCAAATGTTGGCAGCACTTGCTGATGGGTGGGATGTGGAGTGCAGGAGTGTGGAATCAGAGACGCTCCGTGGTTCTGTTCTGAGCAGGTCGGGGCAACGGAGCCACTTGCTGAGCTCAAGGCAGGCTGCTGGCGGGGCAGCTTGAGCACCTGGGGGATGCGGCTGGCTTCACTCTGTTGACGAGTTCTGTGTCATCTGCTGATGACATTTCCAGGGCAGGCAGGCGACTTCTCAGAGTCCCCATGTCCTCCTCCAGAGCCTAGCCCAATGCCTGACAGACCTCTTGCCCGGGGAACCCAGACTGCCACAGCAGGCAGAATGGCTGGGTTCGGAGAAATGACCTGCTAGGATGGCCTTGCCAAGAGGCAGTGTGGTATGGGGACCAGGGCTGGGTTCTGGCACCAGAGACCTGGGCTGCGATGTGCATCTGGCACTTTCTAGCTATATAAGCTTAAAAAAGTCACTTTCCCTCTCTGAGCCCCTCTCCTGCTGTGGAAAACGGAAGCTGTTCAGAGGGCAGAATGAGATAGCAGGTGCTCAGTGGAAGCCGGTTGCTTTCTTTAGCTCCTGGTGCTGGGCTGGAAGCTTCATAAAAGCAGGGGGCTCGGGACGCCTGGGTGGCTCAGTCGGTTAGGCGTCTGCCTTCGGCTCAGGTCATGATCCCAGGGCCCTGGCATCGCGTCCCACATCGGGCTCCTTGCTTGGCGGGGAGCCTGCTTCTCCCTCTGCCTCTGCTTCTCCCCCTGCTTGTGCTTGCACTCTCTCTCTCTCTGACGAATAAATAAAATCTTAAAAAAAAAGTAGGGGGCTCAGAGACCCCCTTGCCAGATTAGTCCCCTCATTTATATTGCTCATGGTGCTGGGCTTTGAAGAGGCTCCACCTTCTGAGCCATCTGGGAAGGAGCTGCACCTGCCGCTCCACCCATCGCCTCAATGGGCTTCCTCCCAAACCACGGAGGATGTGGAAGGCCCTGCCGTCTGCTGGGGTTACCTTTGGGGAAGTGGCTCTCACTGTGTGGTCCTCTGAGTGGTCTGTGGGTTGGGCTCCAGTCACCTGTGGGTCAGAACCCATCAAGGAATTTTCCTTGCAAAGTGGCTGCTTGCTCCCTTGGGAGGCCCCCGAGAAGGACATAAAATATGCCTGGTCCAAGTGGCAAAAGGTTTGACAAGTCACTAGTATGAACCTGTTTATTCTGGAGCATTGCCTTACTTCTCAGTTTCTCCAGTTTCACTAGATTTTTGCAACAAAAGCGGGTTTTCTCATCTAGTAACAAACCCCTTGACAAGATGATGGCTGTCTAGACACATAAAGTGGGGTTTCAGCAATTTGTCTCGCAGTCTCCTGGGCAAGGAAGAGAAGGGCCAGAGAGAATTTGGGCGTTGGGGTCGGTGTGACATGAGAAATGAGTGCTGGTGGTCCTGGTGAAAAACCATCCTCTGGATGGGAGGTCCCCCGCTCTGGCCAAGCAGGTGAGATACATCCCAGGTCATCAGGTGCAGGGGGCTGGGACCCGAAGGCCTGGGTGGTCCCTGTGGCACGGAGCGGGCCTTGCATGCCGTAGGGATTTGAGACAAATCAGCTGAATTGCAATTCTGGAGCATTCGCTCTACTGCAGGCTAGATGCTTTCCCGTTTGTCTTTATTTTTTTGAAGATTAATATGTGAAGTATTTAAAATTTTTTTCAGCTTTTTTGAGGTATAAAGGATTCTCTTCCCTGAGTTCACACATCTATCAGCTCACATATTTACTTTTTTTGGGGGGGGTGAGAACTCACATTTATTCTCATTTGGAATTGAACCACAATTCTGAGCAGTAAATGTTATTAATTACCATTTTATAGACAGGAAAACAGAGGCGCAGCGGTTCAAGTTGCCCAAAGACCAGGGTTAGGTCTTCTAAGAAGACCTAAGAAGAGATGGCTGGGTCCCATCTCAGAGGAACTCGAGGAATTCCACAGTATTACTTTTGTGAATAAAGGCACATCATGTGGACACGGTTCAGACGTAGCACAGAAGTAGCATAAGCATAAGGGACAAAATACTATCTTTCTCTGCTCAGGTCTGAAGTTTTTATTGGGAAAGTCTTTGTGACTGTTGAAATGGAACGTTTGCCTGCAATCCAGGGAAAGGTGAAATACGCAGTAAGTGCAGCTGTGGGTGGATCCCATTTGGCCTCAGTTGGAGACGGGGTGAGAATGGCCGGCAGTGACGGATCTGACAGGTGCGGAAGCAGATCTGCGGTTGGCAACTCCCAGGACCGGACACTGCCTCGTCCCCAGAATGGGCGGCACAGAGCTTGTTTCCTGAGCCATGACGTTATTGGCGAGAAAACCCGTCTTTATCTACCCATTGAGGCATGAGAGGCAAAGTCAAATCATGCGTGGATCCATGACTGTGACCTTCCTGGGGCCGACAGAGGTGGACGGGGTGTGAGTGGGCGTGGAAGGTGTTGGGGTTGCCGGGGCTCTCTCGGTTCCCGCTTCTCAACTGAAGCCCCGCGGCACCTGGGGACGGGGTACTGCGTGCTCGTCCAGGGGTGGTCAAGAATTTGAGATGCGATACTTCAGGGCGAAGACTCTGTTCTGAATTTCTAGTAATTCAGTGTCTGTTCCTTTTTAATTTGGCAACTTGGGCTCCTTGGTGGCAGGGAACACATCTTGCTCAACTCTACCCCCAGTGCCTCACCTCTTGTTAATGCTGGAGACAAGTGCTTTTGAGCTGTCCCTTTTCAAAAAAGCCAGAAACGCTCATTAAGTTTCATCCTGGGTGAGTCAGGCATTTTTCTTGGCCGCCTGCCTCACGATGCAAGGAGCCTTTGTTTTCCGGCCGATCTCACTGCTGTGGGTGAAAGAGCAGCCTTGGAGTGTTCTCGAGTGAGAGGTCGGTCCACCGGGCGGCCACAGCAGGGCGGTTACCGTGCACCTGCACCCAGAGCACCGAACCCGGGGTTCGAGAGGCTCAGGCGGAATTTAAATCACACACACAGATAGATCTTTATTTTTTTTTATTTTTTTATTTTAAAGACTTATTTATTTGACAGAGAAAGACAGCGAGAGAGGGAACACAAGCAGGGGCAGAGGGAGAAGCAGGCCTCCCGCCGAGCCGGGAGCCCAATGTGGGGCTCCATCCCAAGACCCCAGGACCACGACCTGAGCCCAAAGAGCCCAAGGACTGAGCCACCCAGGTGCCCCAGGTAGATCTTTATTAGCACCGAAGGGGCCCTTCTATATTGTGTGGTAAAAACAAAAGGCTGCTGTTATTCACAATAGCTAAAACACGTGGGTGTCGATGGATGAATCCACAAAATGTGGTATCTACACACAATGGAGTAGTCTTCAGCCTTAGAAAGTTCTGGAGCACCTGGCTGGCTCAGTTGGTGGGACATGCGACTCTTGATCTTGGGGTTGTAGATTTGAGCCCCATGTTAGGAGATTTTTTTTTCTTTTTAGAGAGAGCATGCACGCGGGGGGTGGGGGTGGGGAGGGCGGGGAGGGGCAGAAGGAGAGGGAGCGAGAGAATCTCCAGTAAACTCCCTGCTCAGCAGAGCCCAACACGGGGCTTGATCCCATGACCTGAGCCGAAGGAAATCAAGAGTCAGATGCTTATCGGACTGAGCCACCCAGGCGCCCCTTAAAAATAAAACCTTAAAAAAAAAAAGTTTTTTTTTTAGGCTACAACACGGATGAACCATGAGAACTTTATGCCAAGTGAAGTGTTAACAAAGACAAAATACTGTATGATTCCACTCGCAGGAGGGCGAGTCATCAAAGTCTCAGAAACAGAAAGCGGAAGGGTGGTGGCTGGGGTGGGGAGTTCTTTCAGGAGGACGAGTTTTGCAGGATGCAGAGTTCTAGACAGTGGTGGTGGTTGCGCAACGATGTGAATGTACCTAATGCCGCTGAACGGTGCACTTAACAAGGGTTAAGCACATAAATTTTGTTATGTGTATGTGACCACAATAGAAAAGAGGAAAAATGGAAAGTGGACCGGTTATATCACACCGTTTTTTTTTTTTTTTAACATTTTATTTAAGATTTATTTGAGAGCAAGCGAGGGAGCGTGTGTGCTGGGGGAGGAGCAGAGGAAGGGAGGGAGAGAATCCCAAGCAGACTCCATGCTCAGCCCAACAGGGGGCTCGATCTCACGACCCTGAGATCATGACCTGAGTCGGATGCTTAAACCGACTGAGCCACCTAGGTGCCCCACATCACACCCTGATCTTGAAGGGAAAGCTTTCTGTATGCCCGTTTGTCATGACACAAAGGTCTGGAAGGAAATACAACTGTCAGCGGGGGGTGGGGTGTGGGACTCGGGGTGTGGAGGGCCTTTCACTTCCACCCCGACACAATCTTGCACCGTCTGGCTTCTCAGAGAGCGTTGCCGCCTGGGCAGCCGTGTCGGGAAGCCGTGCTTGCCGGGAGAGGCCCCTGGAGGTCAGCCGTGTAACTCGAGGTCACAGCTGACCCGGTCATTGCTCTGTGCGGGAGGCGGCTAACCTCGCCTTGGCGAGATACGATGACTTGGCAAGACACGATGACTTGGCAAGACACGGCTTTAATTCTGATCCGGGAGGCTGCTAACACTTTGTGAGCACGCAGAGCAAGGGCCGGGTGCTCCCGCGGTGATAGGGGAGGCGGACAGTCACCACCCTCCCCGTACAGACCGGCAAACGGAGAGGCTAAGAGGGGAAGGAGCCTGCCCAAGGGCGTCTAGCCGGGGAGGGGCGAAGGGAACAGGCCCCCGAGGCCATGCCTGTCCAGCCCCGCCTTGGGCTCAGTGCAGGAGCCCCCGCCCCTCTCCAAGGACAAGGACACTTCCTTCTGGCACCTGTGCATTCCTCTTCAGCCAGTAAGAGGAACAGGCTTACTTTTTTGTTAATAAAGTAGAATAACATTTATTTCTTAAAATTTTTATTATACATGTTGTATTCATGGAAAATCAAGACCTCTGAAGGGACTCGAATTGGATATAAGGTGTGTCCAGCCGAGCTGGCTGTCATGCTTGGCGTGGGAACAGTTACACTGATGCTTTCTTCCCCTTATAGGTGGCCATCATTTTCTTGATTTCAGCAATAGCTTTGCCTGGATTCAGCCCCTTGAGAGAAGAGAAAAGAATCGATATCACGGGGTAAGCGAGACCGAATGAAGAACCCAGGGCCTTGGGCAAACTCCCCCAGCGGGAACAGGGTCAAAGCAAGGTGGAGGCAAACCACGTCCTTCCAAAGCCAGGGGCTCAGGCTCAGGGCTCTCCCGTTTCCACCTGCACATCCACCTGCGGCCGGCGAGAGCCCAGCCCAGGGCTGACCCCCCGAGGGCTGTGTGCTGAAAACGCACACACATCTGGGAGGGGGCAGCTTTTCCACGGCCACGGCCAGTGTCCCAACCAGTTAGCGGCCCCCGAGCCCTTACACGTTCCCACGGGCACACGTGAGCCCTCACGGGTGACGGGGAGCGAGCCTAAGCGCCATCAGCAGTCTGACTGGCCGGCCACGCCGCTTCTGCAGGAGGCGCCATGACTAGGCCCCGCGTGGGAGGGAGACACGTGAAGATGTGGCAAAACGAGACAAGGACTCCTCCAAGGTTAGAAGAGAGTCCCCCCGTTTTAGCAGGACAACTCTAACCCTGACACTGAAGTGTGTGGAAAGAGGCCCAGAAGATGGGTCGTGAAGACGCTGAGCAGGAAGCGACGTCTGTCACTTCTAACACCCAGGAACCGGCCAAGGATACGTGGCCATGCCCCCTCAGTGGCAAGAAATCAAGGGCCCTGAGTTTGTTTGCGTATGCACCGTCAACAAGCATGCAGACTGAGGAAATAAAGGAGGAAGGTGGCATTTATAACAACTTTCTCCCTGGTGCCAAGTGCCCGGCTCTGCCACCTGGCCCTGCCCAAGTACTCCCCCCCAGGCCCGGCCCCGGGACCCCCCTGCCCACACCGACTCTCCAGGGCCTGATGCTCTCTGGTTGGCCCCGGCCCCCCATGTTGGGCTATGGAGCTGGCCCAGGGAACTAAGATGCCTTCCGCGGACACCCACGGGCTGCTATGGAACACCGTGACCTGGATGCTCCAGATGACGTGGACTTCTCTCAAGCCATCTACTTTCCCTCACTCCAGGTACTGTCTATACTTGTGACTGCCTTGTCCCACCCAACCAAGAAACTTTTGTCCATTCAACTCTACTGCCAAAAAAAGCACTTCCATAGTGGAGGAAAAAGTGTGGAAAGAAAGAAAAAGAAACAAGAGATTTTCAGAGAGAAAGAAAGGGAGACAGGACACTCTTCAAAGACTGATATGGGTCTCCAAAGTAAATTAAGGGGAAAAGGCAGCGTGCACCGGAACAGGACCCGTGTGCATTTGTGGGCAGTGGGAAACCTCTGGAAGGGCCTCCGCGGTGCCCCTGCCCGGCCCCGTTTACGCAGGACTTAGTGGCGTGCACCTCATCTGGGGCAGCAGGAAGAGACCGCTCTGGGAGGCGGGGGGCCTGCTTTCCCAGCCCTGCCTTGTCCCCACAGCGACTTCTGCAAGTCGCTGGCTGCCCCCCTCCCCCAACTCCTGCCCAGGGCTCAGCTTCCCCGGCTGTGAAAGGGACCCTGCCAGCTCACACAGTCTGGGCCTCGTCTCGTCCCACAGGTCACTGAGCGCCTCCATTCCTGTCTCCTGCAAAGGCGCCTGCCCGGGGAACGCACCTCAGAAGCCCAGGCAGCGCTTTCGGAGAAACATGGCGGGCCGGCCTACCCTTGGAACTGCCATCTCTGACAGCCTCCTAGGCCAGACCCCGGTCTGTGGGCCCATTTACTGAGCGCTCACTGCGTGCCAGGAGCTGTTCTCAGCACATCAGTGGCTTAACCTGCCCCACAAGTTAGAGGTCCCGGGGGGCAGAGCCTGGGGGCAGGCTGGAACCTCTGCTCTCCCTCGCCTGGGGGCCCCCGCCAGGCCCCACTGCTGCCAGACCATGAGAAGTACCGTGGTAGCGACGGGCGTCCCTGGAAACAGTGTCAGCAAAAAAGTAGGGAATGACCCAGTCTCGATTTCCTGTTTCAGCTGTGCTATCTCCCCCCACCCCTTTTTAAAAACTGCCAACTGGTTACCCTAGAGTTTTCCATCTTGCTGCCTGCTTCCTCGCTGCCTCTTTCAGGGACCCTGCTCTGCACAGTCTCTGCTGGAAGGCCCTGGCTGCTCCCTGCCCGCTGACTGGACCAGGGCTGGCACCTGACCAGCGGGCAGCCAGTCCACAGCGGGCCATCCTCCTGGGACGCGGGCTGCCACGGACAGGCTGACAGAAGACAGGCAGGTGGCAGGAGCCGAAGGTCAGGGCGAGCGCAGGAAGCGGGAGGATGAGCAGGAAGCGGGAATGAAAGCAAGGTGAGCAGGAGCCCTGAGATGGATGGAAGCTGTGGAGAAAGAAGGGGCTGGCTGCGAGAGCATAGCACGTTGGCAGCAACGTTGCAAGCCGGAGACCCTGTGACACAGAGCGGGAATCCAGTCCCCACAGCTACCCGCCTTCTGCTGCCTTTCCTCCTGCAGCTCCTGCCGAGTCAGGTAGAGCAGAGGTTCCTGTTCGTGGATTCCCGGGGCATCCCCGACTCCCTCAGGCCCGTGTGCGCCCTGCAAGTAAACCTTTCCCCCGAGGGGGAGGGGCTGAGCCAGTCTGGTCCTTGCAGCCAGGGGCCAGCTAGCCGGCAAGCTTGCCCGGAGGGGACAGCGGTCTCTGGTCGCTCCCCAGGAGCCCAGGAGGCGGGGGGGGGGGGGCACATACCTTGGGGCAGGTCCTGGTGCAGTTCATGATGGTGTGGCAGCGATAGAGGGAGAAGGGGTCCTGCAGCTTGGCCAGGCGCTCCTCTGTGAAGTCGTCTCTCGAGTCGATCATCCAGCGGTAGGCCTGGGGAGCCGGGGGGCTGATGAGCCGTGCTGGCAACATAACAAAGCCCCGGGGGAGCAGCAGAAAGGGAGTCCCTCAGCTTAGAGGCCTGTCTCTGCTCTGTAGTTCTTGCCACCTTTCAAGGAGAGGGCCCTCCTCTAGAACTCCTCTCAACTAACGCCCCCCCCACCCCCGCCCCGGAGCGCACCGCACCTGGTACCCTGGTGCTTCATTACACGTAATTAGGTATCGTTTCGTTATCTCAAGGTGCTCGGTGGCTTCCTGCCCAGATGATGAGTGAGGGAAGGCAGGGACCATATCACATGACTCTGTCCTCAGAGCACCAACCCACGGTCTCCCAGTAGACTGATGACTTAGCAGATATGTCCGGACATAGTATGTTCCACGGATGGACTCTTGGTCAGCCTGCCCTGGAGCCCGGTGCAAGCCGGCTGAAGGCAGCTGACCGCCTGAGCACCAGCTGCTCGCAGTGAAGCGGAGGGGGCTCCGTGCCCCACCAAGTCAGCGTGGGGGCAGAGGCCAACTGTGGATGCGCCTCATCATTCGACCTTGCACGTGGATGGAAATCAATACTGTTAAGTGCTCACACGGCACGTAGCTTCCCTTTTTGTGGGATGATGAGAAATGAGAACTTGTTTTTTGAAATTGGGAATCTGTGAAAAGCACTGACCACAGATTTAAAAAGTACAGCTTTCTGGGAACAAAGGCAGTTTCTCTGCAGTGGACTATACACATACGGTGACGGGCCCTGAAAGGCAGTGCTGTCTTCTTGCCAAGTAACCCTTAAACCCAGGACTCCAGGCTTTCATTAGCCTGGAAACCAGTTCCAGCCTTAGAGCTGGGAAGCTGCCCCTTGACGAAATTTCTCTCCCCTGCTTGCAGGTCAGAAATGCCCGTGCGAGGGAGCTGGGCGGCCACCCGACAGTTGCGGTCTGGGGAGAGTGGGCAAGTGGGTAGGCAAGAGCCAGCTGCACCTGGGATATGTTTTAAACACCTGCAAGGCCTACTTTGCCAAAAAGCACGCGAGGGGTGGCCCTCACCACACAGAAATGAGATATTTTGCAGATGAAGATTTACTGAAAGCCAAGTGAACACAATGCAGCCAACTGCCCTGTTTGTAATGGATGCCCTTTGGAACATCTGGTTTCCAACAATATACTGTCCTCTCGGACTTCATTTTTTTTTAAAGAAGATGTATATATTTATTTATTTGAGGGAGGTGGGGAGGGGCAGAGGGAGGGGGAGAGAAGCAGGCTCCACACTGAGCGTGGAACCCGACACAGGGCTGGCTCTCGGGACCCTGAGACCACCTGAGCCGAAACCAAGTGTCAGCCACTCAGTGGACTGCGCCAGCCAGGTGCCCCTGGATGCCTCAGTTTGAAGCTTTTCGGGCAGTGAGGGAGCACCTTACCTGCATAAGAACCGCAGGCCCCAGGTACTTGTCTCCATTCCACCAGTAGCTAGGGCAGCTGGTGCTGCAGCACGCACAGAGGATGCACTCGTACAGCCCGTCCTGTGCAGAGGGGAAGGACGGTCACATCTCCAGCTGACTGAACATGTTGTCTGGGCTCAGTGCACAAACAAAGCGCCTACTTGCATGTGAGTTTTCTTGGCAAAGTCTTAGGGGCGGCTTGCAGAGATTTATCAGATTCATAAAAAAGGTCTTGGAATCGAAATGTATGTGTTTGCTGGGTTAGAATCCAGAGTTCTTAAGTCCAAGCACTTCTCCTCTAATAGACAATAACCTCTCAGTTATCTAAAAAACAAAAACAAAAACAAAAACAAAAAACCCTACAAAAAACCAACCAACCCACCCCAAACACCTTACTGCCTAGAATGCACTCTAGGAGAAATGAGGAAGGACCTGCATGCTGGGGCATCCAGGAGTCTACCCCAGCCTCTGCCCAGGCTGGCAACGGGGACATCATCCTAAATAAGCCCCATGCCGTACTCACTTTCCCTCATTTGATCATTACAACAATCCTATGGCATGAGGACTACTAGCGTCGCAGAGAGGTCAGGTCATTGGTCCAGGGTCACACAGCTGCAAGTAGCCACGGCTGGGATGGGACCCCAGGCAGTCCGACTCTGGAATGCCCGCCTGCACTTGAACCCTGCCCTGCTGACTCAATCTGTCCCCCCAGTTCTAACAAACTGGACTTTCTGATTTTGCGAAAAACAGAAACGGTTAAAAGCAGCAAGACAGAAGGGCACACTGACAGCTGACTGTAACAGATGACACAGAATTGACAGTCATGATTCTAACAGTGAGTCTTCAAGAAAATCTATGTTCAGTTCAGAGAGCAGATGGGAGTGCCAACTGCCTCATGGGTCTAGAAAGCATAGGGTGATGGTCATATTCTTTGATCCACTTATAGAAAAACCTATTAACAAGAAAAGGAACTCAAATTTTTGGCTAGAACTTTAAACATAAAGATGTTTAACCAGCCTTATTTGTAACACTGAGCAACTGGAAATAATTTCATTTGTCCAACAGTAGGTGGAATGGTTAAATAATACACAGTGCATTCAACTCAGGTAGCTGAAAGCAACGTCTAAGCAAATACTTATGAAGAATTCTTTTTTTCTTATGAAAGATTCTTAAGAACATGGGAAAATGGGGCGCCTGGGTGACTCAGTTGTTAAGCGTCTGCCTTCAGCTCAGGTCATGATCCCAGGGTCCTGGGATCGAGACCTGCCTCGGGCTCCCTGCTCCGCGGGAAGCCTGCTTCTCCCTCTCCCACTCCCCCTGCTTGTGTTCCATCTCTCACTGTGTCTCTGTCAAATAAATAAAATCTTAAAAAAAAAAAAAACAAACATGGGAAAATGCGCACAATAACGTAAGTGAAGGCGGGATACAAAAGCATATTTACATTTTGATCCCAGCTACAAAAAATGTAATGCAGCACATAAAAGAAAAAACAAAAGTAGCTGTCAATGGACATTATCCTTGGGTGCTGGAATATTACAGATTATTTATATTTAAAAATAGTTATCTGTATTTTCCAATTACCCACAGTGAGCATGCCTTTTAAAACCGTGAGAAAAAGTTATGTTCAGTGTATTTTTTTAAATGTTTTATTTATTCATGAGAGTCAGAGAGAGAGAGAGAGAGGCAGAAGCAGGCTCCCCATTGAGCAGGGAGCCTGATGTGGGACTCGATCTCAGGACCCTGTGATCATGACCTGAGCCAAATGCAGACGCTTAACCATCTGAGCCACCCAGGTGCCCCTCAGAGTATTAATTTAAGGAAGTGAAAAATGCTTAACGAATTTTTGGTATTTTATTTAAATGTGTAAACTTGGTTATCTAGAAAACACAGTCAGGGGGGCCCTTCATGCCCTCCTACTAGTGCATCAAGGAGGTAGTTCCTAGCTGGGGGCTTGCCTAAGGGAGGAATGCAGGAGGGTGAGATGGCCAGAGAGACCGGAAACCAGGTCCAATCAGGACCCCCCCCCCCCCCACCGCCCCAGTCAGGAATGCGGGGCAGAGCCTTGTCCAGAGAACAAGAACTCCTGACCCGAGAGAGAGCTGTCTGCACTGAATTACATCACTCCGCGAAGAGCGCTGTGTATTCACATGAGGACTCTCCTTAAAGTTCTACAGAAGAGGAGAGGGCCTCAACGTTCTCCAAGACTTCTAAAAGGTACAGTGCATTTACTCAGCCACGTGCCTAATACATATTGATTAATAACCAGCACCAGGGCCTCGGGATTCAGAAAGGAGTAAGACTCGGCCGCCGTCCTGGACGTGTGCTCAGCCTGCTCGAGAGGCGCTGGTCAGGGATGCTCTTTGGGCAAGTGCCGAATCGGAGGACCGCGTGACGTGCCGACTGTGACACAGCATACGTCCTTGGTCCCGTGCAGACATGCTGTCAGGACCCAGCTGCTGGGTTCCTTTCCCACCGTCCCTCTCCACAAGGACACTGAATATGCAGGGAGTGCAGGTGTAAATCAGAGGCTTCTCAGGGGGAAGAGTGCCAGAGAAGGAGACTGAAAACTTGAAAATGACCCCTTCACTGTAAGATGTCACAGCCTGGACACTGGAACGCCAAGAGAGTGACAGGGCCATCACCGCCCCGCCCCCCCCCAGCAGTCCCCAGACACTCGGTGTTAGGAAAGAACGGCAAGGTTCCAGTCCCCTTTTGGCTGCCACCTGTAATACAGGGGGGGAGCATGACTGCCAGGGGCCGGCATGTGTCTGATGTGCCCACACCGTTAAAGAGCAGCTTTGACAGAGCTGTCACCTTGGCAAGACTCCATCATCTGCATACCGGTTTCCTCTGAAACATTCTGCAACATGGTAATCATCTGCCCTTCCAGGCAGGGCAGATGTGCTCTGGATCCTTGGTGCACTGTGGGCCCCTTGTGGGATCACACTACCCCCTGGCCCTGAGAGGATGGGTGCCCAGCCCTGGGACAGATGCTCTTGCAGTTCCTTTCCTGAATACGCTCCATAATGGTCTGCAGCGTCTGATGCTGCTACCCCCGCCCCATCCCCTCACGCCGCGCTTCCCGGCAAGCATCTTTGCAACACAATTCCTCAAAGCAAGACAATAAATGGGGACTAATGACCAGTTTCTCACGATCTTCTATGGACTGCAGATACTGCTGCTTGCCCTCCTGGGATTCATCCTTCTTCTTCAGATAAGGTTCAATGGATTTGTACTGAGCGTAGAAGTTGCTCAAGTCCTGAGGTTAAGAGGAAGAAGAAGAAAAGAAGGATCAGATTCCACCATCGCTCCCTAGCCTTCTTATTCACCCCATTTCTTGGACACTGCCCACTTCCCCATCCCACACCAGCAGAAGTCTGACTCTCTTCCCTCAGCGTTGATCCAGCAAGGATGACAGAAAGAGAAACGGTCAGAGTGTTAATCGCGGCTGGGAAATCTCTCCTTCACCCACTTGGGTAACCCTCCAATCCCGCAGCCATGTCAGTGAAGGTGCTAAGACACGGGGAGGCAGAGATTAAAGTACAATATGTTACAACTGTTGCCTTCCCCACCGGTCTTTTCCACATGAATTCTTTGTAGTTATGGCCAAATTCTTGATTCTGGGGCTGTTCCAACTCTAAAATCCGATGCCCTGTTATTCCCAAACAATCCTCCCCAATGAGCGGCTGGAGAATCTTCTAGGCATGTTTATCTTGACCAAATTCCTTAATTAAACCCAGGAAAAAAGCCTGCCCTAGAGAATAACATATATCTCCCTCACACACACACCTCTTCCCTTCTCCCTGGAAGATAAAAAAAGGGGGTGGGGAGAGTGGCAGAGAGAAGGGGATGGGAGAGGGTGGGGAGGCAGAAACTCACGGGAACAAGATCCTTTATCACATACATATGCGGAAGAGGGTAGATTTTTGAGACTTTGGTGAGGTTGGTGTCGATCCTTCGGGTGCAGGCCAGAGTGTTGCCTCCGTTGATGTTCATGGCACAAGAGCCACAGATGCCTGAGAGAGAACATATTTAACACTTCCTCACCCAGGTTCTGGCAGTCCAGCTTCAAACTCTTTTTCTAGAATGTCATTCCCCTACCATCAGGAGCAGCACCGACATGGAATACACCTGTGGCAGAGGTGCCCCGTTGCGGTTTTCCTTCTCCTCCGTCTTCCTGCCTAGATCTAATGACTGTAGTTCCAAATGCCATTTTGTGACCGTGAGGCAACAGGGGTTGGAATCTACATGCTACAGCCGGTGCTGGAGACAGAAGGGGCCTAGGGCACTGTGGGCATCATGGAGTTCCCACACCGGTCCTAGCGCCATGCTTCATGCATTTTCAGAAGTAAATTAGCACCCCAACCCCCAACCCTTTTCAAAAAAGATTTTATTTATTTATCTGACAGAGAGAGACATAGCGAGAGAGGGAACACAAGCAGAGGGGAGTGGGAGAGGGAGAAGCAGGCTTCCCGCGGAGCAGGGAGCCCGATGTGGGGCTCGATCCCAGGACCTTGAGATCATGACCTGAGCCGAAGGCAGTCACTTAACGACTGAGCCACCCAGGCGCCCCATCCCCAACCCTTTTTTAAAAAGCCCGTTATTTGAAATCAAACTGTGACAGACAGAGCCCAAAAGCAAATCAACACTGTGCTGGTCATCTTCCAGCTGAGGCCTGGACATGGATTATCCACATAGAACTCTTAACTCTGTTGTCTTCACTACAACTAGCAGCACAGTGGTTGCCCCTGGGACACAAAACCCACATTAACTGCCTGAGCATTGCCTTTCCAGGGAGAAGAATGAACTCATGTGAAAGCAAAGCAAACCAAGCAAAAACAAGGTGCTGACCAAGGACCTTGAAAATGACACGTTTCTTTGCCTGGACTCATTTGCTGTGTATGGAAATTTCCTAGGTATTTCAGAGTTTAAAGAGGACTATGCAATCTGAACCCACTTCTCTGAAGCTGTTTTTTTGAAGGTCATCAGGCCAGAGAAATGTGATTACTTGTGAAACCTGTATTGGGTTATCACTTTAGTAAGACCACACCCTCTTCTTCTCCTGTAAATCCTTTTTTTTTTTTTAAGATTTTATTTATTTGAGAGAGAGAGAGAGAGGGAGAACACAGAGAGTGAGAGGGAGAAGCAGATGCCCCACTGAGCAGGGGGCCTGATGTGGGACTCAATCCCAGGACCCTGAGATCATGACCTGAGCCGAAGGCAGATGCTTAACTGACTGAGCCACCCAGGCACCCTCCTGTAAATCTTAGTAAGTATGTAAGAGAACACAAAGACCCATCATTAAGCAAATACCCCTTAAGTTTCCTAAGAGACTGAATGCTATCAATATATTTACGTGTGCCTGGCACCCAACCAGAGAAGTATGCTCTTATAAGAAATGGTATACTATTTAAAAAATAAATCCAATGAATCTTTGAAAAAGGCTCCCCTGGAAATTCTCTTAACAATCAATAAGGGAATAAAAAGGAGTGGCAATTAATATCATTCTGCCTCATACTTTTTAGTCCAGATGGATCACATCATATGTTCTTGGCTCTGAAAAAGTCTTACGGGGAAAGGTTACTGAAAAGCATCTATATTTCCTGTGTTGCCAGGACTTACATGGGGAAGGCTGGTACTTAATTACAGCAGAACGTTCCCCGAACAGCAGGACTCAGCCAGACTATCATAATATCTGTCAGCATTTGGTACAGTAAATCCCATCCTGTACGACAAGCTGAATCAAAGCAGATGTCTTAGGAGGAAGACTGAAATACTTGAAACGTACAGCAGAACACAGACAAGAGTGATGGGCCGGTATCTATAGTGACTTTTTCTTTTATGGAAGGTCATTTTAGGAAGAAGTTTCACACTGGTCGTGGCCCAAACTACCCTGTTTTGGTTTTATCCCAGGTCTTCCAAGCCTGGCCAACAGAGTGTACCGCCTGAGTGCCGTTCTGGAATCTGACGGCTCTGGCTGACTCCTGGCTCCCCAGCTAACTATCTACGTGTTTTTTTGGAAGTCCCTTCACCTCCCTGGGCCTAAACACTCACAGTGCTGGTCTCCCCCCTTCAAGTGCCCAGAACAGAGCCTGGCCCACTGACTGGGCTCTGCGGCCGTCAGGGACCATCAGCCCTTGTGGTGTCCCTCTGCGATTTTTGCCACATCCAAGTATTGCTGAAGGATTATTTATGAGTTTTCTTAAAATCAACTCATTTTTACTTAAATTTATATTAAAAGATGATTATCACTGTTACATGGTCATTAGTAATTATATTTTTCTAACATGTCACATATACACACAGCTATTACAGTAAAAAATGCTGGTCTGAACACTGCCTAAAATCAGCTCCTGTGGCAGCAGCAGCAACTGTGGAAAACTCTGTTCCCACCCAGAACGTTCCTACTGAGCAGCTGCTCTATACACATGTACACACGTAATGCTGGGAGCTGGGCAGGGGGGCATGGTACCCCCTGCTGGATAAGGGTTATGTGTGCATAAGCACCAACTAGAAACTCTCCACTGTCTCCCCCCACCCCCCCTCCAGTGAATGAGCTCAGCCGCGGTGCAGAGGTGGCTGCTAGCAGCCGGGAGCTAGTCCCCGAAGGGTGCAGCAGCTCAGGGGGATCGCCAGATGCAGTAACCACGTGACATAAAGCTCCCAAGTGGGAAGAAAACTCAGAAACCAGAACCTGTACTACGCTTGGAATTTTTTTTTCTTTTAAGATTTTATTTATTTATTTGACAGTGAGAGACACAGCGAGAGAGCGAACACAAGTAGGGGGAGTGGGAGAGGGAGAAGCAGGCTTCCCGCTGAGCAGGGAGCCCAATGCAGGGCTTGATCCCAGGACCCTGGGATCATGACCTGAGCCGAAGGCAGATGCTTAACGACTGAGCCACCCAGGCGCCCCTATGCTTGGAATTTTTGGTGCATTTACCCAAGGAAAGGAAGTGTGATGCCCAGCAAGGTCACCTGGCAGAAGGCCAGCTCAGTTGTGGTGGGCCCCGGAACCAGAGCCTAAGTGTCTAAAGCCTAACAAGGAAGGAAATGCTTACCTTCTCTGCATGATCTTCGGAAGGTCAAGGTAGAATCAATTTCATTCTTAATCTTGATTAAAGCATCCAACACCATAGGACCACATCTGACCAAAAACAATAGAACACCCCAGTTGTATTGATGGGAAGTTCCAACTCCCTGCACTTTATCATAATATGATCTGAGACATCTGCACACATTAGCTGCTCAGAATTTTTTCCATACTTTTATTTTTGTGTATTCTTATACATGTTGTGCATGGTGGAGTCGCACTGTGTATACATTTCTAGGAAAAGGAAAGCTGCAGGAGAGACAGTCCCCCACTCCAAAGCGCTATGAGTGTCCATGCGTGTGGGGACAGCCAGAGGGGGGAAGGGTAGTAGCACTGGGCTTGGAAGGTGGAGTGCAGGCCTGGTGTCCGGAAGGCAGGTCAGAGTCCTGGCTTGGACCCTCGAGCAAACCCCTTCCTCAGCCCCCTGCCTGCAAAGTGCAGAGCAGCTGCTACATCTCACGGGACTACCGCGGGTGAACTGACACATGGGAAGATGAGGTGGGGAGCATCCGCCACATACACTTAGTTTAACCACGATTATCATCGTGTAGAGAGTGCAGTTCTTTGGAATGGCTCAAGCTCTCTGAGCCTGTTTCTTGATCCGTAAAATGGAACTGATCTTTATGGCACACGATTGTTACAAAGATGAACTAAAAACCTGCCCTTTCCACGGCAGCTGGTATACAGCCCAGTGCTCAACACATCTATTTCTGGCTGCTGCCCGTGCCGCTTGGTACTTCTCTATGCATGGCCTTTAAAAACATATGCCCCCTCCCCAAACATCCTTTAGCACGATCCAGATTTGTTTTCCTGGCTTTACTGAGACATCATGGACAAGGTGTGGATTTAAGGTGTGCAGCATGAGTGCGGCACAGAACCTGACCTATGCTATGAAATGTCACCAGGATGAGATTAGCTAACATGCTGCCTTATCAGTCTTCTAGCAGCAATGTGCAAATACCCCACCGCCCTATCTTTGCTAATATTGGGAACGGTGACCTTTAAAAACCTCTGCTATCTTGACAATTTTACTATTGTCAGTGTTTTAATCAGAGATCTCCGAAAATCACAGTGGCTGAATATTTGTCATAAAATCAGTGATTTTTCTGCACTCATCAACTGTTTATTGAAAGTCTGCTCTGTGCCAGGTTCTGCTCCGGGTGCTGGAGGCGCACCAGAGAACAGATGAAAATCCACGCCCGCATGGCCTGTTTGTTCTAGTCGACTAATGCTGCAGACTCTGTCCACCCGTGTTCTTTGCCTCTCTATTTATGAGATCTTAGGAATGTTTTTTAAAGGAAATTTTCTTAAAGCTGGGAACCTGTCACCTCCTCACCCCCGATACTTCACTTCTGATACTCCTGGTCACCAAATGCGTAGTTTCCAGGACGGAGCAATCCCGCAACACCAGCCAGGTGTCCCACATCATAACTCAATCTGCCCACTGACCCAGAGACAGCCTCAGGTCCCACAGGGGAGGGGCTCGGTCCCGCAGACTGCCCGCCCTCCTCAGACCCTGCAAGCCTAGCTGTCACCTGTGCTCCGGATGGCTGGCTATAAATCAAGAGATTCTCATGATCCCCTCCCTGGGTTTGATAATTGCTACAGTGGCTCACAGAACTCAGAAAAACAGTTAACTTACTAGACTATGATTTAGTAGAACAGCCAAATGGAAGAGATGCACAGGGCCAGGTATGTGGGAAGGGGAAGCAGAGCCATGCCCTCTCCCTGCACCTCCATGAGTTCACCCACCTAAGCTCTCTGAACCCCATACTCTACAGATTTTAAGGAGGCTTCAGGGCCTCGGCATGATTGATTACACTGGCTGCTGGTTTAAGTGATTCACCTCTAATCTCTCTCCCCTCCCAGGTCAAGGGGTAGGGCTCTGTGTTCCAAACTTCCAGACAGGGTGGGTTTCTCCCAGTTATCTAGGAGATTTCTAGAAATCACCTCATTAACATAAAGGCTGGTGGCTGAAAGGCTCTTCTTATGAGTAACAAAAGACTACCCATTTGAAGCAAGGGCAAAGATGAACTATTGGGACTTCATCAAGATAAAAAGCTTTTGCACAGCAAAAGAAACAGTCAACAAAACCAAAAGACAACGGACAGAATGGGAGAAGATATTTGCAAATGACATATCAGATAAAGGGCTAGTATCTAAAATCTCTAAGGAACTTATCAAACTGAACACCCAAAGAATAATCCAATCAAGAAACGGGCAGAAGACATGAAGAGACATTTTTCCAAAGAAGACATCTAAATGGCCAACAGACGCATGAAGAAGTGCTCAACATCGCTCGGCATCAGGGAAATACAAATCAAAACCTCAATGAGATACCACCTCACACCAGTTAGAATGGCTAAAATTAACAAGTCAGGAAATGACAGATGTTGGCAGGGATTCGGAGAAAGGGCAACCCTCCTACACTGTTGGTGGGAATGCAAGCTGGTGCAACCACTCTGGACAACAGTATGGAGGTTCCTCAAAAAGTTGAAAATAGAGCTACCGTTAAGATCCAGCAATTGCACTACTGGGTATTTACCCCAAAGATACAGATGTAGGGATCCGAAGGGGTACGTGCACTCAGATGTTTATAGTAGCCATGTCCACAATAGCCAAACTGTGGAAAGAGTCAAGATGTCCATCGACAGATGAATGGATAAAGAAGATGTGGCATGTATATATACAATGGAATATTATGCAGCCATCAAAAGGAACAAAATCTTGCCATTTGCAACGACGTGGATGGAACTGGAGGGTGTTATGCTGTGCAAAATAAGTCAATCAGAGAAAGACATGTATCATATGACCTCACTGATATGAGGAATTCTTAATCTCAGGAAACAAACTGAGGGTTGCTGGAGTGGTGGGGGGTGGGAGGGATGGGGTGGCTGGGTGATAGATACTGGGGAGGGTATGTGCTATGGTGAGCGCTGTGAATTGTGCAAGACTGTTGAATCACAGATCTGTACTTCTGAAACAAATAATGCAATATATGTTAAGGAAAAAAAAAAGAAGATAGCAGGAGGGGAAGAATGAAGGGGAGAAATCGGAGGGGGAGACGAACCATGAGAGACGGATGGACTCTGAGAAACTGAGGGTTCTAGAGGGGAGGGGGGTGGGGGGATGGGTTAACCTGGCGATGGGTATTAAAGAGGGCACGTTCTGCATGGAGCACTAGGTGTTACGCACAAACAATGAATCATGGAACACTACATCAAAAACTAATGATGTAATGCATGGTGATTAACATAACAATAAAAAATTTAAAAAAAAGGCTACCCATTTTACCTTTATTATTTATCTGGAGCTATTTCAGGAACTAGGAGCAAAACCAAACTATTATAATAAAAGATGACCCTGTAGCTCTTATCTCTTAGGATTACAAGGATTTTAGGAGGATTACGAGGGTTTTAGGAGCCAGAAAAGCCCTGGACAACACCAAAATATATACCACAAATCTATTATATTTGATGCTAACCCTGCCCCTTCCCCACTTGCAGCCCTCAATCAGCAACTTAGGCTATTTGACTTCTAATTTGAGTAATGGAATTTTTTTTTTAAAGATTTTATTTATTTGTTTGACAGAGCACAAGCAAGGGGAGCAGCAGACGGAGAGGGAGAAGCAGACTCCCCACTGAGCAGGGAGCCCGATGCAGGACTCGATTCCAGGACCCTGGGACCATGACCTGGGCCGAAGACAGATGCTTAACTGACTGAGCCACCAAGGCGCCCCTTGGGTAATGGAATTTTTTAAAACACAGATTTAAATACTTACATAATTAAACTACCTTTTCCTCTTATGATACTATCACTGTTAAATCTAAAAAGACCACAACCCTTCCTGAGGTTTCATGAATACACAGAATTTTCTTCTAGTTTTTACATCTTTAAAATTAATTAATTAATTAATTAATTAATTTTTTGAGAAGGGGAATGGGGGGGGGTAGAGTGAGAGCAACGCAAGCAAGCTCCATGCCCAGCACGGAGTCCAATGTGGGGCTCCAGCCCAGGACCCTGAGATCATTACCTGAGCGAAACCAAGAGTCAGATGCTCAACCAACTGAGCCACCCAAGCACTCCTACATCATATTTTAAGGGCTGTGTCTCTCTCAGATGTCCTACTGTTACTGCTCTCTATTTGAATTCACACTAGAAGATCCCAAGTTTTTGGAATTTATTTGATTTGTTTTACGGCCCAGTTAGCACAATGAACGTAGCATGCACACTTGAACGTGTTTTGCAACCATTTGGTGTGATGTCTCAAAAACGTTAATTAGAGCAAGATGATTGATAATGTTCAGATTATCTATGTCTTTACTCCTTAATTGTTCTACCCATTGCTGAAAGGACTGCAGATGTTTGTTCCTTAATTCTTGAAATTCTTCAATTCTGCCAACTTTGAAGTTCTGTTATTAGGTGTATATACATTTATGACTGACATGTCTTCCTGATAAAATGGTCCCTTTATCATTAGGAAATGTCCTCTTATTTCTGGCATATTCTTTGCCTTTTAGTCATCTGATTTTACGATAGCCACTCTACCTTTCTTATGCTTATGCAGTTTTTATGGATATCTTTTATTTTCAACCTGTGTCTTTATTTTGTTAAAAACAAAACAACAGGCCCCAAATGGAGTCACTTATGCCAAGCCTCATGTCAAACTGAGACTGACCTTCAGTTTTGGTTCTTCCAGAAATGTAATTTAAAACCAGTCAATTAGGAATCACCTAGTTAGGCATTTGCCTAATTGATTTTGCCATTCTGTAAAGGAAAGTGACCTTGCCATAACCAATATGCTTTTTTGGTCTTTCTTCCCACTCCTGTCTGCCTATAAGTCTTTCATTTTGTGCAGCTCTGTGGAGCTCCTTTTTCTTTTTTTTTAAAGATTTTATTTATTTGACAGAGAGAGACACAGAGAGGGAACATAAGCAGGGGGAGCGAGAGAGGGAGAAGCAGGCTTCCCGCTGAGCAGGGAGCCCGATGTGGGGCTCGATCCCAGGACTCTGGGATCATGACCCGAGCCGAAGGCAGACGCTTAATTGACTGAGCCGCCCAGGTGCCCCACCTTTTTTTTTGTTTAAAGCAGACTCCAACCACAACCCTGAGATCAAACCTGAGCTGAGATCAAGAGCTGGATGCTTAACTGTATGAACCACGGGGTGCCCCTTGGCACCTGGCAGCATCTAATCTATCTGCTAGATTAGATGCTGCCTGATTCAGGAATGGTTACATAAAGCCAGTAAAATCTTTAAAATTTACTTAGTTGCGGGGCGCCTGGGTGGCTCAGTCATTAAGCGTCCACGTTCAGGTCAGGTCATGATCCCAGGGTCCTGGGATCGAGCCCCGCTCGGGCTCCCTGCTCAGCAGGAAGCCTGTTTCTCCCTCTCCCATTCTCCCTGCTTGTGTTCCCTCTCTCGTTGTGTCTCTGTCAAATAAATAAACTCTTAAAAAAATTTTACTTACTTGAATTTTGTTTTTAACAATATTTAAAGTGCATTTCTTGTAAGCAGCATGAAACTGGGTTTTGCTTTTTATCTATTTTGACAATCTTTGCCTTTTAATTGGAGTGTTTAGTGCCTTTACATGGTGTAATTATTGATGTGGTTGGATTTGGGTCTCTCATTTTACTATTTTACTATTTGTCTTTCCACTTGAGTTTGGGTCATGTTTCACTCTTCTTGGTATGATTAGTGATGCTGGACTGTACGTTGGTCCTCGTGAATAACATGATGTAGAAACTCTGGATTTTATTCTCTCTCTGGAGAGCATGGATTTTTAAAATAGTTTTTAATTTAAGTAGGCTCCATGCCCAACATGGGGCTTGAAGTCACAACCCTGAGATCAAAAGTTGCATGCTCTACCAACTGAGCCAGGCAGATGCCCCTGATTTTGTTTTGAAGACTGACCGACTTTCTTTCTTTCCTTTCTCTTTCTCTCTCTCTCTTTCCTTCCTTCCTTTTCTTTCTTTTTCTTTCTTCTATCTATCTATCTATCTATCTATCTATCTATCTATCTATCTAATCTATTGTAGGCACCCACGAGCAGGGGAAAGAGGCAGAGGGAGAAAATCTCAAGCAGACTGCGCAGAGCATGGAGCCTGACACGGGGCTCGATCCCACATCCCCAAGATCATGACCTGAACCAAAATCAAGTGTGGCCTGTACAATTTCCTTTTCTTTGAATATTACTAATGATTTTTGGTTGCTGAGTGTTTGTAATTGTCTCCTTGACAAGAACGTTATATATCAACTAGCTATATTGCTTAATAGAACTTATGTGTCAATACAGAGTCAAAGAAAGCATTGAGAGTAGTAGTTTTCAAATCTTTTTTTTGGCACTATGGAAGCTTTTGTTCAAAAGAAATAAAATACTTATTCACTGACAAATAAAACAGATCATAAAATAGAGCAGTTCTGGTTATGCTGGGGAGGGCAGGGGTGGCACAGTGGGAAGCTGGAGCCCAGCTCACCAGATTCTTCCTTCCCTTTGGCTACCTGTGGAGATCCTTCAGGGTGGAAGCTGATGAAAGAAGAGTGGCTCAGAGAGAGATGAAGGACTCAAGCTGCTGTTGCTGCCTTTGAAGGTGGGGACTATGAGCCACGGAGCACAGAGGCCTCTAAAAGCTGGGAGTGGCCCTCAGCTTACAGCCAACAAGAAAACAGGGACCTTGGTTTTGCAACTGTAAGGAACTGAATTCTGCCAACAGCCCAAAGGAATAGAAAATGGATTTCCCCTTAGTCTCCAGAAAGGAACATGGCCTGCTGACACCTCGATTTTAGTCTGATGAAACTTTTACCAGACTTCTAACCTGCACAACTAGGAGATAATAATTCTATGTTGTTTTAAGCCACTAAGTTGTGGCACTTTGATGTGACAGGAATAGAAAAAATAATAGCGGTACGAATCTTTGTTAATATTTTAACTACACCCCTATCTTGTCCTATCACCATTCCTGCCACATTTATGGTGTCTATCCAGCTCTACCAATACTCCTAGAAATTTGTCATCCTCTGATTTGGGAAAAGGAAAGGAATTTCTCAAAAGTTAATCTTCTTGGTATTAGTCTTTTTTTTTTTTTTTTTTAAGTAGGCTCCACGCCCAGAGGGGAGCCCAACATGGGGACTGAACTCAAAACCCTGAGATCAAGACCCAAGCTGAAACCAAGCGTCAGATGCTTAACTGACGGAGCTACCCAGGTGCCCCCGGTTATCTTTTTGAATCAGGTACATACTTCATTCTTGTTTGAAAAAGAGATTTAAATTCCAGAGCCACTGAATGATCTGTTTTTAAACCTTCCAAGGATGTGAAAAGCATGTCCCTGAATCAGATCAAGAGTACACTTTCACTTATCAAATACCTAGCTCTCACATAGATACTCACTTATTCAAATCAATTTCGTAAGTTTGCATATGAGGTTTATCTCCAGTCTTGTCTGGGTCCCATCGGTAGATGGCAAATTTCTTGATTCGGGGAGCTGCGGCGGCAGCTGTCTGTGCCCCCCGGCAGGCCTGAAATTGAAAAAATTCACAAGAAGGGAAAAAAATATTAAAAATGCAAAATAAATCCTCCTGTTTAGCTGGCACTATAAACTACCACACTGGATACAAACCCACACATTACTGACACACAGTCTTTTTTTTTTTAAAGAATTAACTAATTTTTAAAAGGTTTTATTTGATAGAGAGAGAGAGAGATAGCAAGAGCAGCAACACAAGCACGGGGAGTGGGAGAAGGAGAAGCAGGCTTTCTGCCTGGCAGGGAGCCCGATGCGGGGCCCGATCCCAGGACCCTAGGATCACGACCCGAGCTGAAGGCAGATGCTTGATGACTGAGCCGCCCAGACGCCCCAAGACTTATTTATTTTGGAGTGGAGCGCGTGAGCGCACGGAGCCGGGAGGGGCAGAGGGAGAGTCTAAAGCAGACTCTGCTGAGTCCAGAGCCCATGGCAAGGCTCCAATCTCACAACCCGGATACCACAAGCTGAGCGGAAATCAAGTTGGGATGCCTAACCGACTGAGCCACCAAGGTGCCTCCTGACAGTCTTCCTGAGAAAGGCAGTCATTTGATATCCAACAAATACTAAGCACCTAGCACATACCAGATATGGTACTGGGGGCGGGTGAAATAGCACATAATGAAACAAAGTCTTTGCCCTCACAGAATCTACTTTGTATGAGCAAGAGAGAAATTTATTTATTTATTTATTAAGATTTTATTTATTTATTTGACAGAGAGAGACACAGTGAGAGAGGGACACAAGCAGGTGGAGTGGGAAAGGGAGAAGCAGGCTTCCTGTGGAGCAGGGAGCCCGATGCGGGGCTCGATCCCAGGACCCTGGGATCATGACCTGAGCTGAAGGCAGACGCTTAACGACTGAGCCACCCAGGCACCCCTATAAAAAGATTTTTATTTATTTGACAGAGAACAAGCTGAGTGCACAAGCAGGGGGAGTGGCAGGCAGAAGAAGAAGCAGGCTCCCCGCTGAGCAAGGAGTCTGATGCCGGCCTTGATCCCAGGACCCTGGAATCATGACCTGAGCCGAAGGCAGATGCTCAACTGACTGAGCCACCCTGGCGCCCCGGCAAGAGAAATTAAATATTCATAATAAAGTATAAAGAGGGAAGAACACAACAGAGACTTACACTAGTACAAGAGATCAGGGAAGGCCCCATAAAGGATATTCAAGCTGTGGCTCGGTACGTGGGGATCAGGGGAAGGAGGAGGGATGTATAAACTGAGGGGGCAACACGTGTGGAGGCCCAATTGGGGAGAGCACAGCACATCTGGGAGAACCGAGAGAAGTCCAGTGTGAGTGAGGGAGGCCTGAGTAAGGATGGAAGTGGCAGATGTGAGCAAGTCAAGATTTCGATTTTATCCTAAGAGCAATGAGAGGCTAGCACAAATTATCAGGTGGGAGACATAATCATTCTTTATTTTTGAGAAGAATATCACTGGTTGAAGGAAGAACTGCCAAACAACATGTGGAGAAACTAGCAGAAAGCTACTGTAGTTGTTGTAAGGAGATGCTGGTGCTTCTAGATTAGGTGTCTCAGTCAGCCTGGCCTGCTGTAACAAGACACCAAAGACTGGGTGGCTTAAACAACATCTGTTTCTCACAGTTCTGGAGGCTGGGAGGTCCAAGATCAAGGTGTCAGGCAGACTTGGTGTCTGGTGAGGACCCTCTTCTTGGTTTACAGATGGCTGCTTTCTTGCTATGCCCCCATGTGGCAGAGAGAGAGATCTCGTGTCTTTTCCTCTTTCTGTAAGGGCCCCACCCTCCTGACCTCATCTAACCCTAATTCCCTCTCACAGGCTCCATCTTCAAGCACCATCACAATGGGGGCTGGGGTTTCCACGTATGAATTCTGGGGGAACACATTCAGTTCACAGCACTGTAGCAGGAAAGAAGAGACTACATTTAGGGAACTAACAAACAGCTGAGTCCTGTTCTCTAGGATGATTCTCTATCAGCTCCTGGGTATTCCGTCTCTGCCAGCTCACACCGTGCGCTCAGAACCCTGGAGCGCCACTGCAGGGGCTGCTATGAGAGCGACAGTGAAGAGGTCTGGTCTCTGATTCCTTCCCTCCTTCACCGGAACAGCTTCCCCCTAAGAACAGATTTGCAAAAAGGGTGCTATTGCTCAAAAGTTTCATATTTAAATTCATACTCATTTTTAAAACCACTATTTATGATGAGCTGATGAGAGGAGCCACGACTGGAACCCAAGTCTGCCTGACTCCAGAACCCATGTTCCTAAACACTCTACTATCCTATTTATTTGTGAATATTTGCAGGTCTCTTCTTGGTTCTCTCTTTTTTTTTTTTTTTAAAGATTTTATTTATTTATTTGACAGAGACACTGCGAGAGAGGGGACACAAGCAGGGGTAGAGGGAGAAGCAGGCCTCCCGCGGAGCAGGGAGCCCGATGCGGGGCTCGATCCCAGGACCCTGGGATCATGACCTGAGCCGAAGGCAGACGCTTAACGACTGAGCCACCCAGGCGCCCCGGTTCTGTCTTCTTTTTATGTCTTAAATTCCTTGAGGGCATGTGTATTAGAGTTCTCCTGAGAAACAGAATCAGCAATGTGTATGTTTATACATACATATACATGTATACATACATATGAAAAAATGCATACATACATATACGTATTTATAAAAAGAGATTTATTGTATGTGGTTCATGACTATGGAGGATAGCAAGCCCCAAGAACTGCAGTTGGCAAGCTGGAGACCCAGGAGAGCCAATGATGTAAATCCAGCCCAAGCCTGAACGCCCATGAGCCAGGAGAGCCGATGATGTGGTTGTAGATCAAAGACCAGCAGGCTTAAAACCCAAGAGTTGATGTTCAGTTTGAAAGCAGTCAGGCAGGAGGAAGTCCTTCTTATTTGAGGAAAAGGAGCCTTTTGTTCGACTTACGTCCTCAACTGGTTGGATAAGGCCCACCCACATTACTTGGTTTGTTTATTTATTTATTTAAAAAGGATTTTATTTATTTATTTGAGAGAGAGTGTGCAAGCGAGAGAGCAAAAGTAGAAGGAGCAGCAGAGGCAGAGGGAGAAGCAGGCTCCCCACTGAGCACGGAGCCTGATGCGGGGCTCGATCCCAGGACCCTGGCATCATGACCTGAGCTGAAGGCAGTTGCTTAACTGACTGAGCCACCCAGGCGCCCTGGTCTATTGATTTAAACGTTAAACTCACCCAAAAACACCATCACAGAAATACCCAGAGTGCTGGACCAAACTACCTGGTCACCCTGTGGCCCAGCTGACACATAAAATTAACCACTCACAGCATGGACAGGTTACATTTTACATCTCCCAGCGTACCTGGTCCAGGCCTTTGTGTACAGCAATTCAATTTATAGTTAAGAAAAATTGAAGAAAAATGCAAAAAATTATACTGAATTTAAAATAAAATTTAAAAAGGGAAAAATGAAAAAAGCAAAACTTGAGCATTAGATTAACGCAAACATGCTGTCCCCAACCCACAGCCCTTGAAACTCTTCTATCCAGGAGGAGGACAGCAGGTGGAGGCCACACCAAGTCCCCTGGGCCCCATCCGAGGGGCAGAGTGGGGGTCCTGTCAGTCCAAACAGCAACTAGCAGCTGAGCCCCCAGTTTGTATGCAGACACATGCAGCCTATCTCCCAGGCCAGCTAGTTCTCTTATAAACTGGTAAGAAAAGATGAAAAACTGGGAAGGTTAATTGTGTAACTACAAGAAATGTGATTGTCATACTTGCCGGCACAAAGTGTCCTGAATTAAGTGAGGCTGAAAATATAAACATCAGATCTCAGTATGAGAAAAGGAAATACAGAGAGAAGACGAGAATGAAGGTGAAGTGGTATTTTCCTTTATTACCAATCTGGCTAGGGTCAGCAGTAAAAGGAACATCTTCCATTAGGGACTCCATCTTTTTTTTTTTTTTAAGAATTAAAGGCAGGATTCTATTCTATTCCATTCTATTTTATTTATTTTTAAGCTCTACGTGGGGCTTGAACTCATGACCTGGAGATCAAGAGTCGCTCCCTCTAGCGACTGAGCCAGCCAGGCACCCCCTAGGAACTCCATTTTGTAAAACAGCAGGAACATTTGGTTACCGCCACCTTGTGGCATTTAAGACAAAGTGGACGAAGTGAAAAGATCACGGAAGATGATTTGCTCCCGCAGCCTTCTGCTTGCTAACTGCCCCCACCTTGTTTTGGTTAGATTTAATGAGGTATAATTCATTACAATAAAACTCACTAATTTTAAGTGTATAGTTTGATGAGTTTTAACAAAGAAGTGTAACTCCTACCACAATTATGACAGAACATTTCCATCTAGAAAGTTCTCTAGTGTTCCTAAATTTACAATCAGTGCCCTCTCCCTAACCCTTGTAACTGCTGTGCTTTCTATCACTACAGATTTGCCTTTTACAGAATTTCATATAAATGCAATCGGACTTGGGTCTAGCTTCTTTCACTCGACAAAATACTTCTGGGATTCATTCACAGTGTTGTATATATCTACAGTTTGTTGCTTTTTAAAAAAATTAAACTTCATTTTGAGATACCGAATCACATGCATTTATAAGAAATAATAATGAGATCTCTCATATCCTTTACTCAATTTCCTCCTGTGAAAACACTGTCCAAAACTATAGCACCATCCCACAACCAGAACATCAACACTGGTACGGTCAAGACACAGACCATTCCCATCCCCACAAAGAACCCCAGAATTGCTCTTATCAAAGCCACACCCCACCCCTCATGCCTCCCTCCCTTACTAGCCATCACTAATCCGTCTCTATTCCCGTAATTTTGTCATTTCAAGATACACACACACACACACACATATATACACACACACATATATATAAATGGGATCATCTAGTATGTAACCTTTTGGGATTGGCTTTTCTTTATTCAGCATAATTCTCTGGAGATTCATCCAAGTACTGTTTCTTTTTACTACTGAGTAGTGTTTCATGGTATGATGGACTCCAGTTTGTGTAGCCACTCTCCCACTGAAGGACATCTGGGTTGTTTCCAGTTTTTGGCTACAATGAATGAAGTTACAATGAATATTTGTGAACATGCTTCCATCTCTCTGGGATAAATGCCCAGGAAGGTAACTGCTGCGTTATGTGACAGTTGGGTGGGTGGCTGCCTTGCCCGTGGTAGGTGCTAGAAGAGAGAGGGACAAAATGCCTTTAAAACATAACTCCTTCAATTTTTATTTTGGCCAAAACATTAGTAAAGCTTGGACTTTCAAAAGAACCTGGGACTTTGTTGTTGCCAACTCTAGTTCCATGGTAGTGAAGGCTGCCTTAATAGTTCCATCAGAGGGCAAAAAAATCCAGTCCCAGGAAGCTCGGTCTCACTCCCACAAAGGCTTATTGAAGGTGACGGCCACCACCTGCCACAGGTCCTCACCTTAACACCTCTTCCTAAGACCTATGTCGCTTCATAGCCACTCTACAAAAATACAAAGGTCTACACTTGCTCATGCAGATCTCCCCAAATGTAATTAGGTTTTTTACAGATCATTTAAATCCTTATCCTACGAATGATGTGAGACAAAAACAATGCAGGGGTGCATCACAACAGAGTACTATAAGGCAATGAGCCCTAACATAAGTTTTGGGGTACCCCAAAGTGTTACTAATTTTTTCTAAACAACTAATTTAAATTCATTTTGTATATTTCATACAACACTTGGTGGGATGGGGGGGAGGGTTAACAGGAAGAAGGAGAGAAGATACGGAAATCAAAATTACCAGAGGAGGCTGTGGTTCTAAGTGAAGGAGTGGTTCACTTGAGGGCTGCACTAAGAGTTAATCCAGAGGAATATGGCAGCTGCGATAAGAACAAATAAATTCGTGCAATAGAGAAATCTAAAAATTTGTTACACAGGTGTCCCAGAAGTAAAAAAAAAAAAAATGAAAAAAATCCCCCAAAAAACAAAAACAAAACTTCCATTCACTGAGCCCTTACCATGTGTGAAATGCTGTACTAAGCTGTCTCTAATCTTTACAACAACGGGAAGTTTTATTATTCTCAGTTAAAAAATGAAAGTAAAAATCATACAACAAAAGAGCCAGGATTCAAACATGGGTCATTTGACTGCAAAGTTCGACCCTTTATCTATTCTGTCTGTGGCGAAAATGCAAATCCAAAACAGAAGAGCACAAAAAGATAATTCCTTTTCACAAACAAACCTAAGAACACTCAACTCATACAATTAGCAAGATCTTAGGTAGTAGCTAGCCCAGACCTATTTATTTGTTTATTTGTTCAATAAATATTACAGAGTGGCTTCTATGTTCCAGGACTGTTCTAGGCCCTGGAGATCAAGGGCAAAATACACGTAGATTCTGATCCTTGTGGAGCTTACAGTGGCTGGAGGCACACACAAATAACATCGATACTATGTGGGCCCAGGGGATAGGTGCAATGGGGTGGGGGGGGACATGGGGGGGAGGGGTGGGGGTCCTGGCTATAATTCTACAATTCTAAATGGGGTGGCCAGGGAAGACTTCACTGAAAAGGTTGACAGTTGAGCAAGACCCGAAGGAGGTGAGCGAGCAAGCCATGCCTGTACCTAGGGGAAGAGCAAACTGGGCAGAGGAGACACTCAGCACAAATCTTGAGGTGGACACGTGTTTGAGGAGCAACAAGGTGGTCAATGTTGTTGAGAATGGAGTGAGTGAGAGGGACAGGAATGGGGAAGGAAATTAGAAAGTCAGCAGGAGAGCCAGATCACGTAGGACCTTGTAAGGGTTTTGTTTTGTTGTTTTGTTTCTCTATGCCCAATGTGGGGCTTGAACTCATGACGCTGAGATCAAGAGCCACATGCTCTACTGACTGAGCCAGCCAGGCACCCCTAGCAAATTTCTTTAAATGTACTCGATGGAAGTTGTGTATGTGAGATTCAAACTTTGGAGAATATTCTTTTAAGATTTTTAAAAATTATTTATTCATTTGAGACAGAGAGATACAGAGAGAGAGAGAGCGAGCGAGCATGAGCAGGGGGAGAGGCAGAGGGAGAGGGAGACGCAGGCTCCCCGCTGGGCCAAGAGCCTGATGTGGACTCAATTCCAGGACCCCGGGAGCATGACCCGAGCTGAAGGCAGATGCCCAACCATCTGAGGCGCTCTTTTTTTTTTTTTTTTTAAGATTTTATTTTAGAGAAAGAGAGAGAGAATGTGCAGAGAGGGGCAGAGGGGAGAAAACCTCAAGCAGACTCAATGCTGAGTGCAGAGCCCCACATGGGGCTCCATCTCATGACCCTGAGATCATGACCTGAGCTGAAACCAAGAGTCCAACGCTCAACTGACTGAGCTACCCAGGTGCTCCCCCCCTTTTTTAATTAAGTAAGCTCTAAGTCCAATGTGGGCCTTGAACTCATGACCCTGAGATCAAGAGTTGCATGCTCTACCAACCGAGCCAGCCAGGTGCCCCGGCCCTGTTATTTCTTTAGGAAAGTTTCCTTAAGGAACAGACTTGGAGTTCAACAGAACGGACACAAATCTGGAGGTAGGAGAGAAAGATGTGGAAATGGAGAGGTGGAAGGCAAAGGAGTCTGTATAAACCTGAGTAAAACGGAAAGTGCAGGCTTGTTTCTGAAATGTGTGAGTGGCACTGGTTTAAATCCAAGCTCTACCACTTAGTAGTTGTGTGTTCTTTGGCAAATTACTTAACCTCTCTGATTCTATCTCCTCTGTTGTATAAAGAGGAGGAAATATTGGGCGCCTGGGTGGCTCAGATGGTTAAGCGTCTGCCTTTGGCTCAGGTCATGATCCCAGGGTCCTGGGATCGAGTCCTGCATCGGGCTCCCTGCTCCTTGGGAGCCTGCTTCTCCCTCTGCTTCTCTCCCTCTCTCTCCCCCCCCCGTCTCTCATGAATAAATAAATAAAATATAAAAAAAAAAGAATTAAAAAAAAAGAGGAGGTAATATTACTATCTACCTCCTAAGATTAAAATGGAGGGTCAAGCGACTAGCATAGCCCAGAAAATAATTCTGCTTTCCAACACTGGCAATATCACTAGTTTCTCTATTATTCTGATTGGCAGACAGGTATCCTAAGACCCTCCAGTGCTAAGAGCAATGACATACACAAATGAGAGAAGGCGGTACTTGCCCTAACGTTGTTCACAGCCTAGACGAGTAAGGCAACACAATCAATTAATACCTTACAGCCAAACACTGTAGGCAAGAACTATGGTTCACTGGTGCAGACTAATGCATAAAAGGAATTCAGAAGAAAAATCCTACCATATCTTAGAGTCCTAGGAACCTGAATATTACCCATAGATAATATACCAAGTTCATTATTGGATTCTTTTTTTTTTTTTAGAGATTTCTTTATTTGACAGAGAGAGAGCATGCACATGCGAGCACAAGCAGGGGGAGTGGCAGGTAGAGGGGAGAGGAAGAAGCAGACTCCCTGCTAAGCAGGGAGCCTGATGCTGTGGGGCTCCATCCCAGGACCCTGGGATCTTGACCTGAACTGAAGGCAGACACTTAGTGACTGAGCCACCCAAACGCCCCTCATTATTGGATTCTTTTGAGGTGGCTTTTACAGGAATGAATGCAGATTCCTAAGAGGTGGAGAGGAGGGACTCCTATTTCTCTGACCTCAGGAAACCCTGCAACGGCCTCACCTGGAATTACGAAACTGACTTATGAAACTAGCCTTCTCCTCAACTCATTCATGGAAGAGAAGAGGGACCTGAGCTTTGGAACTCACTCTCACTGGTGGGGCTCTCACAACTTAATTGCTTCCTCAGCAACTATAAAAGGAACTGGTAAACAAGGTCATTATTAGTCATCAATTTAATGCTCCGAGGACACCAACCTGAGGCTCTGGTAGGCAGTCCTCCTTCCCTATCTCCCTGTTTCAGAAAGACTATAAAATGACTTGTCCGAGTTCACATATACCATATTGGAAAGAGCTAGTACCAGAAGACAGGCCATACAAACTGTTATAGGGCTAGAGCAATATTTAGAATGAGAGATATTCTCATGTAAGCGCAAGAAGGGGAGAGGAACTAATTCTTGGTTCATCAGTGCCCACATCTGTGCTAGGAGTTTTTCTCATATTATGTTAAAAATAACGGATTTAGGTCCTGTATCTTCCGGTTCTTGGCCATGATATTTTGAACAAGTAAAATTTTCTTTCCGGGGCCTCAGTTTTCAAACTTCTAAAAAGGAGCTAAGAACTGCTATTCACCCACGTTGCAGGGGTTGTTGAGGAGCCCAGAGGAGGAAACAGATTTGAAAGGGATTCGTAAGTGCTTAGTGCCTTATGTGTGCAATGGCAATTTCCCTTCCCCTTACAAATATTCCCATTTACAAGGTGGATTAGAAGTGTGTGGTTTCCTGACAATACGAGGGGGGTGCGGGGAAACGTATCACTGCACACTGAGTAATATAAACCAATACGTAAGGGCAGAGCCAAGCTCTGTACCTACGAGATCCGTGCCAAAACTCTGCGCTCGGTATTGTTGTAAGCCCCTTACAGAAAGGGCCACTAAGAGGATGCCGCTGCTGCAAGGCACCCAATCTTTCCCGCAAACTCCCCACTAGGGAAAGGGTCCAGATCCTTCAGGAGACAGAGTGATCTGCCTCCATTTCTCCCTTCCCCTGCCCTGCCCTCCCCAATCCCGGTCCAGCCCGTTTACGGAACCCTCAATCTTGCATCCTGGAGGAGAGACCTGGCTTCCCAGGTCCCATCCCTCCCACTCCCGCAGGTCTGTCTCTTCCACAGAAGCTAGTTTGAAGACAGAGAAAGGGCTTGGAGCCCAAAGGTTTGGACTCGAATTCTGCTTCCAACAGTGTTACTCGCTTGCCATGTGACCTTGGGCAACCCGAGACCCCTCTCTGAACTTTTCCTATCTTAAAAAAAAAAAAAAACGTCTCCGCCCTGATAACCTCCCAAGCTGCTGCGAGGAGCAGAAGGATAACGGACAGGGATGCTCCAGGCCCAGACCCGAGCACTACGCAGTGGGAGCGATTCCTTCCCTTCCCTTCCCTGAGGCCTTGCGCTGTGCTCTCTCGGCCTCCTCCACGGCCCCCTCAGCAACAGGCCGCCTCCATCACTCTCCTGCCTGCCCTCTCCCTCCCGCCCCGCACCTCACCTGCAGGCAGGCTCCGCCAACGGTTGCAAGCGGGAACCGGCGCTTCAAGGAGAGTCCGACCACCGTCGCCATCTTGGCTTCTGACGTCGCGTCCCACCCCTTAACCCCGAGGTCGCTTTCCGCCGTCGTCCCGCCGAGCAACGCGGCGCCGGCCCGGCGTCCCCCGGGGCCCGCTGGCCGCGTTGGAGCCGCCGACTGGGAGGCGGTTCCGGTTTCCCGAGTGGGAGGAGGGAAGGCGGAGAAAGCCAACGCAAGCGTGCGCAGTTGCGGCGTGCGCGGCGCATGCCCAATTGGCCTCCCGCCTTCCTAAGGTGACCTTCCCAGAAGGGGGCGGAGTCTGAGAAGGAGGGCGTTGGAAAGACCCGGGCTTAGATGATGGGGAGGGAGGAGCCGTCCGATCTGAGTCCAGTCCCTATCTTAGCCCCCTTTCTTCCTGAAAATTTGTCAGTAGTATCACTCATCTCTTAGTGATGAGTTTAGTGGCTTTAGTCAGACAGTTGTCAGACACAGTGCGGTTTGCCCGAGACTGTCCTGGTTTCAGCACGGAGAGTCCTGCATCCCGAGAAACTCCTCGGTCCCAGGCAAACTGGCAGAGTTGGTGAAGGAACGGAGGGGATGTCGAAGATGATGGGTCATACATCCACCCACCCACCCATCCACCCACCCACCCACTCATCCACTTACTCCCCCATCCATCCATCCATCCATCCATCCACTCACCCATCCATCCAAAGATACACCAGCAGCACTGCTCTGTGCTGGGCGCTGGGCCGCTGTAGTGAGTGAGCAAGCCAGGCACAGTTCCTGCCCTCACCGGGTTTACTGGTCGGCTAGGCGGGCAACCAGGCACTCACACCTCAGCAAGCTCTGCTCTGTAAAATAGTGGGGAGAGGGGAGCCAGCCCTTGGTGGCTTACTTAGCCATATAGCACCAGAAACCATTGCTTGAGCACCTGCGATATGCCTGGCACTGGGCTTCATCATCTCACTTAAGCACCCCCAGCAGTCTTGTGCGAGAAGTCTATGTGTGTCCATCTTCAGTTTAGTCCTCTCAGCTGCTTTCCCTGACCTCTCCGTGGCTCATCTCGGGGCTTGCCTCCCTCTGGGGCTTGATTACCCCAGTCCTCCAAGTTGCTTGGTCTCTTGGGTCACCTCTGGCAAAGTTTATGTAGGTGGTTGGCTTTGCAGGTACCCGTGTTTGTCAGGAATGACATTTTCCCTTCCCTGCCCGCTTGTTTCTGACATATGAAGGGCACCTTTTAACAGTCTTTGGTTTTCTCACAGATCATTTAGATGTGACTGGGGAAATCAAGAAGGCCATACAAATTGGTTTGTTGGGGCTAAGTTTCTGGAGCCCTGGGCTGGAACCTGGCTACACTGCTCTGTGGCCTCATTAAAGGAGGGATGTAGTGAGGCCACAAGAAACAGCCTGGACCCCTGGGTCTAACCTCGAATCTTCTCAAGCCTGTGTGACCTCGAACAAGTTCCTCCCCATCTTTGGCCTGTAGTTTCCTTGCCTGTATCATCAGGGTGTTGGGCCAGCTGATATAGGGTTCTGTGATTCCGGAGGCTGCCTGGGGTGGGGGTGGGGGTGGGGGTGGGGCATCTTGAGCGCAACTGTTGACGGGGCTGAGGTCACCTTGACTTTTCACTGGGGCTGATCCAGCACAGGAATAGGGCTCCTCTGAGTCTGCCTCAAAGCCTCTTGGGCCACCCAACCTGGATGAAATCATGGGAAGATTGTCACTCTAACTCTTCCTGGCTGAACTGTCTTCTGAGATGAAGGAAGAGTGTCCTCTCCCTCCAAGGAATACGTTTCTAGAGAATTGGTCCTGTTGGCTTTTTCATGATTCTTTCATCTCGAAGGCAGATACTATTTCTAGAGGAGTGACTACCCTTTTACTTTTGCCCAGGTCACCTTGGAAAAAGCAGCCTGAGGCCAGCAGAAGTAAGACCTTGATTTATGGAGGGGCTCTTGGTGCCAAGGGGCCCCATGCGCCCTGCAGTCACATCATTCCTGGGCTTCATGGGGATTTGGGGAGCTCAAGAGTTACGGAGGAATAAATTCCTGGATGGCTGCACCTCCGCCCTGAACTTTGGGATTCCAGAAAGGCACAGCTGCAGGGCTTAGAAGTTTTCATGGCCTGCTCCTGACAGATCTTCCCAAGATGTCCCTGTGGTGAGATCCGAGGTTTTTTTGTTTGTCTGTTTCCATTTGTCTAGTGAGTGAAGTATTACTTTTCAACAGTCGGCTATGTGCTTTAAGTTTATGCTGAGCCTCATCACTTACAAATGTGTTTACATAAATAGTCTTCCCTAGTCCTCATAACAACACTTCTTGATTAGAAGATTTTTTTATAGACTTTCTTAGTCTTTGGATAATGGGAAAGCTGAGCCATCTTGGGTGGGAATCTTGTGTTAGGAGCTCTGCCTTTCCCAAGGGCTGGAAATCCAGTCCAGAATTAAAAATTAAAACCAAAACCATTGTGGTGTATCAACTATCATTTGTACAATCCACTATATTTCTAGAGTCTTGTGATTTAGGGCAACCTGGCCAGATTCCTCCCCAGCCAGAGGGCCAAGGATTTAGGGGAGATTTATCAGATAAGATCTAGGGGAGAAATATCAGATAATTTTATTACCTGGGAGAGTTATTTGTCTCTGCGAAAAACCTGCCTCACCCCAGTTAATTTCCACGGTGGGACTCGGGCCTTTCTGTCCAAAATTCAGGATTTCATTTGCCTTTGACCAATGGGCTCTCTCTTCCATTTCTGGCTGACTCCTTCCCTTTGTCCAGCTGTCTCCTGAGCGTCTTTATCTGGGTGTCCCAATCGTCTCTGAAACTCATCGTGTTTCCAACCGTACATATCACCTGAGGCATTCACAGCTCCTCTCTTCTCAGCACCACCAAGCCAGAAACCTGGTATGTACCTCAGCTCTTCCCCCTGCCACATCCAATCAACCACCAAACCCCAGCATGGCCTCCAGGTCAGCTGCCTCTTCTGGAGGACTCACTGGTCCTGTGTATCAGGCCCTCTTGCAGAACACTTTGGGTACATTTTCTCTGTCTAATCATGAAGGCAACCCCATGAGGTAGGGATTTCTGTCTTTCATTTAAAGTTGAGGCAGCTGAGCCTCAGAGAAGGTCAACAATTCACTTAAATCATACAGCTAGGAGGTCAGTATTCTCCACTGGGGAGATGGCTGGGCTCTAGGCAGGCCACCCAAGGCTCCTGGGAATGTGGTGGTTGCAGGTACTCTGGTCCACCTGCAGGGGATGCCCCTGCCTCACGGAACTGCCCATGACTCCTTAATAGCCCTTTTCAACCTGCCCTTAAAAAGGGCTTATCTAAACCCTCCTCCCTCTAAACCCCACCATATAATTATACTTCTCAAAATATGCTCTCTGAGTGGGATGAGGACCATCATATGCGACAGACTTCTCCAATTTCATGAGCAGCCTCTATGGAACTCCCGGAGCAAAAGTCACGAGCCACCCCCACTCCAGATGGGGCTGCGTTTCACACAGCTGAAGTCAGCTCAGCTGCTGGGACTTAGTAAGTGGCCCGAGGCCTTCTGGGGACTGTCACGTTGCTGGGCCCTATAGCATCACACCACACCACACACACACACACACACACACACACACACACACACACACACACACACAATTAGAGCTCACCCACCCTGCTAACCTCTGTCTCACTCCCGTCTGCCTGCCACATCACCAGCATACTCTCAAATTAGCAGTTAATTTGATCCTCTGGATGTGTGTGGGTGTGTGCTTTGTCAACACAGTCCATGATAAAATTCCCTTTCCAGCTGAATCTGAATTTTGAGCATCCCTTTCTATCAGAGACAGAGTCATGTAAATGAAATGCAAAAAACAAATAGTGGTAAATACTCATTGGTAGTGACTAGACATTGGCTCCCTGGAAACAGAACAAGTCAGAGGGGTGCAAAAAGTTAAAAGCAATTTCGACTTTCTAGAGAGCAGGGAGGTAGAGTGGTTAAGTGTGCAGGCCATTGGAAGTTCAAATGCTGCTTTATCAGTCATTTGCCGTGTGACCTTGAGCAAGTTACTTACTGTCTCTGTGCATTACTCTTCTATCATGTAAAATGGGGAAAAAGAATCAGTCTCCTCACGGGCAGGAGTAAATGAATTGGTATCTGTAAGGAGCTGGTCAGTCTTAAACTGTGGTGGGAAGCCCAGCTGGGGGAATAAAAGAGGAATAAAAGAGATTATGCTAATCAGGATGGGAAGACTTCAGCATAAAAAAGATGCCACGGGTTTCAGGCAGCTTTCAAAAAAAGTTTAAAAATACATATGTAATTAAATTCTCACAATGTAAAAATTTCAAGCAACATAGATAAAGTTTAAATCCTCTCGGTCACACTTCCTTTCCCAGAGGTGATTACTATTGTCAGTTTCATGGGATTGCTTCCCTATCTTTTTCTTTGCATGTGTATACATATGTATGTTTCTATAGAAATCCATGGCTCTGCTTGACATTCTTTTTTTCCCTTTTTTAAAAAAAATACCAACATCAAATGCTCTCTTGGAGCTCTTTTTTTTTTTTTTTAAAGATTTTATTTATTTATTTGAGAGAGAGAGCACAAGTAGGGGCAGAGGGAGAGGGAGAAACAGACTCCCTTGCTGAGCAGGGAGCCTGATCCCGGGACTCTGGGATCATGACCTGAGCTGAAGGCAGACGCTTAACCAACTGAGCCACCCAGGCGCCCCAATGTTTTGGAGCTCTTTCCATGTCAGTGCTCATAGATTTATTTCATCTATGTGCGGCCAAATGTTTAAGTGTAGGCATGTACCATGGTTTGATCATTCTTCAGGTAGTTTCTTAAAAATTATTTTCCTATTAGTTTAAGAGCGGTAAAAAATATTTATGTTACTGTCCTCTTTCTAAAATGCAGGATTGAACATGTGGCTGCAGCTATCCTCAATCTTCAGAGAGTCCCCATTTCTGAAATAGGGCACACATTTATGTCCCCTTGTATCTCTGCTCAGCTTGGCAGCCCCCCTTCTCTGACCAGCCATCCATTCCTACACTCATTCGATGCTCATCCTCGCCTAAATGAACACCAGGACCACCCTTGGTCACTCTCCCAGCTGGAAAAAATTGTGTGTGTGTGTGTGTGTGTGTGTGTGTGTGTGTGTGTGATTCTAAGGCTCTTTGTACCTTTTTCACTTCTCCATACAGCAAATATTTGTCAAGTGCCTACCATCAGTCTGTCTCCTGTCTGTCACCATGACTTGGCTATCAGTTCCTGGAGGGATGAGATCATGTCTCATGCATAGGGGTTTCCAGGGAGAACAGATACCCTGGTTTGCCCAGCGTGGTTCCAGTCTCACCTCTTATCTGGGTGAAATTATTTGTAGTGCCCCCTTTCACTCTGGTTTAGATGAGAAATCATACCATCACTTTAGTTTTATGCACAATAGATGCTTACAATAACAGTTAATTGGAAAAAAGAATGGATATGGCAGATGAATGAATGTAATTTGCTTCTCACATTTGGAGATGCCATCTTACTCTGAGTTGAAGCCTGGAGAAAACACACTACATTGTGGACAGGTCATTTCACCCTGGGCTCTGTTGCCTTTGAGGGGTTTATAGGAATCCTATAATCCCCAGACATATGCTTGCAGGTAGTGGGGCATTCTTGTTGTAAGGTTCTAATGGGCCACACTAAGAAATGACTGGCACAAAGGAAACATTTATGAATAAAAGAGCTGATGACCCACTGGACTCAGGTTAGGAAGCTGCTTCTCAGACGGGGTAGTCCAGAGCAGAGCCTCAGCAGGTGGGTCTGGAGTTAGATCACCCTGGTGGGAATCCTGGTTCCGCTACTTCCTGCTGTGGAAACTTGAGCCAAGTCACTTCCTCCCTGAGCCTCAGTTTCCTTATCTGTAAAGTGGGGATAGTAACCCCACAGCTCTGTGGGGGGGAATCAGAGGCAATGAGGAATGTAAAATATCATATGAAATCATCTCTATTTGATCATTTTGACCTTCAGAATGGCTTTTCACATAGTTCAAGCTGGCAGGTCCCTGGCACGTAGTCAGTGAGTAAGAAATGGTGGCTATTAACAACTCACATCTAGTTGGGCTGATCTTTCTGTTTCCATTGCCTAGCCAAACAGGCGTTTCTTTCATTCAAAGCGTATTTGGGGCACGTGGGTGGCTTGGGGCGCCTGGGTGGCTCAGTCCGTTAGGCGTCCGACTCTTGATTTCAGCTCAGGTCATGATCTCGGGGTTGTGGGATCGAGGCCTGGGTCGAGCTCTGCGCTCAGCTCAGAGTCTGCTTGTCCCTTTCCCTCTGCTCCTCCTCCCCACAAGTTTGCTTTCTCCGTCTCTCTCAAATAAATAAATAAGATCTTAAAAAAAAAAAAGTCTTTGCCGAGTGCTGTGTGCCAGGAATTGCAGGAGGTAAGTAGAATAATCCTTATAACATTTCCAGTAGCGGGGTAGCATGTAAGGAGGGCTCCAGAATGCAGGTCAGAGACTGGTCCGTAAGAGTCATCTGGCAGCAAACCCATGACGGACAAAATGGGCCTTTGCTTATAGAGCATGAGGGGCTGCGGCACAAGCAGTCTTGACCTGAACCTGGCCCTTTGCTTCCAGACTAGCTAGAGAAGCCCAGACCTTTGTTTTCTCAGAGATCAGGGCTCAAAAGGAGCCTGGGCTGCCCAGAGGTGAAGCACAAGTGAAAAGGCAGATTTCTCACATGAGCCAGCCTGGAGACAAGGCAGCAGAGCTGAGCTTTCTGCCTGGGCGTGTCCTTTTTCTGGTTGTTCAGCTGGTGGATGAGATTCCACGTGCTGTCATTTGATGTCACTCACTATATTTAGTTACCAAAAATATTGCTCTCGGTCCCCTGGACCTGATGCCACTTGGGTGAAGATCCTGGATACATACCACTGGGCAGGCAGAATTCATCCCTGGCTGCTCTTTTATTTTGGGGGGAGGGATCCCACTTCCACAAGCTTTTGGCTCTGCTGAGGTATGGATCAGGTCCCATCTGGAATGAAGGGTCTGAGATAATGGAGACTTCAACTCCACTCACTGGGGACCTGCAGACAACATCCCGCAGTAACATGCAGACTCGAGTTGTATCCCAGACGACAGTGAGGGGAAGGAAGCTAGAATCGAGGCTGTTCTATTTTCTATGAGGCTGGTGGGGGTTCTCATCTTGACAGCGGGCAGAGGTGGCATGGCCAAAGGTACTTGCCTTGCTGAGGGAGAGGCCAGTTCTGGTAACATGGCAGCAGCTACACTCAGGCAAGAGGACCTTCTGGAGGGGCAAGGCTCTGTGCAGTGGGGCTGGGGAAGGCTGATGTCTATTTTATGCTTCTCTTTTCGGTATTATAATAATAAACTTTTGTTAGCCATTGCAGTCAGACTAGCTGGACACTGGGGATTTAAGAAATGTGCCTACTCTTATAATTGGGCTCAGCCTGGCAGAGAAGATTCTAGAACTATGCTTTCAAATGTGGTAGCCACTTGTGGCTAATCTGAATGAAGATGTCCTATAAGTAGAAAATTTAAAATTACATGCGTGGCTTGCATTACATTTCTATTGGAAAGTGCTGTTCTAGAAGTCTCAGGGTGACTTCCAGCCATCGTGTAGGTGAGCGGCCAGAATAGGAAAGCACCACCAGGCTGGATTTAACACACCACCATCCCTTGGGGAGTCTCAGAAATTGGTGGTTGGGGAAACCCTAGTGAAGATTGTCATTGCTGTGGCTTGGGCCACCTTAGTTGGGTATAAAAGGGAAGCATGAACTCAGAGAGCTGGACCACGGGTTAAGTCTGGGAGTATGAGAACTAGTGGTTTTCATTTTGCAGTCTCTTCTTAAGATGGCTTCACCAACACATCAGTCCAGAAGTCCAAGATGGGGCTGAGGGGTAAGAAGCCCCCAGGTCCATCCCAAAGAGCTCAGGAGTGGCTTCCAGGCTCAGCAAACAACTAGGTGGCTTTATTTTTGGGCTTTGGAGAGTTTGTTCACAAAGATCCTGTTAGACCATGGCTATGCAGTATGGACTTTTATAACATGGGTCAAATCACAAATGTCCCCATGTAACAATTCCATATTATAAGAACATGATATGATCCAGAGCAGTGGACACTGTTGGTGCCCTACCAGATCCTCTTTTGGTTGTGAGCCCATTCCCCAGCTCCTGTGATTTTGCTGCTAACTGCAGCTGTGATCCTCTTTAGATGATTGCTCATGGGCTACTGGTGCCACCTTACCCATTCAGAGAGCCAAAGTCCCCATAGCCAATGACTGGCTGGTGCAGGTGTACAAAACTCTGCCTCTAGGTGGGACAACTCTGAGCTGCACTTATGCTCCAGAGCTCTCCAGTGATCAGGCTGAGGCTACACCTCAAGTCATAGTCTTATTCGGCTTCTTCCCTTTCCCTGTCCTGTACCCTTCACTTAATAAATAATAAATAAGTTGTTCTCAGTTGCTCACTTCAGGGTCTGCTTCTGGGGAACACCACCAGAAAAACACAGCCAGACTTTATTGTGGGTATTGGTCTTGACCTTGGGTGGTGGCCATGTAATATACATCCACTGAATGTGTGGGGGATTCCAAACTCTTGAGATACCTTTGCTGAGCCCTGACCTTGTGTCCAGAAGAGCAGGTGTTGCAAGACCAGAACAGTGCCCCTGTCTGGCCTGCTTCACTCCAGGCCGTGTTGATGAGGCAACAACAAACATCACACCAACACATGACTTCCCCTCTGATGGTTTATTTTATTGCTATTTAATTAGGCTCTTCCCCAAACAGCTTTCGATCTCCATCATGGTCTCTCGTCCAGAAAGTTGAAACTGTGCCCTGCTTCTTGCCATCTTCATGGCATCCCCCCCTTCTCTCTTACACAAAATATTTCAAAATAAAGATCGAAACAGGAACTTAGTTGAGTTTTGCAACACAGAACTGTATCCTAGGCCTACATTTATAGAAAGTGGGGGGTGGGGAAGAGCGATGAGTCCACGGGGACTGGGGGAGGTGTGCACGCTGAGGGTAGTCACACGGGGCAGGGTGGGCAAGCAAGATGGAAATATGAGTCTGAGTCCTGGACGCTCCAGAACCGTCAGAAATTACCAACTTACCGATGGGGAGAGTTTTAGAAAAATCTATAAACACACACTGTCTCCACATGGGAGGTGCTCACTTCCTCTTAAGGTGGACTAAAAAAAAAAAAGAAAGAAAACCCCAAACCCCACATTAACTTAATACACACACACACACACACACACACACACGACAAACTCTAAGTCTCCAGATGAACAAACACTTTCAAATAGGCACTTGGTGTTTTCAGCTCTGGGGTTGCAGAGATCTGGGGCTTTGGCCCCCAAAGTCAGGGGCACAACAGTTTCTGAAGACTCTGGGGTCTGATCTGTCGGATGTTACTGGCCCAGCTGGGTGGGAAAGGAGGCCTGGTTGAAAAAGAACCCTCCACCTTCATCCAAAATAGTGATTTGCAGGAAGATCTGTGCCCTGGGCATTTCCTGAATATAGTGGTTTGCCGCTTCTAAAGAGCACATCACTAAAAGGGCAAATGCTGGCCATTTGGATGTGGACAGTGCATGTTGAGAACTGACTGGCTCCAGGAGGCAGGGACCAGGCCCAGTGTGCTACTAACCACCATATACCTCAGAACCCAGCACTGTGCCTGGCACTTAGTAGGCACACGACAAATGTTTGCTGAACACGTAAATGAAATAACCCAAGAAGAAAATCCTGTTCTCCCAAGAATACAAATTTATAACCCTCTCATTGGCTATAAACTGGTTCTTTTTAGCCTGCAAAATGGAATTCTAATATCACTTATTCTCCTGACATCAGCTGGCCCTCCAGGAAATTTTTTTTTAGTTGAAACCGAGTCTTTTGGGTTGGAGCCAGGGAATTAATCTGGTTATGTAAATAAGCGGGTGTTCAGCAAATGTGCTGGTGAACTTCCATGGGAGAGACAGTCTGTGTCTAAGGTCAGCAGCTGGTCCAGAACTGGCTGTTGGGCTGGGGGCCAGGCCAGGTCCTTAGATGTTGGGTCTAAGGTCTGGGGAGAAGAGGTGGGTCTTTAATCATATCCTGGGGGCAGGTCTGAGCCTGGCTGATGGTGAAAAAGTCCCTATCTAGCTGCTTAGAGGGATGGCATCAGGAATAGGAAGTGGAGGCATGCGAGGAGGGGGGCCAGAGACTGCCCAGGGAATGGAGAACCAGGCAGGAGAAGGGTATGGCTGAGCCCGGGCATCTACACCCACGGCGCTCTCAAGTACAAGGACGCTGGTCTGGGGGGACCCCCCCCAAGCATTTGGGAGAGCCTGTGTCCATCAGAAAGATGAAGTATAAGGAGCATCTTGGAAATGGAGAGGTCCGATTAAATCCACTTCTGGGGAAGGTTCTAAGCTAAATTATTGGACCCTCAGGGAATGGGGAAGCTAGTCAGTGATGTCTACACTGCAGAGAGAAAACAAGGGGATCTGAGAGAGGCTGGGAAGGAATGAATAATTGGAGGCAGCCACCTGCACACCCCAAGGGAGCTGAATATGAAATGATGACAGCAGTTCAAGGTACGTCTGGGGCCCCAGGGTCCCTTTCCATGGTATCTACCTTGACCTTCAGGGCATGGCTGCCAGAGCTGGCGATCCCAGAGCCTCCAGAACCTTCTTCCCTTCTCCCTTCCTTCAATTTTGGACAAGAGACTAAGGACTCTTTGGGGAATGGTTTGGGTACAGAGTTTTTGTTTCTTTGTTTTTCGTGTCAGGGCTAGACAGACACTAACCAAATGCACAGCTATTTTCAGGAAGGACCAAGTTGAGACTCATCAGAGGTGACTTTGGTGGACGCTGGGGTCCTTCTGAGAGATGGCAAAGTACAGATATCCCAAATCCCTACCCCCTTCCCGGAGGCCTCCGGGGGTGGGGGCGGCGGGGCAGTCCAGGCCTTGTCAAGTCCTTGCCAGGCAGGGGGAAAGCTCTTGTGGGGGGGGTTGGTGCCAGGGGTCTGGAGAAGGAAGGGAGGAGAGACATGCCAAGGCCCCTGAAGCCTGACCGTTGTGTTTTCTCTTTTTGGTAATGCAAGTGCCTGATTTGGGCTTTGATTGCTGAGGTATCCATTTCAAAGCAAGCTATCTCCAATAAGCACGTTGCCAGCCACAGGACTAGATTAAAGTCCAGGCTTCCTCCTCCCCCAGGCTCCTTTGTTTTAGAAATCTTGGCTGGTTTCTAAAGCTGACCATTTGGGCCCCTTGATTTTCCTCATCCTGAGTTTTACATTCCTGCTTTTATGTTTTAAATTCACCAATAAAGAAGGAGCCCGCAAAAGCCCTGGCCCCCACCCTTGACCCCCCAAAAAAGCAGAACCCCAGGCCTGTGCCATCTCTCTCTCCCTGCAACTTTGCTATGTGGCCCCAGGTGTGCTGTGCAATTTCCAGGTCCTGGAAATAATCATCCTTCCCCCCCCCAAGTTTCCTGACCATTATTGCTGAAGGGTGTCTTGCAATTGTAAGAACCACAAGGGCCGGTCCCACCACAATCCTGGTTAGTGACAGGCTGAGACCCACACAGCACAGCCCCCCACAGCTCAGGGCACCATGTGCCACCACTTGAAGGAGAAGGGCTTCCTGCGGACGTTAGTGCCGCAGTGCACCTCCCCCAGAAACTTGTGGTAGGCGGAGATGTCATCCACGAAGGTGCAACAGAGGCCCAGGGGCTCCAGCAGGGAGCGCACGTGCGTCTCCAGACAGCACACCTCCTCCACCTGGGGCCCGAACGGCTTAGGGATGCCCAGGTCCTTGTCGAGCACAATCATGTTCACCTGTGATGGGGGTGAGGCAACAGCTCCCATTTAATGAGCACCTACTACCCGCTGGGCTCTGTTCTAAGCTCTTGGGCATTCCTAACTCCCCTATGACGTAGGTGTTGTGATCATCCCCATTTTACAGATGAGGAAACCGAGGCACGGAGGGGGCAAAACAGCTCATACATGGCAGAGCTGAAGTGGAAAACCAGGGGACCTACCTCGGCACACATGTGTGTACAGGTACCAGCACGTGGTTATATGTGTATGAATGGGTGTGTGCATGCAAGTGTGTATCTGTGTGTGTGTGTTCTAATCTCCCTCCGTCTCCCAGAAGACTCTCCTCTATTGACAACAACATCCCTCCTGTCTGTAAAGGCCTTTTTTTAACTTAGAAGGTACTTTCCTATCTGTTAAGGGAAAGGATTTCCCAGAACCCCAGGGAGGCAGCTAGGATGAGCATCTCACCCCTAGGAGGGAATGCAGCCTGGAAGGGTGAAGGGCCTGGGTGGGGGGGGCGAGGCCACAGAGCGGCTCAGCCAGGACGGGGACCTGGACCTCGTGAGTGAACAGCCCCAGCCAAGGGGTCCTTCGGAGTCGTTCTGGATCTGGCTGCCCCTGATTGGCCTCAATGAGGTTTGGGGCCCAGAGTGCCTCACCATGTTTGGGAAGTAGGCTCTGGCCTGGCGGTCCTCATCCATCTTGAACAGAGCGGGCAGATCGATGATGTCCTGCTCTGTCAGCCCCAGCTCCTTCTTGAGGATGTCACGGTTCCAGTCCAGGCAACGCTGGGTGAGGGGAGAAAAGGGAGGCCAGGCAAGTGAGGGGACACTCCTGCCACTTTGTCAACACTGCTCCTGTCTGCAGCAGCAGACCCTGGGCCCCAGCACTCCAGGGAGAATTCTAGCGCTCACCTAGCCCCCCGTCACCTCTCAGTGCCCCTCCTACCAGGGTCCGGTAACAGTGGTAACAGAGAGGGAAGACAGAAGAGCACAGAAATCATGCTTTTATGTAGAAATGAGATGGGGACTCAGAAGGTGGGATCCGTTCATGGCAAACTTCCGGGAACTCTGACCCCCTAAAATAAATAAAAATCCAGGGCATATATGGACACTTGCATTTTTCTAGAGGGCAGTCTGGATCTTGCGTCATATTTTATTTATTTATTTTTTAATTAATTTGTTTTTTAAGTAGACTCCATGCTGGGCATGGAGCCCCATATGGGGCTTGAAATCATGACCCTGAGATCAAGACCTGAGCTAAAATCAAGAGTCGAATGCTTAACCGACTCAGCCACCCAGGCGCTCCTACATCATATTTTAAAGGGCCCCAGATGTCACGGGCTCTAGACTTACAGAGCTCTTGGCTCTTTGGCACTGTCTGATATGCTTTCCTTCCCTGGTTTCCTGTCTGCTTCTGGCCTCTGCTGACCTGCATGCCTGCCTTCGTCCCTCCATTTAGCTTCCGGCTTTAGCACAGGAGCAATGCAGGAAGGCTGGACCAAATGCTCATGGAGGCCCTTCCCTCTGACATGTGCCGTTGGTCCTTTCCTCTGGAAGCCGTGAGGATGTGAGCGGTGTCACTGGGCACAAACCCATCCCTCCCAGGGCCCCCTGCTCCGCCCTCACCTGGAAGTACTGGTTTTCTTGCACGAGGCTCTCATTGGATAGAATCTTGTTGATGGTGATTCGCTTGCTGCTCATCCCGCCCAAGCCTGTTGAAGTCAGAGGTCATAAGGGAGAGTCTGGCCTCAGGTACCCAGCCAGGGTGCTCCCCTCTATCAACCCCCACCCCCAGCTTTTGGGCTAACTGCTGGGAGGAGGGAGATGGAGCTGGGACAGGCTGGGACACAGGAGGGGAGCCCCCGGGAACCCAGGACCCTCTGCCAGGGTGACCATGTTGCTTGGACCAGGGACGAGGGGCTGGTGCCTTGCTCTCTTTCTGTCCAGAGGGTGGGGTGGCACAAGTAGGTATCTGGGTCTCCTACCTGGAGCCTACTTCTAAGGATAAGCAGCTGATCAGGGTGAGGGTGGTGAAAGCAGATACCCAGAGGTCACCCTTCTGTTTTCCAGACCTGCCTCATGCTCGGCCCCTGCCCTGGTCGCGCTGCCTGCACCTACCTCCTAGTTCACACATGGATTTTGGTTTGATTAGTGATACCTAACACTCATCGAGCATCTACTGTGTGACAGGCACTCTTCTAGATGTTTTACAGGGATTAACTCAGGAATCTTTCCCGCATTTCAATGAGGTACCTGCTAGCATTAAAGATGGGGAAATGGAGGCACAGAGAAGGTAAATGACTTGTCCAAGGTCTTATAGCTAGTGGCAGAGCCCACATGCAGACCAGACAGTCTGATTTCAGAGCCTAAGCTGTTAATAATAATTCTTCTTCTTCCTCTTCCTCCTCCCCTTCTCCTCCCCCTCCCCCTCCCCCTCTTCCTCCTCTAACTTCTCCTCCCCCTCCCCCTCCTCCCCCTCTCCCTTCTTCTTCTTCTTCTTCTTCTTCTTCTTCTTCCTCTTCCTCTTCCTCTTCCTCTTCCTCTTCTTCTTTCTTCTTCTTCTCCTCCTTCTCCTTCTATTTGGCCTGATCTGAGAAGATCAGCTTGTCCGTGGCAAAGAGATTGGGGCTGTCACGCCCTGTTCCTGCACCATCTCCACACCCCACTTGGATCCATCTGTACAAAGATAACGGTTTCTATATCCTATGGGTAGCTTTAGGGTATGATGAATATATAAAGAAGCCTCCAGAAAATCCAGACTCGTGCCTGCCAATCCAAGGAAAAAATTTCCCATTGGTGGGGAATCAAAAAAGGACAGAGGGCTTAAACTGGCCTTGTCCGCTCTAGATACCAGTCACTATCAGGAACACTGCCTTCGGATCTGGTGGGCAGTGATGTATATAATGTATCAACCAGCCCTAGTAACACGACTTTTGGGAGTAGGCAGATTGGAGATACCAACCTGAAAAGTGACACAAAGTAATGTAAGAAAAACATGGAAGGAAGAAATTGTCATGGCCTCTCCAACCTGGCTCACTGTCTCCACCTGATCAGCTTTCCCTCTTTCCATGATTAATTTAAGAGCACACAGCTAATCCCCATCAGCAGCTGCCCCAAGTAAGGGGATATCTACATGAAGCGGGTAATTTCTCACTCTGGGACTGACGGTGATGAGGTCTGACTCCAGATCATGTCTATCTACTCTCACTTTTCTTCCCGTCCCTAAATTGCATTGTGTACGTTTTTCTCTATCTCCTTTTCAAGCTCCTCGTATACAGATCGCATGTCAGTTAACTCTCTTTTGGGCCTGGTGCCATTTAAAGTAGACGCCAGGGCCTGAAGAAGCATTTGGCACTGCTGACGATAATAAGGAGCAGTGGGTGGCTCGAGGGTCTCGCTGACCACAGCGAGGGTCACTAGAGGCCAGGGCTCCTTCCCACCATGGTGACCTCACAGCCTGGAGCAGGCCAGACGCCCAGGGAAGGGGAGCTGGATGCCCAGGGGCAAAGCGATCACCTGCCCCATCCTCCTGAGCATCTCCCTGGGGGCTCAGCTCCCTACTCCCTGCCAAGGTTCCGTGGGCACCCACCTTTGAACATGATGGCCTCCCCGTGGCCCTCCCTCTGCTTCTCTCGAAAGAGCTTGTAGCAGGCTGAGGTACTGGCCATGAGCATCCGGAATTCCTGCGAGAGGATGTCCAGAAGGGACAGTGTCAGCAGAGCGGAAGGGGCCAGGGAGCACAAGGGAGTCCCTGGGGACTCGGAGCCCTGTCTGCCTCTTGTCTCAGGTCTCCCCGTGCCAAGGGCCAAAGGCGGCCTGGCAGGGTTTTCTCTGCTTCGGGGGAGTATTTCTCACCCTTCCTGCTATAGAAATTCCTTCACCTCAGCAATGCCATCGCGTCAAAGCTCAGAGTCCAAATGGGCTTTGGACAGGGTGGAAGTGTGTCTCCCAGGAGGATGGGCCATTTGTGCGACATTTCTAGGGTATGACGTTGCAGCCATTCCTTTCACTTCAGAAAGTGAAAAAGCCCCAGACCCGTACCCCAGAGCTCTGTAGAGCATCACGGCAAATACAGTAGCCACCAGCCCCGTGATTATTGGACTCTTGAATTGTGGCTAATCTGAATTGAGATGTGTGGTGAAGAGTAAAATGCACACCAGATTTTGAAGACTTGGTATGAATCAAAGAACATAAAATCTCTCATTAATATTTTTACATTGATTACATGTTGAAATGCTAATACTTTGGTATATTGGGTTAAATATTTACCCGCCACAGCGACAACAGGCAAACCAACTTGAGCCTACTTCCTTCTTCCTCTATGCAGTCCCCTACCTGTAGACCCTGCCCCCAGCTGACAAGAGCTGGTATTACATGGATTCTCCATCATCCTAATCACTCTAGCCTCAGGGGCCAGCTCACCTTTGTGCCCGGGATGGGGACGAAGGTCATGAACTCGTCCACATGGCCCACGGTCAGCCAATCCGAGTAGAGCTCCACAGGCGCCTGCACCTGCTGGGCCTGCAGGAAGTCCCGCACCACCTTAGTCATCCTCCGACCGCCGGACCTGGCGCAGGGGTGGAGAGGAGGCAGCTTTTCAGATGCTTTCCCACTGTGCCTGCCTCACCAGAGGGCCTACAGGAGCTCAGCCTCTGCAACCCAGCCTGTATCCAGGGTGGCATCAGCAAAAGTCACGGGAAGGAGCCTGAGCCACGGGGTTGAGAGACCCTGGTACCGCAGGAAGGCATCTGAGCCCAAGGGGAGAAAAGGAGGCGTTAGCTGGAGCCATGGCCTCTGTGAAGGCCATGGAGCCCAGCCTTCAGCCCTTTCAGCTCCTGAGGGTGTCAGTGGATATAAAGAGACCAGCTTCTGTGCTCAGGGGTCCTCCTGGACTGCTGGAGGAGGCTAAGGCACAGGCATGGTTCCAAAATCTGCCCTAGCCCATGTGCCTCTTTGTTACATTAACTTCTACTTAACTTCCATCTTTAATCAGTTCAAGCGACACCTCCTCCAGGAAGCCCTTCCTGAATTTTAGACTCTCTGAGGTCTTTGATCTCCCTAGTACCTTTAGACTATTACTCAAGGCCCTCCCAGTGGCCAACAAATTCCTCTCCGATTTGGCCCCTGCCTGGATCTGCTACCTCCTCTCCCTCCCTTCCTCTTTGTTCTACTTCCTAAGTTTGTTAGCCCCTCAAGGCTTTGCCCTCCCTGTTCCTTCTATTTGAAATGCTCTTTCCTTCCCTTCTATTTGAAATGCTCTTTCCTTCTGATCTTCCATGGCTGCTCCCTTCTCATTCAAGCTTCGATTCCCAAGTCATTTCCTTAAAACCACAAAAGCTGAAGTGCACCTGCCCCCTCATTCTTTACCATGTACCCCTATTTTACCTTCTTCATTGCAACTTATTAGCATCCAGAAAGGTCTCATTTGCTGGCTTTCATGTTGATTTCCTGTACTCCTCCCACCTTAATTGAAAATTTCCCAAGAGCTGGGTCTTTGTCTGCTTGGCTCACTGATTTATCACTAGAGCCTAGGACAGTGCCTGGCAGAGAGAAGGCCCTCAGTAAATATTTATCTCCAAGGAGCCCTCCCTGGACTCCCCAAAGGGGTTAAGAACCCCTCTTTGGGTTTCCCTGGCTCCCTATCATTCTTTCTATCACTGTATATGGTCCTCCCTCCCCACTCCCTGCTGTTTCATGTCTGTGATCTCCACTGTCTCCTTGAAGGCGGGGGCTGGGTTTCAGGTTTGGAATGCCATGGCTAGCACTGGGCTTGGCACTTGGCTGGGGCATGGGAAATACCTGATGAATGGATGAGTGGCTCTTGAGTAGAGGAAGGAGAGGAGGTGGGCAAACGGGCACTGCCTGGCTAGTGGCCTCCCCCCAGAAGGTAGAGCATCCCATGTGGCTCAGAGGGACTTGGTGCCCAAATCCTGGCTGATCCCATGTATGCAGGTTGCTGGCAGCCCTTTTGTGAAATGAGGACCCATAGTACTCACTCTTCCAGTGACTGTCCTGACCAAGGAAGAATCTGCCTTTTCATTGGGAAGAGGGTCACCTGGGGAGGGGTGATGGTATTGTGGACAGGCCAGGGAGCCAGGGACTCATGCTTTGGGGCAGGGCCATGTCTTCTGAGCCCTCTTTTGTGTATGGGCCACCCCAAGGACTTGATGGTACCCTCCCACTCAGCCTCTTTTGGTTACCTTCTATGGATTCCTTCCTCCCTTCCCTACCTGGTTTAAATCTCATTATATACCCTCCCATTTTGGGAAGAGCTATTTATTTAGTTTTATATTAGAACCTAAGTCATACTAAGATATAAAGGCTAACTTGGTTTTATTTCTAAGAGTGTCTGTATCTTTTCAGAGTCACGGAAGGGGTTCATTTTCCCAGCCAATCGCTCCATGTGTGAGCAACCCAGGCCATTCCTAAAGAGAAAGAGTAACTTCTCCACCCCCATTTCCCCCAGCACCACCCAGGCCTCTCTTACAGAGGAAAGCTGCTCCCGATGAGGATCCGGCCCAGGGGGTATGTCTTGCCATTCACAGTCACTGGTGGACTGACCTCCAGGTTCCCAAAGGAATCAAGGCTGGTGACAGGCTCAAAGAGGGGCTCCCGGGTCACGTAGCCAAAATCTGGGCCCTGGGCAGAGGGCACACACCCATCATTAGTCTCCTGTAGCCAGAGGTCCTTAGCCCCAGCTCAGCCACCCACTGATGACTACTCTTTCACCACCTTCGGTCTGGCCCTGTGGGCACTTGGTTTCTAGGGGTCTTCTTATTCCCACTGAAGAGCAGGGGGCAAGGCATGGGGAGGCTGAGTTTGTGGGCAGGTTGGTGTGAGGGTAGGCCTACATGACCGTATATAAGTGTGGATTAGTGTGTGTGTGCACTGGGTCTCTGCATGTGCCTCTGCTTCTAGACACAGAGACGTTTGGGTGACTTCAGGGCTAGTTCTCATTTTGTGCTGTTGACATCCCTGCTCGTCTCTATTTATCTGACCCTCAGTTTCCTCATCTGTAAAAGAGGTGTTGGATTCAGTACCAGAGGGAAGGCGGTAGATTGTATCCTTGTTCCCAGAGACTTGCTACCGTCTTCCCAGGAAGAGGATTTTGCATCCTGAGCCATCGCTGGTATGTGGCATCTCCCAGTGGAAGGAATAGAATTCCCCACCCAATGTTGGACTCGGTCATGTGACTAGCTTTGACCAGTGAAATGTGAGCAGAAGTGACGCATGCCAGTTTAGAGCAGAAGCCATAAGATCCTCTGTGTATGTCTGCCAAATTGTTCTCTTCTCCTTGTGCTAGGAGAATGGCGTTTCTCAGGCTGGGGCTGTTCCTGCAGCCTGGGCTCTAGAATGGGGAAGGCATGAGGAACGAGGGCTGCCGACAACCAACCAACCGTCAACACAGAGTGCAAGCAAGAAATGGACCTTTGTTGTTGTCAGTCACTAAGTTTTGGGGGTTGTTTGTTACTGCAGCTGTACCTAGTAAAAGCTGACCAATACACACAGGAATGGCAGATATGTAACATATAGACCATCCCCACCCATTCCCAACCACCCGTATTTGTTCACTGAGCCCACAGAGAGCCTCAGAATCCTTCTTAGAACAGAGCTCCAAAAAACTAGAGTTGGCACACAATATAACCCCAGGGACCCCTGAATTTTAAGGTTCCTTTCAGGATTTTTTGGTGAAAAAGTAGGGCGCTTGCTTGGGAACTTGCACTGGGGCTGGAACTAAGCTTGTCTGACAAAAATTCTTGTTAAAAAATCCCCTGAGGTGGGAAGATGTGGCTTATTCTAGCCCAGCGGAGAGACTCAAGGGACAGCCGTGCCCAGTGGCATGGATGGCTGCAGCCTAGCGCTTTCTCGCCTGGGAGCCCCACATGGCAAGGTGTGATTTGCTGGAAGCTGGGGCAGCTGGGCTTTCGGGCATCACACAGGCAGGCAGGCACATAGCACAAAGCCGGGCTTGGCCCAGGCCCCCAGAAACAATGCAGCCCGGGACCTTGGCACCAGGCCAGCCTGGAACACTGAAGGCAGGTGGTGACCTGGGAAGAACGTGAGAACAGGAGCTGGGAGGCCTTGGTTCTCAGGCCTGCGGCAACCGCTGCTGGGGGCCAGTTTGACTCTACCCTTCACAGTGTGGGAAGAAGCGGACAGTCCTCACCGAGGACAATGTCCAGGGCTGTGGCATGACAACTGTAATGGCGGCTAATAATGATCATTGTATTAGGTGCAGCGGGACGCCTTCTAGGTGCCTTCAATCTTCACAATGATCCTGTGAGTGGAATACCATTTCCATCCCCATTTACAGATGAGCAAACTGAGGCTTGAGGAGGTTAAGCAGCTTGCCCAAGGTCAAGGGGTAGAACAAGATGCAAGGCCAGGCTCTACCACCGTCTCCCTGTGGTGAGGGCTCTAGGGTAGGGAAGGTTCTCAGGAAGTAGATGTGAGCCTATGAATGTCTCCAACTCAAGCAGAGGTTGCCCTGCACGTGACCTTGGGAAAAGCCCCTGACCTATCCCAGTCTCTGCTTTGTGCTCTGAGCCTCCCCTCCCTGTTCAAGGTGGAAGGTGAGGATAAAAGAGGCAGGTTTTGGTTCTTCTGCCCTCACTGCACCAGTTGTTACGGGCATCAGTGGGAGTGGTAATGGCCTCTAGAATCAGGGGGTCGGATTGTTTTTAAAAACACACACAGACTGAAAACCACAGCTTCAGTGAGCTTTGAAGTTGGAACCATGATTTTCGACAGCTGCTTAACTATAATTTTCCTCTTTGAAACTGATTTTTCTGCAAGTTGGGGGTGGGGCAGGGGCAGGGGCGGGAGCTGTCTCTTTCCCATAGTTCCCATTTCCTACGAGAAAACTCTCCTATGAGTAAATTTTTTTATCCAAGGGATCGAGAAGTCTTGTCAGGGTGCTTTTCGCTCCTGCCTTCCAAAGTGAGTGATACTGATAACAATAGTGCATTTATTGAGCACTTGTGGTGTGCCAGGCCCTGGGGAGTGGTCACACTTTCCTATGAGAAAGGTCTCCAAGGAAAGGGCCATGGAGGTCACTATCCCAACTGACCCATTCGGCAGATGAGAAGATGGAGGCTCTGGGCAACAGACTAACTTGTTAATGCTCCCAGGTCTCCTGCCCACTCTGTCCTGTAAGAGTCCCCAGGATCATTTCCCCTACCCCCCCACCCCAAGGTGGCCCTCAGCATCTCACCAGAAGCTGCTTCACTGGGAAGTCCTTCAGGTTTCCATCTCGGGGGGAGTCCAGGACCACAGGGAAGCCTTTGTGGGGGGCCTCTATGTAGCCAAACTCAACTTCATCCTGTGGGGACACCAAGGAGAGCCATCAGACGAGCCAGCCTCCCTAGTTCTCCTCACTAGCAAGCGATGGCAGGGGCTCCTTACATAGCCTTCTTCAAATAGTTTCTGCATGCTCCGAGCATGTTTGTACTCCTATCAACCCCATTTCTTAAAACATAATCAATAACATTATCCAGTCTCTCTTGGGGGACAGCCTTTTGCTACTTCAAGAAGCAATGCTGCAGTGAACTGCCTTATACATTTTTCTCTGTGCACATGTACACGTATGAGCCGACAGCAGAATTCCCATACATGGAGCTGCTGGGTGCCAGGGCACTGATGTTGGGCCAATTCTTCTTGCCTGAGCCATGGGGCACATCCCTCTCAGCCCGCGGTGCCTCACCTGGATCCAGCGGTCACCTCGGTTTACATACTGGAAGCAGACCTTCAGTTCACAGTTGGTTTTCTCAACCAGGTTCTTCACCTCTTTCAGGAACAAGTAATTGTCCTTCATGCTGAGAATTTCAGGAAAGAGAGGGAGGCCAGGAGGAAGGGTGAGGAGGGACGAGGGCCAGTCCAACTGAGGTGGCAACAAGCAGCTTTCACCTCTGGGTTGTGCTGGGCAGATGAGGCCACAAATGTGTTCGTAGTCAGCCTTTGTGAAGGCTGCTGGAGCCAAGGCCAAGCAAGCTCCTCCACTCATGGTGTTTGCTAACGTCACGAACACATAAAACAAGAAGGGGGACTCTTCCTCCCACCCACCCAGATTTTTGGAGAGCTGTGTCTAGCCCAGAGGCAGGGGATTGGCCCAGGGCCTCAGGGTCCCACTTGTCATGGCCAGCATGCACCTGCAGGGACTCCTTTCCCTTGTTCCTCATCTTGCTGCAGCTGTCTAGCACATAATAGGTGCGAAGAAGAAGAAGAAGAAGAAGAAGAAGAAGAAGAAGAAGAAGAAGAAGAAGAAGAAGAAGAAGAAGAAGAAGAAGAAGAAGAAGAAGAAGAAGAAGAAGAAGAAGAAGAAGAAGAAGAAGAAGAAGAAGAAGAAGAAGAAGAAGAAGAAGAAGAAGAAGAAGAAGAAGAAGAAGAAGAAGAAGAAGAAGAAGAAGAAGAAGAAGAAGAAGAAGAAGAAGAAGAAGAAGAAGAAGAAGAAGAAGAAGAAGAAGAAGAAGAAGAAGAAGAAGAAGAAGAAGAAGAAGAAGAAGAAGAAGAAGAAGAAGAAGAAGAAGAAGAAGAAGAAGAAGAGCTGCATAAAATGAGCTGAACTGAACATCCATTGCATAGGAGGTTCCCAACCAGATGGTGTGGGCCAAGAATGAGAAAAGGAATGATAGCTATTTCTTTTAAAGATTTTATTTATTTGTTTAATTGACAGAGAGAGAAAGATAGTGAGAGCAGGAACACAGCAGGGGGAGTGGGAGAGGGAGAAGCAGGCTTCCCGCTGAGCAGGGAGCCTGATGTGGGGCTCAATCCCAGGACCCTGGGATCATGACCTGAGCTGAAGACAGACGCTTAACCAACTGAGCCACCCAGGCGCCCCAGGAATGATAGCTATTATTTTTAAAGCACAAATTGTGCCAGGACCTTGAATTAATACTTTGCCTGCTTCATTTAATGCCCACGGTGACTCTGTGATGTCAGCATTTCAGAGAAACAGAGGCACAGAGAGGTCAAGTGAGTTGCTCGAGGTCACACAGGTGGTAAGTGACAGAGCCAGGCTCTGAACTCAGGTCTGTCTGCCCCTGAAGCCCCAGCCTTAACCACTCTGCTATGCTGTCTCCCTGAGCCCTGGCCATTGCTTACCAGCACACGAACACTGATATGGGAGGCAAGATGTTGGGGGTCATGATCCACGGAGCAATCCGGAATATCACGGTGTCCGTGAAGATGGGCGTCAGGGGAATCTCCTGGGCATGGGAGAGTGGAGGGGATCAGAAAGTCTGGTCAGGGTACCTTTCATGCCTGCTTTCGAAAGTGGGTGAAACCGATAACCATACTACATTTATTGAGCACTTGTGGTATGCTAGGCCCTGGGGTAGTGCCACACCTGCCATTTCATTTCTGCTTTGCAGCAACCCCAGGGGGTAGATAGTATTATAATCCATGTTTTATAGGTAGGGAAACTGAGTCACAGACCTCTAGTCACAGACCTGTTTCACGTGGTTAGTAAGGTGGAGAGCCTGGATTTAAACCCAGGTGGTCAGGCGGCTGCCCCCATACTCTTAACCACTATCGGATCTTGCCCCATCAAAGTCCCCTTCCTGAAACCGGCCCGCGAGATGGCCGGGCCAGCCCTGCACCTTCTGTCTCTGCTTTGGGCACCTTGCCCTTTTCTATAGGTGAGCATTTTAATGTTGCTTGGGGGAATTTTGCTATGTCCAGATTGTTCTTTAAGGAAAGGTTCAGGAAGCTTGCCTGGAACCTGAGGGAAAATGAGTGGATTCCGGGGTTCCTTTGTGTAGTTGGCTTTGAACAGCTACAGGAAATGGGCACCTGCCCTTGGCAGAGACCATGGGGGCAGGTGGGCCTAGGGGTCTAGCTGGCCTTTCCTGCCTGGGTCTGCTTTGTGAGTCTCTGTCGGTGCCTGCTGGAGGGGCCAGTCTGAGGCCCTGATGGCCAGGCTACTCCAGGCACAGGTGGGAGCAGAAGCCCTCCCCCTGTCCCATCCTGTTAATGCTGCCTTTTCTATCTCTCTTCTTCTGACGGACTTGAGGGCTCTTTGTGGATGAGTTCTTACAAGTTTGGATGCTCACAACCACCCCAGGAAGCAGAAACTTCTGCCGTTTGTCTTACAGATGGGGAAACTGAGGCACAGGGAGTAAATTCACCTGCCCATTGTCTCCTGGGCTTGAAACTGGGCAGTCTGACTCCAGAGCCTGTTCTCATAAATCTAAGCCCGATTCAGCCTCACCTTCTGCAGAGCCCACTGTGTCCTGCCTCCAAAGTACTCTGAAAGTGACAATGGGGAGGGGACCCTGTGTCGGGGAGGGCAGCCAAGTCCCTCCCTATATCTGAGCAAAGTGGGGTGGGCTTGAGAGGTGGGAGTATGGGGCTGCAGTCTTTGTGACGAGAGGTCCTTGTCAGCAGGACACACTCTAAGTGAGGGGGGCTTCTCCTCTAGAGGGGCAGGCGCTCTCCTTCCTGTCCAGTTTCCCAAACCAAGAACAATGGTGAGTGAGATGTCTGGCCGTAGGGCTGGGGGCATTACTTGGGGCTGAGATTTGGGGTTCAGCCTGTAGTCAGAGTTGGTATAACCCGCAGTTAGGGTGAAGGGTCCGTCCGGGGAGGGAAAAGCAGGGCATATAAGTAGTCGATAAATCTCACGTGTGTGGGCTAGCATGCTCCCTGCACTAACCACTGGGGATCTGTGCCTTAGAACTAGGCCCACACTGCTGCAGGGAGGAGGGCAGACCAGGGCACAAATGTGAGGATGCCAGAAAACCTCACCCACAGGGAATCCTGGGGAGTAGATGCAGCAAACAGGAGGATCCCTAGAGCATAGCCCAGAGGAGCCTGGCAGACAGGTGCATGTGCTCGATGCGGAGCAGCTGGGTCTCCAATCTTGGCCTCCCCCCCATGCTTTGAGGGGAGTGGAGCATTGTGGGGACCCCGGGAGTGGCCCTCTGGAAGGCCTGGGAGCTCTCACCTCGGCCATGTACTCCAGCAGGCTGACGTGGATGGAGACCAGGCCTGGGAAGCCCTCGTCGGGAAAACGCAGGCCTTCGACAAAGAACAACAGCTCCGCGGAGCCGCCTTTGTACTTGACCACGTGGTAGAGCTTCCGCCGGCCCAGGATGTGGATGTAACGCTGGCCGAAAAACGGGTCTGGAGGGAGAAGGGCCCACGTCAGACCCCCGCCCCTGCCAGGGGGTGTCAGTGGGGCGGGGGACAAGATGGTCGAGTAGCTTGTCCTCTAGACACAGGGAGAAAAGCACAAGCAGAAAATGCCACCAGAAGGGCCATGGCCCGGTCATCATCCCAGCACTGCTGTGTGCTCGCCATGTGGCACAGTGAAACCAGACCACCTCTCTAGTTTCTGGCTTCCTCGTCTATAAAAATGGGCTAACGCCCAGGGATGGCACGGGTGAAATGATAGCAAGTGAGGACGGAGCACCGAGTGGTGTTGAGGAAAGATATTACGTTCCTGCTTTGCAGATGAGGAAACCGATTCTCAGAAAGGAAAAATGGCTTGCTGAGGTCGTGGAGCCAGCAAGTGGCCAAGCTGGGGCTCAAATTCATGTGCAATTCTGAAACTCAAGCTCCCCTCCCCTTTCAGACACAAAACACCAAGGTGCCCATTTATACCCCAAATTCCCGTCCGTATAATGGAAGCCACATTGGCATATAGCCCCGTGCATGGTCTCTGGCTGTACCATCTCGTGGCTGGGAGGAAAGGCAGGTTTCCCCAGGGTATCTGCCCCACTGCGGTCCCCCAACCCTTTCCAGTGCTGTTCCCTCCTCTGGGAATATTTCCTTTCCTTCCAGGCCTTGATTTGGGTCCCTTCTGGGAATGACGCCCAGAAACCAAGCCAGGGACTCTGTGTGGTGCTTCTGTAGCCCCCATCCTTGCCCATCACAGCCCTTCTGAGTGGGTATGAGCTCAGTGATTAATTGTTGGCCCTGAGAGACTGTCACCTGAGGGCAGAGACAGGCCTGGCCGGGCCCAGTGCCAAAGTCGCACAGGTCGTGTTTAATAAACCTCTACCTAATGAACCCATAGCTTCCACGCTACTCCCTATGGGAGAATTTTCAGGCCAGAGCAGAATTACTACTCTGTTCCCAGCACGGGCAACCTCTGGGGGGGTGGTGGTGGATAGAAATGGTCAAGATGCTATATTTCTGTCCAAGAGCAGTGCTCGGCCGATGATAAGATAATGCCGATGTGGGAAGTATGTAACATGGGAGAGAGCTACGGGCAGGTTCCTGGGGTGGGGAGTGGGGGGAAAGGCAGGCAAGGTGGGGAGCATGTGAGCAGAGGAAGGGAGACTCTGAGATGCCCTTCGGTGTGGCAGAGGTGGGATGCAGTGAGGAGAGGAGATACTTGCATTGCCAAAAGGCATGGAAGGAGGACAGTATGCAGTTCCAGAAGGAGTTTCTTTATGCCCTGCAGAGCTGGAAGGGCAGAATCAGGCTCAGCTTAGTACTTATTGTCAAGAACAATGGTAACAGTTAATGACTTGTCACCCGCGGATCAGTCCTCGTACAAATAGGGTACATGATTAAAACTGGCAAATTAGAGGAACCTCCGAAGCCCAGGCTCGGGACAGCTCCTCATGAAGGACAATGTGCTCAACTAGACCCTGGTTATATGTCTTGTTGAGGGCACTTTACCTTAGTGGTTATGACTTCCAGAGTCAGAGAGACCTGGGTTCCAATACTGTTCTGGCTTTACAAGCAGCAAAACCTCAGGGAATTCACTTAACCTTCCCGAGCCTCAGTTTACGTGTTTGTTAAATGGGGGATAATAACACCTAGGCCACAAGGTCATTGCAAGATAAAATGACACAGCATCAGTAACTTAGGGAACCCCGGTAACCATGGGTAACCCTCATTAACACAGCTGGGACCTGTAGGTATCAGTATTACGAGAGCCCCTGAATGAGCTGGCATGTCCCTTTCTGCAAAACTTATGAAACTTACGGCCTTTGTGTTGAATGGCTAATGAACAGAAGGCAAAGAAATAATACCTCACCTCACCTTCCCTTAGATGGGCCCAAGAAATGAGGCAGACAGACTGAGACCCTGGATGTGCCAAGGAGCTGACACAGAAGGTAAAGTCCTTCTCACTCAGAAACAACAGGGTGCACCCTCAGGAGATCCTAATCGCTACATAAATCCAGATGGATCTGCATAATTAAAAAGTTCTCTTCCAGGCATTCAGGCTACACTTGAGCTGAAGCTCAGGGGAGAGATCTCAGGCTTAGAAGCTGACTTGTCTTTGCAGAGAGCTCCAAAGCTTCCCCAGGACTCCGGGCAGCCAGGCATTCCGCCCGGGCCTGGGGAGGGAAGGGGTCTGGCCAGGAAGCTGGGTCAGGTGGAAGAACATGTTCTTGCGCTTCTGCATGTAATTTTCTCCCTCTTGTGGCCTGCGATTTACATGTGTCTCTCTTTCTGGTGCTTGGGCTCAAGGCGGATTGATTCCGTGGTGGGAACAATGCAGCCATTGTCCCAAGCAGCCTCCTTCCCCTGCCCCCAGCTCGGTGGCCAGCTCTCCCTGCAGGAGCCAGCAATGCCCTTCTACTGAGCGGCCCACATGCCCCGAGCTGTGCCTGCCAAGCCACCCTGACCTCTCCTTGGCCCCAGGCATTGGCCCTACTGGCCGGCACGTGGTATGGTTTGGCATAACCCTTCTGGTCGCCTTGGAGCCATTCCACTTCCCAAGGAGACTCCTTGATGGTGTGACCAACCATCCTGGTTTGCCTGGGACTGAGGGTTTTCCCAGGATGAGGGATTTTCAGCGTGAAAACCAGGGAGGTCCTGGGGAAACTGGGACAAGCTGGTCACTGTCTTGTTATAGGAAGAGGTCAGGCCCCGACTTTGGGATCCTGGGGCAGAATCTGAGGCTGACACTCAGACACCTGTGTCTTCTTAACGGCATGGGGGACTTCTGTCTTTTGCAAGGATTATAATTCATAATTATCAGAATAATCCCAGCCAAAGCAATAAGTGAGGGGCGATTACGGGGCCGGAGGGCAATCCACTCCCATTAATGAACAGAACCCTCTAGAAAACATCCAGGTGTCACTATCAGCAACACGTTGCATGTCCCAGTTCAATGCCACAGTCGAGAGGAGCAGGTAGAGGTTCTGATGTACCACTCCCGCCTGCCCTGCCGGCAGCCCCATCCACCGAGGTTACCTTGGGCTGGACGGGATAAATGTCAACAGCTCCGGCCCCCTGGGGCAGCAGAGCCTGCCTGACACTGGGGACATTCCAGCCTGTGGGAGGTCACTGCCAGCGCCCAGGGTGGATCAGGAGGACTGGCCTTGGGTGGTAGCTGTCCACTGCCGTCTGGGCTAAATCACTCCCTGTGGTGAGGGTCTGGGGCCCCCATGGCCAGCTCCTCACGGCGACTGTCCTGGTTCTAGCGGGCCTTTCTAGAGGCGGGCCCCAGAGGGATGCCAGAGATCCTGGGCCCCCCAGACAGCTGGGCGCACAGGGGAAGCCCCACCCCTCATCATGGCAAATTGCAAAGCTAACTATTTTGCTGAGAGAACTTTTTAATACATAAATCAGATCTTGACAGTCTCTTGCTTAAAACCCTCTAATGGCTTTCCACTGCTCTCAGAATAAAATCCAAGCCCGCTCTGCATGCCCTGGCCCCTGCCCAGCTCGCTGACCTTGACTCCAACACATCCCCCACCTCTCATCTCTCCCTTTTGCTCCTCTAACATTCCAAGCTGGTCCACTCCTCTCTGCTTTGTGTGTGCTGTTCCCTCTGCTTTGAACACTCTTCCCTCAGCTCATGAATGGCTGGTTCCTTCTCACTGTGGATTTGGGCCTCAGGTCAAACGTCACCTGCTCAGAGAGGCCTTTCCGGACCGCCCAGGGCCAGTGATACCTCGCCTCTGCCCCTGAAAGTCCTCGTACTTGGTGGGTGTCATTTTCTCCCATTGTGCTCCTTATCATGTGTCCCTCCCCAGACCATCACCTCTCCCCAGGTGGGGTGTGATCGCAGAGTTCACTGCAGGGGACCCCAGCGCTGAGAACAGCACCTGGCATGGAGGAGGCTCAACACGTATTTATGTAGACCTCAAAAGCCCTTCCTCCCCTGCTTCATGGGGGAAGAAGGAGCTCTGGTTTGCACATAAACTCAAGTCACTACCAACTCCTTTGAGGGAGGAAAGGCCTGTCCCTGGGGCCTCCTGACTTCAAGGGACAACAGTGTTCCCAGTGACCGTTACTAAGCGGTACGTCCTGGCCCTCTCCAGTCACCTGCACCTGCAGGGTTCATAGCTGCTGAGGGGGGACTCTGGGGAACGTGGAGGGCAGAACTGGACCCCGGGGAGGTTAGCTCAGTGGGCACCGAATAGATAGAAACTTCCAGAAGGGCTGCACTGGGGTCACTCACTCTCCACGTAGAACACGCCCACTTTGTCCGAGTCGGCCATGGAAATGTAGAGAACTATCTCGTAGCCGGCAGGGAGGCGGTCAGGGCCTTTGGTCCGCAGGATCATCTGGGACATGTCCTTGAGGTCTGAGGAAGGGGGGATGCAGAGGAGGTTAGAATTAAGAGACATGCAGCTGCAATGTGGGCTCAGGAATAATCGTTACTTTTCCAATCGGGACAGAAAACCCCACACATATGTATTGTGGGAACCGTAGAAAAGCATAAAAACTGATTGTCTTCTCTGACACCATGACCTCCTGTAATTTTTTGGGAATTTCCTTCCAGTCCTTTCCCTATGTGTTTGTGTACGTGTAATTCCTGTTCTAAAACCATGGTTCCAATTGAACTGCATTAGTAGTTTTATCTTCTGCATTTTAGCAAGAGTAGATTTTTTTTTTTTTTTTGAGAGAGAGAGAGCAGAGCAGGTATGTGCAGAGGGAGAGGGAGAGGGAGAGGGAGAGACTCTTAAGCAAGCTCCACACCCAGCGAAGAGCCTGACACAGGCCTTGATCTCACAACCCCGAGATCATGACCTGAGCCAAAATCAAGAGTTGGATGCTTAACTGACTGAGCCACCCAGGTGCCCCAAGAGTGGATATTTGAGTCCACCATCCCCAGGAGATGGAGGATCACTCCTGCCTCAGTCTTGGCCCAGCCCACGGTGGAGCAGGCGTGTTTCCATTGCTCCTCCCCGCCCCCCACCCTAAAGGTGGGTCCTGCTGGCACCTTCCTTGCTGTAGACCTTCTCATCATTCAAGTCCTCCTTGGGCAGCCAGGGCGTGTCTCGGTCACAGTTCACCAGCAGGATGGCCCCCTGGCCCTCAGGGCCCCAGGTCCAGGATGCCTGCAATGTCAGGGAGAGGGGTCAGCGCCTTCTTGGCTACCTTCTGGCTGATTCCCAGCTCCGCTGCAGACCCCACAGGACACCGAAGAGACAGCCCCAGGATGAGAACAAAGAGCAGCCACCAAGCATCGGGGCAGGGGTGACTTGGCAAATGTGAACCCCATATCTGATGCCCAGAGAGGCTCAGTGTAGGCACCAGAGACGAGCTCAGGAGGGGGATGGGGGCAGAGGGGGACACAGAGATTGGAAAACTGGGCATTTATGAACCTCAAGCCTGGTGTGCCTGTGCCTGGAAGGGGTGGGGGGCAGGGAGACGGAGGGCGGCCAGAGGAATGAGCAGGCACGCATTCTACAACAGGCTCTGGAGTCCCCAGAGGGGATCAGGGGGAGACGACTGGATGGACGGACACCCAGCTGTTTCCAGACATGCTGAGTGCTCCAAATGGGACCTGCAAGGCGATCCACTTTCTCTGCTGCAGCCAGGGCCATAATAGAATGAGCTCCAACCAGATCATGTTGCTTTCCTGCTTTAAGCCCTGTCTGGGGCTCCCTGTTGACTTAGGATAAAGCCCCAATCCCTGACTGCAGGCTGCAAGGCCGGGTAAGACTGGCCCGCTCTCCCTCCATCCGTCCCCCCCACCAGCTGGCTCGCTCTGCTCCCCCCCAAGCAGATTCCCAAATCTCTGCCCTCACAGGTCCCGTGCTCCCAGCGCAGTCCGGTCTTCCCTCACCTGGCCAACCCCACTCCTCCTGTGGTCACAGCATGACCGTCCCTTCTTCCTGGAAACCTTTCTGAGTCTCCAGCCCTGAGCGGCTGCCCTGGGGTTACATTTAGGTCACCGTACATGTTCTTTTTGGGGGCGAACTTGGGACAATTGTGATGAGATGGTCACCCATGTCACTCTGTTTAATGTGGGCCCCCCGCCCCCGCCCTGGACCGTGGGCTCCTTGAGGGCAGCAACTGACTTCCTCTCTTTCCTTCTGCAGCCCCAGGGCCTGACCAGTTCTGGAATATCAACAAATACGTATGGGACAAGTAGAAAGAACATATGAAACTTCACAGGCCCAGATAGAGTCTGAGAAAGTCCAGGCCCACAGGGATTGTGTGACTTCACCAAGGCTGCAGAGCTGCTCGGGGGAGGCTGGGTGCCGCTGAGGCCTCCGTGGAGTCTACCGTCATGTGGCTTGGCCACGGACGCAGACTCAGCGTCTCCTTGCAGCTGGCGGCCTCCAGAAGGCAGAGTCCCACGGAGGAGCCGGGGAGAAGGGGCTCCCCAGCAGGTCTGAGGCCCCACGTCCCTGGTACAGAGAGTCCGGGGCTGGCTGCTAGGACCCAGGCTTCTCTCTGGGCTGTGTTCATGTAACTTTTTCAAGTATCCATCTACATGTCATTTAAAACAGGGTTTAGGTTGTTTTATGAAAGTAACATAAGCCGGTGGCAACAACCAATGTAAGTGATATAGAAGGCCAGAAAATGGAACACAGAAGCAACTCTGCATGTACACAGAGCAAAACCATTGGAGCTTAAAACCTGCCTGGAGGGCAACGTGCACAGCAGATTGAGACAGAGAACACAACGCTGTCTACGCAAGCTAAAGATACATGCGCACCAACCACACTGTGTGTTTTGCAAGAACCGTGATAACAGAAAGGAACACTAAACCCATTAGAATCGTCCTTTGTAGGGGAGCAAAATGGGAGTGTGAAATGCAGAAGAGGGAATAAATTAATGAGTAGATAAACCGATGAAGCAATGATGAATGAATGAATAAAACAAGAGAAGGGGTGTGGGTGCACCCTTAAAAATAACATGCCTCAAACTGAGAATGATTCATGCGGTCTTCTGCTTCCGATGGTCCCCCTCATTCAGTTTTAACATTTAAAAAAAAAAAAGAAGAAGAAGACGATAGCAGGAGGGGAAGAATGAAGGGGAGTAAGTCAGAGGGGGAGACGAACCATGAGAGACGATGGACTCTGAGAAACAAACTGAGGGTTCTAGAGGGGAGGGGGGTGGGGGGATGGGTCAGCCTGGTGATGGGTATTAAAGAGGGCACGTTCTGCATGGAGCACTGGGTGTCATGCACAAACAATGAATCACGGAACACTACATCAAAAACGAATGATGTAATGTATGGTGATGAACATAACAATACAAAATTATTAAAAAAAAAACATTAAAAAAAAGGCAAAGTAATAAGAGCAAACGCCTCCTCTGTGGCAGGACGTTTTCCAACAGCTCTGTGAACTGGGTGTCCCATCCTGTGGATGGGGGATCCGGCTGGGGAAGGTGATTTGCAGCTGTTGCTATAAGGCGCTTGGTTCCTCTGTGGGCCTCAGTCTCCTTATCTATAAAAGGAGAGCTGTCTGTGCTTGTGGGGAGGACCATGGCTGCCTGCAGCATCCATCCTGGGGCTCCGCGCCCCGGGAGCCCCCTAGTCCAGGTCCGTGTGCCCTGGTAACTCAGTACCTTTCTTGGGTTGTTCTTCTCCACCATGCCGTCCCGGTCTGCATCCACATCCAGGGAGATCTCTGGGGACAGACACACAGGTGAGCTGTGGAGCCTGCCAGACAGGGTGGGGCGGGGCTGGGGCCGGGAGGAAGCCCTGTGTGATTAGGGTGCAGCTCACACATTCGCTTGGTCCCTGGAAGGGGTGGGGCTTGCTGCCATCTTATGCAGCCCCTGCCCCAACCTCCCGCCGCCTGATGGAGGACACAAGCGGACACCTGACAGACTGGAGAGGGGCTAGCAGGTAGGGCAGGGGACCGCCCCCCAACACTTCATGGTTCTGCAGGCGGTTCTGGGTGGTGCATGGGATGAAAGTCACTGGAAAGAGCCAGGAGCCTTGGCTCAGAGATGCCAAGTCATGTGCCCTACACGGTGCGTTTGGCCTGACCTGAAGCTCATGTTTGGAAAACTCTCATAGGAGTTCCTGACCGCCTTTCTCAGTCTGTCCTGGTGGTATGCACACATGCATTTGTGCGTGATCTCTTCTAGAATTCCTGCCTCCCACCAGGGTTTTACTTTGGGTGGGAAGCTGGGTCTCCAAGCCCTCTCGATCTGAGGGTGCCCAAGAAAGCCAGGTTGTCAGATAGAGGGTCCAGACTGGGGTCTCTGTTTATTCTTTCTCTTAGGGAAGGGGTGTTTGGTATCCCTAGGCCTGTCCTGGGGACTGGCTTCATGGAAACTGTGGGGCGGTAAAAGGAGCCCAAGATTTAGCGTTAGACAGTGCTGTGTTTGAACCCTGGTTTTCTGCTTACAAGCTGTGTGACTTTGGGCAGGTTGGCCAGCCTCTCTGAGCCCTAGTTTCCCTACCTGCTTTGGAGGATGTTTAACATTATCCGTGGCCTCCGCCTGCCAGGTGCCAGTAACATCCCCCAATTGTGACAACCAAAACGTCACCAGATATTGCCAAATGTCCCTTGGGAGGCCAAATGGCCCCGAGTTAGAGACTAACAGGGCAGGGCAGGGCAGGGCAGGGCAGGGGGTTGTCCCAAGGTAATGGGAGTGTCACACAATGGGATGAATCGAGTCCAGGTGTTTGAGCTGCTCCGTGGGCTCCGTCTCATGCGGAGCATGACTTGGACAGAGGCGGGAGCTGGATGGGAGTGAATGCATTCCTGGTCTGTTCCCTTGGCAGTCCTGCTCTCTCCCTGGATCGGGGGCGGGGGGGAGGAGGGTCCTGGCACAGGAAGGGCCGCTGATGTCACCCTCCCTGAGGCGGCTCACCCTGGGGATAATACTCAAGTCCTCTCCTTGCTCACAGCCCCATTCCCTGAATGTAGCCTTTCTGGGTCTAGGAGGCAGGATGGGGGAAACTCCTAGGGCGCTTGGTCCTTGGGAGAGGCAGCACCCCAGTGTCCAGCCTCTGCAGCCCAGCTGTCAGTCGGGTGCCATAGGACATGCATGATTAGATAAGCTCCTCCCATTGATACCATCTGCTCAGCAAATCACCATTGAGCATCCTCTGTTTTCCAGGCACTCTACGAGGCATGGGGACCCCTTGGTGGGCATTCGGGGCACACTGCCTGCCCTGGAGTACCCAGTCCTATGACATAAATATTATTGTTGCCACTGTAGAGGTGAGCAAACCCAGCCTCAGAGATGTCACCTGTCAGCAAACTGGGCTGATAACCTGGAGGCTGGTGCAGGGTAAGGATTCTAGGGACAAAGTGAGGAAGCGGGTACCACCAGCTGCTATTAAAGAGACTGAAGCCTCAGATGGAGGAACAGTATTAATTTTGGCTTCCAGACCTTCATGAACTTTCCAACTGGACACTCCCCAGTGAATGCTGCCTTTCAGGGAGGTGGCTTCCTGAAGCTCCTCCCTGGGAACCAGCCAGAGACCTGGGCTCCCTAAGGAATCTCTGTCTTTACTTTTCCAGATAACAATCTCTTCTGTGTGTGCAGTTCCCTTTGCCGGAGGCAGAGCACCTCCCCTAGCGTGTTCTCCCCTCAATCATACCAGCAGGGAGAGTTATCACCCACCCAGCCACCCTCACCATACGGATGAGACCAAGGCACCCTGCAGGGAAGTGCCCACAAAGTCCCCAGAGAGTGCAGAGCCAGGTACCCCACTTGGGCCTCTGACTCCAGACCGCTGACCTTGGCCTGTTTCCTCTCCACCGACTCAGGCTGATCTCCACCTTGGGCTGTTTCTAAAACCTAAGACCGCTTTCAAAGACCCAAGACTTACTCCCCTTAAGGCCATTCCCAGAGGAGCTGGCCATATCCCCACCCTGGCAGCCCTGGGACTTTCGTCTCTAGGTCAAGGTGGCACCACACCATGGCTGTTGGTGGGTCCATGAACACAGTAGGTCACAGGAGAAACATTATGAAGCACTTAACTGTGCTTTACTTCATGATAAATTCCTTAAGTTTAAAAATTTTATTGATGTAGGGGCGCCCGCTCCGGTGGCTCAGTCATTGGGCATCTGCCTTTAGCTCGGGTCATGATCCCAGGGTCCTGGGATCGAGCCCCGCATCGGGCTCCCTGCTCAGCGGGAGACCTGCTTCCCCTTCTCCCACTCCCCCTGCTTGTGTTCCTGCTCTCGCTAACTCTCTCTCTCTCTCTCTGTCAAATAAATAAATAAAATATTTAAAAAAAATTTTATCGATGTAATATTTGCACAAAATGCAACCCCCCCCCAAAAAAAACAAACAAACCTCAAATAGCACCAAACAGCGTCTAAAAAATAGCAGTTTCCTGTCCATCCCATCCTCTCACCTGCCTGAGGCAATCTCCATAATACTTAGTGCTCTTCCTTGATTTATTAACTTCAGACAAGTTTCACTGACTTCCCCTTATAAAATTTAGACGTTATGTCATCGGGCTCTCTTATCACCCACCTCCCAACCTCCAGGGCTTCTCCTCTTTGAAGTTTCCTCTAATGTTCAATTTAACTGGGTTTCAACAGGATGGTCCTTGTAGGGACAGAAAACAGGGCCGTCAGTCATGACCCACCCAGAGCTCTGCCCTCCGTCATCCCTGCAGGGAAGGAGGGTGAGGACATCTGTTTTGGGGCATCTGGGCTCCAGATGACATTTCCCAGAGGCTCGGAATCCTACCTCAGCTCCCCAGAATAGCCCCAAGGCATCAGGTTGCACCTGGGGTACGGGGCAGATTTATGGGAAATGTCACTGGGATTGAGTTCAAGGTAGTCTGCCCTGAGGATCTAGACACTGAGGCTTCAGGCTTGACACAGAGGCATAAGCGTTTTGGCAGGCGGGCCCCCAGGGGCAGGGTGCCGGCCCTTCTCATGTAACTGGGCAACTTGGGGTATGGTGGGAAGGAAGGACTTTCTCCCTCACAGCCAACTAGGGCAATTATCCTAGGCCCTGGGGAGGGGGCACAAGAAATGAGGTCCTTAGGATGATGCTAAAAATTCTCAAGGCTCATGTCCTGCTCCTGCTGCCAGGACCACAGCCAAGAGGGTGAGACCATTCTTCCCTCTCCCGGTCCTCCCCTCCCACGGTCCCCTTCACAGGAAGGGCTTTGCAACTCAGCCCTACCTGGAGTCTTGAAGGCCCTGAGGGACCAACAGGCGGGAAGCCTTCATTTTACAGCTGGGAGAAAGTGAGGTCCTGAGGGGTGGGCTGCTTGGTAAAGTCACACAGCACGTCCTTGGCAGGACTGGGAGCCAAGCCCCGGGGCCTGGTTTGGCCAAGGGCACCATGGGTTTGTTTTCAAATCCCAGGAGCAAGACCAAGGGACAATACAGTTCTTCAACTTGGCTTAGGCGGAGGAAAGATGTGGCTACCCCAAGCAGAAGGGAGAGAAGAACATGTATTGACTGAGCATCTACCCCTTGCACACACCCTCCCATCGGATCCCTGTGAGCACTGTGCACGAGGGCGCGGTGAAGCCCTCTGTGCAGATGAGGAACCTGGGGCTCAAGGCGGTGATGGTCACAATGTGGCTGGAGGGGCAGAACCAGAACTTGGACTAATTTATGTCTACTCTGCAGCCAGGGCTGTTTCTGCTCAGGGTGGGCTCAGGGCAGAACTAGGGTTTGATGGACTCTGATATGTCCCTGGGGGAGCAGCCCCACCATCCCAGAACTTTCGGGGTGTTCCTGCTTCTGAGGTGCCCTCCCTATGAAGGGGTGGTGAATACTCAGGACGTCGGGCTCAGGGCCCCTGGGGTAGATACCTGAGGAAGACAAGACCCAGAGGGTCAGACAGACCAGTGGACTCTAAGAGGAACCAATTTCCACCAGGGTCCCTGGTGGAACAGGAACTGTAAGTTCAGTGGGTGAGGTTTCCACAAGACTTTATTTCTGCAACGTAAATTACGGTCTTCTATTCTGGAATGATTCCTCTGCCTACTTTTTAGGTGCGAAAATGTTAGAATGATGGTGATAATTGCTGGCAAATTATTTTATTAATATTTTTTTCTTTTTGGCCAAGCATCAACATTGTCAGGCTTACTATTGGGGGGTGGGGTGGGCATTTTACTGGTCCCTGGAACCTGAATATCCGTAAGCGTAGTTAGTGCCTTCTGGGGGTCTCAGCCCTGCTGCTCCCTTGAGCACAAGCTCCACAGTCCTTCAGACAAGGCAGGGGGGCGGGGGTTCCAGTCCTGCCTCCTCATGGGGCACCTTTTTGCCATCTATCCTGTCTGCCTGGCTTTGGGGCAAGTCTCGCTCATGGTGGAGTCAGCCCTCTGGGACACATCCTCACAGGCCTCGGGCCACTGCCCTTCCTGTTTACGTCCTCAGGTGTCCCTGTCTCAGTGGGATTAGGTTTCCTCAGGGCCGGTCATCTGAGATGCCCCGGGGGCCATGTGTGCATGTGAGGGGCGGGCCAGCCCTCCACTGCAAATCAGGAGGGTCTGTTGCCTCTCTCAGGGCCCCCTGAGGGTGTCCCGAGGACCCCACCCCAAGGCTGGGCACTCCCCCGGTGCAGAAAGAGGGTCAGGGTGACCAGCAAACAGGAGGTGTGCCGCTGTGGAGCCTACTTTGGTGGCTGGAGGAGGAGAAGCTGTTGTGGGAATTAGTTGTCTTCTGGGGGAAGTTCTGAGACCCCTTGCCTATCCTGGGCACAGCTGGGAGAGTGGACTGAGATTGTGACAGTAAAGGATTGGAGCTCGACACACGGTCGGTGCTCAAGAAAGGTCAGGTGTTTCTCCTTCTCCTCCTCGAAGCACCCAGCACCGTCCAGGACCCAGAGTGGGTGTTGAATAAATGGAAGACATTCTCAATAGCTGATAGTTCTCTCTCCCTGCCATGTGGCAGCTCTATCAATGCTAAATTAAGGCTGGACAGATAGAACGACCCCCTGACCTCTCCTCCTGGCTTAAACATTATGTAATTAAAATGAAAAAGAAGATATAAAAGTAACACCTCACCTGCAGGAGAGTCGAGTGACTGAAGAAGACCACACCCCACGAGCCCTGGCACCCAGGCAGGGGAGTGCTGTGCAGATGGGAAGACCCCGGGAGGGGAACCACCCTGAGCCCTGGACCCAACCTGCCAGGGAGTTGCTGTGTGACTTAGAACAAGTTCCCTAACCTCTCTGAGCCTCCCTGTCCTCAATGCCAAATGAAAGGCTGGCACTAGGTGGAGTTCCTCTCTGTGTTCCCAGGGCAGGGTCTAGGGAGGGCAAGGGGATAGCTGGGACTGTCAGGGACAGAGCAGACCGGCCATTTCCCTCGCTATGAGAGGCAAGCTCTTCTCCAGGCTGCAGGGGAGAGGCGGGGAGGAACAGACTTTGCTCTTCTCAGTGGTCCACAGAGCCTGGGGTGGGGATGCTGACACTGGGGGCGAGGTGCTGGCAGACCAGGGTATGCCTCCTCCTGCAGGACAGCCCTCACCCCGGGACAGAAGGATCTGGGCATGTGTGGCATCACTTCTCAGTCCTGCATTATTCAGAGGAAGCTCCGAGTGCCAGGTCTGCAGCATGGGAAACAGGCCAAGTGCTGCTGAGAAGGGCAGCAGCGTCAGCCCCTGGGGAGCAAAGCACCCAGGCCACAGCCACATCAACTTACCAATGGCCGTGAGGAAGAGCCCAGCCTGGTCAATGGGCATATTCCCCTCCTCCTCGTAGTAGTTGACGGTGACCTTGGCAGGGAGGGGTTCATTGGGAGGGAGAGAAGAGCAGAGATCACAGATCACAGGTGGGGAAATCTGCAGTGACCACCCTCCCTGACTCACCTCTCACAGCCTGTCAAGCCAATTCTCCCCAAACATCCAAACCCCCTCTTCCAGGAAGCATTCCTGGGTTGGTGGGCTGCTTCTCTCAAATTATCCAAGAGATAGGAGGCTCCCCTCCTCTCAGAGGGCATGCAGGGTGCTGACTGCTTACCTATGACCCCTGGTGCATTCTGCTGCCTGCCCCCGCGCCCCCTCCCCCCCGCCCCCGCCCCGGCCCCGGCCCCCTCCCCCATCTGCCATGGTGTGTGACTTGCTCCTGCTAAACCACCAGGGGGCGGGGCTGAGGTTGTTTTCTTTGGATAATGCCCAGTGCCATCACTACCACAGGGCGCATGGGGAGGTTCATAACTAGAGAAGCCAGAGAAGAGATGTCTGGTCTCAGCTTCATCACTTGGGCAAATCGCCCTGCTGCATGGGCACTTGGCACCCCATTTAATACACAAGGAGGCCAAGGACGTTTGGGGCTGTAACTTCCAGTGATTCTAATATATCACTAAGCAGCCCACAGCTTTAACCTTCCACGAAGCCATCATTCCACGGTCTGGCCTTAAGCTTGCCTCCAGTCCAGCAGCCACCAGCCACAGGTGTGTCCTGCGCACATGCACATGGCAAATCTGATCTGAGATGTGCTCTAAGTTTGACAGAGACTTGGTATGAAAAAGAACGTACGCTAGCTCATGAATTGTTTTTTTTTTTTTTATGTTGGTATCATGTCAGAATAATAATATGGTGATCTATGGAGTTAAGGAAAATGCACTACTAAAATGGAGCCCACCTGTCTCTTTCTGTTCTTTGAGTGTGGCCACTAGGAATGTGGCAGTGACAAGTGTGGCTCGCATTCTGTTTGTGTTGGATGGTGTTGCTCTAGCTTGGCCCCGGGTTCCCGCCACCCTCCGAGGACCTCCCCAGCCAGGGTACCTTGTCACTGCTGGCCTCGGCGCTCGCCTGGCTCATGGTGACCCGCAGCGTGGTGCTGGGTGACAGAAGCCAGCGCTGTTTGCCGTTGGTGGCCACCTCCTCGGCCTGCCCATCATGCACCACCTCCACCCTCACGCGCTCTGAGTGCTTCAGGCTGAAGGTCTGGGCCTCGGCTGGGGCTGCGCTGTCGGGAGAGAGGAGAGAGGGTCATGGAGGGGGGGATTCCAGGGCGGGTGGAATGAAGGGCTTCCAAAAAGGACTCCTGGAGGGGCGGGGCTGCAAGGGACAGCCCCCCGCCGGGTGGCCAGGTCTGGGGGACCCCCAAGGGCCCAGCTGCACTGCAATCACCCGGTAGTGGGGAGGATACTTGGTAACAATACAGGTTCCTTGGGCCAGTCTTGTACCCACTGAGCCAGAATGTTCGCGGGCGGGGCCTGGGGATCTGAATTCTTTATTTTATTTTTTATTTTATTTTTTTAAAGATTTTATTTATTTATTTGACAGAGAAGGAGAGAGAGAGCACACAAGCAGAGGGAGAGAGAGAGGGAGAAGCAGACTCCGCACCGAGCAGGGAGCCTGATGCGGGGCTCGACCCCAGGACCCTGGGATCATGACCTGAGCCGAAGGCAGATGCTTAACGACTGAGCCGCCCAGGTGCCTGGGGATCTGAATTCTTAACAGGCTTCCTTGTGCTTCTGATGGACAGCCATGTGGGGCCCTAAGGGTGCACGTACTGAGGCCCAGACCAAGAAATGAGTTGGCTCCAAAGGCAGCGCCCACCCGCAATCCAGTGTGCGAACTGCAGGCAGAACTTGACTGAAGGGCATGAGGCAGGTGTCAAAGCGCTGGGTTTGCCCAGGGAAGGAGCCTGGGACTTGGGTCCTCAAAGGGCAGGGGTGGGCTGGCTCTGTCACAAAGATCCCTCCCTCCCACCACACTTTCTTTCCCAGCTTGGAACTCCCTCCTCTGAGAGTCATTCCTAGGGGCTGAGTTATTCCTAGGGGTTCTGGAGTGGTGTTCTATTAAAGGCTGATACCTTTGGAATTCTTTTTTTTTTTTATTTGTCAGAGAGAGAGCAAGTACAAGCAGGGGGAGCAGCAGGCAGAGGCGGGGCTCAATCCCAGGATCCCGGGATCGTGACCTGAGCCGAAGGCTGATGCTTAACCAACTGAGCCACCCAGGCGCCCTAGTGCTTTCGGAATTCTTGAAAAGCCATGAAGATTTCAGGGCAGGAAACAGACTGATTTGATCTGGTTGCTATATGCATGTCTGTGTGCCCCCAAATTCATATGCTGAAGCCCTGACCGCTGCCCGACATGATTGCATTTGAAGAGAGGGCTTTCAGAAGATAGAATTAAATGAAGTCATGAGCATGAAGTCTGATCCAATAGGACTGGTCGTCTTGTAAGAAGGGGGAGAGAGATCTTTCTCTCTCCTGCACTGCGAGGAAGGCCGTATGAGCTCATAGTGAGAAAGTGGTCGCCTGTGGGCCAGGAAGAGCTCCCACTCCAACTCGACCACACTGGCCCCTGATCTCGGACTTCCAGCCTCCAGGACTGTGAGAAATTCATTTCTTTGTTTAAGCCACCCAGCCCACGGTGTTTTGTTACTGGTTTGAGACACTGGTTTAAGGGGAGGTGATAGGAAGGATGGGGAGACTGGGGGAGGAAGGTGCTCAGGGCAGACAGGTTTGCTAAATCCAGTCCCCGGTCTGAAGGTTTCCAGAGGCTGAAGAGGGCTCAGAGGGGTTTAAGTGGGATCCTCAGGGGTTAAGTTATAGGTACAAGCATCTGCCTCAAAACCGCATCAGCTCTTCTGAGGGCCTGGCGCTCCTGGGTTCCAGAATAGTTTTCCGCTATGGTTGGGCGTCAGAATCAGCCAGGGGTGCAGTCTAAATCTCTGGGTTTTTGTTTTTTGTTTTGTTAAGGCTAGAGATCTGTAGATCCTTTCCCTGGAGAGTCTGGCTGGCAGGGCAGAGGTCAGGTTGGATGAGAGGTTCCCACCAGGGGTTCTCAGAGCTCAGCAGCATTACTTGGAAGGCTTGTCCACACGCCCATTGCTGGACCCCTCCTCAGAGTTTCAGATCCGATAGGTCTGCAGTGAGGACCCCATCTCCAGGAACGGTTGGTGATGCTGGCCCAGGCCTACACTCTGAGGACCACTGGTCTAGACATTCAGCAGTGTGGCCTGCTGGTGAGAGCCCTGGGGTGGTTAAGGCCATGAGTGTGAGTCCTGCAGGGTCTCTCTGAGGACCCAGGCCACTGACTGCAGGGGCTGCTGGTAAAGACCACTGGTCTGGAGGCCACTGCGGGAGAGTGTGGGCAAGGGCCTGGCAGTCCACACCCAGGCCTGGGAGAGGAGCTTGAGAAAAAAAGCTCCGGAGCCACCCTGTTTCTTGTCCATCTGCCCCCTTCTAAATTCCCTAGCCCCTCATGGGGTCACTGGGCCGATCGGAGGCTGGACACTCGTTGGCAATGGTCTGCTGCCATCTGTCCACACCCATCAGTACGAGAAGCGGAGTCTCAGCAAAAACCCTGGATTGGGGGTACTTTCGCATAAGATGTGGGTTTGGGTCCAATTTTGCCACTGAGTTGCTGAGGGAGACTTGAGTGTCCATCTGCTGACGTGGAAGACACCCGCCCATCCCCGCTGCCCCACAGGCTCTGCCCCTCGTCCCTCCCCGGGCAGGGGCAGCCCTTCATCTCAGGGTGTTGCCGTGGGGTACCTGTCCTCCTCTGGATTGAGAGCCCCTGAGGGCAGGTCTGGTCTCTTCCATCCCTCCTCTTTCAGAGTCCAGCATAGGGCTGGGCACACTGCACACACCCCAGCAAAGAGGGTGGAGCCGAGCGGGACAGAGGCAAGATGCTTAGAGTGCCTGGTGGCATTGCCCAGAGGGTGCGTGTGTCAGATGCTGCCAGGTGGCACAGGGATGCACAATCGAAAAGAAGGTTTATGTATTTATTAAACGTGTTATCTTTTTATGGCCACTGATTGCTACTTATGGTAATAATATAAGATCTCCATTTATTTATTTTGTAAAGCAGGCTCCATGCCCAATGTGGGGCTTAAACTCATGACCTTGAGATCGAGAGTCATACGCTCTGCCAACTGAGCCAGCCAGACACCCCATAAGATCTCCATTTAAAACAAAGTAATAGGGGCGCCTGGGTGGCTCAGTCGGTTAAGCATCCACCTTCAGGTCAGGTCATGATCTCAGGGTCCTGGGATCGAGTCCCTCAGCAGGGAGTCTGCTTCTCCCTCTCCCTCTGCCCCCTGCCCTCCCTGCTTGTGCTCTCTGCTCTCTCTCGTGTGGTCTCAAATAAATAAATAAAATCTTAAAAAAAAAACCAAAGTAATAAAATGTGAGTTGATGTAAAGAAAAATGTTAAGTTATTAGCACTACACGTGGAATATGGTTAGTCTGAGCAATGGTGGGTGGGCTCGGGTCAGGGAAATACACCTCTAGTGTAAGTCCCAGCCTTGACCATCAACTTGCTGGATGGTCTCGGGCAAGGCACTTTCCCTCTGTTTCACCAAGTGTGACATGGGAGTGTGGCGTGTGGCACTGGGTAGGGGTGGTGGCTGCCATCCGGGCAGCGCAGAGGGGGCAAGCCCTGGACAAAGAGGTAAGGAGGGAGGCATGGAAAAGCTGGGGATCACTTGGCTGGGTCCCCACTCTCCTTTAAGCAGAGCCACTGAGATTTCACCTGGTTTTACATATTGGGTTTCTGCATTCAGTTCTATTTAGGAAAAAGAATGCTTTACAAACTCATGGGGCAGGATGAGTTTTAGGACCCGACTCTGACAATAGTTGCTCTAAGCGATGTCTCCTGCCACCTTCGTTCCTCTGGGCCAGGGAGAAAGTGGAGGAGGCCCCAGAGGCTCAGGGGCTTAACGCCCTGCCCGCATTGGAGCTCCAGGGCTCCACACCCTCCTACCCCAGCACCAGCCCTGCTCTGAGCTGAGCAAACAGCTATTCTTGGAGCGGCCCTGGCAGAAGCAACAAAGGCACCCATTGTCCCCTGCGGATCCTGCTGGCTTTGCCTCCATGCCCGGGAAGAACCTTGCAGAACTCATCCCCCAGAAACCTGAGACCCAGGGGCTGGGGACAACTTGACTGTCCCTGGAGGCTGCAGGGAGGGGCTCAGGATGGTGTCGAGGGAGAGAGTGGGGGTACTGGTGGTGGCCATGACCTCCTGCTTGTGAGATGGAAGCTAAAGATAGCGAGCCCAGGACAGGCTGCCAGTCCCCGGGACATCTGCCCCACCGACCATCGCACTCCAGCGTCCAGGACAGGGCCACGCTCCATATATACTTTGGGAATAAATGAATGACTGAACCAACCCTTCTTGGCTTCCCAAACTGTATTACCAGAGGGATTAAAAAAAAAGACATCAGGTTACTTGCTTGCTTGAAAATATTCAGTGGCTCCTGAGTGCCAGCCGATACGATAAAAGTTGGGACCCAACCAGTGACATTCAGCCCCTGGGTCTCAGCTTGACTCTCCAGCCTCTCAGGCCTGCACTATCCCAGCTCACTGTGGCACTTTGCAAATGCAGTTCCTTCTACCTTTCCTTTCCCTGACTTCTCTGCCGGGCAACTGACCATCCCTCGTTAAAGACCCGACTCAATACATTTGTCTCCATCCATGTCTTTTTCCCTTGTAGCTCCTTGAAGGTGGGGTTTGTCTCTTCTTTCTGTTTCAGCCCCTGGCCCAGTTCAGGCTCATAGTAGCTCAAAGTGTTTGCTGAAGGAAGGGCTGGAAGAGCAGGGCTTGCTTATGTGGTCACTCATGCCCTCAACACATATTGACCGAGGACTTACTATGTGCCAGGAACAGTTCTAGGTGCTAGGGGTAGATCAGCAAAAGAGAGAACATGTTCCCTGGGCCCATGGGGCACACGTTCTCGTGGAAGAGGAAGACTTTCAGTGGGTTACACAGCTGATGATGTGGCTTTGGCGATGAGAATGGCTTTAACATAGAAGCATAGGGTGCCATGAAGCCCTGGTCTGCAGGTCAAGGAGGGCTTCCTGGAGGAAGGGGCATTGGAGCTGGGGTCTAACCCTATACTCTGAAGGACAGCAAGCATTAATTAGACCAGCGGATCTTAAATTTGGAATGTGTGTCAGCATTATCTGAAGGGCCTGTTAAAATACAGACTGTTGGACCATCCCATCTCTGACTTAGCTGATCTGGGGTGGAGCCTGAGAAACATGGTTTATATTTCTTTTTCTCCCCCAAATTGGCAGGGGAACAATCGACAGATATAATTATATATATTTAAAGTGCCCAACGTGATGACTTGCTGTACATATTACATTGTGGAAAGAAACTATACTTCTTTCTTTTCTTAGTTTTAGAATTCATCTAATGGCAAATTAACAAGGGTTATCTTCCCAAAAGTTATGACACCAAATGTGCTATCATTTCTTGAGGTTGATCAGATACCCAGAATCATAGGCACTTCCCGCAGAAGACGCATGATGTAAACCAGACATGGTTGGTCACCAGTGTTTATAAAACCAGACCTGGGGAAGGACCAAGGCCTGGCGACACAGGCACGGTCTTAACATCACGAATGTGTAGCCTGGAAACTGCGTTTCTAACAAGTTGCCAGCTGCTGTTGTTACCGCTGCTGGTCCAGGGATCACAGTTTGAGAACGAGCGAATTGGACAAAGAGACGAGAAAGAGGTGGATAAAAGAGGAAAAATGGTACAGAGGTGGAGAGTGCCTGGGGCTTGAGGTGGGGTACCACGAAACGAGGGTAGTGAAGAACGCTGCTCAGAGGAGGTGACGTCTGAGTAAGCCTTGATGGATGAAATGTCAGGCTTGCAGAGGTCTGGGGAATAGTACTCCAGGCAGAGGGAATAGCACGTACAAAGGTCCTGTGGCACGAATGAGCTTGGTGTGGTCAAGAGCTAATAGCATCCACAAAACCAATGTGGCCAGAGTGGAGTGTGTGCAGGGTAGTCGGCAGGAGATGGGATCAGTGAGGCAGGGCCTGGATCTCTCAGGGACGGGGAGACCATGGCACCCCACTTCTCTAATGCTTCTAACTGGATCACAGACCACCCCCCTCCTTGGCCTTTGTCCTAAGGATACTTTCTAAAACACTCACACCAACTGAGCAATGGGGAGGAAGTCTAAGGGTCGAGGGAGTGAGATGGTGAATTTTGATTCTCCAGGCTCTTCCCCAAGGTGGGGTACATCTCTGTGCCCTTCCCTGTTTTCCCAGCATTTTACTGTGCCTGCTTCTCCTGCCCCAGTACCCTCTGCCTATCTTCTGCCAGAGAGTGATGGGCAAGACACCGTCAGGAAAAATGACCGGCCAGCCTCTGCCTTGGGGTATCCCAGGGGAGGGGGTGGGGGATCGCTCCTACCTCCCACCTCATCCTGAGGTCAAATGTAATTAGGAGAGTGCTCTGCAGAGGCAAGAGACCATTGTTAAGGTCATCTGTGCCCTGAAGCTCCTGCAGACTTTAGGAAACGGATCCTGACGTTTCTTCCCCAGAGAGAAGGGGATGTCTCTCACTCCCCTGGACAGATGCATAAACCAAGGGAGGGAGAGGAGAAGCTGTCTACACAGCCCGGTTTGTGTGCCCACACAGTCAGGCACAGTGTGATCACCCCGTTACTTGACTCCAAGGTTGCCCTTTCTCTCATCCTTCCCGGCTCTGGGGGTGTTTCCGCAGAGAAACCAAAATGAGTAGGGAGTTTGAAACCAACATGGAGAGGCCACTCGCTCTGTGCCCTCTCCAGGTTCAAGCCCAAAGCAGATGGGGACCCGGGTCAGCCCCAGCGAGGAAGCAGCTGCCGGGTAAAGGGACTGTCGGGGAGATGGTGTGGGCAAGGCATACATGTGCCAGATCTAAGAGAAGATGCTTGGGACTGAGAGAAGGAAACAGGAAGTACCTTTAACAACTGCTGCAAAGTAAATCTCTAGGAAAAAAAAAATCCCTTCTTCCTTTTTTTCTGTGCATTTACTTACTTATAGCTCGCTGGAAACCAGCACTCAGAATGTGCCTGGGTCAGGGCGTCACCCCCAAGGGTGGGTCAACCATAGGGTCTGCTGAGGAATCCCTGAGTGACCCCCTCACCCACAGGGGAAGCCCCGACTGTGTGTCTGCAGGGAACGGGGGCAGCGCGTGCATCTCAGGAAAGGGGGCCCAAGCCCTTGGGAAAGGGGGTGGGTGTTGAGACTTGTTCATTCACTTTTGTCACTCAGGAAGTGAGGGGTCCAAACATACTCCCTTACTAACTGGGCCCAGGGTCCACCAGGCCTTGCCCCTTGATGTCTCCTTGGAGACCCTGGGTGGGGGGGGCATCATGTGGGGTCTAGAGTCAGAACCTGTGTCTGAGTCCAGAAGGACTCCGAAAGGGGGTGGGTGAAGTGTTTGGGGGCAATGGAGGATGGAAGAGACCCAGGCTGAGAGGGTCACCCAGTTCAACTTGCTAGTTTTCAAGTCACACAGAAGAGAGTGGAGATTAAGAGCATGGGTTCTGAGTCAGACAGACCTGGACCTGAATCCTGTGTGACATCGGGCAACTGGCCTCACTTCTCTGAGCCCTGCTTCCTCGTCTACAAAATGGGATGATCTCAGCATGACCCCCAAGGTCTGTGGTGAGGAAGATACAAGAGAATGCATTAGGTTTCCAAGTGCTCACTAATATCCCTGCTATTATTCATACTGACACTAGCTCTTACCACTCTGGATACTAGGAGTGACAAGAGCAGTAATAGCCCCATCTCCTTTGTTCTAGAAGAGGTTTCCTTCCACTAGACCAGTGGTTCTCAACTGGAGACGTTTTTATCCTCCTGCTAGGGGACTGCTGGCATTATCTGGAGGCATTTTGGGTTGTCACAGTGGCAGGGGGGTTACTACGGGCATCTAGGGGTTAAGAAGCCAGGGATGCCACTAAACGTTCTACAACGCACAGAACAGCCCCCCACAGCAAACGATTATCCGGCTCCATATGCACTAGAGCCGAGGGTCAGAACCACTGCGTGTGCTATTCAGTACAGGGACAACCAGCTACCTGTGGATATTGAGCACCTGAAATTCAGTGAGTCTGTACTGAGACGAGCCCTACGTATAAGATACACATTGGATTTCAAAGACTTAGTATGAAAAAAGACAATGTAAACTATCTCCTTAATCATTTTTGTATTGATTAGATATGGGAGTACTAGTATTTTAGATCTCTTGGGTTAAATAAAATATATTATGAAAATTAATTTCACCTCTTTATTTGAATCCTAAAAAATGTGGCTGTTGGAAATTAAATGTACACCTGCCACTCTCTGTGGCTGGCATGCTATTTCTGCTGGACAGCGCTGGTGTAGACTCTTGGGGTTCTACTCTTGGGGGTGATGGGGTCTTGAGTGAAGTGCAGCTGGGAGACGGGGGTCATCGTGGCAGTGGTGGCTTTCTTGAGAAAGGACACAGGGGATCATCACACCTCTGCCCCCTGCCAGAGGGAGGAAGAGGAGTCCACCCCTGCCCCATGCACTGCCCCTGCTGGGGCTGGGCCTCTCTCTTCCAGGACAGGGCAGGGCAGGAGGCCCGAGCATGGCCCCCCTCTTTTCCCCATCCCCCCACCAGAGGCACCATGCCAGCCTTTCAGGCTGCAGCAAAAGTGCCCCAGTGAACAAACAGGCGGGTATAGGGACAGCTGAGGCTTAGAGACCTCAGTGCACTGGCTCCTGGCCCGCTCCCTGGCAGTGCCCGGTTTAGGATCAGGGGTGGGGAAAAGAGGGGAGCTCTTCCAGGCCACTGAGGCCGGGCCCACAGTCCCCTGCTGTGTTATGACCCTCAGAAACCACCCTTGAGGTGTCCGTGCGGACAACTGAGGCCAGGGGCAGATGAGCGGAGAGGGTCCCTGGTCTGCATGGTGACGGGACACTTGTCCTCACAGAAGGAGGCTGGGGCCCTGATGGTATCAGCATGGCTGGTGCCTGCTGAAGAGGTGGCAGGGGACTGGCTGGGCAGGGCTGCCAGGGCCACCGGAGGTGACCGAGAGGATGGGCTGGGGAGGGTGTGTGGGAAGACACAGGGATGGGATTTGGTGAGGGTCTGGAGGAGGCGGGGTGCTCTGGATGACAGAATGATTTGGGAGCAATAAGGCACATTGGCACCTCCAGCTCAGCTCAAGGCACAGAGAGGTTAGGGGACCTGCCTGAGGTTATCAGCGTGGGGTCCCACCTTAGAGTCCTGCATGCTCCCTCCTGTCAGCGCTGACCCGTCCCATCTAGCTAGGGGGAAACATTTTGCATGCTTGGAATAGAGTGTTGCTTTGATAGAATGCTCATGGAATGACCCTGCCGGGACCCTCTCCACCCCTTAATGCACACCAGCCACACCTTCGCAAGGATGCCCCACAGAATACAGGAGGTGGACCTTTGGACTTGCCTGCTTCCTGGGGGCTGGGGGCAGTGGGGAGGGGCATGACCTCAATTTCCCCACCCTATGTCCTGCTGTCTCAGAAATCCTGCACCCCACCCAAATTTGTGGGCCAGAGGACAGGGGGAGGGAACAGGGTGCCGTCAGGGACGCTCTTCTGCCAAACACCCTGCCCCTGCACCCTCCAGCCTGGCAGAACCAAGTCCTCCCCAACCCCAGGGTGAAGTCAGGGGAAGGCATTCAGGGACATGGAGCTCACAGCCAGTGCCTGGGGACAGGCCAACCACCAGCAGCCCCCACAGGGTGAAATTGGAGCCTGAGTAACCCCCAGGGCCAGATTCCACCCCAAGGCAGCTCCCATCTGGCCCGGCCCCACGCCCCCCCCTCACCCCCCCTCCCCCAGCAGATCCTGGAGGAAGCTCAGCTGATCTGAGGTGGGTGGTGAGTCAGAAGGTTCTGAGAGGAAGGGGAGAGCCTGGGGGGGGAAGGGAGGTGCTGAGGGGAGAGCAAGGGGAAAGACTAGGGTTCTCCCAGGTTGTCCTGGGAGAGGGGCTGCAGAGGGTCAGACCCTGGGAAGACTGGGGTCCAGGGGAGGGGCTCTGGGAAAGGGGTGACGAGGGAGCTGGGTCTGGGTCGGGGTGGGAGAGGGTCTCAAGATTTCCGGGAGGCTGTCAGTTTGAGGACAGTCAGGCTTCTGAGTGAGTTTCTTAGGATTTCCGGATGCAAGGGCCTCAGGACGAGGAGCAACTCGCGCTGGAGGAAGGCCGTCGCGTCCCCACATCCGAGGAGGGTCTCGGGATTTCTGGGGTCGGGGGGGGGAGGGTCTCAGGCCGTCGCGGTGGCCCCACTCACCTGTAGACATCGGTCCAGAGGTAAGTGCCCAGCACGTACACCGCCTCGACGCGGCTCCCGTACTGCAGCCGCACGGTCCGCTCGCGCAGCATCTTCCCGCAGTGCCGGTCCTCGCTCGTCCAGGGTCCAGGTCGGGTCCGCCCCGGGCACCTGCGGCAGGTGAGCCCACTCCCGCTGCCTGCGCCGCGGCCCGGAGCTCTGCTTTATCTACGGCCGGTGGGCGGGGCGGCCGGTCGGCCTCCTCTCGCAGGGGGCGGGGGGCCCGTCCGTCAAGCGTGGCCACGCCCCCACACTTCTCGCAACTCCCCCCCGCCCCCCCCATCGCCCGCGCACCCCACCCCTTCCCCAACCCCCGGCCTGTAATCCGGGTGAAGCCAGCGGTTGCCAATTTCCTCCTTTCCACGCTTGGTTCACTCGCTCAGCATACTCTCAGTGGGCTCCCAGCTACCCGGTGCCAGGACGCAGGGCCAGCCTCCCCTCCGGGCGCCCCCAGCTTTTCAGGGCAGATAATGCAGCGGTGGAGCCGTCATAGGGGCGAGGACAGGAAGTGGTGGCAGCCCAGAGGGAGTGGGCGCACTAGCCCAGCTTGGGGTCCGGGCCTGAGCCTTTCTAAAGGAGGCGTTTGCAAACTAAGGGGAAGGGAGGAGAAGGGAGTCCTGGGAGCAAAGCCAGGGAGCCGAACACAAGCTGACATCCCCTCCACCCCCACCGATCAGGGAGAATGGGGAGCGGTTGGCAGGGGAACCCAGCAGCCTACAGGGTCAGAATGCCAAGCCAAGGCATTGCTGGCTGGGTGTGCAGTGGGAGCCCCGGGGTGGCTTCTTCAGCGAGAAGGGGCCGGAGTGGACAGAGGTTACAAGAAGGAGGGGGCAGGCTGGAGGGGGTACATGTTTGAGAAGGGAGTAGTGTTGCTGGGAGAATGGGAGCCCTGGGAGGGGGTGCACCTGAATGAGGGGATGGAGGCTCACAAGCGCCCAGAGCTGAGATACACCCAGCCTCTGACCCCAGCGGCCTTTTTGAGGCGGCCCAAATTAGGAGATGGTGATGAGCCCGGTGGCTGGTGGGTAGCCAGGATTTGGGAGGAATGTGGGTGGACAAAGGGAAAGGTCTGAGTTGGGCTGGGGGGGGGGCATCTGCCCCCAGAGGCTCACAGAGCCAGGGAGACCCTGGTAACTTTTGACAGGAGTGAGACTCAGGAGACAGCTCAAGGGCAGCTACCTGCCAAACAGGAGAAAGATTGTGCATCTGGGAGTTGACTTTGAGGGTCCCCCCAGGTGGGCTCTTGTCTGGGCACCCCTCCACTGGAATTACTTTTGAGCCCCTACTATGGGGCAGATACTGGGCATATGCCAGAGGTCCCCCCTTCTTGGGGTCACAAAGCATGATACCCTCATCTCACCCATGGGGGAGCTAGGGCCCTGGAGTTGGGGGGAGGAACGCTGCACCCCCACCCTGGGGGCTGGCAGGTCACGATGGGGAGCAGAATAGTGACAACGTCAGGCAAGGGGCGGTGATTGCCCGGAGAGAAGGAGTGAGCGGGCCCTGAATGCGTTCTTCTTGTGCGCCAGGCACGGGTCCAGCGGCGCTTTTCATGTAGTAGGATTGGATCACTGTGCCCCTCCCAATAACCTTGCCACTTTCCAGATGAAGCAAGCGAGCCGCACAAAGGTTAGGGAATTTGCCCTCAGTCTCCCAGCTCCGGAGAGCGGCGGGGCCAGGGTAGGAAATTTCGTGGCCCGTAGGGGAACGGGCAAGGTGGGGGGGCGGGCAGGTAAGGGCGGAGAAGGAACACTGTCTCTTAATTGGTAGATGAAGAAACCCAAGTTCTAGTTCCTTTGTCGACACTGCCATTGTGGAGCCCTGGGCAATTCGCCCTGCCCTTTGGCACCTCGTTTTTGTCATCTGTGAATGACTGATGTCTCAGCATAGATGTGAGGATGGCATTAAATGAGACAACGTGTGGAAAACACTTAACACAGTGCCTGGTACAAAGCAAGCACTCAAGAGATGAAACTCCCTCTCCTTAAAAAATCCAACCTGGACCCAGTTGACCCACATTCAGGTTCCTGCCCCTGGCTCAAGGCCTGCAATGGGTGTTGGGTCACAGCGCCTGTTCGGTGTGCGGGGAGCCTCCCAGTGCCCAAGGGTTTAAAATAGCTGAAGTGGTCACAGCTGTTGGTGGATTCAGGGCCGGAGGTCTCACGCATCACGGCTGCTCCCACCGCTCCCCTGGGGCCCGGAAGAGCCACAGGGCATCTCATTGTGCCTTTTGGGGAATGCCAACAAAGAAGAGGCTTAGCTTGGGCCAGTTCCTGGTACTGATCCGCACTCCACACCCCCAACTCCAGCTCCTGCCAAGCGTGTGGCTGGAGAGCCTGGGCCGGGAGGGCTCCTCTGAGCTGTTCCATGCTATGATCCTTTCCCTGGGGGTCTCCCTGTGCCAGGCCTTGGGGAGGTGACTCAGACATCTCATGGGCCTGCTTTAAGAAGAGTGACAGCTCACTGAGGGCATCATTCATGCAAGAATTTAAAAAGAAAGAAATATACAACGAATACCTGATTAGTATAGAAAAAGAAAAAAAAAAAAAAATGATCACCCAGGACCTCAGGACCAGAGAGACACCACCGTTAACTCTTTCTGAGTATGATCTTGCAGGGCCCGCCTGGAGGCAGTCTGGTGTGGCTGTGGGTGACGGTGCTGGCTGAGCCCTTAGGCTCTGCCAGGAGCCACCCTCAGGGCTTTGCACCTCTTAGCTCATTTAATCCTCCAACAACCCTATGAGGTGGGAGCTATTATTATTCCCAATTTGCACGGAGGTACCAACTGGCCAGGCAGTGAAGAGCATGCATGGCCTTTGGACTTGGCAAAGCTGGGGTCAAGTCCAGTTCTGCCCCTCGCTAGCTAGGGGGCTGCTCTGGACCTTAGCTGCTTCTTCCTTACAGGGCCTGCTGGCGGTATCCAGCCGGCAAGGTGGTAAGGATTAATGAGGTGGTACACACAGTGACATTCTTAATGCATCAGAGTCCAGCTCCGACTAAGTCCAATAGATGGTAATTGTTTTCTAGATGCACATTTTGGACTGTACATGCTGTTCTATAACACTTCAAAAATCCTCTGCAATTTATCACGAACATGCATTCCTAGGGTGATATCATCATCCCCCTTTATGTTGTCCAGAACTTCAGAGTTTGTGGATGAAAGCAAGGCTCTGATGAACCAAGGAGACTCCCAGAGGGGAAGAGATTGGAGAGAGGTCACCCAGCCAGACAGCAAAGACAGCAATGGAAGAATGCAGAGCAGGGAGTGGTGATCTTTAGCGAGTGTCACTGTGTGCCAGGCTGTACCAGGCACCAGGTGGTGTGAGATGTAAAAACAGGTAGCTGTGGCCATTCTTGGGAAGGGTAGGGCAGGAGCAGTCCTCTGTGATCAGCCCTTGATCACTGCTGGGTGGGGGGGGCGGGATTTCTTCTAGCTGGTCGAAGGATCAAACTGACATGAGACAGATTAACAAGAGAAAATCAAACAGCGTTTAATAGCATGTATACCTTCTCTGTACACGGGGGAGACACAGGCAAACGGAATAGCTCCTGAAGTGCCTGAAGTCATCACCTTAGATACCATCTCCAATTAAAGACAAAAGAAGGTGTTGGGGTAGGGAGTCAGTTATGGGAGGTGACCAGGCAAAGCACAGTCAACAAGGGTCAGGGTGTGGCAGATTTAAGTCCAAGCCTTTTCCACTGATAGCGTTTCTAGAGATTTAGAGTCATCCCCCTCTTCCTGGTACAGAGAGGGAGACACTCTTACAAATGGAGTTTCCCTTATACACATCAAATGTCTCTTACAAAATGGTAACTTCTAGTGGTTTTCAGAACTTCTCTTGTGTCTGCAGGTTCTTAAAAATAACCAGTTTAAAATAAGCAATATGCCAAAAAGGCATATTTTGGGATGGCAAAATTTGCTCCAGTACATCACCATTAGGCCCCCTAAAGCCACCCAAGCACATGCCTGAGTCTAAGGCCCTTCTCTACAGAAGTTCTGGAGAGGTCACTAAGCCAGGGCTTGGGGACCCAGAGGAGGAGTACAAGGCTGCCTTGTAGATGAGGGGAGGGAGCCATTAGCCCAGGTGAGACCTGAAGGGTGTGCTGCAGGGGAGGAGGAGATAAGGAGAGTCCCAGACAGAGGCAAGCACACATACTGGGGTCTAGTGAGTTCCATCTGGCCAAGGTTTGAGTAGGGCAGGGGCTGGCCAGGCCACGACCAGGTCACACAGTGCCTTGTAAGTCATAGGAAGGACATTTGGCTTTATCTTAAGGTCACAGGAAAGCCTTACAAGGACCTTGAAACATGGCAAATGTCATGATGGGTGCTTTAGGAAAATCACTCCGACGGCCATGTGGAGCTGACTTTGACGGGAATTCTGATAGGAGGCCAGAGTGGGGAGATGATGGGGCATCCATCCCCAAGGCAGCTCCTCTGTGCCCAGGGACCTCCCCCACCCTGCCCTCAAGAGCAGCTCCCCACACCCTGGGTCTTTCCTTGTTCCCTCACATCCCCTTTTCCCCAGGAAAGCCCACCCTACTTGGAAGGGGTCTCTGGCCAGTCAGTGAAGGAGGGATGGGGCATTAATTCCACTTCTGCCTCAGCCCTCAGTCCTGTAAGCCATTCTACTTAGGGGAAGGGAAGGGCTGGGATGTTACATTGTTACATTTATAAAGTGGCTTGAACAAAGCAGTCATTTCACCTTTAATACCATAGGTATGCAGAGTGAGAGAGGTGCGTCCTGCTCTGCACTCACCCTTGAAAGCTTTCCAGGGCTACTATCACCCATGGAGGGGTGTGTGTGTGTGTGTGTGTGTGTGTGTGTGTGTGTGTGTGGAGAGGGAGAGGGAGAGATGGTTTGATTGTTTTCTGCGGGGGAGAGGGACAGGGAGAGAGAGAATCTTTTTTTAAAAGACTTTATTTATTTATTTGACAGAGAGAGACACAGCGAGAGGGGGAACACAAGCAGGGGGAGTGGGAGAGGGAGAAGCAGGCTTCCCGCGGAGCGGGGAGCCCGATGTGGGGCTTGATCCCAGGACCTTGAGATCATGACCTGAGTTGAAGGCAGATGCTTACTGACTGAGCCACCCAGGTGCCCTGAGAGAGAGAATCTTAAGCAGACTCCCCACTGAGCTCAGAGCCTGATGTGGGGCTCGATCTCATGACCCTGAGATCATGACCTCAGTCAAAACCAAGAGTCAGACACCTAACCAGCTGACCTACCCAGGCGCCCTGAGAGATACTTATTTTAAGGGTTTGCTTCATGCTATTATTGGGGCTGGCAATTCTGAAATTTGTAGAGCAGGACCGCAGGCTAGCTGGAAATTCAGGAAGACTTGATGTTGCTGTCTTGAGTCCGAAATCTGCAGGATGGAAACCCAGGCAGAATTTCTATGTTGCAATCTTGAAGCAGATTTACTTCTGAGAAACCTGTGTCTTAAGATCTTCAACTGATTGAATGAGGCCCACCTGCAGTGTGGAGGTGATCTGCTTTTCTCAAAGTCTGCTGATTGAAATGTTAACCACATCTAAAAAGAATACCTTCACAGCAACATCTAGTCTGGTGTTTGACTAAACAACTGGGCACCACAGCCTAGCCAAATGGACACATAAAATTAACCGTCACAAGTGCCAAAAAGTGGGCTAAGGCTTTGGTGCTTTAGGTCACCAACTATGGGGCATTGATTTCCAGCCAGTTATCCTTGCTGCAACCTCAGAGGTAAGTACTTTTATTACCCTCATTTTACATTTCAAAGGGTAAAATGACTTGCACAGCATCTTATCCCCAGTCATTAAGATTCAAACCCAGCTCAGTGGGAGGACAGAACTTGGATGAACCCCTCCACACCCTGAAATCAAAGCTGCAAAGGTAAATCCTAAAGAAAATGTATGTAAAGGGCCAAATCTCTGAAAAGTTGCCAAGGGGCCAGAGTAAACGGACTCAGTCTATTTGTTGCACTGTGTGCAGTGTGGTAGGCAGCCACTGGCCACTGAGCATTTGAACTGGGGCTAGTCTGAATTGAGATGTATGGTGAGTGTAAAATACACACCGATTTTGGAGACTTCGTATGCAAAAAAAGGTAATTTAAAAAATTGACTACATGTGCAAATGATATTTTGTATATATTGGATTAAATAAAATATGTTATTAAAATGATTTGCACCTATTTGTTTTGATTTTTACAATGTTGCTATGGGAAAGTTTTACTTTGCTTATGAGATGTGCATTTGCGGCTTGCATACTTCTGTTGGAAGTGCTGGTCTAGCCTCTTCTAAACGGTTAGGCAGCAGCTGTGGCCCCCTTGCTCATGCCTGCCTCTTCCGGGTTGAGCCTTCCTGCCCAGACATAGTAAATATTTGGGGAAGAGAGTGGAATGCCTTGGAATTCCCAAAAGGCATCAGGGGGCTCCCTAGCAAGAGATACGGAAAGGACAAGGTGGCGGAGGAGGAAGGGATGACCACTAGGTGGCGCCAGATCCCCACCTTAGAAGCAGGGAGGAGGGAGGTTTTTCTCACGTGAGGCATGGTACCAGCCAGATCAAGGAAGGAAGGTGCCTTTCTTTGTCTTAGCGCCTTCCTTTAGCTTTTGGTAACTTCTCCTCCCACCGGATGGCTGGAGTCAAGGCTTAGGGACTCCATTTGTGTGAGGTCAGGGACAGGTCCCTTGGAGTGGGACCCTCTCCCTGGAGAGAGAGACAACAGCAGCCCAGAGAAGGGGGAGTGAAGCCCAGAGAGGCACAGCGACCTGCCCAAGGTCACACAGTCGGCCAAGTGCTCTGAGCCTCATCCTTTGTGCCTGTCCTGTTGTCTTACCGCCTTGGTCCTGTGAGCCTGGGCTGTTGATTCATTCTAATAAGCACTTAATAAATCATCCCTGAGCATGCATCATCACTGAACTGGGCAGGGGGAGGGGCACGAGTCCATAGACACAGTCCATCCTAGCAATCTAGCAGGGGTGACACAAGCACCCCCCCCCACAACCCTTTTTATAAGACTACTTCTCTGGCATTCACAACTACCCGGAGGCAGGCGCTGTGATTATTCCTGCTACATCCCACAAGTGGTTAAATTCTCCATCTCTAGAATCGGTCCGCCTGGATTTAAATCCCAGCCCCGCCACTTGTTGGCTTAGGAGACCTTGGACAAATCGTTTTACACGAGTCTTGGTTTTCTCAACCGTGAAATGAGGGTAACCATGGCACCCACTTCCCAGGTTGTTGTGAGGTGGAAACGAGAGAAGACATAAAAAGGACCAGGCACGTCGAAAGTGCTTTTTTTATCTTAAACAAACAAGCTTTATGCTTAAACAAACAAGCATTCATCTTGCTTGTTTTAGTGGGCATCACGCAAGGCCTCTGCTGACCAGTGCTCCAGCAAAGGCATCAGCTTAGTACCGTGGAGGGAATGCACAGGCCTGGGGTGGATTCCCTGGAAGCAGATCCTGCCATAGAAATTCAGGGCAAGTTGTTTATTTGAGAGGCTGTCCCAGGAAGCACCAGTAGGCGAGTGAGGAATTGAGGCAGGAGAGGTTAGGGAGTCAATAGGGAGAGTAGTGCCAAATTTACCGCTGTAGGCAACTGCAGTTTGGGGGGGTCTCTGGGAGGCAGCATGGAGCATGAACTCAGAGTTGTCCCCAAGAGGGGTAATGGAGCCGGGGTGTTCATCCTCCAACTGAATCAGTGGTGGAGGGCTGCACCTGGGTGGGGGCGGGGTGATTCCTTAGCACTCCTGGCCTGTGGTCTGCGGCAGAGAGACCCTTCTGCCAGGTGAAGAGATACAGGAGCTCTTGGAAGGCGGGCTGGGATACGCAACCTCTGCTTCACAGAGGAGGGAAAATTAAGTCAAGCTAAGGAAAGAAGGGAAGGCTTTCTGGAAGAGGTGGCTCTGGAATTCACCTTTGAGGGATGAGTGGGAGTTTGACGACGGCATTGCTGGCAGGAGACAGGGCATGGCCAAGGAAGGTGAGCGTGGAAACTCAGGGAGTGAGGGTACATGGTGGGGAGATGTTTGGGGGACAGGGCCAAGAAAAGTCTGGGGCCGGGCCGTGGAGGCTTTGAGTGCCAGGCCAGAGAGACTTCTGGCTGGATTCTTTGGGCACTAGGGAGCCATGGAAGGTAGGATCTCTGGCTGCTGGTGAGGGTGGGCAGGAGGGCCTCCTAAGAGCAGGTGAGAGGCCGTGCTAGAGCTGACACGTGATGAGGGCTCATCTGGGACTCAGTGGGACTGAGTTTAGACAGAGGTGGAGTGGAGGTTAAAGAACTTTCTGCGGACAGGCAGGTCCTAGAAATCTTGGAGCCTGGAGCCCTTTCTGTCCCTCCCAGGGGCGGAAACCTCAGGTGAGCTTTCTGTGCGGTGGGGCTCGGCTGTGCCATATGTCCACCTTCCAGCAGGGGGCGCCACCGGTACAGAAACCCTCAGCTTCTCAGCGATCACAAACGGAAGAAAGAAGGGCCCCCTCCTCCGGCTCGGCTCGGAGTGAGTGAATTGGATGCATTCCACTCTTTAGGGGTGGGCCTTGAGACCTAGCAATACACAGCCAGCAGCAAGGAGTTGGGTGGGCCTGGATTTAAATCTGAGCGCCACCTTTATCTCTCAACGTCTTTACCTTTCCATTCTCCCATCCGTGAAATGTAGGTGATAAAAGTATCTTCTCCAGATGATTGTTGCAAGGATGAAATGAAATAAAGCACATTAAAGCCCCTGGCACATACCAGGCGCTCAGAAAATGGGGCCAAAGTTCTGGAAACGGCCACTAGCCATGAGGGCTGAAGCCAAGTGACAGGAGCCGTCCAGAGACCTGGACCTTGCCCGAGGATGCTAGTCCACCTCCACAGTTGGTGGACCCTAAAGTCACTGGGGAAGCGGGAGCGGGTGACCTCGTTTTCATTTCCACAGCTAATGCTACCTGAGTGTCACTGTGGGTTCTTGGTGCCCTTGAGGTGGCTTTTCTGCCTAGAGAAGATTATTCAGTCTCCTTTGGTTTTCCAAAATTAACATCCAATTTCTTACAGTTATAAATTCAATAACCCCACTTCAGTGTTTGAGTCTTCCATGGATAGAGCAACTTTTAAAATAAGTTTTAAAAATTATCACTTAAAAATGATGAATGTTTGTTTACGATCTTGGTTAAACATGTGTAAACACTTTAAATGGAATATATAAATTTAATATATTCAATTTCTGTTTAAAATACTTCACTTGCCTTAATGACAAACAAAACTTTCTCAAGCACTTAAATAGTTCTTAGAAATCTAATAATTTATGTTAATAAATATGGTGAATTTAAATTCTCAAAACTACTCTGATGCTGTTGACAAACTTGGTTAGATTTCAATTTAAAATTCCTAAGTCTAAATCAATCAATGATTCATTTGTGCATTTTCAATTAGAACCTTAAGGCTGATCTGTTACATCCATGGAGCATATTCTCTTAAATATTATAAACACTCAAAATTCTAAACACGCACCCATTATTTTTTAATGTCACTATGTAACTGCTATGTGTTTCTCTTAAATACCTTTGCACTCGATTCTTATCAAGCTTAAGAACAGTGGGTTCACGGAGGTTACGATTTTGCCACTCCAAGCAAATGTTGGGGTTAACTTCCCAAGCCATTTTGGGGTTATCTCCTCTAAGATTTCTTAATATCCACAGAAACCGCAGGTTTAGATGTAGGTTTTTGCCCATGACCTTGATGGGACATGAGTCCTATGTATGTCACTCGAACAGGATTTCCCGTCACCTGAAAGGGAGTGGTTGTGTAGCCTGCTTCCTGTGGATTCCCTATTTCTCAAGTCATATTTGAGGTTAAGTGTTTGGGTTTGGGTTTTGGTTCAACTGGATTTACTGCTTGAATCTATTTTGAACCCCATTCAGGGACTTCATTTTGGGGCCACCCAGTTACAGATATTTAAATGACACCCAACTGAATCTGTCTGCTTTTGTTTGGTTCCTAGGGAAAATTCTAAGGTGTTTATAGTGACAACTTAAGAATTGACAACTCAAGTCTTAAGTTGAAGCTTAAGAAACCTGCATGCAGCTGAAGAAACGGGGTGCGGGTAGGGGGCAGAGGTGGAGTCTGGGAGGGGCTTCCTCTTCATGCTGGTCTCAGCTTCTCTGACCAAAACCCCCCACCCCCTATCCAGGTCTATGATGCCGATCACCCTCGCTTCTTTTCTTTTTTTTTAAATATTTTATTTATTTATTCATGAGAGACAGAGGGAGAGAGAGAGAGGGAGAGAAGCAGAGGGAGAAGCAGGCTCCCAAGGAGCAGGGAGCCCGATGCGGGACTCGATCCCAGGACCCTGGGATCATGACCTGAGCCGAAGGCAGACGCTTAACCATCTGAGCCACCCAGGCGCCCACCCTCGCTTATTTTCTCAGATGATTTGTCACCAGCTGAAAATATCTTGTGCAAGCAAATAAAAACACAAGACACCCAGTTAAATTTGAATTCCAGATGAACAATGGATAATGATCCCAGGTTCCAAACATTGCATGGTGCATTGAAAACTATTCGTTGTTTATCTAAAATTCAAATTTACCTGGGCACCCTGTAGCTCATCTAGCAAGCCTACCCTACTTCTTTGTGGTGCTAAGTGCCTGTCCTACACCTTCTCCCCACAGCTAACACTGTAAGCCTGTGAAGGTTCAGTCTCTCTGTCTTGTTCACTGCTGTATTCCTGGTGCCCAGCACGGGACTGGACTCATGGTATCCCTTTTTTTGGGAGGTTGCCCTTGGTGATCTCTTGAGCAATCAGATAGAGCCTGGGCTGAGTTCAGCACCAGGTTTTCTTCTTGGGGCCGCCTGGGCCTGGCTGGGTTCATCCTAGACAATTTTTTTTTAAAGAGTTTATTTATTTGTCAGAGAGAGAGAGACAGAGAGAGAGAGAGTGAGCACAAGCAGGGGGAGCGGCAGGCAGAGGGAGAAGCAGGCTTCCCACTGAGCAAGGAGCCCGATGCGGGGCTCGATCCCAGGACCCTGGGATCATGACCTGAGCCGAAGGCAGGTGCTTAATTGACTGAGCCACCTAGGCATCCTATCCTGGGCAAATTTTTTGAGTGTGTTGTTCTAGTGTCTTGTGACGGAATTTGGAGCTGGGGGTCAGCATTTCCTGCTGTTTCTCATGGTCGGGACCAGTCGGGGAGCCTGGCCCAGGGGCCTCTGAGCCCTGATGTTGCACCTGCTCCACCGATCCGGGGCCAGTACATGGCCACCCACGGCAAAGCTGAGTGAGCCGCTCACTAGTCCCACCTGTTACGTTCCCAGTGCCCCGAGTGTACCCGAGAGAGCAGGGGTCCCACATGTGACCTGCAGGAATGTGCTCTCCTGGGTCTGGTGGGGACCTTCCTCCCCTCACAGACCCTTGCAGGCTCCCAGGAGGGTCCCTGGGGTCCCCATGTGGAGCTGGGCTGCATGGAACCACCCTCACTCCAGCCAGGGAGGGGTCGAAGCCTCAGCCTCTGCACCCGTGAACCAGCCTCTGAGTGCACAGATACGCCAAACCTCACACTCAGGCCCAGACCTGCACTTGTGTGTGCTCAGACACGCACATGAGCTTATCCTGCTTTGATCCCATGGACCCTGTAAGCTCCCCAGGAGCCTTCCTGGGATCCAGCCCCCTCTTGGAGGGCATGTCCCATCCTGAGGGGCAGTGAGGGGCTGGGAAGTCTGCCCCCATCCCTGGCAGTGAGCTCCCGGCGTTCAGGGACCTCTAATTCATCAATAACCATTTACTGAAGGGTATGAGCAGAGACCTTGTCCCCACACAGCAACAAAATTAAGCATCGAGCCCTGCTTCACGCCAGGCACTGCTCTAAGTTCTTTAGCTTAGAGCTTAGAACTCACAGAGTGCTCTCAGTAAGCTTAGGAGGTAGGGACTACCATTACCCTCACGTTACTGAAGGGGAAACTGAGGCACAGAGATTCAGTGATGACAGTGGTGAATTCATTTGAGCCCTGTGAGCCTGACAACAGTGAAGGTTAAGAGACACCCCCCCCACATAACTCCCCTTAGCCACATAACTTAGTTAAGACTCATAGATATCTCCTGGTTTCCCTATGTCCCCCCGTTTCCAAACTCCATTCTTCACCGGATAAATGATTATCTGAACTGCTTGTCCCCATGGATCCGTCAGAACAAGGTGCTTATTAACCAAGCTACTTTCCTTCCTCCCTGGGCATCTGGCCCACCCTCAGTATGGGCCAGCTACAGCCCCCCCTAGAAATAGTATTGCCGTGGGGGAGAACTAGTCTACCTCCCCATCACCCATGTTCCCTCCCGCTTCCCCACACCTGGTTCCTCTTGCCTCATTCACTCCTTTCTATAAAAGAAAAGACTTTTTTTGCCCGCCTCTTGAGATGCCTGCAGAATGTACGGTCAGAGCTCTCCCTATTGCCAGAGCCCTCTCCCTCTCCGCCCGCTGAAATCGTCCCTTCCTCCCCCGCAACAATCGGTGTGAATAACACCTTTCGTTCCCTACAAAGTCTGGGGTTGCCGGGATTTATTTGGCAGCAACTTGCCCAATTTCACACGGCTAGAAACAGCAGAGCAGGGTTCAGACCCAGGCTTTCTGCTCCGAAGCTGGGCTCCAGATGCTCTACTAACTGGACCGTCGTGGCCCCTGCGCCCTCCACACCTCCGCAACCACGCGCAGACACACCGGCGGAACTCGCACCTCTGCCGCCCTTCTCGTGCACGGGGCTCACGCATGGGATCATCCTCACGCAGGCGTGCCTCCCCATGCGCACGTGTGCATGAGCTCATCCTCATGCAGGCGTGCCCCCCGATGCGCACGTGTGCATGTGCTCAGCCTCACACAGGCGTACCTCCCCCCATGCGCACGTGTGCATTCGCTCATCCTCACACAAGCGTGCCCCCCATGCGCACGTGTGCATGCGCTCATCCTCACACAAGCGTGCCCCCCATGCGCACGTGTGCATGCGCTCATCCTCACACAAGCGTGCCCCCCATGCGCACGTGTGCATGCGCTCAGCCTTACACAGGCGTACTGCCCTCCATGTGCGTACCTCCCCCCATGTGCACATGTGCATGCGCTCAGCCTCACACAGGTGTACCTCCCCCATGTGCACACGCACACACTCAACTCTCCCCCTCTCTCCCGCACAGCCGTGCTGGTCTTTGTGCCTGGAAAGGAAAGTGAGTCTGTGGTAAAGCTTGTAGCAGGTTTGGCTGTGGGCAGACGCACCCCGCATCCCTCCACTGCCTGTCGGGGTCTCCTGATCCTAAGCCCACGCACGTGCTCTCCCAGGGCGCCCGCCAGGCTGATGGCACTGCTACTCTCCACGGGGTGTGATTCAGGCCCCTGCAAACAGGGAGCGCAAGGGGGTGGAGGATCCAGTAGCTGGCTAATGGAGCTGGGGTAACGTGGGCCCCAGCACTCAGGATCTGGCTGGCCGGTGGAGAAGGAAGGCCTGAGCTGCACACATTGAGGCGGGTCTCCCTGTCCCTCCCATCTCAGCGGAAGCTCTGCCCCAGGGAGGAGGAGCCCAGGACCCTGCCCTTGCTTCTGGTTTCGAATCTTCGTCTGCTGCCTGCCAGCTGGATGGCCTTGGACGAGTTAACCTCTCTGAGCTTCAGTATTTTCATCTGTTACGTGAAGACAAAGAGGACAATTAAATAAGATGAGTTAACACTTACTATGTGCCAGACACTGGGTCAAGGTGATTAGATGGGTTAATTTATTTGTCCTCTCAGTAACCTGCCAGGTTAGATTTTAGGACAAACCATGTGAAATTGCCATTTTTTAAAAATTTTTTATTGTTATGTTAATCACCATATATTACATAATTTGTTTTGGTGTAGTGTTCCATGATTCATTGTTTGCTCATAACACCCAGTGCTCCACGCAGAACGTGCCCTCCTCAATACCCATCACCAGGCTAACCCATCCCCCCACCCTCCTCCCCTCCAGAAACCTCAGTTTGTTTTTCAGAGTCCATCATCTCTCCTGGTTCGTCTCCCCCTCTGACTTACTCCCCTTCATTCTTCCTCTCCTGCTATCTTCTTCTTTTTCTTTTTTCTTAAAATATGTTGCGTTGTTTCAGAAGTACAGATCTGTGATTCAACAGTCTTACACAATTCACAGCGCTCACCGTAGCACATACCCTCCCCAATGTCCATCACCCAGCCACCCCATCCCTCCCACCCCCGACCACTCCAGCAACCCTCAGTTTGTTCCTGAGATTAAGAATTCCTCATATCAGTGAGGTCATATGATACATGTCTTTCTCTGATTGACTTATGAAATTGCCATTTTTATAGGTCGAAAATAGTCAAATGCTGACGATGTATTTAGTATAGCCTGATATTAACATCCCTGTGTTACAGGTGAGGAGACAGAGACTCAGAGGGGGGACAAGACCTGCCCAAGACCACACTGCCATGGAGCAGCAGAGCTGGGATTTGGACCCAGGCCCACCTGGTTCCTCTGTTAAATGTCAATGCTGGGCCTTGGTGAGGAACAAACCAGCCCAGGGTAAGTGCTCAGCATGGCACCAGGCACACAGTAAGTGCTCAATAAATGCACTGTCTCTCTCCTTGTTCCTGGGGTGACTTCTCAGCTAAAATCTCACCAGTCTAGACGATTGACTCCCCCATTCCTACCCCAGCCCCTCCCTCTGACCTGTTACTCCAGTGCTGGGGTGAGATCAGGTGCTGGCCTCACCCACACTTGACCCTCGTCCTTCACCATCCTTTAAATGCTTTCTGGCAACGGCAGACCATCTTCTCTCAGGGAGTCTTCCTGGATGGGCACCTCCCTGCCAGGTGCACACTCCCCTTCTTCCTGGGCTCAGGTTCAACACCGAGTTCAACTGGTTCTGCATTCGCCCACAGAGGCCGTGTGCCTCCTGTGCTCAGCGGGGCTCTGGAGCCAGAGTGCCCCCTGAGATCACCAGCTAATGTCATGTGTGGGGCACTGGGCTAAGTGTTTTCTGTGTTCTCTAATTTTGTTCCCATAGCAACCCTTCGAGAGGGAATACTTTTATTCTATTCTATTTTGCAGTTGTTGAGACTGACGCTTTCAGAATTAAAGTGACTTTCAGGCTTGAGGTGAACCTGAGAATGGAGGGGGCTGTGACCTCTGCCCAGGGGAATGAAGGGGTACATCCTGACAGAGGTGATGTTCGGGGGGGGCTTGACAAGGGGCTGGCCTGTCAACAGGCAGGGGTAGGGAGGTGAGAAGAGAGGAGAAGACGAGCTAGGTGGAGGAGACCATGTGAGCAAGGCTTGAAGACTCGAGCAGCTCTGGGTGTTTTCAGAGAGAGGATGGAGGAGTGGGTGGTAAGCAGCGTGGGTGGTGGGGGCTGGTCACAGCGTGACCAGACAGTGAGACCCTGGGACTGAGATCAGGCAGAGGGAGGAAGGTTGCTGGGGTCGGGAAGGGAGTCATGTCCCAGGTAAGAAGTGGGTCCTGACCATCTAGGAGGTCACTTCCACCCAGAACACTCTGATATTCCACTGTGCTAAAAGTCTGCAGTTCTCACATACCTGAGCTAAATGAGTCTGCCATTTTCATGTTTGTTACTTTGAACAAGTAGTGTCCGAAGATTCCCTAATCCTGACATTTTAATGGTCCAAGGTCATGCGTTTCTTCCATCTGAGCTTCTACTAAAGCAAGAGCTTACAAGCTCGGAGGTTCTATAATTCACCCCTGCTGAAGAGCCCTTTGCTTCTCAGATCCTGTGATTTGCAGATTCTATGATTAATTTCAGGAAGATGCTAAGCATGTGGGTGGTGAAGGCAGGGACAAGGCTGGTGTTTAAGCATCAACCCCCTCCTTGAGTGTCAAGTTTCCAAGGGCTGGGTACAGAAGAGGAATCAGGAAATATTTACAGAATGAATGTTTGGGTGACAAAGGACAAGGCCAGCTTGGGGGTGGGGGCTGGGGTGGTTCTGGGCCAGGTGCAGGGCTCGCGTTGGCACAATTAGGAGGAAGGGGTCAAATGCATTTGTGGGAAGTCTGCAGGAGTTTGCAGATAAGGGTTGAGCATTTGAGCTCGTATCTGACGTTGGGACGACGTGGCATGCCGCGAAGTCAGATTTGCAGTCCAGCCCCCTGGCTGCTGTGAAGCCAGGATAAACCCCAAATGGGGGTGGACCAGCCTTTTTCATAGACAGCCAGCTAGTAAACATTTTAGGTGCTTCGGACCAAGATACGTATTGTTTTCTCTTAGCACAGATATAGCGTCATTGTATAAGTACAACACTTTGCCACTAAATTCAATAACAAAATAATACACGCACTCCCCTGTGCCTTAAGTGTGACATCTGACCATCAGCAGATGGAGAGATAAACATATTGTAGTAAATACATATGACGGAATATTATTCAGCCTTGAAAAGGAAGGGAATTCCGACATCTGCTACAACATGGATGGACCTCGAGGACATTCATTCAAGTGAAATAAGCCAGTCACAGAAGGACAAATACCATATGATTCCACTTCTACAAGGTCCCTAGAGTAGTCAAATCCATAGAGACAGAAAGGAGAATGGTGGGTGCCAGGGGCTTGGGGAGGAGGGCATGGGGAGTTAGTGTTTAATGGGTGCAGAGCTTCCATTTTGCAAGATGGAAAGTTCTAGAGATGGGTGGAGGTGGTTGCACAACAGTATGAACGTATTTAGTGCCACTGAACCGTACACTTTGAAAAGGGTTAAGAGAGTTAAATTTTTGTGGGGTGTATTTTACCACAAAAAAAAAAAAAACTGCGACATTCAAAGTCTACTTTTTTCCATGTTTTGACATGATCGGAATGCACCGGTTTAAAAAAACAAAAAGAATATCCTGTGGTGATCTGCACACTGTCACCTTAGCTGTGTCACTGTGATTTGTTGCGCCCTGAGCGGCCACGCATGGTGAAGAGAGCGATGACTCTGGAACTACTCAGCTCAGCGGCTGGGGGCGAGATCACCATGGACAGTGTGTAGCGAACAGGCACCCTTGTGTTCCCCTGAAACTTTATTTATGGACATGGAAACACAAAATTTCATTTAGTTTTCATGTGTCATGGAATATTCTTCTTTTGATTCCGCCCCCCCGCCCCAGAATCAATGTTAAAAATTGTTAAAATCATTCTTTGCTCGTGGGCTGTAGGGAAATCAGCCATGGGCTGGATTTGATTTGTGAGTTGTACTTGGTCAGCCTCTGGTCTAAAACATCAAGGTTTCTCGATAATTTGGCCAATGGCTTCCGTGGAGGATTGGTAATATGGCGGACTGACTTTTGGTCTGTTTGCTCTCAGTCCGTCGTTCTGCCTCCACGGGCAGGGAAGAATTCAGCCTGCTTGGGCGCCACTTTGCTTGACAGCCCTTTCTCGGAAGAGAGAGACTCCTGGTGCTCTAAACATCTGGCTAGGATACTGTGGTCCAGGTCAGCTCCCTGGGGGCGAAACTCAGGGGATCAGGGGCAGGACAGGGTTTCAAGGCTGTGTCCCAGAGAGGAGCCCCTCCACTGTTATGCTCTTGGATATTGGGGGCAGAAGGTTCATTGGTGCCCTCCACCAATGTGGTAGCTTTGGGTCTCTTGGTTCCAATCCCAGTTACCTCCTCTGTGAAATGGGGTAAGGGGGGATGTCCACTGTGGGTGGTACTATCTTCATCGTTCAAGCAGAGAACCTTCTATGTGGAGGTCAAGATGTGCACTGAGCGAGCAGCAGGTACCAGGTGGGTCTGAACGTAGCTAAGGACTGGGGTGGGGCAGATTGGAGGGGCCTGGAGCCCTCACTGCCCAGATAGCTCCTACCTACATCACCAAAGACCTGGACTCCACCATCAGTGACACGATGCCCCCAATTGTGGCATGTTTCCTAACTCTGCAAGTTCTGCCATGTCCATGAATTATGACATGATTGCTACTTATATTATTGTCTACTTGAATAATTATTTACTTGATCTGTTGTCATTAACTCACTTTTTCAACATAAACTTAAGAAGGACAGTTTATATCAACATCGTAAGTGGAAAACCAGCATGGCTTACCCTCAGTAGATGCCTATAAAATACATCTAAGGAAAGTGAAATCATTTTTATTAAGGCCAAGCCAGAGACATTAGCTTGGCATAGGTTTGGAGAGCCTGTGACCTGATCTCTTCTTGCCTGAGAGGGAGGTGGGCAAGTGTTAAAGGCAAGACTAGCACCCACCTGAGATTCTCTCCTTGAGATGACCAGAAGGAACAAAGAGAATTCTAAAAGGAATTACTTGCTTCAGGGGAATTCAGTGCTACTTAATGCTGTGTTCATTTCCCTGCACCTCCTGAAAAGCATCTGGGGGACCACTAGTGGCATTTTTGATACATCGGGGAACAAGAGAGTAAATCACTGGCCTGCCTTAATGTGTTGGTTACTCCAGGGCTTGGTCACTCGGAGAGCATTATCAGAACGGGACACTTCAGGGTAAATGGTTCTGTTGGCTCCTTCCCCATGGCTGCTGGTTGGATGAAGGGAGGAGGAGAGATGGGTGGTAGCAGGAACAGGTTAGAGGGGAGTCACTGGGTAGGAGGGCTGGAGAAAGGGCTCAAAGGAAGGGGGGCAATGCATCGGTAAAGAAACCCTGAGTTTGGGGGGTCTGCTGCTTTTACAGCAAGAAGAAGGAAGCCAGCTTTGTCCTAGGGGATGCTACCCCCTCTTCCCTCCAGTTGCTTGCTGCAAACAGGAACCTGAGACATGGCCTGAGTAAGGAGCAGTCAGGATGCTGCAGTTTTGGCAGAACCAGCAAGAAAGGCACAGAGACGCTTAGGGCTCGCGACCAGCTGCCTCTCCTAAGAGTGACATGGGTGGGTGTAGATCTCCCTGGGGATGGGAGGAGGGAAGAGGCTTTTTCCACAAGGGAGCGCTCCATCTTGCTCTTGAGCATTTCAAGTCTGCTTTCCAGGGTGACTTTCACTCCCCATGCCCTTCAGGATACAGCCAATCATCCTTATCAAAACACACTTGTTCCTTCAGTTGATGAAGGACTGAGGACCTGCTATCTGCTGGGCACTGCACTGACCCTGGAGATGCACCTGCTCCGTGCTCGCCATTGTGTGTAAGGGTCTGAGATCTTACCCTCCCTTTAAGCTAATATGCCACCTGTTAGTTTCATGGACACTGGCAGAAGACCTGAGACCCCTACCTTGTGCTGGACCCTGGGATTTGGGGATACAAATGAGCAGATTCTGGCCGCAAGGAGCTCTCAGTGGGGACACCACTAATACAGGTTTCAACTCAGTACCCGCTAGAGCAGGAAGTACCGTGGGAGGAGCAACAGCTGGGAATTGGGGAAGGCTTCCCAGAGGAGGTGGTGTTTGAACTGGGTCCTGAAGGGCAAGCAGGAGTTTGCCGGGCAGAGGATAGAGAAGGGTGTTCCTGGCACGGGGGTGGGGTGTGCAGTCTGGAGATGTGAGCAGTCCAGAATGTTCCAAAGAATGGGTCTCGCACATTGGCCTTGGATCCAGAATCCTCCTCATTTAGCCACTTTATTACTCAGCTATAGCACCTGTGGGGCAGGAGAGACCCGCCCCCCCCCCCCACAGCGGAGAGGGTTGGAAGACCCCGACCTTGAGGATGCCTGAGTTCTGCCCAGCACAGCGTGAACGGTTACCAGGGAGGGGCCGGAGGAAGGAGAAGTGGGTAGGGAACACTTCCCAGAAGGAGTGAGTCATTTTATTTTAAGAACTATTTTAAAAATTATTATTGCATAGACAATGCATGTTTTCTGTAAAAAAAAATAATCAAACAATACTGAATTATATAAGGTAAAAAAAAAGTGAAAGCTTGTCTCTCCCATAGTCCTTTTTCCCAGAGGTAACCACTTTTAGCCATTCGATGTGGATCTTTCTAGAACATCCCTAACATATATAACCATATTGTATGAAATTTTTCCAACAAAAATGGGATCATACTAATATATATCTTATTCTGCCACATGCTTTTATGCACAATCATTATTTATTTGCTCAACAAATATTTATTGAATATCGACTGTATTCCAGGCAGTGTTAGTCCACTCTGGAATGAAAGCAAAGATCAGGTCAGGGAAGGTCATTGCTCAGGTTGAGCTTACTTTATACAAAGAGATGAATGATAAACAAGCAAACAAATGTATAAATAATTACAGGGTATTAGAAGTGCTGTAAAGGAAATAAGCACGATGCTGTCACAGAGAAAATAGAAGAGACCTATTTACTAGGGTGGTCAGGGAAGGCTCCTTGGAGGAGGTGACATTTGAAGTGAGGCTCAAAGGAGGAGCAGGTAGAAAGCAACTGAAAAGCCAGGAAACCAGCTTTAGGCAGATGGAAAAGAAGCACAAAAGTGTATGCCGAAGTGCATCACCTGAGTCTAACCACCAGGAAGCATCAGATAAAACCGAGGGACAACGTATGAAAAATTTCAAGAATGTCATTGTCATGAAATGCAAAGCAAGTCTGAGGAGCTGTTTCAGCTGAACGGGACCTAAGGAGACATGATGACCGGATGCAACAGATGATCTTGGATTTTGTTTTGCTGAAACGGACATTATTTTGACAGTTGGTGAAATCCCAGTAAGATACATGGATTAGGTAAAAAGCCTCGCGTCAGTGTTAGCTTCCTGATTTTGATAATTGTACTGTGCTTAAGTAAGAGAACTCCGCACTTTTAGGAAACATGTAAACAAATACGTATTTGTGGTAAAAGGACATCATGCCTGTAGCTTACTATGAAGCAGCTTGGGGAAAAGTATATATATAATATCTATAAAATACGAATATATAGGACACCTGGGTGACTCAGCTGTTAAGCATCTGCCTTCGGCTCAGGTCATGATCCCAGGGTCCTGGGATCGAGTCCCACATCGGGCTCCCTGCTCAGTGAGGAGCCTGCTTCTCCCTCTCCCTCTGCTGCTCCCCCTGCTTGTGCTCTCTCTCTCTGACAAATAAATAAAAATCTTTAAAAGAAAAATCCGAATATATATAGAGGGGGAACATTAATGTAGTAAGATGTTAATATTCGGGGAATCTAATTGATCTAGATGGAGCGTGTCTGGAAATTCTTTGTATTATTTTGACAATTTTTCTGTAAATCAGAAATTATGTCGATAAGAGAGCTTCGGACAAAGTATAGGGTTGATCATTCTATTCCATTTTATCTATATATTGAGAGATAGTGAGAAGTTCTCTTCCAAAAAAATGACCATACCCTTTATCTTTCTCACCACTGGTCCCCCCATACCCACGCCAACAGTGAGCATTAGTAATCTTTTGAATCTCTGACATTGTGATAGATTAAAGATATATCTCATCTGTTTTACTGGGCACCTCTTATACTTGGGGCTGAGCACCTTTTTCTTTGTGGGCTGCCCATTTTCCTTCTGTGTAAGTAGGGAAGCGAAGGGGGTCCGTGACCAGACCCTGGGGCCCTTTGGAGGAGGAAGAGAGAAGTTGAAGGAAGCCCAGAGAGCATGGTGTTGAGAAAGCCGGGGAAACAAAGTGCTTCTGGAAGGAGGGAGGCCAGCCATGTCCAAGGCTGCTGAGAGGGCCAATAATATGAGGACAGAGGAGCGGCCCCTGGGGTTGGTGGCCTGGAGGCCATAGTCTCAGTGACATGTTGGGATGGAAGCCTAATCACAGCGGGTAGAGGGGAGAATGGGAGGCGGTGTTTTGGAGAGGCAGACCATCCCCGCTCTTTCAGGAATATTGCTATAGCAAGGGGAGTGGAGAAATGGGGCAGGAGCAGGGGGGGAGGTAGAAGGAGGGTGACACTCCTTGTGTTTGCTCACGGGGACATTCCCGTCCTGTGGTGGCGCGGCAGTGGGCAGAGACAGCAGGAGTAACGTGCATCAAAAGAGAGAGGATGTTACACTCTCCTTTGGTGACCTCCTCCAGTCCCATGGCGTAAACCTTAGCCAGACACCAGTGACTCCCGGTGGTAGCCCCTTTCTTCACCCTAACTGCTTGCCTGGGCTCCAGTTGTGGCCATACACCTGCCTGATTGATATCTGTCCACAGACGGCCGAGTGGGTACTCAAGCCCAACTTGGCCAAAGAACTCATGACTTTGGGGCGCCTGGGTGGCTCAGTCGGTTAAGCATCTGACTCTTGATTTTGGCTCAGGTCATGATCTCAGGGTTGTGGAATCGAGCCTTAGGTCAGGCTCTGCCCTCGGGGGGGAGTCTGCTTGGGATTCTCTCTCCCTCTGCCCCCTCCCCCTGCTCACTCTTGCTCCCTCTGTCTTTCTAAAAACAAAACAAAACAAAAACAAAAAACTTCTAGGGTGCCCAGCTGGCTCAGCTGGTGGATGGTAGAGCGTGTGACTCTTGGTCTTGGGGTGGTGGGTTCGAGCCCCACATTGGGTATAGAGATTGCTTAAAAAACTAGAATCTTAAGAGAAACAAACTTCTGTCTGAACCAGCTTCTGCTCCCACCTTCTGCCCTTTTTTCCCTTCTAAGAAAAAGTACCACCATCTACCCCGTGGCCACAGTTTCCTTGACCCCTCTTTCCCCTGCATCCCCAAGGCCAGTTCCTTATTAGCAAATCCTGTCAATTACTCCCCACCCGCGCTGCATTCTTACACCTCCCCTGCCCCCAGTGCCTCCACCTCCTTCTGAGAGTCTTCATCAGTCCTCCCCTGCAGCGTGGGCACCTCCTGACTGGACTCCCGGCCCCCACCCTGGCCCCACTCTTGCCAGCTCTCCACACAGCAGCCAATGTGATCTTTTAAAAAGGCAACCAGATCACAACACTTTCCTGCCTAAAACCTTCCGATGGCTTCCCACGGTACTCAGACCTCAACTCTTTCTGGAACAGCCCACCTACAGTAGTTCTGCCACCTCGATCCTATCATCCTGTCTTGCTTTGCTGCATAGTCCTTCTCCCTGCCTGCTGTATGAGGTATGTATGTTTGTTTGTTCATTATTTTTTTATTTTTTTAAATATTTTATTTATTTATTTGAGAGAGAGATTGAGAGAGAGAGAGCACATGAGAGGGGGGGAAGGTCAGAGGGAGAAGCAGACTCCCCGCTGAGCAGGGAGCCCGACGCGGGACTCGATCCCGGGACTCCAGGATCATGACCTGAGCCGAAGGCAGTCGCTTAACCAACTGAGCCAGCCAGGCGCCCTGTTTGTTCATTATTGCTTGTCTCGAGACCTCACTAGATCATTCCAAGAGTGGGGGACCTTGTCTTGTTCACCCCGTACCTCCCATGTCTACCACAGTGCCTGACATACAGTAGTTGCTCAATGAATAATTGTTGAATTGATTTGAAATTATGTGGTTTGCCTCTTCGTGACTTTTACTGTTTTTCTACTGAGTTGTTATTTATTTGTAAGAGCTATTTGCTTATTAAGGATATTAGCACTCTGTCTTTTGATTTCTTAGAAGGTGTTTGCTGAAAATGGTGCAAACTTTTGACTATGGTAGCATGAGCTCTAACTACTTGGATTAACTGCTCCAGCCTCAGAATATACAGAGGGAAAAAAAAAAAAAACCCACTAATGGACACTTAGAGTTTGCCAACTCACATGCAGAATCAAAGGGAGGGACCACTTCCCCTCCTCGGAATGCTGAGGAGCTTGGACTCCCAGATCCTTGCCCTGACTTAGCTAGTGGCACGAGCAGGTGACTTTTTGGCATGTCTCTTTGCCTGAGCTGAGTCACTCGCAAATTGGGGATAATGATGTTTGTTCCTGGCTCATCAGCTTGGGGGTGTTTTAAACTTTTCAGGTAGAAGGGTTTGGTGTTGGATCAACAGGTCCACAAATATTGAGTGAGTTCCCTCCGCCATGGCCCTGATAGATTAAGACATCATCTGCCTTCGAGGATCTTAACGTCCACACAGGGAGAGAGACGAGTACGCAAATCAGTCTAGTGGCTATGGGAAATGTGTGTGTGTGTGTGTGTGTGTGTGTGTGTGTGTGTGTGTGTGTGTGTGTGTGAAGAGCCACAGATATCATACCCACGAAGTGGGTGGCTGCCTAGAGGGAGGGCAAGAAAGGCTTCCCAAAGGAAAGGACATCTGAAAGGGTCGAGGGAATAAATAGAAGTTTGTCAGACAGACAACTGGCAGGGCGGAGAGAGGGACGTGCAGGTGCAGGGGCTTGGAGGCTCACCACAACACAGTGGAGATGGGGACACTGCCATCTGTAGGATTCCTTTCCGGCTGACCCAACACTTCCTCTGCTTCTTGCCCGACTTTGGCCTGAGCCAAGGGGTTCTTGGCAGAGAGGTGGCTGACGCGTGACTGCAGGAGTGCCCAGCCTCCTTGGGGAGGGCTGGGAAGCAGTCCTGTTAGGAGGCGCTGCTTGGGGGGAGCAGGTCTTTAGGGGGCTTGTCAAATCTCCTTTCTCCGCACCACAGGGAAAGAGACAGAAGGAGGCTCTGCCCTATGGCTCTCTCGCTTGGTCCAGCAGTCTCACCTCTCCTAGGGGAGGATCCTTTCCGGGAGCAGAGAAGCCACAGGGATGGGGACTCTGGGAGGAACTGGAAGATATTGAGCTGAAAGGCAGAGCTGGGGAGAGTCGGAGCTACCTTAGTCCAGGGAGGGCAAAGTATTTCATCTTTCCTGGGACCTCTAACCTTGGTGCTTGGAGGCCGCTGGGAGTGATGGAGTTGAGGCTGAAATGTGTTTCAGCAGGAAAGTGCACTGTAATCAATTAGCAATGTCTGCTGTGGATGCTGAAGGGCAGAGAAGGGGCTGGGATGCTGTATTTCTTGCCATCTCTGATCTAGTCAAATGCTCCCCTTTTACAGTTGGGGAGACTGAGGAACAGAGAGTGGACGTATCTTATTTGTTGTTCTATCTCCAGTCCCAGGACAATATCTGTCACAGAGTGTCAGCAAAAGTCTGTGGAACTGGCTTGCATGAGACCAATAAACCAGTCCTCGAGCCTCAGTTTTGTGTTCTATTAAAACTGGACAAGTGGCCGTTTGGTGCATGGAATCTTGCACATTCCCTGGGAGTTTTTCTGCAAAGGGACAGGCGCCAGAAGAGGAACGGGAGTGGTGCCTTCTCCTGGCAGCTGTGGGCTGACCAGGCTGCAGGAGAACTGACTTTGCCCTTTTCAAAAAGATCAATTCAAAAATATTAAATATAACAGTAGAATCATGGAACCTCAACAACCTCTGAAAGCCCCCAACAGCCTTTTATTCTAGTTCAGCAGGGGGAAAAAAAAAGCACAGACCTGGGCTCAAACATCAGCTCTCTTTCTAGCTGTGTGACCTTGGGAAAGTGACCTAACCTCTCTGATTCCATTCAGTTTCCTTATCTGTAAAAGAAGAGTAATATAATCTCCAGCTCAAAGGTTTAAGTGAAATATGCAAGCAAATTGCCAGCCAGGTGCTTGACACTGAAAATAAGAGTCTCCATTTTACAAAGTGGAAGAAAAAAAAATGAAAGAAAACCCAGCAAATTCAGGTTCCAAAGACACTAGTGTCCATATTTCTAGAAAATATTCATATAAAATAAGCACATTAACTGGTCTTCCACATCTTCCAGAATATGCCATCCCTCCACTTCTCCCGCTAAGTCTCCAGGCCTCGGTCTTGTCTTTTTCACCCGCTCAGTGTGGAGTTCTGGAATGACCCCAAAGACCCCAGGTTCACTCAGCACCTACTGTGTGCAACGGCCCGGCCTAAGCGCTAGGGCCCCAGTTTAGTGTAGATGGGAACAGGTGACGACAGTCGGCGACCAGGGAAGCCCAGCTCTGCTGGCCCCGACCAAGTTCCTTCCTGCTGGGCCTCAGTTTCCCCATCTGTGACACGGAGATATGGGCGTGACCAGAGGAACTGCGGGGGTGCACCCTGCTCTAGCCTACGGTGTGGGGCAGGGGAGTGGTTGGCTGTTGCTGTTCGGGGTCTGGGGGTGGGAAAGGGCGAACCGCGTGGCGCGCGCAGGGCGAGAGAGGAGCTCCCGGCGGGGCCCTGACCTGTCACCGCCCGGCCCGGCCCGGCCCGGCCCGGGAGCGAGCCCGCAGCGAGGGTTTAGCGAGGCATTAGCTGGGGATTAGGGCGGATGGCCAGCTCTTTGGTGACTAAACAGCGGGTTCGCAGCCCGAGCCGCCGCCCTAGGCGCTGGGGCTCCCAGGGACGGGCCGCGCCCACCTCCAATCACGGGCTCCGTCTCACCCGGCCGCCGGGGCGCTGGAGCAACGCCGGAGCCCATTGGCTGGCGGCGGCCCTCCGCCAAGCTTTTGAGCAAGCCCCCCCCCCATCTGCCTAGGTCGGCTGGGGGAGAGCTGTTGACTCTCGGCTCAGACCCCCAGTCCCGCCCAGCCTTGCACCTCGCGGAAATCTGTGCTTCCCAAAGTCTTGCGCCCCAAAGGGAGCCCCCCCTTTTCGGTGGTCCCAGGCCTCCTTCCGTTTCGTGGCAGCCGGGTGTACTGACGCTGTCGTGGGCCCTGGGTTCAAATGCCACCCTTGCCTTTTGCCTGTTGCATGACCTTGACAAGTTAAGCTCTCCAAGCTCCAGTTTCCTTACGGCATGTGGTTAAACTCATTATTATTAAAAACAACAGCGAGCACTTATTAAGAGGCCGTATAGAGCGTGGAAGCTGCTAGCGTGGTCCGTGGACCAGCAGGATGGCATATCCTGCCAGCTTGGTAGAAATGCAGCGGCTGGACCTGCAGCCAGACCTGCTGAGCCCGACTGCATTAAAAAAAAAAAAAAAAGATTTGTTTTATTTATTTATTTGAGAGAGTGAGAGAGAAAGAGTGAGTGTGGGTGGGGGGGGCGAGGGGCAGAGGGAGAGACTCTCAAGCAGACTCTGAGTTGAGTGAGGAGCCCAAGGTAGACCAATCCTCGACCCCAGGATCTGAGCTGAAATCAAGAATCAGAGGCTCAGCCTACTGAGCCACCCAGGAGCCCCCAGCCTGCATTTTAACAAGACCCGAAGGAGATTCCCGGCGCTGTGAATAGTAACCTTCCCCGGGGAGCTCGCAGAGCCAAGACCTGCCGGCAGACCTGTCTGCCTCTTACCACCTGCTAAGTTTGGGCAGGTTATTCTGGGGCGCAGTTTCCTCCTCTGTAGAGAATAATAGTGTGCGTTTAGAGAGTGGTCCCGAGGATTAAACAACTGAAAAATGAACCCTCCCCCTCCCCCCAAAAACCACCCCACAACAGAACAGTGCCTAGTACAGAGAAAGACTCCATCGAGGACAGTGCAACATAAAGGGGTCTCACATCTGGCCTTTACTTCTCCTCTTTCCCAGAAAGCAGCCCCCAGCCCTAGTGTCTGCCCTCCTCCCTCCTTCCAGAGACCCCTGTCTCCCTCTCTCCGTGTCCCCCAGCAGGGAAAGGACATGTGCCCTCCGATTTCCACCACTCTTAGGGCTTTACACACAAGAGGTCATTAATACGCTGACCCGCCCTTGTTGCTCTGTGTGCGTGTGTGTGTGTGTGGGGGGGGGAACGGAAGGGGGCTTAAAGGGAATTTAATGATAGCCTTTATTAAGTACTTGCTAGGTTTCTAATCCTTGCTACATACTTTACGTGGTTATTCATTTAGTGCTCAATAAACAGCTCTGAGTGAGGTTGGCACTCTTATTATGCCCATTTTTCTGATGAGGAAGTGAAGGCTCAGGGAGATGAACTCACTGGTTCCAGTTCCCATCGCTGGCAGGTGGCTGACCTGGGATTTGGCTTTATCTTTCTGCCCTGCTGTGTGACCCTGTCCTCTTTATTAAGTCTCTGGGGACAAAGAGCAGTGAAAGAACTGGGAGAAGGGGAGTCTAACCTGGGTCTGGACTGAAGCGGGGTCAGAGGTTCTCCTTTGCCTGCTTCCTGGAGAGAGTATTAGCCCTGGTGTGGGGTGGAAGGAGAGAGGGAGGGGAGGAGGAGAGGGAAAGAACACGCCTATGAATGGGAGCTAGCTCTTTCTAGAACTCTTCCCCATTTTCCAGATGGGGTGAGCGAGGCCAGCTGCCTTTCTGGGAGTCCCACGGTCAGAAGCTGAGCCTCCAAGTGCCCGTTTCCCTCCCCCAACACTCCGGCTGCACCCAGCCTCTAGGCCAGAACTTAGGCCCTGCCCCTGTTTCTTCCGGCCCCTCCCAAGACTCTCCCTTAATCCTTTCTGCTTTGGCCTGACCAGGTGAGGTGGTTCAAGATCAAAGGTCCACAGGAGAGCTTAGGGTGGTGTTTGGCCAACATGCCTCACTCAGGTGGAGAGACAAGCTTCCCAGCAGAGGGTGAGCCCCCTTGCCCTGCGCGCTAGAGAGGAGGGAGACCCCATGTAAGTCTGGCTTCGAACACTGGACTTTGTGATTTTAGGGCTGGGCCCTCAACCTCAAGTTCTCCCAGAATTCCAGGGAGGTTGTTGCTGTCACCTATTTCCCCAATGGGGAAACGGAGGCTCAGCATCTGTATTTGTTTTCTATGGCTACTGTAACAAACTGCCACAAAGTTGGTGGCGGAGCCATACACATTTATTATTCTATAGTTCTGGAGGTCAGAATTCCGACTGAGTCTCACTGGGCTAAAATCAGTGTCAACAGGGCTGCATGCCTGAAGCTCTAAAAAAGAATCATTTCCCTGCTTTTTCTAGTTTCCATTCATTGGTGCATAGCCCCCTTCCTCCAGCTGCAAAGTCAGCAGGGTTGCATCTCTCTACGCCTCCCAACTGCAGCCAAGAAAGGTTCTCTCCTAAGGATTCTTGTGATTAGATTGGCCCACCTGGATAACCCAGGGTTATCTCCTTATCTCAAAATCCTCAATTTGAGGGCGCCTGGGTGGCTCAGTTGGTTAAGCGACTGCCTTCGGCTCAGGTCATGATCCCAGGGTCCTGGGATCGAGCCCCGCATCGGGCTCCCTCCTCAGCGAGGAGCCTGCTTCTCCCTCTGACCCTCTCCCCTCTCGTGCTGTTTCTCACTCTCTCTCTCAAATAAATAAATAAATAAAATCTTAAAAAAAAAATCCTTAATTTGAATCCTGTCTGCAAAGTCCCTTCTGCCTTTTTCCTGAGTTCCAGGGATTAGGGTGTGGACCTGTTTGGGGTGGGGGGCATTATTTTGCCTGGAACAGAGGGGTTAAGTGATCTGTCCAAAGCCACACAGCCCAGGAGTGGCAGCACTAGGATTTGAGCCCCAAAACCTCAAGCCCCAAATCCTGGTGACCTCTCCTACCATACTCTTCTGCTGCTCTTGTTCTAACTTCTGTTGACTGGGTGAAGGTTTACTCAGAGATTTCAGGAGACTTCTAAATTAATAAATCACTTTATAAATGAAGATGTCTCAGTAGACTGGTGCTCAGTAGATACCATTAGTTGGAGGACAGAAATGCCAAAGGCAGGATGGAGGAATTGGACCCCCCCCGCCCCCAGTGTCACTGCTGTCCTTGAAGAGTCAGGATCCACTGTGGGTGCTTTGGCTCTGCCTCCATGCTTATCCAGCTGCCTGTAGGACTTCACCCTAGATTTGCATCTTGGAGTATAACCATGAGATTTCATTTAGCAAAAACTGTGGAGAGAAGTGGCAATACGGATGGAGCTGGAAGATGAGTGGCCGTGTCCCCTTTCCCACTCTCCTACCATCTATGTTAATAACAAGTGGGGTCATAAGAGCCCTATGAAAACAGTGTATTTATTGTGGGGATATTCCTAAAACTGTTTATATTTGTTAGGATATTTTTCAGCAGCTACAATTGGTTTGTAGAAAACCCAACTCAGTTAATAAAGGGAATTTATTGGCTCATGATACTAAAAGACCAGAAGTAGATTAACTAACCTTCAAGTATAGCTTGATCCAGCAGCTCATACATGCTCAGTTCTGTAGCTGTGTTCTCAGGTGGATTCTCCCCTGTGTTCCCAAGATGGCTCAAGAAGTTTCTGGGACTCTGTGTCTCTAGATTTAAATTCAGTAGTAGAAAAAAGTTCTGGAATGGATTTGTTGACCCCAGTTGACCTGTCTTGGGTCATCTGTCCATCTCCCAGTCAATAACTATGGTCAGAAAGATGGAACATGTTGATAGACTTGGACACCTGCCTATGAAGCTGGAGGCGGGTTTCTCTTAAAGCACCAGATTGGCAAATTTGGGGTTCCAATAGGAAGGGAAAATGGATGTTGGGGAATCTATGGTATGGCCCTTCCAATCACTATTGTGTCCTCTTTGTGAGGACACATCCCTTTGCTCTTTCACAGTAATGGGCACATTTGTACCTATGGATGCCATGACTCTTTTTTTTTTTTTTTTTTTGAGAGAGAGAGAGAGAAGGAGAGAGGTGCAGAAGGAGAGGAAGAGAGAGAATCTTAAGCAGGCTCCATGCCCAGCATGGAGCCCAACATGAGGCTCAATCTCACAACACTGAGATCACAACCTGAGCTGAAATCAGGTGTCAGATGCTTAATTGACTGAGCCACCCAGGTGCCCTTGGATACCATGACTCTTCTATGTGTGTGGGTTGGGAGGGTGGGGTTCAAATCAGAAAGAAATTGAGAAGAGAAAATGATGGTCAAATAGGAGAGAGCCAGGGAGAATTAGCACATGGAAATTAATGTCACAAGCTCATACTTTGTCCCAGCCTCTGTGGGCCTCAGTTTCCTCATCTATAAAATGGGGATATTAATCCCAGCATCATGAAATTAAGTGAGAGGTGGTTTGTAAAAGCATGTAATTGGAAAGGGGTGGCCATCCAGTCATTCAGCAATCATTTATTAAGCACCTGTATGTGCCAGGTGCCTTGCTGGGGAGCTAATGATGGGCAAACCAGATGTGGTCCCTAACCCAAAGGGCCCAGAGTTTTCCAAGTGTAAGAAGTTGTTGTTACCATTATTTAAAGATGCTAATGTCAGAGGGGTCTCCCCAAAGAGCTACGGGTGGGTAGGGACTTTCCCAAGGCCACAGAGTGGTGGAGCTGGGACTTGAACGTGGAGCCTCCAGCCTTCTCCAATATGACCCCGGGCCTCTCCCTCCCCACAGTAGCTACCTTCTGGTTAATGGGCCAGACTTCCTTCTGGTGCATTTCAGAGTCACGTTTGATGTTGCTCAGCCTGGCTCCAGGAGCTTACAGGCCCTCCTCAAATTACCGCTGGTAATTGGGGTGGAGAATTAATCACAGCTTTGAGGTTCCACTTTCCCCTCCGGCAGCCCTGCACTTCTGCCCAGAGAGGGAGGTGGAGTGCCAGCATCGGGTAATGATTTTTGTGTTCTGGGATGAAACCACCGGGAGGAGGTCAGGCCAGCTCTGCTCAGTGGGTACATATGTGTGTGGGCACATTCGGACATGCATTGTGTGTGTGTGTGTGTGTGTGTGCGCGCACACATGCGCACCAGGGGGTCTGTGAGTGTCAGAAGTATCACTGGGCAGGATTGGGGCCTCCCCACAGGAGACCTTGTTCCACTCGTCCCTAGCTGGGTCACCGGGGCCAAGTTACTTTTCCCCAGCTGGCCTCAGTTTCCTTAACCGTAAAATGGGAGTGATCTTCGCCGTGGTCCTTGTCTTCCTTAGGAGATCTTTGTGAAAACACATAAGACCATGAGGCCAAAACTGGCTGGGAGAAAGGGAAGGACGCCCCATAAGGATGCAGACTGCTTCTGTTCAAGTCCCAGCTCCCCTCTTTATTAGCTGCATGCCTTTGACTTTACCTCTCTTGGCCTGCTTCCTCATCTGCAAAATGGGGACAATATTGGGAGCGACCAAAGTTCATCACAGGTAAGACTTCCATCAATTGCCCAACACCAGTATTTTATGTCCCCTAAGTAAAGAACGAAGGTGACCAGCCAGGACACAGTGCTTCCTTACACGAGGTTATAATTTATTCTTACTGGAAGTGCTCTTTTAGCTAACACTTTTTATCATAAGTCAGTCTTGTGGATACATTGCAAGGAAAATATAAATGAAATTTGAGTGAATTGGTTAAGATTTTCCTCAAGCATCTTCATATTCAGAGTCCAGCTTTTCGGAATCACTTTTCAACTCAGACTTGCCAGGGAACAGGTTTTCCCAAGATTTTGTCCTCCGTGTCAGCAGGAGTGTGCACGAGGGTCTGGCAGCCTCTTTAAGAGAGAGCTTGTCCTGCAGTGTACTTCCTTTCAACCCCCTGACCTTCCTGCATTCCGGGGAGCCCTTTGCCCTCAAACTGTGCCACTGTAAGAGGCAGAGAGATTGAGAGGAAAGGTGACAGGTTGCAGCCCCTCCACCACCCTGACCGACAGGGGTTCGGAGGGCACGCAGACTACAGAAGTTTGGGGACCTGAGAACAGGCAGGACATGAGTTGGGAAACAGTGATCAGGGGAGGGCTTCCAGGCAGCACCCCGAGTTCTCTGACCTCAGACGGGTTGCAGAGCAGTTGTCACTTCTAAGGAAGGTGTGCAGTGACACTGGGGTCATGACAAGGTGACCCTGGCCCAGGGCAACCGAGACCTCACAGCTGGAGACCAGGCAGGGATGCAGACTTGTCAGGATGGTCAGGAGCCACATGGCATGACGTCCACCTCTGATTCTACCCATGTGCCGGATGGCCCCAGCTCTGGTCAGCAATATTATAATGCTATATTTAAGTTATTTTTTATTTTTTTATTTCAAAGGTTTTATTTATTTATTTGACAGAGAGAGACACAGCGAGAGAGGGAACACAAGCAGGGGGGGTGGGAGAGGGAGAAGCAGACTTCCTGCCGAGCAGGGACCCCGATGCGGGGCTTGATCCCAGGACCCTGGGATCATGACCTGAGCTGAAGGCATACACTTAACGACTGAGCCACCCAGGCGCCCCTATTTAAGTTATTTTTTTTTTAATTTTATTTATTTGAGGGAGAGAGCAAGAGAGAGCATAAGAGAGAGCACGAGTGGGGGCGGGGCAGAGGGACAGGGAGAGGCAGGCTCCCCGCTGAGCAGGGAGCCTGACATGGGGCTTGATCTCAGGACCCCGGGATCATGACCTGAGCTGAAGGCAGACACTCAGCTGACTGAGCCACCTTGGTGCCCCTATAATGCTATATTTATTAACTGGAATTTAAATGCTACTGAATAAAGAGGAAGGGGCTAGGAATGGGGAGGAAGAACCCCAAATTGATGGAACTCACCCTGATTTGCTCAAAGCAGATAAATCCTAATTGGCTGAAATTGATCTGAAATGACCAATGTTACCCTAAAGGCTGGTTTAGGCTTCCACTAGCAGGGAACAAGGAGCTTGAGACATAAACTACACTCAGTTGCAGAAAAACAAAATGTTTTTTGTGTATGAGAGTTTGTGTCCTGGGAAATCCACACTCATTGCATATTCAAACCCACATGCCTACATATGCATATGAGTGTTCATGACTATATTGATATAGGCAGGAAAAAGATTCAAAGGAGAGACATCCAAGGTTGTTACAGGTTTCTTCGCTGGGGCAGGACATGCACAGTCTAGGACTGATGTGGGGGCTGACTTGATATTTTAGGTCCCAGGCTCTTTTGACTTGTTGCTCCGCCCTCCTCAATATTTGGCTTCCACCTTATGATCTGATCTGGCTGCCCAGATCCTTCCCTCACATCTGCATTCTATCCGGTGGGAAAGACCGGATAGGGAAGACAGATTCCTTTCTTTCTTCTCCTTTTAAGGGTACCATCCAAACGTTGCACGCATCGCTTCCTGTCACATGACTTGGACATACCCTGGTCACATGGTCATGGTGGCTGCAGGGGATGCTGGGAAACGGAGTCGTCCCTCTCCAGCCTCGTGTCTACTCTTCAGAAGAGAGAGTGGATCTGGGAGAGGGACGTCTAGCAGTCTGCCGCATGCATGGCTTTCCGTGTTCCTTTTTATCTTCCATAGTTAGTGAAATCATCCTGCCACGTATTTCTGATTCCATTTTTACCTGTTTCTTCCTTCCCTGTTGGATGGGAGGCAGTGGGATGTAGAAGGAGGAATGAGGATCTGATCCGGGTTTAAATCCTGGGTTCAACTTTGCCACTTTCTGGCTGGGAAACTTAGGACAAGTCATTTAAACTCCCTGTGGGGGATGCTGTCGTGTGTTGCCCAGCTGCTCCCCCTCCCTGCAAAACAAAACAAAATCCTGAAACACAGGTGCCCCAGCTGTGAGGACTATTGGGCGGCCCAGAGCTCTCCAGTGAGTCCCTCTCCAGGAATTGCCCTTAGCTAGAGGGAGCTGCCTTGCCCAAGGCCATGCCCCCTTTCCTGGGGCAGCCCACATACAGTGACTCGCCAGTGTGGGGGTACAGAGCCCACCCCTCGCCTCAGTGGAGGACATTTCTGAAGGACATTCCAGCTGCAGAGCCTCCGGTGGGGTTAGCTGAGGTCTCCGTTGGGGATGCACTCCAGCCCAGCTTCTTCCTCCACCCAACCTGGCTCTCTTCCCCCCACTGCCACCCCACAGGAATCAATCCTGAGAGCACCCCTCAGTTAACTCCCTGTGTGAAAATCTCCATCCCAGAGTCTGCTTCCCCGGGAGTGACTCTAAGTCAGTTCCCTGGATCTGTAAACTTGAAACAATATTGCTATGATGTTTTAAGTGAAACTGCCCAGCACATAGTAGTTGCTCAGTAAATGATAACCGTAGCGAACACTTAAATGGATAGGACTGACTCTGCCAGACCGTGTTTTCTGTCCTGTGCACGTATGATATCATTTATTCTTCACGATGAGACTGTGAGAGAGGTACCATGATGATTCTCATTTTACAGATGAGCAAACAGGCTCAGAGAGGTCAAGTAACCTGCTCCAGGCACCCAGCTTGTGAATACTCAGAATACCCTGACAGCTGTTAAGTGATGAGTCAGGATTACAAAGCCAGAGCCAGGAGGACAGTCTCAGTGACTCCACACAAGGAACCTCTGCGTGTCACCTCAGGGGTTCCTTCAAGGCTCCCTCCCATGCCACCAAGGACAGAGGTGCTTTGTGAACGGGAGTGCGCCGGGCACCGTGGAGCTGTGCTCGTCTCCTGTGATTCTTATTACGATGATGACGGCGCCCATTTGTGCAGCACTCACCATGTGCCCGGCCCGCGTTAAGCACTTGACAAGCATTATGTCATGTACTTCTCACCCACCCCACAAGGCAGGCGGCTGTTCCTGTCTGTTTTCTAAATGAGACGACAGAGGTTCGGGGAGGTTAAGTAAATTGCCTTAGTCCCAGGGCTGGGAGGTGGCAATGTGGGTCGCCAGCCTGGGCCAGTGTGAGTCTGGAAGGTTGTCCCTCACCATGAGACCTTCCTCAGAATGAGGCTCTGAAGTGACTGCCCTCAAACAGACCCCAAACAGAGAGGATAAGTCTACCAGGGCTGGCCAGTGTCCCAGAGCAGGAGGTCCAAGGAGTTCCCAGGGCCACCCCCGAGAAGCCCCTACTTAGATGGGCAGGCTCGGCTTCTCTCCAGGCAGAACCGCTAGTCTGAGAGGGGAGGTCCTGGGGGAGCAGCTGGTGAGGCAGAGAAGACACAGGCCCTGCCTTAGAGGAGACCCCAGTCTAACGAGGGAGGCTCAGGCCCAGCCCTTGCTCTCCACGGGGAAGGAGAGCAGTGGTGGAAAGGGGCCAAGGAAGAGGAGAAGCTGAAGCAGGAAGCTGGCTTGAGGCCAAGGCCCAGGCCAGTTTCTCCTGTCTTGCCCATCCCCCGTCTGCTCGGGCCTCAGTAGCAAGCCCGTGAGTAACTGCCCAGCAGCTGGGCACCAGTCATGAGGGCATGATGGGGCCTCGGGAAGAAGCCACATGACCTGGGGTGGAATCTGCTGACTCAGGAATCTGCTGACAACCCTTGTCGGGTTGTGCTCAGGCCGGCTCCACCATCTCCCTGGGCTGCTCCCCGCCCCCACGGGCTCAGTGGCCCTGGGCCACTTCTTTCCTCTCGGGGCCTCAGTTTCCCTATCTGCCAGTGGTCGGGGGAGGCCTTCCATGGCTCAGCCACCTCTGTCTGGGGACGTGGTGTTGAAGACGCCTCCACCGCTGGGTTCCCCTCCAGGGCAGCTCCATTTTGCATACCTCCTCAGCTCTCGAAGCCCTCCACAGAGCCCCTTCTGAGGGAGTCCTTAGCTGCATATAACCTGCTCCCTCCCGGGGTTGGGTGATGGGGCAGGTTCCCCATATTCCTCTCCTGCTGCTCTGTCGCCTCCTTTCCCCTCCCCCTCCCCCTCCGCCCTTGGCAGGGTGCAGGGGATGGAGGACACTCAGCAACGCTCAGCGCTCTCTCTGTGGGAGCGACTCCCGGGGTGCATGTCCAGCTGCCCCCGGGGCTCCCAGAGGGGTGTCCCGAGTGCCACCTGACAGGAGAAATGATCGCGAGGCTCACAGCCTTTCCCCAGGCTCTGTCCTCGATGGGCTGCTCTCTTTCCCTTCCCCACACTCACAGTTAGTGAGGCCTTCGCATCGCCCCCCCAGGAGGGTTTGTGCCCGGTGCCCAAAGCCAGGCGCCCCTCAGACAGTGTGCGCTATAGGGCTGGGATTGTGTACATGCTGCGTGTTTTCCTACCCCGGTTCTGGACGCGAGCCCTGGCATGTAGTAGGTGTTCAATAATTTTTTTTTTCAAATAAATATAGTGATGGGATGGTGGAGTAAATGCACGAAAGTTTTGTCATAGCGGGAATGGTTACAGGACTGGCTTCTTTAGGTATCTGGGAGGAGAAATGAGAAACGCCTGTGGGGGGCTCCACCAAGCACCTGGCTCATAGGAAGTGCCCAGTGCATGTTGACCGTGACTATTATTATCTTGCTGTAATGTGGCAGGACGAAGTGATAGGAACTTACGCTTGCCACCCTGTGAGTTTCTTTTAGGCCTCAATTTAGATTCCTGCCCATGGTTCTTTAGAGCGAGTCTAGGCCAATATCTGATAGAGGAGCTCAGAAGTGCTGAGTCTCAGCCTCCAACTCCTGGGGACTTGTGGGCCACCCAGACCTCAGTGTCATTATGGGCCAGTGCCCATAGCAGTGACTGGGAGGGCAGCCAGAGACTCTTTAGGAGGACCCCATCTGAGAGAACAGAGGCGAGGCAGGACCCTGCACAGAGGGTGACTCTTGAGGTTGGATCAGCCTTTCGATCAGTCTCTCTCTACTGTGCACCTGCCGTGTGCCTCCACTTGGGGAGGTGTGATCTGGGTGAGATGTGGGAGGCAGCTGCTTATACGGAGCTTGGAGTAGGTATACTTGGGGTCAAATCCTAATGGAGCAGCCATGGAGGAATCCCTCACCTGTCTGAGCCTCCGTCCTCAAGCTGCACGCTCGCACTGAGGACTGATTGCACAGAGCACAGCCTCAAATGTCATGGGGCCGGGCGCAGCACACAGCATTCAGAAAACAGCACCTACCTTGTATGTTTAATTATAGCTTATGGTCTTGGCTCTCAAGGATCTTGAATTCCAGCTGAGGAGACAGGGACGGGTAAGAAGCAGGCTGGGAGTCCATAATTTCAACTATGATATGGGTCCCAAGGGATAAGCATCTTGGCATCAAAGGTTGAGACTCACCTGGGTTAGAGTGATCCGGGAGGGCTTTCCGGAGAAGGGGTCCCTGAGCAAAGCCCCAGGGAGAAACAGGCTGTGGGCAGGTGGATGGGAGAATCGAGGGCATTTGGGCAGGGGAACAAGGTGTAGGGGTCATGCTGGTGGGGTGGCAGGGGTGTGGCCTGAGGGCTGCCAAGGACACTTGGGGTGTAACAGGAATGAGGTGGGAGGCAGGGCCCACAGTCTTCTGAGAGCAGGAGGAGGTTGCTGAGTGTGCCTCTTTAATGAAAAATTTTCTCTTTCACACCTCACAGGGTTAAGAGTTAGTTTTAGCAGTTCTGGGGAGAGACACAGGGGCCGCAGCCTCCGACATCGTCACGATCAGTCCAAGCCCCTCAGCCTGGCTGCCCACCCGGGGCCCTTGGTGACCTGGCCTCTTCCCGTCTCTCCCACCTGAGCAGCCCCACCCAAGCCTCTGGCCCTTCTGAACCATGCCCATCCCTAAGCCACGCCCTGCTTCTGAGGCCTTTGCTCTACTGTCCTTGGCTCGGAATTCCCCTTCCCCCACGCCCACCTGGCAAACCCCTGCTAATCCCTTTAAGACTTGGCTTCAAAGTCACCTCCTCTGTGAAGTCTTCCTGGATCTGCCCAGGAGGAAGGGACTCCTTTCTCCTCTGTGCCCCACAGCACCCCTTGCCTTCATTCATCATAGCAAATGCATTTTGCCAATTAGTGGCCCTCTGCCAATTACTGGCCGCGTGACTCTGGGCAAGTCATTCAATGTCTCAGTGCCTCAGTGTCCTCCCCAGTGAAATAGAGGCAATAATAATACCCGCCTCGAATGGGTTAACACTTGTAAAGCATGTAGCACAGTGCCTGGCATCTAGTAAGTAGTAAATGTTACCCATGATTAAAATAATTACTGTTGCCTCATAGGGCTGTTACGAGGATTAGTGAGTTAATGCATGTCAAGTGCTCAGCACGGTGCTGGGCACCTAGGGAGCCCTTAAAAAATTGGACCTCTCCTCCCCACTGTCACTGCCATCCCCACCATCGCCGTCATTATTCGGCATCTGCCTCCCCCACACAGGGCCCCCGAGGCACTGCCAGGACCTGGCCGTCTTTGATCCCAGTGGCCAGTTCTGAACCTGTCACATAGTAGGTGCTCAGGAAGTGTGTTAAGTGGCAGCGAGGACAGGGTAGGAGATACTCAGAGATGGGTGGAGAGGGCTCAGGGAAGCCATTTGCCCTCCTTGGAATATATATATATTTTTAAGATTTATCTAATTATTTTAGATTGAGAGAGAGAGCGAGCACGAGCAGGAGAGGCAGAGGGAGAGGGACAAGCAGACTCCACGCAGAGTAGAGAGTCCGACGTGGGGCTTGATCCCACGACCTGAGCCGAAACCAAGAGTCTGACTGTGCCACCCAGGCACCCCCTCCTTGGAATATTTTAAAGATAGCCCCCCTCGAGGCCTGGAAACTTCTGTCTAAGCTGTGACCTTGCACCAGGAGGGCTGTCCTGTGAGGCTTTAGACCCAGGCATAACCAACTCTGCAAACTAGTAGCTGGGTGGCCGTGGGCAAGTCCCTTACCAGCATGGGGCCTCAGTTGCCTGCTCTGTTTAATGCGGGTGGTGATAACCACGACCAGCATTCATTGAGTGGCAGCCCCTGTCATAAATGCTTTACACACGGTGGCTAACTGAGTCCTCACAGCCACCCTGCGAGACAGGTGCTGTTGAAACGGAGACACAGAAGGAGTCCGCGTAGTAATGCTGGTGAAGGGTTTGGCTCTACATCTGGCCCTGGGGAGCACTCTGCTCTAAGAGCTGCCACTGAGGGGTGGCTGGCTGGCTCAGTTGGTAGAGCGTGCAACTCTTGATCCCAGGGTGGTAAGTTCAAGCCCCACGTTGGGCCTAGAGCTTACTTAAAAAAAAAAAAACAAGGTTAAATCTGCATAAAAAAAGAAAGAAGAGTTGCTGGTGACATTGGAGGAAACTTATTTCCCTTGCAGAGAGAGCACAGGCCCTAGGACCCTCCGGAAGCTGACTAGGACCGAGTCAGGCCCATCCTCTGTGTTCTGGACCTTGCCGCCCGCCTGCACGAGGGGACATCGGCGCATGCCAGGTCTGTCTCTGGAGCCTGGTCAGGCCACCGGCCTCTCTGGTCTGCCTCGCTGTCCCCCTCGGCAGCGGTATGAGTCACGCAGTGCTGCCTCCCTGGCTGTGAGCCTGGCCAGCTACCTACTGTGCATCACGTTTTGATGTCAGTTAATTACAGCCATTACTACCATTATGAAAAAGTTACGCGATGGTGCAGGTCCAGGAAGCCCCAAAATGCCCCCGGGGGGAGCTCCTCTCCAGGGCTGCTCAGGAGGAGGCTCCTCCTTCCAGCCAGTTCTGTCTTCCTCCATTGGACAAGGAGCCCTTTGACGATGAAGAAGGTATCTCCCTCATGAGGCTGGAGCTCCGGACAAAAGATCTGACAGAATGTTTTAAAATGCACTACTGAGATGGCAAGAAAGTAAAAGAAGCTATTCAAGAGCCAAAAATAAGTTTAAAAAAATTAAAGATGGAGAAAGAAAGGATGTGTACGCAAATCAAGAGCGGAAAGTGGGCCCCGCACTGGCAGCCTCCCCTAAGAGATGCCTGTAAACTAGAGCTTTGCTAGTTTTTCAATGGAAGCCAAATTTACAGAGTACAATTCACCCCCTTTAGTGTAAAGGTTTTTGAATTTTGACAAATGCAAAGACAGTTGACCCTTGGGCGTCACCCCATCATGCAGTCAAAAATCCCCATATAACTTTTGACTCTCCAAACTTAACTACTAACAGCCTACTGTTGACCAAAAGCCTTACTGATAACACAACACTCAATTAACACGCATCTTGTATGTTCTATGTCCTGAATACTGCATTCCTACAGTAAAGTAAGCTAGAGAAACGAAAATGCTATGAAAATTGTATGGAAGAGAAAATACATTTGCAGTACTATTCTGTATTCATCAAAAGGAAATCCAAGTATAAGTGGACCCACGCAGTTCAAACTGTGTCCTTCAAGGGTCAACTGTAGTTGTGACCCCACCACCAGGGTCAAGATCCACACATTTCCTCTCCTCTCAAATCTCCCTGTGTCCCTCTGTAGTCAACCTATTTTCTCGTCTCTGGCCCTTGGCAAACATTGATCTGATTTCTGTCCCTATGGTTTTGCCTTTTGAGGGATGTCATAGAAATGGAATCCTATAGTATGCCACCTTTTGTGGCTGGCTCCTTTTTAGCATAAAGCATTCGAGATTGATCGTGTAGTTGGGTGCCCCGGTAGTTTATGTCATTGTATGGACGTACCACGTTTTGCTTATCCATTTGCTTGTTGAGGGACATCTGGGTTGTTTGCAGTTTTTAGTGATGACGAATAAAGCTATTATATATATTCATGTTCAGGGTGCGGTGTGAATGTAGGTTTTCATTTCATTCGGGTAAAGAGCTAGGAGTGAGATCACGGGGTTGGATGGCATGTACAGGCTAGGCTTTATAAGGGACTGCCCTGCCTAACTGTTTTCCAAAGTGGCTGTGCTACTTTGCTCCCGCTCCGTGACCAACAATGTGCAGCTTTTTATTTATTTATTTATTTATTTATTTATTTATTTATTTATTTATTTATATTTTAAGGTTTTATTTATTTATTTGAGAGACAGCAAGAGAGCGAGCATGTGTGAGTCAGGGGAGCCTCAGAGGGAGAGGGACAAGCAGACTCTGCGCTGAGCACGGAGCACGATGTGGGGCTCAATCCCACGACCCCGAGGCCATGACCTGAGCTGAAATCAAGAGTTGGATGCTTAACCAACTGAGCCACCCAGGCGCCCCTGGACCTTTGCTTTTAATAGATGCAGATGAGACAGGACACAGCCCAAGACCCGACCAGATAGAAAGGGGGATCTGAGATTCCCCATATGGTCAGAACCTCTGCAGACAACATCTTCAGTGAAAGAGTAAACTTGAAAAGTATCTGTCTTCCAAAAGGACATGTAAGAAAAATGTGGGTCCTGGCTTTGACTCAGGATGGAGGGAGAAATAAACTCTTCCCTGAGCCAGCCCTCAGGTGAGACCAGAGTCCAAATTCCTACTTCTCGCTTGGTCCAGAAAACTCCAGCTGAGAATTTAAAGTTGTTCCTGGTAAATAATACTCCCAGGTCTCCAGCAAAAAACAAAAATAAAAACAACGCCCCACCCCGTAAAACTAAAATCCTTTCTGGAGGAAAACATATCAATCAAAGCCTTATAAAATTCCCACAGATAGAGTCCTAATGATCATGAGCTCACAATGAAAAATTTTAAAAACATACAAAAACCAAGATTCCATGAACAAGTTTTAATAGAAACAAGAAGCAGCAGAATCAGATCTGCAAACACCTCAGGTATGGCAATTAGAGCATTCATCTTAGGAAATAAAGGTGTTCGATCATTTAAACAAATAAAAGAAAGTATTGACAATATGAACAAGGCACAAGAGACTATCAAGAAAGACCAGGCAAGGTTTCTTATAAAATTAAACATATACTTACTGTATGAGCCAGCAATTCCATACCTAGGTATTTGCCAAAGAGAAATGAAAACATATATGTCCTGGAAAAGATGTTTGCATGAATGCTCGTAACACTTTCTGATAGCCCCAAACTGAACAACACAAATGTCCATCAACAGGCGGATGGAATGCTACCTAGCAATAAAAGGGAATAAACTACAGATAATTTTGATTCCCTAAATTCATCTCAAAAACACTATGTGGAGAGAGAGAGATGCTAGATACGACACATGGTATGATTTCATTTTTAGGAACTTTTCAGAGGCAAAAGCTAATCTCTAGTGACAGAATGCAGGTTAGCGGTTGCTTGGGGCAGAGAGTAAAGGGGCAAAAAGACACGAGGCACCTTTCTTCGGATGTTGGAAATATTCTACATCCTGATTGTGGAGGTGCTTCCATGAGTGTCAAAACTCATCAAACTGTACACTTCAAATAGATGCTTTTACTGGGTGCAAATTATACAACATAACTACACCTAGGGAAATTATACTTCAGTAAAGTTAATTTAAAAAAAGCAATAAATTGGGGCGCCGGGGTGGCTTAGTTGGTGAAGCATCTGACTCTTGATTTCCGCTCAGGTCATGATCTCAGGGTCGGGAGATTGAGCCCTGTGTTGGGCTCTGTGCTGGGTGTGGAACCTGCTGGAGATTCTCTCTCGCCCTCTGCCTCCGCTCCGCCCCCACTGCTCACATGCACACACTCTACCTCTCAAAAAAAAAAAAAAAGCAATAGGCAGGTTGAAAAAGACTTAATCTGAGCTTCTAGAGATGAGATATGTAAAATTGAAGTAGAAAATATGACGGATAGGTTGAGTAGTAGATTAAAGGCTGAAAAAAGCTGAGAAGAGAATCGATGAACCAGGAGGTTGGTAAATAAACACCCAGATCCCAGCACAGAAGAACAATGAGGTGGAAATGGTGAAGGATGGCCCGAAAGCCTCTAAAACAAATGGACTCAGCTTTCTAGAAAGGAACATTGGGGCAATGAAGGGGCAACGTTTTTCAAAGGGATAAAGGCTGAGAATTTTCCAGAACTAAGGAGAGATGAATCCTCAAATTCAGAAACCCCAGCAGGAAAAATAAAAAGAAATACACAATTTGACAATTAGATTGAAATTTCGGAATGCCAAGGATAAAGGGAAGACCCTAAGAGCAGTATGGGCAGTCACATTGCCGGCAAAGGGACAGCGACAAGGCTAATAGGTGACCTTTGATCAGAGACAGCAGAAGCCAGAGGCGCAGAGGGAAAAACAGCCCTCAACCAGAACCGATGCTTCGCAAAGCTATCTTTGTGGAGTCAGAGGGAGTTTAAGGCAGTTTCAGATCCGGAAAAGCTGAGAGTGTAGTTCCAGATGAGACACATTTAGAGGAGATCGTCAAGGATGTGCTTCAAAAAGAAAGAACATGATCTTAGAAGGAAGTCTGAGCCACAGATGGAATTGTGAGTAATAAACATGCCAGACATGTGGCTAAATCTAATTAAACACCAAATCTATAATTAGCCATAATAATGTCTTTTTTGAGGGCTTAAAAATATAGAGTGAAAATACCAGATAACAGTAACATGTTAAGTCCTGAGAGGGTGACGGCCTTTGAAGTTTTCTAAGACTGCTGTCCTGTTTTGGAGGAAAGTACCTGTAGTGATTTATGGACGCATGCTTTCGGACAGAGGTCCGCAGACTATGGCCCTTGGGCCAAATTAGGCCCAGTACCTGTTTTTATGCATGAAGTTTTATTGGAACACAGCCATGCCCATTCCTTCGGGTATCATTTGTGGCTGTTTTCATGCCGCCTGCCGCAGCAGAGTTGAGTGGTTGCTACCCAGACAGCATGGTCCGCAAAGCCTAAAATATTACCACTGGGCACTTTGTAGGACACGTTTGCTGATGCCCGCTTCAGGGTAGCTACTACATTTAAACCGAGGGGGGATATAGAATGAGGAGAAAATTCAATCCAAAAGAAAAAAAGAAGAAAAAAGAAAGATTTAAAAAAATCAAGATAATAGTACAAAGCAGGATGGTGGAAGCAAGTGCGGATCCTTCTAGCCGCTGCCTGATTCTCTGCTGCCATTTCAACAAGAGGCCCCTGCAGAGGCGGCTGTATGCACCGTCTCCACCTCTTGCCTCTCCTCTCTCCCCAACACTCTCCAGCGAGGCACTTGTCCCTGTGGCCCCCTGTCCCAGCTCTGGTCCAGGTGACCAAAACCTCCCTATGGCTGAGCCCCCCAACGCATCACCTTGTGGAAGCCTACCTGGCACGTCAGTCTCAACACCCGCAAAACCAACCTCCTGATTTCCAGCCCCACAAGCCTGCCCCTCGCCCAGGGTCCCCATTTCAGTCAGTGGCAGCCCCAGGCTTCTGGTGGCCCATGCCCAACTGTGGAATCACCTTTGGCTCCTCTTCTCTCACACCCCACATTTGATCCATTGGATCTGCCTCCAAAAAACAGTTTCAGTCTGACGACTTTTTACCTGTTCCACTGCTGGTTTTTGTGGGAGTTATTATCGCTGTCTCGGGTCTTTCTGCTTCACCCTGGCCTCCCATGAGCTGCGGTCAGCATCGTGGCCAGAGGGATTCTGTTAGAACCTGGGTCAAGTACGTGTCTCTTCTGCTTAAACCCTTCCCATGGTTCCTCAACTCATGCAGATGCGTGAGACCCTTCCTTCTGTCTTCAAGGTCAACACGAATCTACCTTCCACTTTTCTGACCTCATCTCCTAGCACCCTGTCCCTTTCCCTCCACCCCCTGGCCACACCGGCCTCCCAGTAGGTCCTTCGATGGGTCTCAGGGCTTTGCACATTCTGTTCCCCTTCCCAGCACTCAGATCCCCTCCCCCGCCATATCCCCACTGCTTGTTCCCTTGCTTCCTCAGGTCCCTACTCAAATGTCACTCTGCCAGAGAGGCTTCCTGGCCCCTGTACAAAAGTGACCTTGGGGCGCCTGGGTGGCTCAGTCGGTTAAGTTTTCTACTCTTGATTTCAGCTCAGGTCATGATCTTAGGGTCGTGAGATTGAGTCCCCCATCGGGCTCTGCACTGGGGGTGGAGCCTGCTTAAGATTCTCTCTTTCTCTCCCTCTGCCCCTCCCCCTCTCTAAAAACAAAAACAAAAAAACCCCAGCTGCCTTGCCCTGCGGCGTCGAGCACCTTGTATTACCACAGTTGGTGTTAACCTTGATCACCTGGCTGAGGGCGTGTTGGTCAGTTTCCTCCACTTGTTTCCGGGTTGGACTGTAGACCAGCCCATTCCCTAAACCCATACGCTGAAATCCTAACCCTCAGCACCTCAGAATGTGACCATATCTGGAGATAGGGTCTTTATAGAAAGAAGCAACTCAAAAATGAGGTGGTCAGGGGCGCCTGGGTGGCTCAGTCGGTTGAGCATTTGCCTTCAGCTCAGGTCGTGATCCTGGAGTCCTGGGATCAAGTTCCACATCGGGCTCCCTGCTTCATGGGGAGCCTGTTTCTCCCTCTGCCTCTGCCACTCTCTCTGTCTCTCATGAATCAATGCATTAAATCTTAAAAAAAAAAAAAATGAGGTGGTTAGGTGGGCCCGAACCCAATATGACTGGTGTCCTCATAATAAAAGGAGCGATCTGGAGGCAGACACGCAGGGAGAATGCCGTGTGAGTGCGGAGGCGGCCATTTACAAGCCAAGAAAGTGGCCAGGAAATGTCCGCGGATATGTCCATCTTGGACTTCCAGTCTCCAGAACTTGAGACGGTCGATTTCTGTCGTTTGAGTCACTCAGTTTGTGGTACTTTGCTACGGCAGCCCTAGCAAATATGTACACCACTGTGAAGTCACTCTTTCTTCCCCCTTTCCACGCTCTGTGCATTGGAAGAAAGTCATGTGCAGCCCATAATTAAGCTCCACCTCCTTGAGGGGAGAGTAGCTACGTAAGCTGTTTGAATTCTCATCCATGGACACTGTGTGAGTCAGGTGTCTGTTGTCTGTGTCCCCCAACCAGACTCTAACTCCTAGGGCTTGGATTTTGGCTCTTTGGTTCACTGCCATATCTTAGCCTCGAGAACAGTGCCTGGCACAGAGTAGGGAGCTGAATATTTGAATGTCCAAAAGCGATGAGTCAGCAATGACAATAATTGGAAATGGACTATATTATCTACTTTATTTTTTTTTGCAGGTAATTTTTTTTAATTTTTATTTTTTATTGTTATGTTAATCACCATATATAACATCATTAGTTTTTGATGAAGTGTTCCATGATTCATTGTTTGTGCATAACACCCAGTGCTCCAAGCAGAACGTGCCCCCTTGAATACCCATCACCAGGCTAACCCATCCCCCCACCCTCCTCCCCTCTAGAACCCTCAGTTTGTTTTTCAGAGTCCATCGTCTCTCATGGTTCGTCTCCCCCTCTGACTTACTCCCCCTCATTCTTCCCCTCCTGCTATTTTCTTCTTTTTCTTTTTTCTTAACATATGTTGCATTATTTGTCACAGAAGTACAGATCTGCGACTCAACAGTCTTGCACAATTCACAGCGCTCACCATAGCACATACCCTCCCCAGTGTCTATCACCCAGCCACCCCATCCCTCCCACCCCCCACCACTCCAGCAACCCTCAGTTTGTTTCCTGAGATTAAGAATTCCTCATATCAGTGAGGTCATATGATACATGTCTTTCTCTGATTGACTTATTTCACTGAGCATAACACCCTCCAGTTCCATCCACGTCGTTGCAAATGGCAAGATCTCATTCCTTTTGATGGCTGCATAATATTCCATTGTGTATATATACCACCTCTTCTTTATCCATTCATCTGTCGATGGACATCTTGGCTCTTTCCACAGTTTGGCTATTGTGGACATTGCTGCTATAAACATTGGGGTGCACGTACCCCTTCGGATCCCTACCTTTGTATCTTTGTGGTAAATACCCAGTAGTGCAATTGCTGGATCGTATGGTAGCTCTATATTCAACTCTTTGAGGAACCTCCATACTGTTTTCCGGAGTGGTTGCACCAGCTTGCATTCCCACCAACAGTGTAGGAGGGTTCCCCTTTCTCCGCATCCCCGCCAACATCTGTCGTTTCCTGACTTGTTAATTTTAGCCATTCTGACTGGTGTGAGGTGGTATCTCATTGAGGTTTTGATTTGGATTTCCCTGATGCCGAGCGATGTTGAGCACTTTTTCATGTGTCTGTTGGCCATTTGGATGTCTTCTTTGGAAAAATGTCTGTTCATGTCTTCTGCCCATTTCTTGATTGGATTCTTTGTTCTTCGGGTGTTGAGTTTGATAAGTTCTTTATAGATTTTGGATACTAGCCCTTTATCTGATATGTCATTTGCAAATATTTTCTCCCATCTGTCGGTTGTCTTTTGGTTTTGTGGACTGTTTCTTTTGCTGTGCAAAAGCTTTTTATCTTGATGAAATCCCAAGAGTTCATTTTTGCCCTTGCTTCCCTTGCCTTTGGCGATGTTTCTAGGAAGAAGTTGCTGCGGCTGAGGTCGAAGAGGTTGCTGCCTGTGTTCTCCTTTAGGATTTTGATGGACTCCTCTCTCACGTTTTGGTCTTTCAACCATTTGGAGTCTATTTTTGTGTGTGGTGTAAGGAAATGGTCCAGTTTCATTCTTCTGCATGTGGCTGTCCAATTTTCCCAACACCATTTGTTGAAGAGACTGTCTTTTTGCCATTGGCCATTCTTTCCTGCTTTGTCAAAGATGAGTTGACTGTAGAGTTGAGGGTCCATTTCTGGGCTCTCGATTCTGTTCCATTGATCTATGTGTCTGTTTTTGTGCCAGTACCATACTGTCTTGATGATGACAGCTTTGTAATAGAGCTGGAAGTCCGGAATTGTGATGCCGCCGGCTTTGCTTTTCTTTTTCAATATTCCTCTGGCTATTCGGGGTCTCTTCTGGTTCCATACAAATTTTAGGATTCTTTGTTCCATTTCTTTGAAAAAAGTGGATGGTATTTTGATGGGGATTGCGTTGAATGTGTAGATTGCTCTAGGTAGCATTGACATCTTCACAATGTTCGTTCTCCCAATCCATGAGCATGGGACGTTTTTCCATTTCTTTGTGTCTTCTTCAATTTCTTTCATGAGTATTTTATAGTTTTCTGAGTACAGATCCTTTGCCTCTTTGGTTAAATTTATTCCTAGGTATCTTATGGTTTTGGGTGCACTTGTAAATGGGATCGACTCCTTGATTTGTCTCTCTTCTGTCTTGTTGTTGGTGTACAGGAATGCCACTGATTTCTGTGCATTGATTTTATATTCTGCTACCTTACTGAATTCCTGTATGAGTTCTAGCAGTTTTGGGGTGGAGTCTTTTGGGTTTTCCACATACAGTATCATATCATCTGCAAAGAGTGAGAGTTTGACTTCCTCTTTGCTGATTTGGATGCCTTTGATTTCTTTTTGGTGTCTGATTGCTGTGGCTAGGACTTCTAATACTATGTTGAATAGCAGTGGTGAGAGTGGACATCCCTGCCGCGTTCCTGACCTTAGGGGAAAAGCTCTCAGCTTTTCCCCATTGAGAATGATATTTGCTGTAGGTTTTTCATAGATGGCTTTTATGATATTGAGGTATGTACCCTCTATCCCTATACTCTGAAGAGTTTTGATCAAGAAAGGATGCTGTACTTTGTCAAATGCTTTTTCTGCATCTATTGAGAGGATCATAGGATTCTTGTTCTTTCTTTTGTTAATGTATTGTATCACGTTGATTGATTTGCGGATGTTGAACCAGCCTTGCAGCCCAGGGATAAATCCCACTTGGTCATGGTGAATAACCCTTTTAATGTACTGTTGGATCCTATTGGCTAGTATTTTGGTGAGAATTTTTGCATCCATGTTCATCAAGGATATTGGTTTGTAATTCTCCTTTTTGATGGGGTCTTTTTCTGGTTTTGGGATCAAGGTAATGGTGGCCTCATAAAATGAGTTTGGAAGTTTTCCTTCCATTTCTATTTTTTGGAACAGTTTCAGGAGAATAGGTATTAATTCTTCTTTAAATGTCTGATAGAATTCCCCTGGGAAGCCATCTGGCCCCGGGCTTTTGTTTGTTGGGAGATTTTTGATGACTGCTTCAATTTCCTTAGTGGCTATAGGTCTGTTCAGGTTTTCTATTTCTTCCTGATTCAATTTTGGTAGTTGATACATCTCTAGGAATGCACCCATTTCTTCCAGGTTATCTAATTTGCTGGCATAGAGTTGCTCGTAATATGTTCTTATAATTGTTTGTATTTCTTTGGTGTTGGTTATGATCTCTCCTCTTTCATTCCTGATTTTGTTGATTTGGGTCATTTCTCTTTTCTTTTTGATAAGTCTGGCCAGGGGTTTATCAGTCTTGTTAATTCTTTCCAAGAACCAGCTCCTAGTTTCGTTGATTTGTTCTACTGTTCTTTTGGTTTCTAGTTCATTGATTTCTGCTCTGATCTTTATTATTTCTCTTCTCCTGCTGGGTTTAGGCTTTATTTGCTGTTCTTTCTCCAGCTCCTTTAGGTGTAGGGTTAGATTGTGTATTTGAGACCTTTCTTGTTTCTTGAGAAAGGCTTGTATTGCTATATACTTTCCTCTCAGGACTGCCTTTGCTGTATCCCAAAGATTTTGAACAGTGGTGTTTTCATTTTCATTGGTTTCCATGAATTTTTTAAATTCTTCTTTAATTTCCTGGTTGACCCATTCATTCTTTAGTAGGATGCTCTTTAGCTTCCATGTATTTGAGTTCTTTCCGACTTTCCTCTTGTGATTAAGTTCTAGTTTCAAAGCATTGTGGTCTGAAAATATGCAGGGAATGATCCCAATCCTTTGGTACCGGTTGAGACCTGATTTGTGACCTAGGATGTGATCAATTCTGGAGAATGTTCCATGGGCACTAGAGAAGAATGTGTATTCCGTTGCTTTGGGATGGAATGTTCTGAATATGTCTGTGAAGTCCATTTGGTCCAGTGTGTCATTTAAAGTCTTTATTTCCTTGTTGATCTTTTGCTTAGATGATCTGTCCATTTCAGTGAGGGGGGTGTTAAAGTCCCCCACTATTATTGTATTGTTGTCAATGTGTTTCTTCGCTTTTGTTATTAATTGCCTTATATAATTGGCTGCTCCCATGTTCGGGGCATAGATATTTACAATTGTTAGATCTTCTTGTTGGATAGACCCTTTAAGTAGGATATAGTGTCCTTCCTCATCTCTTATTAGAGTCTTTGTTTTAAAATCTAATTTGTCTGATATAAGGATTGCCACCCCAGCTTTCTTTTGGTGTCCATTAGCATGGTAAATGGTTTTCCACCCCCTCACTTTTAATCTGGGGGTGTGTTTGGGTCTAAAATGAGTCTCTTGCAGACAGCATATGGATGGGTCTTGTTTTTTAATCCACTCTGATAGCCTGTGTCTTTTGATTGGGGCATTTAGCCCATTTACATTCAGGGTAACTATTGAAAGGTATGAATTTAGTGCCATTGTATTGCCTGTAAGGTGACTGTTACTGTATATTGTCTCTGTTCCTTTCTGATCTATGCTGCTTTTAGGCTCTCTCTTTGCTTAGAGGACCCCTTTCAATATTTCTTGGAGGGCTGGTTTCGTGTTTGCAAATTCCTTTAGTTTTTGTTTGTCCTGGAAGCTTTTTATCTCTCCTTCTATTTTCAATGACAGCCTAGCTGGATATAGTATTCTTGGCTGCATATTTTTCTCGTTTAGTGCTCTGAAGATATCTTGCCAGTCCTTTCTGGCCTGCCAGGTCTCTGTGGATAGGTCTGTTGCCAATCTAATATTTCTACCGTTGTAGGTTACATAGCTCTTCTCCCGAGCTGCTTTCAGGATTTTCTCTTTGTCTCTGAGACTCGTAAGTTTTACTATTAGATGTCGGGGTGTTGACCTATTATTATTGATTTTGAGAGGGGTTCTCTGTGCCTCCTGGATTTTGATGCCTCTTTCCTTCCTCACATTAGGGAAGTTCTCTGCTATTATTTGCTCCAATATACCTTCTGCCCCTCTCTCTCTTTCTTCTTCTTCTGGGATCCCAATTATTCTAATGTTGTTTCGTCTTATCGTATCGCTTATCTCTCGAATTCTGCCCTCGTGATCCTGTAGTTGTTTATCTCTCTTTTTCTCAGCCTCGTTATTTTCCATCATTTGGTCTTCTATATCGCTGATTCTCTCTTCTGCCTCATTTATCCTAGCAGTTAGTGCCCCCATTTTTGATTGCACCTCATCAATAGCCTTTTTGATTTCGACTTGGTTAGATTTTAGTTCTTTTATTTCTCCAGAAAGGGTTTCTCTAATAACTTCCATGCTTTTTTCAAGCCCAGCTAGTATCTTTAAAGTCATGATTCTGAACTCTAGGTCCGACATCGTACTAATGTCCGTATTGAATAGGTCCCTGGCTGACGGCACTACCTCTTGTTCTTTTTGCTGAGGTGATTTTTTTCGTCTTGTCATTTTGTCCAGAGGAGACTTCCAGTAAGTGATCACTTCTCTGTTCAGAGAGTTGTTGCTACTCTCCTCTTCGATCTCCTGTTGAGTTCGTAGGTGTTCAGAATGGTTTGATCCCTATTCAGCTGAATTCCTGAGACCAGACGAAATCCAGGTCTCCTACTCCTCTGCCATCTTCCTCCACCCCCTATATTATCTACTTTAAAGACAAAGATAGTCTGCGTAGATGAAGAAGTACAACTTGGTACTAAAGAAACTCCCCAAATATTAAATTACAGGAAGTTTGAAGCGTAGAGTGGAAAAAAGACAGAGGAAAAGAAATTCCAACCAAAAGGAAACTGGTATGGCTTTAATAATCACGGGTAAAGCATCATCAGAGAGGCGACTGGGCGGCTCATTTGGTTATGCACCTGACTCTTGATCTCAGCTTAGGTCTTGATCTCAGGGTTGTGAGTTCAAGCCCTGCACTGGGCTCCATGCTAGGCATGGAGCTTACTTAAAAAAAATAAAAAAAAAGAAAAAAAATCATGGCTAAAACATTATTAGGAAATAATAATGTTATTGTTTATAATAACAGAATAATTATAAATAAATAAATGTATGATTAAGGGGGTTGCCACATAATGTTTAAAGGTTCAGTACATTGGAAAGCCAGAACAATTCTGAGCTTGTAGGATCTAATGACATGAGTTCAAAATATGTAAAGTTGGTTTCCTGGCTTTTCTTTTTGTCTTTCTTTTGTATATCCTGGACTGGGTACCAGAGAAGGTAGCAAACCAGAAACATCAACAGGCAGAGATGACAAAAAAAGCCCCACAAATTCTGCTTTCTCCAGCCAAAGAACGAGAAAAGAGGCAGTTGAACAACAAAGGACCCTCTTAGAAAATAAACTGCTCTGCCCCAGCCACACACCCCAGAAAGAACTGTCTCCAGTGTCACCCCACCAGCAAAATTTTAAAAAATTGAGATCATATACAGGGTGCTTTCTGACCATAATGGAATTAAAATAAATATGAATAATTTCAAACTCCTGACAACTAAAAAATATGCTTGTCAATGATCCATGTGTCAAAGAGGAAGCCTCAAGAGAGGTAAAAAAGTGCATTGAGCTGAATGAAAATCGGAATACATCATATCAAAATGTATGGGACACAGGAAGCTGTGCCAAGAGATAAATCTACACTAAATGCTCACATAGAAAGGTAATGTAGAAGTCTCAAATCAATATTCCGAGCTCCCGCCATAAGAAGCTACAAGAGTGAGAGAAACACAAAGCAAGCGAGGGAAGAAAATAATCAAGCTAAGAGCAAAAATCAATGCAGTCAAAAACAGAAGAACAAGAGAGAAAATCAATGGAACAAAAAGCTGGTTCTTTGAGATCATAAAACTGACAAGTGTCTAGGGAGACTGACAAAGAAAAAAGTGAGAAGGCACGGATTGTCAATACCAGGAATGAAGCCAGGGATATCCATACAGACCCTGAGGATATCAAAAGATTAAGAAGAGACTACTACAGACAACTCTACACGTGTAAGTTTGACAACTTAGTTGAAATGGACCACTTTCTCAGAAAACACAAACAACCAAAATTCAGCCAGGATGAAATAGGTAATTTGGCCCTGTACTTATTAAAGGAATTGAATTCATAATTTAAAAACTCCTCAAGAGCGTGCAACTCTTGATCTCAGGGTCGTGGGTTTGAGCCCCATGTTGGTGTAGAGATTACTTAAATAAGTAAAACTTAAAATACATAAATAAATAAAAACTCCTAAAATAAGAAATCTGGTCCAGATGCTTTTGCTGGAGAATTCTACCATGTGTTGAGAGAATTAATACCAATTCTGCACAATCTCTTCCAGAAAAGAGAAGAGGAGTGGTCATTTCTCAATGCATTTTATGAAGCCTGAATCACACATAAAAATAGAAAACAATAAAATATTACACATATAAAAATACAAAAAAAAAATCACAAAAATATATGAAGGTAAAATGGATTGAACTCTGAGCACTGGATGGGGGGGATTTTAACACATCTCACTAATTGATGAGGCAGACAAGAAAATCAGTAGTTAATAGAAGGTTTGAGAAGCACAAATAGCAGGCCATCCACTCAACAGACATGTAGCCCTGCACATTGATCATGGACAGACACACGTTCTTCTCAAGCACGGGGAATGTAAGTGAAAATTGACCATGTGAATCCTGTCCAGAAAGCAAGTCTCAACAAAATGGAAATAAATTGCATCCTTCAGACCACATCTGACTCTCATGTAATTAACTTAGAACTCAGTACGGATAGTAAGAAAAACCCGTTTGTTTGGAAATTAAAAAAAAAAAAGGTTTATTTGTTTATTTTAGAGAGTTGGGGAGGGGGAGGGACAGAGGGAGAGAATCTTCAAGCAGACTTCCCACTGAGCGCTGAGCCTGACTCGGGGCTCAATCCCATGACCCATGAGATCATGACCTGAGCTGAAGCCAAAGGTCAGACACTTAACTGACTGATCCACCCAGGTGCTCCTTGTTTGGAAATTTTAACTAAAATGGCCTTTTAACTAACTTGTCAGTCAAATGGAAATTATGAATAGAACAATAGTGAAAAAAAATTAGAAACCAGTGGGTTCAGCTACAGTGATTCTTAGAACAAGATGCAGAGGGGCGCCTGGGTGGCTCAGTCGGTTAAGTGTCTGCCTTCGGCTCAGGTCATGATCCCAGCGTCCTGGGATCGACTCTGCATTAGGCTCCCCGCTCAGTGGGGAGCCTGCTTCTCCCTCTCCTTCTGTCATTCCCCCCGCCCCCTGCCACAGCCACCGTCCTCTCTGGCTCTCTCTATGTCTTTGTCAAATAAATAAATAAAATCTTTTTTTAAAAAAAAAGAACAATATGCAGTCTGAAATGTTTATGGCGGAAAATAAGAAAGGCAGAAACTTAATAAATTAGGCACCCGAATTGAGAAGTCAGGAAAATAACAAGATTAACCCAAAGAAAGGAATGATGAGTAGAAATGTGAGAATTGGTGAAAAAATTAGGATTAAAAAAAATCTGAATTTGGTTCTTGGAGAAGATTAACTAAATTGATAAACTTTTGGCAAGAATCACCGGGATAAAAAGAGAAATGCATAAATAAAGGAACTTAATGAAAGAGGCACTGGAGTGTCTGATGATGTAGAGTAAGTGACCCAAGGAAGCCACCTCAGTACCTGGAGGGGACAGGCACCGCCTCAGATCTACTGGCCTTGGAAGGACCCCTAGAACGGGGCGGGGGGTCACCCACATCCTGCAGTCTTTTGGTGGAGTCAATCCTGCCCCTCTGGGAGCTTTACAGTCCCACTTGCACACGTGCAGGAGTCTGCTTCCTGTCTGATGGAAGTCCCCAGGGCAGGAGCCCCTTCCTTGAATGTTAGCAAACTGTCAGATTACCATAAAGCTGCCTGCTGATTCCCAAAGCAGCTACACTATCCCCACTAGCTGGGTGAGCGTTCCAGTTTCTCCACATGTTCGCCAACACTTGTCATTATCTGTTTTTTTGATAGTAGCCATCGTAGTGGATGTGAGGTGGTCTCTTATTATGGTTTTGATTTGCCTTTCCCTACTGACTCCCAATACTGAGCATCTTTTCATGTGTCTTTCGGCTGTCTAGATGTCTTCTTTGGAGAAATGTCTATTTAAGTCCAGGGGCACCTGGTAGTGCAGTCTGTTAAGCATCCAACTCTTGATTTTGGCTCAGGTCACAATCACAGGTCATGAGGTGGAGCCCTGAGTGGGGCTTTGTGCTGGCTGTGGAGCCTGCTTAAGATTCTCTCTTTCCCTCTCCCTCTGCCCCATCCACACACCCTTTCTCTCTTTCAAAAACATACTAAACAAACAAACAAACAAAAGCCTTGGTTCATTTTGTAATCGGGTTGTCTTTTTGCTGTTAAGCTGTAAGAATTCTTGATACAGTCTGAAGATTAGACCTTTGTCAGAGTGCAGCTTGCGAATATTCCCCCCCCTCATTCTCTCAAATGTCTTTCACTTTCTGGATATTGTCCTTTGAAGCACAAATTTTTAAATTTTGATGAAGCCCAATGTATCTTTCTTTAGATGCTAAAATTAAATTTAAATGAAACGAAAAATATATGCCCAACAAGTGTGAAAACTCAGATATAATGGGCAAATTTCTAGAAAAATATAACTTAACCATACAACCCGTGGTGTGCTGGTAAATGCTTTACAATTGGCTTCCCAAACCAATAAAACACACATGCACACACACAAAACCCCCTCTGTTGGTAGCGTTTGCCAGTTTCCGTGGTGTGACTATTCCTACCACGACCAGTTTCAAGCTACCAGTGTGACATCGCTGAGTGCAGAGGTGGGAAGAGATGCACGCTGTCCACTCTGCAGAGCTGGCCTCCAGCACTCCACTGAGCTATGACAAGAAATAGACACCTGCTGTGTCTTCCTGCACATGAGGTCTCACCAAACCACCCTCCACCCTGGTGGAGTCACTGATGCTGCGGCTAGTGAGGGATGACATCGGCAGAGTCCCACCAGGGAGCTCACCCCCATTGGTGGCCCAGCTCCCTTTCTGAGAACCGTTGCTGAGCAATGGTCCGGCCTGAACCTTCGAACCTCACGAGGCATGTGTAGACTCACGCATCACAGAATGTCAGTGACCAGCTTCTGGAAATTGAGGCTCAGAGAGGGCCAGCAACATGCCCAAGGTCACACAGCAGGACATGGTAGAGTTCATCTGGGACCTTAGCCTCCAGACTCCCATCCCAGCCTTGGAACTGTACAAACCTGGGTGTTGCCCACGAACCCTCTTCAGCTGGGCCCCCCGGGCTGCCTTTTGCTGGCCTGGGGATCCCCAGGGGGTTGAGCATACCCTCAGGTCAGGTGTGGCTATACCTGCCCCATTGTTTCCTGCAGGGAGCCCCAGAAGCCCCACACCAAGGCTAGAGTGGGGGCAGGAGGCAGCAAGACCAGCTCTGAGCCACAGCCAGAGCCCTGTGGAGACAGGACTTCTCTCCTGTGAAGGCCGCATGCTCTGAGCACTCCCCAGAGGAGGCAGGCAACCCCTGGGACCCTTCCAGAGGCTGCAGATACAAAGGAGAAATAAAGCGTGGGCTTCAGAGGCAGACAGTCAGGCTGCCTTCCAGTTCCCCACATAGGGGCCGCGTGACCTTGGGTAAGTGTCTCAACATCTTTGAACCTCTGTTTCCTCTCATAAAGGTGCCTGGTCCCACAGCAGTTGTGATGAGCTCATGTTCTAGGGCTCTTGCTGGACTGGCACACAGGAGGTGCTCAATAAATAGTATGTTCCTCTCCTTCCCCTAGTTCTCTCTTCCCCCCTTAGGGGATCCGGCTGGCTGATGGTGAGGGGCTGGAGGGAGGGGTGATATGAGCCTCCATGCCCTCCCCCACCCCGCCCCTGGTCTCGGCAAATCCCTACCATGGCAAGAAGCTGGGTGGCCTCCTCCGGGTGTGCTTTGGGGGAGTACAGAGCCAGGAGTGGGGAACGGGTTCAGCCCCAAGGCAAATCCCCGAATATCCCCAGTACAGACCTTCTGACACCTGGGTTGTTCCCACAAGGACAGGTTGAGGTACAGAGCTGCTCTACTTGGCCCCAGTGCCGGGAGAGTCCCAGACAAGGGGCAGGGGGCCAAGATGTGCTGCTGAGGTCCTGTGTGACCTTGGACAAGTCATTGCTCTTCCTCAGGTCCTCAGTGTTCCTTTCTGTACAAGGCAGGGGTTGGGCTGACTCAGCCCCGGGCTCCCTCTGGCTCTGACTGTTGGAAGTTTCCAACTCCTGCCCAGCCTTGGCTCACACAGAAGCTGCGCCCCAGGCTCCCTGGGCCAGACCAATAAACCAGGCTCATAAATGCCTGGCGGGGCAGCAGGCCTCTCTCGAATAAATACTGTTTCCCAAACAGGATTGAGAAAGGCTAGCTCTGGGCCATCACAGGGACACTGGCTCTGGGCTGGTTGGCTGTCTGGCTTTCTGGGCCAAGTGTATGGGAAACCAGCTCCTTTAGTCACCCATTACTCTTTCCTGCCTCCTTCCTCCCCTCCTTCCCTTGGGAAATAAACTTGGGCTCTAGTCCTGCCTCCCTGTGTGGCCTTGGCCCTGCCACTTTTCCTTCTGGGAAAGTTTCTTCGTCTGTCCAACCGGGAGGCCAATCCTTGGCTGGCCTTGCTTCTGGATGGTGACGATGCTCAAGGAAGACAGGACATGACAGCTTTTTGCCAGTAGTGAGCGGATGTGGGATTTAAGAACGACCCTCACGATAGAGTGGGTCTCTTCCACAGACAGGAACAGAGTTTCCCTGGACTCCTCCATCAAACTATAGATTCCTCCAGGACAGAGCTGTGCTTCCCCCATTAGATCAGAAGGTTTGATAAAGAGGGAGAGAGGGGCTTTGCCTAACCCTTAGCTCCTATAAGGTAGGAGCTGTGTTTCCCCCATCAGACTAGCTGATCCGTGTGGTCAGAGGCTGTGCCTCCCCCATCAGATTGGAAGCTTCTCGGGGGTAGGGGCTGTGCCCCCAATCAGATTGGAAGCTTCTCGGGGGTAGGGGCTGTGCCCCCAATCAGATTGGAAGCTTCTCGGGGGTAGGGGCTGTGCCCCCAATCAGATTGGAAGCTTCTCGGGGGTAGGGGCTGTGCCCCCAATCAGATTGGAAGCTTCTCGGGGGTAGGGGCTGTGCCCCCAATCAGATTGGAAGCTTCTCGGGGGTAGGGGCTGCGCCCCCAATCAGATTGGAAGCTTCTCGGGGGTAGGGGCTGTGCTCCCCCATCAGAGAGAAAACTCCTGAGGGACAGGCAGGCTCAGTCTGGGGATCCTGCAGAGCATGGTCTGTGCCTACCCCTTCAGACTGGGGGCTCCCACTGTCCCCTGCCTTTCTCCTTCACAGCCAGCACCCAGGAGGACCGTGTTGTGGGCGGCTGCTGGTGTGTGGCTGGCCCGTGGGGATGTGCAGCGGCCCAGGACGAGGTGCTCACCTTGCCAGGCCACGCTGTTGCTGGGCGCTCCCAGGGCAGAGGTCCAGGGTCGGGCTGGATCCTTTGGGCCCCGACCAGTTGGGGCTGGTTGGCTCTCCGACTCAGCCAAACCCTGACTGGCCTCACTGTGGTTTGCCTGGGGGGTGTCACTGGGGCTGGGGGCCCTGGGAGGCTATTGGGGAGCGGGTGGGGGAGGGGTAGCAAGAGGGATGTGCCTCACCTGCTCTCAGAGTGGGCACTGACAGTGCTCTGAGGATCAGCTACCCAATCCTCTCCTCCAGATGTAAAGACCAAGGTCATGGAGTTGGTGCCCAACACTGCCCCCCCCCCCCCCGCGCCCCCGCCCCGGCCAGTCAGCATACGGCGTGTTAGCACCAGATCTCGGGGCTCCTGACTCCCGGCCCAGTGCCCCTTCCGCCCTGCCTGCCTGCTTCTTGCAGCTGTGGTCTTAGGGAGCCCCCCCTCCAATCCAAGGGTGAACAGAACCCCCCTCCCCACACCCCGCACGGTTAGCACTGAGCCTGGATAACTCAGGGCTGAGCGTGGGGCCAGCCTGGGAAGACTGCCCGCCCCTCTTACCTTTGCTCCCGGCCTCATCTATACTCCTCTTTTCCTCGTTCCCTGGCTCTGCAGCCCTGCCCCTCTTTACGTGAGGCTTTCCAAGACTGAGCCCTGAGTAAAGGCCCGGGGGGTGCCTGCCTCGGAGGGGCCCAGGGGGCCCGGCCGGGGAAGCCAGCAGTGAGCACAGACTCTCCTTGAAGTCCCCTGCTTAACATCGGTGGCATGTGAATTTTGTGTCCCACTCTCCTTACTACACAGGGCTGGTGGTTTCTCTTTCTCGTGTTGATTTACAGGCATTTTTCATACATTCCGGATGTGAGTCCTTTGTCAGATATACAGATTATGAGTATTGTCTCCTCTCCATGGAGATATGATTCATGTAGTCACTGGTCATTCCAGGAGCCTCAGGGATGACTGGCTAGGCCCTGCTGGTGCCAGGGCCTGTAATGTGCCCCTGCCCTCAAGAGAGCTTCCCTTGGGTGGAGCAGACAGACGTTCAGAATGAGAGAGAACGCAGTTGGTGAGAAGCCGGTTCCTTTCACCACGCTAACGTGATTTTCTTTGGAAATGTTTTATCAAGGAGAATTTCTTCTTCAGAATTTCTTCAGAACTCAGGTGGGGTGAAAAGAAAGGTTTCCCTGTGTTTGTTTTCTGGGCTGGGTCTTTGCATTCTTTGCAGTGAATACTGCTTCTAGAAATTTCCTTGACTCCACAAGTTCCAGTGGGTAAACATGTGCTCACCTGCTGACCTCTCCCCTGGTTTCTGCCCTGGTTTTGCGTGTTATGGGTGAACCCATCAGGACATGGTGGCGAGCCTGAGCTCATGCTTAGCTGATGTCAGCGAAAGTTAGGGGTGTTGGAACAGCCACCCTTTCTCTTGTCACTTAGTTCTGCATGGGAGTCCAGGCTGGAAGGCAGGGACTGGGGAGGTGGAGATGCCCCGACTGAGGCCTGGTTCCTAGGAGAGAGGACAAGTTTGGGAGTTTCCTGAGCTGCCCTTCCCAAAAAAGATAGCAAGAGGTAAGCAACAAGGATATGCAGCGGGTGTCGACAGTTTTTAGGGTGTTGGGGACAGGCCATCTGGGAAGACCTGGAACCTGCTTGCCAAAGACTTAATATGATTGACTTTGTTTTCTTCGCAGCCAGGCCAAGTGCCAGAGGACCTGGCTTCTAGCTTTGGCTCTGTGGCTGGCTGCTGTGTGACCCAGAGCCAGTCACTTCCCCTCTCTGGGCCTCAGTCTCTCTGTCCCTTGCCCTCCCTCCTGCACCCTCGCAGTGGTGCATCCAGTTTGATTGTCTGACTAACCTGATGGCTCCTAGCCTCAGTTTCCTCATCTGCACAGTGGGGATACATACAGCCATGATGTGGGAGGTGTAGGGGGGCGTGTCCCCAGCACCCAGGGCAGGTGCAAAGTAGGTGATCCCTCCATGTCCGAGGGTGGGAGCAGGGGGCTTGAGGAAAGGCAGGCCCTGGGGGAAGCGGGGGCTCAAGAGGGGACTGCCTGGGCTCTAGCACTCAATGGAGCTCCGGGGTTCTCATCTGCATTGCCCCGGGGCCTCTTTCCTGTACCCCCATCTCAGTCTCTCTTATTCTCTCTGATTTCTGTCCCTCCCTCTGTCTTTCAGTTTGTCTTTCTCTGTTCCTGCTGCTCTCCGTGCCTCTCTTCCTCACTTCTGTCCCTTTGTTCTCTGGGTTGGACTCTCTTTGTCTCCATTTCTTCCTGTCTCTGTGCATCTCTCTGTCCCCTCTCCCCCTACTTCTCTCTGGAGGCCCCTCTGGCTTCACTGAGCCACAGGGCCAGGCCGGGGTGGGGAAAAAGCTGGAGCTCGGCTCCCAGACCACACTGTGCTCCCCGAGGCTGCCCGACCCAGCCCCACTGTCGGGCCGATGGAGCCCCAGGGGCTCTGCCAAGGGGTGGCTGGAATCCCTGCCTGGACAACTTGGGGTTGCTGCCTGGCTGTGGGTTGATGGCCGAGAACGCCTGTACCACCGTGAGTCTCGATTGTTTTTCATTCAAAAGCCAGCTTCCTGATCTCCCAGAGCTGAAGGCCTGGCCACTCCCTGTTCCTGACCCTCTGAAATATGCAGTCTGGCCAGAGTGATGAGGGAAATGGTGTTAAAACAGGTGGTTTCCCCAGGACAGAGGCTTGGGGGCGGGGGGCTACTTAGAGAACAGAACATTCCGTGGGTGCCAGAGGCCAGAGGCAGGTGTATGGGACGGCTTCCTGGAGGAAGTGGACTGCGGGGCCGGGGGGGCCACCAGGGGCCTGGCCCATGCCGAGTGCTTTGTAAACATGACCTCAGTGTCTTCATCTGCAGAGTGGGGATAAGCACAGCCACCACCTGGGAGGTGTCACGGGGGACGTGTTGCAAAGCCCAGCACTTGGACCAAACGTGCACATAATAATTTTGCAGGTGAGGCCAAAGATGACTCCCTGACACCCCTAATACTCTTCCAGAGAGAAGTGGGGGGAGAGGGGACAGAGAGATGCACAGAGACAGGAAGAAACGGAGAGAGACGGAGACAAAGAAAGTCCAACCCAGAGAACAAAGGGACAGAAGTGAGGAACAGGGGTCCTAGAGGAGTCAAATGGCTGTCCATGGTCACCCAGCCAATGAATGATGGGCCAGGGCTGGACCTGCCACCTGGACCTGCTCTGTCCACTGTTTGTACAACTTGTCCAGCTGTCGACCCCCCCCTCCCCACACCCCTAATGTTCCTTCTTCCTTCCCTGTCTCGGGGAAACAGAATGGGCTGTGCGTCCTTGGACAAATTGCTGGCCCTCTCTGGGCTTATTAGCGGTGACAAATCAGGCCAGTGGCTTTCTGAGAAGATCTGCAGAGCCCCAGGCTCCTGATCAAGGGCTGCAGGTACTGCCGGAGGGGGGTGGGTGAGCAGGTGGGCTTTGCGCCCCTACTGTGCTTGGTCCTGAGTGTCTACTCTGCTCTGTTTTCAGTGTAAACCTCTAAACGTCCGGCTTATCTTGAAAACCTCCTTTTTCCCTGCATTTTAGGAGAGTATGTGCCCCCCCCCGGCCCCCGGCCCCCGGCCCCCGGCCATCAGGGCCCTCTCTGAGGTGAGTGTCTGCCCTTGGGCTCGCCCCCAAGCCCAGGGCTCAGGCCAGGCCAAGGCCAGCAGGGGCCAGATGGCCGGGGCTCATGTTGTGGAAGCCTCCAGGGTTTGAAGGCGCCAGACACATAGAGTTGGGTGGCTGGGACCCAGATGGTCTTAATGGTGTAAGGCATTGAGGACTGGGGGTGTCTCTTGAGTCCTGCCATCTGGCCTCTGTGCCAGACACAGGACGTTCTCGCCTCCCCAGGGCAGAAGGTGGGTCGTGTGTGTGTGTGTGATGCCGCAGGAGGGGCGAGGCCAGTGGCCCCTGCAGCCTGTAAGCACCAAGGACGGTAGAACGTGGCAATGAGCACACAAGCTCGGAGTCCCACAGACGGGGCTGCAGCTCTGTTTCCATCTTCGTTCACGGGAGACCTCAGAGTATATTTCCTCCTCTGCTGCCTCGGTCCGCTCCAGGAATGCAAGACGGTACCTGAGAGGTCTTACACACCGAGCCGGCGCCCTGTAAGTGCTCAGTAAACTCTGGCTCCCACCATTACCCAGCGTCCCCGGGCCTCAGCACATTTCCCTGTTGTGGCTCTTGGAAAGTGTCCTCAGAGCAACACGTTCACACACCCGCATTCCTCATTAGCTGTGCTCCCCGAGAAGGCAGTCTGCGGCTAGGTCTTGTTCTCTACTCATGGCCTGGCCCATGGTGGACCTGCCCAAGAAATCTTGGTTGCATAAATACGAGTGAGCGATGTGGGGGAAAGATGCTGGGCTCTTCTGTACAATGGTTTCTCCACCGGGGGTCTGGGGAGGTGGTATCTTACAGCAGCTGTGCAGGCCAGATCTAGATGCAGTGTCCGTGGTGGCCAGGGCTGCCCTACAGGGAAGAAGAGTTTTTTAAGGACCTCTCTCAGGAGGTCTGAGAACCCAAGTTTCTCACTCTGAGGTTGATTCCCTGTCTTCTACTTCACATTGCCTCTAGGAGGCTGTGTATTTTGAGGCAAGTTGCTCTCCCTCTCTGGGCCTCTCTGGGCCTCTCTGTCTCCAGGTGTTTGATGAGGCAGGTGGACCAAGTTATCTGGGAGTGTCTGCCAAGACGTGAAGCGTTGGGCGATGCCCAGCAGAGGTACCGTCCCTCACCCCCTTTCCGGGAATGATTCCCCAGCTCTGAGTGAGCCAGTAGAAGGTGCTAGACTCTGATTCTCATGGTGGGACCTCACCTGCAGCCAGGTTGGCTGACACTGGACGATACTAGATCTCTACTCTAGCAGCTATGAGAAAGAGCCATCATCAGGGAGGGGATCCCCAAATTCCCTGCCACTCCCCATTTAATCAAAGGCTCGGATAAAATGAAGAATATTCATTGACGAGGGTCTGAAGGATACCAGGCACATTTTTCTATGACACCCCACCCCAAAATACACCCACGGACCAAGCCAGACCCAACCGTAAGGATGCTATGGATCATTTAGTTCAAAATCCCATGCTTGCCCTGTTTAGTAAACTCCACTTGGGGATGGAAGGGGGGAATGTCCCTTAGTCTTCAGGGCCCAGAAGAATTGGGCTTCTCTTCTTCAACTGGTTTAGTTGTATCCTGTGGGCACCATGATTCATGAAATTGATTATATTTCCCTTTTCTTGTGGGCCACCAGGGAACTCCCTGCCAGATCTACCAACCAGACAGAAGTTCATCCTTGTCTTTTACTTTCTTTTCCCACTCTTTGACCTAATTTTCTCATTTGAAAAATAATTTTACTCAGGGTGTATTTTGTAAGCTGTCTCAAATTCTTTCTATTAGGATGTGGGATAAAAATCCATGAAAGAAGTAGGAATGTTGAGCCTTGCCTGGAGTGCTCACTGGAGGAAGGGAGGTGGAAATGGGGGAGGGGAAGGCAGGAAGGCCGGTGATGGACAGAGCTTTATGGAGACCCCCAGGTCAGGGGACAAATCCCCGGGGGGAGCAGTGTGTGGGAGCGGCCAGAGGAGTAAGATCAGAACAGGGGTCAAGCACAGAGTGAAGTGGTTGTCAGGGGCCTGGTCTGGGGGGCCTTGAACGTCAAGTGAAGTTTCTATTTTTTGAGGATCGCCTATATCCCAGACACTTTACAGACGTCATTTTAAACTTCTACGTTATTCCAGGCCTTACAAATTAGGAGACTAAGTCTCAAAAAAGTTAAATCATTTGCCCAGTGCTCTGAAATCTGAGAAATGACTGGGCCCAGACTGGAACCACAGATAGTAGGGCTCTAGGGTCTAGACTTCTCCCATCCAGCTGCCCTCCTTTATCCGGGGGCCGCAAGATGCTGGAGCAGTCTTAAGGGGGGGCCGGGGGGGATGGCAGATTAGGTGTATGTTTCAGACAGATCGCTACTGCCTGCAGTGCAGAATGAAGTGAGCCTGGGGGCTGGGAAAGCAGGAGGCGGCTCAGGTCCTGGCTGGGACTAGGGTGGGGGCTGAGGGTGGAGGGGAAGGGATGAGGCCAGAGAGGTTTGGGAGGTAGAGCTGATGAGTCAGGTGGGGTGACTGAATGCTGGGGATGAGGGAGGAGGAAGACCGAAGAGGTTGCCTGGGTCTCTGGTTTGGTACCTGGGGTGGAGGCTGTGCCATTTGCTGAGACAGGCAGGGAGGGGGAGGGTGGACAGCCAGTGGAGGGCAGGGAAGGAGGTGATGTGCCTGGGGGGCTGCTGAATCGGCTACTTGTGGGGGTGGGGCTGGGCGCACCTGACCACAAGCCCCCTGGGCCCCTCCATGCCCAGCCCAGCCCTGCACCGGATGCCATTAACTGCCACGTGGAGCCTGGGACGTCCCAGAGCCGAGGAGGGAGTCAGTGATCCCTGAAGGTCCGTGGTGGCCAACAGAGACCTGGGTCTGGCTTTCAGGCTCTCGGGATGTGCCCATTGAGTTGGGTGACTCATGGCACTTGCCACTTCCTGCTATTAGAGCCGCTGGCCCTAGGCCCTCTGGCCCTGTGGGAATCGGTGGGTCCCCTGCCTGCTCGAGATGGTTGAGTTAGAGCCCCTGAGGCCCACCGGGGGTCCAGGATTCTGCCCTGGGAGATCCCAGAGGGATGAGTCAATGTAAGGAGCTGAGAGGGCTCGACGGGTAGTGAGCACGCTGACGCCCAGAACAGCACCTGTATGCAGAAGCACCCAGGACTCGTTTTCTTCAACAAGTGGCTGAGAACCTTGGACCCAGGCTCGGCTTCCCACAACTCTACCAACGTCTATCAAATGACTTCCCCAGCCTGAGTTATTCCTTCCATCTCCCCCCCACCACCCCATCCACTAGTTTTTAAATAGTCTATGTTGGGGTCTCAAACAATGGCCCAAGGGCCAGATCTGCTTACGCTATAGGCTTCACCTATCGTTGTTCTCTTTTTAAGAAATACCGAATTTTAATGCATTAGGCAAAGCAGGTTTTACTCCCTTTGCCGCAGTTGGTACCCCTCCTGCTGTGTTGCACCTGGCAGCTTCCCACATTTATTATCTGCCCAACCCCTGAAGGCATCTCAGTCTGGAAGCTCTGTGCTAGCCCCACCGTCCTGTCTCGTGAATGGGGAAGATGAGAGGTGGGGGCTCCCGGGTTAATGGGATGCTAGGTTACCTGAGGTTGGAAGAGTCCCGAGGTCCCTGAGGTCTGCCCTTCAGATCCCTGCTCCGATATCATTTCCCCAGCGAGGCCTTCCCCGATCAGCCGACGCAAACGGCACCCCACTCCCTCTGCCCCTCTACCCTGCTTCACTGGGTCTCATTACCTCCTGACGTCCCAATCTCTGTCCTGCAGTGTCTTCCCTGTCTCTCTTGCTACTCTGTATGTCCCGTGAGGGCAGGGACTTGGTCTTATTCACCGCTGTATCACCCGTGCCAAGAATAATGTCTGGCGCACGGCAGGTGCTCGAAATGATTGTTGGAGAATGGGGAAAATGCATCCCCGGACCTGGTAGCAACAGCACTGGACATCCTCCCTGCTGCAGTGCCCCGGGCTGTTCCGGGGGCATCCTGGAGTCGTGCTAGGGTCCCACGGTCACCCAGTAGCTGACAGGCCTCTCCCTTTGCGAGGGGCTGTGTTTGAGGCTACCCCGGGCAGGTCCTCCCAGCTGAAGGTTCTACCTGCCAGAGGGGAGGGGGTAATGATGTCATTCAGGCCCCCCACCCCTGCTCCTCCCAAATTTGACCAATCAAGCCTGAGATTCCAAGTTCAAATAGACGACAGCATGGGCGTACAGGATGTGCCTTTTTGTGGGTTGTGGGCTGGGCAGGGACCCAGGCAGGTCATGGTGTCTGAAGGGACATGTTCTCAGAGCCGGAGGAAACAGGGACGGGGGCAGGGAAGCCCAGAGCAGGAAAATCTTCTTCTTCTTCTTCTTCTTCTTCTTTTTTTTTTTAAGATTTATTTCTTTGAGAGAGAGAGAGAGAGAGAGAGAGCACGCGGGTGCACACAGAAGGAGAGGGAAAGGGAGAAGCAGACTCCCAGTTGAGCAGGGACCCTGATGTGGGACTTGATCCCAAGACCCTGGGATCATGACCTGAGCCGAAGGCAGATGTTTAACCAACTGAGCCACCCAGGCGCCCAGTCTCCTCATTTTTTCTTGAAGAGAGACTTCATTTTTTTCTCCAATAGTAAAAACATTTGCTTACCAAAACTTTCAAACAATACACAAAAGCATAAGGAAGAAGATAAAAACAAAACAAAACAAAACAACAACAACCCTGAGGTTCTGTCTCTCAGGGATCCAGTCAACAATTAAGAGCCAATCCAGGGTCACATGGCCTGGGTTCAAATCCTGGCACAACCGCTTTCCGGGGTCAGATTTCGAGGGGGTCCCTTAGCTTCGCTGTGCCTCACTTTCTTTGTCTGTAAAATGGGGATGCACGATGTTCCTCCCAGGCTCTCTGCCCACTCTCTGCGACTCCCTCCCTCTTTCCTCTGGCCCCGAGAACATGTCCCTTAAGCCACCATGACCTGCCCGGGCCCCTGCCCCACCCACAACCCGCAAAAGGCACATCCTGTACACCCATGCTGTCTTCTATTTGAATTTGGGTTCCCGGCTTAGTTGGTACCGGCCACCTAATATTGTGGGGAGGATTAGGTGGGTGATGACACGGAAGGGGCTGAGAACAGTGCCCGGCACACGGTCAGCGCTAGACAGGTGTCTGCTAGCATCTCCTCGCCATTGTCACCATCATCACCGTCATTTTGCAGAAAGCTCTTCATCACCAACCTGCACTCTTCCCTTCCTCCCTCTTTCCCTTGCATCCGTCCATCTGCCCATCCGTCCATCCATCCTTCTCTAATGGGAATATTCCCATGTGCTCTCTGCGAGCCTGCTTCTTACACTCCGCATTAATTATATATGAAGCAAATGGCTCAGGTTCTGGTTACTGGGGGTGGGAACTGCCGTGCACCCCCAGAGCGTTGTGTTGCTAGGCTCTGTGTCCACGGGGGGTAAACCTAGACTTTGCGTCAGTGCCATTGGGTGTAAAGAGCTTTGCAGATGGAGAACATTTGCCATCAGATGTGTTGGCCCTAAGGAAGACGTTTCAGGAAGATCTTCCAAGTGAAAAGTAACCACATAAATGCTTATACCATTTTTATGTTTCCTGTCTTCCTCCTCGGGTGGGAGGTTCCCGGAGCAGGGACGGTGTCCCCCTCCCGCCCCGTCAGACCGGCAGTTCCCCAGGCAAGGGTGCTGCTCCTTTCCCCCTCTCTCTTTGTCGTCCTTCCCACCCCAGACCTGTGGATAGCGGCTGTCCTGGTTGCGCATCCTGATCCTGCCCCGTGCAGTTGCTGCCCGCGAACGAGAGGGCCCTGTGGCCCAAGGGACATTGAGGGAACTCCCCTCCTCCTCCTCCTCAACGCCCACTGTGAAGGGAGCCAGGCACCTGTAAAGGGTTGCTGTCCTCACCGGTCTACTAGACACTTCCTGTCTGGCCAGGAGCCCCCTGCCCACCCTGCCCACCCCCAGCCTTCCCCGTCTCTCTGATGACAGCTCTATCCTTCCAGCTGCTGCAGGTCCAAGCACTCCCATCCTCCCCGACTCCCCCCTTTCTCTCGAGCCCCCACACCCAGCCTGCCTGCCACCCTTCCCAGACCGGACCTCTGGTGACGTTCCGAATCCAAGCGCTCCTCCCCATGCTCACGGTTGCCCCCAGGACCAAGCCACCATCGTCTCAACTCTTATGGTGGCTCCCAGAATGTCAACGCCATCAGAGCAGGGACTGTGGTCTGTTTGCTTCTTGGCTGCGTCCCCATCGCCTAAAGGAACGCCTACTGCAGAGCAGGTGCTCCGCGAACGCTTGTCAAGTGAGCGACCGGGATTCCACGACACCCTGAGAACAGGCGGGCCTGCAAAGAAGGGATTTTGAGGAAGGAATCAGCCCTCCCCCAGCCCCTTGCTCTGAGCTCCTTTGGAGCTGCCCTCCCCACTGGCTGGCTAGGGGTGTTCCCCTGGGCGGGGGGGGGGGGGGCTTCTGCTGCCATCTCTGGAGTTGGGGCGCAAGGCTATACCCTCACCTTCTGGGGGTGGTTTAGTGAGTCAGGAGGACCTGGGTGTCCACCATGGCTGTCCCACTTACTGACAGTGGATCCTCTTCCCTGTAAAATGAGGATACTGGGAAGAGTGGCGAGCATTTGTTTTAGCCGATGCTAGGTGTCGGGCACTGTGCGAAACCTTTTACGCGTTAGCTCACGCATCCCCACATCAGTCCAACGGAACGGGTACAACTGCCATCTCACGGCCGGGAAAGGGAGCCACAGGAAGCCCAAGGTCATAGGTTGTGAGAGGCCGAGCCGGGATTTGAACCCCGGAGGTCTGACTGCCCTGTGCTTTGGATGCATGAGATCAGATCTGCACCGGGCACTTTATCAGCCCTCAGAAAGTGCTGACATCATGACAGTGAGGGTTCACGCGCCAAGAGTCTGAGGATGGAGTCAAAGCTAGGGAAGGAGAGACAGGGCCCACGGGGAGCTTCTGGTGGCAGCTGAGCCCTGCTCCATTGGAGCCCCCGACTGAAGCCCCCGCTTCCCATCTCTCTGAGAGACCTGGGGCGCCTCCTCCCCTGGTCTCCTGGATTGGCAGGCCTGAGTGAGAGGGCTGGGCATGCAGCCAGGAGGTGGGGACTCAGCTTAGACAGCTAATCAGGTCACAGGGTGAAATTAAAAGGGAGGAGGAAAGCACCGACCCATGAGAACGCACCCTCCTTCCGGGCCACCTGGTGCCCAGGAGAGGAGCTGGGGAGATAAGAAGTGCAGAGCCCAGGACCCAGGGGCACGGGATGGCCCCGCAGAGACCTGTGCGGCTGTCCCTGAAGAAGCCCACCTATGCTGTGTGTGTGGTGGGGGTTGAGACGTCTGTGGACGTTTACAGGTGAGAATTGAGAGGTACCCACCTGGCTGCCGAGGGCTGGGCCACACCGGAGGACCCCGAGGCCATGGGGTGGGTTCCTGGTGGACAAATCGAACACGTTGGAGGGTGCTGGTAGGCGGGTGTTCTGAGAGCCGAGCAGGTGGAATGGGATGGAGAGCCTGGGTATCAAGGAGGAGCTAGGGTATCAGGCCCGTCTTGGGGCTCCTTCTCTCCTGGGTACCCGGGGTCAGGTCTTTGGCCGCAAGTCCCTGGGTAAGGGTTCTAGTTCTGAGCCCCGGGCTCTGCGTTCTGACGTCAGAGAGCAACTGGTTGCGACATCAGAATGAACTGGTGCTCAAGACGGGGAGCAGCACCGGGCCTCCCTGAATTTCTCCCTCTGTTTCTTGCCAACAACCCTTCTGTCTGAGGTAGAGGTGTGGGGTGTGTGACAGCTCCATCCCTGGAGGCCGGCCAGGGTGATTGGGATCAGGAGCGAGTCTCAGAGGGATGATTCAAGGAGTTAATAAAGGACAGGAACCTAGAACAAGACCCGGGCTTGTTTTTGCCACGATGATGATGGTGTCGGCGGTGAGGGGAGCCATGGTGACATCTGAGGGGCCCCAGAAGAATCAGCTTCCCCTGTTGGCCCAAGTCTCTGACCTGTCCTGGCTCTGCCCAGATGGGGGCCCAGGGACCTGGCCTGGTCTCATTTTCCCCACCTGGCCACGGAGGGAGCTGGAGTTGGGGATCTCAGGGGGCTTTTCCAGCCCTGATACTCTCTCTGGACTCCATCCTGTCTGGAACTGTCTAGGGACTCCATTCCTGCTGGATCAGAGGGCACTGGAGCCCCAGCAGATGAGGGGCTCAGGGTGGGAGTCCCCGTCTCAGAGGAGGTGGGGGCTGGGGAGTCTGTCACAAGGTGGGATCTGAGCTCCCACTGCCTCTTGGGTCTCAGTTCCTGTGCTGTCCCAGTCTGGTTGAATGGCCTGGGGCCCCAGGGACAGGGCTGAGGAGGGGGAACCAGGACGCTTGGAGGCCAGACCTTGGCTCTGAGTCCTATCGGGAGCCCTGGCGTGGGGCTGGTTCTCTTGGATCTGGGTGGCCAGCCGAGATCCCATTTTCTCCTCTCCTTTTAACATAGTGTTTCCCAGGCTTAGCAAACGGGAAAACAGGACACCCAGTTAAGTATGCATTTCAGCTAAACATCAAATAATGATTTTTAGTATGTCGTATGGGACATACTTAGTTTTTTTTTTTTTTTAAAGATTTTATTTATTTATTTGAGAGAGAGAGAATGAGAGATAGAGAGCACGAGAGGGAAGAGGGTCAGAGGGAGAAGCAGACTCCCTGCTGAGCAGAGAGCCCGATGTGGGACTCGATCCCGGGACTCCAGGACCATGACCTGAGCCGAAGGCAGTCGCTTAACCAACTGAGCCACCCAGGCGCCCGGGACATACTTAGTTTTTAAAAACCACTGCTTAGCTGAAATTCAAATTTAGCTGGACATTTGACTATATCTGGCCACCCGGCTTTAACACCAAGGGCAGGGGAGGGGTCACTGGTGGGCTCCCACTGTCCCGATTCCAGACCTCTGCTCTCATCCCGGGGGGTGGTTGTTTCTGGAAGGTCATTTCAGAAACTTAGGCCCTAAATGGTGCTGCTGACTAAGGCCAGAAGCATTTTCCTGGGAGCCAGGAGACACAGGTTCTGATCCTAACTCTGCTGCTGATTTGCTGTCTGGCATCGGCCGAGTCACTGGCCCTCGCGGGGCCTCATTCCTTATCTGAGCCTCGACAGGGTGAGCTGAGTCCCGTCTTGAGTTCCGCGTGGGGGGTCAAGTGCCCAGATTCTGGAACTGGACACATGTGGCTTCTCATCCTAGCTCCGTTTGTGGCTGTGTGACCCTGGGCAAGCCACTGTCCTGCTCTGGGCCCTGGCGTCCTCATCTGACAATAGCACCGAGCTTAAGGGGGTGGGAGGGAATAAATAAGACCCTGTGTGTGCAGGGCCCCTGGAAGGTGGAGGAGGTGCTCACAGCTCCGACAGTTCTGCGGGCCCCCTTTTTCCAGTACCTGTCCCTCCCGTCGCGTCTCAGAGGGTGGGACAAACAGAGGACAGATGAGGCTGTGTGTGTGGTGGGAGCGGAGGGCAGTGCTGTCTGGGAACCCCCTTTGGGATCACCAAGCACCTCAGTATCCTCCGATTCGGGCCCTGGCCCAGCTGGAGAGGGCGAGGAAGCTGCCTGGGTTGGCCACAGCTGCGGTGCTCTGGTTGACTCTGGAAGGGGGTGCCCCTTTGGGGTCCTGAGTGAGCATTTTGAGAGACCCCCACTCAACAGCCCTTTGGGAGCCTTCATCATGGGCATCGGTCTTGACTAGGGACATAAGTACTGAGGGTCTCTAAACTAGAAAACAGAAGTTTATTCTGCAGCAAGTTGGTTTAGAAGTAGACGTAAGGAAGAACTTCCCGTCCATCCGGTCTGTGATAGGTAGAGAAGGGGGCATGGAATTCTCAGCCTGGGAAGGTTTGAAGAGGGGCCTGAAGGTCACCCAGGGCTTGGGATGGCCAGGATGATGAACTTGGGGCTCCTCTACCCCCATTGCCAGGTGTCTGGCTCCAGCTGAGGCCAAGCAGCGGGTTTCTACTTAACCTTGCTGATAGAGGGGGAAATCACCCCCCCAAAGAGGAGGTTTGCCAGTATCTGAGCTGCCAGGAGGTTAAGTCCCCCCAGGAGAGCCAGTGGGGGTGGGCATGTGGGGTGATGAATTTCCCCCAGGTGCTGTGTGGACCGTGTAGAGAAATATTTGTGTTTGGGGTAATTGTGTGCCCCAGCCCAGGGAACCCTTAGAAGTCCCCTAACCCAGGATGTGCTATAGATTCCCCGCCCCGCCAACTCTGATGGACTAACTCCCCACCCTGACCCGTCACCTTAGCAAACTTGCTCTCTGTCCTGACCCTCCGGGTCTGGTCACACCGCCCTGGTTTTCCCTGTCCTTGCTTGGAGGTGGCCCCCAGAGGACGCATGTCAAAAAAGGGGGGGGCAGTGTGGGGAATCTACTCGTGGTGCAGTCTGGCCCTGTTTGCCCAGAGGCCCGAATCAGAGCCCCAGGCTAGAGGCCATAATGGATGTTTATTCTCTGGCACGGAGGAGAAGGCTGGCTGGGTGGGGGACAGAGATCCTCCTGGATCTCTCCCAAGCCTCCCCCAGCCATGCAAAAGCATCAGAGCAAAACAGACTCTTCTGATCAGATGGGTAGCATTTGGGGCGTCCAGGGAGGAGGGACTCTGGGGGGCCTCTCTGAGGAGCCAGAGAGAGGCTCCAGGCTGCTTCTTTTTCCTGGGGTTCTGTGTATTTCAAACAAGGAAAATGCCAAAACAGAGTTATAAAACCTGTGGTGTATATATTCTTAATGTTTACATTGAGTAAATTGATGCTTTTAACGTGCGCAGAAGTACAATGAAGCATAATTGTGCTGCTCACGGGATAATTATAGGATTGCTGCAGACACTAATTGGTAATGACTGACAGACTCCGAGAGCCGGGCTGGACCCGGGTTTAAAAGCCGGGTGAGGACCATCTCTCTTCCTGGCTCCATCCTGGGCCGCACCGCATTCCTTCATTAGAAGTAATGTTATGGTGTAAATGTGAGGTGCTTGGAGACCATGCGGCCAGGGTCCTCCCCACGCGCAGTGGGGTCTGGACATGGAACGGTGCAGTGTGTGTTCGTGGGACAGCAAAGGTTGGCATCAGGGCAGATCTCCGAGGTCAGCCACTCTTTAATCCTACAGGAGTCCCTGCCTCCCTGGTCCCCCTGGCCACCTGCCATTTGAGACCAGGGGCCCCTCCCAGCCAGTTGCTCGTCCTCCCCTCCCTGCCCCTCCCATCATTTCCGGTCTTGGAACCGATCCTCATTCTTCACCTTTGGTTTCCCTTCCAGCTCCCATCACGGCCAACCTCCAGCTGTCCCTTCTCCCCCAGTCCTTGCCCTTCCTCGCTCGGTGGGCCCACCAGCTGGGGACCCCGAGAGAGCACTTGAGGCGCTGGGAATGGGAGGGCTGCCCACAGGTGAGGTAGATTCCTCCCGACCCCAAGATGCTCTCCGAGTGACATGTTGTCCTCAGCTTTGCTCCGTCCAGAGAAGCTTCTACTCCCTTCTCGGTGGCTGCTAAGCAGCTGTTTAGCTCTGTCAAGTGGTCCTGAGGCTCGAAGATGTGGGTGGGCTGTGGGGCTAGAAGGATCTGGCAAATCCTCACCCAGCCGAGAACGTCAGCTACCGGGGGAGCCCAGGAAGGGGGGGCCTCAGCTGTGGGCCTGGACAGGTGCCATCCAGACAGTGTGTGGGCGCCTGGCCCTCAGAGCTGTGTTCGGCCCTCCAAATGCCCCGGAGAAGCCAGTCACCCTGCATTGGAGTCCAAGGCCCCTTGAAGCCCTAAAAGTGCTCCAGCCCCATTGATGACCCCGCCAACCCCCAGCTGGGTCATGGGCACCGTGCTGGCAGAGGTGGGCTGAGGCAGGGTTGAAAACTCCACAGTCGTACCCTGCAGAGGGTGCAGCTGGTGCGGCCTAAGCCGGGCTGAGCCAAGGAGGCTGGGCCCAGGTTGCTCACCTGGGATGGAAGCCTGGGCACCATCCTCAGTGGGGCCCTGAGGAGGAAGCCCTGTGGGGTTGGGGCCACCTGAGAGTCAACGCACTGACTGCTGAGAACAGGGTGGCTGGTAGTCATGACCTCTCGCTGGGGGTCAGGCTTGTCCTTGCAGGCTGTGTGACCTTGGGCCAATCGCTTAGCCTCTCTGTGCCTGTTCCGCCCCTGCAAGTCGGGGATAGCATTGTTTGTTGTTTCTACCTGTGGCCTTGGCCCCCATTTTGCAGATGAGGAGTTTCATCACCCACGAAATGCATATGCACAGGCATGCTTTTCTTTCTACGGATGGGGAGCCTGTGGGTGAGAGGGAAGAAGTGACTCACAGGTGACTTCCCATCCACAGCTCTTGGGTCCTCGTGCAGGGAGGTTCTGGTCCCCGGCCTCCGTGTGCCTCTGCTCGGGAGGTCTGCGGCCTGAGAGCTGCTGCCCCTCCTCTCCAGCCCCCACTCCCAGGAAGAGCAGGGGTCCGCTTGAAAGGTCTGCCTGGCCTGGGCCCTCCTTCCAGGCCCTGGGTGTGCCCCTCCCTGAACAATGACAGGGCGTAAGCTACCCAAGATTGTTATCTCTGGGAAGGAAGGAAAGAAAGAGAGAGAGCACAGCTGCACCCTGTACCCTTCTAGATTTAGGAGGAAATGTCTGCCCGTGATGTGGGGTCTGCAAGGGGCCAGCCATTGCCCTCCCCCGACCACATTCAGCACCCGGGGAAGGTCTAAGGAGAAGGCCACACTGGGGTGGGGAAGCTGGGGGACCTTCTGGGGCCTTTGCGCCACGGCAGGCATTTAACAGATGCTATTGAACACCTGCCCTGTGTCCAGGTCCATGCTGGGCTTGGCACTTGGAGGTGATATAGCCCATAGCCGCCGGTGAGGGACTCCTGTCTTCATCTGGGAGCGAAAAGAACTTCAGGAGGTGGATGTTAACCATCCACATTTTTGGTCAAGTAGGATAGTGAAGGGGGGTACGAGGGTCCTCTTATCCACCAGCCCTCTCTCCAGGATCTGCTCGTGCCCCATGTCTTTTGTGACCGTAATGACAGTGGGCAGCACTGTAGCAAGGGCTCATGGCCCTATCTCAACGAAGTGTCACAACAACCCCGTGAGATACGGACAACTATGATCTTCATTTTGCAGACAAAGACACGGAGACAGAGAGGTCGAGAGACTTGCCCCCAGTCACACAGCCCACAAAATGCTAGAGCTGGGATTTGAACCCAGGTCTACCTGATCCCAAATTCTGTGAGTTCAACCCCCAAAGACCTCATTGTCTGGGAATCTTCTGTGTTGCTGGGTCAGCTCGAGGGGTGGAGTGGGGTCAAGGCAGAGGTTGAGCTTTGGAGACAGTCCCAAGTGGGGTCACATCCCAGCTCAGCCGCTGTGTCTCCGTGTGTGACCCCCCCCCTTTGAATTTCAATCCGTCTTCTGTAAAATGGGGAGAGGAATCCTAACTTCCCTGCTCGGCAGGCAGGGGCCAAGGGGATGGAATTAGAATGGAATAAAAGTGCGGTGCAGACCATGGTATGCCTGCCCCGTGTGGACCCCTCGAGGACAGGGCCGGGGTGATTCAGCTCTGCCTGCCCCGAGCCCAGCGTGGTGCCTGATGCACAGCAGGTGCTCAGGGAATGCGTGTTGAGGCATAGCAGCCAGCAGCCCTAACTGGAAGATCCATGGGCCCCTGGGGAGCTGCTTTCTTTAGGACTGGAGCCTGGAGGGGGCTGGCCGGCTCTGTGGGACCGTCAGCCATGGCAGTTCTCGGCATCCAGCAGAAGCACCCACAGAGCTGGCCGCACCAGAGAGGACTTACTGGATCCCGCTGGCTGGCCCTATGGCATTTCTTGTGGCTTTGGTCCAGAAAACTTCAAGTCGAGGACATCTGGAAGGTGGCACCTTGGGGGCACCCAGTGGGCAGGTGTCTGGCCAGGTGTGAGGGCAGCTATCGGCTTGGCCAGCCCCGTCTGCTCGAGAGCTGCCCACTGGCTCACTCCTCAGCTTTTCCATCCAATTCTGCATTATTCTCCCCTCCTGCCTTTGCCTCTCCCCTGCACAGTGCCCTGGGCCACGCTCCAGGGCACACTAGTCCTTTGCCACTATACCCCCATCCCCACCCACTAGCTGGAGGCTGGGTCAGCACCATTCTGCCCTCCCTGCCCATACCCTAGGCTGGGAAGAGGGGCCCCAAACCCCCGAACTCAATCCCTGGGGGGCTGGTGAACTCTATCCCCAAGCGGCAGGTATAATGGAGGGCACGGAAGGGACTTCTCCAGGGCTGTTGTGTTTCTCCTTAGAGACCAGGTGGTAAGTTTCTGAGTAGTGGAGGTGAGGTGTGGCCTCCTGGACCCCAGTGGGAGGAAGCTTCGGGGAGCCAGGGTGCAGCTAAGCAAAAGGAAAAGCTTTCTAATTACCTGAGCTGTCAAAGCACAAAGGGATGTGAGGTAGTGAGTTGTCTGGTACAGGAAGTGTTCAAGCACAGAGTCCCACGATGGGCAGGAGGCAGGCCAAGATGATCTTTGAGACCCTGTTCTGACCCAGGGCCTGTGCAGATACTCCACAGACTCATTGTTTTAGGGCAAGCGGGAGCCAGGAGGTCATGGGTGCTACCCTCTTGGCCTGCACCAACCTCATCCCTGCAAAGTTCAGGAGCTCGTGTGGGGAAGAGGGGGCATGGTTTTCCTGACTCGGTGCCCCACATGCCTGTCTTGCGCTCCACACCCCCCTCCTCCATTCCCAAGGAGTCGTGTTGAGGAGGCTGTGTTGCAAAGTTTCAACACTTTCCTTTTCCCTTCCTACATTTTCCCCAACTAACTCATCCTTCCGGTTTCGGCTGGTGGCATGCTCAGGGAACACACGTTCATTTTAATGTCAGCCAGGACAGCATAAAATAGGAGACAAACCTGCTGCTCCTTCCTCCCTTTGTCAGTTGTGTGACCCTGCGGAAGTTACTTAACCTCTCTGAGATTTCTTCATGGGCTAAATGAGCACAGCAATGCATACCCGGGAGGGTGGTTGTGAGTGTAGATGAGATCGTGGGCGTCAAAACCTGAGCAGGTGCCTGGCGCATGGTAGGTGCTGGAAAGAGCCACCCCAGCGTACCCCTCCCCACTATTACCCGCAGAACACACTGTCCTCATGCCTTATCAGGTGGCTGGGAACTACCTGATGACTTGAAATTCCCCACCTCATGCTCTGTGCCTCCTTCTATGAGATTCTCTAAGAATTGACTGTTCTCCTTGCAGTCTCTTGATGAACCTGGTACACAGGCCCAAGTTTGGGCATGGGGTGTGGGGATGTGCACGAGTCAGGCAGGATGCTGCTCTGGGTGACACAGACGGACTGCGACGGGGCCCCGAGGAAGGTCTGAGCCAGTGCTGTGGGAACACAGAGGAAAGGACACAGGGAGCTGGCCCGAATGGGCTGGGCTGTTGGGGGGCCCTGGGGTGAGGGATAGTAACGGTGGCAGTGGCACCGAATGCCTATTAAGCACCTGCTTTAAATGCATCATCTCATGGAATCCCCCCAACAGCTCTAGGAAGTAGCTCTTTGGATTATACCCATTTCACAGAGGAGGGAAATAGAGGCTCAGAGCAGTTGAGTGACTGGCTTTGAACCCACACTCTACATAGAACCCACACTTCCTTCTGTAGAGAGGTGGCATTTGAAGTGGGTCTTCAAGAATACAGAAGGTTCCGCCTCCCCCATCCCCATCCGCACCCCGCACCCCTGCAGAGGTAGGAGAAGGGCACCGGGAAGCAGAGGGCAAGGAGAGGGCACCAGCTCATCAACATCAACGTGGACGTGATGATAAAGACACAGTGGTTACATGTATGGTAATGACTTAGACCCTCTCATCTGAGGGGTGCTTTCAAATCCATTATTTCATTTGACCGTGAGTTTGGGTTGGGTCTGGGGGCTGCTCCATGAGACCCCACCGAAGGGCAGCCAGCCCGCCGGTGTCAGATGGAGGCTCCTAATGAGCAGCCCTCAGCCTCCCACCCCTGCTTGTTACACCCCCCCCCAAGAGCAGCTCTTCATCCGCGGTCCCACCCACAGATTCGGGAGCCTGAGAGATGAGGAAAGGCAGTGCGAAACCCCTCTTCGAGGCCTGGGCATGGGTCAGGCGGAGGACCCCAAGGGAATGAGAATCTGAGGCGGCAAGTACCTGTCGGGCATAACCTGGGAACCTTCCTGCTACCAGCTGGGGGCCTGGGACTCGTGCCTACTTGCTCTGTGGGCAAAGGTTCTGGGGCCAGGCAGGTTGGATTCAAGTCCAGCGCAGCCACCTCCCAGCTGGGCAGTCCTGGGTTTCTGGGTTTCCCTGTCCTCATCCATGATACAAGGGTTTGTTGAGCTTCCTGGTCCATGCCAGGCACTGACCTGGGCGCTCAGGTGACAGTAGCGTTAGAGAGAGTAAAGTGGAAAAAAATCCCTGCATTCTAGAGGGAGAAACAAGAGGGACAGGCAATAAGCAAATACGTCAAAATAAGCAGAATATGTCAGGGGCAATGAAGCTGGCTCACGGGGTTAGGGAGTGTGGGGTTCCTGGTGTCTTCCTATAACACTGTCCTAACTTGGGCAGAGAAGACCTCGCTGAGAAGGAAATGAGGGGTGAGGACCCAGCAGATATCTGCGCACTGAACATTCTAAGCAAGACCTGCAGATGCAGAGGGTCTGAGGTGGGAGTGAGCTGGGCGTGCTAGAGGGAGACAAGGAGCCGGGTCTGTGGGGAGGGGGAAAGGGGGGCCATGTGGTCAGGAAGCCAGTTTGACCCTGTGGAAGGGTTTCAAGCAGGAGGGACACCAGAGGGCTTTTTTTTTTTTTTATTTTAAAGAGGACCCTTTTGCTGTTATGTCCAGAACAGACTGAGGGCGGCAGGAGAGGAGGCAGGAGACCAACCTGTTGTAAAAATCCACGTGAAAGCGATTGGTGGTCTGCCCCCGGATGTTAGCCGTTGGGGAGGTGAGAGTATCCGCTCTGGACGTGACATGAAGGTGGAGTCGTTAGGGTTTGCTGGGGCGCTGGGCGTGAGTGCGAGGGAGAGAGGGGACCCCAGAGTGAACCCGAGGATGGGGCAGCCGGGGAAGGTCTTGGGCGGGCCTGGATGGGGCAGGGGTGGAGAGGTAGGAGTTTGGTTTTGGACACTGTAAATTAATTAGTTAAGTAATTAATTCATATTGTTGGTTTTTGGAGTAGAACTTCTTATAAAAATTATTCCAGTATAGTTAACATACAGTGTTTCAGATACACAATATAGTGATTCAACAATTCTATACATTACTCAGTGCTCATCAGGATAAGTGTGCTCATTAATCCCCATCACCTATTTCCCCCATCCCCCCTGCCTACCTCCCCCCCGGTAACCCCCCGTTTGTTCTCTACAGTAAAAAATCTGTTTTTTAGTTTGTCTCTTTTTTTCTCGTTCGTTTGTTTTGTTTCTTGAATTCCACGTATGACTGAAATCATATGGTATTTGTCTTTCTCTGACTTATTTCACTTACCATCATACCTTCTAGATCCATCCATGGCAAGATTTATTCTTTTTTAATGGCTGTATAATATTCCATTGCATATGGAATGGAATATTATATGCATACATATACCACATCTTTTTTACCCATTTATCTATCGATGGACACTTGGGCTGCTTCCATAATTTGGCTATTGTTGATAAGCTGCAATAAACTTAGGGGTGCATGTATCTTTTCAAATTAGTGTTTTTGTGTGGCTTGGGTAAGTACTCAGTAGTGGAATTACTGGATCATAGGGTAGTTCTATTTTTAATTTTTTGAGGAACCTCTGTACTGTCTTCCAGAGTGGCTGCACCAGTTTGCATTCCCAGCAACAGTGCATGAAGGTTCGTTTTTCTCCACATCCTCACCAACACTTGTTGTTTCTTGGGTTTTTGATTTTAGCCATTCTGACAGGCGTGAGGTGATATCTCATTGTGGTATTTTTTTAAAATAATTTTTATTGTTATGTTAATCACCATACATTACATCATTAGTTTTTGATGTAGTGTTCCATGATTCATTGTTTGTGCATAACACCCAGTGCTCCACGCAGAATGTGCCCTCTTTACTACCCATCACCAGGCTAACCCATCCCCCCACCCCCCTCACTGTGGTTTTGATTTGCATTTCCCTGATGATGAGAGATGTTGAGCATCTCTTCATATGTTTGTTGGCCATCTGTGTGTCTTCTTTGGAGAAATGTCTGTTCATGTCTCCTTCCCATTTTTAATTGAATCATTTGGGTTTTTTTTTGGCAGGGGGAGTGTTGAGTTGTATCAGTTCTTTATATACTTTGGATATAACCCTTCATTGGATATATCATTTGCAAATATCTTCTCCCATCCAGTAGGTTGCCTTTTAGTTTTGTTGATTGTTTCCTCCACTGTGCAGAAGCTTTGCATTTTGATGTAGTCCCAAGAGTTTATTTTTGCATTTGTTTCCCTTGCCTCAGGAGACATATCTAGAAAAATGTTGCTATGGCTGATGTCAGAGAGATTACTGGCTATGCTCTCTTCTAGGGTTTTTATGGTTTCTGGCCTCACGTTTAGGTCCTTAATTCATTTTGAGTTTGTTTTTGTGTATGGTGTAAGAAAGTGGCCCAGTTTCATTCTTTTGCAGGTAGTTGTCCAGTTTTCCCAACATCATTCGTTGAAGGGACTGTCTACCCAGCGCATATTTTTGCCTCCTTTGTCGAAGATTAATTGACCATATAATTGTGGGTTTATTCCTGGGTTTTCTCTTCTATTCCATTGATCTTGTATCTATTTTTGTGCCAGTACCATACTGTTTTGAATCCTATAGCTCGGTAGTATATCTTGCTATCTGGAATTGTGTTATCTCCAGCTTTGTTCTTCTTTTTCAAGATTGCTTTGGCTCTTCAGGGTCTTTTGTGGTCCATACAAATTTTAGGATTATTTGTTATAGTTCTGTGAAAAATGCTGTTGGTATTTTGATAGAGATTGCATTAAATCTGTAGGTTGTTTTGGGTAGTATGGACACCTGGGTGGCTCAGTCGGTGAAGCGACTGCCTTCGGCTCAGGTCATGATCCTGGAGTCCCGGGATCGAGTCCCGCGTCGGGCTCCCTGCTCGGCGGGGAGTCTGCCTCTCCCTCTGCCCCTCTTCCCTCCCGTGCTCTCGCTCTACCATTCTCTCTCTCTCTCTCAATAAATAAATAAAAATCTGCTGTCTTAGGACGGAATGTTCTGAATACGTCTGTTATATCCATCTGGTCCCCTGTGTCATTCAAAGCCACTGTTTCCTTCTTGATTTTCTGCTTGGATGATCTATCCATTGATGTAAGTGGGGTGTTAAAGTTCCATACAATTATTGTATTACTACCAATTACTTCCTTTATGTTTGTTATTAGCTGCTTTATGTATCTGGCTGCTCCCATGTTGGGTACATAAATATTTACAATTGTTGTGTCTTCTTGTTGGATTGTTCCCTTTAGGAGTATATATGGACACATTAGATTTAAAGTGCCTGTTAGACACCCAAGGGAGATGTTCAAAAAAAGCAATTAGCTATCAGGGTCTGGAGATGGAAAGGAGGGGTTCTAAGCGTATCAACGCGGCAGGTGGAGATCATCAAGGGGGTGAGTGTCACCAGACAAGAGGACTGAGCACCAAGCCCTGCGGCCAGGAGGGTAGGAGCCAGCAGGGACACACTCATAGGAATGACTGCCTATTGCTGAGTGCTATTCTAATTGTGCGTTCTGGAACAGAGGGGGTAGGGGAAACCACAGAAGGGGCTCGGAGACCCAGTGAACCCACTGGGAGCCGGACCGGAGCTAAACCCCTTGGTTACCTGACCACTAAAATCCTCTACTCTGACTCACAGGTGGACATGACATGTGGATCTCCTGAAATTAGCCTCAGTTCAGAGCCAGTGTCCAGTAAAGCTGGAAAAGTCCGATTATTTCCTTTTCCCCAGTGTACGTTCGCCTGGTTAAAGGCTGTGAATTCCTTTGGAGAAGGCTGGGAGAGAGGTGAATAGAACGCACCTTTAGTTGTACAGGAGGGTCCTTCCCCAGGAGGACCTGATTGTCCATTTTACAGGAAGTTTATGAGCCTATTGCCAAACACAGCCATGATAGTATTTATTAATTTTTTTATTTAAAAAAGTATTCATTTGTTTTTGAGAGAGAGAGAGCACACGCGCATGCAAGCGCACGTAAGGGGAAGGGGCAGAGGGGGAGAGAGTCTCAAGCCGACTCTGTACTGAATGCAGAGCCCCACGCAGGGCTCAGTCTCATGATCCTGAGATCACAACCTGAGCCAAAATCAAGAGTCGGTCACTCAACTGACTGCGCCACCCAGGTGCCCCGCCATGACAGTATTTAAAATTAAACTCTATGTGTTTACAAGTAAATAAATTATATTGAAAAAAAGACAATAATCAGAATGCACCGCTTCCTTACTATTTTATTACGCTCTACCAGGATCTGTGCCCCGTGATCATTCACCTCCGTATGGGAGAAATAATTATATACGGGGTGCTATTGTATTTCTTTGTAACTCTGAGTTCAATGATGTTGCCTTGGTAACTTGAAATTGGCCATTGGTGGAAGTCTCTAGACCATGGAAATTGGCAAAGTCTACAAATCAGGTCTCCCATTTATTGTTTGTTTGGTTTTTTTTCGATGAAGAAAAGGAGATGAACGCAGATTAAATTTAGAAGTGTGTTACGTTGTGATTGGCACAAAAAGTGAGGGAAGTGTTCGTCCAGCATTAGCTGGCTCAGCAGAGAAGTTGCTCATATCACCACCGATGGAGTGATGTTTATCTCCAGGGCTTCGCTTTCATTTTATTCTTGAACACAAACGAAAGTATCAGTCCGTGTTTATGTCACGCATCAAATTTCATGACGACAAATTTTGGGGGGAAAGAACGAGCAGATTGGGATGTAACTCCATTTGTGGAGTTGTGGTTGAATGGCCAGCATGGTTTGGCTGTGGTTTTGAGAAGCATTCTGTAAGAATTGGGGGGATTTATAGGATTTACAAGTAACTTTATGATGAAGAGTAACATATATTGTACTATTGTTAGTATACTGCGTGCTACACACCATTTGTATCAGTAAAACTAATAATCAACTTAACTATCCCCTCCCCCCACAACTGCTGGTGGTTAACGGGGGCCAGCCCGCTGCCTGGGGCACCCTGCAGTTAGGAGGGCAGGGCAGCAAGGAGAAGCCTGGGGAGGAGGGGAGAGCCGTGTGTCCCAGAGGCCAGGTGGGAAGTGTTTCAAGGAGGACAGCCGATCATCTGGGTCAGATGCCCCTGGCGGGTCTCAAGAGGAAGAAGAGAAGGGACCTCTGGATTTGGCACCACGGCAGTTTCAATGGCACAGCGAGGAGGAGGGCCTGACTGGCGGCAGGTTACAGGGACAACGGGGAGACAGGATTGGGCAGCCAGCATGCAAAACTCGCACAACTCCTGAGGCGCTTCCCCGTGGAGGAAAGGAGCCGAAGAGACGAAGGTGTGGGTGTCCGAGCTGTCACCTCCCACCACCTCTCCACCTCCGGCAGATGGGTTGTAGGCAAGAAACGGAGGGAGAAATTTGGGGCAGCCCAGTCCCGTCCCCGTCTTGGGCCCCAGTTCATTCTGATGCTGCACACCAGTTCCTCTCGGATGTCAGAACGCACAGCCCTGATCCCAAAGCCCAGACCCCAAAGCCTTGGGGCTCAGAGCTGGAGCCCTTATCGGCAGGCTTGAGACCAAAGACCTGACCCCAGGGCCCAGGAGATGGAGCCCCAAGACGGGCCTGATACCCTAGCCCCTCCCTCCCCGGGTCTCCAGCCCCCAGAAATGTTGTCAGGCTGTGGGCAGTGGCAAGGGTCACCCAAGGTCAGTGGTCAGGAATCTGAGTGGGACGCGGTCAGCCGCGGGAGTGCAGGGGCAGAGTGGGGAGGCGGGAGGGGGCTTTCTGGGCGCTGGGGCGGTGCTTAGGCAGTCTGAGGGAGGGGAAGGTGTGTAGAAATGTTGAGCGGTGCCAGGGAGTGACCGTGAGGTGGGCTGGGGATTCTGAGCCTGTGACCAGGAAGGGCCAGGGCTGCCCAGATGGGGCTAGAGAGGTCTCCGCCCTCAGTGGTTGCGGGTCCCGGCGGGGCTGGGGGCTCGATGGGGCTGGCGCGTTGGAGAAGTGAGCTGGCTGGTTGGCTGGTGGTATCGGTGGGGCTGCGGATAGGGGAGTGTGTGGTGGGCGCCGTTCTTGGTAATGACAAAGTCCGGGGTCTGCCCGGGGCGCGGGTGGCTGAGGGCGGGGGCCAGGCTTGCTGGAAGAGGAGGTCGGTCAGGCGCTGAGGCGCCAGGGTCTCGCCCATCACCCAAGGGGCTGCTGAAATAATAAGTGGGGGCAGCAACGCAGGAGAGTGGCAGGAGCTGACCCCCTCCAGGAATGGGGGCAGAGTGACAATGATGTGGCAACGACAGGGAGGAGCACGCAGGACCCCTGCCCACCTCTGGGCCCGGGGATAGGGGGAGTGGGGGGGGGCAGTGGCCACCATTGAGAGGGCTGCGGGGCGGGGGGTCCCTGCCCACTGCGGGGAACAGGTTTCTGTGGTAGTATGAAGGTCAAGGACACACTCTGAGATGTGGTTGAGGCCACCGTGCGGGTGATGGTCTGTGGGACTGTCTGGGAGTGGGGGCGGATGGGAGATCGGGTCAGATTAGAGGATGAGTGTCTGGGGTACTTGGGTTCCTATGGCAACTGATTAAACAAGGATGAAAGGCATGCAGGATGGGGCTTCCCGAAGGTACCACGGCGCACGGGGATGTGGGGTGGTGTGGGTGGGTCTTGCCGGCAGCCTGCAGGGACCCAGGGCCCTTCTCCGCCCCGGCCGCATCTGTAAAGTGAGGAGAGTGAAAACTGCCTTGCCGAGCATCAGGGAGCCAAGCGCTGAGTAGGACTTGGGGTTGTAACTATGACCACCGTCAACCATTGTCTTTGGGGGCAGTTTGATGGGCACAGGTGACCATGGTGGGGGCTGTGGAAGGGTGTTCGGTTTTTCCAGAGGGTTTAGTATCTGGGTGAGTTCTCAGGGGTCCAGGAAAGGATAAAGGCCGGAGGATACATCAAAGGACCCCTCTGGCCCAGCATCTTTGCCGTCAGGTGGATGTCTAGTAAGTGGACTTGACCTTAAGTGGTGACCGTGAGGCTGATGGCTCTGTCCTGGGGAACAGCAGGGGAGAGCCCTGACACGCAGGGGAGGGAGAAACACCGACACTTAGTGCTGTTGTCCAACTTCCCCTCTAGGGTATGGGCTCCACGTGGGGGGCCTAGCTATCAGAGCAGAGTGAGAGGGATAGGGAGGAGGGGGAGACGGTGGGGGCAAGGTGCAGCATTAAATGGGGTGATGGGGGCTCACTGAGAAGGTGACATTTAAGCAGAGCCTTGAAGAGGGTAAGTGAATGAGTCTTGTGGACACCTGGGGGAAGAGCATTCTATGCAGAGGGAACAGCCACTGCAAAGGCCCTGAGGCAGGACAGACGGGCAGCTTCATGGAACAGCGGGAAGGTCAGTGTGGCTGGAGCAGAGTAGGCGAGGGGGAGCATCGTGGGGAGGAGAGGTCAGGGAGGTGGCAGGGAGCAGATCACAGGGGGCCTTATAAGCCACTGTGAGGACTTTGCCTTTTACTGAGTGTACCGGGAACCACTGCTTTTGGGCAAAGGAACGACACAATCTGCTTTAGTGTGCCGTGTGCAGAACAGACAGGCGGGGGCCACAGGTGGGTCTGCAGAGACCAGTGAGGAGGCTGCCCAGCAATCATGTGGTGATGGTGGAGGTGGTGAGAGGTGGATGACCAAGGGGGTTTCCTATTGGACTGGAGAATCTGGAGGCATCAGAATGGGAAGCCTTGGCATGGGGGTTGGAGTTTGTCCAGGGGTTTGCTGTCTCTGCTCTCTGGAGCCTTGGGGACCGCTGTTAGAGGGGGGTTGTTAAATGCTATGGTTTGGCCCCATACTCCGCTCCCTGGTGTCTGTCTTAGGTCCTAGGTCCCACATGGGGTCCTCCGAAAGGGCCCTGCCGCTAGAGCAAAGTCCTATGTTACAGGTGGGGAGGCTGAGGCCAGAGGCCAAGACGAGGTGCCCAGGGCGGGTCCTGTGGGAGTCAGCGGAGAGCTGGGATGGAGCCCAGGCTGCCTGGTGCCCAGTTGGGCTGGTCTCCTGGCCAGTGGCAGTCCCCTGCCGCTCCCCAGTCCAGCTGTTAGGGGGTGCTGTTTGTGTAGCTTGGCAGCCCCCACCCGCTACCCCACTGTGGTCTCTCTCCTGAGCCCCCTGGAAACTTGCCTCTCTCCTTTCTGTCAGTGATGTGCCCAAGGGGGCCAAGACCTTCGGAGTCTCTGGGAGCCCCGGAGTGGAGGTTTTCATGGTCTACGACCCAGCTCGGGTGACGGTGCCCACAGGCAAGTCCCACTGGCCCCTGGACACCAACGTGGAGGTGACCGTATCCGTGGATGCAGCCAGTAAGGACTTACATGATCTCAAGGTGAGAGGCCACATCTCCACAGTCAGGGGCCGCGTCTCCCACCCCCCTGCACCCAAGCATAACCCCATCGCATCACCCCTGCACCACCAAACCCCATGAGGCTCTGACACCTGCATCCACACAACACATCTTGATGCCACAGACACCCTGGACATGCACGTCCACCCCAAGGCTGCAACGTCACCCATACACACACGAATGAATACTCCCATAAAAACAGCCTGCCTACTCACCCCCTCAAATTCACAGGCACCCTCACATGAACGCCTGTGTTCAACCTCCACACAGACCCCAAAACAAGCCCCGTAGCAGGTAGGACTCTAGCGGCGGCCGTGCACACGCATGCGCGCATGCACAGAGATGCAGGTGCCCACCGGGATGTGCACCTGTCCTCACCTCTAAGGAAGGAGAAAGACTTCTCTTCCCTGGACAGCCCCCTCATCACTCAGCCCCAGACACCGACCACACGTACAGTGACCCACGGGTTCACTGACATGGCCCTTTCTCCCCCGACAGGGAAAAGGCAGACTGTGTAGCTATTGAGAGCAAGGGTCCTGGAGCTTGCCATGGGTTCAAATCCCACCTCCCTGGCTTACTAGCTGCGTGCCTGCAGGGAGGGCCGGGAGTGGCCTCATTGGGAATAGGTCTGGTCTCCTGGGGCCATCTTGGGAGCTCACTGAGATGGCTTGGGTAGAGCCCTTGGCATGGGTTCCGGACCATGGGAAAAGCTCTGTGACCATTGGCTTTTATTGGGAGTGGGGGTGGGGGCGTGTGGTCATTATTCCCATTTTACAGATGAAGAAACAGAAGCCTACACAGGCTGAGCAACTGGCTGATGTCAATGGCGTTAGCTGTCCCTCCCCTCATTCCTCCTCTCTGACATCTCCATGGGTTCCTGAGGGTCCAGCTGCTCCCTCTGGGGCCCGCCCCGCCCTACTCAGCCCTCCTTGCTCCTCAGCCCGGCCCTGGAGCCTGGGAGGCATCCACAGCCTCTCTCGCTGGGGAAGGCAGCTCCAAGTCCAAGCCAGGAGCCCGGGAATCTTGGACCTTCTGCAGCGGGGAGCACCTCGGGATGGCCAGGCCTCCCCTGCCTTGAAGCAGGACTGTCGGGGGGGGTGCCCACGGCCCCTTGCCACTGCCATCTCTGAAGGGTGGTCGTGCTGGCTTAGGGCTAATGATGTCCCCACAGGTGAAGGTGTCTTACTTCGGGCAGCATGAGGGCAGTGTCCTGGGCCACAGCATGCTCTACCTCACTGGCGTCGGTAAGTACCACCTCCCTGGCTCCCTGTATATCCCCCCGCCCCCCTCCATGTTGCCTGCTTGAAGGTCTTAGGGGAACCCCTGAGTGCAAGGCCCATGGCCATCTTCCTCCACCTCGAGGAACTTCTTCAGAGGCCTTTAGTTCAGTCAGGGATGGAGACCCAGCAATACTTAGGGCCACCAGAATCTAGAAACTGCACAGCCCATGGCCGACAGCTAGACCCACCTTAGGCCTCCTTCCTCTGGAGGCCCACCTGTCATACCACTGGAACTCTAAGAGTCCTTGCTAAATCTCAGAGAGCCGCGAGCCGCCTTCAGCCAGAGCCCTGGCTGCTGGCTCCGACAACAGTGGAACCAGCACCTAGAGCCTCAGCTCGTTTCCAAGGGCCAGGGGGAGGGCCACCAAGAGCTAGCAATTCAGCATGCACAGATGGGCAATACATTCAAGAGCCGGAGACCGGGTCCCTCCAACATCCAGAACCACAGGGGGTGGCCACGTGGCCTCCCGGGCATTGGGTGTGGTCCCCAGAACGGGTCTTCCTGGGTCTCGTGGGCGAAGCTCACCTCGGCCTGGACATCATGGGCATGGAGGCGGGACTGGGCGAGCCTCTGGTGCCCCTCTCCACTCCTTTACAGACCTCTCCCTCGATGTCGACACGCATCGCACAGGCAAGGTGAAGAGGAGCCACGGCGACAAGGTGACACTCTCCTGGCCACCCTAGGCTGGCAGGGTTGACAGGCAAAACCTCTGTCCCCCGAGCAGGGACAAAGCTCAGTGGGCTGGTGAAGGTTGTTTCTGGAACACCCTTCCTCTTGAAGGAGTGATACCACCCTTCCTCCTCCAGTGCCATGCCTGGGTGGGGCCACCATGTATGGTTGCATAGGTTGTTCACTACACAAGTGCGGGGTGGATCTGGGTCTAGAGACCTGGAACTCCAGTCCCCAAACCTATGATCCCTCTTTAGATCTTGAAGCAAACCCAGAAAACAGAAGTCTCCATGTTAACAAAGCAGCCAGCCCTAGCCAGCTCCAGAGCCCCTTCTCCAGGCCCTCTGGGTCCCACTGACCCCAAAGCCTCTTGTTTTGCCACAGAAAACCTGGCGCTGGGGCCCCGAGGGCTATGGGGCTGTCCTGCTGGTGAACTGTGACCGGGACAGTGTCACATCCAGAGGGCCTGACCTCACCAACAGCCAGCTAGCATCACTGGACGGTATGTGACAGAGGGGTGGGTGGGGACGTCCAGGGCAGTGGCCTGGGGCAGTAGAGGCTGGGGGAAGTGGGGGAGGGGTAGACTGTTGGCGGGGTGCAGGGAGGGCTGTCTCAAGGGCGCCATTCTCTGCAGACCTACAGGACATGTCCCCCATGGTACTGAGCTGTGACGGCCCAGACAGGCTCTTCGACAGCCACAAGCTGGTCCTGAACGTGCCCTTCTCGGATTCCAGAAGAGTGGGGGTCTTCTGTGCTAGGGGTGAGTGGCCTGCTGGGGCCGCGTTCCTCCCGGCTCTGCTCATTCTCTGCTTCCCAAACTCTTTTTTCTCTTATACACATCCCCCCCACCCCTCCAGCATCTTCTATACTTGCCTCTACCTCTGATGAACAGCCACCCCAGCAGCTCACAGCATACTACCTAAGAAGGAGGTTCGAAAACGAGTCCCATTTTATAGAGGAGGCCACTGAGGTTCAGACGCAGGAATCCACTGTCTCTAAGTCACACAACCAACGGGGAGTGGAACAGGCATTCGAACCCAGATCTCTTAAGCACCAAACCCCTCCTCTTTCCACTGCCCACCCCCCCCCCCACCCCGGTCAGGCAGAACGGGATGAGCGCTGGATGCACCCCCGGCTCTGTCCGGACTGGGTGAGGTGGGAGCGAGAACTAGCAAAGCTGAGGCCCAGGCCAGCTCTTAGAACCCATATGTTCAGATTTTATATATCAAAATCTGTGGCTTAAAAAAATATGCCCATCCTTAACCCCGAGCTGCCTTTACTCGTTTTCATAAATAGAAAGAGGCTTTTCCTGCCCCTTTGTTTCTTCCCCCCTTACCTTCTTCTGTTCAAACTGACCCAGAACTTGTTCTGGCCGCCTGAACCTGGCAGGAGCCAGAATGTTCCTCCTCGTGCACCACTGGTGGAAGTTTAGGCACAGAGCCCCGCTTGGAAACACTGGGACACCAGAACGTAAGCAAAGTCTCAATCAGTGAAGGGATAACCTTTCAAGCCCTGAATGAGAGCATGCCAGGGTGACCTTTCCCAGACAAGCCTCAGAGGAGGGCGGAAGGGGGCAGCGAAGAAATTACTACAGGCCAGGGGCTTTTAAAAAGAAACAGAGGTGAAATTCACGTAACAGGAAATTAACCATCTGAAAGTGGACAGCTCCGGGGCACTTAGTTCCTCTTTGATGCTCTGCTACCACCACCTCTATCTAGTTGCAAGACCGTTTCCTCACCCCCACGTAAAACCTCGCACCCGTCACCGGCCACTCCCCATACCCTCTCCCCCCACCCCCCAATCCTAGGTATCGTAATCTGCTTCCTGTCCCTATGGATTTACCTGTGTTGGATACTTCCCTGTAAATGGAATCATGCAGGATGTAGCCTTGTGTCAGTTTGCCTACGATTTTCAAGGTTCGTCCACATTGTAGCATGCGTCAGCACCTCATTCCTTTTGATGGGTGGAAAATGTTCCATTATATGTAAGAACCACAGTTTGTTTATCCATTCATCCGTTGATGGACGTTTGGGTATTTTCCACCTTTTGTGCGGGCTGCTTTGATCTCTTTATCTGATTTAAAGCTTACGCTGACCTCCTGAGAGACTGTTGGCCCATTTTACAGATGGGGAAGGGAGGCTCAGAGAGGCTGAGTCACTGAGCCAGGGTCACACAGCTTGCACGCAGTGGGGCTCGAGGGGAGCCCCAGCAGATCTAACACGAAGGTGGCTCTGCCCCAGATCCCTGGCCCCTGGTTTCCTCCCTGCCACCCCTCGTCCCAGTGCCGGCCCCCGACTCTGGTTTCCCCTAGGCGGGAATTCTCTGGAGGACTACAAGCAGGTGCTGGGGCCTCAGCACCTGTCCTATGAAGTTGAGCGGCAGCAGGGGGAGCGGAAGATCAGCTTCTTTGTGGAGGGACTCACCTTCCCTGACGCTGATTTCTTGGGGCTGGTCTCCCTCAGTGTCAGCCTGGTGGACACGGAGGTATGTGCAGTGTTGGGGGCTGGGGTGGAAGCTGAGGGTTTGGGGGACCAGTTTGGAGTCTCTGGGGCTGGGCAGGCGGGGGTACTGGGGGAACTTGAGGTCTGATGGGGCTCCCCGCAGGGCCCACTTAGTCCTCATTTCCCCCCCAGACCCTGCCTGAGGTGCCCCTCTTCACAGACACCGTGGCCTTCCGCATGGCCCCGTGGATCATGACCCCCAACACCCAGCCGCCCCTGGAGCTATATGCATGCAGGTGAGACCTCTCCCCTCCTGCAGCAGCCCCACCATCTCTGGACTAGTAGAGGTAGGAGCAGAATGCTGTGTCTGCCATTGGGCTCTCACTCCCTGGACGGATACATTGAGGTCACCCATGGGTGCAGGCTGGACTAGGGAGAGCAGCAGGCTGGCTTGGGCTGGTCAGCCCCATCCTGTGCTGAGCAGCTAAGGCCCTGGCTGAGATCACTGGCTCCAGCATCGGTGTCCCTGCCTCTACCGTGTCCTGCCTGTGCGACAGCTCGGATTGAGTCCAGGCAGCGAGGCTAGGCTCTGGTTAGGCAGCTGGTGGTCCCAGGAGTGGGGTCGGTGGTGGACGGGACCAAGGTAGTCAGAGGTCGCTATTATGTTCCTCTCTCCCTGTGTTTTGCAGCGTGGCAGACTCTCACGGCCCAAATAAGAAATTTCTGGAAGACATGTCTGACCTAGCGTTGAAAACCAACTGCAAGCTGATCATCTGCCCTCGGATTGAAAATCGAAATGACCGCTGGATCCAGGTGGGCGCAGGAGCAGGGGGGGTGGCCCGGGACACCTGGGTCCCCATCCTTTACCCTGACTTTGGGAAATGGGGCCTGCACAGGTTCCTAAGCAGCCTTGGCCTCCCAAGAAAAGCCAGGACTCTGTCGGGGGGAGCGAGGCACAGGCAGCTTCGGGAAACACGTTCCCACTGCCCCTGTCATCCCAGTCTCTCCAGTTTCCCCCACATGCTTGGGTCCCAGACAGAGTCCTCTCCCAGTTGGGGTCCCGAGAGGCCTCACCTGTAACCCCGACCCATGCACACCCAGGTCTTAGGGAGCATCTGTGGCCCCGCCCTGGTCCAGGCATGAGGGGATCACCCCGTTTGGAAAATCACACCTGGGGACACCACCGTGATCTCTTCTCCCCTCCTAGGACGAGATGGAGTTTGGCTACACCGAGGCCCCTCACAAGTCTTTCCCGGTGGTCTTTGACTCTCCCCGAAACAGAGGTCTGAAGCATTTCCCCTATAAGCGGATCCTGGTATGTGGCAAATGGTGGAGTGGAGGTCCTTTGGGGGGGCTCCTCCTGTAGGATTTCACTGGTCCTGGTCCTTGTCCTTTAGGGGGGGCTAAAGGACACAAGTGGTGGGGAAATGGGGAGTCAGGGGGGAACTGGGATAGAACATGCAAATGACATGCAAATGACATGCAAACAACATGCAAATCCCCCCTGTTCTGGGAAGGGCAGGCCACTAAAGTCCTCCTGGGGAGCCCTTCTCCCCCATGTGGGTGGAGGTCAACAGAGGGGTCAGCCCTAGGGAGACCAAACTGCATCGTGGGGGAACGCGCTGTTAGTGAGCCCTCATGACTCTTGCCTTCATGAGGTGGGGCCTATTTTCAGATAACAGATGTTTTCTGAACACCTGCCACGGGCCAGGCCCCATGCTGCCTCTCACGCACAGGATGGGGACGAGAGCAGTCCCAGCAACCATGCGCTGCGTTCCAGGCACCCGCCCCTAGCTTTGCACGGTCGCTTCTCGAATCCACAGTCCTGTGGATAGCTGCTGTGTTTAGCCCCTCCTTCTGGAGGCTCAGAGAGGTTAAGGAACTTACCCTAGGCCAAGAAGCTAGTGGCACCAAGAGGCAAAACCAGAGGGACTGTCTCCACGGTCCCACCACCGAACTGAACTGGCTTTGGAGGTGGGCCTGAGGCCTACAACTGGCCATCTCCGCCTGTTTCCCAGCTCCCACACCCCCGGCACGGGGACAGTGCCCGCATCCAGGTCGGGGCAGGGAGGGGGACGTCCGGGAGCTCACGGGAACGCGGAGCAGGGCATTTACCTCAGCCTGGAGCGGCCGGGGCCAGGTCCCAGTGCAGGTGACAGTGAGCCCTGCAGGGTGAGTCTGCATCAACCAAGGGCCTGACCCTAAGCCTGGGCCTGACGTGGTCGGGGCATTCCCTGTTCGGCTCTGCCCTCCCTTCCACTTGCCCTGCGTCTAATCTGCCGTTCTTTTCCTAGCCGGAAGTGGAAGCAAGATTTTCACCTTACACTTCAAAATATTGTCTAGTTTCCGCTTGGATTTCTTCTTTGACCTAAGGATTCTTCAGAAGTGTATTGCCTGATTTCCCAACATTTGGGGATTTTCTTGTTATCGTCCTGTTGCAGACTTGGACTTTAACTGCATCCCCCCACCTCCCCGCCCAAGAGGTGTCACTTCCTGTCCTAACTGACCCCTCCTTCTGGGGTGGGGGGGGGCTTGCTGGTCCTCCCTTAGGGTCCTGACTTCGGATATGTAACCCGGGAGATCCCGTTCGCTGGCGCCTCCAGCCTTGACTCTTTCGGCAACCTGGATGTCAGCCCGCCCGTCAGAGTGGGCGGCAAGGAGTATCCCCTGGGCCGGATCCTCATCGGCAGCAGCTTCCCCAAGTGAGAGGCCTGGCGGGAGGCGGGAGGGCGTAGGGATCCCTGCAGCATGCACCCTCCAGCTCCCTCACCCCAAACACAAGTCTCCCGTTTGAGAAGCGGTCTTCATTCCTGCTCGTGGTCCTGGAGTCAAAGACTTCGAGTCCTAGAAACTTAGATTTAAAGTCTCATTTCTCTTTGGAGAAAACTCATGAACTAGAAACCCATGGTCTTTGGGCCTGCCTAGTATCTCGTGAGCTTCATTAGTCACCAGCTACATATATAGGGGGAGGCCTTACATAAAAAGCCAGATTTCTAGTTTCTTTTGAAACATGAGAATTGTCGGGGAGGGGAGGTGACGCACGATGTGGCACGGAGGCAGGAGATGGACCTGGTGACCTCTCCCAGTAGGTCAAAATAGCTGCTATTCTAGCAACAGCTTAAAGGGCCCAGGCGTCACCAGGTGGCTGCCGGTGAATGAGTGGCTAGGCAGGACACTAGGGTGGCAGAGGTGACTTGGTGGGTCCCACCCTGGCCAGTTGTCATCAGGCAGGAAACAAGGTGTATAGGGGCTAGTGCTTAGACAGGTGACAGTATCTGCTAAGTCCTGCTGAATGGGTCCCCACCCTGCCTGCAGGCAACCGAAGAATGGGGTGCGCCGTCCGGGGCTGCTGGCAGGGTCCTTGGCTTCCTGTCTGGAGATTAAGCCCGCCAAGGGCACCAGAGGCCACCTTCTCCTTTGTGTGTGGCCAGGCCGTCATAGGAAGGTCACCCAGGCTTGAGTGGTGACCCTGGCAGCCTCGGGGTTGTGGATCAGGGGAGGCGGGGTTTCCTGGCACCAACCCCAGGTACATAGCTGGGTGCCCAAGCTGGATGCCCGGGGCTGAGGTTGGCTAGAGCGAGAGCAGTGCTCACCTTGCTGGTGACTCATGCTCAGACACTAGTCGGGGACCTGATCTCGCCCCCAGCCCTGGAGGCGGAGGGACCTGGGGGCCTCCGGGTAGTCCTCCTGTGCTTCAGGGAGGGACCCGGGGGAAGGAGCACAGGCTTTGGAGCACAGATGGGCTTGGGTTCGAGGCCTACCTCTGCCATCTACTAGTCATGTGTTTTGGGGTATACCACCTAAGCAGCACTTACTATAGTGCCTGGCACATAGTAGGCACTCAGTTAACTCATTTGAAGCTACTTATTTTATGCCTACTATGTGCCAGGCATGGTTGAAGATACTAGGGATATATCAGTGCGCAACAGATACATTATGAAATGAACAAATTATTTTATACTCCATGCCTCAGTTTCCTGTCTGTGAAATGGGTCTATTAAAAATCTCTGGGCTAGCTATATAATCAGCACTAGTGGGGATAAAGAATTCATGTTAACTGTCTTCTGAATGTTCAAGTATTCTTTAGCTGGGCCCCCAGCAGTGGGTCTCCTACGAAGCAGGTTGGAACTCATTAGGCAAAAGTTATTAATCACCTACTATGTGCCACGAACATAAGGATTTACCCTCATTTAATTTAAGGATTAGCCTCATTTAATTCTTAGAAACAGCCCTATGAGGTTGGGACGATTATTATCCCCATTTCACATATGAGGAAACTGAGGCTCAGACAGGGGAAGGGAGTGCACTCATTTATGTATTCATTTACCTGATACTGTTAAATATTTATTGAGACTTCCCATATGCCAGGTCTGCGGCCCTGGATAAAAAAAAAAAAATGTTCTGGAAGCTCCCAGGTTCAGAGCAAGAACTGGGGATAGGAAGGTGGGGACCTCCAGTGCAGCTGCGACCCAGTCCACTGACCCTTGTGAAGATAACCAGGAGCAAGGTCCTTGGTAAACAGAAGGGGTCCCTGAGGCTCAGAGAGGTACAGCTACTGCCTAGGATCATACAGCAAGTTAGCAGTATAGTCAGAATCCAGAACTCCCCCTTGGACCCCAAACTAAAATTTAACACGCAGGCTGAGGTCCTGTGTTCCTGTCTTGGCTTCTTTCTGACCTCAGCAGTGAACAAACAGCCAACCTATATTCATTCTAGCAGGGAGAAACAGACAATAAGCAAAACTAATAAATAAGTAGATAATATAGGGTGTTAGATAAAGGAAACCCTGGGGAGAAGCTGACATTTAAACAAAGCCCTGAGGGAAATGAGGGAGTTGAAGATGTGGGTATTTGGAAGGAAAACGTGCAAAGGAGTGGAAATGGTCAGTGCAAAGGCCCTGAGGCAGGAGTGTGTTGGAGACATTAGAGGAGCAGCAAGGAGGTCCATGAGCTGGAGCTGAGTGAGCAACGAGGGGCACGGTCGGGGATGAGGTCAGAGAGCTTGGCAGGGCAGAGTTCAGATCATGACCTGTGCCTGTTATTTGTACATACATCATAGGGGAATCGTGGACCTTAAGCAAGATACTTAGTACCAGGAGCCTCAGGCAGGGACACACTAGGTGCTCAGTAAATGTCCTGTCCATTCTCTGTTTGGGTTCTCCCCACTCTGCTGCCCATATTTAAAAATCATCTTTAAGCAATTCTGCCCCCTGGTGGTGGCTTTGATGTGCCTCCCAGCTCAAGTCTGCATGCTTCCCAGGCTGGCTTGGGCTGGCGGGGCCCCTCCCTCAGCCTCACGTGTTCCTGATTCTGCTCATGAACATGTTCTGGGGTCTCGCTCTTCTCCACCATCTCACTTTAGGAAGTCTTTTTAAATTGCCAGCACTATCTTAAAATAACAGAAATACAAGAAAAATATTTTCCACAGTCCTATCCCCCGGATCAAATCAGTGTTGTCATTTATCATTGCTTGTTGAGTCTACGGCATATTTGAGTGATAGAGACCATGGACTATTACACGGCTGTTCAAAAGCATATCATTCACAAACGGTTTTTGAGCATCTGGTATGTAAGAGGGGCTAGGAGCCCAGAAATGAACGTGGACAAAATCCCAGCCCTTCTGGAGCTTACATTCTGGTGAGATGCCAGGCAATACACGAGATAACAAGTATGCCAGATAGTACCAAATGCTGTAAAGAAACATAAATCTGGGAAGAGGATTGAGGGATTGTTCAAAGGCCTCACAGAGAAAGAAGGCCTCATTTGAGTTAAATCTGAAGATGGACGTGAGCCATGGGGAGATGGAGAGTGGGCAATAATTTCTGGTACAGAGAACAGCATGTGCAAAGGTCCTGAGGCAGGACTGTACCTGGTATGTTCAAGGGGCAGCAGGATGTCAGTATGGCCAGAACTGAGCAGATGAAGAGGGGGAGTGGAAGGAGGGAGTTGTCGGGATTGGCAGGGGCTATGCGGGTCATTGTGCGGACTTTGCACGTACAGCGAGGGAGACAGGGGTGGTGGGAGGGTTTTGTCTGGAGGAGGGAGGTGATCTGACATATTTAAAAGCCTCCATCTGGGTAGACTGCAGGGGAGCAAGGGTGAAAGCAGAGAGACCAGGGAAAGAGGCAAGCCACTAGAATTCCTTCTTCCTTCCTTCCTTCCTTCCTTCCTTCCTTCCTTCCTTCCTTCCTTCCTTCCTTCCTTCCTTTCTTTCTTTCTTTTCTCTCTTTTCTTTCTTTCTTTCTTTCTTCTTTCTTTCTCTCTTTCTTTCTTTCTCCTTCCCTCCCTCTTTCTCTCTCTCTTTCTTTTTTGAGATTTTATTTATTTGAGAGAGAGAGAGAGGGTGGGGGGGAGGGGCAAAGTGAAAAGCAGACTTCCTGTTGAGCAGGGAGCCCACCGATCCCAGGACTCCGGGATCACGACCTGAGCTGAAGGCAAGAGGTTTAACTGATTAAGCCACCCAGGTGCCCCTGCCACTAGAATTATTTAGATGAGGGAGGTGTGCGGGCCAGATGGTGGCAGAAGAGGAGGAGGAAAGGGCTGGATTGTGTTCTGCTTAAGGTAGAAGCACCAGATTCTATGCAAGCTGGGGAGCTTGTCCATGATACATCCTTAAGCCAGGCAAGCAAGTTCAAGAAATGTGATCCTTTTTTGTATAACATATTGAAAAAAGAAGTCTCTTTCTCTCTGTGTGTTTGCACATGGTTAGCCATGCTAGGGAAAGGTGGAAAGTGCCCAGAGTATATAAGACATCGTCTGACTTTGGACAAGTCCCCCCCCCCCCCATTGAACTTGCTAGGCCTCAGCTGCCCCATCTGTGAAATAGGGCCATGGCCATGCCTGAGACAGTGTCGAAATCCCGGAAGGCATAGGCAGCTGATGGTAAGGTCTCCTCCCACAGCTCTGGGACTCCAGCTCCCGAGACCTGCTCCCTAGTTTGGGCCCCCTCAGCCCCTCCCTCTGCTAGTACAGGGTGGTTTGAAAATGCCCAGCGCTCATTTCAGGACCTGCTGAGGATTAGACAGTCCGTGTTGAGCACGAGGTGACTGGGGCAGTGGTTCTCTGGTGCACCAATCAGCCGAGGCGCTTGTTGAAATGCAGATCCCACATCCTCAGAGATGCCACGTTCTCAAAGACTCTGAGATGTGGAGGAGGTCAGGGCCCAGGAGCCCTGTGTTTAAATAAGCACCTGCCCCCATCAGAGTCTGACCCCCAGGTGGTCCAGGCCCCACACTTCGGGAAACACTGGGCTGAGGGACAGGCTGGCCAGCTCCTGGTCGTATTTGGAACCCGAGGCTGGGCATCTTCGGTAGAGATTTAACCTCTCTGAGTCCCGGGATGTGAGGTGAGCGTCTTTAGTTCCCTTTGGCAAGTGGAGCTCTCTTGTTTGACTCTTTTTAGCGAGGAGGAGCAAGCAGGGCCTTCCCGGCCTGGGGGGCGGATGCTTTGCGTGAGGAGGGGATGGACTCGTTGGGATGATAGTCAGGATGGACAGTGAGTTCCTGGAGGTGCCTGGGGGCTGGGACCAGGAAGTGGGGACAAAAGGAGACCTGTTCAGAGGGATGTCGTGAGGCCTGGACAGGGGTGGGATGCCAGCTGACAGTAGGCATGAAGTGATCCTGTTCTCTCCCTCCTGGGCCAGGTCCGGTGGGAGGCGAATGGCCAAGGTCGTACGGGACTTCCTGCAGGCCCAGCAGGTGCAGGCGCCTGTGGAGCTCTACTCCGATTGGCTCTCTGTGGGCCACGTGGATGAGTTCCTGAGCTTTGTGCCCACCTCTGACCAAAAGGTGTGTCCCCTCTCCTCCTGCCTGAGCCACCCCTGCCCCTCCCCAACCTGATGGGAATGGTTAGAGCAAAGCCACCTGGAACCAGCTCACTGCCTGTGTCCGTAGGGAGCTCAGAGTCAGGGCACTCTGGGAACCAGATGGTGTTAATCGGGGGGGCTTCCTGGAAGAGGTCAGAGCTCAGGTCAGGAGGGTACTGATTGGCTCTGCTACTCATATGCTCATTCTCACACTTGCTGGGTGTTTGCTTTGATCCAAACCTCTCAGCCTAGACCCAGGAATGACACAGATAATAATAATTGGTAACATTTAGCGAGCACCTACGATGTGCATGTGTTTTAATTCATTTAATCTTCCAACAATTCCACGAGGTGGGTACTATTATCATTGTCCCCATTTTATGGGTAGGAAAACTGAGGTCCAGAAGGGCAATTACAGGTAAGATTCAAACCCAGACAGAGGACTCGGGACCAACATTTAACCACTCAGCTCCACTGCTTTGCAGAGAGGGCCTCTTGCTCAGAGAGCAAGCAGCCTGGGAAGGGAGGCCGACCAGTGACCAGTGGCTGAGTTCCCCGGTAGACAAGGGCATCCAGGCAGAGAATGTCTTGGACAAAGGCCCGGGGGTGTGAAACAGCTTGGAGGATTAGGGGAATTGCAGAGAGTTCTCTATGGCTGGTAGGTGGGACCCACGTGTGGTCTGGCCTCTGAACTCGGGCCCCTCCTGAAGTTTGGGGTCTTCTGCAACCCATCCACTGAGGAATTCTCCCTCCCTCCGCTAGGGCTTCCGGCTGCTCTTGGCGAGCCCCAGCGCTTGCCTCAGACTATTCCAAGAGAAGAAAGAGGAGGGGTATGGGGAGGCCGCCCAGTTTGATGGTGAGTGCCAATGACCCAGTCCCCCTGTGGGGACCCTGCACTCTCACTGCCAGCCCTGGGCTCCAGCGATGCCTTTCATGGCTAATACTCTATTTATAGGCCCTTTGCCTTACTCAGATCCCTCCGCTCAGAGCTGGACATCACTAATTCTCCCTACACCCTCTCCTGGGAGCTGTCGGGCTGTCCCTTTATTGGGCCCAGGCAGGGAAGCCAAGAGGCCAGTGGATTGTCCCAAGCACACGCAGGGGGTGACCTCCGCAGTAAGAGTGGGCGGCTCCTGGCCACATCCCAGGAGAGGAAAGCCACCGGAAACAATGTGCACCCTACTGATCTTGTACCCTCCCCCTTATCCCTTTCCCCAGAAGCTCAGAGAGGAGTGCCTGGTCCAGGGCTATCCCCAGGATGCGGCAGGGCTCGGGGCTCAAGAGTGGGGTGGGGCGGTGGATGAGAAGCCAGATGGGTGCTCAGGGCCCCTCTGTGGACCTGCCTCTGGGAATTGACAGACCATCCAAGGGCCTGGCTGGCCGCCTTGAGCCCCTCTCCCTTTCCACCATGGATCTCAGTGTTCTCACCTGAGAAATGGAGCCCTGGAAGGGATGTGGCAGAGCTTCAAGACCTGGGTTCAAATCAAGATTGCGTTCCAAACCGCTCAGTGCCTCAGTTTCCTCTTCTCTGAGTTGGGGGTGATAATTAACCCACCCAGCATTGTTTTAAAGATTAAGCATAAGTTTAGGAGGATGCCAGAGCATGGTGGGTGTTCAGTAATGGTAGCTGCCCTGTAATTACACAGCACTGAGCCAAGAGTCCCTTCCCGAGGAGCCTGTGCTCCATCCCCGGGATGTCCTTGCAGCCAGAGCCTGGGTCCCGCAGGGTCTCCAGTCTCTGGCTTTCTCTGTCTGGTCATAGCTTCAGCCCCTGACACTGAGGTGGGAGAAAAATCCTGGCCCAGATTCTGCCGCCTCAGGCCCGAGATGGCCCTGGGCAGTCCGCCCTGAGCCACTGTCCTGCCTTTGTTCCCTCGCAGGGTTAAGTCACCAGGTGAATAGAAGCATTAATGAGATGCTGGCAGACCGTAGTCTCAGGAGGGACAGTCTCTATGTACAGGTGAGGGCTCTTGGGGGCTCCCCCAGCTCCCAGGAGAAACAGCCCCAGGAATTGCTGGGGCAGGGGTCAGGGGCTCAGCCCCGGGCCTCTGACTGTCCTGGGGGCTGCTGAAACCTGTGGGTAGGGCCTCTGCAGTGGGAACCCACAGTCTGATGGAGGAGACACAGCAGTGCCCTCAGGGAGCTCCCAGTCTGATGAGGGAGATCTAGCTCTGAGGAAAGGACGAATTTCTGGGGGAAGCAGAGTGAGAGAGAGATGTGGTGGAGAAATGGGGCCCCGTGTGGGAGAGGGTTGGGGCGGGTGGGAGTCAAGGGGATCAGACAAGAAGGAGGGCGGGGGCGGGGGGGGCGGGGTGGCAGGGGTGGGAAGAGGTCTCTGGAAGGGGCGGGGCTAATGCCCGCCTCGGGCAGGGCGCAGGGCCTTGTGCGGAGCTGTGCTCAGTAAATGGAGGAGGCCCTTCCCTTCTCCTGAGTGGAGCTTGACCTGCTGAGGTGGATAGGGGTACAGGTCACTCCGTGGCTGGGGCAGTGTGGTGTAGGGGCAGGCACTTTTGGAAACAGAAACTGGGTCCAAATCCCAGCTCCGCTGCTTCCTAGCTCTGTGCCCTTGGGCAGGTCCCTTGAGCCTCAGTTTCCCTATCTGGGAGAGGCAGTGGCCCACAGCTGTTGGGAGGATCAAAGGAGCGCAAGGGTGCAGGGGGCTGTGCGCAGGGCCTGACACGCAGTTGGCGTTCAGCAAGTGGTAGAGCTCCCTGGCTCCCTGGGTACGCCCGCTGCCTCTCCTCCTGCCCCCAGAAATGCATCGACTGGAACCGGGAGGTGCTGAAGCGGGAGCTGGGCCTGACCGAGCGGGACATCGTGGACATCCCCCAGCTCTTCTCCCTGAAGGGCTCCTATGCAGAAGCCTTCTTCCCTGACATGGTGAGAGCGCAGAAGAAGGTCATTTCCTGTCCCTGGGGCCCGGCAGGGTCCGGAGGGGTGTCAGTTGGGGTTCCAGAGGAGAAGCACTTCCTGTCGTCCGAGGGCAGCCAGGCACAGAGCCTGGGCGGGGGGGAAGCTTGCGGACCTCTTCAGCGTGTGTTTGCTTTTTGTGCACGTATACAGCATCCCCATCAGTGGTTCTCAACCAGGGCGATTTTGCCCCTGAGGGCATTTTCTTACTGCTACGAGGATGGGGGACCTACTGGCATCTCGTGGGTGCATGCTGGGGTGCTGCTGAACCTCCTTCCGTGCACGGGGCAGCCCCGTAACTAAGGGCGTTTTTTTTTTTCTCCCAAGTGGAAAAAGGAAGCATCTTTTGGTTTCAGTGTTTCAGGCTTCCTTTTCGGGGCCTCAGCTGTCTGCCGTGCCCTGCACCCTGGCCCCCCACTGGCTGCTCCCCAGTGTGGCTCCCCAGGCGAGCAGGCGGGCCCGCGGTGGCTGCCTCCCTGGCTGTCATTAAGTCAGGCGGCTGACAAGCAGATGCCCAGATGTGATCTCACCGGGGTGGCCTCTGGGAGGGGCCGGGTGATGCTATCAGCACAGCGCTGGCTGAACCATTAACACCTTGGGAAAGGATGACAGGGTGTTGGCAGCTTGTGGAGGGACTCCCCAGGATGGGGGACCTTCCCTTTTCAGCCCGGGGCCTTTCACTCGAATCCCTGTCACTGGGCAAGCCAAGGGGTTGGAGTGAATCCTGAGGGCCTGCCTGGGGGCGGGTGTGTTTGGCAGGGCTTCCCCGCCAGGATTTTCACTCACACCTGACACCTCCCTGAGGGGTCCTGGCAGAGACCTCTAAGGCAGGGCTTCATGACCTTGGCTCTACTGATGTTTGGGCCTGAATCCTTTGTTGTGGGGGCCAGGCTGTGCTTCGTGGGATGGCTGCAGCATCCCTGTCTCCTACCCACGAGATGCCCCTGTAAGTACCACTCCTCTCACCTCGCCAACCAGAATGTCCGGGGAGCAAAATCACCCTGGCTGAGAACCACTCTTCTAAGGCAGTGCTGTCTCTTAGAACTTTCTCGGATGATGGAAATGTTCCGTGTCTGCACAGCATGGGAGCCACCAAGCCACACGTGGCTACTGAGCACTTAAAATGCGGCTAGTGTGGCTGAGGAATGAACCTTTTACTTTACTTTAATTTAATTTTCAACAGCCACATGTGGCCAGTGGCTGCCACATTGGTCGGGGAAACACTAAGGAGCACCCAGGCTCTGGTTCTGGCTGAAGTCCCATGACTTTGGCCAGTCCTCTTTTGGAAGCCCCCACCCCAACACGCACCCCTCTGTGAGAATCTCTAAGCTTTGGTCCAGACCCTGCTAAAGGAGCCCAGGATGTCCTAACTGGAAGAGCCCCATAGGGAACACTCACTTAACCCCCTCATCTGTCAGTTGGGGAAACAGGACCTCCGAGTGGAGTGGTTGACTTGCCTGAAGTCACCCAGCAAGTGCAGAGCCTCCAGCCTCCTGAGTTCTCATCTCCTCTCCCGGCCCTCTATCTCTCCACCTGCCCCACTTTCACCCAGCACATTCTGGCCCATTAGTGGGCAATGGGGTAGCTCAGGGCCAAGGCCATGGGACTGACCCCAGAGGACCCTCCAGCTTCATGTTGGTCCCAGCAGTGCTTGGCCCTGCAGGGCAGACTTGAGGATGAGGGGCCACGGCATGGAGAATGTGAGAGCGCGGAGTCCAGGGCAGCCCACCCCACGCTGAGAGGACCCAGCACCACCCTCAGGATGGCAGGTCCAGAGAGTCCCCTTTGAACACCAAGGACAGCTCCTCTGGCGATCAATATGGGACCGAGGTTTTCTCTGAGACCCTTCCATACCCTGCCCCGGGGAAACTTTCCTTCCCCAGGGTTAGGGCCCTCAGCCAGGGGAGCAGAAGTGCCTCTGGAGAGTAAGATGCCCCCAAGGGCTCCTAGCCCCCTCCCCCAACTCCGCTACAGACTCCAGTAGAATATAAAGAGCATAACTCTGGTCATGAGTTAGAGCCACATCAAATTTTAGTCACTCCATTCTCTCTCTCTCTCTTTTTAAAGTTTTTATTTATTTATTCCTGAGAGACAGAGAGAGAGAGGCAGAGGGAGAAGCAGGCTCCCCGAGGAGCAGGGAGCCCGATGTGGGACTCGATCCCAGGAACCCGGGATCACGACCTGAGCCGAAGGCAGATGCTTAACCTACTGAGCCACCCAGGCGCCCTCGTCTCTCTGTTCTCTGATTGTGTGGCCTGGATTATGTTATTTAACCTTCCCCAGCCACTGACTCAGAGGGAGGCTGTGAGGTTTAGTGATGATGCATCTGGCAGATGGGATGTTCAATAAACCGTAACACTTATCAGGCATTCCAGGGATAGTTGAGAAAGCTGTGCACTGTGCAAGCGCACCACACCTATAAGGACATTCACACCATAGACCTTGTAGATATTTGTTGTACAAAGTTTCTGGCAAATGATGGCAAAATCTGGCTCTAACTAAATTGTTAGAATATGACAATATTCTGATAGATGGAAGAAAGTATTGGAGGAATACTTTCATTCATATAAAGGAGCCATGTATGTTCCTGTCAGCCCTACTTGGTATTAATCCTCTCTTGCAACCACGAATCCATTTCTTCTCACCAGAGACCCTAGTTTTTGAGCAAGTGCCAGTCCTCACGGCCCAGGGATGCTGACGAGGATGGGACATAAATGGGGACAGGGCCCCCGAAATGTGTAGAGGATCCCTGGGGCAGCAAGCCTTCCCTCTTGCCTTCTGTCTTCTACAGGTCAACATGGTGGTCTTAGGCAAGCACCTGGGCATCCCCAAGCCCTTCGGACCCATCATCAACGGCCACTGCTGCCTGGAGGAGAAGGTGCGGTCCCTGCTGGAGCCGCTGGGCCTCCAATGTATCTTCATCGACGACTATTTGTCCTACCACAAGCTGCTTGGGGAGATCCACTGTGGCACCAATGTGCGCCGGAAGCCCTTCTCCTTCAAGTGGTGGCACATGGTGCCCTGAGCCTGCCTCCACCCGCCGTCTCCTCTTCCCACCTGCCAGGGAGCCCCTCCAGGGTGAGGGCAAGGAACCTCCACCCGGCCTCCATCCTCTTAGGGGAGCCTCGGGCGCTTCTTCCCGAGTGCCTGCAAACGTGCTGACCACTGCAGGCCTGGGGATACGGCGGTGGGCATCACACACCCTCACCTCTGGAGTGGCCTCCCTGGCCCGAGGAGGATTGTTTTCGTTCCTCCCTCCCTCTTCCTGACCCAACACTCCCAGAGGTTCTGGAAAAGGGCAATGGTCTTAACCTATTCACGGCCGGCCGTGCATGGTCACGGCAGGCGCCCCACTTTGAGTAGCTTCCCCTCTCTTCTGATATTCCTTTCATGTCGGCACCAGGAATGGGACCCAGAGGGCCTGGGCTCCCGGGTCGGGGCCTGGGCCTAGGGAACCTGTGGTTCTCGGAAGAGCAGGAGCAGGGAGGTGAGGCACCCCCCTTTTCTCTACCAGCTGTCCTCTCCTGCAGGCGACCCTCAAGCGTGACCTCCTGGTACCCCTCAGCCACATTTATAGAGGCAAATAGGGATAGGAAAACCCAGCATCTGAGGGCCTGTTTTAAAAAGAAAAGGCAACAAAACCCCTTTAATACCTGACTCCATCCTCAGAAGGGTGCTTGTTACCTGGTTAGAAAGCCTTTAATTATGAGTACTGGCTGCTTCCGGCCCCCAAACGCTGTGAGGCCAGAGAGAGGCCTCAGGGGGGCACACAGAGGCAGGCTGGCAGGAGGCCAGGGTGGCGCAGGAAGCCGAGGCCTGAGGACGAGCCGTGAGGCTTGCCCTCCTTGTCCTATGTCCCCACTTTGGATTTTGGACTCTGGATGCGAAGCGGGGGCTGGCCGTTCCAGATGTCACAGGGGGCAGGGGCCCAGATGTTAGGAGAGGGTGGGGGGGGCCATTAGGTTATCTCTGAAGGTGGGGTTTAATTTCCTTTAATTGTCTTTAATTATTCCCCTTGGCCCTGCAGGCAGTGGAAGGGAAGGCTCGCCCAGTCCCTCTCGGCAGCCTGGAGACCCTGCACGCAGCCTGGGTTTCCCCTGTAGAGTCAACCCCGTGCCAGGCCTATCCCCCTCCTGCCCCCCCCCCTCCAGAGGGGAGAAGAGAGCTGCCAGGGGGGCTGGGGGCTGGTTAAGGCTGGCCCCGCGGGAGGCCACCGGGATGTGCACGGGCAGGCAGGCTGGGCCAGTGCCGGGCGAGAGGTGGTCTCTGCCTCAGGCAGGCACGGGAACAAGGGAGCCAGCCTGCCCCCTCCCCGCCACTGCCTCTGGGGCCATCCGGGTGGCTCTCAGCCCCGGGCCTCCACCAGTGGGGCTGTCAGTGGCCCCTGGTAAGGCGGCGACTGGGCCAGCCAGCCACTGTTAAACTCTGTGAGCCATGGAACACTGAGCAGTCAGAAACTTCCACGGAAAACGGACATCTGAAGCAGATGAAACAGAACTGCTCCGGTTTAAGATGGCGAGGGTTGTGTATCTGGGCTCTCCTCTTTCAGAAGACTCTGGGGACCCCATTTGCAAGCCCCTGGTCTAAACTTTGCACTTTCTGCTCATAACTATGACCCAGCCTAGACCGAGCCAAGGCGAGAAGGGAAGCTCTTCCGGGGCCAAGGGCCTGCAGCCGGTGTTGAGATTCCCCAGGGAAAGGCTATCGGTGGGAGGGCAATGGGCGTTGCAGAGGGAGAAGGAGGGTGGGGAGCAGGCCATCTAGAGCTGCCCTGAGTGTGGGAAGCTCTGGAATTGCTGCTAGAGTTGTCAGAGGGCCCTGATGTCCCCTCTGAGGATGTTCCGGGTGACTGATCACCTCCTACTTGATTAATAAAAATGTCAACATGCATTTCTTCAAGTGGCTGCCTCCTCAGCTTCTGTTTGTTGGGCTGGAGGGAGGAGGGAGGAGTGAGGGGGGCCCTCCTTCCAGTTCCACCCACCATGCCCCAGCTCCTTGGCTCAACTTCTGCCGGCCATGGGCAGCTCCTACCTGGCTGGGAGAGCCCCCAGGGCCAGTGCCTGGCAGGCAGGCAGGCTGATTCAGCAGGATGGCTGGCACAGGCGCATAGCTCTGCCCCGCTGAGATGGATATCAGGGGATAGGTAGGTCCTACCTCTTCCTTCCCGGGGCTATCTATCTCTTCCATCTCTCAGATGCAGGTGGGCTGGGCCCTATTGGCAGAGGTAGGAGATTCTCCAGTGGGACTTGTGCCCAGGGCCAGCAGATGATTCCCTTTCATTCCTACCTCTAAAGCTACCAGGTTCCCCAGCCTCAGTGTTCTGATTTCAGGAGCCTGGAAGTAATACCCCTCTCATCCTACACACTGGTTCTGCCTTGGATTGTGCCCTTTGACACTCACTCACTTATTCACTTTATTTACCTTTTTTGTGGACTAAAAGGCAAAAAGTTGCTGCCTATCAGTCATTGACACTTTAGTCTGAATGAACCACCGATGTGTTTCTGGTATTAACCAGGGAGAGGTGAAGACCTGGGTCTAATTGCAAAGGGAAGATGCAGGGCTCTAAGCTGGAAGCTCGTCCTGCCCCCAGTGCAGGAGGCCAGTGTCCAGGGGGAAGCCCCCACTTTCTGCACCGATTCCCCAGCTGTGCTCATAAGCAGGTAGGGAGACTATTTGGGGCTTCCTTCTGAGTCCTGACTCTTACCCAGAGCTGAGTTGGCCATCAAGCCATTTTCTAGCCAAAAAAGTAAAGACTGTCATGGAATCCAGCAGCCCAGCAGCTCTCCTTGAGAACATCCTTCCCAGACTCTGGGATAGAAGAGCACCAGTCTCAGAGTCCTGCTGAGGTCCTTGAACTGCTGGGAGTACACACACTGGGGACTCTGGGGAACAGCTCCCAGTCCCCTACCTGCCTCAGACAGGCAGCATCCCCAGAGAGAAGGGAGGAAGCTTCTATTCAGCACCTTTAGAGGCTGGCTGGGTAGGGTGTGTCCCCGCCATTATCTCTGCTGGGCTGGTGATGAGCCACATTTTCTACAGATGAGGAAACCAAGGCTCAGAGAGAGGGAACAGAACCACCCAAGGCCACATAGCTGGTGCACAGTGGAGTCGGGATCCGAACCCAAGACCCCTCTCCCCAGAGCCCTTGCTCCTCTTGCTTCAGGTGGCTGAATGCCCTCTCTGGCCTCAGTTTCCCCACCTGACAAATGAGCCTTCCTACCCCGACGTTCTAAGCTCTTCCTGGCCAGAGAGGGTTTAACTCGAACCACCCATCCCTTCCACAGGTTTTGCCATGTGATAATAATGATAACGCCAGTAATAGAATAATGCCGAGCTCCACACTAGAGCTCTGCCCACGTCGTCCCATGTAAGCCCTGCAACAGCATTTTCGGAAGCGCCACATGAGGCACAGAGCAATGGAGTGGCTCGTCCACAGCCACACAGCCTGGATGTGGTTGAGGCTGGGCTGAATCCAGTCCTGCTTCTACACTCCATGCTCTTAAGAGAAAGGCTGGTGTTTCTCAAAGTTTCTCAAAATGCTTTGGGGCGCTTATAAAAAAAAAATCCACATGCCAGGTGGCACCCTCTAACCGGCTGCGTCAGATTGGAGGTGGGGCCTGGGAATCTGCACTTTCACCAGCTCCCCCAGCAGGGTAGAGAAGCTCCCCACTAAACTATATCATCTCTGAAAATGCAGGAAAGGGGGTGAGGAGGAGTGTGGAAAGTGAGGAAGGCGCCCAGGTCAATACCCCACATCTTTGCCTCCGCCACGCCCCCAAAGCCCTGATGCCCCAGCCAGGTGCCTGTGGGGACTTGCTCCCTTGGAGAATCTAACTCCCTCTGTGCTGGGGGCGGAGCAACAGGTTCATATGCAAACGATGGCTTCCTTCCGGCCAATCCTGAGCTCCCGGCTCTGGGAAGGGGCTGGGCTTCCAGGACTGGAGCCAATGAGCTAGCACCCCGGGCTGGAAAGGCGGGGCCGGGGTCTTTTTAAACCACACGTCAAGGGATGTGCGGGGCAGTCTTGGGTTTGGTGGCCCAAGCCCAGTCCAAGGCCAGCATGTCACTGCAGAGGATCGTGCGTGTGTCCCTGGAGCATGCCACCAGCGCCGTGTGTGTGGCTGGTGTGGAGACCCTCGTGGACATTTATGGGTAAGAGCCCTCCGAGGCCTAGGGGTCTCCAGCTGTGCAGGGCTTCCTCGGGGCTCAGGCCTGGCACGGCTGCCCTCCCCCAAGCCAGGGGACTTGCAGTGGTTGAGCTCCGGTCCAGGGCCTTCGAGGGTGCTGGTGTCATGGGGGCTTGGGCACATTGGAGGACCCTGCAGGCTGGGTACGCAAGAATAGGAAGAGGTGTGTACCTCCAGCCCTGCTCCCCAGCTTATGAGCTCTGCAAAGAGCATCAATCATTTCTTTAGAAATCATTTATGTTTATGTAGCACTTCCTATGTGCCAGACACTGTTCTAAGCGTGGCAAACTTCTTGAATTTAACCCTTGAACTTTAATGCTCTCTAATTTAACCTTCACAACAACCTATGAGCTAAGTTTGTTGTCAGCTTCATCTCATTTGATGGATGAGGAAACTGGCACAGAGAGGGCAAGCCATTTGCTCAGGTCACACCGTAACTAAGTGTCAATGCCAGCATTCAAACCCATTCATGGTCAAGGGTCTTATGCTTTTAGCTGTCTGCCCCTTAAAGAGGAAGGATCTGGTTTCCTCCCGCCATTCAGAGCCCACAAGATATGGCTCTATTGTGTGCCATGATCATATCCTTAAAGCCAGTGGCTGGAGGTAAGGCCCCACCTTCTCTCTCTCCCAGGAAGAAAAGGAGAGTTTAGGCAGGGTTTTAGGAACTGGGCTCTGGGAACCACGGGGGAGCTGGCTGCTTAGCTTTTTGGGGAGTCTCCAGGGGACCCAGTTCCAAGGCTGAGCTGAGGATGCAGGTCGTCAGGGGACAGGGAGGAGAGAAAGCAGAACTGTGTCACCATTCCCTTGTCACCGGTCTCCCACCCTCTCCTCAGACTGGGTTTCGAAACCTCAGCACTACTGACCTGATAATTTCCCGTTGCGGAGGCTGTCCTGTGCACTGCGAGATGCTGAGCAGTGGCCTTGCCTTCTACTCACCAGATGCCTGTGGCACACACCCACTTGTGACAGCCAAAAATGTCTCCAGACATTGCCAAACGTGCCCTGGGGGGTGGGGGGGAATCACTCCCAGTTGAGAACCAGTATCCCAGACTAAGACTTTAAAAACTGGAGTGAACTTAGTCGGAAGCAGAGATGGGGTTGGTCCCAGAGCATTAGCTAAGAAGGGGTGAGGGGCTGGTCATGGGAGGGAACCAAGTCTGGAGTAGGCCCAGCCCAGCTAGGCACTGGTAGCTAAAGCCTGGTTGGCGGTGGGTGGGCAGTGAGAAGTAGGAAGGAGATTTGGAGGAGGGGGCACAGAGGCTGTGCCAGAAGGAGTGACAAGGGAGGAAGGTGTCCATGCTGCCTGGCACCACCCCCTCCTTCAGTACTGTGTGCCCATGGCTGTGACTCACCTGCGTCGGCTGCCTCATGCCCGTTGGGCAGATGTGCTTCCAGTTTGACCTGCCCCAGGAAACTCAGGGCCGGGTCCTCCCCTGCAGAGCTTCCTTAGAGGATGGAGGACGAACTGGGGCCGCCAGAGGCAAAGGCAGCAGTGTCTTGGGGTTATGTGAATGGATGTGCCGTGTTGGGGTTCCCAGAGGAGGCGGTTGGGCGGACAGGCACAGGGCGCATAGCACAGCCTCAGGCACCCTCAAATGAAGGATTCTTGGGCCTCTCTGACTGGACCACCTTGGGGGAGGGGGAGAGCTGCTAGTTCATCTGTTCACACGTTCATCAAGTATTTCTTTGGGGTCTAGTGTGGACTGGGCATGGGGACACAATGGTGAACAGGGAGGTCTGGTCCCCACTCTCTGAGAATCCTGTCCCTTCAGAGTTCTTTCAGAGACTGGACTACCTCACCCTTTGTGGAAGGATTCCTGTCTTGCGAGGGGAAAGGGACCGGGTTAGCTCTATGGTCCCTTCCAGCTTGGAGATGTCGTGATTCCGCAATCCTAGGTGCTCATACCGCGGGCCAACAAGGGAAAGGAGAATGAGTGTGTTGGCTCAGTCCTGGCGCCATGACTTAGCGGCCGTCGGACTTGGGGAAAGTTATTTAACTTCTTGGAGTCTGTTTCTTCACCTATAGGATGGACACAGTCCTATCAACGATGATACTTAGAGACTGCTCCATACCAGGTGCCGCCCGAAGCCCTTGACGTTTAGTAACTAATTCTCACAATTCTATGATGGGGGGGTGGGGACTGTCATCATCCCCATTTTATAGATGAGAAAACAGAGGAACAGAGAGGTGAGTAGCTTGCCCCATGTCACACAGCCCATGAGGAGCAGCAGAGCCAGGCCGCAACCCAAGTAACTTTGACCTTCACTTCAGATGACTCTGGGGAGGATTGAATGAGATTATGTGTGTAGAGCACATAAGCCATGCCTGGCCCATGGCGGACATTCCATCATGGTAACCGCCACCACCACCACCTCCATCACCACCACCACCATCATCATCATCATCATTTTAAGGCTCTGTCCTGGCCCTTTGGACAGCCTCAAGTGTCCCCAAACCTGCCATCCACAAGATGGGCACAACCTCTGAACCCTACTGGGAGAAGGAGGTGATGAGAAAAGAAAAATTAACATAAGCCGAGCAGTCGGGACAGGTTTTCTGGGGGAAGGACACCAACCAGACCACTGGGGCACCCTGTCTGTGGCAACGGACTAAACCCTGTCTTCTTGCCTTCTGTTGAGTTGGAGACAACCCCGACTTGGTGAGGGGGCTTTGCTTTCCTGAGCAGGGGTTTGTAGGGGGAAAGAGTAGGAAGGGAGACACATGGGTGTGCTGAGCCACACCCTGGGGATGAATGCGCAGCCAGGGTTGAAAACCACTGCCCTAGTTGGACAAGCCACCTCCTGTCACCTCTTGCTCAGTGGTGGCAGGTCAGTGGAGTGAAAAGGCAGAGGTCACCTGGGGGCTAGTCACCTGAGTGTTAGTCCTAGCTCTGTAGTCCTTTTCTAGCTCATCTTGAGCCATTTTCTGCTCCTTCCTGGGCCTCAGTTTCCCCTCATGTGCCCTGAAGAGGCTGGCATAGACCAGTGGGTTGCAGGGCTCTCTGTCTGCTTCCACCGGCTTGTGTCATGTGAGCATTTTGACCTGCTTGGGCAGACCGGGCCCTGGGAGGCTGATGCATCGTCAACTCTCCTAATGATCTGGGCTTTAGGAAAAGGGTTCATGGGGCCACCATTTCTCAGGGGCAGAAAGAGTGTGAGACTGAGGAGGGACAGTGGTCTTCTGACCCTGGTGATGGTGAGGCCAGAGGACTTGGGATCCGAGGACCTCGATGAACAGGGAGGGGCAGCCGGTACTGCCACCCAGAGCCTGAGCTGTTTGGGCCTTGGTCCGCTCTGCCCCCGTGGGCTACGTTGGTGGGGACCGTGGTGGTCATCTTGTCAACCTGTCTGTTTTCGGCCACAAAGGCCTTTCCCATCAGTTTTTCGGCTCTGAAATGTCTGGTTTCATTTTCCCAGAGGCCAAGGCCCTGAGCCCATGAAAGGAGAGGATGGGTTTGGGTTTGCAGGGGCGTGGGACACAGAGCCGGCTCTGAGTCCCGGCTCTGTCACTGACCAGCTGTGTGACTCTGGGCAAATCGCCTGTCATCTCTGGGCCTGTTCCCTCATCTGTACAGCAGAGATAACAGGACGGACACTGTGTAGCTGTGGGGATACCTTTGTCACCATCACTATCACCATCCTCACCATTGAAAGGGTGACACAGAGCACAAAGGAAGACCTGACTTGTCTTGATTCCTAGGAGAGAGTTGGCTCACCCTGAGTCCTTCCCATGCTGCCTGGGGAGACAGCCCACCCTAACCATGGCTCTCAGATGTCACTGGGCATCAGTGTGGCTTGAAGGACAGGTTCCGGGGACCCTGCCTACAGCACAGCTGGATCTGGACTCTGCATTTTCAATAGGCAGGTCTGAGGTTGGCCACTGTGAGGGCAACTAGCTGTCCTGGTTTGCCCACGACCTTCTGGGTTTTAGCACTGGAAGTCCTATACCCCAGGACACACCCTGTCTCCGGCAAAACAGAACTGTTGGCCACCGTAGCACGCTTTACCTCCCTTCGTCATCTAGGCTGGTAGGGCCTCCAGAGCAGTTGGGCCCCCGGGCTGGCCAGAGCTGCAGCCAGGGTTGAAAACCACTGCCCTAGTTGGACAAGCCAACTCCTGTCACCTCTTGCTCAGTGGTGGCAGGTCAGTGGAGTGAAAAGGCAGAGGTCACCTGGGGGCTAGTCACCTGAGTGTTAGTCCTAGCTCTGTAGTCCTTTCCTAGCTCATCTTGAGCCATTTTCTGCTCCTTCCTGGGCCTCAGTTTCCCCTCATGTGCCCTGAAGAGGCTGTGCGTGGACAGCCTCAGTGGGGGAAAGCCCAAAGCCCCCAGGGCTGGGGCATGGTCTAGAGCAGCATGCTGGCAGCTCAGGGTGGCCTGGCTGGAGGAAACTTTGAACTTTGAGCCTCTGGCTTCTTCCCCTGCCCTCCACAGGGCGGGAAATCCAGACCCTCCTGTACCTGATGCAGGCTCTTCTCCCAGCAGCCACCCTTTCGATCTTCCTCACAGCTTCCCTAATGGGGCATGAGCACTGGACCGGGAGTCTGGAGCCCTACCTTCTAGTCCCTTCTCTTCTGGGCCTCAGTTTCCCTGGAGTGAAGTGAAGCATGGGTTCAGGCACCTCTAACTTTCACTCATCGGGAGCGTTTACGCACACTGACTCCTTTAATCTTCTCCGCTTTATAGACGGAGACACAGAGGCAGAGGGAGGCCAAGTGTCTCTCTCAAGGTCACACACCTAGCGGGTGGTAGGGCTGGGATTTGAACCCAGCCTGCCGGGACCCAGCACCCACAGGCTTAACCCCCTCACCTCAGCTCCAAGGTGTTGCCCCTCCAGATCAAGAACCTCCGCTGGCTCCCCATCACAGCCCGAGTTTACCCTTGACCTCCTAAGGCTCCCCTGTGAAAATGCCTTCCCCTCGGACGTGTCTCCCGGTCCTTGGTTCCCCTTCCTCCCTCCAGGAAGCTGCCTCCAGCCCCCTCAGCCCACCCTCTCAACCTGCCTCCGTCTGCCCATTTCCTGCTTCCTAATTTACTTGAAGAACCCCCTTCCCCCATCTTGGGTGGGTGGTTTTCCAAGCCTTTCCCATTATTACATCTGAGCCTTACAATTGCCTGTGAGTTTGACCCAGTGGGTGTCATCATTCCACTTTGTAGGGAGGCCAGGTGATTTATTCAGTGTCACCTGGCTAATGTGCAACCCAACCCAGTCTAGAACCTGACTCTTGACTCTGGTCCTGGCACCACTGAGATCTTGGTTTCTTCCCCCCAGGCCTGAAGGGATCTTCATCAGAGATCCCTGGCGCCTCATACAGGGAGATGCAAGGGAACTGGGCTGAGATACCCCAAACCGGGCCTGGGGCTGGGGCTGGGGAGCTGGGTGGGGTTCCAAACCGGAAGGACCATCAAGTTGCTCACGTCCAGCTCATGGGCACCTGGATCCAAGCAGCAACTTGGGGTTGGGGGGAGTTTCACGAGAAGTTTATAAACCTCCTGCGGAGCTGAAGGCCAGGTAACTCAGGGAGTGGGGCTGAGGGTGCTCCCTGGGGTGGAGGGGGGCCCTTCATACCCAGTCTATTTCCACGTGTCTGTCTTTCTGGCTCTCCATCTCTCTGGGTTTTTCTATATCTCTTTGTCTTTCTCTGTCTCTGGCTTTCTCTGTCGCTGTGCCCCGTGCCTCTCTGTCCAGGTTCTTTATGCCCCACGATGGGCTGGCCCACACACCCAGAGCACAACAGGACAGAGGGCACCTCCAGCCCTGGAAATTACAGGCTTTGGGAATAGGGTTGCCGGATAAAATCCAGGATGCCTAGTTAAATTTGAAATCCAGATAAACAATTAATATATATATATATATACACACACACATATTAGTGTAAGCATGTCCCAAATATCACATGGGACATCCTTAGACTAAAATAATTATTTGTTGTTTATCTGAAGTCCGAGTCCAACTGGGTGTTCTCTGTTTTTGTTTACTAAATCTAGCAGCCCCGCTTGGGAGGAGAAGCAGGTGGGTCGGGCCCTCCCCGCCTGGGAGGACCACGCCCAGGACGGGGGCCTGCCTAATGACGTGGTGCTTGGGTTTGGCTTATTTCTCTATTTATATATATAAAAAAAAAGCCACTTTGAGAAGTATCAGAACCCCGCTGGTGGAGGAGTGAAGAGAGTATATTGGAGGAGGTCTGCTCTCCTCCAAGTGGAGCAGGGAAAGGAAAACGGCTGGGAGTCGAATCGCCAGCTGTGCAACCTTGGGGAAGTCTCTTTCCCATCCGGAGCTTCTGTTTCCCCATGTGTAAGTGGGAGTAATAATCCCCTCCTCCCGGGGCCATGGGGAGGATGAAATGAATGCTGGTTGGAAGGGCTTAGCCAGGCCTGCCCTGGTGAGCGTGTAGGGGATGGGGGCCTGGGGGGCTCTGATTATTGTGATTACTCTTGGGGAGGTGGTGGGTGAGAATATGGACTCAGGAACCAGAAGGCCTGGGTTGGGATCCCAGTCCTGCCACTTACTAGCTCCGTGACCTTGGACAGTTTAATTAACCTCAGTTTCCCCATCTGTAAAGTGGGAGACAATGGTAGTCCGCGTCTCCTAGGTTTATTGAGAGGGTTACATGATGTAATAGACCTAAGAACTGCGCACAGGACTGGCATAGAGCAAGAGCTTGACAAATGTCAGCTCCTGTTATCCCCCAGGCACACGTGTGTGCTGCTTCCTCCAGGAAGCCTTCTGGTCTCTCTGGCTCACAGTGGCCTCTCCCTACACGGGATTCCACTGACCACTGACTTGCTGACCGTAAGTCCCATCGGGCTGTCCTGGGCAGGGCTGTTTTTAACTCCCTGGTGGGATGGAAGTTTCTGGGGCAGTGGAGAGAGCAGTGGGGTGTACCTGCCTCAGTCTGGCAATGATTCTGGGCACAGTGGGCACCCTGGGTACCCCACAGACAATCAGAGGTGTGAACAGACTGATTTCAAACAGACTAACCGGAGGGGATGGAGAAACGCAGTCCCAGGGCCGAATGACAGGCTTTTAAGACTTCTAAATAATGCATGGTTGTTTGACTGGATCTGGCCAAGTTTCCCAGGTGACACTGCAGTGCCACAGAGAAGCATGGGCTCTGTGTCAGATGCCATGTGACCTCGGGCTTGATACTTGATCTCTCTGAGCCTCAGTTTCTCACCTTTGCAATAGAGATGATACCGCTTGCTTTGCAGACTTATAAGAATAAAAGGATCTAGGAAATACAAGGCGCCTGGCACATAGTAGGCCCTCCACAAAACTTACTAGCCTTCCCTAGGGAAGACCCCCAAGAACATCTCGCCCGCTAAAGAGGGATGCATTGGGACCTTGAGGGGAGACTGCTCTTCTTAAAGCCATGCTCAGCACTGCAGTGGGGTCCATTTCAGGCTGATGTCCCCTGAGCTGCTTGTGCCCAGCTCGGCACCGGGGAGTTATAAAGCACTCAACTGGGTCCTAACTTTCAAAGAGCTTGCAGTTTTGTGGGGAGTTAAAATAACTCACAAGGGAAATGTTAATAAACACAGAACCTTGGAATGTGAGACTGTGTATGCATTTGTGTGGGGTCCAGGCTTCACTCCCAGGAGCTTGCTGTGGGGATCTGAGAGGCTTGGGGTGGTCAGGGAAGGCTTCCCGGAGGAAGCAAGAGTTTGAGCCAAAGCTCAAGCATCTGAACAAGTACTGCCTCCCTTTAGCACTTCCCACAGCTTCTTGTCCTTCCCAGGTCGGTACCTGAGGGCACAGAGATGTTCGAGGTCTATGGGACCCCCGGCGTGGACATCTACATCTCTCCTAGTGTGGAGAGGGGCCGAGAGCGCGCGGACACCAGGCGGTGGCACTTTGATACGGGGTTGGAGATCATCGTGGTCATGAACTCTCCCAGCAACGACCTCAATGACAGTCATGTGAGCAGGTCCCCTGGTCTGGGGCGGGGGGCGTGCGGGGCAGTGATCTAGCTCCACAAGGGCCAGCACCCTCTATTTACCCAGATGGCAGGGTCGCATGATGGGTAAGTACCCGCTCCCGGAACCAGCCAGCCCTGCAACTTACAGACATAAACTGTGTGTCTACTGGCAAGTCACATCAGCCCTCTGGGCCTCGGTTTCCCCATGTGTAAAATGGGGGTGATCACAGCACCTTTCCTCCTGGTGTTGGAGTGGGGTGGAACATGAGCCAACATTTGCTGCTTTTCTTGTTTCCCAAGACCCCAGTGAAGGGAGGTGTCCCCGTTTTTCTGCAGGCTGAGGGTTAATTAGGTGATCTCTGCCACTCCGACTGGAGAGAAAGCAAAGATGGGGGGATGCCAGTGCCTGGGAGACCCCCTTGTACTGGGTGCCTCACCTCCTAATCCACTCTCTCCCTGACCCCCTTCCCTTCTCAGAGGCACGTAACTCCCCCTCCTCACCTCTCTGCTCATTCAGCCACCAAGGGTGAGTTTAACAAGCCCCAGCTGTAGGCAGGTGTTCCGACCTCAGGGCAAGGGGCATCAGAAGAGGGGAGAAATGGGGTGGCCCTGGAGCTTGGCCCAAGTGATGCCCCCTTAAAGGTGTGAGGGGAAGCAGGCCTTGTCGTGTGGGCAGGTTCCTGCTTCATGCCAGGAGCAGTGTTGTAGGAAACTGACCTTTTAAGGACCACTGACCATACGCCACGCCCTGGGCAGCCATGACCTCACACAGCCCTCACAACAGCTCAGAGAGGCAGGGTCTGATCCCCATTCCATAGGTGGGGCCACCAAGGTTCAGAGTAACTGTGTCCAGGCCACAGAGCCAATCAATTAGAGAGCTAGAATTCTACACAGACCTGCCTGACACCTGGGCGGCAGTTTCCCTTCATCACCCCGTCTTTTCCCATCCATGTATCTGAGATGAGCCCCTCCACTGAGCTCTGTGACGCAGGTGGACAGGTAAATGAACTCATTTTACAGATAAGAAAACTGAGAACGAGAAGGGGGGTGGCTTATCCGAAGTCACCCCATCTAGTGAGTAGCAGAGTTGGTGAGGTTCAGGACAGAGTCCCCGGGACAGGGCAAGAGGAGCAGCCAGCCAGTGAGCGACCCCGCCTGGGTGCCCTGCCAAGCCGGGGCTGGGTGGATGCCGAAGACCAAAGGGATTGAGGAGGGTCGGAGTGTCTGCCCTTCCCCCACCTTTGGCCTAGATACAGGTAACTGTATGCCTGAGGCCAGCATCGTTGCTCAGGCTTGACAGATGGGTGTCAGTGACTGCAGGATTTAGGGGCTCCCAGCGCTGAGGGGTGAATGACCTCTATAAGATCCTGAGCCTTCTGGCAGAGCTGAGGGACCCCCATCAAGAGGGAACATGCAAGCGGAGGGCTGTGGGCCAAAGGGGCTTTGATACATGGGCCTTGAACTGTGTTCTCATCAGTCATAGTCAGCCCAGCCTTTAACAGCTACTGGGGCTTGCTGTAGCCAAGCGCAGTGCTGAGCATGTCACCCGCCTTCCTTCTTTGATGGTCACAGCCTACAATCAACCCTCTGGGGTAGGGACTATTATTATCCCTACTTTACAGCAGGGGATACTGAGGCCCAGAGAGGACAAGTGACTCTTCCCAGGATAGTCACAAGTGGTGGATCTGGAACAGGAGCCCAGAGCAGCACCAGCTCACACAGTGCCACCTGCCCTCTGTTAACAATAGCTGGCGTGTCTGGGGGCCTGCCCACGGGGTCAGTCTTGTACATGCATTGTTACTAAGCAGCACTAAAATCCTCTGCGGGCGGTAGGGTCTTGTATGTTTGCTGTTCTGCAGATGAGGAAACCAGATAGGCCAGAAAGGTGAGGGACCTTGGCCAAGGCGACAGAACCCAGAGGTGCTGGCCTCAAGTCCAGGCCTGGCTGAATCCCACAGATAAGAGAAGGTCCCTAAACCCTGCCCTTTCAGAGACCTCCTTTTTTTACAAGTGGCGAAACAGATCCACAGGGGAGCAGGGGTTTGTCCAAATCACACGGTAGTCACTGGCAGCCCTGGGACCCAAGTCTCCAGGGAATCCCTCACAAATTGTTCCCATTTTACAGATGGGCCAAGCAAGGCATGGAAAAATAAATGGCACAGAGGCTAATGGAAGAGCTGGGTTGGTAAACTCAACTGCAGTGCACAGAGGTTCCTGAGACCCTCTCTCTTTCCTGCCAGATCCCCCAAGACCTGTCCTTTGGGGTGGGGGCTATTGGCTTTAGCTGGCTTGACTCTGGGCCCATTTCTCTACAGGTTCAGATTTCCTACCACTCTAGCCGTGAGCCCCTGCCCCTGGCCTATGCGGTGCTCTACCTCACCTGTGTTGGTAAGTTGGGGGCCATGCTAGGGCTTGGGCCAAGGGTGGGGATTGGTTGGGAATGGCAAGGAACAAGGGTCTTTTTATAAACATCAATTCATTTTATTTTAAAAATTAAAATAAGTGTACATTTAAAAAATTCAAATGGTATAAAGGAGTGTATATTGAAAAGTAAACCTCCCTTTCTCCCAACCGAAGACCTCCAGTTCCCCAAGCCCAGCATCCTTCTAGAGATCTGCTATGCTTGTGCAGGTGGACACAGGCATACCTGTGTAACCCCCTTTTGTAAGCAAAGGGAGACATACTCTAGGCCTGGAACTGGACCTTGCTTTTTCGACCTTAAGTTTTTTGTGCCAGTTGTCCACAAATTGTATATAAATTCCATGCATGATAACTCAGATTGATTAATACATTAAAGGAAAAGGTAGATAACATGAATTAACAGATGGGGAATTTCAACAGAGAGCTGAAAACTATAAGGTGTCAAATGGAAATGCTAGAACTAAAAATCACGGTAACAGATAAAAAAATGTTCTTGGTGGGTTGTCTTGGTAGACTTGACACAGCTAGAGAGAGGATCAGTGAACTTGAAGATAGGGCAATGATAAATTCGACTGTATTAAATTTTATTTTTTATTTTTTTTTAATTTAAAAGATGTTATTTATTTATTTATTTGACAGAGAGAGACACAGTGAGAGAGGGAACACAAGCAGGGGGAGTGGGAGAAGGAGAAGCAGGCTTCCTGTCGAGCAGGGAGCCTGATGTGGGGCTCGATTCCAGGACCCTGGGACCATGACCTGAGCTGAAGGCAGGTGCTTAACGACTGAGCCACCCAGGCGCCCTTGACTGTATTAGATTTTAGAACTTTTCTACAACGGAGGACAAGTAAAAAGTCAAACTATGGGGCCGCCTGGCTGGCTCAGTCCACAGAGCACATGAATCTTGATCTCAGGGTCATGAGTTCAAGCCCCACATTGGGCACAGAGCTTACTTTAAACAAAAAGGGAAGAAAAAGTCAAAATATGAACTGGGAGAAGAATTTTGCAATGCATATGGCTGACTTGGTACATATAGGTTATGGAGAACTCCAATCAATAGGAAAAAAGGACAAACTAATGGAAATAGGCAAAACATATGAATAAGCAATTCACAGAAGAGAAAGCCCCAGTGATCAGAACCTAAATGGAAATATGCTTAACTCAGCATTGCCAAGGATGTGGAACTGGGGAGGTCCTTGACGGTGGGTGGGAGTTTGCATGGGTACAAGCAACCTGCAGTGCACTTAGCAAGAAAGTTGAAAATGCTCTTGTCTGCAGGAGGCATTGTTAGAGGCAAAATGTACATTGTTGGACTTGTGCTGGACTCCTGGGAACCCCACAGTGACTTACTCTCTGTCCTCCCCTTGCAGACATTGCTCTGGATTGTGACCTGAACTGTGAGGGCAGGCAGAATAGGAGCTTTGTGGACAAGGTAGGGCGATTCAACTTGGGCCCAGAAAGGGGCATGGAGTTTGGAGTTGACCTAGGCTGGGTTAAGAGGGGCGAGGACATTACATGGCTGCTCTGTACTTCCCATTGCTCTGTATCCCCCTGCCTCCTAGCTGCTGCTGAGGTCAGGAGAGCCAAATGGGAACCCAGCATGGCTGGGGATCTTCTTTCACTAGGAGAAAAATTATTACCAAGAATTATCAAATATATACATCCCCAGGCCTGGGCTAGGCCTTGCTTTGTGGGGAAAAGTCCTTCTGGAATTTCAGTCTAGGTCAGGGGTCAGGAAACTTTTTCTGTAAAAGTGAGATAGTAAATATTTTAGGCATTGCAAAGTGTTTCTGTTGCAACTATTCAATTCTGCTGTTGTAGTGTGAAAGAGCTATAGTCAATACAATGGATGTGACTATTCCAATAAAACTTTCTTTACAAAAACAGGTAGTGGGCCAGAAGTGGCCCCCGGCCCTGGTGTGCCAACCTTCTGATCTAGGTGAAAGGGGAACTCTACCAAGTATGAGACTGTTAAAGAACTTTGGGCTGAACTGTGGTGGCACTGAACGCATTGGGAGTTCAGAGCAGAAGGTCAAGATGGGCTGCATGAGCAAGGAAGACTTCCTTTGAAGTCCACTTGAGCTAGGTTCTAAAGCAATGCAAGAGGGAAGGCATTCCAGGTGGAGGGAAGAGCGGGAGCCAAGGCCTGGAGCCAGGAATGGATCTATAATCAGGAAGTTGCCCATTGAGAAATAGGACATTGGCTGGAGACTCATTGCAGTTGGCCACGAGAGACCTCAGTGTAGTTTAGACTTGCTGGTGTGGGTAATCAGGAGCCACTGCAGTATCTGGTGCAGAAAGTGCTTCCGTGAGAGTGGACCTGTCCTCACAGGGAGGGCGAAGAGGAAGAGACGGGGTCAGGAGGCTGGCCAGGAGGTTGCTGGGTGGGGGCACAGGACGGGTCCGAGCCCCATCACCAGCTATGCTTTGCCATTGGCAGCGGGATTGGGTCTGGGGGCCTGGAGGGTATGGAGCCATCCTGCTGGTGAACTGCGACAGAGATGATCTGAACTGCAATGACCAGGACAACCGTGACCGGCACGTGCACTGCCTGCAAGGTGAGGGGGGTGCCCAGGGTCACTGCTCAGCCACCCTGCAGGTAGCATTGAAGGGAGCATCGGGGGCCAAAGTTCCAGCTCCTGGACACACTTTGTTGTTGCTCAAAACCTGCCTCAGGCTGGCAGCTAACCCCTCCCAGCCTGGCTGTGGAAGATCCAAAGCTTCCTATCCGCACCCCAGATCCAGCCTCCCACCAGGCACCCGTGACTCATTTCAGGATGCCCCATGTTCTAAGTCAGTCTCACACTGCACACAACAGCCCCGTGAGGAAGGCTGCAGTAATATCCCGGGGTGCGGGCCAGGTGCTTTATGTGTGGGTGGGCACAACTGCTCCGAAACGGGGCACATCTGTCCCTTGTTTCAGATTGGGGAGCGCTGAGGCTCAGGGAGGGAGGGAGGGGCCTGCCTGATGTCAGCAGAGAGTGACGCTTGCCCTGAGAGCAGACTCTCCCCAGCACGCCGCCCAGGTGGCCGCACGCTTCTCACCTGTCCCCGGGCACAGGGCTGGCTGCTCTGTACTTCCCGTTGCTCTGGGCAGGTGAGGGAGTGGAGGCCCGGAGAGGGTGTGACGTATTCACATGGCACACGCTTATGGATGTCCTGATGCTTTGCTCTTGATGGTTTCCAGTGTTTTCACAGGGTGGGCAGAGCCGGGGCTCAGAGACCCGGGTCTTGGCGCCCTCTGCCCTTGGGGCGGGGGTGGTGTGGTGGGCAGGAGGAGAAGACGTGGAGTGTCGTGGGCCCCCTGAGCTGCCACCCATGTCTGGCTCCACAGACCTGGAAGACATGTCCGTCATGGTCCTGAGGACCCAAGGCCCCGCCGCCCTCTTTGATGACCACAAACTTATCCTCCACACTTCCAGCTATGACGCCAAGTGGGCACGGGTCTTCCACGCCTGTGGTGAGTTCATGCTCGTCCCCTCCCCCTGCTCCCACTGCTGGGGGGCCTCAGTTTCCCCACCTGGGGCCGGAAGGCAGGGTCTGCTCTGGCTTCCAGCCTGCCTGGGGGGTCAGAGGAAGCAGGGCCAGCTGGGGGAACTCTGAAACAGGCAGGCTGGCGTCCCTGCACAGCCATGGCCCAAGGCCATTTGATTGGATGAATTAAAATATATTTAGGGGTGCTGGGTGGCTCAGCCAGTTAGGCGTCTGCTTTCAGCTCAGGTCGTTTTCTCAGGGTCCTGGAATCGATCTCTGTGTCAGGCTCCCTGCTCAGCGGGGAGTCTGCTTTTTCCTCTCCCTCTACCCCTCCCCCTGCTTGTGCTCTCTCTCTCTCTCTCTCAAATAAATAAAATCTTTAAACAATAAATTTAAAAATATATTTTAAGCATGTTTAGAAATTCTTATTATCAAAACCTTCAAACACACACAAAAGTAGAGAGAATAGTGACAAACCCCTGTATGCCAGTCACTCAGATTCAACAATGACCGCTGTCTTGCTTCTCTTGCTTCATCTGTTGTTTGCTCAAGTATTCTAAAGCCACTCCCAGACATGATGGCTAGTGCCCCTGCAGAAATCAGCGTGCATCTCCCCCCAAAACCACTGACTATTGCTCTACAGAACCATAGTATGAGCAAGAACATAAAATCCCTTTTTTTCCAATATTTTATTTATTTATTTGACAGAGAGAGAGAGACACAGCGAGAGAGGGAACACAAGCAGGGGGAGTGGGAGAGGGAGAAGCAGGCTTCCCACCCAGCAGGGAGCCCGATGCGGGGCTCGATCCCAGGACCCCGGAATCATGACCTGAGCCGAAGGCAGACGCTTAACAGACTGAGCCACCCAGGTGCCCCTAACATAAAATCCCTTTTAAAGATACAAATGCATATGTGATAAAATGCTCATTTTAAAAAAGCTCAAACAAGGGGCGTCTGGGTGGCGCAGTGGATTGGGCGTCCGACTCTTGGTTTCAGCTCAGGTCGTGATCTCAGGGTCCTGAGATTGAGCCCCACATTGGGCTCCATGCTCAGCAGGGAGTTTGCTTGGGATTCTCCCTCTCCCTCTGCTCTCTGCCCCACCCGCACTCACATGTGCCCTCTCTCTAAAATACATCTTTTAAAAACATTAAAAAATGAAAAGATCAAACAATATAGAAGTATATAAGGTAAAAAATGAGAGTTCCCCCTCCCTACCCCTAAACCTGACTCTTTAAAATGGGTTCACTGTTAACGATTTGCCATGGGTTCTTCCCGACTTTTCTCTGGATGCATTAAATGTGCACGGGTATGTGGTGTGTACATATCCTGCTTTCCAAACACTTTCTTCCGTTGAATGATAGCTGACGTTCCTTTCTGTATTTATGCGGCTCCGCCTCATTCTCTTCCACAGTGGTGTGGTACTCCAAAGCACGGGCGTACAGTAACTTATCCGCTCCCCTGAGCATGCAGCTGTTTGCAGTGCTCTGGTCTGACCACAGTATAGGTTCCTCGAGGGCAGGGGCCTTGCTCACGGCTGCATCCTGAGCCTAGAACCAGGCCTCCCAGGTGCAGAGCAGGTGCTCCGTAAATACTTGTCCAATGAATGAACAGCCAGTGAACACCCTCGTACGTGTATCTGCAGCAAAGACATCTAGAAGCGGGATTGCTCGTTAGGAGTAGACCTTACTTTGTGAGATGCTGCCGAGTTGTCCCCAGAAGGTCTGAACAGCCATCTTAGAAAGGAATGGCCTTTCCCCTGGCCTTGCCCACACTGGGCATCAAGCATCTTCTCTCCTTCGCTGGTGGGAGGGCAGAGGCTGGGGCTGCCTGTCTGGCTTGAGGGGTTTCGGTGAGGTTGGCCCAGCTCCTCCTGCACCCTCATGCTCTGCGGGCCCACCTGGGGGTCACGGCCGTCCCGTCCCATCCCCTCCCAGGTCCTGAAGACTCGTGCAAGTCCTACAGGCACGTGCTGGGCCAGGACAAGGTGTCCTACGAGGTGCCCCGCTTCCACGGGGACGAGGAACGCTTCTTTGTGGAGGGTCTCTCGTTCCCTGATGCCAGCTTCACGGGGCTCGTCTCCTTTCATGTCACCCTGCTGGACGACTCCAACGAGGTGAGGGGTGGCCGGGGCAAAGAGGGTAAGGGAGGGCTCCATCCCTGGGAGAGAGGGGCACCACCAGCGTGGAGGACCCCAGACCTCTCGACCACCCCGCTGCCGCCCTTCTAGAAACGAGGAGATGTCAGCGGGATCAGCCGGGCCTCTGGACTCCAAGGCCAGTGCTCTTGTCCTTCTGCCCGTCTTCCCCTGTAGGATTTCTCCGAGTCCCCAATCTTCACCGACACCGTGGTGTTTCGCGTGGCGCCCTGGATTATGACGCCCAGCACCCTGCCGCCCCTGGAGGTATACGTGTGCCGGTGAGTGTGGGAGGGGGGCATGGGTGTCCTTCGGACCCTGGTGGCCCCTCTGGTCTCCACACCTGGCTCTGTCCTGAGCCACGCTCCCTGGGCTTGTGTGCAGCGTGAGGAACAACACGTGCTTTGTGGACGCCGTGGCGGAGCTGGCCACGAAGGCCGGCTGCAAGCTGACCATCTGCCCGCAGAATGAGAACCGCAATGACCGCTGGATCCAGGTACCATGGCCGGTGGGCAGCATCCAGCCAGGACGGAATCTTGGAGGGAGAGGCTGGTCCATCCCGACCCAGGGCAGGGAGGGGAGGTTGCTGTGAATATCCAGAAGGACCTGGGGGCCGTGACTGTCCTCCCCAGCGCACTCTTTTTTCTCACTCTAGACCTAGAGCTCCCTCCCTCCCTCCAGAACTTTCTACAGACCCAGGCACACACTGACACTGGATTGAACCCACATTCACCCACAGGATCTGGGCTAGGCACGGGGCTGGCCCTGAAGGGAATGGCCGAGGTGTGGGACACACTCTCTGCCTCAGCAGCCTGGCCCTTGTGGTTGCCCACAGAATGCAACTTTGTCCTCCAAGGGACATTTGGCAGTATCTGGAGAAATGTTTGGCTGTCACCCCGAGGCTGGTGGTGCTACTGGCTTCTAGTGGGTAGAGCCCGGGGATGCTGCTAAGCATCCTACAATGAATGCACAGGGTGGCCCCACAGCAAAGAATTCGCTGGCCCCAAGTGTCACGTGTGCCAAGGCTGAGAAACACTGGTGTGGTGAATTATTGCAACAGCCCCTCTCACCCCGCTCCTGCAATTGAAGATGTAGCAGGGGTACCAGCAACGTGCCAGCAGGGTTTGGAGGAGGGTGGCATCACCTCTGTCTGGGGGATGAATAAAGACCTCCAGGAGGAAGGGCACTGGGGCAGGACCAGGTAGGCGATGTGCTCGCAGGGGGCCCGTGCCCAAGGCCACAGAGATGATAAGGGCCACACTGGGGCTCAGGGGATGGTGGGCCTCACAGAGGACCAGCATGTGCAAAGGCCCTGAGAGGGGAGGCATGAGAAAGCTCGCCCTGTGCTCTTGTTGGCCACGGCCAAGGTTCTGTGAAGGCGCTGAAGTGGGATGCCAAGTGCATGCCAAGCTGAGAAGCTTTCATGGCTGGTGGTTCATCCGATGAGGCGGACGTTCGGGGCTGGACCCTGGAGCAAGATGGGCTGGGCGTGGATCTTGGCTGTGCCACTGACTAGCTCTGTGTCCTTGGACAAACAATTAGACCTCTCTGTTTCTCACTTTCCTCATCTGTAACGTGGGTAATCATAGTGCCTCTGCATGAGTGTGGGTGTGGTGAGGGTTCATGGAGTTACTATTTATAAAGGGCTGAGAGCAGGGCCAGGCACATAACTGAGCTTCTCATTGGATATAGAGTTCATCGATGCCGGGCCCTCTTTGCCTCCAGGACCAGAGGGATCAGAATTGAGCTGGGCTAAATGTTGAGAGATCTGAGGAAGCAGACCTATTCATCCTTTGCTCACCTCAGCCCTGTCCATGATCACACGTGGAGGCCAGGGGTGCTGGCTGATGTCCAGTGACTTGTTTGTCCGACTCAGGCCACTCTGTGCCCCTCTCTGTGGCCACTCTGCCCTGATCCGGCATGGGGACACCGCCCAGGGTCACGTCCATGTTCTCGTGCATTCCCCATCTGTCTTGCTGTGTGACCTTAGGCAAGAGCGCCGCCTCTCTGAGCCTCCAGCCTCTCCTCCAGCCAGCAAGGATCATGAACCCCTGCCTTCTTCACCCCAAAGGGCAAAGCAGGCCTGAGACAAAGAACCTCCAAGAATAGTCTTCCCCAAAGCGCTCAGTGCCAAATGAGTGTTGATTGTCCACAGGCTGTCTCTCTCATTCGCAGGACGAGATGGAGCTGGGCTATGTTCAGGCGCCACACAAGACCTTCCCGGTGGTCTTTGACTCCCCCAGGAATGGAGAACTGCAGAACTTCCCTTACAAAAGAATCCTGGTGAGTGGTCCGGGCCACAGGCTGCAGCCTGGCTCTGAGGGCCGAGGAACATTTCCCGGAGCCCCACCAGGATGTAGAGTCTAGGGCGCAGCATGGGGACCACGTTCTTTAGGGACAGGAATGACCAGATAGAACACGGGAGATGCCTAGTTACATTTGAATTTCAGATCGGCAATGAGGAACTTTTTGGTATAAGTATGTTCCAAGCCTTGCACGGGACACAGTTATACTAAAACTATATTTGTGGTTTATCTGAAATTCAAAGTTAACTATGCATCCTGTATTTTTATTTACGAAATTTGGCAGCCCTAGGTAAGGGCGGTTTTGGGGGCGGGGCAGTGCCCCTGCTAAGAACACAGGCTTTGGAATCAGAACCACCTGGTTGTTATTCAGATGCTGTGTGACCTGGCCTGGGTCACTTGCCCTTTCTGAGCCTCAGTTTCTTCATCAGCAAAAATGATATCATAGCCCTGGTCTCACAAGTGTTTGTGAGGCTTCTCTGTACTGGGCAGAGGGAGCCCACAGCACTGTTAGCTGAGATTAATATTGGTAACAAGGAATACTGTGAAGATGGTGGTTGGGGACCAGGACCTCCTAGAAGAGAGAGGGAAGACTCCCTTGGTACTATAGAGACCGTGAGGCCCTTCCAACCACACCCCCCCCCCCCAGAGGTGGTAGGAGCTCTCACCTGGGCCTCAATGTTGATTGAGTTCCTTCTAAGAGATGGCCTTGGGGAGCTCTCCCCTTTTTCAAGGTGGAAAGGCTGAGACTCCATCCTCAGTCCCTTGGTCCCCAGGAACAGGCTGCTCTAGAACAGCCAGGTACTTGCCCTTGGGCTGCCCTTGGCAGGAAGGCTGTTCAGAGGGTAAGGGGCGGGGGCCATAGCCTCGGGCTCCACGTGTAATGGGGAGTATAGGCAACCAGGGCCCTCTCCACTGTCTCCTGTGACCATGGGGATAACGTGCTCTAATGTGGCAGCAGGGCCAGAGCACCTGTGTATTTCCCAACTTTGGCCTATATGCATGCGTGAAATATTGAATAGGTCAGATCCCTGTCTTTGACTCAGTATTTCCGTCTGAAGAATGGGCAGTCATTCCTGCCCCATCCTTAAGGAACTCAGAGCCCAGCAAGTTGGTTCAAGTTCTTTGTGGTGACCCCCACCCCTAGCCTGACTCAGTCTCCCTTGCCAGGGTCCAGATTTCGGCTATGTGACTCGGGAACCACAAGACAGCTCTGTGAGTGGCCTGGACTCCTTCGGTAACCTGGAGGTCAGCCCCCCAGTGGTGGCCAATGGGAAAGAGTACCCCTTGGGGAGGATCCTCATCGGGGGCAACCTGCCTGGGTGAGAGCGGAGCAGGGAGAGGTGTTCCTGGGGTGGAAGGTGGTGACGGTGGCTGGGGTGGTGGTGGTGAGGGACAATTTCACTCCTGGGAGAGAACCAGTGAGGAGTGATAAATTCCTAGCTCTAGATGGGGCGAGGGGAGGCAGTGCGCTGATCACCAGACACTGTCCACACTTACCTTGGCGAGTTTGAGAAGGGCCCAAGTAAGCAGAGACCTAAGAGATCATTCAGTCCCGCCTTTACATTTCACAAGTGAGCCTAGAGAGGGTGAGTGACCTGGTACAGGTCACACAGAATGCAAAGTTGTGACTAAACTTAGGTCTTCTGATTCCAAAAAGAAATGATGCTGCTAATAACATACTATTAATTAATAGTTCTAGAAGAAAAAGCTTCAAGTCTCAACAGTCCTAGAGCAATTACATTTTAAGAGCTTGTTCATACTATGATGTAAATGGCTACTATCAAAAGTTTTCCTGACAACAGGAGAAGGAATGTACAGGACATGAAAAATGAGATGTCATAAGACACACACACACACGCATGCGCGCGCGCGCGCACACACAGAATAACAGATTATTTGTTGTTCAACATGTGACCCGAGATACTGATGCAAAAGAAAAGGAATTATATAGTTATGGTTTTATTCTGTGGAATAGACCAAGACATTGAGCCAACCAAATTCAACAAAGCAGTTAGGACAGACTTGCAGTCAAAAAACAGGTGAATCAAGGGGCTTTGGAGGGAACTAACTGCCCTCAACATGCGATCCCACAGAAAGAGGAAGTCCAAGGCGCCTGGGTGGCTCAGTCAGTTAAGTGTCTGACTCTTGATCTCGGCTCAGGTCTTGATCTCAGGGTCCCAAGTTCAAGCCCTACATTGGGCTCCATGCTGGGTATGGATCCTACTTAAAGAAAGAAAAAAAAGAAAGAGGAAGTTTGGGTCACGCCGTTAGATACTATGCAGAAAGCCAAAGAAGAATGGGCCTTAAGTTCATGAGCATAAAATGCTGGGGCTGTGCGGCCCCTTGGGGGTGATCTTGTCCACCTCTCTCCCCACTGATGTACAGAAGGCGAGGCCGCAGGAAGAGAGACGCAAGTTAAACTCCAAGAAGAGCCCCCTGGCCTCAGGGATGGAATAGGGTGGTGAATCAGTCTCTTGGAGAATGTGAGGATGGGTCTGAGGGCAGCTCTGAGCATTTGCCTGGATGGCAAGACCTGGGGGTCACTGACCGGGTGGGATTGAGCTGTGCTGCATCTGCTCAAGAGCTCAGCCTGAGCAGAATTTAAAAGACACAGTGCATATTTTTGTTGTTGTTGTTGTTGTTTAAAAAAATCAGATACTGCAGAAATCTTGAACTCTTGTTATTCCATTTCGGCATAGATTTTTTAAAGCTAAGCAATTCTTTTAACCCCAGGTCCAGCGGCCGCCGGGTCACCCAGGTGGTGCGGGACTTCCTCTATGCGCAGAGGGTGCAGTCCCCCGTGGAGCTCTTTGTGGACTGGCTAGCCGTGGGCCACGTGGATGAGTTTCTGAGCTTCGTCCCTGCCCCCGATGGGAAGGTAAGGACAGCGGTGACATGCCTGTCCCCGGGGTCTGGGTCAGAGGATGAGCTCCAGGGGGGCCGTGCTGAGGCCAGGGAGCTCAGGCGGGTCTGCCCTCTCCACACAGGGCTTCCGGATGCTCCTGGCCAGCCCTAGTGCCTGCTTCAAGCTCTTCCAGGAAAAGCAGAAGTGGGGCCACGGTGGTGCCCTCCTGTTCAAAGGGGTTGTTGGTGGGTACCCTTGCTGTGTCCCTCACCCCAGCTTTCCTGCCCCCTCCCCTAAAGCAGGATGCATCATGGCTTGAGAGAGGGATGGCAAAGTCTATATAGCAGGGCGGTCCCCCTAAACTCAAGAGCCTCACTGCCGCTGCATGCCTTGCCCCACCAGCCCCCACTGCCGGTGGTTGGGGGCAGAGACGTGGCGAGCTACATGGGCCCGTGACCAGTATCCTCAGACAGGGCCCTCACCTCAGGAAGTTTAATGCTCTGCCATTACTGTCTTGAGATTCTTAACCATTTGTGCTTCGTGAGTGAATCCTCTCGCTGCCTCCTGGGGATGAGATCCCCTCTGTACACCCCTCATTCCCTGGGGCCTCAGCCATGGGCAGTGGGGACTGGCGGGGCCTCCTTTCTCTGCCCCCCCAAGCAGTGATTGCTATAGCAGGAGTCTGAGCGTGGGGAGGCCTGGATGCGTGTACCCCTCAGCATCTCGGCGGGGTGGGGGGCTGGCATTAACTGTCCTTGTCCTGGACTGGTAGTGGGCAGCTCGCAAGGGGTGAGCCTCTTGCCCACCCCCGATCCAGGCAGCTAGCACACCCCTGTGTGGAGGCCGCAGTACCCGGCGGAGTCTGCCTGTTTGCCATGGGCTCGGGATGGTGGGCCCGGGGGAAGGAGAGACGTCTGGACCCGACGTGGGTCCCGTGGCTCGTGGGCTGGGATGCCTGGCAGCCGGTGGGCTGTGCACACGCGTCAAGTTTCAGCTGGGGCTCCCAGCACCGCGGGGGTCTGTGCTCACCAGACGGGTGTCCCGTGACCGAGGGAGCATGACATCAAATAGCAAATAAAAAACCAACAGGACAGGGTGGGAGAGAGACCATGGAGGAAAGAACAAACCTTATATTTTAGTATCTTTAGTGACACTTTTTCTTTCCCGCTCTTTGAACAAAGGGCCCCACATTCTCATTTTGCTTGGAAGGTATTCTGAGAGCCATTGCGGCTGGAGCTGGGGTGGGGTGGGGGGGCACGAGCTTGCTGGAATGGCTCCCTTCCCGTCCCCACCAAGACTGTGGGAATCCGAGAGGGCTGGTCCTCTCCGACAGGGGCCCTGGCGCTCTCAGGCCAAAAAACCTTTGGCTGCTGGGATTGTAGCTTTTCTTGGCCTCATGGGAGGTAAATAATGTCCTGGACCAAACCTCCAAGGGAAAAGCTTCTGCAGAACTCAGAAGTTCTCAAGTAGAACTTTGCAGTCCCTTTCTCCCCATTTATGATCCTCACCCCCTTCCCGGCACCACCCTGGAGCCCCAGCTGTAAGGTGTAAGAAATACAGTCTTCCCAACCCCCTTGCTCCCATAAGGACTGTGGCTAAATGCCTTTGGGTCCAGAGCAAACTGGAAAAAGCCTCAAATCCAGATGTTATGTACCAGGTGGAAGGAAAGCCATTGTCACCTTTCCTGCAAGGACCACACTGACAGTGAACAAGACCCAGGAACAGGCTGAGTGGGTTTTCTAGCCGCCCAGCTGGGAGGGAGAACGTGGGAATTCACGGCTATCAGTCCACAGACAGCCACTGTGCGCGGGGAGGCCAGCATATCTCACTAGTCACACGGTGTGCCAGGCCCCGCTCACTCTCCTCTCCCCTACATACCCAAGAACACGGGGAAGTCGGGGGAGTCACTGGCCCAGAGGGCTCAGCGAGAACACGATGGAGCTGGAACTAGACCCCAGCTGGCTGACCCCAGCTGGGGCGGAGGGGATGCCGAGCCTGCAGATGGGCACGTGGGTCCGGGGAGCCCTGTCTTACCCCTTGGTCAAGGTTTGCAGCCCTTTGTGAACACTGAGCTTGGGTTTGAATCACAAGCCCCGTTTCCCAGCTGTAAGGTCCTGGGCGAATCTTTTTGCCTCCCTGAGCCTGAATGTGCCCGTCTGTAAAATAGGATGCACACCTTGTGGGGTTACAGGGAGGTTCAATGAGGTGTTGAATGGGGAGAACCGAACTCAGGGCCTGCCCCTGGTAAGAGCTCGCCGGCAGCTGTGAGGACGGTGAGCCTAATCTCCCTTTCCCGGTCCAGCCCGTTGGAAACAGGCCTCCAGGGAGCCCCTTGGCCCTGCAGTCCCCTCGTGGAGGGCAGGGACAGGGTCCAGTGGTGTCCATCAGGGCTGATGGACGGGTGGGTGACCCGGTCCCACTACCACCACTAGCCGGAAAGAAGAGGGATCAGCAGCCAGTGTCCTAGAAGGGGCAGATGCTTCCAGCGAAATGCATCACCCCACTTCCAATGCACTCAAATAGGTGTCTAAAGTGCGTGGTGCTCAGCCACCCGTCCGTCCCTCCCCTCCCACCCCCAGGCTTGTGCCATGGCCAGGCCGAGCTCTGCTAGGTGGTGCCTACCCCATGTCTAGAAAGGCCAGAGAGCTACTGACTCACGAGACCAGTAGCTGTGAACTTGACCTCTGCCTGGCTGCCTCCCAGAGCCAGTGACCCTCACCTCTGGTGTCGTTCCTGCCCCTCCTTTAATCTCTCTCTCTCCCTCACAGGGGATAAGCCGGTCAACACCGTCTCCATCCGCCAGGTCCTCTCCAATGTAAACCTCATCAGTTACAATAAGTTCGTGCAGGTACAGGCCATGGGCTGTGAGGGGGAGGTGGGCATGGCGGAGGACGGCAGAGTCTGAGGTTCAGGGTCCGTCAAAGCCCGGGCTGGAACTGGCCCAGACAGAGGGGCTCCAACCCCTCCTCTGATCCAGGAGAAATTAGGGGTAAGCCATGTGCATGTGAGGAGGACACACATCCAGGTAGAGGGAAGAGCACAGATGATGGCCCTGAGGTAGAGTGAAGGGGCATGGAATATTTGAGGATGAGCCAGGGGGTTCTGGGGAGGTGAGGGGAGGCTGGGCCATCAAGTGATGGAGGGTACTGCAAGGACTTTGACATTTGAGGCCACTAGGGGAGGTGGGCAGAGGGGGGGGCCCAATCTGATTTATTCTCTGAAAGGATCGCTCTGCGGCTGCGTGAGAATATATCAGTATTTCATAGCAGGGGGTGGGGGTCGTGACATTAGGCCCCGGCAAGAAACACGTGGGACCTCAAGCTGGGTAACTGGAATAGTTTAATCAAGGGAATACTTACAAAGTCGCAGGCAGGATCTGAGGAAATCAACAGGGGACTGTGCGGTATCCCCAGGTCCGAGAGAGGGGAGTTGTCACCACCCCTAGACCTGAGGGAATTAGGGAGGGGACATGTTACTGGAACCTGGAGAGGTCACCATGAAAAGAGGGCTTGGAGACAGGAGCTGTGACCTTCCTGGCCAGCCCACGGTGACTTGGCAGTGAAGGAGCTACAGGAATAGACACCCCAACTGTACTCTGCTACCCCCCCACCTCTTGGCAGTGCCCCATTGGCTGCACCTGGCCAGAAGTCAGTGGGCACAGGAGCCCCCGATTCCCAAGGACCAGGCTCCCAAGGCACAGAGCAGAGGAGGAGGTATACAGAGGGTCCAGAAGGGCAAACAGAATACCCAGCATGCTGTCATCTGAGAAGTAAATGCCAAGACAGAGTTAAACATGCAGGGATCCTATTAGGGACAGGGCCTGGGAACCAAGGACCGGGAGACACGTCCGAGGGGAAGGCATTTTCACAGGGGAGACTTAGGAGGTCAAGGGTAAACTCGGGCTGTGATGGGGAGCCAGCGAAGGTTCTTGATCTGGAGGGGCAGCACCTTGGAGCTGAGGTGAGCGGGTTAAGCCTGTGGGCTGTGGGTGCTGGGCCCCGGCAGGCTGGGTTCACATCCCAGCCCTACCACCCACTAGGTGTGTGACCTTGAGGGAGACACCTGGCCTCCCTCTGCCTCTGTGTCTCTGTCTATAAAGTGGAGAAGATTAAAGGAGTCAGTGTGTGTAAACGCTCCTGATGAGTGAAAGTTAGAGGTGCCTGAACCCATGCCTCACTTCACTCCAGGGAAACTGAGGCCCAGAAGAGAAGGGACTAGAAGGTAGGGCTCCAGACTCCCGGTCCAGTGCTCATGCCCCATCAGGGAAGCTGTGAGGAAGAGGAGGGGAACTGGAGGGAACTGGGAGAGCAGACCCTCAGTGGGTGAGAGGGAAGGAAGGCTGAGGGAAGCATCCTATACCACCATGCAGTCTCAGGTTCAGCAAGGCCGTGGGAGATTCTGCAAGCCAAAGATGGCCATAGGTCTGCCTTAGTAACCCTGTTGCACTCACCTTTGGCTCTTAGCAACTGGAAGGTGTGGCCCTGGGATTTCAGAGCCAGGGCCAGGCAGCAAGGCCCTTGGTCGAGTCTACCCCCATAGCTGGAGTTCTGTGAGGAACGTGATGCTGGCTGCCACAGGGCATGAAAGCGGAAGAAGCAAGGAGACTGGTTATGAAGTTGTCAACCAGGCTGGGGGTGGGGGGGCGTGGCGCATGTAGAAATGAAGAGTTTGTCTTTGGACGTGTTATCTCTGATGTGCCAATTAGCCATCCAGGTGAAGATGCAAAGCGGTGGTTGTATGTGCAAATCTGAGATCAGGAAAGAGGGTGGGTCTATAAAGCAGTTGGGAAATAGAAATGTGGGAGTTGTCTGTGTGTAGGTGGTGTTTTAAACCATGAGACTCAAGGAGAGCCCCCTAAGGCGTGAAGGATGTGAAGAAGGGAAGAGGGCAAAAGATGGAACATTCTGGAACACTCACAAAAACAGAATGCTGTGGAACACTCTGGAACTAGCCCAGTTAGTGGTATAGGACTGTGAGAGGTGGGACCCAGAACAGGTGTGTTTTGACAAAGGGACACAGAGGTAAGGTTTGTGTGCCGAGTTGGTCCATGGGCAGTTGGGCAGCCTGTCTCCTTAACTAGCCATGACCTCCTGGGTCGCCCCAAAATCCACTGGGAAGGTCTCTCCAACTCAACCCACCCCTCTAGAGCTGCATCGACTGGAACCGGGAGGTGCTGAAGCGGGAGCTGGGCTTGACTGAGCGGGACATCATCGACATCCCCCAGCTCTTCAAGACTGAGAGGAGAAAGGCGGTGGCCTTCTTCCCTGATTTGGTGAGGCCACCTTTCGTGACTTAAATCCATTTCGTCAAATTAGGCTCCAAGCTTTTGCTCCCTAGCAGGGCAAGACGTTTGGTCACTGCCATGTTTGGGACTGTGGTGGCTGGTGGGGGTGGCAGAGAGAATCAGGGGTCCCATGATGGCCAGCAGACGGGCTTCTAGTTGGCTGACTGTCCTGGTCACTACAGAAGGCTCATTGGCCAAACCCCTTACTCCAGGGCCATCAGGGAAGGGCCCTTCCCTTCCCCCAGGGACCCACTTGATATTTGTGGGGTGAAGCAATGATCACATAAGGTCATGTGTGCACAGCATGCAGTATCAGCTGGGAGCTCAGACACCCCTTGTGCTCCCTCTGTCGCAGCTCAAAGCTGTTCGCCCATCCCGCATATATTCAGGGTACACTGTCAGAGAAACGATTAAGGCTGCTCCCTGCTTTCAAGGAGTTTCCACTCTAATCTAGTGGGAGGGAAACTCCCTTCACCTCCCTTAGGGTGTGTCCCACTCAAGGGTCTCTTTCATATAATAAAGTCATTTGCTAGTTGAGAGGTGGGGTAAAGCACTTCCAGCCTGAGAGGTAGGACTGGAGATCCAAGAAGGTTTCGTGGAAGAGGTGGCCTTTGGTTGAGGCCTGAGGGCTTTGCCTCCGGGACATCTGGACTGCTGGGGCCCCATCCCATGGGTTCTGATTCAGCAGGTGGCGCAGAGGCTGCTCTCCGAGGACTACACTTTGAGTAGCACTACCGTAGATGACCCAACTCTCCTCCCCACCCTTCCCCTCCTCCAGCCCCTCTTCACCTCCACCCCCCAGAGGAACTCAACTCGCCCATTATAAGAGCCTTACAAGGGGCCTGTCCACACCCACCATTGTTTCATCCCCCCATTTCCCTTCCCCTTTTGTCCTCCTTGATTTCCCCATTTGAAAAACTCGATTTCCCCTTCCTTCCTGCATTTTTAGGCGGAGCTGCAGTTATGTAAGTGCCTCCAGTGTTTGCAGAAAACAGGGCCACCTGAGCCGGCTTTAGCCCGAGCAGGAGGTTTAGTGTAGCATAGCCCCCCACACATACAGACACAGGCCGAGATCCACTGGACCGGCCCCCTCTGTCAACTTCCAATACTGCAGAGAGAGAGAATCTGATTGGTCCAGCTTGGGTCAGATGTCTGCGCTGGTCCAATCAGCTACAACCTAGGAAGTTGGGCTTCTGCAGCACAAACATGGCAGCCACCGAAGTCGGGCCGTAAGGTGGGTCATCACCAGAGAAATTAGCTGTCCCTAGGAGCTCTGTGGTTGCTCCCATGGGATGGCACAGCTGGCTAGAGTCTCACCAGTCCAGGTGCCCCTCCCCCTGCGTGCAAGTATGAGGAGCTGTTTTCAGGGCTGCCCGCAAGACGGACTCAGGTCCTGCCAGGTGTGGTGTAGGTGTTGAAGCGGAGCTGATGATGAAGTGCTGCCCCTGAGCTGGGACCCCGCTTCTTTGCAGGTGAACATGCTGGTGCTGGGGAAGCACCTGGGCATCCCCAAGCCCTTCGGACCCATCATCAATGGCCACTGCTGCCTGGAGGAGAAGGTGCGGTCCCTGCTGGAGCCGCTGGGCCTCCACTGCACCTTCATCGACGACTTCACCCCGTACCACATGCTGCATGGGGAGGTGCACTGTGGCACCAACGTGCGCCGGCAGCCCTTCTCCTTCAAGTGGTGGAACATGGTGCCCTGAGCCGGTCCCCCTCATCCTCTCCCCCTGGGATGGGACATGGGCCGACCCTGAGCAATAAGCATCAAGAGACCCCAAAGTTCCAGATAGCACATCGAGGGTGACTGTCTCTCTCAGAAGCCTTTTCCCTAGAAGTGTTCATATCTCACTTGCAACCCATTTGGTTTTCAGACTTGATTCTTGTTGGCCTCCCAAGAAGAAAGACCTCACTTCTTGTGGCCTCTCGTAAGGATCAACATGACCCATGGGGATTCCTCCAGACTACCCCCTTCCCATCCCCAAATCCTCTGTTTGGGATTGAATTTACTTTGGGGTCTAGAAACAACCGTGCGTCTCATCTGCCATCTTGGCCTGTGTGTCCTAATGGAGGAAGGACCCACAATTCTGCTTGGGTCTGATTGCCTCTCACTCTGCAGGGGAACAGCCTTAAAGTCAGATCCCTCTACCCAGGAGAGAGTCTACGCATAGCTTCCACCAGGGGGAAGGAGGTGTGGTCCCTGTAGATCAAGGTTGGATCATCAGCCTACCTGTCAAGCTTCTGACCAGATGCTGAACTCTGTACCCTACCCAGTGCCCAGCATGAACTTTCACATAGTTGGTCCTTTCTAGATGTGTGTTAAAGGAATGACTGTTGGTCCTTAGCCTTATAAATGCCCCGTCATCTGCCATTCAGAAATCTGGCTTTGTCCAAAACCCTCCAGGAATTTCCTAGAGATGAAAGTATGTGGGGAATTCTTGGATTTTGGGAAGGCTGTGGGTGCAAGGGTGAAAGATGTTCTTCATAATGCATAGGATGCTTCCTTGGCCTCAGACCTCTCTCTGCAGGAGGGGAAAATCAGTCCTAGACTTTCTGTTGCCCTCTGGGCAACATTTCCATGTCCTGCTATGCCTCAGGAGAGGGGGCCCAGAGGGGCAGATCCACCGAGACAGCTCACAGTGGGCCAACTCTGGGAATGAACTGTTCTGAGTGCCAGGGGAGGGGGCAAGGGGTGGGAGGTTTCCTCCAGATGTGTGCCAGTTACATATGTGTTCTGTATGGGTCCAGCTTGTTTTCTATCACTGGCTAATAAATCTACAGCAACACGAATGGTTTGGGTCTAATTCTGGCCCTGCTTTGGGATTAGAACATGACAGAACAGAGGAGTGGTTTGCAGCTGAAGCATGTGAAGAATTGGGGGCAGACAGGCCCAAATTTTGGTAAGATGGTGGGGTTGTTCTGCGTTGACCACAGGATGAGTTAGGGCTGCCATGGACAGTTGCGGTGATACAGCCACATACATGCAAAACCAAGGGTCAAGGGCCAGGCCACCAGGGCCAAGTGAGTGCAACAGGACGAGGGTCTGGGCTGTGGCCGGAAGGTTGCATCATGAGTGTGGCAATGGGGGAAGCCAAAGTGTGTGGAGCGTGGGGCACTGTGTACCCTTCTCAGCATCCTCCTTCCTGCCCATGGGAGGCCAAGGGCACCCCATAAAAGGCCAGACTGGCTTGCTTCGGAGCCTCAGGAAATCACGCCCTCTGCTCAGAATCCTTCCAACGTCCCACCAAGGTGCAAAACAGAAACACACTCAGGCTGGCCCCAGGACTGGGTTGCTTCCAGGTGGTTAGAGCAGGTGCTACAGCCTCTCCCCCAAGCCGCCTCTTCACCACGATTTACTTAGATTCTCTGGACCAGACTCCCAATGCCCCTACGTGGCCAGATTTCATCAGAATAAGCCCACCTCCAAGGGAAGCTGGTCCAAATAATGAAGCTGAGAAGATCCTTTTTTCTTTTTTTTTTAATCCTATTTTTTAAAAGGGTTTGCGGTGGGGCATATGACTTTCTAGAAGCCAAGTGCTGAAAACCAAGAGAACTGGGATGAGTTTGCAAGCAGGCTTTTCTCTCCAACCACCCCGCCCCCACCCCTCCCCGCCCGATGCCTTCCGGCTGGTCCCAACATAAAGCCCTGGAAACTTCTCGCTTTCCAGTTTGCCTCCTGTGCTTTAGGCTGGTGTGGGTTGCACTGCTGAACAGCCCCAGGAAACTGACCTCCATGCAGAGAGGAAGCAAAAGAAGCTCTCATTTGGGCCACCTACCATGGCGCTCGCCTGTCCACACAGGGAAGGATAGAGCCGGCGTATTTGTTGCTCACTGCTGCTGTCCCGAATTACCAGAAGTGTAGTGGCTTAAAACAACACGAGTTTATCTTACAGTCTGGAGATCTGAAGTCTGAAATGGGTCTCACTAGGCTAACGTCAAGGTGTCAGAAGAGCTGTGTTTCTTCTGAAGGCTTTAGGGGAGAATCTGCCCTCTTGCCTTTCCAGCTTCTAGAAACCACCCGCATTTCTTGGCCAGTAACCTCCTCTTCCTCCGTCTCCAGAGCCGGCAATGGGACATCCCCAACTACTTCTCTGACTCCTCTGCCTGCCTCTTCCACTTATAAGGACCCTTGTGATTACATCGGGCCCACCTGGATAAGCCAGGCTAACCGGCCATCTCTGGGTCAGCTGATTGATAAACTCAATTCCACCTGCAACCTTGATTCCCCTTGTCCACGTGAGATAACATAGTCGCAGGTTCTGGGGGCGGAGGGAGCATTATTCTGCCTACTGTGGCCAGCCAGGCTCCCCGACTGGGCTTCCTGGTCTCCACGAGCTGGAGCACACATGTCCCCTCTGAAACCCAGCTCGGCTCTTTGATGAGTATCACGGGGTCAGCAGGAGAAAGATGCCATTGGTGGACCCTCTCTCCAGGACTAGTAGTTGGTCCTGGACCCCTGGTAACATGAGGCTGAGACCTGGGATCCCATGAGTACAGGCTGGTGGCTCTTAAGAACATTGGGGGTTTCTTCATCAAACCTGAGGCCTGGGGCTGCATTGGGTGCTCCCTTCCAGGGCCTGGCTCTCAGCCCTGGAGACCCCTAGGAGGACCAGGATGAGGGCTAGGTTCTCATGGGGGAAGCCCCGCTCCCCCACAATACACTATGGTTTCTCTGACACAGAGGTCAGCCTTGACCCTGGGAAGGTTAGGATGGGTGTCCTAAGGGAGGCTGGAGGTGGCTGCTAGGTTGGGCCAGCTATTTATACGCCAGCGAAAGCTTTTCCAGCACCCTCGTGTATTCTTCATCCATTCAAAATCTATTCAGTGAGCATCTGCTGTTTGCCGGGGAAAATCTCTAACCTCAGTTTATATCTAGGGAGGTAGCAAGTAAAGAGACAGGATCACTAGAAACTGTGAGGAGTGCCATGAAGCAGGGCACGAGGAGCAGGGACTAGGGGTGGGGCCTGCTTTAGCCGGTGACAGACTCCGCCCAGCAGCAGGGATATTTGGGCTGAGACTGAAGAATCTCACGGCTGGGCCAGCGAGGGGACAGGCTTCCAGGCGAGGGCGCAGGAGGAAGCCCAGAGGTAGGGGAGCAGCTGTGGCAATAATGGGACGAAAAGAAGACCGGGACGGGCTAGGGGTGTGGAGTGGGGTGAACGAGGAGGAGGCCGCTTTTCCCAGAGCCCTACCGTGCCCACCTCGGAGCACACTGCCCCTTCCCCTTCCCCTCTCCCCTTCTGTAGGGTTTGACTTGGGGGCGGGCAGGACGGGGTAGAGTGTCCTCACACCCCAGCCCCGGGGCAGAGCAGCACGGCACAGTGGAAAGGCCACGTGCCTTAGAGACTGGCAATCCGATGCCGAACTGGTACTTCTCAGCTCTGAACCTCTCTGGGTCTGTTTTCTCCTCTGTGAAATGGGCATAATAATTGTGCCCACCTCATAGAGTTTACACGTGGTTTTCATGAGAGGTGCCTGGCACGTACTAAGTGCTCAGTGAACGTTGCCTGTTGTTGTATAACCTCCCCAGGCTCTCCTCAGGCCCCTGCTGTGTGGAGAGCCCCTCATTCCTGCAATCTGCTGGGGGCGAAGTCTCCACACTGGGAGGGTCTGTCTGGATGTTGGGATGTTGCACAGAGCTGCGCGGTGATTCTGATGAGCAGCTAGGGTAGAGCATCAGTGACCCAGGCCGTGCCGCCTTCCTAAGCCTCTCTGCCCCTCCCCTCGCACCTGGCACTCTTGTCCACCGCCTAGAATCAGCAAGTTTGGGGGGCCTGGGATCCCACGCCACTCAGGTGGCGGTGGCACCTCCAAAAGCCAGACGGTTGCTGCTATGTTCAAGTTTTCTTATAGGGCCAGTGGTTCTTAGAGCACACACAAGATTTCCTGGGAGAGTCATTAAAAATACAGATGTCTGGGCACCCCCACCCATCCGGCCAGGCCTCCTGAGCCAAATCCCTGGGCCTATAGCGATCTGGATGTTGTAAGACTTCCCAGATGGTTCTGATGGTTCTCATGGTTCTGGGTTAAAATTCCATTTCCTGTTCATCACAGCAAAACATCTGGACACAGCGTGAACATTTATCAAGGGGGTGTCTTTGAATTCTGGTATGGTCCACACCTTGGACCATTATACTGTCATTTAACAAGAATGAATGGGAATGATCCCAACTGACTCGGAGGGATTTCTCCAAGGCACTGAGTGGGAGCTGGCTCTGTGTGTTCTAGAACCCGGCCCAAGGCCTCCAGGTGGGTATGGAGTGAGCGAGCCACCATGGAGGGTGCTGGGGTAGAAGGGAGGACCCCATCTCTGCCACAGGGATGACCTTGGCTGTGGCTCTGAGGCGGCGGGGGGAACCCTCTCAGCTGGGTGTGATGTGATTTGGTCTACATTCTTTGAGAATGCTCTAGATGGGGAAGGGATTTGGGGGTAAGAAACACGGTGAGGGAGGGCGCCTGGGTGGCTCAGTTGTTAAGCGTCTGCCTTCGGCTCGGGTCATGATCCTGGGGTCCTGGGATCAAGCCCTGCACCGGGCTCCCTGCTCCGCGGGAGGCCTGCTTCTCCCTCTCCCACTCCCCCTGCTTGTGTTCCCTCTCTCGCTGTGTCTCTCTCTCTGTCAAATAAATAAATAAATTCTTAAAAAAAAAAAGAAAAGAAAAGAAACACGGAGGGGAGAAAAGACACAGGTCGGAAGGCTGCTCGCTGTCAGTCAACCGACTCTGCTTGGTTCACCGTTCGTGTGGAAACCAGAAGCAACGAGACTGCTGATGGGCAAGGCCGGGGGACTGGAGAGAGGCAGGTCACGAGTGACTGCAGATTTCCAGGCTTGTCTACTTAACGATCTACTACTACTCAGTAGACCATGGTACAACGGAGTCTTTATAATGTTTCTGTAGGATTTAAAGCATTGGTTATGAAATGAAAGCCCGTGTAGTCAGCACAGAACTTTTCTCTAAAAAGAGAGCAGTCCAAACCCCTCTGCAGTCCTGTGGGGTGATCGGTCCACCCCTCTCCCACACCCAGGGCTTCTCATTGACCTGAACCTTGGGTTTATCATCACTTCCCCCTCTTTGTAATCATACCGCATATGGCGGCACCTCAGGACTATGATTCTGTGACCTGCTCTTTTTGTCCAGCGCCATGTTGGCGAAATTTGCTCAGGCTGCACATCCCCAGCATCCGTTCCTTTCCACGGCTGTGTAGGATCCTGTTTTGTGGATGGAACTGCTGTTTTTCTGTCAGTGGGTGTTGGGCACTTTCCATGCTTGGCTGTCACAAACAATGGTGCTATCACCATTCCTGCAGATGTCTCATGAGTCCCTCTAGAACATATTTCTAGAAGGTTTGTAGCCTCATTAACTGGGGGAATGGTGATGCTGTAGAGAAGAAAGGGGAAGGACCACTCTGGGGGGAAGTATTTGTTCGGGGAGGCCAGCAGCTCTAACAAATGGGCTCTAACATGTGTAAGGGCTCAGGCACAGCACCTGTTTATTTCTTCTCATGCCAACAGTCTAAGGTGTGCGGGTGTGTGTGTGTGTGTGTGTGTGTGTGTGTTGGAGTAGACTGGGGAGTTCTGCTCCACACAGGCACTCAGGGACCCAGGCTGATGGAGGCTCTGCCGTCTGGCACCTGTGGTTTCCAAGGTCACCCTGGACATTGGTCTGAGCGAGCAGAAAAGAGAAGAGAGAGGCAGGAGAAATGACATCAGGGACCCACATCACCGTGGGAACACAGCATCTGCCTGTGGGTGCAAGGGACTCTGGGAACACGGTCCTTGCTGGGGCAGCTGCCTGTCAAGTTGTGGCCACATAACGGATGAGGGAAAGGGAATTCCTTGCTGCCCGCTAGCTCCTCAGAGCCAGGGGAGAAAGAGAGTAATACGGGAGAAAAATCTCTCAGCAAAGAGACCTCCCAGTTCCCAGCAGTGAGCTTGCAGGCCCTTCCTCCCGTCCCCCTGGGGGCCAGCCGAGCCGCGGCTCCGGATCTCGCCTGCGGATGGTGGGCACAGTAAGTGGCTTCCCAGACAAGATTAGTGAGTCTAGGGTTCCTTCAGTGCAAGCAGACAGAAGCCCCACGCCGAGGACCTGGTGACATGAAGGTGTGTGGGGCAGTGCGTCTTTCTGTCCTTCCTGCTTCCCTCTTTGGTGCAGTAACTGGTGTGCCCACCCGGAAGCGGGCTGGGCTTTCCTTGTCAACCTCTCCCGGCCTGTCGCTCAGCCCCCTGGGAACTCTGTGGATGGACACTTTCCTTGAACCTGTTAGGTGTTTATTGAGCACGTACTATGTACCCAGGGCATAAGCAGCAATGGTTGTGGCATAGTTAAGAGCAGGGGCTGGGGAGCCAGGCTGCCAAGGTGGGCTTCCTGGCATGTCTACTGCCAGGTCTGTGACCTTGGGCAGGTGACGTAACCTCTCTGAACCTGACTTTCCTCATGGGTAGGATGGGGGTAGTCCTAGTACCTACCTCAGCTGGTGTCCTGAGCGGTGTAAGAGATTGTCTAAAGTGCTCGGCCAAGTGCCTAGCCCTCAGTAAATGGCAGCTCTGTGATGGGGAGCCATAACTTGGAATAACTTAAAAGAGAGATGTAGTTTGGCTCTAAAGCCTTGATTTTTCTGCGCTGCCACCTAAGGAGTCTCTTACCTACCTTTTCCTAATAATAAGCACTTTTTTTTAAAGGTTAAAGTTGGACACTTAAGATGTCTGGCTACAGCAAAGCTTTGATGAACACCGCAGATCCGAGCACCCTCTGCCCCCTGGGAGGTAGGTGGGCTGGGGTGTCTCCCGTTTACCCACCACGATATGTCAGTAGCTGCCACCTGATGACCTGAGGCTGAATAAACAGGGGGCAAGTTTTCATGAGGACTAGGGTGGAGGGGGGCTGGCTCCCTGTTCTTCCAAGTGCACCACCCCCACCTGGGCACCAGACCAGGGCCTCCTGCTTCTCAGCATTTTCTTGTTATGTTGGTGGGAAGGATTCGAGATGGTTTCTGATGGCATATCAGGGGGCAGGAGTCACCCTTGGAGCTCCTAGAAAGGAATGCAGACTCGAAAAATCCAGGGTGAGCGGTGTTAGTGTGAGTGCTCAACAGATGTGTGTGTGTGTGTGTGTGTGTGTGTGTGTGAGAGAGTGAGATGTCGGGCATGCTCGGTGTGTGTGTGTGTGTGTCTGTGTGTGTGTGTGTGTGTGTGTGTGATGTCGGGCATGCTCAGTGTGTGTGTGTGTGTGTGTGTGTGTGTGTGAGTGAGATGTCGGGCATGCTCGGTGTGTGTGTGTGTGTGTGTGTGTGTGTGTGTGTGTGCATTTTAATGAGCCCTCTGGGTAACCCCAGTGCCGCTGGACTTCGAGAACCACTGGTCTACAGGAAACCCACAGCAACAATTACACTTAATGAGGGGATATTGAAACTACTCTCGCAGGATCAGAGGGTCAGGGCAAGATAAGAGCACTATTGTCATCACTTCTATTCAGGCTTGAACCGAAATTTCATGCAGTAGAGTAAAGCAAGAGAAAGAAATGCAAGTTTTTTGTTTGTTTGTTTTTTTAAATTTTATTATGTTAGTCACCATACAATACATCATTAGTTTCTGATGTGGTGGTCCACGATCCATTGTTTTTGTATAACACCCAGTGCTCCATGCAGTACGTGCCCTCCTTAATACCCGTCACCGGGCTAACCCATCCCCCCACCCCCCTCCCCTCTAGAACCCTGTTTGTTTCTCAGAGTCCATAGTCTGTCATGGTTCATCTTTCCCTCCAATTCCCGCCCCCCCCATTTTTCCCTTCCTTCTCCTAATGTCCTCCAGGCTATTCCTTATGTTCCACAAATAAGTGAAACCATATGATAATTGACTTTCTCTGCTTGACTTATTTCACTTAGCATCATCTCCTCCAGTCCCATCCATGTTGATGTAAAAGTTGGGTATTCATCCTTTCTGATGGCTGAGTAATATTCCATTGTAGATATGGACCACATCTTCTTTATCCATTCGTCTGTTGAAGGGCATCTCGGCTCTTTCCACAATTTGGCTATTGCGGACATTGCTGCTATGAACATTGGGCTGCATATGGCCCTTCTTTTCACTACATCTGTGTCTTTGGGGTAAATACCCAGTAGTGCAATTGCTGGGTCATAAGGTAGCTCTATTTTTAACTTTTTGAGGAATCTCCACACTGTTTTCCAAAGTGGCTGTACCAACTTGCATTCCCATCAACAGTGTAAGAGGGTTGCCCTTTCTCCACAACCTCTCCAACATTTGTTGTTTCTTTCCCTGTCCATTTTTGCCATTCTAACTGGTGTAAGGTGGTATCTCAATGTGGTTTTGATTTGAATTTCCCTGATGGCAATCCCATTTTTTCATGTGTCTGTTAGCCATTTGTATGTCTTCTTCAGAGAAGTGTCTTTTCATATCTTCTGCCCACGTTTTGACTTGATTATTTGTTTTTTGGCTGTTGAGTTTAAGAAGTTCTTTATAGATCTTGGATACCAGCCCTTTATGTGTAGTGTCATTTGCAAATACTTTCTCCCATTCTGTGGGTTGTCTCTTTATTTTGTTGACTGTTTCCTTGGCTGTGCAGAAGCTTTTTATCTTGATGAAGTCCCAAAAGTTCATTTTTGCTTTTGGAGATGTATCTTGAAAGAAGTTGCCATGAAATGCAAGTTTTAAGGACTGGAAAGGAATGATTATATACATAGAAAAATCCAATCTACAGGCTATAAGAACTGATAAGAGGGCTCAGCAAGGCTCTTGCTATAAAACCAATGCACAGAGATATATTGTATTTCTATATGCCAAAGGTAAATAGAAAATTTTAAAGTTAAATATCCCAGTTATAATAGCATTAAAAAAGTAAAAACTAAAATAAAAGCCAAAAAAAACCCAAATCTAACCAAAGGTGTGCAATAACCTCTATGGGGTATGCTACACGACCAAACTATAAACATTGGAGAAGGTCTGAATGAATGCAGAGAGATGCCATGCTCATGGATGGAAAGCTCCATATTGAAAAGATGGTACTCTGGGGCGTCTGGGTGGCTCAGTCGGTTAGGCATCTGCCTTCGGCTCAGGTTGTGATCCCGGGGTTCTGGGATCAAGTCCTGGATCAGTCTCCCTGCTCAGCAGGGAGCCTGCTTCTCCATCCCTCTGCTGCTCCCCCTGCTTGTGCGCTCTCGCTCTCTCTCAAATTAATAAATAAAATCTTAAAAAAAAAGTTGTTACTCCTCCCCGAGATCTATAAATTAATGCAAACCCAATCAGAACCATTGCAGGTTGTGTGTGTGTGTGTGTATGTGTGTGTGTGTAGAACTTAAAGGCTGATTCTAAAATTTATGTAGAAGTGCAAAGAGCCAAGTGAGTCATTAAGCTAAGTGAGTCATTAAGATGACAAGATGAGAGAATGTGCTCTCCCAGGTATTAAGACTCATTATAAAGCTATAGTCATGAAGGCAATATAGAATTCATGCAGAGAAGGACAAATAGTCCAGCTACCCAAATCAGAGGGTCAGACATTTTATTATCACACGGTAGGAGTTGCTTATAAATCCCATGTACTGGTCTGTCACCATTTACATGTATTTCAGATCTATTTTCTCCCAGTTTGTGGTTTATTTTTTTATTCACTTACTCTGTCTTTCATAAGTAGAAGTTCTTCATTTTAATATAATTATATATTAATATAATATATTCTTCATTTTAATATAATCATTCCTTTCTTGTACCATTTTGCTCTTTGTGGACCACTAGCTAGAATATATAAAGAAGTTCTACCATTCAATAAAAATAAGAAACAGAGAAACAATCCCACGGAAAAAAAAGGATAAAATGATGAATAGGCCCTTCACAAAATAGAAAACACATGTTTCCAATAAAGAGCTGGAAAGATATTCAGCCTCATTCGGGGGGGGGGGACTCAGAAGCAAACCACGATGATAGGCTATTACAGGCTCACCAGATAGGCCAAAATAAATCAATACGTAAGGGCAACTGTTAGCAAGGATGCAGAACAACTGGAACACCCACAGATTGCTGATGGGAATGAAATTGGCACAACCACTTGGAAAAACAGTTGGTTCCTACCCAGCGAATTAAAAATGCCGCACCCTCTGCCAGAAACTCAACTCCAAGGAATATGCCTGCAGAAACTCTTGCACTGTGCCTGAGAGACATGACTATTCATGGTAGCAGGAGTCAGATTATCCCCAGACTGCAAACAATGCCCGTCACCGGTGGGATGGATAACCACACCGTCGGACATTCGTACAATGGAATATTGGAAAGCAACGAAGAAGAGCCAATTTAGGGCTTACACGGCCACGTGGATGCATTTCACAAACATGGCCTTGAGTGAAGGAAGCCCAGTCACAAAGGAATGATGCGTGATTTCGTTGACCCCAGGTCCAACCAGACAGAACTAACCAACACAGTAAAAACTATAAAGAAAAGCAAAGGAATGATGACTGAAAATTTTGTCTAATTGTTAGTTCAGGGCTGCGAGGGGGATGTAGTGAGGGAGGGGTCCCCAAATAGCTTCAAAGATACCGAAGACTTTCTATTTCTTAACCTAAGTAGTGTTTCCACGGCGTTCACTTTATTATGCCTTAAAATGATTGTGTGTGTATGCACTCCTCCGTATTGTGATATGTTACACAATTTGAAGTAATGCCGGCAGATAGAAAGGCAAGCACAGAACGCAGGCACGAGTGTGTCTAATTCATCAGCGCAGCTCCCACTGGCCGGAAGAAGACCAGATCCTCGCCTCCCGCAGGCAGATAGCAGAAGATTTGCCACCCCTTGAAGAGGGCCCCCGGGGTGGCTGCCAGGAAGCCAACTGCTCTGAAGTCCTGAAGGTCAGAGAAGTGGAGGGCGCCTGCTCCCTGGTGACCGGACCACAATGCCATCACTGAGCCACCTCTCTCCAGAAGAGTCCCTGAGTATATGTGGGAGGAGGGCAGCTGTGTCAGGAAAGCCTTGACTATCTCCTGGTGGGGGCAGGTGGGTGGGCATGGGGGAAAGAGGAAGGATGAGTCACAGGTGGTAGAGGTCTTAAATCAGGGTCCCCAGGGGGGCCCCAGGGGTCCACGAACCCATCAGACTATATGCAACAGGTTCTATGTGCATTTTTCGGGAAGGATGTGTCCCCAGCTGTCTCCCTGTGGCAGATGCTGTCAGTGCCCCCCCCCTGCCATGCCCTCCCTCTTCAATTCATGGAGACCTGGCCTCCAAGTACCAGCACTAGCACCAGCATGCCTGAGGCCTTCTCTGCCCACCAGAGCCTGCTGACCAGAGGCCAGGGTATTGATGCCCCAGGAGCAGCCCTCAACCAGTAAGTGATGGGAACAGGTGTATAAATGCCCCAGCTCCCCTGCTGCTGGGGTGGGCTAGCTTTGGGGCATAGGCCCCACACTTTCCAGCGCTCCCCAGTGGCTTAAGCTCTACCACCCGCAAGTGGTAACCATGGTAACCAGCTCACTAACACTTTCATTGGCTCTCCTTCCTTGTCTCACTTTCCCATTCAATCCTAGTGTATCCTGCACCTTCCAGGTAAACGACTTGCACTCAAATCCTTGTCCCAGAATATACATATTCTGAGAAAGAGAGAGAGAGAGATCTCTTCTTGGCTCACGTTCCTTGAAGGCAAGGACCCTTCTACCTTCTGTGTCCCTGATACCTGGCATAGCGCCTGGAGCAGAGGGGTATTCAGCAGATGTCTGTTGAATAAATGGAAATCAGAAGACTGGAGAGGCTGAGAGCTTTTATTCCCCCCACAATTGGCCAGTAAAGCCTTGTTAGGTTAAGGCTTTGCAACCACCTTGATCTGGATTCAAATCCTGACTTCTCTTACTACCAGTTGTGTGATCTTGCTCTAGTCATTCAAGTTCTTTGAGCCTCAATTTCCTTGCCTGCAAATTCCCTTCCTTGTGGGGTTGCCCCGAGGATCACGTGAGGTGGTGCATGTCAGTGGCTTAGCCTGGAGTTTGCCCAGAGCTCGGTCCCCTTTCATCTATGTTGGTGGCTGCAGAGAGCAGGACCGTAACATTCTTTGCATTAAGGTGCTTAAGGAAGCTCTATGTTGGGATAGCATACTGGAAATCAGAACATCCCAGAAAAATCCAGGCCTGGATTCCTTAAGACCTGGGAAGAGGACCTGGGACACAGTGAGTGCTCAATAAACTGAACAGAGAGATGGTGCACAAATAGTATGTTGCAGCCTCCTGAGGCTCTGAGCAGCGAGAAACAGGCCGAGAGCCCTAAAACATGAGGACAAGGACATGTGACAACCCCATGTCTCACCATCCTCCATTATGGCTCCTGGGCCCTGGACTTGATCGGACTGAGAGGCATGCCCCAGGGCCCTTGAGTGGCAGCTGAAGACGCCTGGGCCACCCTCCTTAGGGAGGAGGGACACCTCAGAGGTCCGGAGCACCGGAAAGAAGAGCACCAGAAGAGCCGGCCACCAGAAGAGCCGGCCACCAAGCAGTCGGGCCCCGCCAAGACCTCTGCAACAGAGCCATCCAGCCCCACCTTTTGGCTTCCTGGTTGGGTGTGAATACACAAATTCCGGAGAAGATATCACCCAAGCCTGGGAAGAATGTGGGGCGTCGGTGCTAATTTTTACCGGTGCTAGGTTCAAGTGTATATGGCAATGTTGTTTTAATGTAGCTCCAGGTTCAACCTCCAAGGCCCTGCTGGAGAGATGCAATCATGGTCTAACCAGAAGAAAGCAAAGAAATGAATCCGTGAGGACACAAGTTGCCTGCGGAGCTCAGGCTCCCAGCTCATTCTTTCCCTAACGTCTCTCCTGATCAGAATTGCTCAACAACATCAGCAACTAGATGGCAAACATCTGGTACTTTAATCAGCCTCATTAGGAACTAAATAAACACAAAATACCACCGTCAGGATAGCAGAAACAAAATCCCCTGAAAAGATTGTTGGGAAGGTGAGCGAAGTGAGCAATAAATTGCTTATACAGATACGATTTGATCACACAGTCCTTTGGAAAGCAGTTTCAAGTATTAGGAATTCTACCTCTAGGAAAATAAACAAGGAAGTAATCCTACCCAGAGACAAACGCTTATTCAGGATTCATACTAGCAAAAAATGAGACTCTTGCTTGGTCAAAATGTGAAAGCATTTGGGGATGGGTAGGAAAGTTGTGGTACCTCCATTTGATGCCATGTAGGAAACCTAAAAGGATTTTATGGTCATGTGACAAATACCTCTTGTATTATGTGAAAAAAAATTCTGGCTACAAAAGGAAGTGATCTGTGAAATGGCAAAATCAGTAAATGGGGGTAATCATTGCCCATGGAAAAGGATTAAATCAGGCACAATTTGCTTTGCATACATCTTTTACAATTTAAATATATGAACGAAAGAAGAAAAAAATCAGATATATACGTAAAGGACAGAAAGTTGTCTGAGACCTATAAAGTGAAAAAAGGGTGCTTGACTGTGTTGTGTTTTTCCTGGTAATTCTGATCTCGAGATGCATGGGCAGAAGTGTTTGGACTTCTATTCTCGGAGGCTGGCATTGTGATGATCTTGCTCTCCCCTGCTCAGTGGACGTCCTCACCCAGCATTGATTATTGGTGAAGCAATTCTAAATACAGTTCTTCTGAAACTACCAATAATTAGGGTACCTAACACTATTGCATACAATGTTTGAGCACTGCAGTAATTCCATGAAATAGACATGATTTTGCAAAAGTCTCACAACCTCAGGAGTTAGGTCCTACTGTTACCCCCACTTGGCAGATAAGGTGCCAAGATGCCCAGTGTTCTGCTCGACAAAAAACAATGTAGGGGCGCCTGGTTGGCTCAGTCGGTTAAGCGTCTGCCTTCGGCTCAGGTCATGATCCCAGGGTCCTGGGATCGAGCCCCGCATCGGGAAGCCTGCTTCTCCCTCTCCCACTCCCCCTGCTTGTGTTCCCTCTCTCTCTCTCTCTCTCTCTCTCTCTCTGTCAAATAAATAAATAAAATCTTAAAAAAAAACCCACAATGTAATCCACCACGTAATAGGCTAAAGAAGAAAAATCATACCCTCGTATCAATGGAAGCCAAAAGGGAATTTGAAAAAATCCAGTAGGCATTCATGATTAAACCTCTCTGCAAATTAGAGATAGAGAAGCACTTCCTCAACCTGATAAAGAGCATCTACAAAAAAAATCTACAGTTAACAACATACTTAATAGTGAAAGACTGAATGATTTCCTCACAAGATTGAGACCAAGACAAGGATGACCATTCTCACCACTGTTATCCAACCTAGCCCTGGAAGTTCTAGCCAGTGTGATAAAGCAAGGAAAGAAATAAAAGATGTACAAATCAGGAAGGCGGGAATGAAACTGCCTCTAATTGCAGATGCCATAATTATCTACATAGAAAATTCCAAGGAATCTACCCAAAAGACCTCTTAGAACTAATAAATGAGTTCAGCAAGGTCACAGAATACAGGACCAATATATAAAAATCACTTATATTTTAATATGAACACGTGGATACTGAAATTAAAAATACAAGACCAGGGGCACCTGGGTGGCTCAGCTGGTTAAGCATCCAACTCTCGGTTTAAGCTCAGGTCATGATCTCAGGGTTGTGAGATCGAGCCCCACATTGGGCTCTGTACTCAGTGGGGAGTCTGCTTAAGATTCTCTCTCTCAATGGAACAAATAATCCTAAAATTTGCATGGAACCAGAAGAGACCCCGAATAGCCAGAGGAATATTGAAAAAGAAAAGCAAAGCCGGCGGCATCACAATTCCGGACTTCCAGCTCTATTACAAAGCTGTCATCATCAAGACAGTATGGTACTGGCACAAAAACAGACACATAGATCAATGGAACAGAATCGAGAGCCCAGAAATGGACCCTCAACTCTACGGTCAACTCATCTTTGACAAAGCAGGAAAGAATGGCCAATGGCAAAAAGACAGTCTCTTCAACAAATGGTGTTGGGAAAATTGGACAGCCACATGCAGAAGAATGAAACTGGACCATTTCCTTACACCACACACAAAAATAGACTCCAAATGGTTGAAAGACCTAAACGTGAGAGAGGAGTCCATCCAAATCCTAAAGGAGAACACAGGTAGCAACCTCTTCGACCTCAGCCGCAGCAACTTCTTCCTAGAAACATCACCAAAGGCAAGGGAAGCAAGGGCAAAAATGAACTCTTGGGATTTCATCAAGATAAAAAGCTTTTGCACAGCAAAAGAAACAGTCCACAAAACCAAAAGACAACCGACAGATGGGAGAAAATATTTGCAAATGACATATCGGATAAAGGGCTAGTATCCAAAATCTATAAAGAACTTATTAAACTCAACACCCAAAGAACAGATAATCCAATCAAGAAATGGGCAGAAGACATGAACAGACATTTTTCCAAAGAAGACATCCAAATGGCCAACAGACACATGAAAAAGTGCTCAACATCGCTCGGCATTAGGGAAATCCAAATCAAAACCTCAATGAGATACCACCTCACACCAGTCAGAATGGCTAAAATTAACAAGTCAGGAAACGACAGATGTTGGCGGGGATGCGGAGAAAGGGGAACCCTCCTACACTGTTGGTGGGAATGCAGGCTGGTGCAGCCACTCTGGAAAACAGTATGGGGGTTCCTCAAACAGTTGAAAATAGAGCTACCATACGATCCAGCAATTGCACTACTGGGTATTTACCACAAAGATACAAATGTAGGGACCCGAAGGGGTACGTGCACCCCAATGTTTATAGCAGCAATGTCCACAATAGCCAAACTGTGGAAAGAGCCAAGATGTCCATTGACAGATGAATGGATAAAGAAGATGTGGTATATATACACAATGGAATATTATGCAGCCATCAAAAGGAATGAGATCTTGCCATTTGCAAGGACGTGGATGGAACTGGAGGGTGTTATGCTGAGTGAAATAAGTCAATCAGAGAAAGACATGTATCATATGACCTCACTGATATGAGGAATTCTTAATCTTAGGAAACAAACTGAGGGTTGCTGGAGTGGTGGGGGGTGGGAGGGAGGGGGTGGCTGGGTGATAGACATTGGGGAGGGTATGTGCTATGGTGAGCGCTGTGAATTGTGCAAGACTGTTGAAACACAGATCTGTACCTCTGAAACAAATAATGCAATATATGTTAAGAAAAAAGAAGAAGAAGAAGATAGCAGGAGGGGAAGAATGAGGGGGAGTAAGTCGGAGGGGGAGACGAACCATGAGAGACGATGGACTCTGAAAAACAAACTGAGGGTTCTAGAGGGAGGGGGGTGGGGGGATGGGTTAGCCTGGTGATGGGTATTAAAGAGGGCACATTCTGTGTGGAGCACTGGGTGTTATGCACAAACAATGAATCATGGAACACTACATCAAAAACTAATGATGTAATATATGGTGATTAACATAACAATAAAAAAATTAAAAAAAAAGATTCTCTCTCTCCCTCTGCCCCTCCCCGCTACATGTGTGCACTCTCTCTAAAATAAATAAATAAAACTTAAAAATAAATAAAAATACAAGACCATCTACAGTTCCTCCACTAAAATGAAACAGGCAGAAATCTAACAAAACATGTACAAGACTTGGAATATTTGCTGGAAGCTCTAAATATGTCGGGGGCGCTGTGTTCATGGATTGGAAAATGCAGCACAGTGAGGTGTCAGTCCTCTGCAAACTGCTATCCAGGTTTTAATGCAGTGACCGACAGAATCCCAGTGAGATTTTCTGCAGATACAGGCAAGATTATTCTAAAATTATGTGGAAAAACAAAATGTCATAGCTAAAATGCTTTTGGAAAAGAATTAAGTGAGAGCAATTAGTCCACCCAGTTTCAAGATACAACTACAGTAATCAAGTCTGCGCTTGGTTGCGGATAGACACATGGATCAATAGAATAGAAGAGAGAACCTAGAACCAGCCCACACAAGTATGGCTAATTGATTTTTTAAAAAATTTTTATTTATTTATTTGACAGAGAAAGAAAGAGGGAGAGAGAGAGCACAAGCAGGGGGAACAACAGGCGGGGGGGGGGGAGCAAGCTCCCCACAGAGCAGGGAGCAATGTGGGACTCAATCCCAGGACCATGACCCGAGCTAAAGGCAGACACTTAACTGACTGAGCCACCCAGGTGCCCCATGGCCAACTGATTTTTTGACGAAGTTGCAAAGGCAATTCAATAGAGGAAGGAAAGTCTTTTCAATAAATGGTTGATGGAGCAAAGGATGTATCTTAAACAGTTTTTGATTCAAAAATATATAGTATTTCTTGTGCACCTTCTCTGCACCGGACACTACTTCAAGTACTAGGGGCATAGCCATGAATACGAAGAAAAGTCCCTGTTTTGGGGGTGCTGACATTGTCATGGTCCCCAAGAGAAATTCTGGGTGCTGGAGAAGGAATGTGGGCACCTGGGATGAAAGACAGGGTAGAAGCCAGCTCCAGAAAAGGAATGCAGATGCCCTGACCTTCAGCTGGCTGGGTCCCCTTCCTTTCCTCAAAGATGGCATTGTGGAAATTAGGAGGCTATCCATGTGGACAGAGCTGCATCCCACCTCTCGTCTCTGCCCCCTGGCATACTGCTTACCCATCGATGACTAGTAGGTGTCCTCCCTTCATCAGGCTGCTGTGGGGTCCGCCTGAATGGGTACAGTAAAAATGGTGCAGGGTGGGGCCTGGCACCTGTCAGTCATGATGTTACCCTGTGTGCCCATGAATCTTTCCAGAGCCTACAAGGGTTCTGTGAAGAAAAGCAGAGAGAAGCTGGGCCAGACAGAGATCAGGGAGCAGAGAGAGGGTGCAAGGACCCCCCCCACCCCCACCACTACCTGCATGGTGTACTCAGAAAAACACCTTAGTGGGAGTAAAGATTTGCCAGTTTCTCCCAATCTGGATGATCTAGATATACTCCCAATTTTCTGCTTGAAGTTATGGAGAAGTTGGGGGTTCTTTGTGCTGGAAGGGGTTTCAGAACCCATCAGCCAAGTGACCTGAACAGGAGGCAGCTGGGTGGCAGGCAGAGTGGGACAAGGGACAAAGTTAGACCCAAGTGTCACCACTTCTGGTCTGCGTAACCTTGGGCAAGTTACATAAGCCTTCCAAGACTCGATTTCCTCATCTGGAAAGTGGGGAAAGCGTAAGTCAGACATTAAAGTCGATGCAAGGATCAGTGTCAGTGGCCCGGCGTGGGCGAGGACTGCACCAGAGAGCAGAGCACATTAGGACAAGCTGGGTTTGAAACCTGTTCAGGAGCCAGGTGACATTGAACATGGGGCTCCACTCCTCTTTAGAAATGAGATCATAAGTCCTGCCCACTGGATTATCTTGATCACTGGAAATAATATAGCTAAGGACCTGGTGACAAGTTTGGCACATAGCGGATGCATAATAGACTGTGGTCTCTGTTATCACTCTGGGTCCTTGTAAATCCATTTTAAATAAAGCCTAACCTAGCCTCTAAGAGAGTGCCAGACTCTTAGGAGACATTTGATAAGTATTTGTTGAGTGAAGAGCTACATAAATGGATTTGAACTCTATCTGTAAATGAACAGCGCTGAAGGAATGGCTCAGCCATCCACTCCAAACACAGTGCAACGCTACACCCAGTCTCAGGGGCTCAGGGAGAGTCCCTGATGCCAGTGCCTCTTCCCAAAATGATGTCATCACAATCTCCTGGAGGAAGGGCATATATCCAGGCCAGTCGCTGAGGCCCAGGTGCCAGAGGGCATTGGGCAACCCCAACACAGCCTTGCTTCATCCACTGAGCAGCCCCACCAGTGATTCTGGGCTTTTCTGCAGGGAGAGGGGCCCCTTCCTGCAGCGTTTCTGGCCTGGGCTTTGAACCAGCTGCCCTCATGTACCAGACAGTTTGCTTCCCAAACTTCCCAAGGTCAATGCCTTCCATGAGGTAACAACCAGGCTGGGTTCTGAGGGATCCTTGCAGGAAGCTGTCTCAGGGGCCCTGCCCTGGGGTCCAGTGCTGGGCTGGGTGCCAGAGAACAACACTCCGGTGTTTAGTGAGCATCTACTAGGAGTCAGGAGCTGTTCTGGGCACCGGAGGTGCAACTGAAACCTAGAGAAGCCCTGTTTTCATGGCTGATTGGGGGACAGACATTTAAACACACACACATAATGATAAGCTGGAACAAATTTCAGGAAAAAAACAAAATGCCCTGTAAGGGAATAAAGAGGAGCAAAGATCAACCCATGAAGTTCCTGCAAAATAGCCACAGACATGGACACAATTTGTTGTTTTTTTTAAATATTTTATTTATTTATTTGAGAGAGAGAGAGCAGGGGGACGGGCAGAGGGAGAGGGAGGAAGAATCCCAAGCAGACCCTGTGCTGAGCATGGAGCCCGACACGGGGCTCGATCCCACGACCCTGAGATCATGACCTGAGCTGAAACCAAGAGTCGGACACCTAACCGACTAATTCACCCAGGTGCCCAGACTGAAGCCCTAACCCCCCAACGCGGTTTTTGGAGAGGGGGTCACAGTAGGTAATCCATTGTGAGGGTGGGTTTCCCTAAAGAGACACCAGAGAATTAGCTCTGTCCATCTCTCTCTCTCCTCTCTCCCCCCGCCATGCCAGGGCACAGCAAGAAGACAGCCGTCTGCAAGCCAGGAGGAGGGTCCCCCCTAGAACGCCACCATGCTGGCACCATGATCTAGGACTCCCAGCCTCCAGAACTGTGAGAAAATACATTTCTGTTGTTTAAGCCCCCAGCCTAGGCTGTTTTGTGATGCAGCCGAGCTCTGACAGGGAGCAGCGGGGCAGTGATGCACCTGGAGATGTTGGGGCGGGCGGTGCCCGTGCTCCCCGTGGGTCTGTCTGCCCTTGGCCCCCCTGCCAACTGCAGAGTCTTTCGTCCCTGCCCTGCCACGCCAGAGCCCGTGAGTCCGCAAAAAGGCTTTGCTTCCGAAGGATGGCTGCTTTCCCTGTGTGTGGGCATGCGGGCGTGGGTGTTTGACGAGGCGCCACCCTGTGAAATAGCAAACAGCAGTAATGCACCTCTCTTGCGTCCCTTCCTGCAGGTGGCTCCTCTCGGTCTCGGGTGGAGGGTCCTGGGGCTTCTCCTTTGTCCGTCCACGCTCATTCCCCAGGGAAGCTCTAGGTGTTGACATCCCAGATTTATCATTCCCAGCCTGATCCTCTCAAACTCCAGAATCATGTGTCCAACCAACAGCCTGCAGGGCATCCCCACACAGACCCGAATAGACAGCTCACACTTGGCATGACCAGGACCAAACTCCTGATAGCCACACCGTCTGCAGCCATCCCCTGCCCCCCAGTCCTCCTTCTCAGTTGGTGCCAGTTCCGTCCCTCCAGGGGCTCAGGCCTCCCTGGACCTTGGAGAACTCCTTGATTCCTCGCTTTTGCGATGCCCCCCATCCGGCCCACCTGCAAATCCTATTGGCTGTACTGTCAGGGTATGTCCAGAACCTAACTGCTTCTCCCCTCCTCCATGGCCAGCACTGTGCCCTGTGCCCTATCATCTACCACCTGCCGGAGGGCAGCAACCTCCTCACTGGTCTCCCCGTGGTTGATTCTCCCGCAGCAACCAGACAGATCAGATTGTGGGCCTCCTCTACTCAAAATGTCCCCATGTCTCCCCATGTCACTTGGGGGAGATGCCAAAGTCCTCACAACTCCTGCAAGGCCTTTTGTGATCCATGCCCCCACCTCCTGGTACTGCCCTCCCTCCCCCCCTCCTCCTCCACTGCCTTCCAGCCCCCTCGAGGCATGTCCCTGCCTCAGGGCCTTTGCACCTTCTCCCCCCCAATATCCACATTGTCACCTCCCTCTAGTCTGCTCACATGTCCCCTCCTCGGACCACCCTATTTGAAATGGCAATCCAACCCTTTCCATGCCCCGTTGTTTCACTTTTCCACAATGCTAACACACTATGTAATTCACTTATTATATTTATTGCCTATTGGCTCTCTCCTTCTAGTAACAAAAGCTCCATGAAGGCAGGATATTTGTCTTTGTTCTCTTTGCATCCTCAGCGCCCGGAAAAGGGCCTAGCGAACAGTAGGCAATCAAGAAATATTTGTGGATTTAATAAAACTGCTTTAGGCTTGTTCTCTCTGTGGCTTATTCATAGCCAATGTAAACCCCCAAATGCTGAAGAAAAATGGGGGAAAAGGGAAAGATAGAAAATCACCCCAGGAGACCTTACGCTTGGGGTAGAGCCCGGCCCCTGTGGCTGACTTGCTGTGTGACAGTGGGCATGCCACAGCCCTCTCTGTGCCTCAGTCTCCTCTGCCCAGGATGACCGGATCTGGTGGTGAGGGCTTTCTCAAGTCTGGCAGTGGACAGCCCCCTCTCCAGCTTCCATCCGAAGCTCAAACTAGTCCTAATCCTGTGACCAGCTGGAGGAAGTGGGTTTGTTAAGACCTGCCGTGTGGATGTGCTGGAGCGTCAGGTGGCCACATCATCTGCTGGCACAGAAGATGGGCTTTGAGCCTCAAGAAGGTGGTTTGGGGCCCGGATGCCAACTCTACCCGTTGTGGAGCCTTGGGAGTATTACTTGGCTTTTCTGTGCCTCAGTTTCTTCTGTAACATGGGAATCATAGCGACTGTGACCTCAGACGGCTGCCACGAGGACCAGGTGGGGAAATAACGATAGTGTTTACCCCACAAGCCTGCCTCACTGGGTCAGTCCATGTGAGGGGCAGAGGGAGCTCCCCGGTGCACAGAAGAGACCCAAGAAGGTGAGCTGTCACATGGGTGCCTCAGCCTGGGGAGACCCGTCCCAAGCCAGCTTCGTCCTCGAGTGTGTAGTCCAGGGGTCTCCCGAGCTCCCTGCATTTCTCACCTCTTCCCCTCTGATATCCATGTTGGATGGACCCAGGTGTTCACGGCCCCAGGCATGCAGGGGGCTGTGACATGAGGACCCAGACCTGTGCCCCCATGTTTCCTGGGCCCCTGGCCCTTCCCAGGAGACTGACAGAGCCAGTCTGCCGTGACTCTGGCATTGACACTCATGCGGGTCGGAGGGGCAGCTCCTGGGCTGGAAGAGTGGAGAGAGTACACGCCCTGGGAGCTGAGTGGGGAGGGGCTAAGTGGCCTGTAAACCACAGGTGCTGACTCATGGTTCTGCTGGGCCCTATAAAGGAACTGGCCAAGGGGCTTCCTGCAACTGGAGGGACGGGCTGGTGGGACTATGGCCCAGGGTGCAGTGATCCATGTGACCCCGGAGCAGTCCACCTATGCCGTGTGTGTGCTGGGCACCGAGACTCAGCTGGATGTCTACGGGTGAGCAGGGACATTCTGGGGGTGGGGGACAGGCCCCCTGACGCTGGAGGAGCAGGTTCTGCAGACACAGGACGTGTGGTTGGCTCAGGCTTCGGGCTGCAGCCTCTGTAGCCGTTGTCCGGGGAGATGCTGGAGGGGTTAGACCTGAGTGGTCCTGGGATGAGCCTGGACTCAAGGCGAGGGTTCCCCAGGGCCTCACCACAGATGAATTATCACAGGGCACAGGACCCTCCCCTTTCAGCACTGAGACAATGGAGCTCAGAGAGGGTGTGTTACTTGCCGAGGTCACACAGCAGGTGTGCCCTGGAAGGAAGGCTAGGCCCTGGACTTCATGACCCACACCTGGTTCCTGGTGCAGTTTGTTACTTCCCCACCTCTCAGCCAAGCCTCCCTCCCTGGGTGCGTAATAACCCACGTGTGATGGGATAGGTTCTGGCGTGAGAGAGGGTGAGGCGGGAAACCTGTCCCTGCTGTTGGCCATCTGGGTCTGCAGTTGGCCTTGGCCAGCTGAGCCTCAGGTCCCTCGTCTGTGAAATGGGGTAATACCCACTCCATAGGGTGGTTAGAGGGATTAAATGTGAAAGACCATGGAAGTGTGTAAGTACTTAGCACAGAGCTGGACATATCGCTGGTGGTTATTCATCCATCCATCCATCCACCCAAGAAATACCAACTGAACGCCTACTATGTGCCAAGCCTGCGCCAGGCTCTGGTTACACAAAATGGTCTAGCGACGCTCAGCAAGTGCACATGGTTAGTGTCACTGTTATCAGTAATAGTAATGGCCCCCGGCTTCCTCCCTCCCAGGCTGGACATCTGTGGTCCTAGTATGGTGCCCACGCGAGTGTCTGGGACATTTCCTTCAAAGTGTCACTGGCTGTCGGACCCTGGGCCATGGTAGAGTAGCAGTAAAGGTCTGGGGTGGGGGGCTGTCTGGAGCTGTGGAAGGGAGGCAGGAGACGGAGAGGTTGAGGGATGAAGGGAAAAGACAGGACGATGTCATCTGAGGCCACCTGACTCTTCTGAGAGTGAGCTCCTCCTTCAGTGAGACTTTCCACGCCCCGTCCACTTCCCACGACAATGGCTGACGTTTCCACCCCACTGCCTACACGTAACTCATTCATCAGCCTTATGAGGCAGGCAGGGCTCTTATTTCCATTTTACAGAAGGGGAAGCTGAGGCTCTGCGAGGTCCAGTAAGCCCCCGAAGCCACACGGCTCGTAGGTGAGGGAGCCAGGATTCAAACGCAGGCAGCCTGGCTCTGGGGCCCCGCCCCCGTGCTTCCTACCTGCTCTTAACAACAGCCCCCCGGCCCGCACGGTTAACCCACCTCCTGTGCAGCCACCAACCTGACTGTGGCCTGAATTCTCTTGCGGAAACACGGATGGGGTTGGCACCACCTCCTCCCCAGCACTGCTCCCCTGACCCCCTCCCAGCACGCACGTGTTCCACACCCCTGTTCCAGCCATGCCCTCTGCCACTGGGCTCAGAGCCCCCAGGGGTAGAAAGGGCCGTAGAGGCAGGAGCAGACCCGGGGGGGTGGGCACCACGTCCGGAGCTGCCCTTACAAATGCTGCTTGTGATTTTCATCCTGCATTTGGAAAGTTCTTTTCCTGTAATGGGAAGCACGTTGATTATATTCAGACAGAATCCCACCGACTTGAGATGACTATTGAAACCTGTCGAGGGCTTTCTGTGATGCTTGTGGCTGGAGTCAGGGAAGTACCATGACCCCGGCTACTATGTGCCAGGTCCTTCTGTGATTTCTAATGAACATCATGCCCATTTTAGAGATGAGTAAACTGAGGTTTCAGGGTCATGCAAATTGAAGGTGACAAAGCCAGGAAATTCAAACCCAGGACGTCTGACCCCAAACTCACTTGCTTCCCTAGCACCCATGGCCTCTTGAGTGCTGTGGCGCTGGCCTCGCTGGGCACTGCTGCCCGGTTGGTGGAGCTCACACAGCTTCCAGAGGGCTTGGAAGGCCTGGAATGTGCGTGGGGGTCTGGACGTTGCCAACCACGGAAGATGGCGGGTGTTGGGATGCTGCAGTCAGGTGGTTTGTTCTCTTCCTCCCAGTGTCTCCTTCTCAGCAGATGGCCACTCAGTGTGACAGCCGGGAACATGGGCAAGTCTCTGAGCCTCAGTTTACCCATCTGTAAAATGGGAACATTAGCATGCACGCTGCTGGGGTGTGGTGAGGCTTCAACCACACAAGGCCAGGCGAGTGTCCGCAGAGCAGTCCCCCTTCCCGTAAGGACTGTGTGAGCCACTGAATGCAAGAGTTGCAGATGCTAGGTTCTATCCAGCCTGGGACCGTTGGGAAGGAAATGCTGGATTCAGGAGTTGGAGGGATGCGGTCACTTGTCCGGGGCTCAAGCTCTCAGTGCTTCCTCTGCAGAAATTACAGGAAGATCAGCTCCGGATTGTCTTATAACGGCATGCATGGTTGCTCCCCCCATTCACGGTGAAAACCCCCTTCTGTTTATGAAAGTCCCTTGTTTAGGGACCTGAGAAGGTCTGGAAAACAGCCAAAGGAAAGAACATACATTCCAGGTCCAATCCCAGTGGCGCCACTTCCCAGCTGGGCCTCCCTGCTCTGAGCCTCAGTTTCCCCCTCTGGCAGAGAGGGTGGTTATCAAGCCCTGGCAGGTGGCAGACCCGCCGGTCTGCACCCTTCTCCCCGCCCCTGGTGAGGAAGCCATGTGGGGCCGAGTGAGCCGAGTGAACAGGCCAAAGGCCAGGCACTGCAGCTGCCCCTACCTTGGCCCCCGGTCTCACTCTTCTCATTGCTCTTTGGGCTCCTTGTTCATTTTCCTGCTGTACCAAACACACAGCGTGTCCCTCTCCTGTCCCCTCCTCCTGCCATGGCACTTGGGCAGCTGGGGAGGCCTGGCTTCTCACCTCGGCTTTGTGGGCATGAACTTGAACGGCTGTGCACAGACTTTGGCAGAGAAACAAGGGCGTTTCCTACATTTCGGTCTGTCCAGGTCGGTGTGTAACCCACAGAAAGGCCCCTGGTTCCAGCGCAGTGCCCCTCAGCCAGGAACTCTTGTCGGGCACAGGCTGAGCGCCCCGTCACTACTGAGAGGCCCCCAAACCTCACAACAACCTAGGAAGCAAGGAAACCTCATTTCCATGAGACCAGGCTTCCCTCATGACCCAAGTCACGTAGCCTGTCCGGAGCAGCCCAAGCTGGTCACCACTCTCCAGCCCTTGGAGACGGGCTGCTGCACACCTCTCCCCCCTGTCCCCCAGGCTGGCCTGGGACTTCCCGTGGGGCACCCCTGCTGGCCTGCAGGCGAGTGTCTGAGCACAGGCTGCTCCAGGGGCTGGAGTCAGAGGCCCGAGCCGTGGTTGGTATACCTGGCTGGCTGGTATAGACAGACAGGGCCCCTGCGCTGGGCTGTGCGGTGCGGTGGGAGGGGTAGTTCGAGGACTCTGTCCACACTGACCCTGGCTATCTCCCCAATCCAGAGAGTCAGTGCGCCAAGGCCCAGGTTCGGTGTCCCCACAGGGAACGACAACCCAGCCATCCTGCTCCTGGCCCCCGTTGGGGGCGGACCAGGCTGGGAGCACGTGGTAAAGCCAGTGCCTACACCGAGGGGTGGGGACAGGCAGGGACACCCATTAGTGGAGTTCAGTAGATGTAGATTGGTGTCCTTGTCAAGGAAGACTTGGGGGAACCCGCAATGGGACCCCAGATCCTCCGGCTGAGGAAATCACCCTCCACCTAGCCAGGAGCCCCTGGGACCACAGAGCTTGCCCCCACCCCCACCACCCGTTCCCCCAGCTCAAGGTCTGGCACACAGCGTGGCCACGCACACCTGGGGAGGGTGCAGGGGTGCTGTGAGGGGCTCAGTGTGACTGCAGTGTGGGGAGAATGTAGGGGCGGGGCGGGTGTAGGAAGCGCGCTGGCAGCACCCTGACCCTGTGACAGAGCAGAGAAGTGCAACGCCTAAAGCTGAGCTTGGGGAGGTGTCTTCAGCCCTCTGCCTCAGTTCCCTCACCTGTGAAATGGAGGGAAGCTCAGCACCCACCTGGCACGTTGGTGGTGAAAACTGAATGAGCTGATGTATGGAAAGAATGCGTACAGGGCCTGGAGCAGAGTGAATGCTCTACAAATGCTCGCTGTTCCTGAAGGCTAAGAACCTGAGCTTGACTTTGTATGGATGGCATGGGGGCTTGAGCTGGGGCGGGGGCAACACATGAAAGGAAACCGGGGACAGAGTCTAGGAGAGTGTTGGTTTCATCTACTTCTTGGTTCTTCAAAAATGACTTCAAAAATTTGTCTCCTGGAAAAAAAAAATCAAAATGTCCATCAATGATTGTCCTTAAGTGGTAAGATTCCATTCTTTTTCTAGGCAATTTTTCCTTCCTTCCTTCCTTCCTTCCTTCCTTCCTTCCTTCCTTCCTTCCTTCCTTCCTTCCTTCCTTCCTTCCTTCCTTCCTTCCTCCTTCCTCCCTCCCTCCCTTCCCTCCCTCCCCTCCCTCCTTCCTTCCTCCCCATCTGCCTCTTTCCTCCTGTCTTCCTTGTTAGTCCTATATTAGCTATCCATCACTATGGGACAAATTGCCCCCGAACCCGGTGGCTTGAAACAGTAGTGGTTATTATCTTCCCGTGTCCGTGGGGCAGGACTCGGGTGTGGCTTAGCTGGGTCCTCTGCCTTGGGTCTCAGTGGCCGTGGTCAAGATGCCAGCGCAGCTCTAGTCATGTTGAGGCCTGGCTGAGGCAGGCTCTGCTTCCAAGCTTACCCATGTCATTGTTGGCAGCTTACTCCATCAAGGTGAGGAAGCCAAGGGGGGGAGGGGAGGGAGAGAGAGAGAGAGGGAGAGAGAGAGAGGGAGAGAAAGAGAGAGAGAGAGGATGTCTTTTGTAACCTTATCACAGAATGGACAGCTCATTCCCTTAGCTATTTCCCATTGGCTAGAAAGCTGTCACGAGGCCCTTCCTACCTTCCCGAGGAGGGATTTACACGAGGGTGTGAGCACCAGAGGTGGGGATTATTGGGGGCCATCTCTGAAGCCTACCTATCACAGACTTTTCCAGTGTTTTCCTAATTCTCTGTAAGGAATACATGTAGCTTTTGATACAGAGATTAAGAACTTCATGGCAAAAATAAAAATAGAAAGCACAATCATAATACTCTTGTCTTTGTGACCTTGGGGAGCAAGCTCTGCCTCTCCAGGGAGCCTCCTTTGTGGTTTGAATCTGCTGCATAGCACTAGTCCCTCCACCATCTGTGGGTCACTCACTGTCGCAGAAAGGACAGCCCTGAACGTTCCTGGACATGTCTCCTGGCAGACACGTGCCAGGGATGCTCTGGGGTGTCTACCTTGCGGTGGATTGCTGGGGTTGGGGCGGGCCGATGTCTAACTTCATAAGAGAACACCAAGTTGTTTTACAGAGTGGTAAACTTCACACTCCTGTGAGCAGTGTTAGAGTTGCCTTTGAACTGTATTGTCCACAGTGTTATTTTTCACCAATCCAGCCGGTGTATGCCCCTGTCACACTATGGCCTGGATATTTTCGTTTCCTTACTTATGAGTAAGAGGGAGTGCCTCTTCACATGTTTATTATCCTTTTCTGTTGCAAGCTCTCTGAATGTCTGTTCATATCTTCGGCTATTTTTTTCTATTGAGTTATCTTTTTCATATTGATTAACCCAAGTTCTTTATATATTCTAGGTGCTAAGCCTTTTTGGTCTTACGTCGTGAATATCTTCTCTGTAGATTATGCTAAGTCTTTTCACTTTATAGTGTTGTTTGAAGAACAGAAGTTATTTATTCTCATCTAGTTGAACTTATAATCTTTTCTTTAATGTTTATTCGTTTTATGTCTTGTTTAAATAAGGGCATAAAAATGTCATCTTCTTTTAAAAGATGCAAACACCTATTTATGATAAAACTCTCAGTAAACTTAGAGGGGAATTTCCTCAACCTGATAAAGTCTATCATCAAAAAACCTACAGCTAACATCGACCTAATGGTGAGAAACTTACAGCTTTCCCACTAAAATCAGGAGAAAGGCAAAGATGTCCCCACTCACCACTGCTTTTCAACATCATACTAAAATTCCTAGCAAATGCAATGAGACTAGAAAGGGAAATAAGAGAGATATCAATTGGAAAGAAAGAAAGAAACCTGTCTTCATTTGCAGGTGACAAGATCATCTATGTAGAAAGTCCAAATGAATTAACAACAACAACAACAAAAACCCTTCTAAAACTAACAAGCAATATGTCAAGGCTATAGAATACAGTGTTAATGTAGAAAAGTCCATCATTTTCCCACATACCAGCAACAAACAAGTGGAGTTTGAAATATAAAAACACAGTACCATTTACATTTGCACTCCCCCGAATTAAATTTATACTTAGGTATAAATCTAATAAAATATGTATAATATCTATATGAGGAAACCACAAGACTCTGATGAAAGAAATCAAAGAAGTAAATAATTGGAGAGATATTCCATGTTCATGGATAGGAAGATTCAACATTGTCAAGATGTCAATTCTTCTCAGCTTGATCTGTAGATTCAATGCAATCCCATTTTGTGGATATCGACAAACTGAGTCAAAGTTTATAAGGAGAGGTAAAAAACTCAGAATAGCTAACACAGTATTGAAGGAGAAGAATAAAGTTGGAAGGCTGAAACTATATCATAAAGACTTATTATAAAGCTATAATCAAGACAGTGTGGTATTGGCAAAGGAACAGAGAAATAAATAAATGGAACAGAATAGAGAACCCAGAAATGGATCCACATAAATATAATCTACTGAACTTTGACAAAAAGCAAAGGCAATACAATGGAAAAAAAGTAGTTTTTTCAACAAATGGTGCTGGAACAACTGGACATCTACATCCAAAAAAGGAATCTAGACACAGACCCTGCATCCTTCACAAAAATTAACTCAGAGTAAGCCATAGACCTAAATGTAAAATAGAAAACTATAAAATTCTCAGAAGGTAATATAGGAGAAACCCTAGATGACCTTGGCAATGACTTTTTAGATAAAATACAAAAGGCATAATCCAGGGGCGCCTGGGTGGCTCAATCATTAAGCATCTGCCCTCGGCTCAGGTCATGATCCCGGGGTCCTGGGATTGAGCCCTGCATCAGGCTCCCTGCTCCGCGGGAGGCCTGCTTCTCCCTCTCCCTCTCCCCCTGCTTGTGTTCCTTCTCTCACTGTGTCTCTCTCAGTCAAATAAATAAAATATTAACAAAAAAAGGCATAATCCAGAAAAGAAAAGAAAGAATTGATAAGTTGGACTTTATTAAAATTTAAAAGTTCTGCTCTAAAAAGGACTGTGAAGTGAATAAAAAAAGACAAACCATAGACTGGGAGAAAATATTTACAAAAGATATATCTGATAAAAGATTGTTATCCAAAACATACAAAGAACAACACTAGCAAACAACCTAGTTGAAAAATGGGCTAAAGATCTTAAGAGACACCTCACCAAAGAAGATCACAGATGGCAGGTAGACCTCCACATGATATGTCATCTGGGCAATGCAAATTAAAACAACCATGAGATGCCACTTCACACCTATTAGAATGGCCAAAATCCAGAACACTGAGAGCACCAAATGCTGGAGAGGATGTGGAAGAACAGTAACTCTCATTTCATCGCTGGAGATAATGCAAAAACGGTACAGCCACTTTGGAAGACAGTTTGGTGGTTTCCTACAAAACTAAACATACTCTTACCATACGGTCCAGTAATTGCACTCCTTGGTATTTACCCAAAGAGGTTGAAAACTTATGTCCGCACAAAATTTGCACACCGATGTTTATAGTAGCTTTGTTCATAATTGCCAAAACTTGGAAGCAACCAAGAAGTCTTTCAGTACATGAATGGATAAAGAAACTGTGGTCCAACCAGACAATGGAATATTATTCAGTGCTAGAAAGAAATGAGCTATCAAGCCATGAAAATACATGGAAGAAACTCAAAATGCATATTACTAAGAAAGAAGCCAATTTGCATTTGCAACGATGTGGATGGAACTGGAGGGTGTCATGCTGAGTGAAATAAGTCAGAGAAAGACATGTATCATATGACCTCACCGATATGAGGAATTCTTAATCTCAGGAAACAAACTGAGGGTTGCTGGAGTGGTGGGGGTGTGGGAGGGATGGGGTGGCTGGGTGATAGACATTGGGGAGGGTATGTGCTATGGTGAGCTATGTGAATTGTGCAAGACTGTTGAATCACAGACCTGTACCTCTGAAACAAATAATGCAATATATGTTAAGAAAAAAAAGAAGAAGATAGCAGGAGGGGAAGAATGAAGGGGAGTAAGTCGGAGGGGGAGACGAACCATGAGAGACGATGGACTCTGAGAAACAAACTGAGGGTTCTAGAGGGGAGGGGTGTGGGGGGATGGGTTAGCCTGGTGATGGGTATTAAAGAGGGCACGTTCTGCGTGGAGCACTGGGTGTTATGCACAAACAATGAATCATGGAACACTGCATCAAAAACTAATGATGTTGGGCGCCTGGGTGGCTCAGTTGGTTAAGTGACTGCCTTCGGCTCAGGTCATGATCTTGGAGTCCCAGGATCGAGTCCCGCATTGGGCTCCCTGCTCAGCGGGGAGCCTGCTTCTCCCTCTGACCCTCCCCCGTCTCATGCTCTCTCTCTCTATCTCATTCTCTCTCTCAAATAAATAAATAAAATCTTTTTAAAAAAAAAAAACCTAGCTCTTAAAAAAAAACCTAATGATGTAATGTATGGTGATTAACATAACAATAAAAAATAAAAAAAAAAGAAAGAAGCCAATTTGAAAAGGCTACATACTATATGATCCTGACTGTATGACATTCTGGAAAAGACAAAACAATGGCGACAGTAAAAGATCAGTGGTTGCCAGGGGTTGGAGGAAGGAGGGGTAAATAGGCAGAGCACAGAGGATTTTTTTTTATAATTTTTTTATTATGTTATGTTAGTCACCATACAGTACATCATTAGTTTTTGATGTAATGTTCCATGATTCATTGTTTGTGTATAACACCCAGTGCTCCATGCAGTATGTGCCCTCCTTAATACCCACCAATGGGTTCACCCATCCCCCCACCCCCCTCCCCTCTAGAACCCTCAGTTTGATTCCCAGAGTCCATAGTCTCTCATGGTTCATCTCCCCCTCTGATTCCCCCCCCTCTTCATTTTTCCCTTCCTTCTCCTAATGTCCTCCAGGCTACTCCTTCTGTTCCACAAATAATGAAACCATATGATAATTGTCTTTCTCTGTTTGACTTACTTCACTTAGCATAATCTCCTCCAGTTCCATCCGTGTTGATTCAAATGTTGGGTATTCATCCTTTCTGATGGCTGAGTAATATTCCATTGTATATATGGACCACATCTTCTTTATCCATTCATCTGTTGAAGGGCCTCTCAACTCCTTCCACAGTTTGGCTATTGCGGACATTGCTGCTATGAACATTGGGGTGCATATGGCTCTTCTTTTCACTACATCTGTGTCTTTGGGGTAAATACCCAGTAGTGCAATTGCTGGGTCATAGGGTAGCTCTATTTTTAACTTTTTGAGGAATCTCTACACTGTTTTCTAAAATGGCTGTATGAACTTGCATTCCCACCAAGAGTGTTAAGAGGGTTCCCCTTTCTCCACAACCTCTCCAACATTTGTGGTTTCTTGCCTTGTCAATTTTTGCTGTTCTAACTGGTGTGAGGTTGTATCTCAGTGTGGTTTTGATTTGAATTTCCCTGATGGCTAATGATGTTGAACATCTTTAAATGTGTCTGTTAGTCATTTGTATGTCTTCTTTGGAGAAGTGTCTGTTCATGTCTTCTGCCCATTTTTTTTTTTGACATGATTATTTGTTTTTTGGGTGTTGAGTTTGAGAAGTTCTTTATAGATCTTGGATACCAGCCCTTTATCTGTAGTGTCATTTGCAAATTTTTTCTCCCATTCTGTGGGTTGTCTCTTTGTTTTATTGACTGTTTCCTTTGCTGTGTCAAGCTTTTTATCTTGATGAAGTCCCAAAAGTTCATTTTCACTTTTGTTTCCCTTGGCTTTGGAGATGTGTTTTGAAAGAAGTTGCTGTGGCCGATGTCGAAAAGGTTACTGCCTATGTTCTCCTCTAGGATTTTGAAGGATACTTTATCCAGCAAGGCTGTCATTCAGAATGGATGGAGAGACAAGGAGCTTCCAAGACTGGCAGAAACTGAAAGAATGTGTGACCACCAAGCTGGCCCTGCAAGAAATATTAAGGGGGGTTCTATAAAAGGAGAAAGACCCCAAGAGTGATATAGATCAGAAATTTACAGAGACAATCTATAGAAACAAGGACTTCACAGGTAACATGATGACAATAAAATCCTCTCTTTCAATAATCACTCTCAATGTGAATGGCCTAAATGCTCCCATGAAACAGCACAGGGTTGCAGATTGGATAAAAAGACATGACCCATCCATATGCTGTCTACAAGAGACTCATTTTGAACCTACAGATACATCCAGACTGAAAGTGAAAGGATGGAGAACTATTTTTCATGCCAACAGATCTCAAAAGAGAGCTGGGGTAGCAATTCTCATATCAGATAAATTAGATTTTAAGCTAAAGACTGTAGGTAGAGATACAGAAGGACACTATATCATGCTAAAAGGGTCTATCCAACAAGAGGATCTAACAATTGTAAATATCTATGCCCCCAACATGGGAGCAGCCACCTACATATGCCAACTGTTAAACAAAATAAAGAGATATTGATAATAATACACTAATAGTAGGAGACCTCAACACTCCGCTCTCAGCAATAGACAGATCATCTAAGCAGAAAATCAACAAAGAAACAAGAACTTTGAATGACACACTGGACCAGATGGACCTCATAGATATATACAGAACGTTCCACCCTAAAACAACAGAATACTCATTCTTCTCAAACGCACATGGAACTTTCTCCAGAATAGACCCCATACTGGGTCACAAATCAGGTCTCAACCGATACCAAAAGATTGAGATTATTCCCTGCATATTCTCAGACCATAATGCTTTGAAAGTGGAACTCAACACAGAGAATTTTAAGGGCAATGACACTACTCTGTATAATACCATAATGGTGGCTACATGTCGTTATGCATACATTTGTTTAAATTCATAGAATGTAAAACACCAAGAGTGAAACATAAACTGTGGAGTTTGGGTGATTATGATGTATTGATGTAAGCCTATCAATTTTAATGAATGTACCACTCCAGTGGCTGATGCTGATAATGGGGGAGGCTGTGCATGGCGGGGGGCAGGAAATATACGGGAAATCTTTGTACCTTCCTCTCAATTTTGCTGTGAACCTAAAATTTCTCTAAAAAGTAAAATCTATTTAAAAAATATTCAAATTTTTGCCTTTCATTTTTAAGTCGTAAATCCACCTGGAGCTTGTTTTTGTATATGGTATGAGGATGGGATCAATTTAATTATTTATCCAATTTAACTATTTTCCATATGAGCAAGCAATTGTCCCAGCACCATTTGTTACATAATCTTCCCTTTGCCCAGTTATCTACAAGACCACTTCTGTCACAGGTCAAGGAGAATCTCTCTTAAGTTACATCTGTCATTTGTCCCTGCCTGAGCCATTATGGCACCATCCATGGCTTCCTGGTAACTCATACCTGGTAGAGCAAGTCCCTTACATTTTGCTTCTTTTCCTTAAGGAGTACTTTGACTGTCTTAGTCCCTTGGTTTTCCATGCCAATCTTGGAATCAACTTGTCAAGTTCCATGAAATGCCCTGGAATTCCATTGAATATATCAATTCATTTGGAGGGAATTCATACGTTAATGATAGTAAGCCTTCCTCACCATGTTTGTGGTATTTCTTTCTATTAGTTTGGGTCTTCTCTAATGCTTTCAATAGGTTTGGTTTTCTCCATAAAATCCTTACATATCTTTTGTTAGATTTATCCTAGGTACTTTACAGTGTTTTTTCCTAATGTAAATTATATCTGCTTGTAAAAATTATTTTTCTAACTATTTACTGCTGGTGTACAGAAATGCAACTGGTTTTTGCCTTTCCACCTTACTGCCTACCCTACTGAATTCTTAGTATTTCTTTTAAATTAAGGTTTAAAATGTTGGGGGGAGTTTGCCGATAATCATGCTGTGGGGGTTTTATCATGCTGTAGATAGTTTATCAACTATCTACAAAATAATCTGCTTTTCCTGCAGTGATTTTTTTTCATTTTTCTATTTTTTCCCCCTTGATCAATCTTGCCAGAGGTTTACCAGTTGTATTAGTCTGTTTTGGCTTTGTTGATTTACTTGTTTTATATTTCACAGATTTCTACCATCTTTATTTTCTTTATTTTGGGAGGTTATGTTCTATTTGGTTTTTCTGTTTTTTCTTATATACTTATTTTTTAGCTTTTCTCTTCTTTTTAAAAGATCGAGGCATTTAAGGCACAAAGCAACATCTTTAGCTCCCCCAAAAGTTTTGAAATGTAGTATTTTAATTATTGCTCAGTCTTAAGTATTATTATTTAATTTCCATTAATTGTTCATTGACTTGTAAGTTATCTAGAAGTCTGGTTTTAAAATTTCCAAATGTATGGGGCTTAAAAATGGACTTTATGTTAGTGACTCCTAGCTTAGTTACATTCTGATCAAAGACTGTGCTACCTACACTGTATGTAACCTATCCTTTAATATTTGTTACAACTTGCTTTGAGGGCTAACTATGTGATCAATGTTTTTTACTGATCCATGTGCACTTTGCTTGGGAAAATGTGTATTCACTAGTTGTGGAGCAAGGAATTCTACATATGTGTACCAAAGCAAGCTTGTTAATTGTGTTACTAATTTTTTGTCTGCTTAATCTATTGTTGATTGAGAAAGAAGACTTAAAGTCTTCAACTATGATGATGGGTTTGTCAAATTCTCCCTGTATTTCTATCAGTTTTGCCTTATATGTGTATTGGGGCTATGTTATTAGGTGCCTACAAGTTTAGAATTTCTTCTGGGTGAATTGAACCTTAAATTATTAGTTTGTGATCTTCTCTATTGCTAATAGTGTGTTTTTCATCTAAAAATTAATTTTGTCTGATATTAATATACCCACCCCAGCCCTCTTTTGGTCAGTATTGGTTTAATGTATGTTTTTCCTTTCCTTTAAATTTCATCTTTTCTGGATCTTTATATTTTAGGTGTGCCTCTTATAAATATCATATAGCTGAGTTTTGTTTCTTTATCTAAGCCAAAATTCTCTTTTAACTAGTAACATCGATACATTGACATTTATTTTGATTATACATATATTTGGACTTGTTTTTACCTTTTTGGTATTTTTATTTGTACAATTTTTTTTCTTGGGGCACCTAGGTGGCTCAGTCAGTTAAGCGTCTGTCTTCGGCTCAGGTCATGATCTTGGGGTCTTGGGATCAAGCACCACGTTGGGCTCCCTGCTCAGCAGGGAGTCTGCTTCTCCTTCTCCCTCTACACACCCCCATCACTCGTGCTCTCTTTCTCACTCTCTCAAATAAGTAAAGAAAATCTTTTTAAAAATATATAATTTTGTGGGGTACACAATTCTAAGTTAACAGTTATTTTTTTCAAAATACTTTGAAGATGTTATTCAACTGTCTTCTGGATTTCATTGTTGCTATTGGGAAACCTGCTTTCAATCTAATAGTAATTCCTTCATAGGTGATCTGACTCTTCTTCCTGGATACCTTTAATACCTCCCTTTTGTTTTTGGTGTTCCTCAATTTAACCTCCATGGTGTATATGTGTGTGTGCATGCACACATAGAGAAGGGAGTCCTTGGAGATCTCCCTTATGTCTCATGATCTTAGCAATGCTCTAAAAAGTATATTTTAATCACAATCTAGTTGTTTTGTAAGAGGAAGTTCCTTCGGAGTAGTGGTATGTTATATTCCAGAAGCAGAAGTCTGTGTGATTGTTTATATATGCACAATCCTCCGTGTGCACATCCCCCTGCAATTCTCCTAGTCAGAGTGTAAACCCTTCAGGTCAGGTGATTTTCATTTTTGTTTCTCACTATCTCCCGACAACCTCACAGTACTTACTGCCATGGTCAGGGTTGACTGGCTGCCATGTGGGGTTTACACTTGTTGGGGGAAAGGGAAGAATGCTGGGAGAGCAGTGGCGGGCCAGGCCTCCCTCACGGTGCCCCTCCGTCCTCCCCACTGTCTCTTCCACAGCTCTGCCCCCACAGGCTACACATCCTTCAGCATCAGTGCTTCCCCAGGAGTGGTTGTGGATGTTGCCCATAGCCCTACAGCCAAGAAAAATCCCACAGGTTCCTCCAAGTGGTCCCTGGACCCTAGCCTGGAGGTGAGCCTGAGGATGAAAGCTGCGAGTGGTAGCACAGGTGACCAGAAGGTGAGTGTGGCAGCTGTGGGGTGGGACGTGTGGGAGGAGGTCAGCAGACGGCAGTAGGTCAGCTGCTCAGTCCGTCCTGCACTGACCCCCAGCCCTAGCAGAGCTTCCTTCTCTCTGGATACTATAGAGACTGTTCCAGCCATAGGCATCCTCACAGACAATACAGGGATGCCAGGGGTTTAGGGAAGCCGGGTTTTTACTAAACTCATCCATTCAGAAAATGTTTAGTATTCACCTCCTACATGCCAGGCAGTGCCAGGCATTGGAGACACAGAAGGGAACAAGACAGGTGAGGTTGCAGCCTGCATGGGTAAAATACAGGTAAGCCATTATGAGTGGTGGTGAGTGCTATGAGGCCACAGCCAGGCAGCCCTGGGAAGCTCTGGTCCATGCCCTTTTCCTGTGGCTGCTGGACAAATGACCAGAAACTACTGGTTTAAATCAACAGAAATGTATTCTCTCAGGAGGACAGAAGTCCAAAATCAGCAGTACTCCCTCTGGAGGCTCTGGGGAGAACCAGTTCTTTGCCTCCTTCAGCTCCCCAGACTAGTGGCTGTGTCACTCCAATCTCTGCCTCCGTGGTCTCGTTGCCCCTCCTCAGGCTGTCAAATCTCCCTCTGCCTCACTCTTATAAGGACACAAGTCACTGGATTTAAGGCCTCCCTGGATAATCCATAATGATCTCATCTCAAGACCCATAACTACATCTGCAAAGACCTTTTTTCCAAATAAGGTCACATTCACAGGTTTCAGGCATTCAGATGTGAACATATATTTTTGGGGACCACCACTCAACCCATTGCGCCCCCTCCAACTGTAGATAAGCTCAACAGGAGCCTCTGGGGTTCCCACAGAGATCTGAGCCAATGAGCACTTGTTTCCAGTAGGACAGGCCATTCGGTCTTCCCCTTGGGACAGAGACTTCTTGCTTACTATAGGAGCACAGAGCTTGGCCATCAAAGTAGGTTGGTGAGGGTGCAATCAGGGAAAACTTCCTGGAAGAAGTGGCAAGCTGAAGCATGGTAGGAATGACCCACCTAAGAGAGGGAAAGTGGAGTGAGAACTCTACACGGGGTATGTGGCCTATGTGCACAGTCCAGATGAGGAGATGGTCAGGCATGTGTTGGGGAAACTGAGGAAGATATGTATGGCAAGGAGAGAAGGTGAAGAGGGAAGTGGAGGAGAGAGGGAACCAGTATTAGAGTTTGGCATCAGGGACCTCATTTTCTGAAGGCAACGGGAAGCCAGTGAAAACCTGTCATCCAGGGAGTTACAAGTCCACATTTGTCTTAGAAAGACCCCACTGGCTGCAGGGTCCTGAGTAGATTGGATCCAGGCAGTCGACTAGAGGCTGACGCCGTGTTCTAGATATGAGGTGATGGTGGCTGTGCTATTTCCCCGGGTCCCCACTATCTACAGGACAGACCCAGACGCCTCAGTCCATCCCCTCAGGAGTGTCTCTTCTTCTGGTGGCAGCTCTTTGGTTTTGCATTGGGGAACTCCCCTCTGCCATTTTGCTTAAAAGTGTCCATCCTGATGCTCTGCCCTCCTCTGGCCAGGGTAGGCCAGTCAGATCCACTCTTCCTGGATTTTGAACCCTAGGCAGTGGGGGGTTGGTGTTTCTTGACCTCGACCTGCCCTGAAGAGACCAGCTCCCATCCAAAGCTCCCGTTCCCCAGATCCTCAGAGGGCTCAGGCTCCAGTCTTTCCAAGGTCTGGTTCTTCAGGTCCTCTCCACCCCTTCTGCTTGCCAGAGCCAATTTCTGTGGCTTACAGCCAGTGCCATCCCTCTGATGCCCCCTCCACCACATCTCCAGCTGCTGAGCTCCTACTCCTCCCTCAAAGTATATCTCCCTGATACCACCCAGGCTGGCCCAGCCCTTCCATTTCTGGGCTCCCACAGAACTCTTGTCTAAGTATCATAGGCATTTGAGTACTTTGCTCCCCCCCCACGCCCACCAGTTGGGGTGCTTTTATAGGCTGGCCCCACTTCTTGCTCATCCCTGTCTCCTCAGCATCTCACCCTGAACTGGCACAGAGCAGGAGTCCAAATAGTATTAGTTGAATGACTAAGAGAAGACCTTCGTGGTTTCCTCTGTCCTTTAGGTTCAGATTTCATATTATGGACCCAAGACCAACCCCGTCCAAGCCCTGCTCTATGTCACCAGTGTTGGTAAGTGATGACCAGGACCTTGGGATGCCACCGCCCCTCTCCACACACACACACACACACACACACACACACACCCTTGCAAGCTGTCTCTCCCCAGGAGAAACTACACTTTGGAGCTTACTTTAGACTGAGCAGAGAAAAGGGACAATTTCTACCTAGTCATACATCTGGTGGTTCATAAATATTCCTTCCCCAGTCAGTGAACCATAAAGTAATTCAACTGGAGAGAGACAGAGGGCATTTACAGGGAGTTCAATTACATCTTAATATTTTCTCGACATAGGAAGTGGTACGTGGATTTTCCACATATGAGTCTCTATACCTTTTTGACACTTCAAATATTTATATTTATAAGAAAAGTAGATGATGACACTGTCTTATACAATAATATATAGACTGATGTTCCCGAAATGCCATGACTTACATCCCATCTTCACTGTTTTGCCATATCAATGATCTGCCTAGACTCATATTTATTTAACATTCTTTAAATAAAATAATTTTCTAACTTGACCTCATATTGAACAGTAATATTATATGATTATCATTACCATTTAAATGCATTAAATATCAGAACAGCGTGTGAAAACTTCAGGTTTCGTTTCATTAACGAATTTCATTCATTAATACACATTTATTTCATTAATGCACATTTACATAATAGGAATAATATAGCACTAATTTTATACCAGGCACTGCACTAAGACTTTACATTTAAACCCTACAACAAATCCCATGAAATTGGTACTGTTATATCCCATTTTACAGATAAGGAAACCGAGGCACAAGAGGTAGGCAGATTTGCCTAAGTTCATGAAGCTGGTTAGTGAAGGATCCGGGAATCCAGAGCACTAAACTCTATGCTGCTCTGGCACGACATGTGTTTAAAAGGTCATCCAGGTCGGTCTCCCACTGTGAGCTCACAAGGTCACTACCCATGAATGTGGGCACACGGATCTATGTCACTGGAAAGACTGTGATCACGTGTTCTGATGAGGGTGGGAAGGATTTAGAAACAAACATATGGTTTCTCAGCCTTGACATCTGGGTAGAGTAGACAAATCACTGCCATGATTTGTCCCCACTGCAGCCATAATGCACATTAGGAAGAGCCAGGTGGGGTAGGAGTAACCACGGTGTCCCCCACCCCAGGGTTACTGGAGTTGGGGCCAGAGGCCTTTGAGAGCCTGGCTAGGTGTCCTTGCAGGAGTTTTGCTCCAAGCATCCCACTGGGGTGGCCAGGAAATCTTTCTGAACCCCTGAAGGTGACCAGACGTATAGAGACTGGTCGGCATCACAGCTGTGTCAAAGCCCCCCAACCCCCTGCAAAGGAGAATGGGTGTAGTCAGAGGTTCCAGCTCTGACTGAGTTGCAGTCCAACATCTTCTTCGGGGACACGGGGGTGTCTTTGAATTTGTGTCTCCTCGGAAGGGGAGGGAGAGAAGCCATGGGGCAGACAGTCTCCTGCGGAACCACGCTGAGTGCCTTGACCTTGTACCTTCACCAACCCTCTCCTCTTACTCGGTGGGATTGCAGAAATCTCCTTGAGCACGGACATCGCCCGCACTGGCAAAGTGAAGCCCGCCGGAGCCAAGAAGGGCCAGGTGCGTTCAAGCCTCCTGACACGCCAGGTGCTCTCTACCTCTGCTGGGTTCTCATCTGGCGCCCCCTGGTGGTCATGGCACGAATGGCCGCCTGTCCCTCCAGGACGAACAAGGCAAAGGAGAAAACTAAAATCACCCTTACCATTTTGATTTGTATATTTCCCATCTCTTTTGCAAAACTAGATTTTCACTGGTTGTGAGTTTAGAGAATGTTTTGTGCAAATTATAAACCACAGAGTCATCTGGTTAATGTACAGCAGAGAAAAAATTTGCAGGCTGTTCTTAACTCTGGCGGGAAAAAAAAAAAAAAAAATCCCCCCACCCCAGGGTTTCCAGGCTGATGGGAGAGATTCCCACGGTGCTGCCCACAGGGAGCGAAGAACAGAGAAAGGGCAAACTGGCAGGGGGCAGGAGAGGGAAGGAGCCACGCGGGGGCTGGGAAATTCCGTTGCTCAGAGACAGTGGTGTGTGCAGAGGTGGGGCATGCAGGTAGTCTTAACTGGGTCTGCGGATAAACCCCAGGGTATTCCTGAAATCCCAAAGCCACCTGCACAGTTTAATGCTGGTGTGCACTTTAGGAGGATATGCCCTGTCAAAAGATGGAGATCCTTCTGTGGGGTCAGCCAAAAGTGGAGGAAGGAATTACAACTCTGGGAGTGGAATCCGTCTTTCTGTCCCACCCAGAACGCTGTCATTCCTGGGGGCCAACGCTGTCCTGCAAACAGAAGATGTCATTGCTGTTAGATCCCTACCAGGAGGGGCTGCTTAGTTTGCTTTAATCTTTGGACAGACAGCAACTGGCTGCTAAGAATAGTACCCACACTTTGGCAAATAAGTAATTAAGAGTTCACATAAGAGTAATGATTTAGATTAGAATCTTGACATAAATATTTAGCTCAGTCCGGTTTGCCAATCTGACAGTTTTTTTTAAAGCTGTTAAAATCAATTTTACTGTCGTGGCGTCCTTTTTTGAAGTGGATGAGTTGCATTTTTGGTGAATGTGTTTAGGATTTTTGTTTTTGTTTTTTTTAAGATTTTATTTATTTATTTGACAGAGAGAGACACAGCGAGAGAGGGAACACAAGCAGGGGGGAGTGGGAGAGGGAGAAGCAGGCTTCCTGCGGAGCAGGGAGCCCGATGCGGGGCTCGATCCCAGGACCCTGGGATCATGACCTGAGCCGAAGGCAGACGCTTAACGACTGAACCGCTCAGGCGCCCCTGTTTAGGATTTTTGGAGCAGGCAAACAACCCCCTCCTGGTACTAAAGAATTCACTGATGTGGGAGCGAGATGTGTAAACCACACAAGGCTATCGAGGTGCTGGGGGAAGGCGGGTATGCTTCCCCAAGAGCTGGAGGGACATACGCAGGTTTCTGAACGCGCCCCGTCTCTGCTGGGTGTCCACAGAGGACCTGGACCTGGGGCCCCCACGGGCAAGGCGCCATCCTGCTGGTGAACTGTGACAAAGATAATCCCAAATCTTCCACCATAGACTGCAGGGATGATGAGGTGCTCGACAGCAAAGGTAAGGACACCCACCCCCCAGCCTCCCTGCTGCCCAGAGAGCTAATGAAAATAGACCTTTGTCTTTTTGTAAAGCCCTTTTGTCTACGCAGCCTGAGCTTAGTAACAGCCCTCAGAGACTGGGGTTATTGGAAGCATGTTCTTGTTAGCTTATCTGTTGTATAAGAAGAATGGTCAAGGTCCTGAGAGGGTTAGTGACTCGGCCAAGGTCACACAGCAGCCAGAGAAGAGCTGGGACCAGGGCTGAATCCCCCCAATGCCTCCTCCGGGCCCCATGCTCTGGTCCATGGCCCCACCTAAATTTCTGCTCTTGGGTTAAACCTGGGACCTGAAATAATTTAAAATGAAAGCCGGACTACTGCCCCAAAGTCCTGTCAGAGCAGCCCCGAGCCCCTGCCACATGCTGGACACTGTTCTGACCACTTCAGAATTATTAACTCATTTGGTCCTTCAGTACGAGGCTTGGAAGTACGTACTGTCCTCAACCCCATTTTACAGATGGGGAAACTGAGGCAGGGGGAAGCTAAGCAATTTGCTTAAGGTCACACAGCCAGTAAGTCATGGGCTCAGGATTTGGACCCAGGCATCCCGACACCGCAGCGGGTTTGGGGGCACAAGGATGGTGGTGGGCGCAGGGTCTCTGCCGGCACCCCTCTGAGGTGTGGCTGGGATGAAAGAGGGCGCTGGGGGCGTGAGGTTGGCCAGCCACGGCAGCAGCTCTCGCCTTCCTGGGGAGTTGCTAGGACAGCAACAGTGGCTGCATTTTGAAGTTGCATGCAGTTGCCTCTGCCTGATGCCAAGGGGCAGCCTCTGTGTGGTGCGTGGCACAGAGTAATAATCAAAATAGCCAGTACCCTTCGTGGGCGTGCCCAGGACGCCATCTGCAGCAGTACGCACTTCATACATATGACCTCACTCGTCCCTCTGCGTGGGCACTACTCTTAGCTCTGTTTACTCACAAGGAAGAAGAGGCACGGAGAGCTGAAAAAACTCCCAGGCTCCCACGGATCCAGGGCTCGAACCCACTGCCTCCAATTCCCTTCACCCGGGGACTAATGCCCAGTGGGGACCACCGTCCAACTTCACTCTCCCCACGCCTTTGTTGGCCATTATTTGGGTTGGTTCATTTCCCACTCAGGCCCAGGGGAGAAACCCATCCACCCGTCATTCCACAGATAGTTGCCAAGGGCTGGGGACAGAGCAATAAACAAGACAGTCGTGGCCCCTGCTTCACTGAGCTTGCCTCCTAATCTCCTTCTCACAGGAGAGGACCAAAAACGTAATTAGCTTTAATTCCAAAATGAAAACCATTATTTAAATCCTGGCAAGAACATGACAAAAATAAAACCAGGCGACAGGGTCGGGGGGGGGGCCGGTTCTGAGGGGAGTGGTGAGAGAGGAGAGAGTCTTCTCGTTCCAGACCTGCAGGACATGTCCCTGGTGACCCTGTACACCAACACCCCCAGGGACTTCACCAAGCACCAGCTGCTCCTCCATGTGGCCAAATCGGAGATGGACAAAGTCAGGGTGTTTCAAGCCAGCCGTGAGTCACCCTCGGCCCTCACCTCGGGGTCCCCTTCCTGCCCCAGCACAGCCCCTTCGCGTCCCCCTTTGGCAAATAATTCCTGAGCACCTGTTCTGTAGCACGTTCTAAGAACCAGGGATAGAGCAGTGAGCAAGATGGACACCCTGCTGCTCCCTTCTAGAAAGAGCACGCAGACAAAATGCCAACAAACAAGAAGCTGATGTCTGGTGCTGGTGAGCACCAAGGAGGAAATAGCCTCCCTCCCAAGGACTGCTGTAACTGTGTTTGTCTCTTCCTCTCTGCCATACACACACACACACACACACACACACACACGACTCTTGTTCACAGGGATTGTTGAATCCAAGCTGACTGTGTGCGTTATGTAATAGTGTGTTCTCCAGCATCCTGCTCATCAAAGACAGCATTAACTTCTCAGCAGCTCACAAGCAAAGAACAGAACAAAGCCCCTCATGTCACTTTCCTCTTGGGGGGTTGAGAGAGACCATGTATAAAATAATTAAGTAAAACCTCTAGTGTGTCTGATGGTGCTAAATGCTGTGCAAAGGAATGTAACAGGGAAGGGGGTGTGGATGAAGGGTAGAGTCTGGGGGTGTGAGGGGAGGGGGCTGGGGAAAGCTGCCCTCATAAGGTGTCATTTGAGCAGAAGGGCGGTAGGGAACAGCCACGCAGACCCCCCAGGGGAAGGGCATTCCGGGCAGAGGGAACCTCACGTGCAAAGGCCCTGAGGTGCAATCGTGCCTGTGGGCTTGAGGAAGGCAGGCGGGGAGGCCAGTGTGGCTGGAGTGCAGGATACCAGCCTTAAGGTGGCGGATGAGGATGGAGAAGAAAGGGGAGGTCGGTATGGAATGCCTTTGGCTTCTAGTCCGAGCGACGTGGGGGAAGCCATCTGAGGGCTTTGTGCAGAGGCAAGACTTGATCTGACTTACTTCCGTTATAGATCAAAGTGATTGGACTGACAGTGATTTAGTGACAAACCAACTCTTTGTCCTTGCTGAGGCATCACCTCCTCCAGGAAGCCTTCCCTGGCCCTCCTGGGTTCTCTCCATCACAGCACTCATTACTATTGTGATTTTGACTGTCTCTGCTCCTCCTTCCTCACCCGGGAGGCTGTGTACTCCGTGGGGACCAGGACAGTGACTACCTCCCTGGTCTCCCCAGGTGTCAGTTGAGAACAGGTGCTCAGAATGAATGAATGAATGAATGAATGAATGAATGAACCATAATGTGTGTATGTTTGTGATTGGGACTGGCTCAGGCACGCCCCCATCACTCCATCCCTGGACCCCCAGCCAGGGGGCGATGTCCCACCTGACATTTTAGTTTCTTTCTCCTATGGGGGGGCTCCATTTAGCTGTGACATTTCGTCCTGAGAGTGGTGGCCCTGGGAAGATATCACAGCACTGGGTGGACGAAGACCTGAGCCTCCTTCTTTCCACTAGGGGGCAAACAGGTCTCCAGGTACAGGCCGGTCCTGGGGCCACAGCAGCCCAGTCACCGCCTGGAGCTCCCGGGTGGCCAGCACAGTGTGGACTTCTACGTGGAGGGCCTCGCTTTCCCAGACGTCAACTTCCCGGGGCTCATTTCCCTCACCGTCTCCCTGCTGGACATGTCCAGCCCGGTAGGCCAAGATGGCAGCCCAAGGGGAGACCCTAGCTACTGGGCCTTGGCCCAGCTCAAGGGTCGGGGTGCAGAGCCCAGCCGGGAAGTGGTAGGTGTCAGGCCTCGGCTGCGGTGACAGCCCTGGCCTCACCCATGCCTCACAGGAGCTCCCCGCCACCCTGCTTTTCCAAGACAGCGTGGTCTTCCGTGTGGCCCCCTGGATCATGACCCCCAACACTCAGCCCCCGGAGGAGGTGTACGTGTGCAGGTGAGGGCCCTGGGGTGCCAGGGGGTGGGGCATAGATGCACCAGGAAGGGCCCTGGGTTCTGGCCACAGGGCCTCCCCCTGAAATATCTGCTGTGTAAATGGGGAAAAATGACCCTCACTGCGACATGCCGCGGGCTTCTGGCCAGTTTGGAATAAAAAGGCAGGGAAATTCCTGTTGCTGTTGTTTTGTCCTCACTCTCCTGCCCTAATGCAGGGGGAGGGCGGCTTTCTCTCCTGAAGGCCCATAGCGTTTGCTAGACGTGGCAGATGAAAACCCTCAGTCCACGAGCCAGACTGCCAGGGCTCAGTGGGTGGCCTGTGGACCTTCCGCACCAGAAACCACTTCAAATGCATGTTTCCGGCCAACGTCAGAACTGGGGGGTCTGGGGTCTGGGGAAGGGGCCCATCTGCCTTTTAACAAGCTGCTCTGGGGAGCCTTGGCATCCACCTTGCCATCTGAGAGCACCTGTTGAGTATGCTGGGGTCTCAGGGACACCCTCCCCTCTTCTCTTGTGGTTGCTTCCAGGCAGAAGGGGTGAGGGGTGTCCTGGTGGTTGCCTGGAGGTCAGGACGGAGGCTGAAAGCCAGCGAGACCTGGGTTCAAATCCCGGTGCTGTCTCCCCAGATGGCATGACCTTGAGAGTTGACCTCCTCATTGTGGCTTCTCCCGGACGGAAGGGCAACCAGCTAGTCCCCTCATGGGTTGTTGCAAGAGTTCAGTGAGATGTTTGCTAAGAGCAGAGAGACAGGATGAGACGGGCATCTCCATCCAGGCCACGAGCATCTCCTGAGCAGCCACTTGCCCTTCCCCCACTCCGTCCAGGCCTGAGCTCTTGCTCCACCCCTAGGGACCCTGCAGGGGTCCCTGGCCAAGGCCACTGTCCACTGAATCCAGAGCACTAAGGGGCTTCTTTTCTGCTCTTTCTAGGGTGCTTGAAAACAAAGACTTCCTGAAGTCAGTGACAGCTCTGGCCAGGGAAGCCAAGTGCAAGCTGACCATCCCCTCCAAGGAACAGAGCAAGGATGACCGGTGGATGCAGGTATGTGGCCCTGTGGGGCAGGGGTGAGCCACACCGGGTGGATCTTCCTGAGGGTCAGGGGACACCGGAGGCCCCAGGCTCCTGGGGCTGGGCCTAGAGGCCTTTTGCCAGCCAGCTGTCCACCCTGTATCGCTGTTGTTTCTGTGCCAGGCTCCCTCATCATGCCATGAGCTCCCCGGGAGCAGAAACTGAGTCTCACTCAGCTCAGCGTGCAGCACCCGGCATGGGGCAGTGGCTGCCGACTGGACCTCGCGAGCCTTCTCGCCGCTCGCTTGCTTTCTCGGGGTCTTTGCCCTTCCCTGCCATTCGCCCTGCTCCCAGCACCTCTGTGCCTCTGCTCATGCTGTCCCCTCTCTCTGCTGTCCTCTCCGGTCCCATCCCCCACGCCCAGGTTCTGCTTGTACAATCCCAGCTCGAAAGCTTCCCCTCCAAAAATCTCCCATCCCTCCCCTAAATCCACAGAGAACACCCTCTCTTCCTTTCTTGAAGTCCTGTCTGTATTAAGTTGGACTGAACAGTCTAAAATTGCTGGAAGCCCCATTTCTGACCTACAAGTGTGGCCATTTCAGGGGGCTCAGACTAAGAGGGGTCACATCCGACATCACATCTGTCTATCAGGGTAGAGACAGGATTTGTCCCAGGTGCATTTCTGAGCCCTCCCGACTTCTGCTCCTTTGGCGAGGATGGGTCTGACCTGCCCCCCCTTCTCTACCAGTCCCAACACCATCAGGAGCCTCTCCTTCTTGGCCCATCACCTCCTCACACTGGGTGTTAGGTGACCAGCTCCCTGAGGACAGGTCCTGAGGCTTACTCACCGAGTCCCCAGCACCTGCAGCACCTAGCCCCAGCACTCACCAGGAGTGGGGGTGAGCCCGTTTGTGCACACACAGAATAATAAGCTCTGCTTCCTCAGAGCACCTCCTCTGGAGTCGAACACTGCACAGGAATTTGCCCTTGACCAACAGGAGGAGAGTGAATGGTCCACGCCCCCCTCCCTGCACTGGGTGTCACGACCCGGACAGCATGCCTATCAACCCTCCTTCCCCTTGCTCTGCACAGGACGAGATAGAGATCGGCTACATCCAAGCCCCGCACAAGACCCTGCCTGTGGTCTTTGACTCTCCGAGGAACAGGGGCCTGAAGGATTTCCCCATCAAATGCATGCTGGTAGGTGCAGGTGGGGCCTGCGGCTGCTGAGATACCCCCCGCCTGAGGCCTCCTTCCTCACCACCCGTGGCTGAGCACCCCGGCTCCGTAGTAGGTGCACTTCCGGTTGGGGCAGCGATCACGCAGGTGGGCTGCAGTATTTCCGTCACTACTGAGTTGAGATCTGGCTCTCCCTTTTCCCAGAGCTCTTTCCAGCAATGAGCTCAGCCTGTCCTCAGAATAACCCTGCCAAGGACATCAGATCAGGCTGCAGCATCCTTGTCCCAGTGAAGATGCTCTTGCTGCAAGGTGTGGGTGGGTCCATCTGGGATATGGGGTGGGTTTGGGGATCAGAGTGGTCATTGCCTAGATGTGACTCTGCATGTGTTTGGGGGCGGGGGTGGGGGTGACATGTTGGTGAGTCATGCTGGACTAGCCTGGCAGGTTCACGTAAACTCAGCACAGAATTATAATACTAGGAATAGTTATATTTATCGAGAGTGCAAGCTGTGTCAGACACGATGCCAAATTCTTTCCATGCACTGACTCATTTAAGTTGTCCAGCAACCTTTCATCTGGATGCTATCACCAGGCCCATTTTATAGATTAAGAAACTGAGGCTCAGAGAAGGACAGCCACTTTTCCAAGGTCACACGAAAAGAGAGGAGAAGCTGACACTGAAACCAGGCGGGTCTGGCCCGGCGAGCTCTGTGCCCAGCATGCCACCAGGCATGCACCCCGGGCGCTGGGAGCCCCTGACTCCAGGCGCTGGGGAAGTGCAGAGGAAAGAGTGTGGGGTGCGGGGTGCAAGGTTTGCTCTGATGAAAGGCTTTCCGGGGAGCACCCTGAGCCCCAGGGAAGGGGAGGCAGCCCTGCCCACACAGGAGGCTTTGAAAGGAAATCTGAGTTCAACTCAGCAACTCGTCTGAGTCTCGCTCACTCTCCTGCGCTGAGTGGTGCCAACGCAGAGATTTTGTAGGGTCCACGGTGTCTCTCTGCCCGGGATCGGGGCAATCCTGTTTTAGGACCGCCGCTGGCCTGCTGGGACGGTGGTCCCTCCCACTGTTTGCAGCCCTGCTCTGCGCAGTGGCCTGTCTCCTCTTTCCACATTCCACGCGTGACAGAGGCCAGATTCTCTGACGTCACCAGCCACATCTCCAGAGTCCTGCCAGGCCGACAGATGCCTCAGCACAGGGGTCCTCCCCTCTCCCACACCCAGCCTGGGACTAGGGGCTGCGATGTGTTCGTAGGCAAGCTTGGCTGTGGTTTTCTGACTCACATCACTCAGGAAGAGAATTGGGCTAAAAGTCAAACTTGTCACCAGACAACGTCCCCATCGGCTTTTCCAAACTCATCATCATGGGCCACTTTCCCTGTCCCTCACCCAGCTCCAACCCCGCGGGCCTCCTTCCTGTTCTTTAAATGTGCCCAACTGCTCCTCACCTCTCAGCCTTTGCACATGCTGGTCCCTCTGCCTCCAATGCTCTTCCCGCTTCACATGGCTGATGGTGTCCCAGCCTTCAGGTCTCCGCTGCAGTTCTCTCCTCAGTGAGACCATCCCTGACGCTGAAGGACACCCCACCTCAGCCCCTGGCATTCTCGGTTACAGCACCTCATTTGTTTCTTTGGGTGTGTTCTGTTATAAATCACTGATTTCTAATTTCCCTTTTGTTGTTTCCCTGCTAGACCGTCAGCACCAGGAGGGCAGGGTCTGAGGCCGTGGTGCCCATCACTGTTCACAGGTCGCTTAGCACCCAGCTTGACGCTCACTGGGTATTCTTCCCGTAAGACAATGTCAGTAAGTGTTATACCACCTTTAAGTGGAAAACCAGCGGTGCTTACCATAAATAGAAGGCAACCGTGAAGGTAAACAGAATTAAAACAAAATAATGCTATTAAAGCCAGCTCGATACGAATGAGTGCAAGAGCTGAGCCAAGGTTTGCTCTCTGGCTAGTAAAATGAGAGATCAGCAGGTTTCAAGAATGGATTTGCACACTCTGGGGCTTCGGTGCACAGAGACTAGAGGAGAGTGAACAGGGTGATGCATGTCTAAGTCTGTGCCGGAAGCTGCATCAGGTAGCACGTGGGAGCATCCCCTGCACCTCCCACTCCTGAGGGACCGCTTCTGCAAAGGGGGCACCTTCATTTGCCTTCAGAAATCCAAGCCTGCTGCCTGTGGAACTCAGCTGCTTTCATGGCAACGGCCAAGGCAGTGACTTATATGGATTTTTCTTTCATTCATCCACTATTCCTTGAGCCCGTTCTCTGTGCCCAGCCTTGCTCCAGGCACTTGGAATGCATCAGTGAGCAATGCCAAGGATCCCACCCCCACAGAGGTAACATTCTAGCCCAGAAAGATAGACGATAAACAATAAGTACAGTGGATAAATAAATTACATTGTATGTTGGAGAGTGGAATCCAGGGCTATAGGAAGAAAAAAACAGAATCAAGGAGCTCCCAGGTGCCAGAGTGGTGGGGGATTACATTACAAATTTAAATAGGATGGTCAGGGTAGGGCCTCTTGGAGAAGCGGACACTAGAGCAAAAACTCCACAAAGAGGTGAAAGAGTTGGCTGTACGGTTGTCTGGGTGAAGAGTATTCTAGGCAGAAGAAACAGTCAGTGCAAAGGCCCTGAGGCAGCAGCAAGACTGGCATGTTCAGTGAAGAGTGAGGAGCCCAGAAGGGGTGGAGCAGATCGAGCAAGAGGAAGGGTGGGATCTCTGTGCCCATCTACCGAGAATGAACACCATTCTCAGCGATCAGACTGTCAACGTTCCAGAAAATGTCATCACTCTGAAGGGATGTGCTGTTATTGCGAAGGACCCTAGGGAGCCCTGCGGAGGGACTTCAATCACATCAGTGTAGAAGTCAGTCTCCTTGGAAAGAAGAAGAGGCTCTAAGTGGACAAATGGTGGGCACTAGAACAGAGCTGGCTACCCTTCGCCCTGTGTGTACTGTCTGTAGCTGCGTACAGAACATGGTCAAGGGCGTGGCCCCGGGCTTCCGTTACAAGATGAGGTCTGCATACACTCACTTGCCCATCAATGTCATTATTCAGGAGAATGGTTCTCTTGTTGAAATCCAAAATTCCTTGGGTGAAAAATGTGTCTGCAGGGTTCGGAGGAAGCCAGGTGTTGCTGGTTCAGTATCTCAAGCGCAGAAAGATGAGTTAATTCTTGAAGGAAATGACATTGAACTTGTATCAAACTCAGCTGCTTTGATTCAGCAAGCCACAAGAGTTAAAAATAAGGCGATCGGAAAATTTGGGGAGGTGTCTATGTTTCTGAAAAAGGAACGGTTCAGCAGGCTGATGAGTAAGATTATATGTTGTCCAGCTACAGAAACAGCAAGATGCCGGATGATTTTTCAGACTTATTTGTGATATTTGAAAGATGCAATAAAAGCTGTATTGATTTGGGGGAGGGGGAAATGAAGGAAGGGTGGAAGGAGAGACTGTCAGAGAGGTGATGGGGACTGAGTGGGGGGCAGGTCCTGTGGGCCCCTGCAAGGCCATTTGTTTAAACTCTGGGAAACTGGGGATTGTTGCAGGGTCTTAAGCAGAGGAGGATTATGACCTGATGGGTGTTATAACAGGAAGGCTCTGACCCCTTGTTGAGAGTGGATGACAGGGCGCGGGGGCGGGCGGTGTGGAGGCGGGGGCAGGCACAGTCATCCGTGAGAGGCGACGGGGGTGCAGACGTGGGGAGCAGGGTTGGGTGCGGGAAGTGGCCACATTCTGGACATGCTTTGAGGGCCGAGCCAACAGGATTCCCTGACCCCTATGAGAGGGAGGGAAGCCAAAGGTGACAGCAGGCTTTGACATTTGTGAGCGGTGGCCACCACCCCCTGAGCTGGGAGGACTGTGGGAGGGACAGGGGATGAGGTGAGAGGGCTCAGCAGCTCCACTTGGGGCAAGTGTGAGCTATTTGGTGGACATCCGAGCGGGAAGTCAAGCGAGCAGTGGCTGCCCGTCTGGAGCTGGTGGGGAAGTGCAGACAGGAGATAGATATGTGGGGTTGTCGGCACGTGGTCGGTGTTCGGTGAGACTAGGTGACAGCACCAGGAGGAAGAGAATTGTAGAGAATGAAAGACTAGGGACAAGACCGAGGGGCACTCCATCCCATGCACAGGAGACGGAGGGGCGGGACCCAAGAGCCTGCAGTGTCAGGAAGGCCAAGCGCAGAGAGTGTGCGGAGGACATGGGTGTGACCAGCAAACTCGCCCAGTGCCGAAGGGCACTGCCCCTTGGGCTCAGCTGTGTGGTCATGAAGTTTCCAGGGCACAGTGGGCATAGGAGTCAGGCTGGCATGGGTGTTAGAGAGGAAGGGAGAAGAGGGATTGGGAACGACCTCCCTTTCGTAGAAAGCTAGGGCTAGTGCAGTAGACAAAATGGTGGCCCTCAAACACAGCCTTGTGCTAATCCCTGGGACCTGATGCTTTCTTGTGGCAAAAGGAGTTGGCAGATGTGATTAAGTCAGGGACCCTGAGATGGGGAGGTGCCCCTGAGTTATCTGGCGGGCTCTCTACCAACATGGTGCTCCTTGGAAGAGGGAAGACAGAGTGGGAGAAGGCATGTGATGGTGGAAACACAGGACATAGCAATGCACCTTGAAGACGAGTGAAGAGGCCACCAGCCATGGCAGCCACTAGAAGCTGAAAGACCAAGGAAATGGACTCAGAGCCTCCTGAAGGAACCAGCCCGCCCACACCCTGATGTTAGCCCCGTGAGACAGCTTTCAGACTTCTGACCTCCAGAGCCAAAGGAGAATACATGTGTGTTGTTTTAAGCCCCTACTGGATGTGTTCCAGCAGCCATAGGAAATGCATAGAGGGGATGAGACGTGTCGCCCACCCATTCTTCCCAAGAAGATCCACGCGGGGACATCACAGCCACTGGGTAAAGCCAGTTCCAGCCCAGTCAGGAAGCAACACGGTGTGGTCCTAGAGGGCTTGCTGGAGAGACAGCTCAGATCCCTCCACCAGCAGGCTGTGGGGCTGAAGAAGCCACCCACCACTCTGACCTTCATTCTTCTCTGCAGAATGAGGACAAAAATGATACTTTATAGATTCATTGTTATACCCGAGTTAAGGTTTACAAAGCAGTGGGCACCCATGACGGACTCGACAAGCCCTCGACCGTTTTCTTACCACCTGAGGCAGTCCTTCTTCCGTATCCCCCAGATCATAGCAGTGCCCGCTCTGTACCAGCTCGGACTGCTACCGAATCCTGCCTGTGGCTTGGCCCCCACCCTGTCCTCACGCAGGGGCCGTGCTCTCTAATACTTGGCCCGTGCCTCTCCCATGTCAGGGTCCAGATTTTGGCTATGTGACTCGAGGACCTGAAACAGGAGAGGTTACTACCTTCGACTCCTTTGGAAACCTGGAAGTGAGCCCCCCAGTCACGGTCAGGAGGAAGAAATACCCTCTGGGCAGGATCCTCATTGGGAGCAGCAGCTACCCCAGGTGAGGAGGGCAGGGACGGGAGGGGGAAGGAGAGACCCAGGGATGCCAAGGAAAAGCAGAGGCCGCAATGGAAGCCTTCCCTACTTGCTCCCAACCCAAGGGCCTCAATAAACTTTAGGGGCTTGGACAGGAATCAAGTGCAGAGTGATGAATATAGCTTAGGAGCCCGGTAGACCCAAGCTCAAATTCCAGCTCAGCCACTTACATCCTTTTCCATCAGTGAATATTTACCGAGTACCTACTGTGTGCCAGCCACTGTGCAGGTGCTGGGAAGAAAGGCAGCCATGAGTGTGACAGACAAGGCCTTGCCACTATCCTAGTGGGGGAGACACAAAGGTAAACAAATAAAATACTTTCAAATAGCAAAGAAAACAAAAAAGAGAGGGGCAGAGGAGGAATGGGAATGTTAGGGTGACTAAGGAGGGCCTCACTGAGAAGATAGCTCTTGAGCTAAGGCCCGATGACAATAAGGACATGGCTGTGGGGAGATCTGGGATAGAGGGTTCCTGGCCGATGAAAGAGCATGTGCAAAGGCCCTGTGGCAGAACTGAACTGGGTGTGTTCAAGAAGGCCAGAGTGGCTGGAATAGACTGAATGAGAGAGAGCAAAGGGCTAGATCATAAAGACCCTTAGAGACCAAGGGGCAAGGAGAAAACTGAAGCCCATAGAGGTGAAGGAATGTCCCAAGACTACACTAACAAGGGATTACCCACTCAGGTTGGACCAGCTCTCCATATCGCTGTGGATAATATGGGCAAACCCCATATTTACCCACAACACCAGCATCTGGGCTGAGTCAATGGGCAGTGCTTTCTGAGGCTAAGCTCTGGTCTTATTCACTGTACTGACTTGGTGCCTCAATTTCCCCCCCAAAAAAACTGGAATGGCAAATCATAAATTCCTCCAATGTTTAAGGATAGAATAAAGGTATCCAGGCTTCTGAATCCCTTCCGTAGCTGAAGGAGAACCTCGACCCCTTTGCCAAGCCTCCATTCCCTTAGAGGCCCCCCTGTTGCCCCTTGCTCCCTGTAACACTCCCTTTATCTTGTGTTGGCAGTGCTGAGAGCCAGGAGATGCACCAGGCCGTGCAGGACTTCCTCAGTGCCCAACAGGTGCAGGCCCCAGTGAAGCTCTACTCTGACTGGCTGTTAGTGGGTCACGTGGATGAGTTCCTGAGCTTCGTCCCAGCACACAAGAAGGTGCACTCTGGGGTGGGGGGGCTACCCAAAGGAGGCCACACGCCTGCTCCCTGGGCTCCCAAGCATTGCTCAGCACTCTGCTTGGGAGGCCCGGCCTTATATGCCTGACCAGCTTTCCTTCAACCCCAGGAGAGGGCACAAAGGAGATTGGCCAACCTGGGTCCACGCCCACATTTCTGGGAGCCCCAGGGGCAAAGCTGACCTCTGACCCCAGTGTTTCTGCCTCTAGGGCTTCAGGCTGCTCCTGGCCAGCCCCAGGTCCTGCTACAGATTGTTCGAAGAGCAGCTAAAGGAGGGCCATGGGGAGGCTGTGCTATTTGAAGGCATTAAGAGTAAGTTGGTCCTGTCTTGTTCTTCCATCCAGGGTCCTTTCTCTGCCTTCACGTAGTCTCCTATGACTGGATGGGGGTATTCGGGCAACAGCTACCTTCTGAGTAGCTAGTGTGCACCAGGCATTGTGCTGAGCACCAGGGATGCTGTGTGAACGGGGCAGAGTAGCTCCCCGCTGTCAGTGTCAGGGCTCACGGTCCTAGGGAAGTGAGTCAAGTACACAACAACGGCACAGGGGCTTTGGGGATATTTGGGAGGAGTCCAAGGGAGGCTTCCTGGAGGAGGCAAAGACCAAGCAGGAGCATGAGGAATGAGCAGGAGTTTGCCCAATGGGGCAGTGGGTTGAGAGGAAGAGTGATATCTCAGACAGAGGGAACAGTGAGTGCAAAGGCGCAGAGATAGGAGAAAGCGAAATGTGTTTGAGGACCTGAAGAAAGTTCAGTCTGGCTCAAATGCTGAAAGAGAGAGAGAAAGAAAGAAAGAAAGAAAGAAAGAAAGAAAGAAAGAAAGAAAGAAAGGAAGGAAGGAAGGAAGGAAGGAAGGAAGGAAGGAAGGAAGGAAGAAGGAAGGAAGGAAGGAAGGAAGGAAGGAAGGAAGGAAGGAGGAGAGAGAGAGAGAGAAAGAGAGAGAGAGAGAAAGAAAGAAAGAAAGAAAGAAAGAAAGAAAGAAGAAAGAAAGAAAGAAAGAAAGAAAGGAAGGAAGGAAGGAAAGAAGGAAGAAGGAAGGAAGGAAGGGAGGAAGGAAGAAAGAAAGAAAGAAAGAAAGAAAGAAAGGAAGGAAGGAAGGAAGGAAGGAAGAGAGAGAGAGAAAGAGAGAGAGAGAAAGAAAGAAAGAAAGAAAGAAAGAAAGAAAGAAAGAAAGAAAGAAGAAAGAAAGAAAGAAAGAAAGGAAGGAAGGAAGGAAGGAAAGAAGGAAGAAGGAAGGAAGGAAGGAAAGAAGGAAGAAGGAAGGAAGGAAGGAAGGAAGAAAGAAAGAAAGAAAGAAAGAAAGAAAGAAAGAAAGAAAGAAAGGAAGGAAGGAAAGAAGGAAGAAGGAAGGAAGGAAGGAAGGAAGGAAGGAAGGAAGGAAGGAAGGAAGAAAGAAAGAAAGAAAGAAAGAAAGAAAGAAAGAAAGAAAGAAAGAAAGAAAGAAAAAAGAAAGAAAGTAAGTTCCGTCTGGCTGGAGCACAGAAGGAAATCCTAAAGTCTGCAGACATGTGCTGGGTCAGAGGTTGGTAAATCTCCATGGCTGAGAATTTTTATCTAATATCATCAGGCAACAGTTAGACCTCTGTTTGCCTTTGGAGATAATTTAAGGGAGTGAGAGAAACACTTTTAACGAGAACTTACACTGATGAAATATTTTATTAAAGGCACCTGCCTCCTAGATGCTCACAACGAACCTATGAGCTAGAAATTATAACTGCGCCCATTTTCTAGATGGGAAAACTGAGTCCTCACTGTGCCTACTGGGAAGAGGGAAATCGACCTCTGAATTCATCTGCGTTCTTTTTTCTTTTCTCTCCATGACAGAAAAAAAACAGAAAATAGAGGATATTCTGTCAGACAAGAAACTGAGAGAACATAATTCATACGTGGAGGTACTAGCCGGGTGCCCGGCAGGTGCCACAGCCCGGGCAGACGGAACCACCCACCCCACCGCCTTCCCTTCCCTTGGAGGCTCAAGGCAGAGCCTCCCACCGGCTGCGTGTCGGCTTGGTGGCGAATGGCTTTGGGATTTGGGTAAATGTGTGTGGGACAGACAGACAGACTTCAGTCACCACTGCGGGAACACACGCGAGTGATGCGTGGAAAAGAGAGGAAGGAAGTCGAGAAAGCTGGAGCCACAGCAAGACAGGTGAAACTCTCAGAGACAGAGGGACCGGCAGGAGAGAGGCCAAGTGCTAGAGAGTGGCCAGAAAGACAGGGACACACAGGCCGAAGCCAGAGGCAGAGGGACTGAGCTGAGCCCAGCGAGGGAAGGAGGGAAGAAAAAGAGGTGCCCTTCACTGCCTTCCTGACCCTGTCCCTGGTCCTTCCCTTGGCCAGGCCTCAGCCCCAGACCGCCCTCCCCCACTGTGGTCCCCACTCCCTCCTCGCGGCGGCCCTGCCGTGCCCCGTCACCCCCGCCCCGGCCCTCCACCCCCTTATTGTCCCCCCCACCCCTGCCTGAGTTGGCCCAGCCATGCCCACCGCCCCCCACCTCCCCCCGCCAGAAATGCATCAACTGGAACCGGGAGGTGCTGAAGCGGGAGCTGGGCCTGACCGAGCGGGACATCATCGACATCCCCCAGCTCTTCAAGCTCCGGGAGGAGGAAGTCAGCAGGGTCCTCAAGGCCGAAGCCTATTTTCCAAACATGGTGAGGAGGTGGTCTTTGGGATCGGCCCGCCTTTGCAAATGGCCTTAAGTCCGGGACCCTGGGCGCAGATCCGGGGGCCTTGGCTGTCTGCTTGGGGTCCGCGTGGCTCACAGGGCGGCTCTGGGCATCTCACAACCGCCCTGGGAACCCGAGACTCTCACCCGCTCCCACTTCACAGATGAGGCACAGAGAGGTCAGGTCTCTGGCGCAAGAGCACACAGCTGGTAAAATGGGATTTCGAGCTGGGGCTCGCAGCCGGGGGTCTGGCTGCAGAGCCCATGCCCTCACCACGTGGCACTGCCCCCCGAGGGCTTCCCTGTGTGGGGCGCTGCGGGTGTGCGGTGGACGGAACAAGCAGCTAACACCGGCTCTCAGGTCGCGTTTGGAAGGGATCGAGGTGGGGCACCATTTCAGACGGGGGTGGTCCGGGAAGACTTCTCTGCGGGCGTGAGGCTAGCACTGCCCAGGCTGGGTAGCTTTTCTCCTCTGAAGGGTGGACTTGAGGGGGATCCTGCCTTTGTCGAGAACTTTTAACCGTGACCGCCCCCCTCCCCGCCAAGCACCATCTCAGAGCCACCTATGGTATTTTTACCATCCCTGTGCCCTGACTGAGCCTGCATCTGTTCCGTGAGCATGACGTCTAATCGTCACAGCAACGGAAACCCATCTGGGCTCATTTTGCCGATGAGGCTCAGAGAGGTGAAGGGCCAGGCAGAAAACTCAGCCAGTTCTGCTGGGGCCCCTCAGCCGCCCTCTCCTGCTGGGGTTGGAGGTCACATTCAGGGAGGAGCCCGGAGCCCCTGGCACAGAAGACGCCAGACTGGTTTCCCCAGGTCACTGGGGTTCCAAGATGGTGCCTCAAAGCCAGTGGTTTGGGTTTGTTCTGTTTTGGGCATCAAGGCGCCGCAGAAGATTTTATTTAGAAGAAGAGGTTCTGTGGTTAAAACAAGGTAGGAGGGGCACCTTGACTAAAATTCCTTGGCCCCAAGCGTTTTGTTTCTCCACGTCAGCCCAGCCGGGTTTCCTAGGCAGGAAAGAAGGCTGATGCCGGCGGCCAGGGGATGAGGCATCACGAGCGAAGTCATCAGCTCCACTCTGTGCCTTGGCTGCTGGAGGCTCTGGAAGGAGTCTGAGCATGAGCTATGACTCACCCCAGGAGCCCGCAGTGGGAGGCGGGGGCGTGGGCGTGGAACGGGCAGAGAAATTCAGGGTGCAAGACACTCAGCAGGGGCTGTGTCTGGACCATAACAGAGAATGAGAGGCCCTTCCCTGACTCCTGAGCCCTGCACCTGTTCTGTGAGCATGACGTCTAATCGTCACAGCAACGGAAACCCGTTTGGGCTCATTTTGCTGATGAGGCTCAGAGAGGTGGAGTGACTTGCCTAAGGTCAAACAGCTATTGAGTAGCAGCGCTGGGATTCAAACCCATGTTGGCCTAAAGCCAGAATCATCCTCCTTTCACCTCCCAGTATAAGAGAGAGAACAGTCATTTCCATAAATAATACACGGAGAGTGCTACCAAGAAGGTAATCATTTATTCATCCAGTCACTGGATATTTACTAAGCGCCTGCTATGGGCCAGGCCCCGGGCTCGCAGCTGTTGGGGGAGCAGACAGGAGGAGCACTAACTATCAGAGTCCGGGGACTCATGGGTGGCTTTGCAGAGGGGGTGCCACCTGAACTCAGCCTTGAGTAATAGAGAATTTGCCAGAAGGTGGCAGATGGGAAGGAGAGAACATGGGCCCTGGAGTCTGACAGACTTGGGTCTGAGGCCCAGACCAGCAGGGTGGCCGGAAGTAGCCCGCTTTACCTTTCTGGGCCTCTGTTTCCCCGTCTGTGAAGGGGGGCTGCTATTTTGGAAGGTCAGAAGGAAAAGTGGACCCGTGGGCAGTGAGGCAGGCTGCACGCCGTTGGCTCTGAGCTGGGACCCCGCTTCTTTGCAGGTGAACATGCTGGTGCTGGGGAAGCACCTGGGCATCCCCAAGCCCTTCGGACCCATCATCAATGGCCAATGCTGCCTGGAGGAGAAGGTGCGGTCCCTGCTGGAGCCGCTGGGCCTCCACTGCACCTTCATCGACGACTTCACCCCGTACCACATGCTGCATGGGGAGGTGCACTGTGGCACCAACGTGCGCCGGCAGCCCTTCTCCTTCAAGTGGTGGAACATGGTGCCCTGAGCCCGTCCCCCGCCCTCCCCACCCCATGTCCTTTCCCTTTGGAAGCTCCTGGCCAGAGGCTCTGGTCCCCTGCAGTGTGGCACAGCAAGAGCTCTGGGGAACAGGTCCTCTCCCTGGGCGTGGCCACCTTCCCGGCAGTGTCTTGCTCCCCTCCGCCGTGCCCTGGAGCCCTGGGCACCCCCTCTGAAGATCCCAAGGTAGTCCTGGCCTTGCAAACTCGTTTCTGCTGTGAGATGCTGCAATAAAGTTTGATAATCTCTTTGTAAGGGAGGTCAAGCTCTCATTGCTATTTGTGCATTCACTCATTGTCATGGTCAGGCTGAATGCCGCAAACTCGAAGTTGAAGGTCAGTGCTACTCTGTGTGGCTTTTTCTCCCAGGTCTATACTTTGTGAAGTCTTCTGTGATCTGAGCCCAGCTGATTCTAAGCGCCCATGGAGGCTTTGGTGGGGCGGCAGGGGGTGGGGGGAAGGCTGAGCTCCGCGGTTGCGGCACATCCCTCCTCTAAGCTGCATTGAAGTCAGTTCCCCAGCAGCCAGCCAGGTGAACATCCCGAGGCATACGGATGCCCGTCTGATGACTCGCTGTCATGTGTATGTGTGACAGACACACCTCCGCTGTGTGTTTCCTGATAAAGAAAATTATAGGAAGCACACTGGATGCCGAGCACATCGGCAGGAAGAGCGCCAGGGACAGTCATGTCAGCCTCAGACTTCTCGGGAGACCCCAAAGGGATGTGTACGATGTTCCGAGGGCAAAGGTGGGGCCAGGAATTGCATTCCTGTTCATGCTATCCTTTGAGAAAAAGGTAGTAGGGCGCCTGGGTGGCTCAGATGGTTAAGCATCTGCCTTCGGCTCAGGTCATGGTCCCAGGGTCCTGGGATCGAGTCCCGCGTTGGACTCCCTGCTCCTTGGGAGCCTGCTTCTCCCTCTGCCCGCCCCCTCTCTCTCTCTGTCTTTAATGAGTGAATAAATAAAATCTTAAAAAAAAAAGAGAGAGAAAAAGGTAGTAGATGGCCAGTGCTAGAACCCGAGGGGGCATGAGCGTGAGGGTTTGACTGTTGTGTGAGACCCAGACGCCAGAGAATTCTCTGTGTCCCTCGCATTTGTCGTTCCCATTCTAAGACCGTGAAGGGGCTTGTTTGTTGCTGTCCCCAGGTGCCAGGTGTGGCACACAGCAGGAGCCGGGGCGGGGGGGGGGGGGGGGGGGGGCGTGGCTGTTGTGGAATGAAGTCACTAGTCTCCCTCTGTGTCCTTCGTGTACGTTTCCTTTCATGGCCCTGACATAGGGATTTAGGTTCCTCTGTAGAAAATAAAACCTGATGCCTCCAGATTTTGAAAACGAAGGCCAGATCTTGGCTCCATAGGGCCTGCGATGCTCACTAAACACCCAGAGATGCTGTTTTCAGGTGGTTACGGAGAATAGACGATGGTGGAAAAGGTGGACATCCAAAGCCCCTACCCTCACACCACAGAAAAAAGGATCCAAAAAACCTAGGTCAAACCGTGCTTCTCCGAAGAGAGTCAGCTGCTTCCCCTCCAAAACTGCTGGGGCAAAGGATGCACGAGTGGGTTTTGTGGACCAGAAAGGGGACAGTGCACAGCGGGGCATTGGTGTGAGGTTGTGCCCAAACCTGACCACAGGGCAGCCTGGAGCAGCTACCTGCCTCAGCAGACAAAAGCCAAAGGTTTTGCCAGATTGTGGGAGCTGCAGAAGGACCGAGGGACAAGCTGGTGACTGGAGCAGCCTTGGCATCAAGACAGACCCAGGGGAGCCTCCCCCAGTCACTCATGGGGGGCGGGAGCCTCTGCGAAGGACCAGGGAAGCCCAAGTGAGAGAAAGCACCCACCGTAAGTCCGGCCAGCTCTGCACAGCACAGAGCCATCCTAGGACAGTGCCTGGGGATCGAGAACTTTCCTGCTGCCTCCCCTCCCCTCCCCTCCCCTGCGGTCACAGGTTACTTGCCTGAGGCTGCCGTATGTAACATGTTACCACAAACTGGGTGTCTTTTTTTTTTAATATTTTATTTATTTATTTGACAGAGAGAGAGAGCGAGGGAGGGAACACAAGCAGGGGGAGTGGGAGAGGGAGAAGCAGGCTTCCCGCGGAGCAGGGAGCCCGATGCGGGGCTCGATCCCCAGACCCTGGGACCATGACCCGAGCCGAAGACAGACACCTAAAGACTGAGCCACCCAGGTGCCCCACAAACAGGGTGTCTTAAAACAACCAAAATGTATTCTCTCCGTTCTGGAGGCCAGAAGTCCAAAATCAGTTTCAGGGGGGCTGCAATCAAGGGGTGGGCGGGGCTGTGTCCCCTCCGGCGGCTCTGAGAGGAGTCCGTTCCTCATCTCTTCCAGCTCCTGGTGGCCACCGGCATGCCTCCAGGACCCGCTGTGGTCACCTTGCCTTCTTTTCTGTGTGTGGCGAATCTCTCTCTGCTTCTCTTATAAAGACACTCATCACTGCTTTTAGGGTCCACTCAGAAAAGCCGGGATAATCTCCCCATCTCAAAGAGTCATGGTCACCTGTGTAAAGACTTCCTGTGTGAGATGACACAGGTTCCAGGATTGGGATCTGACACCTTTGGGGGGCCGTTAGTACACCTCCCACGGTTAAGAACCACTCTGTCCAGCTGTGGCACACAGAAGAGGCAGAGAGAATCCCTGCACCTCTTTTCCACAGCTTGAAGCATTGCACATGCATTAAACCTTAGTGGGAAAGGGACAAGAGTTAACTTTTTAAAAACTGAGATATAGGGGCACCTGGGTGGCGCAGTCGGTCGAGTGCCAACTCTAAAGTTTTGGCTCAGGTTGTGGTGTCGGGGTCGTGAGGTCCGGCCCTGCGTCAGGCTCAGTGCGGAGTCTGCTTGGGATTCTCTCTCCCTCTACCCCTCCCCCTGCTCTCTTTTTAAAATAAATAATCTTTAAAAAAATTTTTTTTAAAGATTTTATTTATTTATTTGTCTGAGAGACAGAGCACAAGCAGGGGGAGAAGCAGACTCCCCACTGAGCAGGGAGCCCAACGTGGGGCTCGATCCCAGGACCCTGGGATCAGACCTGAGCCAAAGGCAGTCGCTTAACCGACTGAGCCACCCAGGCGTCCCATAAAATAAATAATCTTTAAATAAATCTTTAAATCAATCCATCAGTAAAGACTGAGATATAATGGACACATAACACTGTATAAGGTTAAGGTGCGCAGTGTTGAGTTGATACACTTGAATACGGCAATGTGATAGCATGCCACCTTATTAATATTTCTTTTGTGTGGGCGGGCAGATACAGTTTTATAAAACCAAGTTGGAGGTTTTCTTTTGTGTGGAGTTTGACTTTTGAACCTCTGAGTTGAAATTGTCTGGTAACTGTTTCATGTCTGTTTCATAACTGTTTCCAGAAACAGATTTGGAGGGGGAGAGGTGCCCGCAGGTGGGGGGGCGGGACCCGGAGGCGGTGGACAGGGAACCACATTGGGGAGGGAGTGTGGTGGTGGAGGCAGCGGGAGACAGTGTGCAGGGATGTGGGAGCTACAAAGGTTTTGGGTAACCCACGGGATGCCCTGGTGCTGGGATAGGCCCTTGGAGTTGTCCTGTATTAAGACAAGCGACCTGCCCTTTGTCCACCCCCCCAACACTGGAGGAAACTGCCCCCAAGGAAGGGACACAGCCGTGGGAACTGGCAGTGTGGACAGTTCCAGGAGAGGGGCCGGCAGCAGCTGGGGGATAAGTGCCTGTGTCCTGAAGGGAGCCAGGTGGCGTACCATAGCATCCCTCACCGTGACCTCAACTGACCATGGGACCTGGTTACCTGAATGATGAGGGAAATTTCCTGAGGAGCTGAGGGGGACAGTCTACACTGAGCAAGCATGCAGAGAGCTGTGGGAGTCGAGGAAAACTTGCCTCACGGTCACAGAGCCCTTGGTTTGGTTGGAGAGCCCGATGGAAGCCCACTGGGGTATCTTTTTGAGGGGTATGGGGTTCATGTAGTCATTTGCACCCCAAGAATTTATTGAGCACCTACTATGTCCAGGACTCTTTTGTGGGTGCTGGGGATTCAGTGGTGAACAGGAAGCCCCCTGGAGAGGGAGCAAGACCCACTCTAGATCCCTCCAAGTCCCTTCCATGCCCAGAGGGCTCTCCATCCTCCAGGTTGAGAGTGCTCCTCCCCCACAGCGCTCAGAACCCTGCACAAGGCAGGGCTGTCTGAGGTCAGGGGGGACAGAGGTCCCAGACGGTTTGGCTCCAGAAGCCAGAGCCCAACCCTCAGCAGCCCCTCCCCAGTCCGACCATCCCCTCCCTCCAGCCCACCACTGGCGGTGTGGGTGGGAGTACACACGGGCTGAGCGCCTCCTGCCTGCTTAATATTTGCCACTTTCAGCCCAAACAGAAGGGGCTTTCGGGTCTTCCTGGCCAACCCGCTGTGTCCAAGAGCCCCCTAAGTAAAGCCACCCCTGACAGTTATGTTGCATGCTTAACTCTTCCAAGGAGGGATATTTCTACTTTTAGTCCTGAATTTAACAAGCCTGGCTGACCGAGCGGAGTTCACTCAGGACCCAACTTACGTACCCTGTGCTGTTACACACTGGTTACACATCGCCGCTGTTGTGTGTCAGGGCCAAAGACTGAAAACAAATGTGTCTACCTATCACGGTGCCGCTCTGCTGGGAGGACCGTGCGGCCATCAAAAAGGATAAGGATGCTTTTCACAAGCTGCCAGGACGCACTTGTCTCCAAGTTGCACTAGGAAATGCAAACAGCAAGATATGGATACTATGTAGCATATGCCGCCACTTACATAAAGATAAGAAGGAGGGGAGGATATGCATACATGCTTGCTTGGTCGTGCATTGCGTTTATATGGAAAGACACAGAAGAAACGGATACCACTGACCGCCTCCAGAAGGAACTGGGTGGGTGAGAAACAGAGCAAGCAGGAGGGACACTGTCGCAAGCCCCTTTTGAACTTGGAACCATGTGAACGTGGTACCTGTTCAAGAATAACCATAAACCCTCACTTTAAACCATAACATGAACACTGCTTTAAAATTAGCTGGCGAGTCCCCTGGGCTGGAGCTGTTCTCATTTCTTTGCCCAGTGAGCTCAGGGACGATGGGAAGCAGCTGGCGAACTGGGCTCAGCAGGGGCTCCTCGGTTCATTCATTCCACCAACACTTGCCATGCCCCCTCTGGGAGCTGATGCCACCACTGTGGACAAGGAGTGTCCCCCAGTCACCTGAGGATGGGACTCAGGTTCCTGGACCACACCCCAGACCTGCCAGGCCCAGGAGTCTATAATGGTAACAAGCCTCCTGATCCTTTTTGCAACCACCACCCATTGAGGACCACTGGTCCAGCACTTTGCCCGGCTCAGCTCAGCAATTTTCTAGAAGCACTGAGGCCCCAGTGCCCGGCAATGCTGCCACACGCTGCCCTCCTGACCACCACCCCACATACGCCCTGCGGATATGTGCTCCTGACAGCACCTTCCAGCCGAGTCCATCCTACAGTGTCATGACCAGGTTGCCCAGCGCCCCCGGCACCAGCTCCCCAGAGTCTTTCTTGCTCCCAGCTGAAGGCCAGAGACCTAAGCAGCCAGCCTCAGATGCCCTGGATCTGCGGGAACTAGCTGCCTGATAGATTAGTGACCACGGGGCTCGGGCCCCACCTGCTCCTCCGCACCACCCCCTTACCCCCACCCCAGCAAGTCTCAGTGGAGAAAATCAGCCACACCTGGACAGCTGCTGAAGCCTCCTTAACAAGGGGGTGGGGCTGGGGAGGCCCTGAGCCCGTAAGAGGGGAGGGCGCAGGTGAGCCCTGGCGTTATTTGAGGTTGCTGTGCTGAGTCAGGGTCGTTGCGCGGGTCTGAAGGTAGTCAGCTCGGAGGGCCGAGCTATGTCTTTCCAGAGTGTCATCCACCTGTCCCTGGACAGCCCCGTCCATGCCCTGTGTGTGCTGGGCACGGAAATCTGCTTGGATCTCAATGGGTGAGGGGCTGGGGGCTCTGCCGGGGCTGGCGGGGGGGCGGGGCTGAGCAGGGAGGCTGGCACCTGGTTCCCATACTGGGGTTGCCCCTAGGTTACGTGGGGGCCAGGGGTCACCTCCCTTCTCTGCATCTTTGGCTCCTGCCTCATCTCCAGGAGAATTGTTTGGGTCTCTAAGGGCCTCCCAGTCCTGACCCTGCAGGATTCTGACCTAAATCCTGCCTCTGCCCTGTGTGGGCTAAGGGACCTTAGAGAAACAAGTGCCTTGCCGATCCTGCCCTCCTACCGGTGAGATGGGGGCGAGGCTGGCTCTCTAGGAGGCCATGAGGATTAAGGGAGAGGGGCTCCTGTAAAATGGAGCCTTAATGGGGGGGAGGGGGGCTGACTTGCTCCTGAGGCCGGGTCTTCCCCAGGGTCACTGCACGGACCTCCCGAGGCCCGGGTCCTATTTCTTCCCCTACGGGGATCCTTCCTCCATGGGCTCACAAATAAGATGTAGATTTGGTAACTTCTGGAGCCTTGCGGGGAGGGAAGGCTCGGGACTAGAGCTGGGGTGGGGGGGGGGAAGGACACGGGGTCCTTGGAGTGGAGGAAGGTAGGAGTGAGGCTGAAGTTGTGTGAGGGCCGCAAACCTGCCCTGAACAGCCGGCCTCTGCCTCAACACCCTAAGGAGAGCCACGGTCAGGGCCCGTCCCCCACCAAGCCGGCTGCCCTGTGCGCCGAGAACGGGAGACTCTTGTGCCCTAAAGTCTGTCTCCTCGTCGGGCCAACCAGGTGTGCCCCGGAGAAGTGCACATCGTTCACGGTCAGTGGCTCTCCTGGGGTCTTGGTGGATATCCCCAACACGGTCCCAGCAGTGAGCGGGGAGGAGGCCGCCCCGCCCCGGTGGCCTCTGTCGCATCCCATAGACGTGCTGGTGAAGATGACCTCCCCCAGCTCCGCCATCGATAGTGACAAGGTAAGCCTGGGCGTGGGGGGTGAGGGGGAATCTCCTCCCGAAAGATGGTGTTTCCTGGGCCCCGAGTCTGTGAAACATGCAGGTGTTTTGCCTGACGTTCAGTGCTCGCACCCAAACTGTGAGGGGGTTGCTCCATGACCCCAGGACACAAAGAAGCAGGCAGGGAGGGAGGGATTGATCAGCAGAGCCAGGACTCAAGCTCCAGCACGTCTGTGTCCTCCCTGTGCTCCTGACCACGCCTCCGGCCTAGCTTCACAACAAGCTGCTTTTCAAGTCTGGCTCAAGGGTCTTAGCAGGAAAACTCGGATGGGCTTTTTGACCAAGGCTGGTCTTCAGGGGGGGTGTGAAGATCTTAAGGAAACTGAAGAGCGAACGTGTAGTAAGTGCATTATGCTGTGTACTGGGTATCTGGAGTTCTGGTTCAAGAGGTCAGCCTTACCCCCATCTTACATATGTGGAAACTGAGGCACAGAATGACCTCTCTCAACCTGGATGGCATGGCTAGAGTGGGTCAGATCTAGGATTTGAGCCCAAGGCCGTGTTCTTCCCCTGGGCAAGCTGTCTCCCTAGTGGGGCACCGGTGGTGGCGGGGAGGGTGACCTCCTTGGAAAGCCGGCTCCTGAGTTTGGCGGCGGCGGTGGTGGTTCTGTGGTCGCAGCTGATGGCTCATACGGGGTGATTGGAACCACCAGGGACTCTGTAGCACTCAGCACCCGGACCACGCCTCCTGCCAATTAAGTCAGCCTCCGGGGTGGGCCCCTGGCTTCTGTGGCTCAGCTCTCCCGCCGACTCCAACGTGAAGTGGGGGTGAGAACACGGAGGCCCGTTCAGGACTAGGGCACTCGGTCAGCAGAACTTGCTGGAATAGTCTGCTGGTGATTGGCAGGTGACAGCTGGGTAGAACACACCCCATGCTGCACCCTGCCCAGAGCAGGCACCTCCCCTGGAGGCAGGTAGAACACTTAAGCGCTGCATAGCTCACAGGGAAGATTTGCAGCTGTGATGCATCCTGGCTGAGCCCAGAGACCTGAGAGGTGTGCTTTGCCTGGGGCTCAGCCTCCAGCACGGTCAGGAGTGGCCCACTGAGGGCTGCGCTGGGCCTTGGAGGACAGAAGTTTCCATTTAGGAAGAGGTGGTGGATCACATGCATGAGAGCATGGCCCCAGCTGCTGGCTAGTTCTCTGGTTTGTGATGAAGGCTTTGTGGTCCAGGCCAAGTGGCTGAAGGGCAGGTCTTTGTCTAATGTATAGAGGCCGTCTGGAAGCAGATTTGGTGCATGACCCAGGAAAGACTGCGTTCTGATTCCAGGCCCCACCCCAGCTGTCCTACTTGCTTTTGAGTGAGCAGTTGAACCATTGGGAGCCCCTGCTTCCCCACTGCCCATCTCTGGGGCAACGGGCGGGATCCGAGGAATGCGGGGGAAGAGTAGGGAGGATGTGTAGCCCAGTCTAAATCTTGACCTCTAGAGCCAGACAGCCTGGATCTTAAAGCTCGTGCCACCCCTTTCTGGTTGAATGACACAGGGCAAGTGCCTTGATCTCTCTCTGCCCTTAGGGTAGAGCCCACCTGGGAGGGTTGTAGTCAGGCCTCCACGTGGAGGACCCTGCCCCAGCTCAGTCAGACATCGGAAGCTCAGAAGCTGTAATGTGAGGCCAAAGTCCAATGGTCGGAGGTGGGTACTTAACCCAAGGTCCTGTGCCTGCCCCCCTGCCCTCCACTCCCATGGGTGCTGGCTGCTATCTCTACAGGTTTTGGTCTCGTACCATCTGCCCGACGAGGACGTCCCCATGGTCACGGCTGTGCTCTGCCTCACTGGTATTGGTGAGTGCTCACACCCCGGGAGGAGGGCGCGGGCGCTGTAGCAGCCAGAGCAGCTGAGGGGCTCTCCCTGGAATCTACCTCCCGGGTCCTGGATGGACTCCCCGCAACATGCCCGTTCCCGGTGCCTTCTCTGCCGTCCTCACTCGCTGCTGGCCCCGTTCCCTGAGAGCGGGCGTGGGAACTTCCCTGAGCGCCTGTTGTCCTGCCCACCTACGCTCAGCCCCACCTGCGTTCGGCCACCTCTCCACTGGTGGTGTGTCTGGTGCAGAGTTAACCTTCTCACATTAGATCCTGTCCCCTCTCACTCATTCAGAGACTTCCTTCGGCAACTTACTGATGTAGGGAGCCACTACCCCCCCCCCACTCCTTTTCTGGATCATTCCAGAACAAGCCGGAACCTCTCTTCCTTTAAGAGGAGCACGTTATGTTGCCTAGTCTCTTAGGGAACAAACAACCTCTGCTCTCTTAAACCTGATTCTGGATTGCCTTCGAGCCCTCCTCCCCTAACTCTGCACCCTCCGTTTCTCTTCCCTTTCTCTGGTACCATCTCAAGTCAGACCCCACCAGGAGCACTGCCCTTATGGAGGTCCCTAAGCCCACTGGTCCTCGGCTTCCCCTGCCTTGACCTGGCAGCAGTGTTTAATACAGCTGCTCACCCTTTCTGGACCCATTTTACCTGAAACCTTTCAGGGACCCTGCACCCAGTTTTCCTTCTACCTAGCCGGCTGTTCCTTCTTGGGTGCCTTTGCTGGATCCTTCATCCCCCACCCACCACCCAGCCTGGTAGAAGTGCTTCAAGCTCAGGCAGTGGGCCTGTGGCTCTGCAGCCAGAGGACTCGCCCAAACTCTTCCAGCCAGGCATCTCCCACAACCTTGGGTATCTGCTAACCCAGTGTGATTTCTTCGGTGTCTAACCAACATTTCAGTCTTTAATATAACCCAAAGGGAACGGGTTCTCCTTCTGGGGAAGATGGTGGCAGAGTAGGAGGACCCGAATTGGTTTTCTTTTCCTCCAGCGCCTTCCTTCCTGATGGTCTGCCCATTGTCGTGGACCGTGGTCCACCCTTCTAGCTGGTCAGGCCTAAACGCCGGGTGTCCCTCTTCCCTCTCCCCCCACCCACATCAATCCATAGGTCTTGTTGCTGTTTCCTCAAAGTTGGCTGGAATCCAGCCACAAGCCACACTGATGCTCTCAGCTGGTCCGAGCCATCATCCTCTTACCTGGGTCACTGCACAGGTTCCCTCGGTGGGGGTGGGGGGTGGGGGTCCCTGCTGTGTCCTTACTGTTCCACCGTCCACTCCTGACCTGGATCCCAGAGCAGTATGTCTTTAGAAGGATATCTGATAACGTCTCCTTGGATTAGAGCCTTCCAATGCTTCTGCATACTTGGATTAAAGCTGGTGTCCCTTTTACCCACAAAACCTAAATGAGCTGGTCTATCTCTGCCCCGTGGCCTGTTTCTCTTCTCCGTGCTCATTCTGCTCTGGGCACGCTGGCCTCTGGACCCTTGACCTTGCCACCTTGCACTTCCTGTTCTAATTGCTTTTACCCCAAATATTAACACTGATCCCTTTTCTGCCTCCTTCCGGCCTCTGTTCATATTTCAACTCTTCCGAAGACTCCTCCGATCGTCTAGAACTGAAACAACCCGCCCCATCTCCTTCCTGGTTTTCCACGGCACTTTTACCATCGGAAACAATATGCATTTTGCTTATTTCTTGACCCCTCGCCACTGTTGCATGTGGTGTGTGTGCTCTGACACTGTCCTCCCTAAGATTGAAGAAGACTGGGACTGTCTAGCACGCTGCCGTATCCCTAGGACCTAGAACTATACCTGGTTCATAGCAGGGATCTGGTCCCTGAGCATCCGTGCCAGGGGCAAAGTACACGCAGTGACTGTGGTCTGTTCCTCTGGGCCTGGCATTCCAGTTGGGATGGAGCACATCAGGTGACAAGCTCTATGAACAAAAATGAAACCAGGGCAGAGCCGCGTGGTGGTCAGTGTGTGGTGGGGAGGAGTGGAAGGTGGAGCGTAGAGACTGAAAGAGGAGCCTCTGAGGATACTTGGGCAGAGCCCGGATCCTTCAGCTCTAAGAGGCTTGGGATTGCCGTGGACTGAGCCCTTCCTGAGTCTTAGAGCTTAGAGATGGCATCAGGACCCCAGTGGACTTGGTTTGTGAACTCCGAGGGGGTTGGGGGAGACGCGCGGATACTTGGTCCTCTCCAAGCTTGCTCAGAGAAGCAGTCTGCCTCGGAGGAACTTTCTTCTAAGCTGACAGCATGCCTGAGAGGCTGGGCATCCCTGATCCCAGCTTTGGGCACCGTTGGGATTACCTGGCGCTTCGAGGCTCCGTCCAGCAGGTCTGGGTGGTGGAAACTTTCCCTCTTGTTTCAGTGGTCTCCCTGGACGTGGACATCTACCGCAGCGGGCGGGTCGAGATGACAGGTGACAAGCAGGCTAAGGTGAGGCTGCCCAGGGAAGGGCGTGGGCCCACAAACTGGCTTACATAGTGTCTTTGAAGTCCAACAGCTCCAATACAATCAGAACTGATAAAGTCCGTGTCTAGCTCTTTCAGAAGAAACTAAAATGTCTGGTGACACTAGGTCCCCATCCCAGGCTGGTTGTGCGGTCAACCAGAACAGGCTCCCTGCGTGGGACGGGTCTCCTCCCGCTTGCCTCCGTCCCTGCTGCCCCAGCACTGAAACCAGGCAGGGAGCTAGGACCAGCACCAAGCTTTTTCCCTGCCTCTCCACCCACTGCCCTGACATTGCCTGCTTCTTCTAAGTGCTTGAGTTCCCCAAGAGGTCCCTGTCACCCTGGAGAAGACTTCGGCTCTGCTCCTGATGCGGGGTAGCATCTGGAAAGCAGGATTTCCCTGGCTTCTTCCTGAGTCAACATTCCTGTTGTCTTTGCAGAAAAACTGGGTCTGGGGTCCCAGTGGTTGGGGTGCCATCCTGCTTGTGAACTGCAGCCCTGCTGACAAGGGCCAGATTGTAGACAAGAAGACCACGAAGGTGTTCTTTCCAGAAGGTAAGGACTGGCCACTGTCCTGGGACTATTGCTGCTTTTTTCCCTGGGGTCTACCTCTCCCTGGGGCTTTGCTGCCACACCCCTCAGCGAACATGGATTCCAGGCTGAGGTGTCCCCGCTCTGAGCCTAAAGTCTCTTGTCAGAGGCTTGAAGCTTATAACTAGGAAGAGGGCACACTGTGGGTCCTGGTGTCCGGTAATGAACTTCTATCCTAGCTATGGACTTGAGTGTGTTAACTCCCCTGGTCTTGTTTTGCCATCTGTAAAATGGGGATGATCTAGCTGGCTTCACAAAGTAGTTGAGAAGGCTAAACATGAGGGAGTTGCAAACAACTTCCTAAAAACCCTCTTGTGACCTGGGCCAGGAACCCTGACTGTCTTAGGCAAGAGCAGTCTTGGATCTGGTCCTCCCTTGTGGTTGGGACCAAGGTTCTGGGCCTTAGCAGTATAAAGGGATGCCCTGGTTCACACCAAGGCTGGAGGGGGACCCTCTCTGGGCAGACCGTGCCAGGCCCTGTTCTCAGTGTTTGTAGGGCTGTGCACTGCCCCCAGCTGTATGGGGTGAGTGCCGTCCTAACTCCTAGCAGACCCCAGAGATGGCAAGTTGCCTGTGGCCACGTGGGGAAGCAGGTAGCAGAGACCTGTTGCAGAGCTGGGCCAGAGCAGGAGGCAGAGGGCACTCCAGGGCCCCGATATAGGAGCCCCATCCCCTGGCCCTACCACTCCTCAGTGCTGGCCTTCGGAGGCCCCCGAACCTTTACCTTATCTTTTGCCCAGAAATAAAGAATCTGTCTCAGATGACCCTGAATGTTCAAGGGCCCGGCTGCGCTTTAAAGAAGTATCGACTGATTCTCCACACCTCGGAGGAAGAGGCAGAGAAGGCCAGAATCTACCGGCCCCAAAGTGAGTTTCTTGCACCAACTCCAGCTTCGCTTACTCTTCCAAAGCGTTGGGCGGGGGGGGGGGCGCTGTGGCCACGTGTCGTTCCCAGCAGGGACCCTGTCGGAGGCCTGCTGGGACCTGGGGCTGCAGGTGGGGGCCTGGTGGGGCCACGCTTGTGTCCCTGGGACACTCTGGCTGCCACCTCCACAGACTGAGCCTGTACATGTGGGTGAGTCTCTGTACTTCCAACCACTTCCCCAGTAGGGATGACGACAGTGCCTGTCCTGCAGGATTTTCACGGCTGGGAGAGAAGAAACGCATACTGGCTGAAGCCATGGCCTTACACAGACAAGCTAAGCTCTTCTCCCAATTACCCCTGCCAGAAGGGGCCATCTTCACTCCTCTACAAGGCCCCACTAGATTGAGTTTCCAGAACTCGGAAGCCAAGGGGGTGGCGTGGCAGCTGTGCGAGGCACCACACCGCACCCGCCCATCTGTAGCCCTACCAACCTGGAAGGCAGGTGCACGTTCCTGTTCTATAGATAAAGGCGCAAGGGCTGCTGGTTTGGAAAGTGGAGGTAGAAGTGTCCAGCAAAATGTCCTTGAATGAACAAGTTTTTCATGTAACCTGGCTTAGTATTCCGTGCCTCTAAATTCTTCAAATCGAGGTTGAACGTTGTTTCTGGAGAAATGTGCCATGCTCCCTTCTCTTAAAACCCAAGTTCAGCTTTAGTTGGGCGACTAGGGAAGGCTCTGCTATAGATTGACCATCTCCCAGTCTCCAGCACTGGAGAACTTGCCTCGGCTGCTTCCCTCACCTGGTGCTCAGGGGCCCTCGCTCAGTCTTCTCCATCTCTTCTGCAGACCACAGCTGAACTTGGAAGTGAGGTGGGACCAGCCGCGAGAGGCAGCCCAGGTTGGCTGTATGTGGTCCTTCCACATGTAGGCTGGGACTGAGCCTTAGACCCATGGGTCTAAGCCTGGTTCAGCCACGAGGATGGGCTCTAGCCCAGTGTGGCCTGTTGGGTACCAATAGTGGAGGCAGTGACTTGTGTAGCTTGCTAAAGATGTTGTAGCTCGTCACTCATAACAAACTGTCAGGTTTTGTACTCAAAAACGAAACGAAAAACTTAGGGGTGCCTGGCCAGCTCCGTCAGAAGAGCATTGGACTCTTGATCTCGGGATCTTGAATTAGAGCCCCATGTTGGATGTAGAGATTACATAAAAATAAAATTTAAGTAGGCTCCATGCCCAGTGTGGAGCCCAATGTGAGGCCCGAGCACATGACCCAGAGATCATGAGCTGAGATCAAGAGTTGGATGCTTAACAGACTGAGCCACCCAGATGTCCCTTAAAAATAAAAACTAAAGTCAAGAATACAGGGCAACCAGGTGCCTGGCTGGTTTAACTTGTAGAGCATGGCATTCTTGACTGGGGTTGAGTTCAAGTCACACGTTGAGGGTAGAGTTTATTTTTTATAAGTTAAAAATTTTAAAGGGCAGGGACACACAGTACACTGTGTTTTCACAAGCCCTCCAGGTGATTCTGAAGCAGGCTAAAGTTTGAGAACACTGTTCTGTAAGACATAGCAAAGGAGTCTGAGGGGAGATTTCCAGAGAAATAGAAAGCCAGAGGAAGTTCTAGAAACAAAGGAAAGTGAGGGCCATGATCGGCCATGGCAGATGCTGTTGCTAGGCTGATCAAATCTGTGATAACGTCTCGGTTTTCAAAATGCTGGTCATTCATGAATTTGGTAAGGACGCGGGGCTGGAAGCGAAGTGGGCAGACCGTGGACGTGCATGTGGGAGGATTCTGCCATAAAGGGAACTGTGTGGAGGTGGTGACCGGGGGGCTGGAAGGGAGGGGAAGTGACTGGAGATGGACAGACACGGCACATCTATGCAGGGGGCGTGATCAGGTGGAGGTGAGGAAGCGCCTCTCAGAGGAGGAAACTAGGGAGGAGAACATGCCCCTGGGAGGACCCGAGAAGCGGAGGCGCTAAGGGACGGCAGTGTGACAACAGTGTTCCTGAGTGGTGGTGACGGCAGCTGAGGTTTGGTCCACTCCTAAAGTGGGGTCTTTCAGCATGGTGGTTCCTCTGGCTGCTTGGGTACCAGAGCGCTCTGCAGAGGATGCGGTGCCCAGATGGTTCAGGGCCTTGGTGGCCCAGGGAAACCTAGACTGGGGTCTCCTAGACTTGGCGTCCTTCTAGAGGCTCTAAGGAGGAGTAGCTGCCATCAGGGCAGGGCGGCCACACCAGGAATGGGTCGGAAGGACAAGCAGAGTGGCCGGAAGGTCAGGTGGGAAGCTTGGTGGCCTCGGGTCAGGACGATCTCTGCAAATGGAGGGCGAACAGATCTGAGATTGAATTAACTAGAGACAACCGCGGGGTGTGGCCAACTTCTTTCCTGTGCATTGTTTTCTATTTCACAACCCATGAAACCCGAAGGTGCTAGGCTCCGAACAGCGATAGGAACTTTCCTGAGCTTCCCAGGAAATGCTCCGAGGCCTACCTTGGCCAACAGGCCATTCCCACGGACTCCTCCCTAGCACTTACTCGAGCAGGGTCTGGTTTTACAGATGAGGCTGCCAAGCCCAACTCTGCAGCTCTCTCACCTTTGAGGCTTTTGAGGATTTCTTCCCCAAAGCTGGTCCAAGGGTAGAACCACCTGCCTCAGGCCTTCACCCTGGACTGAGAGCCTTGAAGGCCGGCATCTTCATCCGAGCCCCGGCCCTTGATGTGGGATAGGTCTTTGAACAGCGTTCGTGAGCTCTGGCCCTTGTTTGGGAACAAATGCTTAATTGTCCCCTAAGCCCTAAGTATCCAGAAATACGGGGACAGAAAAGCCAGCTTGGGTCCTGCTCTGCTGGAGCTCTGAACCTGGCTTCTGTTGGGAGGAACGAGCTGGCACCCCCACCATCCGATGTGGAGACGGGCACCAGGCCACGTCAGGAGCTGGCCCATCCCTTCTGTCCTCAGGAAACAGCTCAAGCACCTTTGAGGTGCTGCTGGGGCCTGGCCAGCACACCTATGCGTTCGCCCCCCTTGAGAACCACCTGAAGGAAACCTTCTACGTTGAAGCCATGGAGTTCCCATCTGCCGACTTCTCGGGCCTCATCTCCTACTCTGTCTCCCTGGTGGAAGAATCGCAAGACCCGGTATGTCCCCCAGGTAGACCAGCTGCCCTGGGGCCAGGGGCCATGTGGGGAGGAAGCCTCTCTCACGCGGCACAGGGACGGGGCGGGGGGGAAGACCAGGCTTGCTGCGGGTAGAGCTGGGGTCCTGTGCCACCCTGTGGGAGAGCACCTGGCAGAGGATGGGGAGGGCCCAGAGGCGGGCAGAGCTGAACAGCTGGAGGGCTGGGGAGGGGGAGGGGACGTGGAAGCAGCTTGCTGACGGGACCCTGTGTGACACTGCAGTCAATTCCAGAGACCCTGGTGTTCAAGGACACGGTAGTGTTCCGGGTGGCCCCTTGCATCTTTACTCCCAGCACCCAGATGCCTCTGGAGGTCTACCTGTGCAGGTAAAAGACCCTCGGGCTGCCTGCGCCGGGTCCTTCCTGGTATTCTGTCCGTCTGCAGGGCAGGAGGCGGTGGTTGAGATCACGAGACTTCTCCCCATGCAGCATGAGCTTCTGTTGCCTGAACTGTCTAGTCCTATCCCCAAGATAGTTCTTGCTTGGAGTCCTGTCTAAATGTGTACAGTGCTGGGGACGGAGCAGTGAATGTGACCGTCCCCCTCCTGCTCTCATGGGGAGGTGGACGACAGCATGGCTCCAGGTAGTGGCCAGTGCTGGAAAGCAGGGTGCAGGATGGAAAGGTAAAGACAGGCACGTGCGCCAGGGACAGCAGGGAGGCCCAGAGAGCCGGGAACGAGCAGGCAGGAGCAAGAAGACGAAGGCAGGACCAAGGCCCCGGGGCCTCGGGGCTGTAACAGACCCCAGATGCAGTGGTTTGAAGTCCCCGTCCTCCCCCCTAGATGCCCACAGGTAGGAGGTTGCATTGTTCGGTCACAGAGGGGCCCTGACTCCTCTGTCTTGTGCTAACGCCTTTCCCTGGGGTGGCAGCTCCGTCTTTGTGACGGAGGCTCGGCCCAGGTATGTCCACGCCCCAGGAAAGAGGAGGAGTCGAAGTCGGGCAGAGCTGTCATGCGTCCCTGCTGAGGTCTAGAAGTCTCCTGAACCAGTTCTCATGTGCTCATGGCCGGCAGACAGCCACTCTCAGCTGCAGGGAAGCCAGGTGGCCACACACCTATGGAGAAGGGCACAAAGGACCCTGGCTGGTAAAACCTGTGGGAAGCCATTGAGGGTCCCATCTGTATAAGCACTCTGGCCACCTGGAAAACCAGGGGCACAAGTGGAAGGCAGGACCCAGTTTAGCTACTGCAATGGTGCGAGCTGGACATAGTGGCACAGGCCAGGGGGTGGGAGCACAGATGTTAGATTCAGGGGTGTGCTGAAGGCAGACCTCCGCGCCGCCCCCCCCCCGACCCAGGGGAGCTGATGCATGGGCTATAAGGAGACAAGACTGTCCCCTGGGTTTGGGGTCCACAGGAAGGTGAATGGTGGTGCCGTTGCTGACTTGGTAGTCATTGCTTTGGCCCTGGTGACTTAAAGCTGGGCATCCACTGGGTCTCTAAACTTCTGGGGCTCAATGGACAGTTGGGAAGCTCGAGATGAGTCTGGGTGCCCCTGGCAGGTGGAGGATGTTCAAAGCCACAGGCCTAGCCATGCTCATCTGAGGACTAGTGCACACAGGGAAGGTAGCTGAGCAGTGAGCTGTGGGGTGATTTAACACAACCAAGAAGGGAGAGGAGGTTCGATTAAAAACCAGGAGAGTGGAGACCCATAGGTTAAGGGAGAGGGGGGCCAGGTGAGGGGCCAGCTGTGTGAAACCCCAAGAGGAGAACGAGATGCCCATTGGGTTTGGCAAGATGGAGGCCACTCGCTGTGCAGCAAGAAATCCTGCATGGTGGCTTTGGAAGCATGGAAAGATGAACGGGAAGGCAGTACATTGCAAAACTCCAAAGAAATAGGAAGCAAGAAAGGGGTATGGGGCCAAGGGAAGGCTGTTTTTTAAGGTAGGAAGCTGAGAATGATGCTGATGGAATGATCCAGCAGAGCAGGAAGAATCTGAGAGGAGGGGAAAGGCAGCTCCAGGAACCAAGCTGGTAGGACGTGTCCATAGGTCCCGTTAGGTACGAGGACTGCTCATCTGCGGCTCCAGGAGGGAGAGCAGAGCATGGGGACGAGGGACCTGAGAGGCGGACGGCTGTCGGTGCCAAGGACCAGTTCCGGTTGTCCCCAGGGGCTTTTCTCCAACTATTTCCAGTAACTTGAGTTCTAGGGAAGAAGAAATGTGGGACCGGGCTAACCAGGGTTGGGGTTCTGCCAAGCGAGTCAGCCCAAGCATAGGGGCGAGGGGAGAACTGAAGCCGAGTGAGGAGACGGGCCAAGAACGGGAAAGATGGGGATGAGAGCAGCTGAGGACCAGAGGTCCCAGCGACGGGGGGGGGGGGGGGGGGGGGGGGCAGAGCCAGGCCTGGAGGTGTTGGAACCGGCTGCCAGATGGAGATCTTGGAGGTAGTGCAAGAAGGGGACAGCAGCTCTGCTTACCTTGGGGCCGGGGACATGATCTCGCCTCGCCAGAAGGAGGTGCCCCCTGCCCCTGGAAGAGTAAGGCCATGACCAGGGTGGAGGGAGCCTTGAAGGCCTCCCCAGAGTTGGCTTCTCTCCCATGGCAGAGAGCTGCAGGTCCAGGGTTTTGTGAACACAGTGATGGAGCTGAGCGAAAAGAGTAACAGCCAGGTGGCATCTGTCTACGAGGACCCCAACCGCCTGGGCAGGTGGCTCCAGGTAACTTCCCACCTGGGGAAAACCCACCTGCTGGGGGAGGGGCCGGGAGACTTTGCAGGTGGTACATCTGACCAGCTCCATGTGTCCGCTCAACCTGCCCAGCAAAGCTCCGACTAACTAGAGGTGTCTGTTTCTAGACCTTCAGTAGAGGCTCAGATGGAATGGCTTGCCCAAATCCTAGCCACTAAGGGATAGCTTAGAGTCCAGCTTCTTCCCCTTCTGGACTGTGTGTGTTCGAGACCACAGAACACCCAGGTGCTAACAGGTCTGGCACCTTTGCCTTCTGGCTCTACCAGCCGGACCTGGCAGAGCCCTGAAGTCTGGTGCTCTCCTCTCCACAAGTAGCTGAGTGAGGACCATACCCTGGCCACCATCTAAGTACTAGAGCTACAGGACAATGGGACGGATCGTGCTCCTGCTCTAGCAAGGACACGGGGCTCTCCGTGCTGTGAAAGCAAGATGCCATAGTGAGTCTCTAGCCCAAACGAGGCCGTTTTGGGTGGTCAGGAAAAGCTTCAAATTCAGGAAACTGAGCTGGCTGTACAAAGATTGGGGGGCAGGTGCTACCTTAGACATCAGAGCTCTTTGGGTAGAGGCACAGCTGACGTGGAGATCCTAATGTGGGGGTTTACTTGGAGGATCTGAAGAAGAGAAGGGCTGGTGTGGCCAGATCAGAGCAGAAAAGCCAGAGGGAGGAAAAGAGCCAGATTGAATATTAGGGCTCTTTTAAGCCAAGGTAAGGAATAGAAACAAGTTCACAATGAGGTGGGATGACATTGAAAGGTTCAGTGAGAGTTAAATGTTCTGATTTAGGTTTTAAAAAGCCCCCTCTGGCTGAGAACTAGAGAACTAGTCTTAGGAAGGGGCAAGAATCAAGGTGCACTGGCTGCAGGGGGGTGCGGTAATTTGGGGAAGAGCACGGTGGCTTCCCCCGAATGGTGCCAGAGAGGAGTCCCCCTGCAACCTAAACCACCAAGACTTGTTTGTGGACGGGGCGCTGAAGGGAAGAGAAGGAAGAGAAGCTAGGTGACCCAGGTTTTAAACGTGACGCATAGGAGAACAGGTCTGGAAAAGCCCCAAAGAAGGAGATGCCTGAGCTGAGTTTCAGGGGCTGAGCAGGAGTGGGCAGAAGGGGGTCCTGTTGCCCAGCCCCCGCCCCCGCCCTTGGAGGTGGCCCGTGTGCAGAGAGCGTTGTGACTGGCAAGCTGGACATGGGCAGGAAAGCAGCCGACGGCGCAAGGTGACTCAACTCCTTTTCCTGTCCCCTCCAGGATGAGATGGCCTTCTGTTACACCCAGGCTCCCCACAAGACGCTTTCCTTGGTCCTTGACACCCCTCGGGTCCTCACGCTGGACGACTTCCCCATGAAATACTCCCTGGTGTGGGGCTCGGTTTGGCTGACCTAAACCCCATCCAACCTGTCAGGCCTGGCGCCTGCCCAGAAGGGACGGGGTGCCAAGGGGGAGGGGGCCCGAGTGGCTGTGGGGGCAGGGGGTGTGGGAATCTACCTGAGAGTCTGGATCCAGGGGTAAGACTGGGGCTTAAAGCCCATCCTTCCTAACAGCCCTGCCCCACTGGGTCTCCTTCCAGAGCCCAGGCGTTGGCTACATGATCCAAGGCACCAAGGACCACAGGGTGGCCAGCATGGACTCTATTGGGAACCTGATGGTGTCCCCACCTGTCAAGGTGGAAGGGAAAGAATACCCCCTAGGCAGGATCCTCATTGGCAGCTGCTTTTACCCCAGGTGAGGCAAGAGGCCAGGTGGTGGCCAGCTCTTAAAACTGAAGGGACCTGCTGGATCACTGGGTCCTACCTGACTCCCACACGACTCGGCAGGTTTTCTGCCCTGGACCTTTCTTTAAATTGCCAAGAAAGGATTTTTGAGTCTTTGATTGTCCTAGGAGACTACAGGTAGAAAAAGCAGACGAACTGTTCATCCTTCGGAGTGGTGATTCCTGGGTTCAGATTGGAAGGATGCTAAATTTGGCTGGCCTAGGGACCAGCAGGAGCTTATCTCTACAAGGTGTGTGGACTTCTTGGTGGCCGTTAATCTAAATCCAAGAGCTACTTGTGTCCCAGGGTTCAGAGCTGATCGAGCTAGAATCCCTTGGCTCAGTCCGGAGTTGGGCCAGAGGAAGGGATTCTTAGCCACCCCATCCTTTATGGACCAGTCCCTTGAGCCCAGTGGTTAAGAGTAGCCAGTTAGCTGAAGGGAGCCTGACACTGAACAGGTGGTGGCCCACCCGCACCATGTTGGCTCACGGGCTGTTCATTCCGTCTTACCCTTAGCAAGGAGGGCCGAGACATGGGTAAGGCCCTCCGGGACTTCCTCTACGCCCAGCGAGTCCAGGCCCCGGTGGAGCTCTTCTCGGACTGGCTGATGGTCGGCCACGTGGATGAGTTCATGTGCTTCATCCCCACGCAGGACAAGAGTGAGGGTGACAAGGTCGGTGGGGGTCGGGGGGGCAGGCTGGAGAGGGAGGGGTCTCCCCCCTTGTAAAGCCCCTTGTAAGCTTCTGGAGGGGAAGCTAGCATCTGACCCTAGTTTCCCAGGGCTTCCGGCTGCTCCTGGCCAGCCCCAGCTCCTGCTACAGACTGTTCAAGGAGAAACAGAAGGAGGGCTACGGCGACCTGACTCTGTTTGCGGAGGTCCGGGAGGACCAGCTCCTTTCCAATGGTGAGCAAAGCCCCTGGCACTGGCACAGAAACAGAAGCCAGTTCCTCCTTTCCCAGATGCCCTTTCTAGAGGGCCGGTCTCCCTTTGTGCTTCCCGCTGCGCAGAGTCCCAGGCAAGCAGGAAAGCCTAACGCACAGCACACGAGAACCTCTTCTGTTTCGGGGCTATTCTGGTGATGCTAGGGCCACCCGAGCCAGTCAGCCAGAAGTCCTGGGGGTGGTGGAGGGGCAGCCAAGTATATGGGAAGGGGACTCCGTGGGGGGACGAGGAGGCAAAACCCGGTGCTACCCACACTCCTGTCTACCTACTCGGGGAACGTGGAGTCGAGTGTCTGGGCTTTTAGACTTCAGGGCTCCCCTGGGCACCTTGTGGGAAACCTACATGGGCAGGCAGAGATCATGTGGCTGGGGCACAGTCATTCTGTTTGAAAGTCCGTGGGAACCCAGGGAGGGGTGCTGGGAAGCTCTCTAGACCCCATGCTCCTCCAAGTGTGGCTTCAGGGTCACCCAGAGGCTTGTCAGAAACACACAATTTCAGCCCCACACTGGACCTGGTGAATCCACCTTTGGGGTGGGGCCCAGGAATCACATGGGTTCTAGAAGCACTTCTAGAAGGTGACATTTACTGAGCGCCAGCTGCTCAGTATCACACCCCACACGCCGAAGACTGTTACCTCAGCCAGGGCCTGAGCAGGCCATCCCTGTCCTAAAGACAAAGCAACTGAGGAATGCAGTTAAAACGCCTAGTCAAGGTCACAGGTAGGAGGCGACCGGGTGGTTTGGGTCCCATGATGCACAGAGCTGCCCAGGGGAGAGGAGAGTGGGGGCTGGAGTCACCTGCTAACCTGTTCCAGGCTGTCTCCCCTCCTACCAGGGCCAGAGAGGCTGGGGGCAGCAATAGTCCTCCCTGAGCTTTAATGACCTTGATGTCCCCAGAGGTGACAGGTGGCCTAGGTAGGTCTCTGGAGACGGCCAGATCACCTGTCAGTCACCGGGGCAACCGTGCACCCAGTCGGCCCGGCCCTGGGAGGAACTGCTCCCTGGCCTTACATCCTGCCCGCCCTCTCCTTCCGCCTACAGGGAGGGAGGCCAACACCATCAATCAACTTCTGGCTGATGAAAACATGAGGAAGCAGAACAACTATGTAGAGGTAGGGGCCAAGGGGGTGAGGGACCTTCTCCAAAAAGTGGAGGGAGGCATGGACAATTTAGACAAGGTCCTTATTGAGCAACTACTTGGCCCAAGCATCACGAAGGATGCTATGATCCTTGATCACCCCCTGAAGCCTAGGATAGTTCGCACCCAGGTGTGAACCTAAGCCGGGGAGTAGGGGGAACTGGGTTTGATTCCCAAGTCTGACCCACAAAGACATGCTCTGGGCCACTCAAGTTGCCTAGTGTCTGACCAGGAAATAGAGGACCCCCCACCCCCCGCAACTCCCCTAAGAAGCTCCACGTTCTGGAGACTTGGACCAGGGTCGTCTCCATGCTTCCTAAAGTGGCCCATGACCCGTGTTCTGGGCCACCTAGCACCTCCAGCCTCGTTGTGAATCATTGGCTAGGAGTTCCCAGAAGAGCTTATCCAACTTCCAGCGGGGAACAGGGTCTGGAAAAGAGCAAGGACTTGTCCAAGGTCACATCACCAACCGCTTTGCCCCCCTGGGACCTTATGGCTCCTAGCCTAAGGAAGGAAGCAGTGTGCCCACAGAGGACTTCCTCTTGCCCTGGCCCGGCCTGGCCCAGCTCCCCCACTCCGGCCAGGACTAAGGGCCAAATGACCCCCCACCCCCACCCCCATGTTGCAGTAGACTCACGACTGGCAGCTGCCCTGCACCGACCAGCTGTGGGATCCTGGCCTTTCCTCTGAGCCCTACGCCCACCACCCCCTGCAGCCCCCAAAGGGAACTGTGTGCCCTCCATCGGATGGCGGGCCTGCCATGAAAGGCTGCCCGCACACGGTGTGGGTTGAAGACAGTGGCTGTTCAGGCCATGACCCTGGGTCTCCTGGCCCCTTCCTGCCCCCTTCCTGCCCCACAGAAGTGCATTAACCTGAACCGTGACATCCTGAAGGAGGAGCTGGGCCTGGCGGAGAGGGACATCATTGACATCCCTCAGCTCTTCTGCTTGGAGCAGCTGACCAACGTCCCCTCCAACGAGCAGATGGCAAAATTGTTCGCGAGGCCCTACTTCCCGAACCTGGTGAGGCATGCAGGGGCTGGGCTGGGTGGGGGGATGTTCTGGTAACTCCAGCTGGTCTCCTGACCTCCCTGCTGAGGGACTAGAGGCTCAGGCCCAGCGGACAGTGGTGCCTGAGGAAGGGAAGTATAGAAGCTCTTGTCTCCCACCTTGGTTAGGGAACACTGCTTCAGGGAGCAGACCAGCAGGTCCCAGGCTGGGTGACTGGCCAAGCAGTGACCATGGGCCAGGCCCTGGGCTCATCCCCAACCCTGAGGGAGCAATGCTACATGCCCACCTCACAGATGGGGGCACTGCTTACCTTCTTCTGAGTCCCAGGGACACAGGCCCTACATTCATCAGTCACACGTGGGTAGCTTTTAATTCTAGACCAGGCACGACGTAGCCCTGGGAGGAGGGGTGGGTAGCAGTGGGGGAAGTGTGTTTGAGGAAGAGAGGCTAGAGTTTGAGAAATGAGAAATGGACAGAAGTCAACTGACAGAGCTTGGGGGAAGGGCATCCCAGGAGAGGCGCCCCGATTAGGAAACTTCCTGTCCAGAACGAGAGAGGCGCCGTAGAGAAAGGAACGAGGGAGGTCTGCAGAGCCAGACTGTGGCCCGACCGGGATTTCAGTTTTGCTGGAACCTGTCAGGGCCACGGCAAGGTTCAGCAAAAGTGAGTTGGATTTTGTGGAGGTTGACTGGTGGTGTCTGCAGGGGCACAGCCTCAAGAAAGCTGTCTTGTGCTTGCTGCGTGTGGTTGAGCCTGACCACCGAGGGGGCTTTCTTCCATGGCTCTGACCCCTACCTCGGCCTTGCCCATCCTGTCTCTGACAGCTGCAGATGATCGTGATGGACAAGAATCTGGGCATCCCCAAGCCTTTTGGGCCCCAGATCAAGGGCATCTGCTGCCTGGAAGAAAGGATCTGCCAGTTGCTAGAGCCCCTGGGCTTCAAGTGCACCTTCATCGATGACTTCGACTGCTACCTGACTGAAATCGGGGACTTCTGTGCCTGTGCCAACATCCGCCGGGTACCCTTTGCCTTCAAATGGTGGAGGATGGTGCCTGAGCCCCAGGCCTAGCCCCGCCCGAGCGTGAACAGCCCCGTATTCACCATTCCACAGCATCCCGACGCCCTGCCTGTCCGGAGAGCAATTATACCCAGCCACCCTCGTCTGTCAGTGTCCGGAGGGGGTGGCTGACAACTGCCAGTTCAAACCCCCTCGGAAAATGGTCTTTGGCTGAGAAGTGGTTACTGAGTATCCATTAAAGTTCTAGGTGTTCTGAATGCATCTTGGTAGCAGCTGCCTTGTTTTGAGGATGGGGATGACAGCTAAGGATGGAAAGTTGACCCCCTGGGCCTCCTGTGGTCGGGCTGCCCCACCTGGGCAGGGAAGGGGGCAGGGACAAGGCTGGACTCAGATGACCTCAATTTTTCTCTGGTTCGAGGCCCTCTGGCAGGCTGGGTCTACACACTTGAGCACAGCGACTGCCTCCAGGCTCAGGGAAGGGAGAGGCGTCGCCCCTTGTGGGCAGCTGGCACCTCTGGGGTCAGAGGGACAAGACACAGTGGGGGCAGGCCTGGGGGTTACCTTTGTTAACCCCAAGTGTTGAGGCGGGAAGAAATGCCCATCCTGGAACGCAAAGCTGCCCCTTTCCACCCGTCTGCCGACCGCTGGGTGGATGGCATGAAGATGCTCTCAAGGTAAGTGCTTCAAGGTCTAACCACCCGGAGGCTCCACCCCTCCTCCTGCTGATGGGCAGTGCCACTGGGATGGCAGTGGGGGGCAGACAGGGAGGGGAGGGGGGGCTGGTCTGAGGACCGAGAGCAGCCAGCAGCTGAGAGGCTCCACAAATAGTGGCGGCCGTTGGATGCTCTGAGTGCAGGTGGCCGGGGCCCAAGGGAAGAGCTCAGCCGAGTCAGCTGGGACCAGCAGCCTGGGAACAAAGGGGGTCAACCCAGACACAGCAGTGTCTGGGCTTCGGAGCACCCGACTGGCTCCTCGGTGCCCCCTGGTGGGCAGTTGGCTGTACAGCGGCAGGTGGCTGGCCCTGGCCTGAAGCACCTCTGTGACCAGGGCTTACGTGGCAGGTGACAGGAGGGCTTGGGCTCCCCTTGGAAGTGGGGTGGGGGGGGAATGAGGACAGACGTTTCTGGGCACATGGACCTACCCCTGTTCCAGTGCTTTTCCGTGCCTGAGCGTTTGCCCTCAGAGCCCCAGTGGGGCAAACCCAAACCCCTTTTTGAGTTGGGCCAGTGAAGGGGGACACCTCCCTGAGGGTCGCAGGTTTCCGGGGAGAGGTGGGAGCTCCACTCACCTTCAACCCCAGGTTTAAGCCTAGAAACTGAACCGAGCTCCCCTGAAGCCCATCTTTCTCAGGGGAGCCTTGGCATGCAGGGTGCCTGCTTCGAGCAGAGAAAAACGGAGTTGCTCCGCGTTCTTAACAGCTGATACTGGTTCTACTGAAAAAGAAGCACAAAAGCCAAAACAGAGTAAACAGCGATGTCGTTTATTTAAAATGTTTACTCCAAGAAATATATATATAAAAAAAAATAAGACAATTACAGCACTAAACCAGGCACCTTCAACCAAATCACAACCTCTTCTTGAGTTCTCTCCCCTTTGCCCTGAACCCTCTCTTCCAGGGACTCCTGCAAGAGCCAGAAGGCGGGTCAGATGCCCTGGGGGTCGGCGCAAAGTCCTCTCTTAGCCCAGCCTGGGCCAGGGCTCTGCTTTCTCTTGGAGTGCAGGACCACCCCCTAAATCCTTGTCATGAAGGATTTTTTTCCCCATTAGGAAGTTCATTTTAAAATTCTAAGCCAAAAGGACTGATTGTGGCAGAGAAGAGGGCCATCTTCACCCGGAAGTTCTGTGCCTAGACTGCTCTAGTCCCTGGCAAGGGGCCCTAAAGTAGGCTGGTGGCGGGTTTCAGACTAGGCCCCTGGAAGATCGGAGCCCTGCCTGCCCCGGAGCAGCTCCCGCAGAGGGGACCCCGGGGCAGCCGTGCGGGTCCAAGGGGCACATGCGCCGAAGCCCCAGTCCAGGAGAAAGACTTGTGTCTGGGAAAACGGGTGGGTACCCCGCATGGAAGTGAGAGCCCGAGATGGTGGCTTTGGGGGTGATTTGGACAAATCAGGTTAGTTTAGCAGAAGCTTCTCCCCTGGACTACAGACTGACAGGACAGCAAACATGAGCGTGAAGTCAGACTAAACGCAGGCCGCTCTCCTCGTGCAAGGCCTTGGGACCGGCCAGGACAGATCCTGTCAAATGCCCTGGAAAGGCCGAAGCTGCCGTAAGGCGTGACGGGGGACGGGCAGGGAAAAATGCAACAACGACTAGATCATTTTTGGCATTTTAACATCGAGACAATGACAGGTGGTAACAACAGCAAAGCAAAGAATAAAAAAAAAGACCCATATTCAACTTTCCCATCCACCCAAGTGTCACACTGAAGTTCCATCCCCATCTCCCCCAGAAGCACCACGGAACTAAAAAATCTATTTTAAAGCACCCAAACCAGTCCAGACCCTCTCGAAACCAAGAGCCCCAGCCACAGCTGTCGCCTCTCCTGGGTCCAAGTGAGCGGAGGGGTCCGGGAAAGGCACCTCGTAACTCACGCAGAGCAGCGCAACGCCGGTGACGAGCTCGGGCAGAGGGCACGTGGCGGGACGCGGGGTGGCAGTCACAGGTCTGCGCTGACACGCGGGGAAGGGGGACTTCTTCAGGAATCCCAACTATTTGGTACCACAGCCAAGCAAGGCGACCAGAGAGCTGGGTTATAGCAGAACAGGACCCCGTGTCTCAGAGCCAGGGTCTGTTCCAGCAGGATCCGGCAGGGGACAGGGACAGAAGCACAGAGGTGATAAAGGCTGGTACGTAAAGGGCTGATCCTTGCAAGGACTCCAGAATGCACTTTTTTTTAACTGCTGGCTGATCAATCTCTAATGGCGAGGGCTGGCCAGGCAGGCCTGGCTCGTCAGAGGAACCTTAGAGCCGCCTGTGAACCAGACACATTGTCCCCACGTCTGCCCACCCCCCAGGTCCCCACTGGGTCCACAATCACCTGATTTTCATTTGGACTTCTTTTACAGCTAAAGTAGATAAAAATGGCTAAACACAGACCCCAGAGCCCCCACCAGGGGGGAAATGGCAGATTCTATTAATGTTGCAGCCAAAAGGCAGTGGGGCTTACAAGCAGCCAAGGAGAGAAAGAGCAGGCCAGCCTCGGCTGGTCTACAGGAACAAGCGGGAAAGAAAGTGACCCAGATGCTTCCGAAGCAGGCGGGCGTGATTTTGGATGGAGATCCACCACCAGGACGGTCTCTGTCCAGCCGCTGCTGGTTCCCGGAAGGGACATTTCTTTCTGCGTCAACGGGGACTCCTCTCCCAGGGAGCCCCCGCTCGGATCACAATGCTAGTTACAGCTGGAAAGGGGTGTTCTGAGAAGTGTATTTAGGAGCAGGAAGAAAAAGAAAAACAACTTGAAGGGGGAAAAAAAAAGCCACCTAGGTTGCTCAAAGTTTCTGCCTCTTTTGTAGGAATGGTAAGTCAACTATGAGCAAATATTTTAATTAAACATTAAGAGAAAAAAAAAAAACCACTTTGGAAAGCATACAGAAAAGGTAGTCGACGTTGAATCACTTATAAAACGGAAACTCAGGGAGTCTAACAAAAATGCACCTTCGGTCAACTTCTGCTTTCTTAAATTCCTCGTTTGACGTCCCGTCCCAGTGCACGTGGAACTGACAGCTGCCGCGGGAGGGGTGGAGCCGCGGGGGCTCCGGGAGAATCAGAGGGTCCGGGGGTTGTACTCTGGCAGTTTCTTGATCTTCTCTTTCTCGGTCTCGCTTTCATCTCGAGCTATTACCAGGGAGTGTGCGTAGCCCATGGCCACCTGGGGGAACAAATCAGCGCTGGATGGGCCAGGGCCCGTCCTGGACAGTGGAGCTGACAGCGGGCTACTGGGCACCCTGGGCCGGGACCATCTCCACGCCCTTTGCCCCATGGCACTAGTGTCCACGTGACCCGTTACTGACGCCCTGCCAGCCAAAGCCTTCCAGGCTGCCACCAAGCAGGGATTCAACGCTGTCAGCAGAGACCAGAAGGGACGTGGGGATCCGGCTCCCTGTTCCCTCTGCCTCTCTGGACCACAATCCTGCCTTGTGTGGGGGCACATGCCCCATCTGTGTGTTGGCAGACAGGGGCGGGCAGGATGGCTGGCTGGACAGAAAAGCAGGAGCCTCACCCACCCCCCCATCTGACCCCCCAGCCTAATAGTGCACAGTCTCAGCTGAAGGTACAAAGCAGATGTGAGTGGTACCCTTGTCCCCAGAACAAACCTGCCGTGGCTGGACTGTGACCAGTGTCATTCAGGCTAAGAACAGCTACGGAGCCTGCCCGGCTTGCCCCTGTGTGTCTTCCCACTGATGCGCATTCCCCACCAAACCTCTAGCGCATGATGCGGCAGAAAAGCCGCTCAGGGAGACGAGACCAGCCTCAAACAGGCTCACGTGCCCAGCAGCAGGGCACGTCAGGTGTGGTTTGGCACAGCCTTTCTTCGCTCTGCTACCAGCCCCTCTAGCTTCTTCTCGCTGGTCCGGAGGCCCCCGCTCACCTGCTCTGTGAAAATGCCATCCAGCGTCTTCACCTCTTGAGCCGCGGTGGAGGACTTGGGCTTGTGGTCCCCATAGCCCTGGCAAAGCGAACAGAGACACAGAGCTGGGGTCGCTGCGGTATAGTCCAGATACGGGAACCATGGTGACATCTGTGGGGACCCCGGTGACCGGGAGCCAGAGCCAACGACGGCTGGCATGGTGACAGAGCCCCGCCATGCCTGACACCACGGCTGGCCTCGTGAGCAACACCTACCCGCAGAAGTGCTGCCAACAGGGGACTGATTCTCAACCCGAGGAAGAACCTGATGCTGAACTGTCACCTGTGCAGGTCTGTGTGGTAACGGGCACCTTTTGGGGTGGTCACTGGGGAGACACCAACATCACGAAGAACACTGGCCGTCCCACACTCCCCCTGCAGGCTGGAGACTGAACAGCCCCCGTCCCCCCCAGACTCTAGGACGCCAGAGCCAACGGGCTCTGCTCGAAGACTGCTCCGAGGGAGTCACGCAGACCGGGTGGGGATGGGGGCTTCCAGGGCCAGCAGAACCCTCCGTTCCCAGCTCCATCTGCCGCCAGATGCCTCCTCGCACCTTCCCGTTCAGTGAGTGCTTCCTCCCAGATGCCCTGCCGTCTCCTCCTCACCCCGAGACACCACCCCGAAGTCCCCCTCGTTCCCCTCTGGTTTCTAAATTTGGTATTTGGAGTCTCTCTCTGATAGGCCCTAGAAACACCTGGCCCTCTCTGAGAAGAATCCACAAAAACTGGGCCAGGCTCAGTCTCCTGATTTCGGGGCTGCCTCTGAGAGGCCGGACTGTCTGCTGCCCGAGGGCCCCCGTGGAGTCCCAAAGTCTGCACAGAACACCGAAGACAAGGCCACCAAGTCCCAGAGATGGCTCAAGGGACCAAGAAGCGCCCCCCTTCCCTCCTCTCCATCGCCCCTCAGCTCCCACCCACGAGCAAGGCGGGAAGGGAAATAGACCGTCTTCCCCACAGGAAATAACAAAGAGGCTGAGGATCAAATCGCATCTAGAACGGGCAGACCGCCAGCCGAGCTCAGCAGCCAAGCTGTTCTCGATGAAGAAATTAAAAGTTAAAGACTCATCAGGCACCAGAACTGAAGAATCAGACATTTGGTTGGGGAAGGCCAAGTATGGGTGAGAAATCGAGGGCCATCGGTTCTCATCAGTCAGGGAACGGAGATTAAAAGCAGGCAACACAGACTCCGACTTATTCAGGAAAAATGAGGGAATAATGTCCCCAAGGGACCCGAGAGGCTGGCCCCGTGGCACACCGCTCTGTGGAGGAGGAGCAGGTGAAAACCCAGGGGCCACACCGTGCCCGATGCTCCGCTGCTCTGGCTGACGGGAAACCTCCCAGAGGGGAGCAGAGAAAGCACCCCCTTCCGTGTCACCGACACACCTCAACCGCACTACAAGACCACAGGGAAATGGGATCTAAAACTGCCCTGTTCCCATGTTTACAATGTAACTGTGAAAGACTGTTGCCGTGATGTGATGGGCACAGAATCCTCTCCGAGAGCTGAGGTGACCCAAAGACGGCAGAGCATCGCAGCCTTTCAGGAGATGCCCGTCTTCAGGAGGCACAGCCCGTCTTCAGGAGAGCCCGGCTTGGGTCCCGCGCCCTGCCACACGGGCCCCCCCCCCGCTTACCAGCTCCCCGAAGGTCGGCGACGGGCCCCAGCTGATGGTGCTCTCGTCGGCAGCCACGATGATGCTGCTCTTCCTGCAAAAACGTAGGGGCTGTCACCAGCGTGGCCAGCAGCCCCGGCCTCCATGGGTGCTTCCTGCAGACTGCCCGCTCAAGAGCAGGGTGTGACCTACTAGCATTAAGATCAAGTCCATCCCATTAAAAACTCTGCGAGGCATGCATTTACCACTACACGCACCAGGCCAATGGGCTTCTCCGAAACCCTCAATGGTGTCCCATGCAGGCCCCAAAGCAGAGCCCCCAGACAGCGCCAGGAACCAGCCCCCCACCCCCAGACCATCCCACCAGGAAAGGAGGTCATCGAATCAGGATGGAGCGCTTGTTCCAAAGGGAATGGAACATGGGCAGCAAAAACTAACATAGACGGGGCTAGACATTCTGGCAGAGATGAAAGCTGGAGCCCCCCTACTGAAAGACACTGTCCCCCCACCCCCCCCAGCCACCTGGCACTTGATTAACATAATCAAACTCCTCACAAAGAAGTGCCAGAGAACTCAACAGGTGTCCTCAAAATAAACTGAGAAGTACTGGCTCAAAGACAGCTTCTTCCCAGCTTGTCAAGAGTATAACTAAAATCCTACCATGATGTTCAACTAAAATTATTTTAACCTGCAAGATGAGCAGAGCCCACCAAGCCTTTGAAGAACAGAAACCGTCAAGAGGGCATTCCCTCTGTGACGGCAGGAAGACAAGCCGTCATCTGTCCTAGGACCCACCAAGCCCTCCTGCCCCAAACAGTCCCTCCCCTCCTGAACTCTGGTGTATCTGATGCCCTGATGGGGGAGTCAGGGGGGTGTGCAACGAAGCCTCTCAAGGGAAGAGGCCCCCTCCCCTGGGTGTCCACCAGGCCCAGGAAGGGGACAGACGTCCTGCTCACCAGGTGACACGTCCACATACCCACAAGCCAGGCTCCGGATTCTCCAGCCACAGAGGTCCTGCACGGCCTTCGGGTACATGGTAGATTCGCGGGACGTGTTGGTGGCCCCCCAGAAGAACAGGCCACCTGGGGAAAGACAAGATACATTCCCACTGTGACCACACATGCCAAGAACTAAATTCTCCTCTTCAGTAACAACAAGAAGAAAGGAAAGACACCACACACTAGGGACAAGAGAGGAACATTCTGTCTGACAGAACACCAGGGTTTCGGTCTAGGAACGCAGAAGGACTCTGCAGCTCCCCACCCACCAGAGTGCTCATCTGCCAGGGAGGTTCTGCACACCCACCCCGAGGCCCAAATGGGGGAAGTCACTAACCCACTTCACTGACAGCAAACGAGCAGGTGTAGCCGGCGTAGATCTGGGACGCCCCGCGCCCAGGGAAGTCGAACAGCTTCACCAGGCGAGGGACCATCTCATCCTTCTGCTCGGCATGGCCCAGGCGGCCGTAGCCTCCGAAGCCCCAGGAGAAGACACGCTTCTGAGAGTCCAGAACCAGCTGTGGGCGGAGAGAACACACAGCATTGGGACAGCCCCCCCACCTAACGGGAAGGGACGAGAGGAGCATTGCTCTGTTGCAGAGAACATGGTAAGAGGCAGAAATGCTGCAGATAAGCCGAACCTGCCCCCAAGGCGGGGGAGGGCACAGGGCATTTCCTCTTTTCCTCGGCTGCGGACGCTACTTTCTGTCCTGAATTATTCCGTGAAGTCACAAGTCCCCCTGGTTCCTCCTCAGATGCATGAGCGTGAGTCTCCAGAGGGCAGGTCAATGCACCGGGTTCCCCCATCACAGTGTAGACGGCACTGCAGAAGGAACCAAGGCAAGGCCGGCCTGCCTGGGACTCTTCCTTAGACACCCCCACCCCACCCCGTTCACAGGGGACCTCCATCTGGTCACGGGGACTGAAAACAATTTAAAATTGATCTTCAGGGAACCCCCGTAGCTCAGGTATGCACCAGACTCTTGATCTCAGCTCTGGTCTGGATCTCAGGGTTATCAGTTCAAGCCCCACGTTGGGTGTGAAGCCTACTTAAAAACAAAACAAAACAGGCGCCTGGGTGGCTCAGTTGGTTAAGCGACTGCCTTCGGCTTAGGTCATGATCCTGGAGTCCTGGGATCGAGTCCTGCATCAGGCTCCCTGCTCAGCGGAGAGTCTGCTTCTCCCTCTGACCCTACCCCCTCTTGTACTCTCTCTCTCTCTCTCAAATAAATAAAATTTTTTAAAAAATTAAAAAAAAAAACAAAAAAACCCAAAAAACTTTTCCTTCATGGTGTCTTCATTGTTCAGCATTTGAATGGTGTGAACGCACACCCTCTTAAAATCACTTGACGTAAGAGGCCTGCACAAGATCCACCTTTGCTTTCCCAGACTGCACTGGACAGAATAGAACCACAGATTTTAGACTCCAGGGGACCAAAATCTCCTAGTCCACGTCACTGAGCACTAGACAGGGAGCATTGCAGGGAAGAAGCCATGCCTGAGGTCACTCGCCAGTCAGCCAGCCACACACCAGGAGACGACCTTGGTCTCTGGACTCCCAGCCCAGTGCTCTTTCAACAGAGAAGAAAGCCAATTTTGACTCACAGACATTCTTGGGCAAAATAACTGCAAAAAGGCAACAAAGATAAACAAATACCGGGGCGCCTGGCTGGCTCAGTTGGTGGAGCAAGCGACTCTTGATCTCGGGGCGTTGAGTTCAAGCCCCACGTTGGGTGTGGAGATTACTTACCAATAAAATCTTACAAAAACAAAACAAAACAGCATGTACACAAAAACCGCACTGCCATCTATCCAAAGAGATCTTTTTTTAAAATATTTTTTTTATTCATTTGACAGAGAGATAGCACAAGCAGGGGGAGGGGGAGAAGCAGAGTCCCCGCTGAGCAGAGAGCCCGATGCACGGCTCGATCCCAGGGCCCTGGGATCATGACCTGAGCTGAAGGCAGACACTGAATGACTGAGCCACCCAGGCGCCCTTATTCCAAGTGATCTTTAAGGGAACAGCCTTCACAGCTGAAAACCATTCAACACCCTCGATATGGGGGGGGATCATCTATGGACCTAGAAAGAGGTCTGTGGTGCTCTGTTAGACAAAAGCCAAGGCTAGAAAAGCACTTACAGTAGGATTCTGACCCCCAAACGTCTGTCCTTAGCTGCATCTCCAGAAGTCAGAGAAACTACTAAAGCACTACAACCCGCGACAACTGAATGGTTGCAAAGCCGTGGGAGGAGGGCAGGATGTCTCGGATCTCCGGGATCGGTTCCCGGCCAGAGCCAAATGTTGGGACACCAGAGCATACACACACCCTTCTCTGAGGAGGTGATGCTCGGGAAGCAGAGGAAAAGCCAGAAACCCTCAAGCCTTACCGTGTGATTAGCTCCACAGGCCACATCTCGTACGACCACATTTGGAACTGGCAAAATCTGCCCGTCTTTCGTCTTCTCGATGAAGATGGCCACACGCCGGGGGACCAGCTCGCAGTCATACTCTATCCGCTGCGCCCTGGCGATGAACTTCCCGTCCGAGTTGTGCCCTGGGGTGACCAGAGCCAGGCGTCAGGGGCGGCCGAGAGCACGCGCCCCAGCCTGACCCATCGGAGCCTCATGGGACACTTCTGTCAACCAACGTAATGCTTTCCCATTTGGGGGTGCAACCTGATCAGTACCATGAAATCGACTTTGGGGGATGAAACCAATTATTTTTAAGAAATGAAAGGGACAGAATAGGCAACACCCGAGAATACTGTCCATAAGGAGGATGTTGTTCTGTAAACATTCTTTGTATGTGCCTCTAACTTTTGGATCAGACTGTAACGCAGACATTTCTGACTATGAGCCATGGTCACAGAAGCCAGAGACCCCGGGTTCAAAGGAATGGCCTACCGAGTATGGTCTGTGCCCCACTTGGCCCCTGGATGGGCCAAGAACGGGAAGAAGAAGCTCAACTCACAATCCCTGAACTTGAGTTCTTAGGACTTACCGGTAACCTAAACATGTCATTACGGGTATTAAAATACAGTTAATGACACATGCTCGTGTCTGCCTTGCCTGACGCAGTAAAATGTGTCATGAGAGCGAGCGAGAGAGGGTGGGGGCGAGTGCGTGTGCTGGGGATACACTTCTCTAAGGTTACATTTATATGTTCTAATTCTAAAAGGAATCTCTCTGGATTTGGACAAAGAGATTCAAAGTGGGTTTCAAAGAAAGCCGAGAAGGAGGACCGATTTCCGCAGATACGCGTAAAGCCAGTATCTCAAACGACCGGGCACCTGAGAGTCTGTATGAAGTGCTCCGACTGTGTGGCACACGGCCCCTGCTCAAGGACCAGCCACTGTCATCACTACCAAGGTCACGGAGTTTTCACTCCAGGAAAATCCACCTGCTCGTCCGCAAATCCAGGGCAGCCAGAGACGCAGCAGGGGAACCACACACACTTCCAGAAGGACACTAGAAACACACTTCCGGTGTTTTGCCCGGGGTTGGGGATGGCACCAGGGCCTGTGGCCATGGAAACGGTTTCTCCAACAGTCTCTGGCAACTCCCTGGCAACCAACACTGCATGTGCGTAAGGGGCTGTTCGTTCTTATTCACTTCTGACTTGAGGTATATTTAGTTTCACAAAGTCACTGTTCCCTGGAGTCTAAGGCCAGCGCGATGCTCCTTGTTCTATTTATACCTTCTTCCATCTGCCTGCTCTTAATGACGTGGGGACCCGGCAACCCAGATACGGGGGCCGCCGGGATCCGGAGTGGCATGCAGCTGAGACGCCAGCAGAGGGCGCCCACTCCTCACCTCCTACTCGCCAGGGGCTGGGCTGTGGGAAGGCGCCAGAAGGAAAAAAAAAAAAACAAAAAAAAAAACCACAAAACAAAACAAAAAAAACACTTTGGTGTCAGATGGGAAAAGAAAATGGAGACCTTGTAAAATCAGGATCGAGAGACATTTTCCACTTAAGGGAACCGCTTTCTGAGCTTTCCCTCTCTACTCAATGAGACAGACGTGAATGTGTTTCTGGAGAAATGAGTGCGTTCTGTTCAGGGACGGAAACGAGAGGGGTCCCAGTCGCAGGGAAGGGGGCTCAGGTGGACACCAGGGGTAGCCGCCCAGCCTAGGGTTTGCACAACAACCTTTACCTTGTGTGATGTTCTCACTTCTAATAAAGACAAATTCTTAAATATGAAGCCAAATGAAAGTGTTTTTTTTTTTTCTTACAACTTTGAAATCCTTTTACATATAAATGAATTCCCCTCCCAGAAAAAAAGAATCCTTTGTCAGACTCCAGCCCTGACTTACTCATTAAGGCCAAGCCATTGTAATGCTCCACAACCCTGTGATTTAGGACGTGCTGTCCCAGTAAAGGGGAGATCCACTTAATGGATCAAGGCTATTATCTGCCATCAATTACCCACATTTCCAACACGTGTGTGCAGGCCCACACTGACTTCTAGTTCCAGATACGCAGTTAGCTTACAGAGCTTTTAAAAAATGTTTCCATACCCAGCTGACCATATTCAGGGCACCCAAAGGAATAGAGGTTCCCTTTGCAGTCCATTATCATACTGAATTCAGCCCCACAGGCCATTTTGGTAATTGGCTGGCCGTTGTACATTATCTGAAAAGACAAGACAGCAGACTCTAAGACATTTTTTAAAAGACTGATAAAAAGCCTCCCCCCTTTCTGCAGGTCAGTGTGAAACACTTATTAGATTGCAAAGGAAACTGAACGGACCCAGGAATTGTGAGGGCCAAAGCCTAGAGTGTACATGAAGAAATACCCTCGTGACCCTCACCTTCCCAGCAGAGTCGAATCCCAAGACATGGCACATGCTGCACCTAGCCCCGAATTCCCCAAAATGCCCAACACTGCGCCCGGTCAGCACAGGCCTCAGCCGAGCAGCCCGGGTGGGAGGGGTAAAGAAACAGACTAGCCCACATATAACCCCCAAACCTCACCCTGCCACTAGCAAACAGTGCAGCCTCAACTTGGAAGACAGACGCTTTCTCCCACTCCTTACCCTCTGCAGAGACGCTAGCCTAACTAGTCCCCACGGAAGGTGTGGACAAGACATAAAACCGTTCAAAGTTAGGAAATAAGACAGCCAAGGCCCCTGAGGAACTCAGCATGGGCTCTGGAAACACACGTCAGACGGGACTTGGAAACCGTGCTATTATCACACCCAACAAGTGTGAGCCCTGGGCCCTGCGCGTCACTCCCGGCTTCCTCTAGAAACTGTCACTTCCTCCTTCGTGCAAATGGCAGACGCAACGGGGACGTTTCAAAAATCCTTCAAACCCCAGGTAAGCTTGCACAGTCTCTTTTACAGACCAGGAGATGTGATCCCCCGCCTTCATCCTTCAACCACTAATCAGAGGCTCACTAGCACGTGGCTGCCTTCCGTTAGTAGTCCCTCTTAGGTGTGATCGCCACCTCTCTGTTGGAAGCACACGTTCCTCAGGAATAAAAGACCGCCTAACTCCTGTCTGGGTGCTAAGCCCCCGGCAGGTGACGCCACACAAGGTCAGAACTCAAAAAGTATTTGCAGTGAAAGACAAATCCCATCCATCCAACATTTCTCACTTTCTTTGGAACAGAACAGGCTTAAAACAAGGTCTCTGTAGCAAATTCAAGCAGAGAGAACTGTTTTCTGGAGGTTTTTCAACCGTGGGCACCTAGGAAGCGTGCTTTCAAGACTATAGCACGTGAATTCCACTTCAAGACTCTAGACCGTTTCCACAAGGCATCGACTAAACTACAGGGAGCAGTGCTTGGTGTCAGCCTGGAGTATCGAGCACAAAAGCAAAGAGAGACAGAGGCCCTGGAGCCAGGAGAGGGGAGCGTGCGGCACCTGCGCGGGGCTCGGGACAGCGTCTGTCTGGTTGCCGAGGCCGAGCTGCCCCATCTTGTTCTCTCCAAATGCAAGCACGGAGCCTGTTTCTGGAAGGAAAGAACAGTATCACAGAAGGGAGAAGAACACTGAGGATTCTGAACTCAATTTGGGATCAAAGGCTCCAAAATAATAACACAGCTCCTTCGTCAGGAAGAGCGCAAGTGAGACCGTATGGCAGAGGTGGGGCGGGCAGCTCAGGGCAGAAGCCCTTCACGGCCAAGGCCGAGTGTGCGGGGAGGCATTAGGCACGGCCTCCGGCCTCTGCCTCCTGGCTCGCCTTCCGATGCCAACAGGAGGTGGGTGAGGTCATCAGCGGCCCCGAGAAGCTCCCACTGGGGCTCTCTGGGCACCTTTCTGATCCTGACCAAGAGCCACAGAGGCAACTCCACCCAAAGCCCAGGGTGGACCGTGTGGCCTCCTGCCCGATTCAGAAGAAACCAGCTGCTCCTTACCCGTCAACGCCAGGGTGTGGTTCCGCCCACATGCTGCAGACACGATCACTTCATGGCTCAGACCCTCAATGAGTTTGGGGGCTTCTACCCTCTTGGTGTCACCGTGTCCCAGCTGCCCCTTCTCGTTGCGACCTGCAGATCAAGAGCAAGATACAGTGGGAAGGAGAGAGGGTGGCCGGAGCAGCATCCCGGGAAAGGCAGACACATCTGGGTCCCTCCGAAGGCGCCCTCCAAACGCGACAGCCGAGAACGAGGCAGAAGCAAGCCCCGGCTCTTCTGCCAATGGCCAACCCACTGGGGCCGGCAAGTGGGGCCGGGAGACCAGGGTAGGATACACGCTGCCATCCCCAGAGACGGCTCCGCAGGCTGCTGCCACCTCCCTCACCTTCTCTGACCCGCTTTTCTGGGACAGCGGCTGGGACCCGGCCAGGAGCCCTTTCCGTGGCTCTGCTACCGAGAGACAGACAGAAGTGCTCAGTTTGCCCTGGGTGTCCCGCACAGGCACTGGAGCTCATGGAAACTCCCAGTTCTCACTCCACCTGCCAGCCAGCCCACAATTCCCTCGCTCCCTTCCCTCCGAGGTGGATTTTAAGAGGGGAACCATTTGACCCCCGCCCCACACACTTGCCCTGGGTATCTTCATGGACCATTTGGTTCATTTCTGATCATCGTTTCTTTTTACCTGCCTCGGAAACGATGCCCCCAGAGCAGTGCCAAGCGCGTCGCCTGAGGACCGCCCTGCACAGGGCCCCCAGGCAGGGGCAGAGGACAGGACCGCCCGGCCACGAGCCCTTCCCGGCGGGGCCACCACAGCCTCTGGAGCCACACGGGCTGTGAGCCGAGGGGCACAGGCCTTCCAGCAAGGCCCTTGGGCTCCACAGCAGACACGACAAGCAGGATGGTCCGGGAGGAGCCCCTGCATCTCCCCTGCTTTTCAACACGGACTTACCACAGTTCTCAAACCGAAGAGCTCAGCGGGCCCCTCACAGGTCCCCCTGGCCAAGAGAACCACCACCCGCGGCTACCCACATTTGGGAGATTTCACAGGGCCAAGATGTCACGGCACCTGGGGGCATGGGAGGGCAGCAGTTCACACCCTTCCCCGACAATGACCTTCGGACCTTCCATCATGAGAAACATGGAGGGCAAAGCCACAAGGACAGGGACCAAGCATCCTGAGGGCTGGAGACGGAAGGGACTGGCCGGCTACAAGAAAAACCGTCCTTGAGCTCTTGCCCGGATTCCAGCCCTCCGGCCCGAGTGCCAAGCACCAGCTTTTACCGGGAGTCGTCCAAAGTCACCAGGAAAGGCGTGGCTGCTCAGCCCCTCAAGAGGCCCGAGTGGCCGACAGGTGCGGACCCCTCAAGAGTGACATGCTGTGGCACTGAAGCTTCCAGATGCCAGACAACATCCCAGGCCCGTTTCAAGCAGCTAACCGTGGCACTGGGACGTAGCCCCCCCACGCCACCACCAAGTCCGTTTGTGGGGACACAGGTCTTTGCTCAGGGGCCAGGCTGGGTGCAGGGCCTTCTGCACCACTCCCTGCCCACAGGGCCAGCACAGAGCACATTTTTAGAAGCACCATGTAAGTGCGATTCAGTAAAGAGATCAGAAAGAAGATATTTCAAGTTCGGAGCTCTGAGAGACTGCTGTGTTCGGTGTTGGAACACTAGGCAGAAGGGGTGTGCTCTGGGGGAAGGATACACCTCTGAGCCAATCGGGGAAAAGGAAAACCGTGGCAATGTCAGCATGTCATCAAGAGACTATAAAGTTTAAATTTGGGCCAGACACACTTGTTAGCTTTTTTTTTTTTCCAACAGCATTACAAAATTAGCAGAGTGCAGCAAGACAACAGATGTTAATATATTTGGACTTTGGTACAGCAGCTCATGAAGTTGCAAAAAACGGTTCAAACAGACTGAAATAAAAAAGCAGTCATATGGACTAAAAGCTAGCCAAAGACCAGAAACAAAGGGCGGGGACAACTGCCAACACACCCAGCTGGAGGAAGAGTCCAGGAGCTACCAGAGGGCATGGGGCTAAACTGAGCCTTAGTCAGTACCTGGATTAAAAATCTGGGAAGAGGAAACAGGCAGCGGTGTGTGGGAGCCCCACGGAGGGGACCAAGGATAAGGGTGCCACGTCCCACGGACCCGGGCGAAGGGCTCCAGCAGGAGAGCAACTGCACTCAGAAAAAAGTAAACGCAACTGTCAGGAAATCTAAGAAGAAACAGGCACCGAGCGACTGAACCTGCAGTCGGGTGTGATCCCTCGAATCAGAGGGACAAGATCGCAGAGGCACGGCGGCCAACGCCACGACGTGGCCGGTGGCACTTAAAGTGGCAAGAACAGAGGTCTTACGTCAACACTGTGCCACGAAGCAAGAAGGGGGGGGACTGTCTGCCCAGGGGACAGTGTGTCTAAAAGAGGAATTCAATTCTAGGTGTCTCGAGATCAGAAAAATCCAGGTTCAATCAGAACGTTCAGGAAAAGACTGCTTGAAAAAGAGGATTCGGGCGAGCCTGGGCAGCTCAGCTAGTTAAGCGTCTGCCTTTAGCGTGGGTTATGGCCCCAGGGTCCTGGGATCAACCCCATGTCGGGCTCCCGGCTTCTCCCGCTCCCTCTGCCCCTCCCCCACTCATGCGCTAATAAAAAAAATCTTTCCCCCAAAAAAGAAGATTCAAAGAGTTCGGTGTACGAGCAAATGGCAGAAGGGTGGAGGAAGGGGATGCACTTGCAAGGAACAGGCGAGACCAACTGGAAATTGGGGAGAAGAAATACGGCTGCAAAAAGGCCACCCTTCCAGGCAGAGGAGAAAGTCCGCCCCACGGGGGGGCTCACCCCCACAAGTCACCCTGTCCCACCCGACCCCAGACTTACCCCAGCTCCACAGCTTCCCTTCCGTGGTGATGAGGAGGCTGTGGGCAGCACATGAACCCGAGACGACTGTCCGCACCCGGACCCCCGACAGGCAGCCATATCTATGGGGCCCCCACAAATTCTGACCGAGATTGCGGTAGGCAGCTGCAAAGGGAAGAATGCAAATCAAACACCCAGTGACTGGGGGGGGCAAAAAGCACCCCAAGAAATGTCACTAGCCACAAATGATCCACTCTCCTACAATATAGAACCCCCGGGGTGCTGCGTCAGCCTCGCATTGGGAGGCTGCCCGAGGAGAGAGTGTGCAACTGAAACAAACGGACCACTGTCGCCCCACCTCTGTCTCTGGCCCCAACCCACAGGGACCTCAGACCCTCGTGCATCGGCTGCTGAGCATGTCCACGTGCAAGTGGCCAAAAAGGGACGGTGCTCTCCCTCCTGCTGGGAGCCCAACCCAGGAAAGCTGGTGGCGGACCCAGCATCTCCTTCCCCATACCCCTTCTCACCTTCCCCTGCCTGCCCTCCACCCACCTCGGCCTCGCCCCTACAGCCAGAGGCTCCTTTTGGAGTGGGGTCTGAGTGTCCCCATCCTCGCCAGAACCACCTGCCCCCCCTTGCACATCTACCAGGCCCCGTGCAGGGGGGGCCCCAGTTGACACCCCTCCCCTGCCACACGGTGTCCTCCTTTCTCCAGGGTCCCACTGGAGCGGCCAGGTCATGGCCCATGCTTTGCCATGTATTCCCTCCCACAGAATGCCCTTCCATGTCCCCTGCTTGTTCTTCAAACCTCATGTCAAGCACCCCCTCCTCTGGGAAGCCCTCCATGCCCACATCCCCCTTTTAGCTCATGGCTCCCACACACCGGGAGGCCGATCACAGCACTCAAGCCTACTGAACTCATGTGCCTTCCAGGCCCTAGCAACCCGAGGGCCTCGCCAATGCCTGGCACCCAGGGAGCACCCAGGAACACTGAAAGGCGTGTGGGTGGGAAGAACACAGCTGCTTCCTTCAAAACTCCCTCTCCTTCCCATTCGTGGACAGGGCGTGGCCAACGTTTTGCTTAATACTTTCAATTTGGGGCTCTCGAGGACAGAGACACGAGCCACGAGCCACGTTTCTCGGTCCGTGGGGACCACTATGAAATGCTAGCAGCTGCCACATCAACCGTGTCATGTTAATCTGGATGTCGGAGCCAATTACGAGGCTGCTCAGTTACCAGGCTCCAGTGGAAAAGCATCGGCAACTCTTCGAGGCCAGTCCTGCCCTGCCGCGCCCCACCAGCAGAGGGCGCCAGGCGCACCCTCATTCACTTACGGGGCCACCGCAGTCAGCAAACCCCCCCGCCCCCGCCACAGCAACAACCCCGAGCTGCTCCACCCTGAGACACTCTGCTCTCCCGGAAGGTGGAAGACGACCCAACAATTCCCTGGAAAGAGCACACCAAATATGACCGCCTTCAGGGGTTCTGCTGAAGTCTGTTTATCACGAAGGCGAAAAGGACAGTGGCAGGACTGACCCGTGTCATCTCTGGAAAAAACGCACAGCGCCCGGGGACACCGTGGAGGGACCCGGTACCACAGGAGACCCAGCCTGAAGTGGACCTGTCTCACAGGGGGCCAGACGCCCTGGTGTGCCGAAGCCTCTTCCCTACGGCAGCTCCAGCAGGATCAATGCCCGAGACGCCGAGAGCCCAAGGTGCAGGATTTGTCCCGGCCCCTGAGGAACCCTGTCCATGTGATCCAAGTCAAATTCAGTGCCTGGCAGCAGTGGCGGCTCCTCAGCCAGGCTGGCGGTCAGGGGATGGAGCACAAGCCACCATGTCATGCTGTCAACGAAGTGGGCATCACACCGATTCCAGGGGCTTCGTGGCAGTGGGCACCCCGGGGGGCTGCCCGGCACCCCCTCCCAGGGTGCGAGGAGACTGGGAAGGGCCAGGGCGGGAGGAGAAATCCTCCTCCCCTTTGGCTCGCACCAGCGGGACAAGTCCTCCCCCTTTTCCTATAGTCTCGGTCACGGAGGGCCAAAGGATACTTTAAAATACTTAGGAAGAACGTTTGTTAATTACATGAAACTTCACTTGCAGGGAGATCCATTAGGAGAGCAAAGGCCGGAATGGGAGAAGACAAAAAGGCAGTCTTAAAATACACCCAGAAGGCCTTCAACCAGGGCGTGAAAGTGGATTTTAAACCACAGGCAGTTTTCCTTCCCTCTGGGCCTCACCGGGGTGTGGGGAGCCCGGCACCCCACCCTATGTCCGCAGGAGACGGCCCATACTCTGCCGCTTGCTTTCCTCTAGCATTTACTTCCCAGCTCCAGCCTGAGCGTGTGTGATTGTGAGCCGGGCACTCACTGGAAGAGCAGCTCGGAGATGTGATTCGGCACCCACACGGGGCCGGCAGGGAGACAGTGGCCATCACACCCCGGGAGGGGCTTCCTGGACACCAGCCCGGGGGCAGGTGGTCCTTTCCACGACAGGAGGCAAAGGGCTCGGGCCCCCTCCGGCTCAGCCAGACCCCAGGCACGGCTGGAAGTCCTGCTGCATTCACGGAATACGATGATCTCCTCCGCCCAGCTTGAGGCACCAGGGAGTGTCCGTGTGCAAATATTTGTTCGCTGGGCGATGTTGGAAAGTACTTTGGGAATCTTTCCAAATGAAATCAAGAAGCCATAAAGTGTGGCGACAGGCCAGCTTCACTTCTCTTGGATGGGCCAGTATCCTCCTGAGGAAAGATACCGATTTTCTAAAAGCCACTGGGAACCAAAAGCTACTTCTTGGGGTTTCTCTGCTCCCTCCACTCCACACTGCTGTTCGCTCCGTCTGGCCAGTTACCGCAACAATTTGGCAGCGTGCAAACTCACGGACTCTTCTGTAATGTCTAACGAGCTGGACATGTGACATGTGACAAACGTCTTGGACATTCTGACATCCCACAGGACCAGCCTCTTCATGTTCATGAAAGTAACTCATGTGAGGAGGATGGGAAAAAGGTGTCCATGCTATCTGTGACTATTTGTACTCTTCCCATTTAATCCTAAACGGAACTAGGTTTTTAAAATACATAACTGTGAGGGGCGCCTGGGTGGCTCAGTCGGTTAAGTGTTTGACTCTTGGTTTTGGCTCAGGTGGTGATCTCACGGTTGTGGGATTGAGCCCCGCGTCCAGCTCTGCGCTCAGCATGGAGTCCGCTTCGGATTCTCTCTCCCTCTCTAATAAATAAATAAAATCTTAAAAAAACAACAACACAGAACTGTGAAATGAGAGACTGGCACAAGACCAGGGTTCAAGTCCTGCCCTGTCACTAGAGGGACTGTGTGGCCTCAGGCAAGCTGCTTGGCCTCTGAACAGTTCTGTCAACGCAGAGTACCTACCTGGTGGCTCCTCACAGGAACCACACGGGACACCTAGCACACAGGAAACACTCGACAAACTGTAGCTTCGTAGTTTTAGAAACCGGGTCTCATACCTTGCTGTTTAGGCACTTCTTTTCGACCAATCAAGTCCCAGTTGGTTGCCCCAAAAATCAAAAGCTGCCCTTTGCACTTAGACCCTTCAAGTTTCTACAGAGAGAGAGAGAGGGAAAAAAGGATTAGCTTGCAATGCAGCTTCCAGCTTTGGCAGTCTGTCCCACGACAGCCAGAAACAAAAGAAAAATCATCATTCATTATTCGTGCCTCCCCCCGCGGCTCGTACCGTGAACAGAGGCCCAAGGTGGTCACCACCTCATCAATGTGCATAATCCCAAACCTGCCACGGCAGCTCGTTTGAGTGGCCCAGGCTCATTTTTATCCATTGATTTCTCTTGAAAATACCTTGTGCAAGACACTAAAAAAATCAGGTACATACATGGCGTTTCCTTCCACCCTGCAAACTGCCTTAGAGGTAACCCCAAGAAGCCAGGCGTGGCGTGCAGGGAGTCCTAAAGCGGCTGACCTTGGGGCCAGCAGAGCCCTGCATCACCAGTGACTTCGGACCGGCCCTATGCATGCTGCCTGCTGTGCCTGGCGCCTTTCTGGGGCGGGGGGGGGGGGGGGGGGCGGGCGGGGGGGAACAGCATCAGAGCACCGTGTGACACGGGAGATCCCGGCTGGGCCTATCCTGGCTGCCGACCCGTGAGCCAGGGAAGCAGCGGCGAGCGGGGACGGGGCGGCTCCGGGGCCGGGCCCTCGGAGGGAGAGGCTGTGTTCCCTGCCCCAGGACTCCGGAGTCCAGACGCTCAGCCTCCCCACACAGAATGGCGCTAGGCCCACACACTGCTGGGTGGTCGAGGGGAGGACGCGCCACTCAAAAAGGCCACTGCCCAATCTGGGATGGCACTCTTTAGAATACTCAGCAGTGTGCTGCATTAATGAAATGTCCAAACACGCTTTTAAAAGTTGCCTGTCAGGCGGAGATTTGCTTCTGAACCACGCACCCAGGTCCCTGCGGGGGCCAGGGAAGGGGGACTTCCCTCTCTGCTGTCATCCTTTATCTCACCACCCCAGGTCACCGAAAAGAATGGTTTCCTTCTGTTTACAGAACTGTTCTTGGAAAGCTTGATGAAAAAAAGCCCCCCCCGCCCTGGTCATTCTAAGCTCCAGGTGGTGCCTGCCCTGGCGGGATGCTTGGCGACACGGTCCGTGCGTTTTTAAGAGGAACACATCTTCAGGGGGACGCTGTGTGACCCAGACCTGAGGCCCCGTCCTGCAGGCAGCACACGAAGGGGAGCCCAGCAGCTGGGGAATGAGGAGGACCTCATCACACGTAAATTATTGAGAGAACGACCTCCATCGGAGGACAGTCCCAGCCCACAGCACCCACGGGCTCGGGTTACTTGAACGGGAGCCGAGTTTCCCTCAGTTATCTCCCCTTTGCTTAGCAGGCAGGTCTGGCTGGAACACTCTACAGGTCTACCACAGAGGATGAACAGCAGCCAGTGGGTCCTGTCAAGTTTCCCAAGGAAGGAGCGGCCCTGGGTCTCTGCCAGATACCCGGCCCGGCCCCCCACGGCTCCTCGGGTGTGCGTGGAGAGGGCAGCAGGCGACCCCCGGGGGCGACGTGACCATGAAACCACGACATGGAGGGGCATCTGCCAGCGTGGCCGCTCCCTCAGACTGCAAGAGCTTCTGCGATGGCCCCGGGCAGGAGCGGGCTTCCTCTGCGCGAGGGAGCAAGGGCCTGTGGGTACTGGGCTTCTCCAAAACTCCGACCTTTCTGATCCAAGGCTTGTGGCGAGCCTACTCTAGTCACCGTGGTCAGAGTCCTCCAAAGAGACTGTTCTCTTTCTCAGGTTTTCCTGTCCTGGGTCTTATGTCCTCACCCATCAGATGAAGCTAACGGACTAAACTTCATGCTACGATCTGCACAGCCGTTTGCCATAGGCCACCCACTTTATTTCTCCCTGATGTAATTCTTCCCTCTACCTTCTAGGAAAGAAAAATTTCAAATAAGGAACAGAACTCCTAACACCCTTTAAATCACAGCCCATGTCCCTCCTGGTCACAGACCTGAGCTGGCCTGACAGGTGGGAGAGACCCCGATGTCTGCGGGCTCCACCCGGAGGAACCCCAGGGATGGCTGTCGGGGCTGAGGGACGGAGGCTCTGGGACCCCTCGAGGTCTAATCCAGCTTTCCCTGATGGGCCGAGAGAGTGCTTTTTGTGACTAAAGGCTATGTGGCGGTGAAGCCGGTCCAACAGTCTCCCCAAGAGGATGCGTGAATTTCACTCCACCTGCTGCCTCCCGGCACCCCGGTCATGTACGCTGGTCCAAGATGAATGGCCACCGCAGAAAAATGCACTGAGCTTCTTCAATCAACAAGATGGGATTTCTGGTTCAAAGCGATTTCTGAATTATTGCCCAAGAGCAAAAAGCATGTTTATAAACCTGAGAGTCCACCTTTTAACATATATCCTTTTAGGAAACCGCTACCCCCGGCAGAGGGAAGGCTGCTCAGAGAAATGCCAGCAACGACAAATTCCCTAACGGGCTATCAACTAGAACAGACTTCAAAAGCTCACTTTTTGGTCATATTTGTTTGGCCCTTGCAGATGGCACAGACTCGTCTCGGGGTCCACAAGACCTTAGCACCCCAACACTGAAGAAACCACAAAGACCCGCAGAGCTGGCGACACTCCCGTTTTCCAGAACTCTGCCAAGGTGGCCTGCATTACCTCCAGGGTCACAGGGCTCACACTTCATGCACCCTAGACCACTGTAAAATGCTCATCTGACAACACTACACGTAAGCCCGGCAGAGCATTTCCTGAGACTGAAATCCTAAGACTGTTTTACAAAAATACACTCCTTTACTCAAGGCAACCTTCCCCTCAACCACACGAGTATCTGGGGTTCACAAGCCCCGACTTCGGCTTGGAGTTCCAGACTGCTCCCAGCAACTGCTTTCACACACACACCTCCCTCAGGCAGCCCTCCACAGTGAGGCTTGCAAAATTCTCCTGCAAAAAGCCTCTCTGGAAACAAGCGAGGGACTGCTGGTGGCCCGGGGCAGGCCTGCTTGGCAGGAGCGAGCTGATGCTTCCCTTGGAAGCCAGGAACCTGGGGCCAGGCAGGGGGACCCACGCCGGTGGGAAAGCAGCGGGGCAGCACGGGCCTGGCCTTGACTCTGGACAAACTCAAAAGATGCTAACAAAAACTGGAAACTTAGGGTGTGCATCTTCCACGAGGCATTTGGATGCTCAGTCTCACTAGTCCAAAGGAAACTGCACTACTGCTTGTTTTTTAAGGGGGTGGGGGAAGGTACGTACTGATTTGTGTACGTGTATCCAGAATGTACCAGGTTTGCGAGTCGTAAATACAGAGCAAACGCAAACTGCAAGGCACTGCTGGGTCTGTCTACTCCTGGGGGGCAGAGGAATCTCTCAGGAAGACTAAGAAAGTGCCGTTCCCATCAGACAAGCCGGCGTGTGCCCCTTTGCACACTCTCTCTGGGACTACATGCTTGGGTGAACCTCAGCATTGGGGTAAGGATCGCTTCCTTCACTTCGGGACAAGAAAACACGCTGCTCCGATAGGCTGATTGGAACCCTGCAGCTGACAGGCGCTCCGGCAACACAGAACACAGCACAGACAGAGCCCCGCCGGCCCTTCTGCTCCCTTTCCCTCCCAACACACGGGGACTGGAAGGGCAACCGGCTAGAGTCCCGCACAGAGAATTACATCTGTCAAAGGAAAACCGTTCCTGTGCTCCAGTTTCTCCATTCCGGCCAGTTCCTGGCACAGCCCTGGTCCCAGACCCGAGGTTAAGACAGTTCAGTGACACGGGCTCTCCTCCACCATCTGACGTGCTGACCCTTTCAACGGGAGGGCAGCTACGAAGCATTTTCACATAACACTTTGCATAGGGTTTAAGGATGCCATCAGTATACACCTGAGCCCATGTGGAAATTTACTGCCATGGGATGCTGGGACAAGGCCCTTAAACTCTGTGCCTCAGTTTCCTCATCTGTAAGGCGGATGAAGAAACGCATTCTTGTTAACCATTTAAACACTGAGCACCTCTGAGGGAAGCACTCTTGATACTGCTAAGCCTCACACACCCTTTGGGGGCAGAAAAGGGTCTCTCCAGAGTGCCTACACCCCAAATGGAAGTTCTTACTCTTCTGGGGCTATCTGAAATCTGGCCAATGCTCTGATCCTCTCCTGAACACAAGACCCACAAGAAGCCCGTGGGTTTCGAGGATCGCAGACCCCAGACTAAGATCTCTGGCTACGTGCAGGGTTTTGCAGGCACCAGGAGCTGGTCACGACCTCAATTAAGATCTGCAGGCCCAACTCCAACGAGAGAATTGAAGCCCACTCAAGGGACGGGAGATGCTTCTTCCCCCGGGGAGGGAGGGGGGGTGTACACGGAGCCCGCACCGACCACCCGCGCCCTCCGACCGCAAACGTTGAACAAAGCCCCAACACCTTTCAGCCCCGGGGGCTTCCCGACCTCAGGGGGAGGGCTCTCCGGAGCATGCGCCCTCGCACCCCGCCCCGGCGCCGGCCGCCCCCGCCTCCCCGGCGGCGCGAGACAGCGCAGGGCTGCATGAGGCATGCGCGGCGGCCGCCAGGCCCCGCCCCCCCGGAGAGCCGGAGCCGAGGCGGCGGGAACCTCAAAGCCCCGGCGCAAACCGCCGCTCCCCGCAGCGCCCCGGCGGCCCCCTCCCCCGGCGGCGCCCCGGCGGAACAGCGGCCGTGGGGAGGGGGAGGGGAGCCGGGAGCGGCGAGGGCACCGGGCGCTGCGGCCCGCACCCGGCGCGCGCGCGTCCCCTCCTCCGGCCCGAGACAACTTGCAAAAGTCTCCCTTCCCGGGGCGGGAGGGGGAGGGGAGGCGGAGGGAGTCGGCTCGCGCGGCGCCGGGGGCGGGGCCATGACCCCTCGCGCGGGCGGGCGCGGGCTCCGGCCGCCCCTCCCCCGGCGGGGGCCCGGGGCGCGCGCCCCAACGGCCAACGGCCGCGCGGGCGGGGGCGACGGGGTCGGCTAGGCCGCGGCCCACGCCCGCCCCCGGCCCGCGCCCTTTTGTTGTGCGGCGGCGGCGGCGGCGATGATTCAGCCCGCGGCCTGCGCCGGCCCCGCCGCCCCCGGCCAGGAAGCGCAGTGACGCGCCGCGGCCCTCGCCCCCCCCCCGATCCCCCCGGCCCCGCACTCACGACGCGCTCCTTGGTGTGCTCGGGCTCGGTGATGATCACGGCCGCGCCGCCCGCCTTGGCCGCCGCCGGCCGCGCCGCGCGCTTGCCCCCGCCGGGGGCCCCGTCGAGCTCCAGGCCGTCCTCATCGCCGCTGCTGCCGCCGCCGCTGCTGCTGCTGCAGCGCTCGGGCCGCTCGCGCTTCCTGCCGGCCGGGCCGCCGCGCTTCCTGGGCCCGGCGCGGGCCGTGCCGTTGCCCGAGCTCGGCTCCTCCCAGGCCGCCGCCGCCGCCTTCTTCCTGGGCATGGTCGCGCTGGAGGAGACACGGGGCAGCGGCGCACAATGGACGGGTTATAAACTGCGCGGGGGGAGGGGAGTGCAGCCGAGCCACCGGCCTCCACTTCCTCCCCTGCCCTCCCCAAAGTGGCGGCCGCGGGGTGGGCGGAGAGGGGGCGAGCCGGGAGGAAATCGCGCCCCTCCCGGGCCCCGGCGCGCCTCCTCCGGGGAATCCCGCACGGGAGCCCAGGTCTCCGACTGCAATCCGCTTAAGGAAAGAAAAAAAATGGAGACACCCCCCCCGGGCCATCCTCAAGTTAGGTTTGCCTACATGGCATCACCATCGCAGCCTGGTCCCCAAGAAAGTAAAGGGAAAGAAAAAGGAGCCTGCGATCCCCTAGCTTCTAATTAGAGAAGGCTCCGGGATACTTCAAAGATCCCCCTTTGAAAGAGCTTCCCTCCTCCCTGGCCGCCCCACCTGCTGCTTTTGTCTCCGCGCCCCCCTCCCGGAGCCCCCTCAATTAAATGCATTTCTCTCCGTCGCCCCCCTCCCCCGCCCGAGCCCCCAATTCCGCGCCAGCCTGGGGGTTCCGACCTCTGGCTCTAATTAGCCTAATCCCTTGGGGTGGGCTGCCCCCGGCGAGAGGGGGGCGAATGAAGCCGGCCCCCAGCCCCAAACACCTGCTCGCACAGACACGAAAAATAAAAACTTTAATGGTGCCCAACTCTCCCGGCCCCTCCCCGAACGTGCGGCCCAGCCGGTCCCTCCGATCCCGGCTGCGAAGTGCCCCGCTCCGCCGCTACTTTCCCCCAGCGTCCCTGCGCTTTCGCCCTGTCTGCCTTTTTTTTTTTTTATTGATTTTGAACAATGGGATCTCTGTCTGTCTCCGATTAAACCACGTGGATCCGCCTTCCTTCCCCTTTTTATTCATTCAATCCCCCAACCCCCCTTCCTTAGGGTTTGTTTTTTTTTTTTTAACCTTTTCTCCTTTAAAAAAAAAAAAAAAGGAGGGGGGGGGAAAAAAAACTTTCCCAGATCCCGCAAACTGAACATTGTCGATTTTCATTTTCAGTCCCTACCTGGTTGGAGTGATGAGAAACCGGACAGAAAACGGAAGAGGAGCAACTAAAAGATGAACCGGAGGGCTTTTTTCCCCCCTCCCCCCCGGCCCAGACCAGGGCTCCAGCCCACTCACCAGATACACTTAAAATGTAAATACGAGCTTCCAGAACAAATGCTACAACACAAAACAGAAACACATGTGCTGCCGGGCGGCAAGCGAGCGCGCGACGGAGCGGGCGGCTGGGGGCCCGGGGAGCGCGCGCCCCCTGCCGGCAGGCGGACCCCGCGGCGGCCCGGCCCCGCCCCCGCCCGCGCCCGCGCCCGCGCCCCCGCCCGCGCCGGGAGCCCGCCGGACGGCCGGCCCACCGGAGCCTGCACCGGGCGCCACGCGGCCAGACTCCACGCGCTCCGGTCCTGCGCGTTCCGCAGGCTGCGCCCCGCGCCCCGGGCCCTCTGCGCAGCGCGTCCCGCGCCAGGGATTTCTTTGGGGTTTAGGAGAATGTTAGATTGTTCCCCCCCCCCCACCCCGGGCAGGTCTAGACAGGTCACCTGAGGACACTCGCCGGGAAATAGTTACTTTGCTCACGCATCCGCCAACAAGGGACGTGCCCTAATTGAGTGATTGGAATGAAAGATGAATACAGTTTGAATAAAATTTTCTCTTGTGCTAAGGGAAGCTGAGTTTTATTTGACTCTGTGTCCCCAGAATGTAGCAAGGTGCTGTTACATGGTAGAGTTACATAAAGATTTGCTCGATTAGTGAACTGGCTACTAATTAATATGCTGGCCTAGGATGCACTAGAAGCTAGTTTTGATGGAAATTTTTCATAAATATTTACTGAGCCCCCAGTACCTGCGAGACACACAGTGTTAGGTGCTCCGGCGAGACACACAGTGTTAGGTGCTGGGTATCCAAAGCTAGAGCACGAGATTCCTGTCCTAGTGAAACACACTGTCTAACGGGAGACATAGATCATTAAGCAAGTAAGTAATCACAAGCGTGATAAGTGATGGGGTTCAGAACACGCTACTCCAAAACATGGCACCTTGGTGAATTGAATATTGTAAGCTGAAGGAGTTTCCAGAAAACCTGCAGAAGCCGGTTTAAGATCACTCATACCCACTGCCCCCCATCTCCCAACCTCCCCCAACACCACCTACGCTCCTTCCCTCCCAACCCTTCTTCCCCAAAACAGGTCATAAAACCCTCAGATGAGAGGTGCTCGCCTCATCCCAGGAGGAAAGGAACATCCTTCTCTCTGAAGACAAAGGAACACCAAGAAGAATCCTAATAAACGACCCTTGCTGTATGTCCCCAGTGTCCTACACCTACCTCTGACCTACACTAGTCCTCCAGCACCCTCCACGCTCCATCAGACATAACAGAAAAATGCATGGGTCTGTGCCTTTTGGTCTTCATTTCCTTATGAGGGCTCCCATGTCACATAAAACTTACATTAAAATAAAGTCATACGCTTTTCTCCTGTTAAACTGTCTTCGTTGGCATGATTTTCAGACTCAGCCAGCGACCCTAAAGAGGGTTGAGGAGGAAAGTTTTCTCCTGTCCTACGGAAGCATTGCAAAGTAATACCTGTGTGGGACCTTTACAACAATGGCACTCATCCTGTTCCGGGTTCAGGGAAGGCCTCCTTTAAGAAAGTTAAACTGAGTGACTTTCAGGATGGGTGAGACCCACCAGATGGAGAGCGATAAAGAAGACTATTCCAGGGCATGTGGAGGAACAGTACATACAAAAGTCCCAGGACCTTGAGAGACATGCCGTGTTGAGGATAAGTGTCCCATGGGGCTGGGCGAGAAGAGCAATGTGCCCAGAACTGGGTAAGTAGGCAAGAGCTGGATCATGTAGTGCCTAGTGAACCACATTAAAGGATTGATTTTTCTTAGAAAGTCTGTTTACTCATCCTGGGAGGTGGATGACTTACTGGTCTCCCCTCCAGCATTATGATCTGAATAGCATATGATCTCCTACTAAAAATTTTTACCTGCTCCCTTTTGTCTTAGACTGCCACACAGAAGTTCCTTCTTTAGACAACTTCTGGAAGATGGGTAGGGGTAGGGTTCCAGGCTTTTCACAATTAATTCATTCCTTAATCGTTATAGCAAGAAGCATGATTCAGGAGGCAACAAAAATCTAAAGGAAGACAGAGACACCAGGGGTACCAAATCTAAGGTATTTGATCAGTCCCAAGTCTGTGTGTCCAGGGAGCCAAGAGCGCTTATGTAAGAGAACTTCAGAAATGAGAAATCAACTGGTACTTTCCAGAGATTTTCAGATACGTCAAGACAGAGAATAAAAAAATCCTTTGAAAGCCTCTTCTTAACAGACCTGCATTAAAAAAGATTTAGGAGATTAAACCTTGATGCTTTCATATAAAACCTAAGTAGAACCAACCAGAAAAGAATTTTGCCTAAATATGCCATCAAGTCCCCTTCAGGAAACGGCATGCTGACGCCTGCCAGGTCTCCGTGGTTGGTTGGGTGTTGATCCTCCAAACACTCTGTGTGGCCAATTAGGAGAAGTACTGATAGTACTTTTAGATTTCAGCCCGTGAGTCGCTTTCCTTTTTTCCCCCTCCTTCCCCATTATAAGTCTTTTTGCCAGTGCAGAAAGCACATGCGTCAGGAACACTGATGCAATGAGACGCTAATATCAGATTGCATCATGTGATCCTAGGTGTGGTGCTCCTGAAACTGGTTTTTCTTGAGGTGGTGCTGCAGGAGAAAAGCACTTTGGGGATAACACCCAAGAACTGGCCCTACTCGTCAGATGGCAGAAGTAATTTTTGCATGTACATGCCTGGGTTCCACACCACTATCCTCCTAGGGAGAGGCGGTGTGGCTTTCCTGGCTGAAAGGGGCGTCCCGAAGACACTGATCAAGTAGGCGTGTCCCGCTGCCGCTTAGGTAATGAACGTTACCTAGGGAGGCGCACCCACCAGGCCGACTGGAAATGACACTTCCTTCTCCGAAACTCGCTCTGAGTTGTATCTCACTTTCATCGAGCACCACGTCTCTGGGGACAGACCGGTTCGGTGCAAAACTGGAAGAGGAGAAACAAAGAAGGTGGCCGAGATTTCTCAGGCACTTCTAGGTGGCTAGCCCTGTGTTACAAGCACTTCACACGAGGAACTGTGGAAATATGGGTTCCAGCCGCCAGCCTGCCATCACCGAGCCCCACGACGGGCTGTTTGGCCTCTTCTGGTGTTCGGTGAAGTCGTATGTCAAGTGAGATTAGGTGGCATTGAAGGTCCCTCTCAGAAGCAGAATGCCATTCACCTTGGCCACATAAAGCTGCAACTCCAGGGTCTATTAAAAAAAAAAATGATCACGGAGCATGAGAAGAATGCTAATGACCAATGGAAAATTGGTCCCGATGGTCTGTGTTTGTACAGTTGGGTTAGGGTCGGATGCTCTAACTTGTATCTCCACCTTCACCGTCCAACATGGTAGCTATGGACTATACTGAGCACTAGAAATGTGGCATCATGCAAATTATGGTATGCTGCAGGCATACTGACACCGAATTTCAAAATCTTCGTACCATAAAAAAGAATTTGAAATATCTCATTAATAATTTTATCATCCTGATCACATGTTGAAATGATCATATTTTTGGCATTAGGTCAATGGAATATTAAAATTAACATCACCTGTTTCTTTCTACTCTTTCCAATGTGGCTACCACAAAATTTTAAATTACTTCCTTAAAATTTTGCAGTTCACATGTTATTTCTATTGGACAGCACTGCCTTTGAAAGCATATCTAGAAAACGGGTAATTTGCTCTGGACCCAACACTTTCTGCCTCTGTTCTTGAGTTTTCCCACCTGTTAAATGGCAAGATAGAGTTTGTACTAAATTTCTTTTGGGGTTACTTCTGGAAGAATATTCCCTGATTCTGAGAACAGTAATTGCTGGGGGAGGGATCCTTGCCATGGTGTCTGGAAAGGTGTTTTCTGGGAGAGGAAATTCCTCTAATTCTATTTCTGCCAGTGAGCCATGAAGTTTTAGAATCCAAAGGATCTTTAAATATGATTGTTGGACTTTTAAGCCACCCAGGCTGCAGGGCCCTCTCTGGCTTGTGGTTTATTCACCTTTGTTTTTCCAGCAAGCACCAGGGCTGCCTGACAGGACTATGTTGTCAATTTACGTTTGTTGACCTATGTAATACCCAGATGAAGAATTGAAGCCCAGAGAGGCTCTGAGACTACCTAAGGCCACACAGTGGCTGTTAGGTTAGCTCGTTCACCACCTTGGTGTGGTCCTTGGACCAGCAGCAGCTGCATCATTTGGGTGTTTGTTAAAAACACAGAATCTCAGGCTGGGCCCCAGATCTATTGAGTCTGAATCTGCATTTTTATCAAGATCCCACAGGTGATTTTTATGTGTGTTATTTTTATACAGATATTTATTTATTTATTTATTAGAGAGAGCGAGAGCGCGCACGAGCAGGGGGTTGGGGAGAAGCAGAAGGAGAGGGAGAAGCAGACTCTCTCCCCTGAGCAGGAACCCTGACGTGGGACTCAATCCTAGGACCCCAAGATCATGACCTGAGCCGAAGGCAGATGCTTAACCAACTGAGCCACCCAGGCGCCCCTTATGTGTCTTAAAGTATGGAAACTCATACCCCTTTTCTCAAGGGAAGCCTCACTGTCTGTGCCCCGTGGGAGTCATTCCCAGCCTCGTTTTAGGGGTAGAAGACACAGGATGCTGGACACAAAGGCTCACATGCTAGCTGATGAAGACCAAGGACCAAGATGAACACCAAGGACTACCCCCTTCACGAATTTCCCCCCACTGGTCCCAGTGTTCCTACTTTTATATAGGAATCCAGCAGAAATGTGAAATGCCTTGGGAGTTTGGCTTTTCAGACCCAGGACAAACAGGATCGAAATCGGTTTCGTGAATGTCTGCACATGAGTTTGTGATCACCAATCCCTCCATTCCGAGCCGGGTGCTTGCTTTCATGTTGTTTAGAACTGTGATAGAACCACACTTTATAGAATCGGTCTCTAATCAATAGCTCTCCAGTCATTTTTTGAAGAGTATCCCTCATCCATGCTTGCCAATGAAGGCCACATTCTGCAGAGATACCATTCCCCCCAGCAGTGGGCAGTCTGGATGTATGGATTCGAGGCAGAGAAAAAGCTAGAAGGACGAATGAATCGCAGGTCTTGGAGATGTTCGTCCAGCATCAACTGTGTAATGGAGCCAAGAAGCCAGGGAGCTTTCTGGTGAGGTCAAGACAGAGTCTGAATGGACAAGAACAACCCCAGCTTTGGGCTCAGGGACAGAATGGGTCATTTCCCTGGGGGGCTAGTGAGAAGGCAGGGAGAGGAGTCTGTTTTGTGTGTCAGGTGGCACTGGTGGCTGGGGACCACTGCATTTCAGGCCACTTCATGTCATGCAAAACTGTAACAACTCTTGGGAACACGAATAAACCAAACCAGCGTGAGCCCCCATAGCACCAAATCCCTGGACTCCCTGATATTCATCTTCACTGAAGGAACAGAGTCAGCCACATGAAGCAGAGGAACTCTTAAACTGAACCAAGACGCTTTGGCATTTATTGAGCACACAGTAAATACTGTGCGCCAGCCACTGGGCCATATGCTCTCACAGAAACACCTATTTAATCTTTAGAACATCCATACAACGTGGATACTGTTGTCGGTCCCTGCGTTAGTCTGCTCGGGGCTGCACGACAAAGTACCACAGACTGGGGGCGGGGGTTGCTAAACAGCAGACATTTATTTTCTTCCAATTCCAGAAGCTGGAGGTCCAACATCAAGATGTCAGCAGGGTTGGTTTCTTCATTAGGTTAGCTATGTCATGTCTTTGCTTGGCTTGTGGACGGCTGTCCACTCACTTTGGTGTCACCTGGGCTTCCCTCTGTATGTCAGCATCCTGATCTCCTCTCACAAGGACACCAGTCACGTCGGATTGTGGACCAACCTAGTGATCCCATTCTGACTTCCTTCCTTCCTGAAAGACCCTAAGGATCCATTCTGAGGTGCTTGGGGTTAGGATTGCAGCATTTGATTGGGAAGGGAGGGGAGACACCATTCATCCGGCAACGGTCCCATTTTACAGATGGAGAAACTCAAGCAAAAAGAGGTTCTGTGAATTGGGCAAGGTCTCACAGGGGGACGTGGTGAAGCCGAGATTTACCCTAAGCAGCTGACTCCCAACCCGTTCCCTCTTGTGTGTGGGACAGACTCAACATGGGGTCTCAGGCGGGGCAACTTCTGTGAACCCCAGACCCCACCAATGTACAACAGAGGCAGGCACGGCCACCTGGCAGAAGGAGATGGAGCCCCACACAGGGCTGTGGCTCAGTAGGCAGCATACTCCCTGGCGCACAGAAAGGGTGCAGTGCGGTTCACTTCAGCCCCCCACCCCGACTGCCCTCTGTAGGGCATGGGGTCCTCCGCTCTTAGGAGCTAGCGCTTCCTGCCTGCCTGATCCCATGGCTGACACATTGAAATGTTCCCTCAACTGTGAAGCGCTGTTCCAGAGAGAGAGAGAGAGAGAGAGAGAGAGAGCGGGCGCGGGGGTGGGGGTGGGGTGTGTGGCTTTAGGTCAATGCTGCACCTCTGCGTTTCCTCCTCGACCCTCTCTGGGGAGACTCGGCAAGAAAGACATCCCCTCCACCGTGTCCACGGAGCCTGGCCGAGTGTACCTGTTCGTGCCTCAGTTTCCCTGTTGTGCAATCATTGGCACACCTTAACTCAGTACCTGTGAGTGCCTGGACAGTGACATGATGTCTTATTGCTCCCTAGCGCTCCACATGAGACTTAACAGTGTGACGATAAGATATAATCCTGTAAGGAATAACGATACAGCATTTACAGAACTTTTGCCTATTTTCAGAAACGAAAATGAATTGTTGCTGACTTCAGGGGCTCCACCCAAGCCATTCCTGTACTCCCTTCACCATCACCCCCTGTGCGCCTTCATTTTCTTAAATCCCCTCTCTTCCTAGGGCCCCTTCTTTTTTATGCCTTATCTCGCTGTCCCTGGGAAAGGCAGGTGGATGGCAGCAATAGTTCACGGGGTTCTTCAGGCTTTGAGTCTCAAGAAGAGGGGCCAACTGAAAATACAATCTCCGCTGTGGGCAACGGTGGTGCCGGGCATGGAGCCCGATAGTGCCGGGGCCCCACGTCTACTCCAGGTCCGTGCTGTTTGGGGTGTGGACCGTGTGGGCTGGCAAGTGTGCAGTATGGGCTGAGGCCCTGCTGTGCGCAGAACCCTCTCAAGGCCAGGTCTGTCAGCCACCTTATCATGGCCTTAGATTAGGCCCCTTGACCCAAACAACACGGAGGCGAGGCATCTGCAAGTCTCAGCTTCCTCTCTTCGTTCAGCAGATCAGGCAGTAGCAACAGCATATGCAAAGACCCCAAGGTGAGAATGCATTCTGTTCCCCTGGGCAAAGTGGAGAAAGAGGAAGAGAATGACTATAGACCCAAGTGCTAGGAAGGTGCCAGCCCGGTGAGCGGTGTTCTGTGTCAGTTAACTTCGTCATGAACAGGGAAAAACAGTGGCTTGGAGAGGTTCTGAGGGTCAAGGTTGCTCAACCGGTATGTTCCAAGGTGATTATTGAGACTCTGTGGTTTGGAAACCCACACTCTTTTTGCCACACGTCACTGCTCCTCCACCCTGAGACCTGGGCCCCTTCTTAGAATATGCCTCAATGACATTAGGCTTAGGCTGGAAGCCTGACCCCGGGCATCCTCACTGCAGTATGAAGGGGATGGGTCTGTGCTCCACGGATGTGCCCCTCGGACATGTCCTTGAACGTGCTCTGTGGATGCGCAACACCGACAGGCCCTGCAGGTGTGCAACATAGACACACGCCATCGGCATGCCTCATGGATGTGCTCTGTGGATGCACGCCATAGATGGGTACCACGGATGTGCACTGCGGACATGCACCATTGGCATACTTCATGGATGTGCTCTGGGGATATACACTATTGATGTGCCTTGTGGGCAGGCACCGTGGCGATGCACCTGGAGGTGGTTGTGGCTGGTACACAGATGAACATTTTTTTTTTTAAATTCCAATTGCTACAAATTTATTTCCGTACAAGTTAGAAATACGTGTATGTGTGTATAATGAGCAATCAAATCCATGCTTTCAATAATGAATGCTATGGAGTTTCCTTTTAAAAAAGATTCATTTCAGTTTAAAATAGGTGTTGATTTCAAGCAAGATACTCAAGCAGGTGCTACGTAGATCTTGAGGCAAGTGGTTCACAAACACCTTTGTCTTGAGAGTTCAGGATTCTCTGCTCTCCCACTCCCCTCCCACCTCTGGTGTTCTTCAGTTTGGGATGAACCACGGACTCCGACAATCTGGAAAGATTGGGTAGTGGCAGAGAAAGCAAACCTATTTAAATGTACACACTGAATCACGCAGGTCTGGACCTGATCCATGGAATACTTCTTGGCTTTGCATGTGTGACCAGGTGTGCAACCCATCATCAAACACTGGCCTGATTCTGGGGCTTAGGAAGCAGGAAGCTGGCACCCAAGGAGGCTGAGCCTTGTGGGTGGAAACCTGATCTTGGCGTGTCGTGTCTAGTGTGTATGTGTGAAATATAGTCATTTCTATGTCTATTAGGTTGCTCTGGAAGGCACCATTTTCTATTTTTTAAATTTTTATTGTTATGTTAATCAGCATACATTACATCATTAGTTTTTGATGTAGTGTTCCACGATTCATTGTTTGTGCATAACACCCAGTGCCCCACGCAGAACGTGCCCTCTTTAATACCCATCACCAGGCTAACCCATCCCCCCACCCCCCTCCCCTCTAGAACCCTCAGCTTGTTTTTCAGAGTCCATCGTCTCTCATGGTTCGTCTCCCCCTCCGACTTACTCCCCTTCATTCTTCCCCTCCTGCTATCTTCTTCTTTTTCTTTTTTCTTAACATATGTTGCATTATTTGTTTCAGAGGTACAGATCTGTGATTCAACAGTCTTGCACAATTCACAGCGCTCACCATAGCACATACCCTCCCCAATGTCTATCACCCAGCCACCCCCTCCCTCCCACCCCCCACCACTCCAGCAACCCTCAGTTTGTTTCCTGAGATTAAGAATTCCTCATATCAGTGAGGTCATGGGATACATGTCTTTCTCTGATTGACTTATTTCACTGAGCATAACACCCTCCAGTTCCATCCATGTCGTTGCAAATGGCAAGATCTCGTTCCTTTTGATGGCTGCATAATATTCCGTTGTGTATATATACCACATCTTCTTTATCCATTCATCTGTCGATGGACATCTTGGCTCTTTCCACAGTTTGGCTATTGTGGACATTGGAAAGCACCATTTTCTAGCTGGAATCTCATCCTTTGAGGGATGAGAAAACGGAAAGCCAGAGAAGGTGAGCTGTCTCCCAGTCTGAGCCGAAAGAAGCAGGGCCCTCCCCCACCACATGGCCAGGAGCCACCTTGACAACGAAACCGCTCATTATTTTTTATCTTCTGGATGGTTTGAATAACTATTATTATGCACACGTTTTTTCAAAAGAGTGTGTTTATGACCAAATCTCATTAAATTGCCTGGGTCTTGGGCTAGTTTCCCCTCCCTGCCTTGGAGGGAGGGAAGGAATTTGGCTGGACCCAGAAGCATTCTCCTCCCACACCATTACCTAAGGCTCTGTGTCCAAAACAGGGTGCTAAGGATCTCTGGGCACCCAGTCAGACAGGGAGGGGGATTCCAGATGACTCATGGGAGAGCAGTGAGCACGGGTGACCCCAGGAATGCAGGCAGGGCCCTTCTGGGGAGGCAGAAAAGAGTGGACCCCAGTGAGAGACAGCGAGGGAGGGAGGTGGGGAGCACCGACTCTGGAACTGGCCTGCCCAGGTTTGCATCCCAGCTCTGTTGCTTGCCATGTGATCTTGGACAAGTTAAAGAGCCTCTCCGGGCTTCACTTCCCTCCACTGAAAGTGGGAATTTGAAGAATACAATCTACCGTAGAGCCTCATTCTGCGGCCCAAGTGGGCTGGTCTTAGAATGGTGCCCAGCATGTAGTAAGTAGGGTTGCTAATATCCTGGATCTTGGGAGGGCAGCTTCTGGATCCACAGACCCTCCGGTCAGACCACAGCTGCTATTGTATTCAGGCCGGGACCTTGGGCCACTTCCTGTTCCTCTGGCCCTTAGTTACCTCGGGTGTGAAATCAGGGTGATATGGCGGTTACTTGGCGGGACTTAAGAGCAGTCTAGGACATGAACCCACAGCCTGGCCCAGAAGGGGCCCTCGAGAAAGAGGAACTTGCGTTAGCTAAGATGCCTGTCCACCTATCATGGGGATCCTGTGGACCTCATGCGAAGAGTGCTCAGGATAGACCCACAGGAGTGAATGCCCATGACCGAGTGGGCGGGGAGGGGGCAGCAGAAGAGCAGAGTGGGAAAGCCCCAGGGTGAGGAGCCAGGAGCACTTGGTCTGAGTCTCCCGGTCCCTCCAGCTTCCGGAGCCTCAGCTGCAGCAAACGTAGAGAGAGGAGCGGAATCTCATAAGTCGTCTTCCAGTGAGGCTTCCTTAGAGGTGCCCGCGCCTAAGCTCCCCCAACCCACTTCAATCAGATTTTTAAAATAATAATAACACACCTCTGTTGGGCCCTTAATCACCTACCAAGGTACTTTCTATGCATGTGTGCATTATCTCAGTCAACCCTTACAAACTCCTGAGGGGGGGCGGTGCATGTTACAGAAGGGGACAGGAAGCACAGAGAGGTGATGCAATTTGCATAAGGACACACAGCAAGCTAACTGTGGAGCTGGGATTTGAAGCCCATGCTGAGTAACTTCTGAGCCTGGACATTTATTTATTTATTTACCCTTTAATTTTGAAATCATTATAGATTCCTAGGTGAGTGCATACATAGTACAGAGCCCTTCTTCCACGTACCCTACCTTTCACCCGGTTTCCCACAATAGTTACATTTACACAACTATGGTACAATATCAAAATCAGGAAATTGACATGGGTACAATGTATCGTATCGTCCTCTGCCATTTTATGTCATTTGTGCAGAGCTGTGTGACCGCGGCCACAATGAAGACCCCCAGCTGCTCCCTCATCGTAAAGATCTCCCCGGGGCTGTCCTTCATAGTCACCCCCCCACCCCCCATCCCTCCTACCTGCCATCCCTAACTCTTGGCAACCACCAGTCTGTTCTCCATCTCTAGAATTGTGTCATTTCAAGAATCGTTTTGTAAATGGAATCGTACACTTCTAAGGTTGACTTTTTCACTCAGCCTAATCCCTTGTGATTTGTGCACACTGTTGTGGTTATCAGTGGTTTGTTCCTTCTTCTTGCATTGTGTTCCGTGGTGTGACCTGTCACAGCTTCCCTTAACCCTTCATCCAATTAGAGCACATTTTGGTTGTTTCCAGGTTTGGGCTATTACAAGTAAAGTTGCTATGAATATTCGTAGATTGGTTTTTGTGTGGATGTAAGTTTTTGTTTCTCTGGGATAAATGCCCAAGTGTGTAATCGCTGGGTCAAAGGGTAAGTATGTGTTTAGTTTTGTTAAAGAAACTGCCAAACTATTTTTGAGAGTGGCTGTAGCATTTTATGTTTCTGCCAGCCGTGTACGAGCCATCCATTTTCTCCACAGGCTCGCCAGCATCTGGCACGGCCACTGTCCTTTTCATATTAACTGTTCTAACAGGTATGCCGTGGTGTCTCACTGGGGTCTTGATTTGCATTTCCCTTATGACTGGTGATGTTGAACATCTTCCGTGGACCTGTTTGGCATCTGTAGGCCCTCTTCACCGAAACGGCTCGTGTCTTTGGCTCATTTTCTGATTGCGTTTTCTTTCTTTCTTTTATACTGTTGAGGTTTGAGAGTTCTTTATATATTTTAGATATGAGTCCTTTGTCAGGTGTGCGGGTTAAAAATCTTGTCTCCCGGTTTTTTTTTTTTTTTTTAATTATTTATTCATGAGAGACAGAAGGTGAGAGAGGCAGCGGCAGAGGGAGAAGCAGGCTTCCCGCTGAGCGGGGACCCCGATGCGGGGCTCGATCCCAGGACCCCGGGATCACGACCTGAGCTGAAGGCAGACGCTTAACGACTGAGCCACCCAGGCGCCCCTTGTCTCCCGGTTTGTAGCTCATCTTTCCGTCCTCCTAACAGGATTTTTTCACAGGGCAAAATTTCCCAATTTTGGTGAAGTCCAGTTTATCGATTTTCTTCTTTCGTGGATTGTGCTTTGGCATTATGTCCCAGCCTGGAGCTTCCAGGGGGTGAAAAGGTGGAGATATGGGGAGAACGGGAGGTCTGACAGAGGCCGGGAGAGCCCCGTGTTCTTCCCACATCCCTTGCCCTGCGCATCTCTTCCATCCGGCTGTTGCTGAGTTATATCCTTTTTTTTTTTTTCCCCTGAGTTACATCCTTTTGTAATCAACCAGTGATCTGGGAAGAGGAGGAAGAAGATGAAGAAAAAGGAGGAGGAGGAGGGGGAGGGGTTGGGGAGCGGAGGGGGGAGGAGGGGAAGAGGGGGAGGGGAGGGGGGAGGAGGGGAGAGGGGAGGGGGGAGGAGGGGAGGGGGGAAGGGGGAGGGGGGAGGAGGGGAGGGGGGAGGAGGGGAAGAAGAAGATGAAAAAGGAGGAGGAGGAGGGGGAGGGGTTGGGGAGCGGAGGGGGAGGAGGGGAAGAGGGGGAGGGGAGGGGGAGGAGGGGAGGGGGGAAGAGGGGAGGGGGAAGGGGGGAGGGGGGAGGGGGAGGAGGGGAGGGGGAAGGGGGGAGGGGGGAGGAGGGGAAGAAGAAGAGGAAGAATAAGAATAGGAAGGAGGAAGGGAAGCAGGAGGGGAAGGGGGGGAGGAAAGAAAACAACCCTAGCCCTAGGGTCCAAAGACATTCATCTCCATTTTCTTCTAAATGTTTGATAGCTTTATGTTTTACTTTTAAGTCTGCGATCCACTTGGAGTTAATTTTTATGTGAGATAGGAGGTTTAAGTCAAGTTCATGCTCTGGCCTGTGGCTAACCAATCACTCCAGCGCCATTTGTTCAAAAGGCCATCCTTCCTCTTTCAGACACGGACTTGTAACCAGGCCACTTGGCTACCACAAGGTTTCATGTATCCGTGTTCCCTGCAGGATTTTGTTTGAAGAAAAAAATGTCGCTGCTAAAATAGTTTGAAAACTGTGGAACGAGAAGATGCAGACGTTCTCCTGGCTCTAATATCTTATTAGTTCTAAGCCCTGGGGGCGATGCATGGAGCTCAGCAGCTGGCTTGAGAGCCCCCCAGAGAAGGGACTCCCGGGTTCCGGCCTCAGCGGCCAGCACCCACCCCCCAGGGCCCTCTTTCACCATCTGGGCTCTCCTCCCCAGATGGGGCCTCTTACCACAGAGAGAGGTCCTCTGCCTGGAGGCTCGTTAGTGGGACAAATGGCATCCCTGGCCAGGGGGCATGGGCCTGCAGGGAGGCAGGCAGCCCCCGTGTGAGGAGCAATTATGAGTTGGCATTGGGGATGGGGATGAGGGGGTGAACATCAAGGGGGAAGAATGCACAAGGGCAGACCTACCTTGAGGACTTGGAGGGGTGGCTTCACAATGTAAATTTAAATACTTGCCTCTCCCCACCCGGGGCTCTGATGCTGGGACAGAATTCCCCCAGATGTTGCAGGAGAAGCTGCAGAGGCTACAGGGGCGTGAGGAACGTGCCCCCTGCACCCCCACCCCCAGCACGTCTCTGCACCAGGATTAATTGCCTCTCAGTAACCGCCCAGACTCCTTGATGAACTGATGTCTCTCTCCACCCCCTGCCATCCCTACCCACTGCAATGAGACCTGAAGGTCGCTTGTCAAAATCTTTTTTTTTTAAGGTTTTATTTATTTATTTGAGAGAGAGAGAGAATGCAAGATAGAGAGCACGAGAGGGAAGAGGGTCAGAGGGAGAAGCAGACTCCCTGCCCAGCAGGGACCCCGATGCGGGACTCGATCCTGGGACTCCAGGATCATGACCTGAGCTGAAGGCAGTCACTTAACCGACTGAGCCACCCAGGCGCCTAAAATCTTTTGTTTTAAACAAGAAAAAGCAGCTAAAAATAGTAGTATGCGGAAGGTTCCTTCTCTCATCAGTCTGGGGCTTTAAGTGAGCAAAGCATGTTTGTCTTCTGTCTTGGGCCTCCCAACCCCCTGGGGAGGCCATGGGTCACAGACAATTATGCCCCTAGTATAGCAGGGGGAGGCTGAGGCTCAGAAGGGTCATGACTTGCCTGTTCACTTTTCTGTCTCCCTCCACCAGGGCCAAGAGCTTAGAGGGATGCCTTAGGTTTGGCTTGCTTACAGCTGCCTCCCCAGCTCTCTGCACAGCTTCCAGACCTAGTAGTTGCTCAGTAAATGCTCTGTAGGTTAGCACACAAACGGGCAGCAGAGCTTAGGCAAAGGGTCCCCGCAATTCTTTTTTGCAACAAGATCTAGCAGATCACAACCAACGACAGAAGGAGTGTGTGTTCAATGAATGGTCCAAGACTTTCTGAAAAAGAAAGAGGCACTCAGAGGCCAGATCCAGCCTGTGAGTTAATAATGATCTTTATAAGGGCGCCTGGGGGGGGTGGCGCCTGGGTGGCTTAGTCGTTAAGCATCTGCCTTCAGCTCAGGTCATGATCCCAGGGTCCTGGGATCGAGCCCCGCATTGGGCTCCCTGCTCGGCGGGAAGCGTGCTTCTCCCTCTCCCACTCCCCCTGCTTGTGTTCCCTCTCTTGCTGTGTCTTTCTCTGTCAAACAAATAAATAAAATCTTAAAAAAAAAAAAAAAATAAGGCCGCCTGGGTGGCTCAGTCGGTTACGCGTCTGCCTTTGGCTCAGGTCATGACCCTGGAGTCCTGGATCCTGGAGTTCTACATCGGGCTCTCTTCTCAGTGGGGAGGGAGTCTGCTTCTCCCTCTCCTTCTGCCCCTCCCCCCTGCTCTCTCTCTCTCTCTCTCTCTCTCTCTCTCAAATAAATAAAAAAAGGAATGGTTTTTACATTTGAACCTCAGTTAAGCAAAAACGTTATGCCCTCCCTGGAGGAACTTCATTCTGCTCTCTGGTAGACCTGTGGTACAAAAAAATTCTCCTCGATTATAAATGTAGGGTTTGACTACAAATGGAAGAATTTATGAAAATTCATTTTATCCCTTGTTAGGTAAGTAGCCGCATGGTACCTGCAAGTGTGCCTCTTGGCTCGCCGAGCCTGAAATATTTACTGTCTGGGCCTTTACAGAGAAGGTTTGCGGTCCCCAGCTCTAGAAGGAGGGAAATCGGAGCTCAGTGCAGGTGTTGCGGGTGATGGAGGGGCAGCCCGACAAAGCAATAAGGACTCTGGGGGCAGGTCTTGTGTCCCCGGGCAGGGGAGGACGGTGTGGCCAGGAGGAGGCGAGCAGCGACCGCAGCGAGGGAAGACACTGCCACGTTCCCAAAGACCCTACGTGGTGACTGACATTTACAAAGCACCCACCACATGCCGGGGGCTTTCTACAGACACCTGCCTGGCGATGAAAGTGTCGTCCATACCCTGCTTTCCTATCAAGAAACCGAGGCTGAGAACGTTCTCTCGGCCATTAGGACTCTGTGATGGTCCATTTTATGTGTCAACTTGACTGGCCTGAGGCATGTCCAGATAGCTGGTTAAACATTATTTCTAGCTGTTTCTGTGAGCACAGTTCTGGGGAAGATTAACATTTGAGTAGATAAACTGAGTAAAGAAGGGGACCCTTACCAGTGCGGTTGGGCATCATCCAAACCCTAGAGGGCACGGATCCAATGAAAGGCAGAAGAGGGGCGAATTCTCTCTCTGTTTGAGCTGGGACACCCGCCTTCTCCCACCTTCAGTGATCAGCGCTCCTGGTTCTCAGGCCTTTGAACCGGGACTTACACAGTTGGTCCCCTCGTTTTTGGCCTTTGGGTTTGGACAGTATACCGGTTTTTCCAGCCTGCAGACAGCAGATCACCATGCTTCTCAGCCTCCATGATCAAGTGAAACAACCCTTCACAATAAATCTTTCTGTTTATCTATATATAGCCTATTGGTTCTGTTTCTCTGGAGAACCTCATACAGATTGTAACCCAAGGCTGACCAACAACCAAGATCATCTCTCTCCTGGACACCAGGCTGTCTCTAGAAGGTGGGGCTGTCCCCCCTTCCCCAACACCCCAAGTCCTGCAGAACCTGCTCTTTTCTGTTTTGCAACCACAAATACTTCTTAGGTGCCCACCCTGTGCTCAGGATTATTTTGAGTCCTTCAAACTCTTATTCACCCTTCAAAGCCTTTTCCAAGGCCACATCTTTCCAAAAGCATTCTCTGGTGTACCAGTGATGATGCCAATGGTGGTAGTGGTGATGAAGCAGGCCTTGTGTTTTCCGTGTATTTGTGCATTTAACGCCCACAACGGCCCTTTTGACCAGGCACTGTTGTTACCAACCTCAGTTTACAGATGAGGAAACTGAAGCCCAGAGAGGTTAAGTAAGTAGTCCAAGGTTGAACAGCTAGTAATGCAGGATTCAAGCATAGTTCCCGGTGATTCCAGAGTCAATAATCTCTACTGCTTCCAGAGTAAGATTGAATCCTTTTCCCGCCTCTGGGTTCAAAAGTTCCAAATCCACACCAGATGCTTCACGAATTACCTGTCATGTAATCTTCATACGAGGGGCAGGTCTTATTACTATTACCCTTGCAATTTTATTGGCGTGCGGAGAGGTGAGCAAGATGCTCAGAAATCACTCTGGTAGGCAGCAGAGCTGGATCAACCCCAGATCCCAGATGTCACAGCTGCTTCTGGGGACCCCGTGAAACCTCCCGGGGAGAGTTCTCCAGTGTAATGTGCCCCACAGAGCCCTCCACCATCCACAAGACGGCTCCCGGGGTTACCACATCCTCTGCAGCCATTCAGTTTCCCTGGAGCCGCGACTTCCTCCTGCCCAGCTCAGCCCAGCACACTTTGGGTCCTGGCCCCTGAGAGTTGCGTGGGCCGCGGCTTTGAGAGTGAAAGGGAGGGGCCTTTGGAGAAGCACCAAGTTCAAACCTGCTTTGCCTGGCATGACCCTCCATGGGTGGCCCGGGCTTCCCAGCGGCCAGCCTGGCCATGCCAGGGGCCAAGGAGGATGCTTCAGGCAAAACCCCTGCAAGAGGGAGCTGAGCTTGTGAAAGGTGTGCCCCAGAGGAGTGGACAGCTGAGGGCTCTTCTTCAGGCACCAGCTCTGCTCAGAGAAGCCTGGAAGATCTCTCTGTCCTCGTGTTCGTCTTGAAACACGAACCTCAACCTGAAATGTGGACGTCCTTCAACCTGGCCAAGAATCCTTACTTCACCTTGCGTCAGAGAACGGCTCCAGTCCAAACCATTTCATGCACGTATTAAAAACGTTTTCTGAAGCAAGGACTAAACAAATCATGGAACCTTTTCTCTTTAGGAATATTTTATTCACTATTTAGAATCTCAGGCTATTTCCCCTTGGTAGAATGACCGGGGCAAAGGGCAGGAATAGTTTTGAGGCTGTGGACACAAACTGTACATCAGAAGAACAAAGGTGCTGTGGACCCTGCCGGAAGCATGCACGCCACGACTCTACTCACTTCCTGGCTTTGGCAGATGCGTTTCAGATTCCTAACCCCAAACACCCCTCGTCCGACTACACTCAGCACATCTTTATGGATCACGTGGAGGGGAGCTCTGTGACCCTCGGCATGTGCCGTATACAGGTTTTGACGCTTTGCATATTTTAACTTACAGGAGGTGGGTACTGTTGTTGTCCCCATTTACAGATCAGGAAACTGAGGCACAGGCGCTGAGAAGCTTGGTCAGGGAGAGTGCCTCTGTGGCATGATGCCCCACCACATCCAACCATTTCTGCTGCCCCCAAAGGGGCAGGACTTCTGGACTTTGACCGGCTTCCAGCCACGTGATCCATAAAGATGTGCCGAGTGTGGTCGGACGAGGGGTGTTTGGGGTTAGGAATCTGAAACGCATCTGCCAAAGCCAGGAAGTGAGTAGAGTCGTGGCGTGCATGCTTCCGGCAGGGTCCACAGCACCTCTGTTCTTCTGACGTACAGTTTGTGTCCACAGCCTCAAAACTATTCCTGCCCTTTGGTGTTTGGGGAGCTGTCCCCAGGGAGAAGGTGTGGGGGGGGTGGCAAAGGGCAGGGTTCACCCTGTGCACATCCCTCCCCGGGGTCTCGGGGACCACAGGCTTGTGCTGCCTGTCGTTCAATGCCTGAAAACCATGGCTTTTGGGTATTTTGTCCAATTTTATGGTTGTTTATGTTGGGGGCTTGAACCGTGGTACTAATTACTCTGCTTTGCTGGCTGATGGTTTTTTTTTTTCATCAAAAGTTTTAAATTGCAGTGAAATATACATAACACAAAATATACCACTTAAAACTAATGATGTAATGTATGGTGATTAACATAACAATACAAAATTTAAAAAAATATACCACTTAAACCATTTAAATTAAATTAAATTAATTTACTTATTTAGAGACAGAGAGTGTGAGCCTCGGGAGAGGCAGAAGGCAGAGGGAAAGAGAGAATCCCAAGCAGACACCCCGCTGAGTGTGGAGCCCAAGGTGGGGCTGGATCCCACGGCCCTGAAATTATGACCTGAGCCCAAATCGAGAGCCGGACGCTTATCCCACGGAGCCACCCACGAGCCCATCACTCAAACTGTTTTTAGCTGTACAGTTCAGTGGCAGCCACGGCCACCGTCCTCCTCTAGAACTTTGTCAGATGCCCGCAGGGAAACTCAGAACCCGTGAACACGGCCTCCCGCTCCCCCACCTCTGGCGGCCACCCGGCTCCTTTCTGTGAGTTGGCCTGCTCTAAGCACCTTCTAGAAGCGGGCATGGGCTTGTTTCCTGAACGTCTTGTGAAGATATGGAAACAACACAGAGGGTCACTGAAGGAAAAGCAGAGAAATTCAGGAAAGGAGGGGAAAGAACGTCCAATGACGCATCACTTTGTAAAAAAATTTTTTTCCCATTTATAGCAGAACTTTCTGGGAGTCTCCAAAGCCAACTGCTGGGTTTGTTTCTCTGCCAGGGGCTCTAGCTAGCTGAGGCTGATAAACGATCATCCGGCACTCGGACGGCCAGGACCCAGGTGCTGATGAGACTTAACCAAAGCCATGTTCCTGACCAGTCGACAGCGGGGTTTGTCTGAAGGTCAGAGCTCAGACCTAGAGCCTCCCGCGTGCCTCTCCAGGGTGCTGGTTTTCCAGAATCCCTTTCCGGCACCGAACCCCCCCCCGACTCTGTCGTGATCGGGGAACCACCCCCCAGGTGTGTTTCTCCGTGGCCCTGCCTTCCCTGACCTCCCCAGCTAGTCACTCAGCCAGGCAATGTTTTTTCTTGGGTAGCCTTTATTTATTTATTTTTAACAGAACCAGTTACGGTTCTGGCAGATTCCGCTTAGTTGGGGAACTTTAGGAGCAGATCATGGAGCAGCTGCTAAACTGGGCATTACCTTAGGCCTGGGGCTGGGCCCTAGGCAAACAATTTAGTCCCTGCCCCGAGGAATCTAGAAACTAAACATGGGTGTTTTGGCCAGAGAGAAAGCTGGCATACAAAGACCAGCTTGGAGAAATCATCATAATGAGAGCTACCATTTCTTGTGATTTTTCTAGGGACAATTGGGTACTTAATACACATTATTTTATTCCTTCTCGGGAATGGGCATTGTTACCTCCCTGGTGGGAAGCTCAGAGAGGTGAATGGATTAGCTTTAGCTCCTGCAGTTGGTATGTGGTAAAGCCCAGATAATGCTAGTTTATTACTATTATTATTATTAACTATTATCATAGCTAGCATGTACTGAGCACTTCATAGGTGCTGGCGAAGATTTATGCACTCTAGGTATATACAATTTTATATAATTCTCATTATAGCGCTATGAGTTCGGGGCGACTTTCATGATCATCCCCATTCTACAGATGATGAAACTGAGGAACATTCTCGCTCACTGGCAGCCTAGCCAGTCCGTGGGGGAGTCAGGACTTGAACCCAGGTCTTCCATGCCACCTGTCTTTAACTTTTAGCTCACCCTGACCCCTGACTCCTGACCTCCGACCAGCTTGCTGATTCACAGCTGCTCTGTACATGGATGACATGAGCAATTTCATTGCACACAGACTTGGGGGCTGGGGTTTGAAATGATCCCATCTGATCTCAGGCAGGGGCTGGGACAGGAGGCCTTTAGGATCCATCTTCGATCCCTGCAGACCACGCCACCTCTCCTGAGAATGGCACTGGCCCCCGCCCCTCCCCTCCCCTCCTCTGGGGGACTCGTTATCTTTTGGCAGAGTCTGAGGGATTGTGTGTGCTTAGTTCACAGGCATTTGCAAGTTTGGCCACAATCTCTGTTCAGGACTGGTGAAAATACAGGCCCCCATATGTGAATTTTCTCATTTTTTCTCATTAAGAGAAGTTTTAGCTCTTTTGGGAAAGAGCTTTTTCTACCTTCCCGTTCCTTCAGGCTGGCTGTGAAGTTAACCCTTTGTTCTACCCATCCCTCTCTCTCCCTCTCTCTCTCTCTCTCTCTTTTTTTTTTTTTAAGAGAGAGCACGCACAAGCAGTGGGGAGGGGCAGAGACAGAGGGAGAAGCAGGCTCCCTATTGAGCAAGAAGCTTGATGCGGCACTCGATCTCAGGACCCTGGGATGATGACTTGAGCCAAAGGCAGCTGCTTAACCGACTGAGCCACCCAGGCGCCCCTCTACGCATCCCTCTTAAAATGAAATCTTTTGTCCCCTCCCCACCCCCAAATATTTTTAAGTCTCTTTTCATTGAGGTGTAATTTGCATACAATGAAACTCACAGGATGCCTGGCCCTAAATCAGCCCTACAGCTCAGCCCTACAGCTCGGTGCCTGGTCCTGGGGTGGGCACCGTTTCTCCGGCCCACCTCCCCATCGTGGGGGGAGGGACACCCCGTCTTGGCCTTCATGGAGTCAGTCAGCTGAGGGCAGAGCCGGGTGGGGACCTGGGTCATGAGACGGGCCGCTCTGAGAGATGGAAGTAGCCAGCGCAGGACCTTCCCTGCTACGGGGGAGATGTGGTCGAGCGGGACCCGAGTCCAGCTACTCCAGGGTGTGTGTGTCTGTCTTTGTAAATCCCAACCATGACGACATGAGCTGTTAAAGAACGATAAAAGGATGGCGCGGGACACTGCAGGACACTTGTTAAAAGTTGCAAGGTAGGTTATTCAAGACGACTGCCGTCAGGGAGAGATTGTTGCACTAGAAGGGAGAGAAGCAGCTGAGCTCCCAACACACCGCGGGCAGGGGCAGGTGGGGATTTACAGCGGAGAAGCAGAGCCTGGGGCGTGAGGGGGATGATTGGCATTGCTTGGTTAGGAGGCAGTGGCTCACCTGATTTATTCCTGACGTTTATTTGCCCAAGGCCAGATGGGGGAGACCGATCTAGCATGTTTTTTTTACAAATGGGGGTGGGGGTGACCCCATTTGTAAATTGCTTTTTTGAGGGGAGCCTGGGAGGCAACGATAGGGGGAGGCGAAAGGAGAGGGCAAAACCCAGAGGTTCTCCTTCAGGGTGAGGTTGTCTATCTCAGAATTAAGTGGATCTTGCTTTCCTTCAGATACCTGCCCTGGCGTTACATTCTTCCAAAGAGCCACCTTTTGGAAGTTTCCCTTCTACAAATATTTACTGAGCATTGACTGAACCAGGGACTGTTTGTTCCTGGCACTAGGGATACAGCAGGGACCAATTCAGACTCAGATCCTGCCCTTCTGGGGCTTCCATTCTATTGAAGGGAGACACACATTAAACCAGACATGGAGGTGAATTGTGACATCTGTTAGGGAAGGGGTGCCATAGCAGGGGAGAGGAGACAGTGTACCAGCTGGAAGGTTTGCGGTTGCTAACGGGGGGGGGGGTGGTCAAGAAAGGTTTAGCTGGGAAGGAGGCAATCTGGCCAGGGAGCTAGCTGGGAGACGACAGGAGGATACCTGGGTGAGGAGCGGGGGAGGGAACCCTGGGCAGTAAGAAAAGCAGGTGCAAAGGCCCTGCGGTAGGTAAATGCCTACTGTATTAAGGATCCACAGGCAGAGAGGCTGGTGTGGCCGGCGCAGAGGGAGAGAGGTGAGGAAATGAGGTGGGACGGGTAAGGGGTATAGGGGAGGTCATATAGGGCTTCAGCTGGAACGCTGAGGGCACTGAGTAGAGGAGGGACATGATTCTTCTTACTTTTTAAAAATGGATCACTTTGGGGCGCCTGGGGGGCTCAGTCATTAAGCGTCTGACTTCCGCTCAGGTCACGATCCCAGGATCCTGGGATCGAGTCCCACATCCGGCTCCCTGCTCCGCGGGAAGCCTGCTTCTCCCTCTCCCACTCCCCCTGCTTGTGTTCCTGCTCTCGCTGTGTCTGTCTCTGTCAAATAAATACATAAATTCTTTAAAAAAATAAATAAATAAAAATAAAAATGGATCACTTCGCTCAACTCTGTTGAGAAAGGGCCAAGGGAGGCAGCAGGGAGATCAGTTAGGATTCCAATGTGACAATCCAAATGAGACATGAGCATAGGGCAGGTGGTGAGAAATGATTGCATTCAGGTAAATTTTGAAGGCAGGGCCCCTGGATTCATCGATCGAGGGGTGTGGAGGAAAAACAAAAAGCTGACTCTAATTTTCAGCCTAAGCGACTGGTAGCTTGGAGTCACTGTCAACAGAGGACAGGGGAAGCCTGCTGGGTTGAAGCAGGTTGGCGTGGTGGGGGCAGGGAATAGATGAGAAGAGGGGCTGGAGCACTTGGGAGCTCAGTCTGGGACACGTGGACATGAGATGCCACTGGACATCCACGTGGAGATGGGGAGCAGGCAGCTGGCTTTGAGTCTGGAGTTGGGAAGAGGGCTGGCTTGGAGATAGAATTATGGGAGTCAGCCGCTTCAGGGCAGACGTGTTATTAGAGCCTCAAAACCACATAGGCTGTCCCAGGGAAGAGCATCTCGGACAGTGGCACTGGACAGCCGCTTGCTGCTCCGCCCATTCAGGGCTCGCATCTCACAGGAGAAAAAGTGAGGTCCAGAGAGGGGAGGTTTTTGCTCCAAGGTCGCACAGCCAGCTGGTGGCAAAATTAGGACTAAGACCTCGATTCCCTGGTTGCCAAGATCAGCATCCTTTCCTGCATCCAGCTTCTTAGTGTCTTCTTATGACGAACAAGGCTCTCGGGTCTCTAACACTTTGTCGTCTGACCCCCTTGGCAAGCGCACGGGGTCACCGGAGAGCTGGGATGGTCTGCCCCCAGCCACATGACCAGTGAAGGCATCAGGACTTCTGCTCTTTGTTCCCCAGTCCTATCTGTGCCGCCTCCTCCGGGAAGCCAGTCTCTCACGCCTGGCCCACCCGGCCCTTCATTTGTCTTCTGCCCCTCTCACCAGACTCTGGGCTCTGGGTCTTTGCTACTTTGTGTCCCACCGCCCAGAGGTCAGCCCCTGGCGGTGACAAAGAATCTCGCCTTGCCCAGACTCTACTCAGGTTCCTCTGAACTCTTTTCTCCACAAGGCCCTGACCTCTGGGCTCGCCCATGTTGCTCTCTATACTGTCCCACATTCTCTGCAAGAACCCCGCTGAGCTGGCTCAGCCAGGAGCCCCCATCCCCCATATCTGATTGCCCCCCCAACCCCCGATGTCCCCTGATGGGGGCTCCTCATCCCCCACCACCACCCAGGTGATGTCTGGTCACCCTGGCCTGCCTTCATTGGGACTCCTTCTTGGTGAGTGTGATAGTGCGACATAGAATAAGAAGTGTTGGGGCGCCTGGCTGGCTCGGTTCAAAGAGCATGTGGCTCTTGATCTCGGGGTTGTGAGTTCGAGCCCCACGTTGGGTGTAGAGATTACTTAAATAAATAAATATTAAAAAAAAAAAGAAATGTATTTGGTTTTCCTCTGGTTCAGGCTCAGAAACCCCGAAACCCTTGCATTTTCTTATTTAAGAGCCATAGGGGCATCTTTTTTGTTGTTGTGATAATTGACTTTTGTCCTTGGTTCCTGAGGCGGCTTCAGAGCCATACAGGTGAAATGGGCTCTTCCAGCCACACCTGAACTTTTGTTAATGAGGTGACTTTTGGAAAGCCCCTGAGAGGGGGCTGGTTGCCCGGGGAGCCAACCAAGATCGGAAAGTTGGCACTTTCAGCCCCGCCCCCACAGCCTCAGGGCAGGGAGAAGGACAGGAGCGGGAGTTCAGTCGTCACTGGCATTCCTGCTCATGTAATGAACCCCCAAAGGACAGGGTTCAGGGCTCAGGGTGTTTGGAGAACTTCTGGGTCAGTGGGCTTGGTGCTGGGAGGGAGACCCGCGGGGAGAGGGACCCCTTCCCACACACCTGTGCCTCCCGCCCATCTGGCTCTTCTGAGATGCATCCTGTTACAAGAACTCCGTGGTCAAGTAGGTCACGTTCTGTGAGTCCTGTGAGCCCTCCAGCCGACGAACCCAACCCAAGGAGGGGGCGGTGGGCACCTCCGATCTGCAGCCAGTCCGGTCAGAGCACAGGTGACAACCTCCCCCGCTGTTGGCTTCTGAGGTGGAGGCCTTGCCAGCCAGGTTGACAGCGTCAGAACCCAGTTACGTGGCAGGACATAGAGCCAGCGTCACAGACTGGCTTGGTGTGGGGAAAACCCCACACATTTGGTGCCCAGAGCACAGAAGTGTTCAGGGTATTGTGTGTAAAGGAAAATAATTGTGTGCTCTTTCTTCACAGCGGCTTTAGCCAGAATCCGCACCCCCCCATGTTTCCACTTGGAAATTCTCCATCCGTCCACACCCACCCTGCGCCCTGTCGATGCCTGTCTACCTTCCCTTGCTGTGTCAGAGTTGAGCCCATCTCTGTCCCCCACGGCAGAGCCCCCCGTTCCATTCCCAGCAGTAGTGCCCCGAATAAAGTCTGCCTCGCTGCTCTTTGACAAACGTTGCGAATAATTTTTTTCTTTTACAGGAGAAACCCCCTCGGGGGCTGGACGAATGAGCTTTGCCATTTCTGTCGATGGTGCCAGGCGGAGCCCAACACCAGGGACGTGCAAGTGACCCAGGAGGATTTGGAAGGTGACAGGTGGATGGCCCCGACCTGTCAGATCTCATGCCACACATTCTTGTGTTGGCCATGCCACAGCTGTAGCTGAAGGTAAAGGGGGCAATGTGCGCTGGTTTTCCCCAACCCCAAGGCCAAGGTGTGGGTGTGAGGGTCGGGATTTGAGCCTCTTCTTGTGGGTAAACCCGGATACGCTTGTCTTCACTCGAAACCATTCTCTTTGCTAAGGATGTTTCCTCCCCACTCAGCTCCTGAAAATTACCATCTTTCCTGGGTGTGCAATCAGGCTGAACTCATGTGCCTGGGACAATGCAGGGTTTGGGGGCCCTATTGACAGTGGGGGCTGGGCGAGCCTTCATTGTGGGGGCCATCCCGTGCCCTGTAGGCTGGGGAACAGCTCCCCTGGCCTCCACCCGCTAGATGCCGGTAGCACCTCCCTCTCCCACTTAGGACGACCAAAACGTCTCCACATGTTGCCAGATGTTCCCTGGGAGCTGAATCGCTTCCCCCCAGCTGAGAACCACTGAGTTACTGGACAGGATTGTTTTTATCTGTGGCAGCAGGAAGGGGGTGCTGGCGAGGGGCCCCTCTAGGGGAGGTGACCAGAACCAGATGTGTAACTTTGATCCCTACACTGAAGCCTACTTTACGGCCGCATGTTTCATATCTAGAGGGGCCTTGGAGACAGCTTTTTTTCACTGTTATAAACTGTCCTGCTGTGGGGGCGGATTCTAAGGGAGTTACCTGGCCCCCTCCATGCAGTGAAAGGTGATGACATGGAAATGCTATCTTGGTAGATGAAGAAAGATCCAAATCTACCAAGGGAAGGGGAAAGAAGGGCAAGTCTGGAATCTAATCCTGGCCCTGCAAAAGGATGGCTGTGTGACTTCAAGCTGGCCACTTAACCTCTCTGGGTAGTGAGGATCCCATGCACCTGGGATGGGAGGTGCCCCGAAGACAGTGTGTGTGGCCTGCCGTTGGCCGCCCCAGCAAATGCAAGCTCTCCATTTTAACTCTGAGTCATGATGCTGAGCATGACTGCAGGTCTAACAGCCTCATGAGTTAACTCCGGGAAGACAAAACCAAACGTGAAGATCACCCACCTCGTGCAGACGTGAAGGCAAATTAATATCAGGTAGGCTGTGCAGGCTGCCCTGAGAGCCAGGAAAGCGCCTATTTCTGGAAGGAAGACGAAGCAGAGGGTTAGAATCCAGAGAGGTCCTTTCGTGCTGGACTGGCTCCAATGTTCTTAGAAAGTTGGATGTTTTCTCACAAATGTCTGGGGAACATTAAAGAAACACACAGGCGTGCGAGCACACGCACATGAACGCACACGTCGTAGCTTTTAAAGAAAGGAGCTTAAGTGCCGAATTGCACATCCTTTACTTAGAGTGCTGGCGCAATGCCCCCCGGGGGCCCTGCAAACAAATCTTGGAGGTGGGGTGAGGGTATCACACCCAGATTTGCAGGTGGCACAATGGCCATAGAAAAGAGTTTTCTCTTTCCTTCCTTCCTTCCTTCCTTCCTTCCTTCCTTCCTTCCTTCCTTCCTTCCTTCTTCCTTCCTTCCTCCCTCCCTCCCTCCCTCCCTCCCTCCCTGCCTCCTTTCCTTCCATCCACCCATCCATCCATCCAGTGGTATTATCCGGACAAAATACCTGCCAACAAATTCAGTTCAACATACTTAGAGGCCAGAAAGGTGTAGGTAGGCAACTAGTCACGACTCCCAGGATTTCAGTCTTTTGTCATTTTTCCCTATATTCCTGTTGTCTTCCCTCTTCCCCTGAGCCCTGCTCACTCTGTCCCAGTCACATGGCCTCCTTCTGTCCCTTAAGCAGGGCTAAACTCCTGCCTCATAGCTTGCTGTCCTGTCTGAACGTGCTGCTCCCAGATACCCCTGAGCTCCTCGGATCCCTCATCTCCCTCGGTCTCTGCTCAGATGTCACCTCCTCCAGGCAGCCCGCCCAGCATAGCTGCTCCCACCTGTCCCCTTGTCTGCTGTATCTTTCTCTCCAGCACTTATCATTAGCCAGCACAGTCTGCATTTCCTTGTCGACCGCGTCGGCCTGTCTCCCGCTCTGCACGGTTGTGGAGGGAAGGATGGAGCGATTGCTAGGTCCCGGGCAGTAGGACTCACACTACTTTTATTTATTTATTTATTTTCTTTTTTTTTTTTAAAGATTTTATGTATTTATTCATGAGAGACAGAGGAGGAGAGAGAGAGAGAGAGAGAGAAGCAGAGGGAGAAGCAGGCTCCCAAGGAGCAGGGAGCCTGATGTGGGACTCGATCCCAGGACCCTGGGATCATGACCTGAGCCGAAGGCAGACGCCCAACCATCTGAGCCACCCAGGCGCCCTCACACTACTTTTAGAACTGGAAGTGGGTTTAAGATATTTTTGGCACTCCATCATTGTAAGGATGAGGAAACCAAGAGCAGGGGAGAGATGAGCTGGTCACCATCATGCGGTGGTTCCAGTTCAGGGCTGGGTGGTGGGAAGTCGTGGGGGTTCTAGAACCTGCTGCTGGACTCAGTGCTTGCTCTGTGACACTGGGCCGAGTTCCTCCAGCTTGGTGAGTCTCTGTCTCCTGGCCTGGAAAGCAGGTGTGCTGCTGGTGCTTGGTGAAGTGATGGGGGTGAGTGCCCAGCACAGCGGCACTGTAACATGTTATCTGGAACCCACAAGTCCGTGTAATAGGGCCACATGGTTCTCAGGAGGTGGGCAGGCCGTGTTCTCTGGAGCTCACCTGGTCGTTCATTCATTTTTTTAAAAAAGATTTTATTTATTTATTTGACAGAGAGAGAGAGAGAGAGAGCACGCACAAGCAGGGGGGGCTGCAGGCAGAGGGAGAAGCAGGTCCCCTGCTGAGCAGGGAGCCCGATGAGGGACTGCATCCCAGGACCCTGGGATCATGACCTGAGCCAAAGGCAGGTGCTCAACCGACTCAGCCACCCAGGCGCCCTCATTCATTCACTTTTAAGTAGGCTCCACGTCCAATGCAGGGCTTGAACTCATGACCCTGAGATCACCTGGCTGCGCTCACTGAGTCAGCCAGGTGCCAGGCTTTTGGAGGGAACTAGCAGAGAATTGGTGTGTGGGAGTCCGGAGCAGAGCAGGACTGTCGGGGATGGCTCAGAGCAGTGGTGCTCAAGTTGTGAGAGCACCTGGGGGTTCGATGATCTGCATTTCTAACAAGTTCCCCGATGGCCAGAGGTGAGCAGCCATCCCAGCGCCAGCCCAGCACCTACTTCTCTGTCTCCACCCTTGCTGACTTCAGAGGCTCCCTCCAACTTGTGGTTCCAGTTTCTACCTGCTCAGCCTGTCGGCCCCTTCCTCCACCCTTCCCAACCTGACCCGGATTTCTTCTTTTGTCCTCATGCATCTTTACACATGGGGTTCTTCCTCACCCTTATGGCCCCACTAATGCCTTCCCGTTCTTTAAGAGACAGCGAGGACGACATTCTTGACTTCTCAGGGTGGCCCTTGCCCATTGTTCTGGCCGCTTGAACCTACATTGTTTTGGCTTCAGTGAATTGAACTCCTCCTGAATCAGGCTACCCATCTCTCAATGCAGAGCACCTCCTCCAGGAAGCCTTCCTGGACCACCCATGCTTGGTCAGGTATTTCTCCTGAGCCCTGTGCTTACCCCTCTCACAAACAGTACATTTCCTATGAAGGGACTGTGAGCCCATCGGGGAAGGGATGATGTCTTAGCCCACTGCTCAGCTTCCCCAGCCCTCTTGGTATCCTTTTCACTGAGGCCAGCAGAGGGCGCCTTAGCTCTATGATTCAGCCTTTGGGGGGGGTGGGCAGACAGGTGACCCCCCTGCCCTCAGGAGGTCTCTGGACAAAGGTGAGGCTTCCCTTGTTCTTTGAGAATCAGGTCACCTGTGATTAAGAGCCCAGGACTTGGGCCTAAACATCCCTGAGTGATCCTGGGCTTGGTGATTTGCCCATCAGACCCTCAATTTTCTCTTCTATAAATTGGCTATAATAATGCCTCCTAGGAGTTTGCGTTTAATAAGACAATCACGTGAAAGACCAGCCTGGCTCATGATTATTGCGTCCTCCACGGACTAGCTGGGTGACCACAAACCAGTGATTTCGCTTCTCTGTGCCTCAGTTTCCTTATCTGTGACATGGGGATAATTTTAACCACTTCCTCACAGGGCTATTGTGAAAATTGATTTAATATATAGAGAGAACACCAGGAACAGTGCTGGGCGCGTGGTCGTGCTATATGATCATTTCTCTTTATTATTATTATTACTTGGTGATGATGATAATGATCAAGCTCCGGTTTTCACCTGTCTCATTCTAGCTGATTGTGGGTCCAGAGGAAAGGCAGCTCTACCTTGCCTTCCTAAGCTCCCCGGGCTCCCCCAGAGCTAATGCTCCTGGTGGGGTTGGGATCTGTGTCCCAACTTTTTCTGGGAAGGGTCGGTTGAGGCTTTTGGCCTGAGCTGGGGTGCCAGGTGGCATCTGGAAACTTGGCTCCCCTGAACCAGGCTGTAGCTCACTGCAGGAGTGGGAGTGGGGTGCCCGCAGGATGCCCCCATGCCTACCCCCCAGAAACCAAGACTGCCCTGGATCCCTGAGCAAGCCCTACTCTTTGTGATGGGAAGGGACGGCAACAAGCAGCAGGGAGGCCTGCGGCCAGGTCAGCCTTGTAGCCAAACTGGGGAATGGGGGTGGGGCTGCTCTCTCTCCATCTACATAATGGGGACAAAAAAAAAATCCCGCTTGTCTCCTCTTTCCCCCTCAGGGCAGGCTGGTAGAGCAGCATCTCCATCCATTAGATGCAGGCTGAAAAGTCCACATTTTAGAGCCCCCACTGGTCTGGCTGTGAATCCTGACTTGACTTCCGACCAAGTGTGTGACATCCGGCAAGTGACCGAACCTCTCTGAACCTCAGTGATGCAGGGAGGATTGAAAACATTACACACAAGTGTGTTTTACTCTTGCTGTTGTTTTTGATGTTAGAAACCAAATGGGCTTCTGTGTTTTCTTCAGCTAAACAATACAGGATTATGGTTGACCCTTGAACAACGTGGGGGATGGGGCGCTGACTCCCTGCTCAGTGGAAAATCTGTGTGTAACTTTTAACTCCCCCCCCCCCCCGCCACTTAACTCCTAATCGCCTACTGTTAGCCAGAAGCCTTACTGAGAATATAAACGGTCGATGCTAACATATTTTGTATGTTGTATGCACTGTATACTGTGTTCTTATGATAAAGTAAGCTGGGAAAAGAAAAAGTTAAGGAAATCCTAAGGAAGTGGAGGGGCCGTGGGCAGGCTGCCCCAAGATGGGCCACTTTGGCATGAAGAGTATTTGGAGCTGAAGTCACCTGAGGCCCTGCAGGCTCAAGAGAAACTTTTGCCCCTCCCTTAACTGCACAGGAGAATCTAAGTTGGGGTTCTTTCCCAGAATAAGGGCAATTATCAGAGATAAATTTTCTCTCGGTGATGCATCTGTATGGCGGGACAGACAGCTACTTACCAGACACCTGCTGTGAAGTGCATTCCTTTCCTCTGAAATCCCACCCCCCCACCCCCTTCTCCGTAGTTCAGAATGACATGGGTACCTCGTTTTGCCTGTTTTCGGAGTTTCCATGTCCGTGTGGATTCCCTGTACGTACTCTATTAAATTTGATTTTCTCCTGTTAATCTGTCTCATGTCAATTTGCTGCTTTGTCCAGCTGGAAGGACTCTTGAAGGGGGACAGGAATTCTTGCTCCCCGACTGAAGAACAAATCCATTTCTAGCCCTGGACTGTATTTATTGAAAAAACAAATCCACTTGTAAGTGGACCTGTGCAGTTCAAACCCATGTTGTTCAGGGTCATTTGTATATTCTCTGCTCCGGCGCCTTGACGCTAGCTGTGCACCTGACCCTGAGGTTCCCGTGCTCCTGTCTCTGAGTGGAGAGGTAGAGCTACTGCCCTCGGGATGCGGGGGTGGCTGCTTGGATCACTAGACCTTTACTTCTGTGGTTTCAGCTATTCCACATAGCAACCGGGAGAGATGGCAGCATCATCTCGATTTATAGGTAAGAACACTGAGGCCCCAGGAAGTGCAGGGACTGGTTCAAGATCCCCCTCTGCAAGGCCAGGTGGTTCAGAAACTGCCTCTGGGTTGGAAGAGGGGAACGAGAATATGAGCGGTCTCGCCCTTGACATTGCCCGCCACCCTGACATACTGCTCAGTGCACAACACCAGGGGGCGCCATGCGCATCGCAGAACCCTCCTGCTGATCCCTGGCCCCCTGGGGCTGTCCTTCTGAGCTGCTGCTGCGTCTGACTCCTGATTTCCGTGAAGACAGTTCTGTGAGGACTGCGCAGTAGCTGGTAATGGCCAATTATGCCCATCACTGGCCTCTTGGGAGCTGGGCCCCCCTGCAAGCCTTTGGCTCCAGCACCTCCTCCAACTTGCTTTCTGTTTCTGCAATGTCTTGAGTGTGTCCCAGCTGTTTGTGCTGTGAATTTAATTCCCAGGATGGCCCTGAGCTCGGCAGAAGACAGGCACACTAGGAATCTAATAAATGTGTGGGTGGCTGGGCAAATTGATGTAAATAAGTTGTTTCTCTGAACCTCTCAGTGGGGCATCTCAACCTTAGAATACCGTTTTAGGGCCTGAGCTGGAAAAGGAAGAGGCTCAAGTTCAATCCCAAACGAATGTCTGTGATTCGACCTGGGATGAGAGATTCGGAGGCTGTGATAGCGAAGGGACAGGCCTGTGTTCAAATCCTGGCCCAACCACTGTATATGTGACAGAAACAGCCATCAGGCTTCATTTCTCCCAGTCTCGCGGGGTCTGTTTTTCCACTGTTTTGCTCTGACCGGAAGAACACGCTGCAAATCAGGACATGTGACTTCTAAGTCAGGGTGTCGGGAGTCCTTGCCCACTTGCACGTTCTCTCTCGGAACTTTGTAGGCGTCATGTGCCCTGAGTCTGTGCTAGAGAGTTGGTGGATGAGCACCACGTGGAGGACGGGGTCCCAGGCAAGCCCATCATAAACCAGCAGACGGCAGCCTCTTGAACAAACCAAGTCCAGGTGAGATCACCTTAGTGTAGTCCCGGCCAGGGGAACCACACAGCTGACCATGAGCTATAATAGAGGCTTCTTTTTAAGTCACTAAGTTTGGGTGTGCTTTTTATGCAGCAATCATTTGTTGATACAGCCATTTATAGTTAAATGCTTCTCGTCTCTGAGCCTCACTTTCTTTATCTGTGAAATGGGCATGAGAACAGACTATGTCCCAGAGGACTGACATGAGGCGTGAAGATACATAACAGACGTCAAGTACCTTTGAGAGAGAGTGCGCATGCGTGGGGGGGGGGGCGCAGAGGGAGAGGGGGAGAGAGAGGATCCCAAGCAGGCTTCACATCCAGCGCTGAGCCTGACGTGGGGCTCCATCCCACGACCCCCAAGATCACGACCCAAGCAGAAATCAAGAGTCAGACGCCCCACCACTCCCCAATCTTAATGACTGAAACCACAAAGGTCTGCTTCTTGCCCTTGCTACTTGTCGATGGCAGGTGGGTTGGGGGCTCTGCTCATCGCGGCCGGGTGGAGTCCCGGGCTGGTGATGTCCCCCGTCCTGAGTGGTGTGCCCGAGAGACTGGGCAGGGATTTCTGGCAACTGAACGCTTTAGGTTGGAAGTGACATACACGGCACTTCCATTCACAGCTTGCTGCCCCTACCTGCCTGGGGCGCCAGGAAGTGCCAACCTTCATGCCAGGAGAGCACTGGAAATAACTGGTGAAGCTATTCTGCTTCTCAAGTCCAGAGAGCAGGAAAACCAAAACAATAATGAGAGCATTGCTAATGGAAGGAATAAAGCATTTAATGAGCACCCACTACGTGTCACTGAACGCTTGGCTCCATTTGGCAGGGGATGCGGCTGAGAGCTCCAGGACCCGCCTAGTGTCACCAGGTTGGTGGTGGAGCCAGAGCTGGACCGGGCTTTCCAGAAACAGGGCCCGCCAGTCAGGGCTGTGCCTGGATTCCTGTCAGCTACAATCAGAAAAGCCATCTGTCCCTGCACCTTTAATCCCCTGTCGCCTCCGGTTTCATAACAGAACTTTCTTCTGAGGGATTCCAGCGTGGTCTGAGGTGAGCCAGGAGGTTCGGGATGTTCTTACCCCCGTTGGACGGGATGCGGGCTCTTCCCCTTTGCAAAGCCATTCGGGACAATCACCACAACTGACCGCGCTCTTGTGGGAGTATACACACCCGCATACGCTAGGTGCTTCCTGAGCATTTTCTTACAGAAACCTCTCCACAGCCCTCTGATGTCATTCCCATTTTACACAGGTGGGAACAGATGCACAGAGAAGTTAAGTGTCCTGTCCAAGGGCACACAGCTGGTGAGGACCTGGGACTGGAGCCCAGGGAGCCGGGCCCCAGGTCTTCACTTGTAACCTCGGCGCTAGAAAGGGCTTTCGCATCCCTGACCTTGTCTGATCTTTGCCCCAACACACGCACTCGTGCACACGCACACATACACCCCAGCACCACCACCAAACCTGAGGGATGAGCAGAGTGGACATCCTACTCCGACTCTACAAGTGTGGAATCTTTTTTTTTTAAAGATTTTATTTATTTATTTGTCAGAGAGAGAGAGAGTGAAAGTGGGGAGGAGAGGGAGAAACAGGTGCCCCAGGAGCAGGGAGCCCGATGTGGGGCTCGATCCCAGGACCCTGGGATCATGACCTGAGCCGAAGGCAGACGCTTAACCAACTGAGCCACCCGGGCGCCCCTACAAGTGTGGAATCCGAGGTGTGGGGACAAGTTCCAGGTCATAGGACTGGCCACCTGGTTTTAAGAACAGCGCCCTTTTCACACCCGGGGGCTCGGGGAATGTGGTGTGGGCAATCACTTCTTGCTCCCTAACCAACCCGCCCCAACACGTCTACTTTGGGATGCTAACAGACTCTGGAATTGGACAAGGTACAGTGGGGCTGCTCATCCCTGCTCTGTCATGTCTGGGGCCCGAGGGGCCGGAAGACGCAAAGCGGGGGGGGGGGGGTGACTCCATGGCTGGGCCCCAGAATCCCTCGGAAACATCCTCCCGTCCCTGTCTGGCAGTCGGTGCAGCCACGGCTGGACTCAGTGGGGCTGTTGACCGGAGCACCTGCACATGGCCGCTTCCCGTGGCCTGGGCTTCCTCACGTCCTGGTGACCTCGTTGGGGTCGTGGGTGTCTCACACGGCGGCTCCGCAGGTGAGCGTCCAGCCGACAAGACGGAGGTCACGTGGCCTGTTCGGGCGCAGCAGTATCACTCTGTGGCCTTCTGCCGCCAAGAACCAGCCAGGAGCCTGCCCAGATTCGGGCCTGGTCCCCGTCCCTCCGTGAGAAGAGAGAATTTGTGGACGTGGCTACAAACTGCTCCAGGGGGCTGGCATCAAGGCCAGCCCCAGGGCCACGAAAAGCTGGGACAGGGAGTGTGGAGCCCTAATGGGGTTGGGCAGAGGCTCCGGTTAGCCTTGAGCCCCAGCATCCATCACCGCCTCTTGGCACAACTCTGGGTGTCTGCCGTCCATGAGCTTCCTGTCCTCATCCTGGAGGACGTGCTCCTGGTGGCCAGCAGGGGGTGCCCAATACCCCTTGGCGTCCCTGGATTAGGAGGGGACGAGGCAGAAGGACACTGGTAAGCCTCTCTGGATACGGTCACCCCCCACTGCCCAGCAGGGAGCCCTCGAGGGGACTCCAGCTGTGTCCACACTGCATCGGCCCCGCCCTGCAGTCTCCATCACAGCCTGTTGATGGCCTTCTGCACCCCCCCCCCCCCCGCCCCTGCCGTGAAAGCCCTACAGCAACCCCTGGGGGAGCACCGTGGGCAGGGGCCCCAGCACTGGCTTTGCAGCGGGACACATTGTGAGGCTGGGCAAATCCCCGGTCTGGACTTGGGATTTCCCAGACACAAGAGAAGAGGGTTGGACCGCACGATCCTCTAGTTTCCAGAACTCTAGTGAGCACCTGAATTTCTTCAGAAGTGAGGTTCCTGAAAATACCCCTTGTGTTTACAAAATGCCCCACTCGACTCAGGCCTCTGCCCGAGGCTCCCTGTTGGCCGTGTGGGCGCCATGTTGGATTGTAACTGTCGGTGGGCATCAGGCCTGGGGTCCACGGGAGGCACTGAGATCCAGGGAGCCGGCCGGGACTTCCCTCGTAGGAATGAACAGCCGCTGTGTGCCAAGCTCCTCACTCTCCACGTGGGGAGGGCACTGCGATCAGGTTTTGGAGGGAGGAAGTTGAGGTCACACTGCCTTTCCTGTTGTCCTCTCTGCTCTTCACTGCTTGGCCATGTAGGAGCTGTGGTCACTCCTGCCTTGTCCCCTCACTTCCTTCCCACTTCCCAGCGGGGACCCCACCAGGCCAGCCTTACTCACCCTCCTCTCTCCTTCAGCCTTCCCTCAGCCTCCCCCCTGCACATGCTGGCCCTGTGCAGCTCCCAGGAGCACTGACTTGGCATCATGGGCTGGCTGACATTTGTCTAGAGGGTGGGGGGCGGTGCTGGGTAGAGTGTCATGGGGCCCCACCCAAAGAACTTTCTTGGCAATAGAAATCACTTAATCCTTTTAAAACATTCTTTCCTCTCAGGTTTGATCTGTGATCCTGGGGCCTGATTGAAAGTCTTTGAAGAAGCGACTTTACCTCTTGAAAGCCCAGCCTGCCCCAGCCATCAGGACACATGGGGTTCAGGGGGCAGGGGTGAGGGGAGGGTGGGGCCTCTGGAAGGAACTATTCTTCAGTGAATCAGCCTTTAAACTTTCTAGGACTGCGTGGAACTTTGCCTTTGGTGCAGCCAGGGTGCCTGATTTCAGGGCACCACATTTGGGCTCGTGGGTCAAGGGCTGCCTGATGGCACGGACACCATCAGACAGGCTATATGTGGCGGCAGTCCACATATAAGCGCCCCCATGACCTGCCAGTGCTGGTGTGGCCCGTGTGTGTTGGCAAGTCTCTGTTTTCCAGTGACTGGGAGGAAAGACCCTCCTTGTCTCCCTTGCCCTAACTGTCCTATGTACCCGAGTGCCTGCCTCAGTTTCTCTGGGCTGGGCCCTGATACCCTGCTCGTCTCTTGTTGCAGAGAGGGGCTGGATCCTCTTTCCTGGGCCCTGGCAGCCGGAGAGATGGCCCCTAATCACAGTGCCACCAGCCTCCTGAGTCATGGGGGCCACCTGTTCACTGCTGTGGAGACCCCAGCCTGGGATGGACCTCTCATGGGCTGACGTTTGCCCCAGTCGGGCCCAAGCCGGAACAGAACAGACTCTTCAAATCCCAGCTCTGCCTCTTTCTCTCTGTGTGATGACAGGCATGCCTCTCAAATCCTTCAGAACCTCAGTTTTCTCATCTGCAAAATGGGCATAATACCAATACAGCTCTACTGAATCTGTGGGTGGATCCCGGTGGCACAGCCACTGGGTGGAACAGACAGATGGCAGTTGTCAAATTCTCTTCCCCTGGAAGCGCTATCCTTCAAGGCAACTTTTCTCCACCTCTGTGCCAACCTAGACCCTAACTTCTCTCTCCCTCGGCTCGGGACGGTCAGTGTAGATGGGGGCCCCGAAATCCTGAACTCCGAGGGGATGGTTTAATCTCTGCTGCGCATTTTTTAATGAATGGGCTTGGCCTGGTAGAGGTTTTCAGTGGATGTGTTTAAGCGACAGATAAGATCACTTGCCATTAGCCTGGCCGTGATTAATATAAACGGGGCTTCCATTGGTGTTCGCTTTTGCTTTCTTAAATTTCCGACATTCATTTATTCATTCCGTACCTATTAGTTAAAAGCCTACTATGCGCTGGGCCCCAGGTTAGGTCCCGAGGATCCTGCTGAATCAGGCAGGTAGGTTCCTCGGTTGGTGGGGTTTAGACACACTTGAGGGCACAGATAAAATCCAAGTAAACACACAGACGTATTACATAGTTACAAATTGCGTAAATGCTTTGGAGGAAACAAACTCATTTGCTTATTAAAGGTAAGTTTCAGCCTAAGCCCGTGGAATCTGCATTTTTTTGGAGACAGTATAATGAAAATCAGTGGCCACGGGTCAGTCTCCATAGGTCGCAATGGCCTGCTAAGGCTGCGTATATAAACGAGTGCCTTGTATAAATGAGCTCATTCACTCCTTACAACAGTCCTCATAGCTGAGCGTCATTATTTCCATTTTACCGATGAACACACAGAGGTCAAGAGGTCAAGTGACTTGCCCGAGGTCACATGGCTTGCTAAGGAAGCTGGATTTGAACTTGGGTTTGTTTGATCTGCGCTGGCTGTAATTACAGACCTTGTCCTAGCTGTGGGATGGGCTTATGCCACAGTGTCTGTCATGTTGGGAAGTCCAGGCAGGGAGTTCTCAAAGCCGGGGGCTGGAGGGCCCAGGGCGAGCTGTGGCAGAGAATCCTCCAGGGATGAGGCCTCCTGTCTGAGCTGGAAGAGGTGAGGGGCTTCCCTGAGACCCGGGGCTGGAGGAGCTAATGCCAGGGTCTAGGGCAGAGGTCTGTCTCATAACAGATGGGGGCTAATGGTGTCTGTCTCCAGGACACCCTGGCAGGCCTGCTTGGAAAAGGGCCTCGCGCCTCCACCAGTTTGCCAAAGCTGAATGAAGGTGATGGGGTATGGATGGGGGCCCCCACTCTGTCTCCACATAGCACCTGATGGCCAACATGTCTCATGGCCTTGACTGTTCACATGTTCAGGGCCGGAGGCCGGTGGCTTAGGAGGTCGGGAGCGCTGCCCCCAGGACCTGGACTCCCCGCTGCAGTCCTTCTAATACTGGCAGCCCCAGTCCTATTCAAACCCCGCAGGTTTGAGCCTGGACTCTGGAAATGAAAGGACCTAGATCCGAATTCCATCTCTCCCACTCTCTAGCTGTGTGACTTTGGGCAAGTTACTTACTTCTCTGAGCCCCAGTTCCTCATCTTTTCAAATGGATATGACAAGATCTGCTTCTCAGATCCTGGGAGAGGAAATACGACGATCCATTACAGCGCTTCACCCAGTTCCTGGATGATCATGCAGGGTCAGTCGATGAGCATAAAGTCAAATCCTGTTCTTCCCAGAACTTGGGGTGTCTGCATCTCCCCAACTGATGGAAAGAGGCTGCGGAACAAAGCGTGACCCGCAAATGTACTTTCTCTGATTTCGTTCTAGAGGCGTGGGTGCTTGTCTCTGTGACCCGTTGTCCCTCGAAGTAGTCACCAGTTGGGAGGCTCTTCCTCGAACTTGGCTTTGAATGTGCTCTGTGGAAGTGCTTCAGCCTCTGAAGGTGGGTCTGGCGTTTGGAATTAGCAAGGAATCTTCTGGACCCTAGACGGCTGACACTGGGTGAGGGGTTTGCGCCAGGCAACACTGACAAGGCAGCGGGGAGGGCGGAGAGAGGTTTTCTACCGTGGAGGGCTTCAGAACAGTTTTCGTTCTATTATGGGCCAGGAAGAGAAGCCTGGGGCATCGAGGCCCCAAGCCTCACTGGAGGCTGACCCTGGGCAGAGGGTGATGCCCTCCCAGAAATGACCGTCCCCAGACACCCCACTGAGATCATTTCCTTGGCAAGGACAGAGCCCTGCTTGAGAACATTTTAGCCAAAAAGGGAATCTATTTCGAGGATTCAGGCGTGTTTCAGAAACCCAGAGGGCTGCCTTGGCCTGAGGAGCCATCCCAGGAGCTGGGCAAGGGCTGGGGACCCAGGCATTGCCTGCCAGCTCACCTTTCTCTGTTCCCGTGGCCTCTCTCTCTCTTTTTAATTGTGGTAAAATATACATTGCCTAAAATCTGTTGTAACCATCTTTAAGGGTACAGTTCATCGGCACTCAGTGCATTCACAACATTTGTGCATCCATCACCCCATCCACCTCTGAGAACATGTTCATCACCCCAAATAAACTCTGTGTGCCCATTACGCAGCCCCTCATGCCCCCTCCCTGAGCCCCTGGGCACCACCATTCAACTCTGTTTCTCTGGATTTCACACATCTCTCTCCACCTAGCGGAATGTTTTCAAAGTTCAGCCATGCTGTAGCGTGTATGAGAGTGTGGTTCCTTTCTAAGGCTGAATGCGACCGTATGTGGCGCTCCTCCGTCTAGGACGTTTGACTTGTTTCTGCCTTTCAGCTGCTGCACGCAATGCCAATGGTATTATTCTATCTCTGCTTCTCTCTTTGCATCTGGGGCAGATTTCTTGGCCTTTCCGGGCACGTGGCAGAAGGTGGCCATGCTGCAGCTTTGGGGTTCCAAGTGTTCAGTTCCAGCCACCAGCTCGGTCCCAGTTCCAAAGTTCTGAGGCCGAGACAGTGACTGTGAGGTGTGCGCACGGTGGCACCGGGCCACGTGGTTGTCCATACGACTGCTGGGCTCCATCCTTGGGAGTGGGGGGATGCTTCTCAGAAAGGAAATGGTAGTCGTTTGAGATTGAGAACCTTCCCCCTGATTAAGAAGCTAAGCCAGGGGCACCTTGGTGACTCAGTTGGTTAAGCATCTGCCGTTGGCTCAGGTCACGATCTCAGGGTCCTGGGATCAAGTCCCACGTCGGGCTCCCTGCTCGGTGGCGAGTCTGCTTCTCCCTCTCCCTCTGCCCCTCTTTTTTTTTTTTTTTAAAGATTTTATTTATTTATTTGACAGAGAGGGAGAGAGCGCACAAGCAGATGGAGCGGCAAGCAGAGGAAAAGGGAGAAGCAGACTCCCCACGGAGCAGGGAGCATGATGCAGGGCTCGATCCCAGGACCCTGGGATCGTGACCTGAGCTGAAGACAGACGCTTAACCGACTGAGCCACCCAGGTGCCCCAATAAATAAAATCTAGAAAAAAAGGAGAGAGAGAGAGAGAGAGAGAGAAGCTAAGCCAGGACATCCTCAGATGGAAATATTTCCACTCCGATGAACCTATCTGGAGGGTTTCAGCCAGAAGTCTTAGAAAGATGCTATTTTGTTATTTTTATAATTTTATAACAAAAATTTTTATTAAATAGCTATTTGCTATTTAAAATTTTTATGAAAAATCTTTTTGTATTTGCGTGTAGAAGCACGCAAATGTGTGTTGTGTTGACACACAATGTTCCGTGGGTTTCACGTGCACACACAGTGATTCAGCTTCTCTTTACATTATGCCGTGACCATCTGTCACCACGCAACCCTGTTACAGAATCGTTGACTGTATTCCCTATGTTTTGCCTTTTATTCCTGTGACTTATTCGTTCCGTAACTGGAAGCCTGGACCTCCCACTCCCCTTCCCCCATTTTGCCCATCCTCCCACTCCGTTCCCCCCAGAAAGAGGCTATCTATTTTAATTTCAACATACGTGCGTGCTTCGTGTTTTCTGGCTTCTTGTTTTTGAGGCATAAGTGTGGGGGGCCCTACAAGTCATCCTGGGCCTTGGTTAGGCTGCCATTTTGACCTGGTGTGGGGACCTGTTTGCTTTGGGGGCCAGTTCGCTGGAGGTGCGGGAGAAGGGAGTGTCAGTTAGCTGCTGCTTCCAGAACCTTGGGAGCCGGAGGTCCTGGTCCAGCCCCGCCTCTGCCCCAGCATGCTCACTGATCTTTCCGGCCCCTCGTTAGAGTGACGTGCACCTTTCCAGCTTCTGTTTTGTGAGTATGAGCCACTCCCTGCATGTCACGGGACACATCTCTTGATACCACCAAATCTCAGTTTCTTACTGATAGGATGGCTGGTGATACCCATTTTGCTTTCTTTAGGAAGTTGGCGAGGTGGTCCCATAAAGCCGATGACCGTAGAGCAGGGGTTCTCAATGGGGGGGATTGGGGCAGCTTGCCCCCCCCCCCAGAGGACATGCAGCAATGTTTGGAGTCATTTTTGGTTGACGCAGCTGGGAAGGGTGGGTGCTACTGGCATTAGGGGGTGGAGGCTGGGGGATGCTGCTAAGCGTGCTGCAGGGCGCAGGACGGCCCCACCACCAGAGGTATCGGGTCCAAAGTGTCCGCAGCGCCGAGGGAAGAGGCTGGTTCTGACCAGCGTGGGAGAGTCATCTTTACTGAGCATCTTTTGGCGCCGGCTGAGGGGAACAGTGCGGGGTGGGAAGGACCCAATTTCTCCCTATAGCGGCGCGGGGCAGAGGGTCTGGAGGACGGTGGGCACCTCCATACTGTTTCTACATCGAAGTTTAGCCTCCGTTGGTGGAAAGCCCGGCATGCTGCTGTGGTCAGACCCTGCTCGATGGAGGCAGAGGAGACCCTGCTCGTAAAGTGCGGCGCATGGAGGCTCAGCGAGTAAATGAATACATGGCCTTGGGTGGGCACAGCCTCTGTTGGCAAACGGGTGCTTCCGAGATGCTTGGGGAAGGGGGTGCCCTGCAGCCTCCCCTAGCAGAGCAATGCTCAGGCCACCGGGTGTATCGTTTGAACAGGGGGAAAAGCAGGCTGCCCTGACCTCTTAAGAGGGATTGACCATTTGGGAACAAGGACTGGAGGCGGATTTATCGAGTTTTTTCTGAACTCGTGGCTTCTTCTTCAGCTAGTGTTTACCTCTTGTGCCACCTGGGCCTTGGGGGTGGGTGAGAAAAGGAGGGGCCAGAGAAGAGAAGACCCCAGGGAGCTGGAGGGGAAATTCCAGATGCCCTTATACCCTTTAGAGGATGGGGGAGTGGGGGCTGGTCTGGATTTCCAAAGAAAAACACCAAGGGCAACCCCGGCCCCTCCTGACCTCCTTCTCTGACCTTGAGCTCAGCTTTCTCTGGGGGTGGAAGGCCCAGGCCTGCCCTTCTGGGTGGGCGAGGTGCAAAAGGCAGTGGCCCCCTGGGGTGGGACTCTGGGAAGGAGACTGTAGCCTCCCCAGAGTGGCAGTCTCTCCCCCTGACCCGGGCTAAGGGAAGGTGCTGGAATAAAGGCGAAGGCAGCGTGGTGGACAGCGTTTCTCCTTGCAAGGCCCCCAGAACCAGAAGCCAGCCTTCCCGACTCTGGGTCAGGCCCTCTTAAAGGAAGAGCTTTCCCTGATGCTACTTCTGCAGGTGGAGGGGGCCCCTTCCCCACCCTCCTTCCTTTGTTCGCCCTTCAGGCCCTAATGATAAAGCTGACGAAGCTCTAGCCACGAAGAGGGCTTCCTGCCAGTGTCAGCGACGCTGTTCTAGGGACTTTCCATCTCATTTAATCCTTCTGTGCTCCTCCTGTCCTGCCTCCCAGCTGACTCTCAGTCGGTGGCCTCCCCCGGCGGGAATGCAGTGAATCAGGCCTGTGTTTACTTTTTCCTGGGGTACAGAACCTTCGGTCCCACTGGGGCACACTGAACCCCGGTGCCCTGAGGCTGCATGCTCCCTTGGGTAACTAGTGGAACCCGAGGCTTTGGTTTCCCTCAGCCCTTAACTCAAAATAGCCATCTAGTGCACGCTCAGTGTGACCTTGGGCAAGTTTCTTATCGCTCAGAAACCTGTTTCCCTCTTTGCAAAATGGCTTATATGAAGTTATGCGTGGAGAGTTTTTAGTGGATAAAATCTCTGAGAGCCCAAACCCAGGGTTATCACCATCACCACCACCATCATCATCATCATCATCCAAGACAGGGGTCAGCAAATATTTTTGGCTTAGCAGCCCCTCTGGTCCGTCACTACTAAATTCTGCTATTGTCTCTCCAAAGTGGACAGTGAGTTTGTGTTTCAATAAAACTTTATTTACAAAAACAGGTGATGGGCCAGATTTGGCCTGTAGTCTGCCAGTTTGCTGACCCCTCATCTAAGACCCTGAGGCTTGACTGCCAGTGCCCTGTGGCAGAATGGAGAGCAGGGCCCAGGCCAGGTTTAAGGTGAAATCCAAGTGTCCACCAACAGTCAACTGTCTAGGTGTGTTTTGAGGGCGGGGGCTGATCTCCTTTTGAGACTCCATCCTGGGTTCTCAGGGGCACACGGTAAGGACAGAATAAATGTTTGTGAGTGTGTGACTTTTCCTGATGACCAGACACTCATGCTCTTAATCAACACGGCAGATATTTGGCTAAATCTGGGGACGATTAACACGGACAGTAAGAATCCTTACAGGGCCAGCCTCCTGAGTGTGCCGTCCTGCCTTCCTGGAAAGGGGTCCTTGTAATCAGAGCCACCCTAATCGTCTATCCCCTAGGAGCCAGGGCTCCAGGGCCCTTTTCCTAGGGGCTCATTTAATTCTCATGAGAACCCATCCGATCACGGAATGATTGTTGTTACTCTAGTGGAACAAGATGGAAACCAAGGCTCGGAGAGATGAGGTCACATGGCTGGAAAAGGCAGGGATTCAAACCTGAAACTTTCCGACTTCAAAGCATATTCTTTTCCACCTTCCCTGGTTAAAAGAATGCTGTCCCATGGATTAACCTCGAACCCTCCCTTGTGTCCATGCCCTGTGCCCCATCCTGGGCCGGGGGGGCAGCTGTCCGTGGTTCACCCTTCTGCTTGCACCCCCATAGAGGCCCCCACCTTTGCTCAACCTCTGCCTCCCTTCCCCACCCTAGCAACTTCCTGGTCCTCCCAGGAGGATGACAGATTGCCTGGCCTGGCCCGGCACAGCCCTGCCCAGCCTGCTGGGCCTGACTCAGGCTAGTGCTTCCTCATGGGCTGCTAGGGCCGCCTCCTGTCCTGCTGCCTGCCCGCCTGGCAGGTCTGGCAGGTGAGTGACTCAGAAGCCTGGGCCCTCTGCATACCCAGCGCAGGGAGCCAGTGTACCTGACCCCTGGGCTCCTGCCTGCCCTACCAGCTGCTTCCACAGACAGGACCCTTCCCTGCCGGTGGGGCCTGACCCTACCACCTGCACTCCTTTCCCCGAGGGCTGGAATTGGACTGCACAGAATCCAGGTCAGATATGGGGTTTTTCTACAGCTCTGTCCCTCACTGAGTTGGAGGATCCTTTGGAGGTCACAGGGTGTGTGCGGGGTTTCTGCTCTCGTTGACACCCTTGGGCTCCAGGCCCAGGGACAAACTGCATCCTCCCAGCTGGTGGTGGGGCTTGGAGATGCCTTGTGACAGGCCCTGGGAGCCTCCGTGGACACGGCCCTGAGCCTGGTGGCCACCTGTGGGGCAGGTCAGAGCAATGTGGGGGTGAGGAATGCAGAGGGAGCCTGGCAGGGCTGTGGGTGCTGCGGGAACTTTCCCTGACTCCATTCTCAGGGTCACGGAGTTTGATGGTTGCAGCCTACTTGACCTTACAGGACACCTAGTTCAAAGGCATCGTTTCAAAGCTGGGGAAACTGAGGCTTGGGGCACAGGGAGTAATTCAAGGTCACACAATGACTCGGTGGCAGAGCAGGGACTGGAAGCTGGACCTGGCTGCCTCCTCCCTGCCCAGGGTCTGTCCTTGCCCCCCAGTGTCTGCTGCTGTGTTTCTGCGGCCCCTCTGCCTCCCCCCACCCCCCTCCCCCCTGTAGCCCTCTCCCACCTCCTCCTCCCTGGCCGTGTTGGAGGGAGGAAGGTGCCAGGCGCAATTCCGCAGGCGGAACTTTATGGGCTCACAGGTGGCAGCATTTTAAAGGTCACCCTGGCGGTCCTGGCTGTGAGTCCCCTGACAGGTGTCTGTTGAGCCACAGCTTGGCTATCTAAGCTGGCTGCTTTGGGAGGCAGCCTCTTTCATCTGCACGGCCCATGTCTAGCGATGATGACCTAATGCTTGCCGGGTGCTTACTTAGTGTTAACAAAGCACAGTCCCATGGGTTAGCTCATTTGGTCCTCCCAAGCCCCTGTGAGGTAAGTATTATCATTATCATCATCATTCTTGTTTATAGCGGAGGAAACAGGCACAGAGAGGTTAAGTAACTTACTCAAGATTCCACAGCTTGGAAAAGGGGAGCTGGGATTTGAGGCTAGACAAGTCTGGTTCTTGAGCCTGCCCAAAACCTCAGCTGCCTCACTTTCTGCTGTGATAAGAAGATGAGGCTGGTGGCGGGTGGCGGGGGTGGGGGTCGGCTGGGGCGTTTAGAGGCTTGTGTGTCCCTCTGGTGGCCTCCCCGGGTCCTGGGGTGACAAATGTCCCTGCTGAAGCTTATCTCCCTCCCCCTGCTTCAGCTCTGTGGCAGGTCACTCTGGGTTGCAGAGTCCAACACAAACGATTTTAATGACTTCTGGGGTGGTCTGTGTTGAGTGAAGAGCAAGAGTTAAAAGCAACCGGTCCAGCATTTCCGCGCCAAACAACCGCCATCAGGGGTTTGCCTTGAGCCCGACCGGGACAAGGGAGGCAGGAGCTGTGGGTGGGCACGGCAGTGGGAGCAGGAGGGGCTTGGTCCTGAGTCCGTGTTCTTCTTTCTATTATCATCTTCCAGAGGGGCCCCTGCTATGCTATGCCTGGCTTTGTCTCTCTATGAAGGGTCCTTTGGTGATTAACAGGGGCAGCGCCTCATCCTAAAGTGCTCGATGGTTTACAAAACAAGTCTGCGTCTGTTGTCCCGATGGGTCTCACACCAGCCTGAGGTGCTGGGCAGGGCAGGAATGACGATCCCCGTAATTGAGGGACAGAGGCTCAGAGAGGTGAGGTGACCTGCATGAGGTCACACAGCTAACAGATGGCGGGAGTCAGGCCCTCCCTCCTGGCTCCTAACAGAGTGTGCTAACACCAGGCTTTTCCTCTGGAGGATCCTGCTACAGCTGGGACAGAAGCTTCCAAGGCGAGGCTGCCTCCCCAGCGTTTGGCCCATGAATCAGGGTCTCCCGAGGCTCGGCTGGGGACCACTACCTCTCTTCTGTCCCTTTGAGGGCTGAGTTCCTCTGGGAGCAATGGCGGCAGTCCTTCCTCTGGGTCTCTGTTAGTGGGACTCTGGGGTGTTCAGGGGGGTGACTGATCTGGCCCCATTCACATCCCTACCACCCAGAAGGCAAGAAGAGTCCCTGATGTCTCCGTCCAGCACATCCTCTCTAGGACAGTCACGTGGGTGGGAGGTTCCCAGGCTGATTCCATTCTGTCCTCTCCTCCTCCTCCTAGTAATAATTAATAACAATAATAATAATAATAATAACAGCAATGTTGACTATTCGTAATGCCACCGTGACTATGTTTCCATTTATCGGGTGCTTACCAAGTGCCCAGCTCTATGCCAGCTGTCCCGCATGCCCTAGCTTGGATTGTCCTCCTGATAGCCAGCATTTCACAGATGAGATAGCCGAGGCTCAGGGAGGTGAAGTCACTGGCCCGGGGTCACACAGCTGACCAAAGGCACGGGAATCATCACTCAGAACGTTGAAAGCTCGCATCACCCAAAATCACCATCCAAAGTTCGCAGCGCAGCCAAGCCCAGGGCCTGGCTTGGTTGCCTCTGGATTTTAAGCTCTTTCTACTCTGTGCCTCTGGGCTGGGCTGGGCTGCATGGGAACTTGAGAACCATGGGGTCTGGTTGTTCTGCCTCTCCATGCTATGGGACTTTGGACCTGCTGCTCACCCTCTTGCGACCCGGGTCACTCCATCTGGCTGCAGAGGCTGATAATTTCTTCCCTGTGATCTATCCGAGGGCTGTGAGTTATAGTCATGGCTGGGAATGCCTGTAAAACCTTGACACAGTATGCATGCAGAGAATTAGCACGAAGAGAGTAATTACTCAAGCGGCGTCTCCAGTCCCCTCTGTGCCTGGGACAGCCTTGACATTTAATCCCCACAATTAGCTTGGGATGAAGGAACTTGAGCTGAGCTCTGCAGCAAGGAAGCTGAGACTCGGGGAAGCAAAGTAGCTCTGCTCAAGGTCACAGGACTAGGAGGTGGGGAAGCAGGGATTTGAACCCGGTCTGTGTGTGCCCAAAAGTAAGTACCCCCCAACCCTAATGAGAGACAGCTCCCTGGGGATAGGGGTTCCCAAGCGAATTCAAGGCAGGGATTCTCATGGGAGCAGGTCCCCAGGAGCTTAGCAGGTGGGTCCAAGGCAGGTGGGGTGGTGCTGCCACGGGGTGAGCTCCTAGCTGCCCTGTTTAAGCCTCCTCCCACTTTGCCCTTCAGCGGAATGAGAGAGAAGCTCCTCCCCCATCATTCCTTGTTTCAAAGACAGAGGCAGCTCTTGTTCCAAGGGGACCAGGAAAATAGGGAGGTCTCTTGGCCGTGCTGGGACCTGCTCTGCAGGTAACCCTGACCCCTCCTCCTACCAGCCAAGCCCAGCTCAGCCACTGGGCAGGGACTTCTGGTGTCCTGGCAGAGGGAGGGAGGCAATGGGGCTAGGTAGCCCCCCTCCCCTCCTCCCCCCTCCCCATCTTACCTGATTCCCTGGATCTTCAGAGCGTTGTCATAATTAAATCCAACAACCATTCATTCTATCTGATAGAAGGGCTTCCAATGATAGATAGGCAGAGGGTGGGAAGGGGACCTCGGGCTACAGCCAGGAGGCTGCCTCTGCTCTCGTTCCCTTCGTCATGCCCTGTGTGACCTTGAGCACATCCTTTGTCCTCTCTGGGCCTCATTTACCCGTCTATGGATGGAGGGGGTTGGCTTGGATCATTCCTAAGGGCCCTTTCAGCTCTGAAAGTCTCTGAATCGCTCAAATGGAAGACCCCAAGGTGCCCTCTGGGTTCTTTGCCAGCCGTCCTTCCTCCCACGTGGACACAAGGCCCGGGAGCGTAGGAATGTGGGGAGGCTCAAGTGTGCTTCTGATGCGTGGCCGACTGGCAAGGACTGGAGTGACCACCATTAAAAACCCGTTCCTATTCAGTCTGGTCAATTCTGGAATAAATCTGGCACGCCTGTGTTTGCCTAGCGGCAGGGAGAGCCTTCCCGAGGTCCTTCCCACCTTCTTGTTAGGGGGAAAATCTATGGACCTTGGGGTCAGACTGAGCTCAGATCCCAGCTTTGTTCCTTCTGATGTGTGAACTTGGGTGATTCCCTTGGTCTCAGCTGATGCATCTGAAACAGCAGATCATAATACTGGACGCACTGAGGTGTTGTGCAGGCTCGGTGTTATCCCGGGCAGAGCACTGGGCCTGGTGCGCAGTAAGTACTCAGCAAAAGGAGGGGCATATCTCTCACCCCAGTGCCACCCCAATCCCCGATTTCCAGCAAACTAAGTAAGGCTCCAGAATGGCAGGACGCCTCACTGAGCTGTCCAGAACCTTAATGCCATGTTCCATGCAGACAGACAGATGTGTCTACGTGTGTTTTGTGATGATGATACAGTGCTTTATGGTCTTTTCTCGTCCTCTTTCTTTCTTTTTCTTTTTCTTTTTTAAAGATTTTATTGATTTTTTGATATAGAGAGAGAGACAGCGAGAGAGGGAACACAGGCAGGGGGAGTGGGAGAGGGAGAAGCAGACTCCCCGCCGAGCAGGGCGCCCGATGCGGGGCTCGATCCCAGGACCCTGGGATCGTGACCTGAGCCCAAGGCAGACGCTTAATGACCGAGCCACCAGGCGCCCCTCTCTTTCCTCTTTCTTAAAATTTCTCTGGAAACTACAAAACTGGGCCACATGCCTCAGTGGACGCTCTCCTGAGACTGCTGGGTTCTTCATCTGTGAGTCTTGCTTTCCCCACAGGAAACTGGAAACCCTAGGCTCTGGCCAGGGCAGGGTGGGGAGGAGAGCAGCCTGCTTTCCGTGGATCTCTCCCTAGAATCCAGCTGGCTGGCTCTAGCCGCTGATCAGAATTCACAGGGCATGGGGATTTGTGGGTGAGCGTGAAGATCTCTTCAATTAACTGCAGAACAAGACCCCTAACGCTCGAGAGTCCTGGCGGGTGCTCCGGAATTCTGAGGTAGCACCCAGGGGACTAGATTGGGGTTGACCCTGGCCAGACCCCAGGGTCTGGCACAGCTCTGTTCCTAGGCCCAGTCCTGGAGCCATAGCTCACGGAGTTTACTACACTGGGCACATTTTGTGGTTGCCCCTGATTCAGAGACCTGTGGTTTGGGGTAGAGCAGATGAAATTCCCTGCAGAGTGGTGATTTCTGGGAAGGGAGAACATGCTTGATCAGACTACACGCTGCTGCCTTTATTAAGCTATCTCAAAGCTCATCACCCGCATGGCACTTCTTTTTCCCTTTCCCTAAAAATCAACATCCTGGCCAGGGGATTTTCCAGTTAGCAGAGAAACTGCATCCAGCTTCCTCCTGCTTCACTGAGTGGGAGAGGTATTGTCCCCTAGTCCTTTTTCTCTTGCTTTTCAATTGTATTAATCCATCTATCCATCCATCATCCATCCATCCATCATCCATCCATCCATGTGTCCATCCATCTATCCATCATCTATCCATCCATCCATCCATCCATCCATCCATCCATCATCCATCCATCCATCATTCATCCATCCACGTGTCCATCCATTCATCTATCATCCAATGATCCATCCATCCATCATCCAATGATCCATCCATCCATCATTCATTCATCCATGTATCCATCCATCTCTTCATGTATCCATCCATCCAACCATCACCCATCATCCAACAATCTATCCATCCATTTGTCTGTCCATCTACTTTTCCATCCATATATCCATCCATCTACCTATAGATTGTTTATTGAGCATCTACTCTGTACCAGGCACTGTATCTTGGAGATAACAGCTCTGTGCAAAACAGACATGATCCTGCATATTGTAGGATAGCAGGGGAGACAGACAATTTAACAAGCAAAACAGTACTTTGTGCTCCAGCCTTATTGCCTCTGTTTATCAGTTTTCTTATGTGGTGCATGGGATGATGGCAGTATCTATTTCATGGGATTATTGTGAAGATTTGATGAGATAGTAGGGGTAAAGTGTTGGCCCAGTGTCTGGCATGTAGTAAGTGCTCAATAAATGTTAGCTATGATGATAACGATGACCATGGTCATGATGAAGATGATGATGGTGGTCACCTAAACCAGTGCCTGGCACTAACCAAGCAACCATATGTACCCCTGAGCTGGGCAGGCTGGCTTTGCTTAGCAGTGGCAGAAGGTGATGGAGGGCAGGACCCACGCCAGCTTCTCAGGGTGGGGCATGGATGCTGACTGTGCTATATCTGGAGGCAGGTTGTGTGGATCTGAGCGCTTCTTGGGGGAGCCTGAGCCAACATAGCTGCCTGGCTGGTTTGCCCAGTTGGGAATTGGTTGTGAAGCTTCTCAGGGCAAAATAAGCCATGACACCAGGAGCTGTAGATTGCCTTTGCAGGGGCTGGGGTAGGCTGTCTGGAAGCTCCCAGAAGTGAAGGAAGGCAGCAGAGGTGGGGATGCACCCCTGCACTGGGGCTCTAGGGGAAGGAGTCAAAAGTGGTTGGGGGGGGTCCCTGGTGGTTCCCCTGGGGCTGATGGGGGCTGGGGCATGCCATTACTTGCTGCTGTGCTTCCAGCTCCTGGAATGGTGACAGGCACATTTCAGACACTTATTTGGGGGAGTATCTGGGAGTATTTGTTGAATGCACACCGAGACTCCATTGGGATGGTCTGAGTTAACTATCATGCTGGCTTACCGGGAAGAAGCAGTGGTTCTGGAACCAGAAAGAAGTGGGTTCATAGCCTGACAGCCCCACTTACCAGCTCTGGGGGACCATGGATAAGACACTTCCCCTTTCTGAGCCTCAGCTTCCCCATCTGCAAAATAGGAATTGCAATATCGACATTGAGGTTTGTTGTGTAGATGGGAAATGGTGAAGGGCTTAGAAGGCACCTGGTAAGAAGCCCTGCTTTTGTCATCATCCATGCATCTGGGGTGACATCCAGAGTTGTGAGCCAGGACTGTGGGATTGGGCTGGCGCAGACTGGGTATCTGCTGATACAGACATTTGAAGTTTTGGGGAGGGGTGGTAGGATAGAGGCAGATGGACCTGGAATCCATTGCTTACTTGCTGTGTGACCTTAGGTAAGCTATTTACCTCCCCGTGTCTCTGTTCCACCTGTCAAAAAGGGGATTTTTTTTTTTTAAGATTTTATTTATTTATTTGAGAGAGAGAGAGTGAGCTGGAGAGAGAGAACACAAGCGGGGAGGGGCAAAGGGAGAGGGAGAAACAGACTCCCTGCTGAGCAGGGAGTTCAACATGGGGCTTGATCCTGGGACTCCAGGATCATGACCTGAGCCAAAGGCAGATGCTTAACCAACTGAGCCACCCAGATGCCCCTCAAGAAAGCGATCTTAGAAACAGCCATTCTATAGAGCTCTTGCAAGAGTAAATGGGATCGTGCATGAAGAATACAGGGCCTGGTGTGTTGTACATGTTCAGTAAAAGGGGGCTATTGTCACCAAGGGAAGGGGCTCTGGTCCTTCCCTGATATGCTGGGGCTCCCTTCCAAAGTGACCCACAGCAATGTATCTCTGCTGACACATTGGGTAGGTCTCAGAAGATGCTTATTTCCAGGAGAAAACCTCAGGAAACCATTTGCCTTAACCTCTTAGGTTCCATGCGGGCAGGACTTGAGTGATCATAACTGGAGGCGACACGGTATGGGGGAAAGGAACACGGATTTTAGCTTTAAATCCCAGCTTCTCCACTCTCTCACTGTGTGACTGTGGGCATGTCACCTAACCTCTCTGGGTCTTTTTCTTTATTCATAAAATGACAAAGCCCCCTTCCTTGCGGGGTTTCCTGGAGGCCGAGCGCACAGTGGGCCTCTGTAATGGGAGTGATTTGTGCGGGCTCCTCAGAGGGTAAGGGAGTGGATGTTAATGAACGCTGGGGCTGGTCCAACAATCCAGTCTATAAAACTCTTGCTTGCAGCTTCTGGTGCGTTGCTAATGGGAGTTTATGTGAAGGACACAGTGGGATAAGGGCCCATTGTTCTGAGTGGGGACGGTTTTATGACTCTTAGAAAGCGTCTTTCATCTGGCAGACCAGGGAGCTTATGGAACCTCCCAGCCCTGGGCGGTGAAACTGGGGGACGCTGAAGGTTCTGGGGCTGGTGCCAGGCTGCAGCCATGGCCAGGCCCTCTTGCTACAGCTGGGGCAGTTGGTGGGGGCTGAGGGTGCCCCCCCCATGGAGTATAACTGCAGTGTGTCCCTTTCCCCAGGCCCAGGACCTTCCCTCCTGGAGATCTCCTGTCCAGCCGGTCAGGTCTGCTTGGCAAGGCTGGAGGCTCACTATGTCCCCCTGGGGGTTCCCTCCCTCCTCCCCCTCCTCAGCAGCCAGTGCCACATCCTTTTCATCCTTCCAGAAAGGGCCTTGGGCCTTGTTTGCTGTCAGCTGACCAGCAACTCTCATGCCTGGGAGTGTCGCCTGGCACCCTGAGCCTTGGATCGGGCCAGTAACCTGATGTCAGGAAGCTAAGACCTTGTCTCCTCGTCCTTTCTGGCTCCTTGGCCAGGTCCCAAACAGAGAAATCCAACCTCCCCTTGGCTCAGCAGATGGTCCCAAGCCTTCTGTCTGTTTATCCTCGGTGGAGGTGGCAGATGCCCTGAGGAGTGGGTGAGGCTGGTGTCCTTGTGTAGACTGGGCTGGCACACAGGGCCTGTGGGGGCTGGGATGATGGACAGAGGGTCTATATGCCGTCACACTTGCCTTTGACGCCCCTGGCCGAGTTTCCCCCAGGCTGGGACTCCCTCTCCCCCTCCCCTTTTCTGCTTTGGGAGGTACAAGAAGGCTAGAGCAGGATGTTGGGGATACCTTGTGCCTTGATTGGCCCCAGAATCCCCTTCACCCTGCAGCGAGACAGTAGCCATGGGCAGCGGGCTCTGTCTGAATAGTAATCCCTCATAGGCTGCTCTGCTTTCAAGGAATAAAAATCCACTCAGGCAAGTGCAAGTGAGGGGGTTCGGTAAGAACACAACGGGCTACTCTGATGGACATTCCAGGCTTTGTGCCTCAGTGTCCTCATCTCTAAAATGGGGATACAAGTACCTACTTTTAAAGATTTTATTTATTTATTTACGTATTTATTTTTTTATTTATAGAGCATGAGGGGGGGAGAGGCAGAGGGAGAGGGAGAGAGAGGGAATCTCCAGCAGACTCCATGCTGGGCGGGGAGCCTGGCACCGGGCTCGATCTCATGACCCTGAGATCATGATCTGAGCAGAAATCAAGAGTCGGATGCTCAACCGACTGAGCCACCCAGGTGCCCCCCAAAGTACCTACTTTATAAGGTTGCTGTAAGGATAAAATTAGTAAGGTGTAAGGTAATATACAGAGCCTGCTGTAGAAAGTGCTATGAAAGTGTTTTCTCTTGTTTTTATTGTGAACACCTTCCAGGGCTATATGGTCTCTGCCTCACCATCTTTTACTCTATACTCCTGAATTTTTCTTTCTTTCTTTTTTTTTTTTTTTTTTGGCTTTCCTACGACATTTCGGATCTCCCCGGAACCTGGGTTTGAACGTGGCTGTGGTTCGTTGCAGCGCGAAGGATGGCTCCGGCCCTGCACGGTCTTTCAGGCTCTGCGTCCGCGGTCCTTCGACTGACTCAGTCTTTCACCTCTCCAATTTCAAATTCCTGGGAGAAACGAGCTGATTGGCCAGTTTCAGTCAGATGTTCCCCGTCTCACCCAATCAGCTGAGCCGGGGAGGAGCGAGCCGCCCTGGCCCATGGCGGTGGAGGGAGGCGCCTCCTGGCATGTCTACCCTAGCGTCTTCGAGGCTCTCTCACAGCGGCAGAACTGCGAACAGTGGTTTGGAGCTTTTTGTTTTCTGCCAGCCCACAGGGGCGTTCTCAGGGGGTGTTTCTAAGCAATCAGGACAAGCTTTCAGAACCGCTGCTGCTGGCACTTAGGGAGCCCGTCTGGCTCAGAGATCATTGACCCATTTACAATTTGAAATAGTTGTCGGTATTAGAAATCAGAGGAGTTAATATAGAAATCTGGACATCTGGCTTCTCTTGGGGGGAAAAAAAGAGAAAAGTCTGGGGACATGGACAACAGACACATAGCATCTATTAGAAATGGGGTGACTGCCCTCTTAATAGGGGGCATGTGCTTTCCAGGTCCTCAGGGGTCGCCCCCTTTCCCCGTGGTGTCCCCAGTCTGGCCCCCTGGGCACTGGAGTTTGCCACCTTACTCTATACCCCGGAAATGGGAATTGCACAAAGAAAAAGAAAAATTACCTAGCTCTTCAAAATTTTGAAATATGTATGTGAACCCAATTCTGTGAACAACCCACCAATATGATCTTATTTCTCTACACAACCATGAGGTCGGTATTATTACTTTCACTCCCACTGTACAGATGGTGAAACTGAGACTCTAAGAAGACACAACATGCTGGAGATTAGCACAAGCCATCTGACCCTGGAAACAATGGTAAACTGACAGACAAGCTGCGGGTACAATGCATTTCCCTCCGAGGCATTTGAGAGGAAACTGCTAACTCGCTCCTTTCCTTTGGATATTTAGCGTGCATTTCCTACAGGCAAGGACGGGCTCCACCACAACCGTGATCCAACCATCAAAATCAGGAAGTGCACACGATGCGTTCCCGCCATCTCATCCTCAGCGCCTGCTGAGTCTCAGCAGCTCTCCCAGTCATGGTCTTTATTTTATGCTGAAAGGGTCGAGTTCAGAACCACACGTGGCGTTTAGTTGTCCGGTCTCTGGTTTCCTTTGATCTGGAAAAGTTCCTTGGCCTTTCCTTGACTTTTGCGACCTGGGCATTTTGGAATACATTTAGAGGGACGTCCCTCAATTTCGGGTTCGTGTGACGTTCGCTCAGGTTTGCGTGAGTTGTGCAGCTTTGGCAGGAATCTGGCCCCGTGCTGTGGTGTCCTTCTGTACGCATCCTATCAGGACACTTGCGGTGTCCACATATCCTCCTGCTGGTCATGTCCCCAGTTTGACCGCTTGGGTGACAAAGTGTGAGGCTGCTCTTACCCCCTCGCTGGTTATGAGGTATTGTGTGGGGAAGTGCTTGGAGACAGTGTAAATAGCCATTCCGAGCCCTCAGTGTACTCATTTGCTTATTACTTGTCGCATCAGTGTGGACTCTTGGTTTCCCATCGTATTCAGTGGCATATAAACCCTCACAGTCATTATTTTTTCTGATGGTCCAATGGCCTGTGGTTTGGCTCGTGGTAGCCTTTGTGAGCTGGTTTCTTTGTTATTTTGTGATGTTGCCATCACTTCTTGAGCAACGCATCAGGTTCTGGCCCTGCCCTAGGTTACAGGCTCAAATTGTCCTTCCTCTGGAATCAGCCATTTCTCCAAGGAGCTCTGGATCCCTTGTCGAGAATGGTATTTAGGAGCCATGATCTGGCTGCTAAGTGTGCTCATCGCTATCGGGTGTCCCTGCCCCCAGGCCTTTGTGGCGGACAGAGCTAGGAGCTCACACCAACACTTCCCATTCCAGCGCAACACCACAGGGGGCCATTCTACTCTTCTCCCTTTCGGTATCTGTCATTTGCTTCTCCAACAAGGAGAGTCCCAAGAGTTTAATCTCTTGACTACTGCTATACTATGTTGCTTCTCATTAATAAGAGTTCGACTATTTTTGATAATATAGTATCAAATAGCATATTTATCTAATGTTGTCAGTGGGAAGTTGAAAAATCTCTGCTAGGAGGTATTGACTCCATCCTTCAAACTTCTGTGAAGATAGAAGAGGCAATAGGATTATTGTTCCTACTTTATAGGCAGTGGGACAGAGTAGAAAAGCGTGAGGACTGTTTTTAGGGTGCTGCAGAGACCTTGGGGTGGCAGAGCTCTGTATCATGTCCACGTCCAGCCCACTGGACGTGACTGTCCATCCCGCTCCTGTGGGTGTTTTGGGAGAACTTTGAGACCGCATCCCCAAGACAAGGAGCTGCTCAGACTGGCCTGTCCCTGACACTCAGGCGCATGAAGTGATAGCTCAGAGAAGTAATAGCTCAAGTTCCCTTCTTCACCTGAGCTCGTAGAACCCCCTCTGCCTGTGGCTGTGCCTTTGACCTCAGCTTGCTTTCCCACAGATGCAGGTCTTGGGTTGGGGAGGGAGGCTTGAAGTGGGGGTGGTTGCTCAGTGCATCCTAGCCTCCTTCAAAATGCCGATCGTACTGAACAGGGGCAGGAGTGTTATGGGAAGAAAGTTTCATCTTGGTAAGGTAGATTGTATTTGTCTTTTTTCTTTTCTTTTTTTGTTTAAAGATTTTATTTATTTCTCTCTCAGAGAGAGAGAGAGAGACAGAGAGAGCACAAACAGGGGGAGCGGCAGGCAGAAGGAGAAGCAGGCTCTCTGCTGAGCAGGGGGCCCGATGTGGGACTGGATCCCAGGAGCCTGGGCTCATGACCTGAGCAGAAGGCAGATGCTTAACTGACTGAGCCAACCAGGTGTCCCTGTATTTGTTTTTTTTTTTTTTTTTCATAATCAAAATGTGATCCAGCCTCTCTTAGATAATAGCCTGCTGATGATTGGTTTGATGGTATAGTGAGTAATAAGGACTGACCGCTTCCTGCATGTTCTCCATTCATACTGCCTTGGTGAGTGTGGTATCTGGGCTTAGAAAGTCTGGTTTCCCATCTCGCTACTTCCTTTTTGACCCACTATGGGGTTGGGCTGGTGGAAGGGGGTCTGGGCTGGAAGACAGAGGCAAGAAACCTGGGTTCCCATCCTGACTTTGCCATCAGCTTGCTAGGCAACCTTGGGCAAGTCACTTAGCCTCTCTGGCCAATGGAAAATACCACCCCTGTCCTCCCTCCCTCCGTCTTCCCCAGGTCCACGCTGGAGACAAGGCAGAACAGAATCCCGGTCCCATCCAGATGTATCATTAATGGTTATGCTTACATAATAAACCCTGCACCCACCAGAATGTTCAGCGAGTGGGAAATTCTGGTTAATTGAATGTTCTGGGACATGGAAACGTTCCCAGTAATCCTCTTTGTTCCTTTTGTGGCCATTGAAAACCATTTACTCATCTATTTAGCAAATATTTGTCTCATGCCTGTGCTCTACCAGGCTCTGTCCCAGGTGGCGGGGAAGCACCGTGATTGAGACAGCAGAGTCTCAGCCCACAAGGACTCGTAGTCCAGGAGGAGATGTGCACAAATGCAGTGGACCCTTGAACACCACATGGGTTTGGGGCACCGACCCCCTGCACAGTGGAAAATCCGCATACAACTTTTTTTTTTTTTTAAAGATTTTATTTATTTGAGAGAGAGAGGGAGTGAGAGAGAGCATGAGCAGGGGGAAGGAGAGGGAGCATGAGCAGGGGGAAGGAGAGGGAGAAGCAGACCCCCTTGGGATCATGACCTGAGCCGAAGGCAGATGCTTAACCGACTGAGCCACCAAGGTGCCTCCCGCACACAACTTTTGACTCCCCTTTTTTGGCCAGAAAGCAGCCTTACCCATGACATGAACAGTTGACTAACATATTTGGTACATTATGTGGATTATATACTGTGTTCTTAGAATTATGTATGGGAAAATCATAAAGAAGAGAAAACACATTTTTATTGAAAAAAAATCCATATATCAGTAAACCTGCCCAGTTCAAACCTGTGTTTTTCCAAGGTCAACTGTACACTACACCACACAGTAGGATGGATGCCCTGAAGGACCGGAGGATGCTGTGGGAGGCTTGGAGTCCGGCCTGGGGGCCCTAGAGAAGAGATTCTTGACCTTGAGAAGGTGTTAGGTGCTGAGAGCATTAGCCACTGTGTCTGAGGGGGAAGGAGCAGTCGTGGCGTTCCAGGCTGTAGGAACAGCATGGGCAAATTTGCTTCTGTGGACATTGAGTTGTGGACATTGAGTTGTGCTGTGGGGCTTCGAACGTGCGGCTGTGGAGGCAAGAGAGAAGGGGTGTGTGTGTTGGGACGTGAGATGGTGGAGAAAGCAGCAATGTAGGAAGGTGGGGACTACAGGCTCATTTATGCTTGAGTATGGGTTTCATGATGTGATTCTTTCTCCTAAAAGTAGAATGCAGAGGAAAAACCAAATGAAAACATGATTTCCCAGAGGAGGGGCCTTCAAGTCGGAGGGGGTGCCACGGGGTGGGGAGGGAGGGTGGCAAGCCGAGAAACACAGCTCTGTGTAAGGGGCCACCACTCCTGGGGGCTTGGGGAGTGTGGTCCCCAGGGGGAAGAGGGATCTTTGGGTTTGTTGAGAAGCCGGCAACCTGGCTTTTTATGGGAAATCTCCCAGTTGTTCAATGTTGGTGGCCGATGAACAACAACAAAACCACTGTGGGCGAAACACATGCTTCTGCAGGCTCCGTTTTTTCTATGAGCTGGGGGGGGGTCGCAAACCTGGGTCCAGAGGGGTCTATCTGATGAGGCTTTGAGGATGTCCACTTGGAGTCTCTTATGATTCTCTGACATTGAGTGTGCCCCTCACCTGTGCTGGGGTCCGGGGGTATGATAGGGCCCTGGGGTATGGCCCCTGCCCTCAGGCCATCAAGCTGAAGACAGTCCTATTTAGTACATGTGTCCAGAGCTAAGAAAACAACAGAAGCACTAACAAAACCCACTAACCAAAGTCCCAAGTGCTGTAGAGCTCAGAGGAGAGGTGGTCGGGGAACAGAGTCCACGTGGGAAGGTTTCCTGGGGATTCTGGGCCTTCTGATGCTTCCGGGAGAGACAGTAAACCTTCGTGCAACCAAAGAGGGGGCCGGCATTCCAGACTGGAGGACTGGGGGGATGGTGGAGGGGCTTCGGCCAAGGAAGGAAATAAGATAGGCAAGGAGAGAGGTTGGAGCAGATCTGAAAGTCTGTGAATGCAGGTTCAGGAACTTGGCTCTGTCTGTGCCAGCAGGACCCAGGTGTCTAAATGCTGGCCAAAGGCTTAATGTTATGTCACTCACTGGACATCTGAAGATGTTCTAGCTGTTTTACTGGTGGAGGGAAGGAAAAATTCTTCCCCTATTCTTCAAGGTCTAACACCTGGACTAAGAATTAAATTTATGTGAAACAGATCAACAGGAGGAAAAAACCCAAAGGTTTGTTCATTTTTCTTAAGTAATCTCTATACCCAACATGGGGCTCGAACTTACGACCCTTACATCAAGAGTCACCTGCCCTATCAACTCAGCCAGCCAGGCGCCTCAAAACAAAGTTTTATTATGTGCACACAGAGGCCCAATCATGAAACTGAGACCTAAAGAAATGACCAGTGCGGGCACTTTCTATACTTTTTTGGTAAAGAGACAAAACAAAAATAAAAACAAAAACAAAACAGCGCCCCACCCCCAAAACCCAGAAAATCTGTGAAGAATTGACAGGACAAAGAAAACTTAATTTGGGGGGCTTCCATTAGTAAGGAATTCTAAACAGAAATTGGGCTGGGGTAATATAATTTAGTAAAAAAATATATAAATTGGAAAAAAATAAATTAGTAACAAGGGTTGTTTATACAGCCTTCTTGCCTCTACATTTTGCATCTCTGATGAGAGATGTCTCTTTACCTCTTGGTACAGAGGGGTTACCTTTCACGGGGGAGATTTATTTCCTGCTTTCAGGGGATGGAGGAGGGTCTGAAAACCCTTCTTAAACAGGCTCTCCTTTAAGTAACTTTTATTTAAAATAACCAATATGCCTAAGTGGCGCATTCTGGGTTGGCCTGCCCTTAGCCCCTAACCCTGGCACTCCGGAAACTTTCCTGTCTGTTCTCACGGGCGTTGTTTATTCACCCCGGGAGTGGAAGACGGGTGGATGGCACGCCCGTTTTGTTCACTGATGTCTCCCTCCTGCCTAGAATGATGTCTGGAACATAGTTAAGTGCTCAACCAATATTTACCGGCTGCTTACTGTGGGCCTAGTTTTACCCCAGGCCTGGGGCTTCAGATGCTCTATGAATGACTCTTAGAACAGGCTCTATGGAGCTTTATGTCCTTGTGTGGAGATGGACAATAAACAAGCAAACGAATCAACGAATAAGATGATTTCAGAGAGCGTCGTTTGTCTCACTTCACTGTAGTGACCTGTTTTATTTCTGTCTCCTTCTAGCCAATGAGAGCCAAGGGGGCAGGGCTGGGGTCTGTCTGGTTCCTTGTTTCATTCCTAGCCCCTAAGGCTGGTGTCTGGCAAAGAGGGAGTAGTGAAGAAAAATGTTTTTGCTGGCTCTGCTGAATGAACCAACACACAGACCGACAAAGATTCCAGTGTACATACACCTGTGCCCTTTGGAGGCTGCAGAACTCATTATTATCAACCCGGGAGTAATTGCTGATAAGCCTGAGTGTGAATTTCGTTGCAGAGAGAGGTTGCAGGGCACTGTTTAATAACAACAGGGATAATCTTAATTAATGACCTGATAACTATAATTAATTGCATCATATCCGGAGGCCCTCTTTGGGATTCTGGGAGGGAGTAACTAGGGTTTGGCAGCTTCGGGGTCTGGAAGGGAGGGGAGGGCTAGGATCTCCGACCCACCACTTCCTGGCTTGGTGAGCTTTGGCCAGTTACTCGCAGCTCTGAGCCTCAGTGTTATCATCAGGAAGGTGGGGCTGCTCGGCGGGGTTGGTGCCAGTTCAGGGGTTGTGATCTCAAAGCCCCCGCAGTCCCCCAAGGGGCTGCGGTCCCCCGAACCCAGGGGGCCAGGCCACCGAGGGGCTGGGGGGGACCCCCGAGCAGCCCTACCCCCCGCCCCCCCCCCCCCCCCCCCGGGGAATCGCTCACCCTCTCTGGGAAGCACTGGAAAACTCCTGGAAGTGAGGGAGGAGCAGCGAGCAGCCGGCGTGCGCGCGGGACCTTCCCGCGGGAGACCCGGGGCAGCGGGACGGCGCCGGGCAGCTTCGGGCGGGAGCGGGAGCGGGAGCGGACGCGGGGGGCGGGGGGCGGGGCGCGGCCCCGCCCCCGCGGGCCTCGGTTTCCCCACCTGCGCCGCGAGTGGCCGGGCGGGCGGGGCTCCCGGCGCGGGCCCGGCCGCCAGGGGTTAAGCGGTGACTTCAGCCGCGGCGAGCGGGGACCGGGCGGGCGGGGGCGGCGCCGCGTCGCGCTGTGCGCGGCGGCGGGACCAGGCCGCTCGGAGGCGGCGGGCGCACTCCCGGCCGGGCCGCGACCTCGCGGGCGGCGCGCGCGGCGGCGGCTGGGGCGCGGGGCTGGGGCCGCCCGGCCCTGGGCGCCCGCGGCCGCCGGGGCAGCTGACGCGCGGAGCGGCCGCCGGCGCTTTGTGAGCGGCGCGGACAACAAAGGCGCGGCCGGCCGGCCGGAGCCGGTGAGTGCGGCCCGCGGGGCGCGGGGGCCGGGCGGGGGGCGCAGGGCGCGAGGCGGCCGCGGGGCTCCGAGCGGGCGTCGCCGAGGCGCCGGGGTCCCCACCGCCCCGCGTCGGCGGGGCCCCTCGGCTCGTCCCTGCCGGCTGCCGGGGGTCTCTGGGCTACCCCCCCCGCCCCCACATGCGCCGGGGTCCCGGGCGTGGCTGCGAGTGTGTGTCGCCGTGCTTCGGGGTGTGCGAGTCCGGAGCCCGGGCCTTCCCCCTGGCCCTGGTGTGAGTGTGTGTCCCCAGGAGCGGCGTCTTCTGTGTCCCTTCGTCCCCGGGCCTGCGTGGCGTGGGTATGTCCCTGGGTGTGTGAGAGGCCCCCGAGCCTGGGTCTTCTCTCAGTGTGCGTGTCGCTCCTTGTGTCATTTGCGTGTGAGTGTGAGTGTGTGTACCTCTTGCGTGTGTGTGTACTCACGCCTCCCCTCACCCCCAGTCTCTGTGTCCCTTGGGTGCCCCTTCCCTCAGCGTGACTCCTGACTGCTCTTTGTGCATCAGTGTGTGTGTGCGTGAGAGAGAGAGAGAGAGAGAGAGAGAGAGAGGGAGACCGGGTGCCTCACTATCCAGGCCATTCACCAGGCCTTCAGGTCCTGCTGCCAGTGTGGTCCCCATCTCCCTGTGCTGACCTTGGGGGTCCCTGGGATTACACGGAGGCAGGGGATGCTCCTGTCACCTCTGTTCTGGGCTGGCCTCTCCCGCCCTGGACCCTTGCCCAGAGGTATAACAGGGTCAGCCTCACAAAGGAGGGAGTGTGGGAGGAGACGATGCCCCGGTCAGCTGGAAGGCCACGGCCACAGAATGAGGTCAGGCCTGGACACTCCTCGAGGCAGGGGAGTGTGTCCCGGGTGGGGGCCCTGCTGAGAATGAAGGCTAGCCTCCTGGCCTCCAAGGGTGGTCTCTGAGGGGGAGCTCCCAGGCCCGATGTAGGAGAGTGTGGGGCTGGTACTTCCTTTCTCTCCCAGGGTGGGGGGTCCTGGGGCAGGGGTCAGGAATCTTCTTTTCGCTTCGATAGCCTGAGGACCCTGTCTCCGGCCACAGCAGGGAGGAGGCGGGGGGTGGGCTGTACTTTCCACTGGCTCTGGAGCTGAGACATCACCTCAAAGTCCTTGGCCTTCGTGAGGGATTCAACTAGGGGAAGGCATGCACTGCCTGCCTGGAGCCCCATCTGTTCCCCTGCCGATGCTGGGGAGAGAGGACAGGCTCATTAAAATCCTCAGCCCTTCCCTGCAGGCCCTGCCCGTTTTAGTATACGTGCTGCCGAAGCGAGCACCCTGCAGGCCCTGCCCAAATGGCCATCAGCTGTAGCGTCCGTCCGTCCATCTGCCCCAGCACAGCAACCCCCCCCCCCCCCCCGCCCAGTGTCCTGGCCTCAGGCATAGACTACAAAGGAGGGTACAGTCTGGAGATCTCCAGGCTCCCTGTGACCATGGGTTGGGGGCTACCCTCCTTCCTCAGCATCTCAGGGTGAAGCGCAGAACCCTCCTCGTGGCTTGTGAGGCCCCACTTCGTGTCTGGGTCTCTCACCCTGTTCCATCACGCTCAAGTTCCTGAGGTCCCCTGCCCCTTCCTTTTCTGCCAGAGAGCCTTCCCTCAGCTCTTCCCTCTCTCCACTGAGTTGGCCCCATCCTTCACTTCTCCATTCCTCATTCAGGAGGCTCTTTTTTGGTCAGCCAGGTTGGCTCAAGAATTCTTGTTCGCAGGGTGCCTGGCTGGCTCAGTCGGTAAAGCATGTGACTTTTGATCGCCGGGTCCTGAGTTCAAGCCCCACATTGGGCATGGAGCCTACTTAAAAAAAGGAAAAAGAATTCTCATTCATGATGCTCTTAGAGCCCTCATTCGAGTGGGGGTGTCTTGTTTATACCCCGCAGAGGATGGTAAGCCTTGGAGAGCAGGTACCATGTCTGTCCTTGATCACCAGCTTATCATGGTGCCTGACACATAGTAGGTACTCAATAAATAGTTGTCAATTGAGTGGATATGGGTGACCAATGGCTCCTAAATTGTGCTGTTTCAGGTTTTCTCTTTGGGGGAGGCTAGGGAGGAGGGAAAGCTAGTGAACTCCTTGGGGCCGAGGTACCAGGTTAGTGTAAGGGGGAGGAGGCCTACTGTATATTAGGTAAACTCTAAATTCATTAACATATTTTATATTTGATAAGTGCCAGCTGCTGGGCTAGCTCCTTCACCAATGTGACCTCTTAAAACAGGAGCATAGCAGAAAGAATATAATCTTCTTAGATCAAGTTTGGAAAAGATAAAGTAGGTACTTTATATACATGAGTATATACATGTATAATGTAAACACATGTTCTATGAAATATATATATCCTATATAAATGTGATAATCCACTATCTCTCTGTTTCTACGGCAGCCCTGATAATTAGGCAGGGAAAATGGGTTCGTACCCATTTTACAGATGAAGAGGTGAAATGTAGCACTTAAGTGACTGCCTGAGGTCACAGTTTGTGGAGCACTCAAGCCTCAGTCTCCCTGAATGCCCAGTCCTCCTTTCTTCTGCGAGCTTGTCTTCGGTGACTGTATTCTTGTCACTTGGCTTGACAGCGGTGAGCGAGCCACTGTCCTTCTCCTCAAGGGGTCTGAAGTCCAGAAACGAGAATCAGAGTCATAAATGGGGGGTGGGGGTGGGCCAGCATTCTCCTTCCATCCCACTGTGCCTCCCGGGCCCCAACTCAGTTGCTTTGCCTTGGTGGAGGGCATCAAAGCCACCTTCCTATGGGGTTCTGTTTCCCAGAGTGACCTATCCCTGCAGAGCCCGTGCAGGGCCCTGAGCCCTGGTATCCTAGAGCCAGTTTGTACTGAAGCACGAGAGCTGATTGCTCAATTTTAGGAATTTTGTGAGCTGGCCGTTAAACAGCCATTATAAAAATTTTTACTATATAAGCTTATAATTAAATAAATTATGCTAAAGTCAAGGGTAGCGTATACTCAAAATATAGTACTTTCTAGTTATTTCACTGTATTTTACCATTGCCTGTTTTTGTGGTAGTGTTTTTTGTATGTGTATATATTATATGCATATATATGTACGCATATTTGCGTATATATGTCTATAATGTGCACATGGGTGTGCTCTTGCACATCCCTTCCCAGCTCTGTGTTTACTGATGTCACCTTAGTAGCTTGAAACTGGCCACAGGGAGAGTATTTATACCACAGAAATTGGTATACTGCAAGTCAGAGGTATTTTCCCGGCTGAGAGCCAATTGTTAAATATTTACCAGCACACCGAGGGGATCCAGCAGTGAGCAACTTGGGCACTGCCCTTCCCTGGGGCTTGCATTCTGGTGTGGCACCGCCCTAGGGCTAGTTTAGGGTACCAAGTGGGAGGGGCAGCTGCTGGGCTGGGCCTCCTGTGGTTGTAGGGGGTCATAAATTGCCCTCAAACGAGCTCCCCACTCCAGAAACCGAGTTGTTACATTACAGTGTGTCCAGAGAGAGGGGGCATGGGATGAGGGTAAGACTCAGTTAATTGAGGGCCTGCTTTGCCATTGATTGAATAACCACACTCAAGGTGACCCAGGCATTTGGGAGGCAAAGTGGCGGTGGTGCTCGAAGACCGTGGACAAGTCAAACAGCTCAGGGCTGGTGAGGATGTGATGTCCAGGACACGGGTGGCTCGAGCTGTTTTGGGCCTGGCTTAGACAACAGCAGGCGTTGACCCATCCCTATGGGTTCAGGGACAGCGTGAGACATAGAGTCGGACTGTTGGATGGACAAGCTGCAGCTCTCGTACGATCTGAGAGCTCTGGGTGGGAGATGGACACAGGCACGCTCATCTGCCATGGAGGCTTGTGCCGCGAGTAGCGGGAGAATGGGGTGGGGAGAGGGGAAGGGTCTGGATAGAAGGAACAGCATGTGCAAAGTCTCAGAGGCACAGCTGTTGGGAGATCAGCCTGGCTCTGGTGTCAGGTGAGCCTGAAGTCTGCAGAGCTGTGGCAGAGCACGGGAAGTGGTGAAGCCTGAAGCCAGGGGGCCCTGAGACATCTGGGAACTGGCAAAGGGACCCTGCCACGCCCGGCTCGCCAGGGGCATCGTGCTCTGCGGATCACTGCTGCCCTTGCAAAGCTTTAAAGTTTCTCGGTATCTTTTTCTTATGCCTGAAGCTTGCTGCTGCTCTAGCCTGGTATCTGTGGTTTGTGGAGCCTTTGGAAAGATTTTCATTTTGATATCAGGCCAAACAAAGGAGAATTGGGGAGGTGAGTCTGCTGCCCTCCCCCCACCTTCAATAATACCAGAAAAACCAAAGATAAAAATAACTGATCTTTAGGTTACCCAATATTTCTGGTTGCCTCTGCTGCTTCAGCCCTTGAGATAGGCAGGTAATTGAGAGCTTGTTTGTTGAAAGACAACCCATGTTTATGCCTGTATGCGCCAGGCGTTCTTCATGCATCTGTTCATTTAATTCGCATATCGATCCTGCAAGTGGGTACTTTTATCCCACCTTACAGATGGAGAAACTGAGTCTTAGAGGGGTTGCTTGACTTTCCCAAGGACACAGCGTCTGTAAGTGGCAGAATTGGAGCCAGGTAGGCCCTGAGATCTCTCTACAATGGATTTCCTCCTCTATGCTGTTTTCTTCTTCCCTTTGAGGAGGGCAGGGAGAGAATGCACAACAGGTCTGTAATCCCAACACACTTTACTACTCTTTGTTTGAAGTTACTGTGTGTTTTTTAACCCACGAGGCTAGGTTCATCACCCTGTGGCTTTGGGTCAAGGCTAAGAACAGAGCCACCTGCCCAAATGGGCCCCCTCTGGGCCTGGTATCCGGAAGGAGCTAACAATAAAGGCTAGCATTTATGGAGAGAGCTCATAGTTAGGGAGTGGCAGGCCTGTGGCTCACAGGGGCTTGTTTGGTCCTGAGCCACACTGCTAGGTAGATTGTAACATCTTCTCCATTTTGCTCCCAATGAGGTGGAGGACAGGGCCACGCAGTTGTGAGGGGTGGAAGCAGCAGAATGAGTTCACCTCATTCTGTTCTGCCCAGAGCCCCAGATCTCAACCCCACATCCGGGGGCCTGGTCTGGCCGTGCCTTTGATGTCCCCGGCAGGCAGCGGTGCCCACATGCTGTGGGGAACAGGGAAGTGGAGCTGACCACTTGGCCAGAAGCACGGGTTGTCTCCACCTCTCTTTGAGAGCCTGGCGCTGAGCCCTCTGCCAGGGGATTTATCTTCCCACGGACCTTTCTGTCCAATGGGTGGACCCAGCCCCACGTCCCACTTCTTTGAAGGTAGACTCCCAGTCCGGGGCAGGGCAGGTGGTTGGGGTGGCCCGGTGTGTAGGACCCTAGGTGAGACGGCCTTTCTGCCTCTGGCCCCCTCCTCCTCCTTGAGAGCCTGGCCTCTCCACAGAACTCCCCCTTCCAGTGGCTGCCTGATTGGTATGCACCCCTGAACTCCAGCCATTAGCACACAAGGCAGGGATCAGCTCCCAATACTTCCCTCTCTTCATTGTTTGAAGTGGGCTGACTTGGAAGGAGCTTTAAAAATGCGGGCTTTTTATTCAATTTCCCTAGAAAAACAATGGTTTAAATTAAATAGAGGAATAACAGTCTCTGGAAATGGAAGACAAATATTCCTGAACCCAGACATTACCCAGAACCTTTGAATGTCTTTTAAAGTACGGGTTTATTTTACTTGAAATTATGCATGTATTGCATGACCAGTGAGGAGAACTTGGAGAACACAGAAGAAAATTAAGCTCGCCCTTTCTTCTGCCACCCAAAGACAGTCTCTCTCAACATTGTGGTGCGCACGGTTCATTTCTCCTGTGAGTGCTTTGCTCGCTCTGAGAGCCCTGGGTTTTCAAAGGTCAGGCCTGTGTTGGGTGTTGGGGATAGATGGGGATGCAGCCCCTGCTGCGCCTCTTTCTGCGCCAGACCTTGGGCAACTCACTTGGCCCCTCTTTGCTCTGACTTCCTCCTCTGTAAGATGGGGGTGACCCGGGCAGCTGTGTCCCGGGGTGGGAGGACAAAACGAGAGGGCAGGCAGGCTGCTCGGGACAGCGCCTGGCCGTTCCGATGGGGACCAGGCAGTAGCCTTGCCCTTGTGGAGCTTTCGTGATGGAGAGGAGACGAGTCCCAAACCAATCAAACAAATGAATGAAACGAACTGCTTGTCATGGGATTAGGCCTGCGAAGGGAGCGACCTGATGTGATATGATGGTAATAACTGGGGGCTTGGGTTGGCGGTGGAGGGGGTATGCGTGGGGGAAGGTGGTGCAGAATTTGTTAGCTGGAGGTGGTCAGGGGGGCCTCTCTGAAGAGATACATTTAAGCTGAGACTGAATGACAGAGAACTGAGGGAAAAGTGTTCCAGGCAAGGGTACGGCAAATGCAAAGGCCCTGCGGCCAGAATGATCTTGGCCTGTTTAAGCAGCAGAAAGCTCAGAGCCTGCCTCGGGCAGGGGGACGAAGGCAATGTTAAGAAGGCAAGCAGGTAGGGTGGTTAATCTAGATGCCACAGGAAGCTGTTGGAAGCTTGTGTTCTTCATTTCACATAAATATCTTTATTAAGGACATAACAAATCCAAGATTCCCGCTGTTAATAACACCCGTTAGGAAATTTACCTTTTTCCCAGGTAACTTATTCAAAAATAATTTACTGAGTGCCCGTTACGTGGAAGCACCTGAGTAGGTGCCATGGGCTGAGGGATAGTCACAAAGCTCAGCAAGATGAAGCCTGGGCCACATGTAGCCCGCGGTGCCCGCGTGCCATCTCGCGGACCCAACACCGCCCACCGGAGCCTTGTAGGCTCTGATTTGGGCAGGGTGCTCTGGCTGCAGGGAGGAGAACTGGACATATGGGCTGGGGTGGACTGGGCCCAGAGGAAGACTGAGGGGGGTTCGGATTTGGATGGTGGCAGTGGCTGGATTCAGGTGATCAGAGAGAGATTGACTGGAATTACCGGTGGGTGGTTCATAGCATGTGAAGGAATAAGAGGAATGGAGTGTGTTCTAGAATCTTCTTTTGAGTATGTGGGTGGGTGGTGGTGGTGTCATGAAGTAAGATGGTTAAGAGAGGGTGGGAAGCATGGGGTTTTGAGAATGCAAGAATCCAGCGGAGGACAGGTTCGTGTGAAGAGAGTGCTTAGAGGTCCAAGCGGGGGGCCCCTGGGCTGAGATTTGGGCTTGGGTGCCATTAGCACATAGTGGGGGCAGGTGGGAGCACTCGAGGGAAGGTGTGGAAGAGAGGTCTGGTCATGTGGATGGCGGGGAGCCAGGAGAGGAGCTGAGAAGCGTAGCTGGAAGGAGAAGGAAGAGTGGGGTGTCTGGGAAGCGGATATGGGGGACCGTTCTGGAGAGGAGCTCATGGTCAACAGGGCTGCCAGCCACTGAGAGTCCACGTGAGATGAGACAGAAAGTGGCCACTGGCTTTGGGCACGTGGAGGCAGCTCAGGTCTTCTGTAAGAGCAGCTTTGGGGGAGTGATGGGGTGCAAATCCTGAGTGGCAGCCACTCGAGGGCTGGGCAGACAAGGAAGATGACCGCGCGTGGGGGTAGCGTGTGAGGCACTAGGTAGATGAAGGGCAGTCGGGAAAGGTGTCTCGTTGGAGAGAAGGGTGGCCCCGGGAGAATGGTTCGTGCTGGTGGCCAGGGCTGCTCCTGGGGATGAGAGGGGACGAGGTACATGGGGCAGTTAGGGGAGCTGGCCCTGTAGGCACACGAGAGAGGATGGGACTGGTGACATGAGGTGGGGGTGGCCGGGTGGCGGCAGCAGGCACGCTGCTCGGGGAATGGGAGACAATGGGGTCGATTTGGATTATACATGATGGGGTCCTGGGGACAGTCTCGTCCGATGGCCTAGTGCTTCTCCGTGAAACCTTGACCAGGGAAGTGGGGGGTGGGGGTCCAGTCCCGCCGAGACTGCCCACTCTGGGGGGTGGTCATTCACAGCCACTGAGAGAGCAGGCTGAGGTTGCTGGGTCCCCAGAATGAGGGAGGCAGGCGCTCCGTGGCCGGCCCTTGTCCAGCGGGGGAGCTGGGAGCCGAGAGCTCTGTGGTCTGTCTGAGAGGCCACAGCGGGGCCGAGCCCTCATTTCCCGACTTGGTGGCACTCACATTCCCCGGGGCACTGGGCTGCTGGGGCAGGGCCTGTGCCGGGTCGGCGCGGAGGGGGCCCCGGAGCCCACCGGGAGTGTGGTGCTGAAAGAACTCGGCCCTGCAGCAGAAGGTCCAGCGGCCCGGCTGGGTCCGGCGGCCCCTGGCCTCGTGCTCACCTCCCACTTTTCTTCTCCGAGGCCCGGGCGAGGCATTCTTCTTTATGTGCCAGGCCCTGAACTGAGTCCTCTGGAGGAGGAGCTCACTGAGTCCCCGCACTGACTGGGGTGCGGAGTTCTCTTACATCCCGGCGGGGGAGGGGCCCCGAGAGGTGGCAGACCAAGCCAGCAGGCTCTCGCCAGCTACAAAAGCGGGGTGCGGGGCCACACACCCAGGCGGCTAGCTGCCCTCCCTGCAACGTTCCCATTTTGCAGAGGAGGCCTCCAAAGCCAGCGGATGAGTTTAAGCGTTTTCACCGGCCTGTGCTTGTGCTCCTCCTGACACATCTTTATGGAGCACCTCCTGGGAGCCGGGCACTGGGCTAGGCGAATCAAATACACTTACCCTCTTTCTGGTGGGGGAGGCAGACAGGTGAGCGATGCAAAGATGGGAGAGTGCCTAACCCAGGTGTGGGGGCTCCGAGGGCTGTCCCAGGGGAGTGTCTGAGCCAAGCAGCTAAGAGGTCGTTTGGGGAGCGGGGCAGAAGGCTTCCAGGCATGAACAAAGGCTGGGGGGATGAGCGTTTAGTGGGGCCCTGTCCTGCAGGGAGGGAGCTCTGGAAGTTGCTGCTGAGTTGCTCTGTGTATCTCACTAGGCGTTTGCCCTTTATCTTGAGCATCATAGGGAGCCAGTCAAGTGTTTCAGGCGAGGGAGGGACATGACCAGAACTTTTTGTTCTGGGTGGAGACTGGGTTGGAAGGGACGAGAGACATCAGGGAGACCTTTGGAGGCTGTTACAGGCTCTCAGATTCCTAGATCATTCTGTGAACCCTGCTGTTTCTTTCTTTCTTTCTTTCTTTCTTTCTTTCTTTTTTTCTTTTCTTTTCTTTTCTTTTCTTTTCTTTTCTTTTCTTTTCTTTTCTTTTCTTTTCTTTTCTTCTTCTTTCTCTCTCTTTCTTTCTTATTTTATTTTTAAGTAATCTCTATACCCAATGTGGGACTTAAACTCATGACCCCGAGTTTGAGAGTTGCACGCAGGCTGAGACAGAAAGTGGCCACTGGCTTTTGCCTAAACTCATGACCCCGAGATCGAGAGCCAGCCAGGCACCGAACCCTGCTGCTTCATTAGTGCTTCCCAAACTCTGCTCATTTCTCTTTCCTATAAATGTTCCTGAGGCTCAGAGAGGTTATGCAACTTCCCTGAGGTCCCACAGCATAACAGGGCATCCAAGCTAGGGGACCAGTCCCCTGAGTGAAACAACCAGAGTCTCCAGGGTGGAAGCAGGTGGTGAGTAACCCCTGAGAGGGGCTCACTGGGGCTCCAGTTATAAGTCACCATCCGCACATCCCCTTGTGCCTGTAGATGTTGCCCTTTTGCAGTCTCAGAGAATGGGTGGTGCCTCTGGGAGGGAGGAACCGGGCTGTTGCTGGGAACTCATACACGGGGAACTTCAGAGCCAGAGCCCCACGGGCTATTTTAAAGCAGTTTCCTGGGGACTGGCTTCTTCTGCAGTGAGTGATTGGAAAACCCTCTGGGGCTGGGCCAGGTCATGTGTGGTCAGTGCAGGAGGCGGTCTCCCTGCTAGGGAGGGCGGCTGTATTTGACAGCTGCTGGGCAGAAGCCTCATCGTCGGGGGCACCAGGAGAGATGGGGCGCTGTTAGCAGAGCCCGGCCCTTGTGATCCGCAGCACTCTGGGCAGGTGTCTGGTCTCCCTGGAGTCTTGGTTACCTCAGCTGTGAGGCAGGGAGAGGATTAAATGTGATTGCGAAGGACTGAATAACCAGCGTTTGCTGAGGGCCCAGAGTATCCAGGCGGTGTGTATTACTCCTCTTTTAGTTCTTTGTGGCAATCTCGTGAGGTGTGCATGGTTGTTTTCTTCATTTTATAGATGAAGCAGCTGAGGAAGAGAGAGGGCAAGTAATTTGCCCCAAACCACGCAGCTAGTAAATGGCAGAACCTGAACCCCAATCCGCCAGACTCTGGAGCCTTCCCTTGAAACCCCTCCCGTCCCTGTCGGACTCTGTTCAGCCGAGCCCTTCCTTGGCACATCACCTGATAGAATCTTGTGGGGGCTCCTGCATTCTGCCCGCCCCAATGACCCCTTAAGTTTCATCATGAAGCGTTGGAGCTCCAGCGGCTGAAGCCCCTTATTCACCATGTCACAGCTACGTGTGGCAGACTTGGGATGCGAACCCCAGCGTCCTGGACCCCTTGGCCTGCTCTTTTTACTACCCCAGGACCTGAGGAAGAGCACCCAACCGGGAGCCAGGCACCCATCTCTTCCTTGAACCAGCCAGGAGAGCTTGGGCAACATTTCACTCCATCCCTGACTTCGCCCTGAGCCTTGATTTCCTCTTCTGCAAGATGGACGGGTTGAGAACCTGGAGTCTCTACTGATTCTGATAATCCATGAGTCTAAGATTTCAGGTTTCTAGGAATCTATGAGTCAGACATTTGCTACTTTTCCTACTTCCTGTCTGTTGCCCAGGGAACCAGGGGAGATTGAATTGAAGAAACAACTCAAAAAGTAGCTTATGATGCAAGCATTGATTGAGCCCCAGTGTGTGCCCAGCAGGGAGGCGGATACCATTGGCTGTGCTGTGGCCGTGAGGAGCGAGGCACAGAGAGGCTGGCGAACTTTCCCGAGGGTCCGGTGACAGAGTTCCCCGTGTATGAGGCGGTGCCGAGGGTATGTGTGTGGGATGCTTCCTCCTCCATATGCCCTCACATGGAGCTCTTGCAAAACCATCTCTCTGGGGCTCTAGATGGAAAAATCCACCCTGTCCATCCATGCTTGAGAAACGGCCATGAGGGGCCCCTCTGGAAATGCAAAATGGCTGTGGAGACCAGTGAAGGGACAGTGGCAAGAAGAGCAAAGACAGTGCTTCATCCACCATTGGCCAGAGCACGGCCCTTCCTGGCAGCTCGTCTGGAGAGCGGCCTCGGCTCTTTATAGAGAAAGGGACTTGGGACCAGGGAGAGGTTGTGGCTGGTGGGGGAGGGAAATGAACTGAGGTAGGATGATGGAGTCAGAGACTCATTTAGAGCTGGAAGGGCCTTCTGGGATCATGTAGGCCAAGCTCCTAATTGTGTGCATGGAGACAGGTTAGTCTGGAGGCTGGCTGTGACTTGCCTCAGGTCCCACGGCCAATGGCAGCAGACCCAGGAACAGAAGAGGATGCGGGAAGCTGGATCATCAGCCTCAACTCTTGGCTGCTCTCATGGGCATAACTTCCTGCCAGGTCCTGCCCACCCACTCTCCCTCCCATCAGAACAAACATAGCAACAATAGTAATCAGTGAAAGGAATCATCGTGCTGAATACTAAGCACATTGGTCTCTGGAATGGACTCGGGGCAGGCTGTCTTGATCAAGCCCCACTGCTCCCACCTCCTGGCCTGGTGACATTGGGCGAGGCACGTTCCTCCTCTTCGCAGACAACTTGCTTCTTGTGTATCATGATTTAAGCAAATTCTGAAATTACAGGACTTCTCAGTGCCTTTAATATGTTGAGTATTGTTAATCTCCAGGGGGCAGATTTCTACTCTCGTTTTTCCATAGTCTTGGACCACTGAACACTTTTTTTTTTTTTCTGTGAGCCCCTATTAGCATATTTCCAGACACAGGTGTTCCCTTGAATATGCAGATTGAGAAACCCTGATGGTGGTTCCTTAGGACTGTTTTAAACTTTTAAACTCAGACACTGTGGACTGATAGTGGAATTTTGGGGAAACATCCCCACTGATCTGTGACAACCAGCTCTTCCCCCAGCCCATCTCCCTGGGGTCCACAGAACCATTACCCCCCAGACTGTTTATGCTCATTCCATTCCTCAGCATGAGTTACCTCATCACTGTTGGTGGCAGAGGCAGCAAGAGGCTTCCATGATTGGAGCTACCATGTCTTCCTAGGGCAGCACGACAGGCTGAGATGTCCTGGGCCGGCAGCCTGTGCCCTGCTGAAGGCTCTTCTCAGGGACCCTGACTCACCTGGGAGCAGGTAGGGAGGACGCCAGGGAGGAGCAGAGCCCCCTATGTAGACCAGAGCAGCCTGGGGCCATGTAGTGAGCCTGGGACATGGCCACCTGGCTTCTGTCCTGGTTCTGGCACTCACTCTTTTATGAACTTGGGCAAGACACAGCCCTCTGTGGGCCTCGGTTTCCTCATCTGTGGGATGAGAGGCTGGGCTTAGTGATCTCTTGGTTCCTGTCAAGGCTGACATGCTGAGGAATGGGCATATTTGGTACCTTTGGTCTCTTCCTGTAGTTTGCTGGGTTTCTCAGTGTCACTGAAGACGGCCTTTCTCAGAAGGTGAGGTGTGCATGTTGGTGCGCATCAGGTGATCTTAGCACCCTGGGGAGCCCATGAGCCAGTAATTCTCATACATTTGTGTACTGCAGGCTCACCCGGACAGCCTGCTAAGAATACAGATTCTTGGGCCTTACCCCAAGAGACTCTAAGTTAGTAGACTGGGGTCGGACCTTAAAATCTACATTTTTTTAAAAATAAAGATTTAGTTATTTATTTGAGAGAGAGAGAGAGCATGTGCACCTGAGCATGGTGGGGAGGGGCAGAGGGAAAGGGAGAAAGAGAATCTCAAGCCGACTCCATGCTGAGCACGGGAGTCTGACACGGGGCTCGATCCCACGACCCTGAGATCACAACCTGAGCCGAGACCAAGAGTCAGATGCTCAACTGACTGCACCACCCAGGCGCCTCAAAAGCTACATTTTTAAAAAGCCTCATTTAAGTGGTTCTCAAGTAAGTAGTTCAAGGGCCACACTTTGAAAAATGCTAAAATGCTGTTAGACTCTCTTTGAACCAAACAATGCTTAGGAGAATGGCCCGCTGGGGTTGGTGATGGCTCTGTCTGGCCCTGTTTGGAGATGCCCTCACCTGTGGTCACAGCCTTCAGTAGCTGGTGACCTCTCTTCCCCATAAGCTAGTGTTCCCCAAGCCTGGCTGGTTACTGGAATTGCCAGGACGCTTTTGAACAAAATACGAATTCTTGAGTCATCCTTAGAGATTCTTGGAACCAGTTAGATCTCAGCTGGGACCCAGAAATCTCTATGTTTAAATACTCCCTAGGTCTTTGGTGTATTTGTTTGTCATTCATTCAACAAGCATGGGTCAAGGCTTGCCATGGCCCAGCCCAGGGGAGGGCGTTGAGGACATAATTGTTAGGCTAGATGCAGTCTTGGACATTATGTCACCTCTTCTGCAACCTGGTGAAGGAGATACACAGTGATTACATGGGGATGCTTGGCCAGGTGGGGAAACATATCTAGAAAATGTTTGGGTTGGGAGAAATACCTGGGGCAAAGCTGGGATTACTGGGTAGCTGAGCTTCAGTAATTTCCAGATTGAAGTGGCCTCTGGTCACTACTTATGGACTCCTGTCATTTGTTTACCACTTATTCATTCATTTATTTATCCATCCACCCATCCATCCACTCATCCACCCATTTACCCACCCACCCACCCACCCATCCATCCATCCATCCACCCACCCACCTATCCATCCATCATCCATTTATCCACCCACCCAGTCATCCATCCATTATCTACCCACCCATCCATCCACCTACCCATCTATCCATATGTCTATCCATCTACCCACCCATCCATCCATCCACCCACCCATTCATCTACCTTCCACCCATCCATCCACCCACCTATCCATCCATCATCTACCATCCGCTCATTAACTTGCCCATTTACCCATCTACCCATTAACCCACCAATCCACCCACCCACCATCCATTGATCCATCCATTCATCATCTCTTGAATCTCTACCATGCACTGAGTACTGTGCTGGGTACTGGAGGGACCGAAATGAAAGGCATCATTCCTACCCTCAAGGAACTCACAGTCTCTTGGGGAAGTCAGAAAAAAAACCAAATGATTCCAACCCAGTGTTCTGTGCTTAGAAGAGCAAGTGGCCAGCTCTCTCAGTGGGCTCCATGAAACATTTCCCCAAAGTCGGTTTGTGTTAAGGCTCAAAACGAAGATGGGAGTGTCCTAGGCAGATGAGGTGGGGCACAGCTTCCAGGAAGAGGAAGGGTCTTGCCCTTGGGAAGGCAGGTCATGGCGGCTGGGGCAGGCAGGGGAGTCTCTTCTGCTCCTGGAGCTCAGGCTGTCTCTTGTTTTCCATGTTTGTTTCTCTATGAGGCCTGGTCCGCCGTAGGTACTCAGCAAACATTCGTTGTTGGGCAGTGGGGAGGTGAGGATGGCCTTATGCACCGTGCTGAGGAGCTTGTGGCTCTGGGGCTCCAGAGTGCCGGCAGGGGAATGACACCCTCGCGTGGGCTCCCGCTGCTGGGTGGGGGAGAATGGGAAGGGGACTGAGGGGCCTTCCCAGCTCTCACCCTTCCTTGGCCTCCTCCGCCTTCAGCTGCTTTCTTGTGTAGGTCAGAGCCATTGTGCTTTGCTTGGCGAGCCCACAGCGGCTTTCCGACAGCAGGTTTCTCCTGCAGCTCAGGGCTCTGCGTCCCTTTCGGGGAGTGGTGAGGGGACAGCGTAATGTGGTGGGGTGGGAGTGTGAGTAGACGCAGCTAAGAGCCTTGGCTTCTGGTTCTGATCCCCACTTCTGCCTCTTACTCTCTGGGTGTCCTGTGTGTCCCTGTGTTTCGTCTCCGTTGCCCAGCCTGTCCAATGGGGATAGAACAGCCTCTCCCTCCTGCGGTTCTTGGACCGATTAGGAGAGTTGTCACATGTGTAACACTTAGAACAGTGCCTGGTGCGCAGGGAGCCTCCGATGAGCATGAGCTGAGATGTGGGGCTCTGGGGGCAGTCACGCTGGGAGGCCTGGGTGGCTGGGTCTTTATTCTTCTTGCAGCCCAAAGACCTGGTTGGAATCCCACCTCCACCTCTGAATAACTGCAGAGATCTTAGCAAGCTGACTCAGGCTCTGAGCTCAGGTTTCTCGTCTATGAAATGGGGATTGACGCCCCACAGGGCTGCTGGCTAGAGCACTGAGTCTGATAGCCTGTTCTCTGCGTTGGGCTTATTACTGAAATCAGAAAGCCCGGGTCTAGACAGGTAGAGCGAAATCTCCATTTGATGAGGGTGGTGTGGACAGCGACCTCCACAGCCCACAGATTCAGGGGGTCGGTCTCTCGTCTCTTGGGCCACCTGTCTTGGCCCTGGCCTTTCCCTTCACATGGCCTCCTTGGTTTCTGGGATCGTCCTATGACTGGCGCTCTGGGTCTTCCCAGTAGGGTGCTGTGGGGCAGAGCACTTGGTCTACAGGGGTGCTGGGGGGCAGGGACTGTCCTCCCCCAGCCAGGCTGGATCTGGGTTCCCCAGAGAGACCGGGCTTTCTGATCTCTGTCAGCGGCTCAGCAGCGTGCCCTCCCACCTCATGTTCCTGCTTCATTTGAATTCTCAGGGCTGAGTGACTCGGTCATGCTGAGGCACTGGGAGATTTGGGTCTCAAGCAGGTAAATATTAACCGTACAAATCTAGGTCTGAATGTAGAGCTGTGGGGCTGGCTGCTTGGGGGACTGCCAGGTTCTGAGTCTCCTACCCCAGTTGATGGCCAGGACAAGTGGGCACCCTCCAGGGGAAGAAAGGGCACCTGCTCTAAGCCAGGTGACGGTCTTTCATTGCCATTACTGTCCAGTGGTCAGGGGCTGCCCTGTTTTACAGTGAGGAGGAAACTGAGGCACAGAGCAGCCAGGAGGCCTGCTCAGCTTTACGCAGCTAATGGGATGGGCCTGGGGTTGGAAGTGGGAGGGTCTGGCTGCAAAGCCCATGCTTCCCCGCACCCCTGATTTCTCCCCCCAAGTGGTCTCCTTCCCGCTGTTAGGACCACGCCAGGATGCTGGCGTATCACAGGTCCTGAGGGTTGCCCTCTGGCTCCTCTGAACCCGGGCCTCAGATTCCCTTTTTGTGGAATGGGGACAGGTGGTTTGGGGTCCCTGGCAGGCAGGACCAAGCCCGGGACACCTGAGGGCAGTGGTGCTGTGGGCACACGGGGAGCTCTCTCTGCTCGCAGCGTGTGAGGCTCTGCTGGGGCCTGGGCTGGGGTTTAGAAGTCTCCTCCTGGCCAACCAAACAAGCCTTCCCTTGAAGACCGTGTATGAGGCCCTGTGGGGACACCTAGGGCCCCGCCACAGTTTCTGTCCTCCTGGAGCTGTCACACGGGTAAGAATGAGAACACAGATTGGGACTTCAGAATCTGGATTCGAATCCCGTGTCTTACTAATTGTGTGATCTTGGGCAGGTGCCTTTGCCTGCCTTGGTGAGAGGTTCCCTCTGAAAGATGGGAATTATAACTCCTACTTCATAGGGCCATTGTGAGGATGATGGGAGATGGTATTTCTCAAGCTGCTAGCACATAGTAGGTGCTCAGCAAGGCCCTCACATAGAATCTCTGAGCCTGACGGTGGCCAGCAGGCCTGCAGGGTGAGCGGCCACCTGCCCCGTGATGCCAGGAGCCAGGAATAGCATGGGGGTGGCTCTGCGGGCAGCGGCAGATGGGGCAGAAAGGGGCATCAGCTTCACAGTGTTGGGGGGTGCGACGTGGGGCCTAAGACTGGCCGGGGAGACAGGGAGATGTTGGCTTTCTCCTCTTACCCCTGCCCAGCCCTGTAGGCGGAGGCAGCCCCAGTGAGGTCCTTGCCTGTTTCCACAGCCGGGGAGGAGCAGAACCCTGGGGGAGGAGACAACTGGCTCCATGGCTGTGGGAGCTGGTGGCAGGACCAGGCTGACGCCCAGCCCAAGGCCCACCAGATCCTGATGCTGCACCCTTAGCTGCCTGGGGTAGGTCCCTGGGGCTGTCGGGCTCCCTGGCCTCTTTGGCCTGCCCCGGAGCCAGCTGTGAACAGAATATTCTGTGTCACATGATTCACTAGATTGGCCCTTCCTCTGCCCGGAGACTTTTCGTTTTCTTTCCTTTTACTTTTCCCTAATAAGGTCTCATGTGGCTCTCTTATCTGTCCTTTCTTGGGGCCTGGAAGGCCTGTGCCTGTGCCCTGGGGAGGCTGTCCTAGCAGAGCTCCATTAATAGCTGCCAGGCTGCATGGACCCAAATGTGGGAAAGTTGAAAGGGAGGCCGAGGGGCAGCATCAGAGCGGCACAGACCTGGCTGTGTGACCTTGGGCAAGTCACTTTGCCTCTCTGAGCCTCCGTTTTCTTACTCAATTCAATCCAAGCAGCGCTTATTAAGGCCTGTTAGATGCCAGGCTGTGGTGCTAGACATTTCAGGCAGAGCAGTGAACAGACTCAGCCACCGGCCTCAAGATTGAGTGGGGGACTCACGTGGGGACCTGGATCTGTACCTTGAAGCATCGGCAATCTCCTGAAATGACATGTGAATCACCACACAGGGCTCTGAGTTTGAATGGGAACTAAGAAGTGGTAGTGAGTGAGGGCAGAGGCTGGGATTTCGGGTGAATTACTGCCAGGTTGATTTCATGCTCGCCAGCAGGAAAGCTATTTCTTTCTTTTTTTTTTTTTTAAGATTTTATTTATTTATTTGAGAGAGAGAATGAGAGAGAGAGAGCACGAGAGGGAAGAGGGTCAGAGGGAGAAGCAGACTCCCTGCTGAGCAGGGAGCCTGACGTGGGACTTGATCCCGGGACTCCAGGATCATGACCTGAGCCGAAGGCAGTCGCTTAACCAACTGAGCCACCCAGGCGCCCGGGGAGGCTATTTCTAGAGACAGTGTTGATTTCCTGTGTCCATTGCTGACATGAGCCAGTGTCCCTGGTTGTCATCTGAGGCTGCCTTGTTCCCACGTGTGCCCCAAACTTTGCAAGAAGGAAATGCAACCCCGGGTGATATCCTAGGGCAGTCTTATCTGTGATAGCCCCGGCACATGGTGGGCACCCAAGAGGTGTTGGTTGAACTAGTAAGCTGAACAGTGGCGTCTGGAACACATCCTAGCGGGGGTGTGATTGATGTGGGGAGGGAGGGACAGCTCTCAACAGGAGGGTGTCCTCTGTAGGAGGAAGGAGCCTTATTCTGAGCGACTCCAGAGGACAGAGGGCAGGTTTTAGACCCTTGTAATGTGGGACAACGGAGGACCTAAATGTGAGAGTGTGATGGGGGATGGTGATGCAGGCTCAGGGTAGGGGCAGGTGCATATGGAATACCCAGAATGTTCCAGGCACAGTGCTAGGCTCAGTGAGCCCCGTCAGGGTAGGGGACCTTTTCCCTATTTGTCCACTGATGTATCCCAAACACCTGGAACAGCGGTGGGCTTGTGGACGTGCTTCATGAACGTGGGCTGAATGAATGAATGAGTGTATTACTTAGTCTCAGAGTGACATCACATCCAGTTTGCAGATGGGTAAACTGAGGTGTAGGGCGGTCACGTCACACATCTGCTCCAGCCGCTCATGTTGGGTCAGGCTTTGGAGTCCGGGCTGCCAGATTTCAAAGTCCGTGCTCTGAGTCACTCACTTGTCAGGGTCCTCAGGAAGGAATTCTTGTACTGGCTGACAGGTTGCATTTCACCCTCTCAAAAACCCCTCTCTTGAGAGTGATGGAGTGTGGGAAAATACAGAATGCGTGATGCAGAAACAATAGTGGGTTAATGCTGCGGGGCCCTGTGGGTAATCCCGGCCATGAGCTCCTGCTCGGACCGGTGGGCTCTCTTTCAAGGAGCGAGGTTAGGAGGGGATTTGATGCTGCCAGCCCTCAGGGTCCTTCCAGAACTGGACTGATGTCATGGTCATCCTCAGCCACATGCCCGCGCTGGTCGGCGCAGTGGGGCCTGGAACTTAGGCTGCCCCTGCCTGGGTGCCTTCTCTAGGGTGGTAACCGGATTGATCTGGGTGAACTCAGATGTTCATAGGAACATGTCGCTCCCCTCAGCCCCCAGGTGGATTCAGACAAGAATGCCCGGTGGACTTAACGCATTTGCATCAGGCTGCTCTGGGAGCCCAGGCTGGGACCTGGACAGAGGGGGCTGCTTGCTGGGGCTCTCTTGGGGGGCAGTGCAGCTAGAACCCTCTCTGGGGGCCCTGGGTCAGAGCACTTAGTCTGCTAGCCCCTCAGTTCTCCTCCCGAGGTGCTGCCCCACAGGGGCCCTCTCCCATGGGCTCCCGGGGCTCCCTGTGGTCCTGTCTGCTCACCCGGGGGTTTTGCCAGGCAGCCTGGGAGCCCAGCTGACTGGCGGCTTGGCTGGCGGCCGAGGAGTGAAAGAGCTCTAAGGCACAGCCCCATCGCCAGCTGGCCTGGGTTCGGAGCCCAGCCCTCCCATCAACTGCCCATGTGACCTTGGGCAACTTTCTTACCATCTCCGTGCCTCTGTTTCCCAATCTGTAAATGAGGACGAGCATAGTGCCTCTCTCAGGGGTTGCTGTAAAGATTAAGTAATGAGAGGAGTAAAGGGCTTGGACTAGCTCTGGGCCCTTAGCCAGCGGTTCGTAAATGGGGGGGGTATTAGGATGCCGATCTTGGCACTCCTTGGTGGCATTGGACAACCCAAGGAGCTGTTGCCTTTTGTCTGTGCCCAGTACCTGGGCCCTGGACTCCACCCATTCAATATTGCTGGTCGTGGGTGAAGGAACGCCTGGGCCTGGTCGCTGTGGAGGGAGGAGTAATCCCTTGACTCCTGCTGGAGGTCCCCATACTACCTTCTTCCCTCCCTCTCTCCCACGCAGATGCGCTCATTGCCGTGTGTCCTATGCTTTTGTTCACTGAGGAGCATTAATCGATGGATAGCCCCTCCGCCCCCATCTACGTTCAGGCCGCTCTCAGGCGTTCCTGAAGCCCCCCAGACCTCCCCCACAGAAGCTCTGCTGGTATCTACTGTTGGTCCCTGTTTTGTTCTCCTCTGCCCGCCAGACTATGAGCTCCATCGAGCAGGCACCGATGAATGTGTTGAGGGTTGAGCCATGCACTAGACTGGGCTTGGGGACACATCGGGGAGTGGGGCACAGCCCCTGGCCTCTGAGAGCACACAGGCTGGTTGTTGATTTATTAACAGAAAGACAGCTGCTCAGTGCCAGCAAAGGTGCTGGGAGCCCAGGGCAGGAGAGGCATCGGTGTCGTCCGTGCTCAGAGAGGTCACAGTCTGTCCTTTCCCTCCGCCTCTCCCTCTGGCCCCACCTTCTACGTTCCAGAGGCTGGGCCAGGTGGTGGAGATGCACAGAGAAGCAGGTTGTGGTCTCTGCCCCATAGCCTGGGGGGAAGAGCCACAGAAATCGGTAACCATAGCAATTTCTTTAGACTTGTAGCCTGGCCTTATCTGCCATGGAAACCGGTGGCAACAACTCTGGTCTTTATGTCCCTGTGATTCATGAGGGTGCCTTAACAGGCCAGTATCTGCCCTAGATCCTCAAAGGATTTGACCAGGTGCCCTGAGACCGGGAGCTTCCGCCTTGGCACTGTTGACCCTGAGCCAGGCAATTCTGTGTTGGGGGGCTGCCCTGTGCCGTGGAGGAGGTCCAGCAGCGCCCTGGCCTCTACCCGCCTGGTCCCAGTAGCACCCCCCCCTCCCCTGCTGAGCTGCGGCAACCAGAATGTCCCAGTTGTGGCCAGAACTCCCCGGGGGGAGAAAATCACCCCCAGTTGAGAATGGCTGCCTTAGATGGATCAGTCGGATGAACCGTCTGATTCCAGGTGGGATGGAAATTTTGAAATCCAATACCGCCGCCCCCACAAAAAAAAGCAAAAGAGGAAAAAAGAGCCCACAACATCCTGTATTCCTTGGATGCACAAACGATCTGGTTTGGCACAAAGTGCACACATCTGTCGAAAGGTGGGAAGGCCCTCCGTGGCCAGAGCAGCTGGGTGCCCTGGCCCAGGCCACCTGGAGGCAGGGCCCCTTGGCATAAGCGACCCGGTCCTCGACAGGTCTTGGGGTGCCCGGCTCTGTGTGATGTCGGACAGGTCATCAGGTGACCACCTGGAGTACACGGGGCCAGCGTCGGCCTCGGGAGAGGAGAGTCAGAATGGGCGGCTGTCCAGTGAATTTTCTGTTGAGCCCTGCTGTTCTCCCTCACCTCATGATATCCTGGTTTGTAGTCATGTGTGGATCTGTGTAGTGTGGTACATGCCTCCTTGCAGGACTGTGGCCTTCAGGAGGGCAGGAACCAAGCCGGTCTTGCCCATCAGCAAATCTCCAGAACTTTCCGTGCTGCCCGGCACACAGAATGCTCAGTAAATATTTGTGGAGTGATTAAGGGGTGTTTTTGGATGGCAGAGGGCTCCAGAGAGATGAGGACTGGCTTTTCTGGCCCCCTACCCCCGTGCCCTTGAATGCTCTTGATCTTCAAGATTTCCAGAGCAAGGAGCGGGGCCCGGAGACCTCGGTTCTAACACAGATGGTACACGTGTAGATGTGTGACCTCCATCAGTCACTTTCTGGTGTGCACCCTGATTTGGAAGGAGATGGTGTCCTTGTCTTCTGACCAACACCCGGGCCCCTCGGACAGGCCTTGGATGAGCCTGGCAAAGGCTCAGTCTTGGCGAGGGGTGACCAGCTATCCCTGAGGGCACCTGCCCCTCTGGCCAGCAATGGGCACCTGCTTGGTGTTTGAGCTGCAGGCAAGAAGCAGAGCCCTGGGTCCCATTTTCCCAGGTCTGCTCTCTTTCCGTAGGTCACTTGAGAATGCTCCTGACACGGTGCCGAGGGACAGCTGTGGGCGTGCTGGGGGTCACTGTAAGTTTATGGCCTGCAGGCCGACTGTCGTCCCTGAGTTTAGCAGAATGTATTTGAGATCGAGCAAGCGAATGGAGGCACCCTGATAGTTGCAGCTCTCCCCAGAGCTAAGCTCTGGCCTGAGTGCTGTGCGTAAAGGGTCTCTCTGCAGCCAGCTCCGAGGCCCCGCCTCTGCTTGACTGCACGAATTCAGGGAATTGGAATGTCTCCCTGGCAGCACGCAGTGACTTTTGTTTTTTTTCCGTGTTTCGCACCAACTAAGGGAACTTCACATTGCTGTCTGGTTTGGGGATCCTCCCCTTTTCTGACTTTGACCCCAGTTCCTGGAATCTTCACGTGAAAAGCAGCAGGAGGTGGGTGGAGGCTTTGTGGGGAGCTTCTATAGCTGAGTGTCAGCCTCAGGGTCAGGCAGGCCGCGGGCTGTCCCGCGGCATGTCACTGGGTACCTTTGCCCTCAGGGGGGTTGCCGCACGGTCGACACTGCAGGAGAAGCTGCACCCCGCCCCCAAGCCTTGCATTCACTGACCTCAGCTCTACCCAGGGCACCACCCTGGTTGGCCAGGTCTGCTGTCCAGGTTGAAGGAGGTTGTTGTGCATTAATTCACTCAACAAACATTTCTTGAGTACCTACTGTGTTCCAGCCTCTCAGCGAGGCACTTTGTGGGCACCATTATCTCATTTAATCCTTGTAACAGCCCCCTGTGTGGCGGGGATTCTTGTGGTTCTCCTGGAGAAGAGGGCGCCAGGGACCAGAGCAGTGGAATCAATCTTACTGTCACAGCGAGGAGGCAGAGAGTCAGGACCCAGCCAGGTTTGATCCCAGAGGTCACGCTCGTCAAAACAATACCTGGGGCACGATGGTGGCACAAGGGGGCACCTGAGGACCCCCCCCACCACCACAGGGCCAGAGACTGCTTTAGAGCAGGGGTAGCCCTGAGTACCACGGGTCCCCCATTTCCCACCGGGCAGGTGGCCCCTCTCTGGGAGCAGGATGGGGGCAGGGGTGGGCTCACCACTCAGGGCGCCCTGCGTGGTTCCAGTGCCAAGGGTCAGGAGCAGTGTGAAGAGGGAGTTTGGGAATTCTTTGTAGGGCCAGACTGGGGGCCGCATCGGAGTTACCTGTTCCAAAGAGCCCCGTTACTGCGTTGGTGAGCCCCGGTTTAGATCTTGTTCAAGTTGGTAATGAAGGAGGACCCGTGCTTGGAACCAGCTCCCTGTTTGGGTCCGCATCCTGGATCCGACTCCACCCCTGGACAGCGGGATCAGGGCAAAACTGTTTCGTGGTTGACACCACCCCCCAGTCTCCCTGCCCCCCGACACGGCCAGTCCAGCCTCTCTGCTGCCTTCCCACAGCCCCAGGCAGCGCCTTCTTCCAGCTGTGCCGTTAAATGCGAGGGGGTGGGCTGGACCCCCTGGCCTGTGGAGGGAGAAGCAGCCTGCCCCTGGGGAAGAAGACCTGGACACACCTTGGGTCCAATCATGGAGCTTCTGGACTTCGGACAAATCGCTCTACATCTTTGAGCCTCAGTTTCCTCATCTGTAAAATGGGGCTGATCCCGCCCCCTCATGGGATGGCCCACCCCCTCGTGGGGCTGGCAGGAAGACCCGGATTTCCGTCGCCCCCTCGCAGGTGGGGAGAAGAGAGAGCAGCTGCAAGAGGCGTATCTTGCTTGGGGAAGGCGGTGCATTGCTACGGGGCGGGGGAGGGTTGGCACTGAAGGGTTGGTTGCTTTGAGAGCTCAGCCAGAGCTATGCTGGGCCATGTGGCGCAGGCCTCTGGGTCCCCTGGGACGCGTGCAGGGCTTGTGTTTCAGGAGGGCCTCAGACGCTGCCTGGCCAACTTGCCCTGCCTTGATTGGGTGGGCTGAGTATTTTTAGCTCTGAGTTTGCAAAGGTTCTTTTCTGCCCAGACCTCTCTTGTGGGACAAAACAGACGGTGCCCTCCCTGAGAGAGGCAGAGCTTGGGCCTGAAGAAAGGGAGTGGAGCCAGACTGGACCCTAGTGGGCTTTGAAAGGGAGGCCTCCTCTGCTCCCCGTGGCCTGCTGGCCTACGCAGCGGTGCTGGGCCTCGCCCTCTGCGGCCACAGCTGGAAGCTGCCTGCCCTTCCTTGGAAAGCTGAGTGCGCGCCCGGGTCGCTCACCTGCCTGCGCGGGGAAGGCCCGTGTGTGCACCTGCCTGCCAGGGGGGCCAAGGGGGGCGGCCCTTGGGGCCCCGTCCCCTCTCCGGGCCACATGCTTCTGACTCATCAGAACAAGAACATGGTCTTTTTGGGAGTGAGTTTTTAAAAATAGTCTAAGTCCTTCCTTCAGCTCTGCCCCACCCCTCTCTGATCACACCCTGGCATTGGCCCCAGACCTCTTCCCACACTGGTTTTGGGGAACCGCCTCTTGCCCAGCTTGGCAGTGGATCTGTTTGTGAAGCTCTCCTGGGAAGAGCTGTCCTGGCCACAGGCTGATTTCAGGGAGGAGGAGCCGCAGCCCCAGGAGTGGGGGCCCCACGCCGCCCCTGGTGGTGGTGGTGGTGGGACAGAGCCCGGGGCAGGTGTGGGACCAGGGATCCTTTCATTCATTTGGCAGGTGTGTGTTGAGGTGTGCTGGGTGCCAGGCACCGTTCCAGGGCTGTGGAGAGAGCAGTGAACAAAATGCTAAGGCTCCTGCCTTTGTCGAGTGCACATTGTAGCAGGAGGAAACTGATAGAAACAACGGAAACGTCCAGATGTCCAGAGGCATTAAATGCTAGGAAGACAGGGCAGCGGCGTGATGAGGATGTGTGTGTACTGTTTTAAAGAGGATGGATGGGGAAGGCCTGTCTTTGAGCAGAGCTCCAAAGCAGGTGACAGAGCCATCCATGCATATGTCGGGGGGAAGAGCTTTCCAGGCAGAGGAACAGCAAGTGCAAAGGCCCTGAGGTAGGGGCGTGTGTGGGTGTTTGAGGAGCTGCACCATAGTTGTTGCGACTGGAGTAGAGTAAGCTATGTGGGGAGAGGTAGGATCTGCAGTCTGGGAGGTCATGGGGGGCACACCATGTAGAGCCTTATAGGCCAAAGTGAGGACCCTGGCTTCCATTCTGAGGTAGGAAAGCACTGGAGGGTTTGAGCAGAGGCATAACTGGGCTGCTGTGTGGAGAACAAAGTGCGTGGGGTGGGGGGTGAAAGTGGAAATGGGAGACCAGTCAGGGGCTATTTTAATGGTCCAGATGAGAGGAATGACAGTTTGGCCCCGGGTGGCAGCAGGGGAGGTGGCGAGAAGGGGTCAGAGTCTGGACGGATTTAGAAGGTAGAGCCAATAAGGCTTGCTGAGGGATGGGACGTGGGGGTGAGAGAGAGGGGCAGTCAAGGTGAGGAGGAGGCTTGAGCCCCAGCCCCTGGCAGGCTGGTGCGGCCATCAGGTGAGCTGGGAGGCTGGGAGGAGTCGGGGAGTGGCCAGGGGTTGGTGTGGACGTTGACTTGGGATGCCCGGCCGACCACGGAGCGGACATGCTGAGGAGACATGTGCGGAGAAGCCTGGATGGAGTTCAAGGGAAGGTCAGGCCGGAGGTGTCACTGCAGAGAGGGTGTCCAAAACCACGAAACAGGCAAGGATGTACCCTGGGAGGCATCTTCAAGTCAGGTCAGAGTCCTGAGCCCAGGAGTGGCCCCCTGGTCCTGCGGGAGGAAAGGGCGTGGGGTGGGTGCCCTCCCAGAGGGAGGGGAGCAGACAGAGGGTTGCAGGAAGGGAGAGATGGGGCCCAGGCACGTTCACTGGCTTTGGCATCTTGGAGCAGTGGGGGCAGATACCCTCCCAACCTAGATAGTTCAGCAGAGAATGGGGGGATCCTGGACAGGGGGTGCAGGCAATGTTTACACAAGGGGAGCAGGGGAATCTGGTGGTGGCTTGAGCCCATGTGGGATTGGTGAGGTTTTTGGGTATTTGATCCTTAAGAAGAGCGGTCATGCGCCATCTTTACGTTGGCCAGGAATGATGGGGAGAGAGGAGCCGAGGTGTCTCTTGGCTGCCTCACCTTCTTTCCAGAAAGACACCCCCCTCCTCACATCCCCCCTCCTCCACCAGCCCCCAGGTTCCTCCTGGCATCAGCTCAGAGTCCAGGGTTCTTCCTGTTGTGTAAGTGGAGTCCGTGCGTCTAAGAGGGGTGGTGCCAGCGTTTCCCCATCTGAAGGCCCGCGGGCTGAAGAGACATGGGTCTCTGAGCCCCTGGGGTGGGAAGTAGGAGGCACATGACCCGTATGGGGCAATGCTGGAGTCCAGTGATGCGAAGCCATCCCCCTGACCTAACCCCAAATTCTCTGCTTGTGGAAGCCAGTCCACGCAGCCTGCGGAGGGGGCAGCAAGCAGCCCCCACAAAGAGGGGGCTGCTTGCTGGGTACAGTGGGAGCTGGGGTGCCTCCCTCAGCTCCAGCCCCTGGAGCCCCGTGGGAGGGTGAGGGCCGAGAGCTAGGGCTGCCGGGTGTGGAGGGGGCCGTGGTGGTAGGTCAGCTTCCATCCGCGACCTCTGGGGAGCACGGTACTGAGTCTCCTTGCTGCTGCCTGTTGTGTGGGAATGAGCCGTGCCTTCTGGTGAGTTCCTGCCCATGCCAGGCAGCGTTCCTTACCTTATTCATTCCTCCTCCTAACCCGAGATACCTCCCTCCCCCTAGTGCAGACACAGCTAAGCATGTTCTAGCAAGTAGTGGGGCCAGGATTGGAATATGGTTTGACCCCAGAAACCCTGCCCTGGACTGTGATCTGGAGAGAAACGCAGGCCCAGAGTCCACTGGGCTCCCGGTCAGCAAAGCAGGCGAGGCCACCCATACTTTGTGCTCCTGGAGTGTCCTGCGGGCCACCCCCTGCTGGGCAGGTACACCTACAGACCTCCTGTCACTTGCTGCCTGAGGACAGGAACTTGGGCCTCTCCTTGGGTCCTTTGTTCCCGGGCTGAGCTGGGGCTCTGCGGGCAGTAGGCACACAGTGAAATTGAGTGGGGGCAAGGATGGGCAAGCGTCCTCATCGTGCAAGCTGCTACAGGTGAGTCTGACCCCCTGGAGGTGAGTGAGGGGGACTTGGAATCCCAGAGAAGCGGATGCCCCCGGGCTGTGAGTCCCCCTGGTCTCACTGAGCCTGAAGGCCACCCAGGGACTTTGGGTGCTCCTGGGGCAGCCACCTGATACCTGGGCATCTGGGGGTGAAGCAGTCAGGCCTCAGCCCCCCTCTCCTCGAGGCTTTAGGTCAGCTTGCAGAGTGGCCGGGAGTCACCCTGGCAATCCTGGCCTCTGCCCTTGGCATCACCTGCGTGCTGGGGGTGGGTGGCTGGGATGTGCCTCTTGCCTGCTCCCCCCACCCCTGCTTTCACCTGCAGGCTTAGCCGCCTTCCTGGGGAGGTGCCCTTGCCTGGAAGGCCCGGCTCTTCTGGACTCTCTGCCCCTGCCTGGGCTTTTCCTGCAGCCTGCGCATTCCTTCCTTCGCCTGCATCAGCTCTGTCCAGTTGCATGGAGTCAGACACACCTTCCTTTCCTGCTCCTGCCTTGTGCTTCGGGGGACTCGAGGCAAAGACTTTGCCAGTCTGAGCCTCAGCTTCCCATGTCTGAAAGGGAGGGAAGGAAGCCCACCTCTCAGGTTTGGTTCCAGCATGGAAATGCCTCAGAAAAGTCTGAGCAGGCCAGAGCCACGCTGGTGCTAAGTTGCCTGAGAGGGGGGCTTCTGGGGAAACTGAGGCTCGGAAGGGTAAAGAGGTGGCACAAAATCAGTGCTGTCCCCTTCTGGCCTCCAGACTGTGGGCCATGGGGTCCCATCACATGGACTGCCCAGGACGTGGCTGAGGGTCTAGGACCCTCCAGGGGTGAGGGCAGGACAGTTTAGCCCGTAGTAGGAGGCTTTGCCCCTTCAGCCTGGAGCCTCTTGCCTGGGCTGGGTTATGCAGACAGAGCAGTTCATGCTGAGGAGGGAGGGGCCTGGGGACCCGTCTGGGGCAGCCCTGTTTATATACATGGTCTGGCAGCTTCTCCAGGGCCTAGTTTCCCAGGCAACAGCCCCCAGAGATTCCCCCCTCCCCAGGGGTGCCAAGTGGGTGGGCGCTTCTGCCCAGAGGCCTCCTCCCGGGGGCTGCTCCCCACCTGTCCTGCCTGGGGATCATTGACCAGGGGCACGCCTAGGAAGTCAATGGGGGAAGAAGGTTAGGGGGTGGGCATGCCTCCTGTGGGCTCGGACAGAACCTCCATTGTCTGAGGCTTCAGCCTTTGACCACGCCTCACCCCTGCCTGTAGCCTGGAGGATGCTCCTCTTGGGGCCCTCCTCCCCCTTCCTGCTAGGGAAGCCCATTAAGTGGCCTGGCCTCTAGTGGGTGGGGAGCTGGCCTCCTGGTCCCTCTGGCGTTTGGAGACTGGGGAGGGGCAAGGAAGATGCTCCCCCCACTCAGCCGTGCACTCACCCACCACTTGTTGCCCGGCACGTTACCCGGGGCGTACTCTGCGCTGGGGATCCTGTTTAGAACTAGCCCCGGCGGTCCTGCCTTGGCTCTCCTGGCTCTCAGCCCAGGGACTCCCCGCTCAGGAGCTGCGTGGCCTGGGGAACATCCCTCAGACTCCGCCTCATCCGTTAGAGCAATTAAATTAACAGAATGAAACTGTTCAGCATGCTTGGTGCACGGCCATGGAGTGGCATCAGGAGGTGTCCGCTGTCATTTTGAAGACGATCATTTCATGACCTCAAGGGTGGTGAGGGTCACAAAGGACAGGGCCCGTAGTCTGGTGGGCCATCGGTCTGGACTCGGTGGGGCGGTCTGCAGAATGGGACGACTGTCCTCAAAGAGCAGCAGGAACTCTGGACAGGGAACTAGCCTGTACTGAGACCCCACCAGCGGGGGGTCAGATGTCATTTCACTTACACTTGCACGTGACAGTTGAGGACAGGAGGCCCAGAGGGGGGATAGCTTCCTGCGGTCTCACCTGTCTCTCATCCGGGCTCTGGGCTCTGGACCGTGCGCGTCTTGCAGTAGCCCCTCAGTGTTTCCTTGGAGGAGGCACCTTGTCTCTCCAGGATTGTGTCCCGAGCCTCCAGCAGGTGGCCCCTAGCGCCCAGGGCAGAGCTGCAGGCATCCTGCCGCCCTGCACACAGTAGCTGCGGGTCTTCCTTCCCACCAGGCTCAGGGTCCACAGCTTGCATCCCCCTTCCCCCCACCTCTCCCCTTCTCCCCCTCGTCTCCCAGCTCTGGTCTTTCTGGACAGGGCAGAGGATACCTGAGGGGGCTGGGGTTCCGACCTGGGCCGTGCCCCTCTTTCCATCCGGCAGGAAGCCCACACCCACAGCTGCCCCAGGCCTGGGGACACGCCGGCCTTACAGGTTCCACAGCGAAGAGGTCCCAGGCTGGTGAAGCTTCTCAGCCTCTGGGCTTAACTCAGTGCCGTTCAGCAGCTGTTGTCCTGCGTGTGGGCTGGTGCTCTAGGCACGGAGATGGAAAGAAGTCATAATCCACTGAGGGGGGGTGCTGTTATAATACGGGCTGCACGTGTCCCAGGATCACTGTGCCCTTTGAAAATAGACTTTCCCTGGCTGCATCCCTGAGCTGTCAGAGTCATGGGCTTGGAACACATGTTTTTTTTTGTTTGTTTGTTTTTTTTTTAAAGCTTCACAGCCAGCTTTGGGAACCACTTCATGAAATGGGTCTGGAGGGGAGAAACTGGGTCTGGGTTTTGAAGGTTAAGTAGGAGTTGCTTGTTGGTTGTGAGCGGGAGTTCTACCCAGAAGGAACAAACAGCCTGAGCAAAAGGCCCAGGAATATAAAACAATTGGCAAGGTCATGGGCCTGAAGGGCCTTCATGAGGGCTGGAGCAGAGTGTCCAGTCAGGCAGGGCCTGGGAGCAGCTGAGCCCCGAGAGAGGGCTGTGGAGAGGGCAGGGGTGAGTCATTGAGGGCCTTGCTTGGGTCCTAGGCTTCATTCTGAAGGCGACAAGCAAGGGTCTGAGGGTTTGTGTGTTGTGGAATGGTCACTGTGGCGGCAGGGAGTCAGGGGCCGGTCAGCCAAGGGTCTGTCTGACAAAAGGCCAAAAGCCACAGAAACCTCTGGGAGGCCCAGTCGCTCGGAGGAGCCCTGGTCCTGACCAGCCCGAGCACCGGCTCTTGCTCTTCTGTTCCACAGATTCCTCCCGCTTCCAGGAGGCGCACATGGTGCCTCTGAGACCAGGTTTGAGGTGGGTGCCTGGGCCAGAACCTATTTCTTGTTTGTCTCCAACCTTTCCTATAGCAAGGCTGCCTGACTTGGATCGGCCAACACCGGCTGCTTCCCCAGCTTCTGGGACTGAAGTTTTGCCTGTCTGGACCCCTGCCCACCCTCCCCTCCCCGGCCCTCCCCCATGGGCCTCTCTCTCCAGAGGCCAGCCCTCTCTGTTGGGCCCAACTCGAGCAGCCTCCCTGACTTTCAGGAGCCCTCCAAGGGTATTTCTCCAGGTCCCATCCAGGAAAGAGGGCTGGGGCCACTCAGTTGATAGGGGGTGGGAGATGGCTCAGAGTGGGGTGAGCTAGGGAGGAGGGGCAGGTGCAGGCTGGCGGGAGGGTTTCTGATTGGGCCTCTGGGCTGGATGGACCTTGAACTCTAGAGGGAGGGGGAATTGATAAGCTCTTGGATTAAATTAGAGCCGGGAAGGCACCTGCTCTGGTGAGTAGGGCTGCGGGGGATGGAGGGAGGTGCTCATTGCTGGCTGCTCTGAGCAAGCTGGGTGGTCTGAGTCACTGAGCTTACCCCGCTGGGGCCCACCCTGGAGCCCGGGAGCTGGGGCTTCTTCCCTGGCTCCTCTGTATCTCGCCCTGCCTGAACATGGCTGAAAAGTACAGCCTCCAACTAGCTGTTCTGCCCAGTGTAGCTGGAAAGAGCACTGTTCAGGGGGTCTGCCTGCCTGTCCAGTCTTGGCAGTTGTTTTCAAAGAGCTAGCCCCTGAGAGAAAAAAGTCCTCTATGACCCTGCTGCCCAAGCTCAGCCCAGATCTAGCAACAGATGTCACCCTTTACCCGCTGCCCTAAGGTCTCTGCCTCTGCAGAGGGAGAGATGCGGTCCCTTCCCTCCGGGGCTCGGCTTCCACACCTGAAAAGCCAGAACAGAGCCGTGTTCAGCGTAAGGGCTCCCTGGTTCTGACCTGCTGTGATGTTTTTGCCTTAAAGTCCTTTTTAAAAAAATGGGAACGGTAATTTTTGTTGTCCCTTCTTATGATGCTCGCCTGAGCCCAACACTATTGCTGTCTGCGTGGGTTTCCTTCCGGACCTTTCCTCTGTGCACTTTTCAAGCATAATCCGAACCGCTTCTGTACTCTGCTGGCCACCTTTGGTTTTCCACTGGCTCGCCTTCACCAGCCGCATGGCCTCTTTTGCTAGAGACTGTCCTAGCAGGAAGGTTCTGGAGCCCTTTTCAGAGAGAGAGGCTCATTTCAGGGACATCACAACACCTTTTTTCTGACTCAGGCTCCCACCTTGAGCAAAAGGCCCAGGAATATAAAACAATTGGCAAGGTCATGGGCCTGAAGGGCCTTCATGAGGGCTGGAGCAGAATTTCCAGTCAGGCAGGGCCTGGGAGCTCAAGGAGGACTTAAAAAAAAAAAAAAAAAATATATATATATATATATATATATAAACTCCACTTGTTTGCTTAAGCACGTTCATTCCTATGACCTGGGTCCTTGCTTATAGCAGCCTGGGAAGTAGTGTGCACAGGATCTGTCATGCCCATTTTACAGAGGGGAAGCCCAAGGCTGTGAGAGGCTGAGGGCAGGCCTGTGGTCACACCCAGAGGAGAGACAGAGCCCAGCCTGCAGGCAGATCCGGCTGCCCCAGGTGCTTTCCCCAGATCCCCATAGAGTGAAATCCGCCTGTGAACCTCCTGCAGGGGCGCTTCCACTCCTGAGGTATGGAATCCAGACACAGGGTCCCGATTGCTGTCTCCCATTTTGATGCTGACAGCTTCAAGGGTGGGCATCTTGGCGCTGACTGAGCCTCCTGGTGGTGGTGTGTGGTTGGCCTCAGATATGCTGCTGGGAGCCCCATGGGGCAGGTAGTGAGACCCCCTTTGTACACTCATGAGGCTCAGTTCACCTGCTAGTGCAGATGAGACTCCAGCCTGAGCCCCCAGCTCTCAAGGCGGAGCTGTGCTCACCACAGCCTGTGTTATGAGTGTGAATGACAGCCATATACCAGTGTGACCCGGGGACCCTTCCAAGAGCTTTACATGTATTTACTCTTAATTGTCTTAATAACCTGGTGAGGTGCTACTTTTTATTTATTTTATTTTATTTTAGGGAGAGAGAGAGGTGGGGCAGAGAGAGAGGGAGAGAGAGAATTTAAGCAGATTCCATGTCCAGTGCAGAGCCCAACATGAGGCTCTTTCTTACAACCCTAAGATCATGACCTGAGCCAAAATCAAAATCAAGAGTTGGATGTTTAACTGACTGAGCCACCCAGGTGCCCAAGGTATCTACTTTTTAGTCCCCATTTTGCAGATGAGTAAATGGAGGCCCAGAGATGGGGGCTAAGTAACTCATCCAAGGTGTCATAGCTCCTGAGTGGGGGGACCCTGAAAAAAAGCCTGAACTTTTTCCTAACTGTTGTGCCATGAGGGTCTGTAGTGGTAGTGATGGTTGCGCTGAGAGACCCCCTGTTCCCTCACCTGCATCCTTCTGAGGCTAGGGGCACGTGTGTACAGATGGTGGCCACAGAACTGTGGGTGTGCATGGGGCTTGCGGGTCTGTGTCCTTGCCTGGGGACCTCACTGCCCCAGGTTAGCCTGTAGCAGACACACCCAGATTCCAGCCCCAAAGTCCAGAGAGGCAGTGTGGTTAGAGGAGGGAGAGGAAGGTTTGGGGCCAATCCTCATGTTGTCCTCTGTTCCCTTGCCTCTGTGACCTCAGGCAGATCCCTACTTCTCTGTGCCTTGGTTTCCTCATCTGTAAATACCATAGGGCAGATAAAGCTTTCGGCTCCATAAATGCTGATGTCTCTCTTCCTTTCCCGGGGAAAGCCCTGGGCTTGGATCAGGGGGCAGGAATCAACCCCAAAGGGTGAGGAAAAAGGGAAGGATAGCTTTCTGGCCTGGAGGGAAAGGATCCTGGGTTTCTGCATCATCAAAAAATTGTAGGGGCACCTGGGTGCCTCACTCCTTAGGCATCTGCCTTCCGCTCAGCTCATGATCCCACGGTCCTGGGATTGGGCCCTGCATCGGGCTCCCTGCTCAGAGGGGAGCCTGCTTCTCCCTCTCCCACCCCTCCGCTTGTGTGCTCTCTCTCGCTGTGTCTCTCTCCATCAAATAAATAAAATCTTTAAAAAAAATTGTATTTGAGCAGCAGTTTGCATACGGGCTGGGGCTAGGCACCTCCCTTTTCCCTCCTGTAAAATGGGCCTCAGTCTCCCTGCTCCTTCCTAAGTGGTTCCGAATGAGCCCCAGGGAGAAGGACCCTGTATGAGGAGGGCTGTATGGCTGTTGTCGGATCTTTCGACTCGCAAGGGAATTTGCAGGCATTTTAGTTTGTTTCCCGGAGCCCTTTGCTGAAGATAAAATTTTAGTCTTGATAGTTTTGAGTGTGGGGCTATGAGGCACAGCCACCTACTTACTGGAAAGTAATTTGCGTTCAACCGAAATGAGAATTGCAGGTCCACTTCTAGGCACGTGCCCTACAGGCTCATGTATCCATTTGCTTAAGGCCCTGTGTATGGAGGACGTTAGATGCTACATTGTTCATAACACCCAAACCCCGGGAACCCCTCAGTGTCCAGTGGCAGAGATTACCTCAGTTATGATATATCCAAAAAAAAAAAAAAAAAAATCCCCACACTACGCGGCCATTCAGAAGAGGGAGGCTGATGTCTATGTCCTGGTGTGAAATAATCACCAAGGTTCTTAAGCTTTAAAAAAAGGAAGGTATAGCACAGCAAGTGCAGGGATGCCCCCCCCCCCCGCGCCCCCGCCGTGTGAAACAAGACACGTACGTAGGTAGAGGGATAGGCAGGCACCCTCATGGAACGTTCAGGACTCCCAAGGACCTAATGAAGGCAGTCACTTTGGGGGATTGTGGTGGACTGTGCACCCTTATGTCATCTGGGTTTTGAGAGGCCCTGGCATATGGTTACCTAATGAGCGCAGCCTCGGGGGCCCATGGCCTGGGTTCAAACCCCGGCTCTGCCACTTAGTAGATGTGTCATCTTGGGCAACTTACTTAACCACTCTGGGCCTCATTTTCTCATAGTTTTGATTAATAGCTGTTAATATTTGTAAAGTGCTGCGAATAGCATCTGAGACATAGGAGGCACTACGGCAATGTTTGCTGTTATTAATTAATTGCCATTTACATGCATTCTATGTTTATTTAGGAAGCTAGTTAAGAAAAATAAAGGCTTTAGGATTGGAGAGGAGAACAGGCATCAGCCAGTTTCTGGCAGGGGCTGATTGGACTGGACGGCTCATGCTTTCCCTCCAGGACTGATTCTCCCCTCCACAGAAAGGTCTAGAAGGACAGCTCCTCGCTCAGGATCAGAGGTGTCAGGGCAGAGTGGGGAGAGCCCTTTCCCTCACCGCTTGGACTTCTGGCAAGGTTGGCCGCAGGCCCTGGGAAGCCCAGTACAGCCCCCACTTTGAGGCCAGGGAAAACTGCTCCCAGCTCCAAGCTTTTGGGATTCTGCCCCTATCTCTGGCCATCTGCCTCTCTGCATACCTTTACTTTCCATACACCCATGTGCTAAGGCCAGTGGCCCCTCGCCAGTTGGCCAACCCTGTGGGGCAGGACGGGGAGAGACAAAGAGGGAGTGAATGGCCTTCAGCAGGGCTGCAGGCGGGGCTGGTACGAGGATCTGGACTCCAGGGAGCTGTGGTCACTGGGAGGCCGGGACAAGGAAGTATCCGGCCACATCCATGATAGTTCAGGCATGATCCAGCCTCTGGAACACAGAGGCCGGAGCATGATCCAGCCTCTGGGGCTGGAGTTCCCCTGCAAGCCAGATGGGAGGAAGGGGCTTGTCTAGTGGGCCCCACCAGGGTGCCCAGGGTCGCTGGGTACTGAGCAAAACGAAAGGTCTGTGGTGGCACGGGTTTTCTGGGAAGATGTGGTTACAGGGCTGCCGTGGCTGGTTTCCTGGGTTAATGATTTATGGTGGGGTGGGGGCTGGGCCCTTTCTGGCTCCTTCCTGTGCTCCGGGAGCAGCTGGAGAAGGAATGGAAGAGCTGGTGGGCTGGAGAGCACAGGTCTTGAGCCAATGACCCCTCTCTGCTTGTTGAAACTTTGCCCTTGGACTGCATCTAGTTAGATTTCTGGTCTCTCTCTCTTTTTTTTTTTTTAACAGGCGAGTGGCTGGGACGGTGCTGGTTTGAGCTGGACCTTGTCTGATGGCTTCCTCCAACCCTCCTCCACAGGCTGCCATAGGTACCGTACCCCAGGCTTCCTGTTTGTCCCTCCTCTGAACGGGCCACGGGGCTGGCGGAGGGGACTAGCTCTGGAGCAGGCTGACCCTCGGTGTGAATCCTGCTCTGCTGGTGCTTAGCTCTCCTTCTCACAGAGCAGGCTCCAGACGAGGGGTGGTTCTTTACCTAAGATCCCCTGGAGATTTTAAACCTTTTTTTTTTTTAAGATTTTATTTATTTATTTATTTAATTTATTTATTTGAGAGAGAGAGTGGGCGAGAGAGAGAGAGAGAGAGAGAGAGCACAAGCCGGGGTGGGGGGGTGGGGAGAGGCAGAGGGAGAGGGAGAAGCAGACTCCCCGCTGAGCAGGGAGCCTGACGCAGGGCTTGATCCCAGGACCCTGGGACCATGACCTGAGCTGAAGGCAGACGCTTAACCGACTGAGCCACTGGGGCGCCCCTGGAGATTTTAAACTTTTAAGACCACAACCCACAGACATGACAACAGGAGTGTTGTGTGCTTGGGGGTGAAGCTCATGAACTGAGGGCGGTGAGGGTTAAGGGGAAGGGCCTGGCCTGTCCACCTCCATCCGCCAGCGTGCTGAGGCCGCGTCGTCTAGTGGAGGCAGGGTCGCCAGAGTTATTGGGGAACAAAAAAGAAGATGAGGAAAAACCCACACCTATGCTGAAACATTATTTGTTGTTAATCTGAAATGGAATTTGCTGTCCGCTAGTTTCTCTGGCAGTAACCCTGGCAGTGGGGCCTTGGACACTGTATGTGGAATCCGGCCCCCCCCACCCCCCTGCCCTGCCCCAGAGGAGCTGGACACCCTTCACCCAGTGGGCCCCGCTTCCTATGTTTTGCTCATCCTCTGGGGGAGGCAGAGAGCAGAGAGGTCTTGAGCGAAGGCTTTTTCACCAGCCCAGCCCTCCACCGACGCTGTGCGCTTAGTTGAGTGACTTGCTGTCTCTGCGGTTCAGCTTCATCACCCATAAACACAGGGAAGAGTAGTGCCACCCTCTCAGGGGGCTGTTGCAAGGCTTAATGATACGGGCAGCCCTGGAGTGTGGTAATCAATCGCTCAATGAATGGGAGCTGTTATTGCTGTGGGTGTTGCAGGACGGCCACATGTGCTCTGTTCTGAGCCCCGGGCAGAGACCAAGGAGGGGTCCCTTCCTCCTTGAGCCTTCGTGTTCTTCTCCAAAGGGTGGGGGAACCCGCATAGTGAAGCCACCTTCATTTGCGGTGCACGGTGGCTTCTCAGGTCTCCTGCCTCCTGGGCTTGCTGGGGTTGGCTCTCCCAGGGCTGGGGTGTAGCCTGGAACATCAAAGGCCTATGTGGTCAGCTCTGCTCAGGCCACCTGTCCAGACAGGTGGCAAGGGCTCAGTTCAGTGCTCAATTATCCGGGGAGGGGCCTCCTGATTTTTCCTTCTGATAAGGAGCCATGTCTGGTTGCCTGGGCCTCAGGAGCACGAGAACAGGGCTGTGGGGGACAAGGGCATCTCCTGACGTGTGACTGTGGCTTGGGTCCCAGGATGCTCCCTGCTCTGTCTCCTGCTGCCGTGGGCATTTTGTTACCCCTTCTCCCATTCACCAAAAAGTAAGAACAAAATGATTTTATGATTACATCAACTCGGTTCTGTTCAACAAACATGTGACTTACTGTTCCAGTTATATCTGATGTTGCTGGCTAGTGTCATATGGTTGAAACAGGCTTTCTGCCATTTGCTGATTGTTTGAGAGCTTCCTGTTGTCTTACCAAATAAGATTCAAATACTCCCAAATACCTCTTCACGGTCCTATAGCTGCCAGCCTCCTTGCTCGTGTCTTTGGCTCCCCTGGGTCACATGCTGCATGTTCTCCACTCCTGCTGTGGCCACAGCCTGGGACCCCAGCCCCGCCGTGAGCCTGTCAGACCTTTACTCATCCTGCGAGGCTCTGTGCAGGGGTGGCCCCCGCCAGCGTGAGCCCCCGGCTGTCACTGGGCATGGCTCAGGCCCTGGGGTTCGAGGCTCGTCTCTCTTGCCTGCCTCACCTGCAGTGAGCTCCTTGACACCGAGGGGCCGTGTCTTACTCCTCTCTGAACCTCCTGGCCCCGGGGCTGCTGGGAACAGTCCCCTGGATGCAGGCGAGACGGTGACCGTATCCCTTGACGTCCCTGCACACAGCCTGTGGCCAGTTGCTCTGAGGGCCAGGCCTGTGACTGGGAAGGCCCGTGCAGCTCCCCCAGGGCCCAGGGCTGTGCTCTGACTCAAGGCAGTAATCATAATAATCATAAGCATAACAAAGACAATGGTAATGATGCTGTGGCCCTGACAATGAGCTGGACTATTACCAGCAGTGGAGCACAGGCCTCACACCAGGCCCTCTACATATGTCGGTTCATTCGGCCCTCCTGTCTGGTGTCCGGGCCTCCCACTAACCTGAGAGCTGGTCGCTGTTCTTGTCCTTGTTATAGGTCAGGAAGCTGCAGCCTGGGGGATACAGTGACCCCGTGTTCATCTGGTCAGCCTCTAGGAGAGCTGGGGTTGGAGTCTGGTGGTCTGAGTGTGACACGCTAGTCACCATGTGATACTGGCCGGGCGCACAGTGTCCCCACTGGGACTCCGGTGGATTCAAGTGGGAGGGGCCACGGGCACTGAGGGTCAGGGTGGGTCTATATCTGGTAGCCCAAAATACTGGGCGGGTACTTTGTAGTCATTCATTCCAGCATTTTTAAACTTTTATTTTACTTTATTTTTTTTAAAGATTTATTTATTTGAGAGAGAGAGAGAGCTCGGGCACATGACAGTGAGTGTGGGGGGGGGGGGCAGCAGGAGAGGGAGAGAAGTAGACTCCCTGCTGAGCACTGAGCCTGATCCAGGGTTCAGTCCCAGGACCCTGAGATCATGACCTGAGCCGAAACCAAGAGTTGGATGCTTAACCAACTGAGCCACCCAGGCACCCCAGTATTTTGAACTTTTAAAACTATAATCCATAGGGGTGCCTGGGTGGCTCTGTTGGTTAAGCATCTGCCTTTGGCTCAGGTCATGATCTCAAGGTCCTGGGATCAAGTCCCGCATCAGGCTCCCTGCTCAGTGGGGAGCCTGCTTCTCCCTCTGCCTTTGCCTGCCTCTCCCCCTGCTTGTGCTCTCTCTCTCTCTGTCAAATGGATGAATGAAATCTTTAAAAAAAAAAAAAACCACAACCCATAGACATGAGAACAGGAATGTGTGTGTGTGTGTGTGTGTGTGTGTGTGTGTGTGTTCAGCAGACTTATTGTGTGCCTACTGTGTGCTGGGCACTATAGCAGATGCTGGGGATATAATAGTGAGCAAAACAGACTAGAATCCCTCACGAGCTTAGGTTCTAGTTAGGACACAGTAAAATGAATGAAAGCTTGGAACATCACTGCTGATGGGGGCCATAGAGAAAAGTAAAGCAGGCAAGGCCATCGGGGAGTCCCAGTGTGTCTCTATGGGCAGTTTTGGTTATGGCAGCCTCATCTGGAGATAACCTGGAGTAAAGACCTGAAGGAAGTGAGAGCAGGAGAAGATACCTGGGGAAGAACATTCTGGACCCCAGGATGGAAAGTGCAAAGGTCCTGAGGCTAGAGCACATCTGGCACATTTGTGGTGCAGCAGGGAGACCAGTGTGCCTGCAGTGGAGTGAGTGAGGGGAGAGCAGTAGAAGATTCTACACCCCCTGTACGTGTGTGTGGATATGTATATGCAAACTGAAACAGAACTGTCAAAACCATATCAAAAGTAATACCAAATATGACTTTATCAATATTACAATAAAATATTTAAAAAATATCTCAAGTAATTCATAAATGAAACAAAATGCCACCTGGGAATCCCCTAATTGATTTTTTGACCCACCAGTGGGTTGAGGACTGTCATTTGAAAACCATTAATCCAGCTTCCAACTCAACCCCTGGATTTCTTTTATTAATTCATCATCTCAGGGCCAAGTGTCCAAGGGCTCAGCTAATTTCCGGAAGGCAACAGGGCTCAGTGGAGAGTGTAGGATGGGAAGACAAAACGGGTTCAGAGCCGCCTCCCCACTTACTAGCTGTAGGACTGCGGGTACATCATTTTGCCGCTTGAATCTCTGTGGCCTCATCATGTCCAGTGGGGGTGGTCATGAGGCTTACGCCAGGAGCTGGGTGGGGCTCATTTCAGGCTCTCAGCCCGGGTTTGTGTCTTTGACCTGGGGAAGGAGCTTCTGCCACCGGCCACATCACTGCCTGGAGGAGTTCACCCCTGCCGATGTTGGCCTAAGCTGTCCCCAAAGCTCCCAGGAGGAGAGGGGGGGCCCCCACCTCAGAGGCCTCTGTCTGGGGAGGGGGGAAGCCTGAGCTCTGGGCTTCAGCTGCACTCTAGCAGCTGGGGAAGGGGCTTTGTGAATTTGATACATTTGCACCTGGAATGTTCTCTGCAAAATCCCAGGTCCCTGTGGGGGAGGGATTGGATTTTTGTAGTCCAAGAGACTGCTAGAATTGGATATGCCCATCCATCCATCCAGCCGTCTGTCTACTCCATCCGCCTTCCTGCCTGCCAACTCATCCTTCCACCTCTGAGCACCTGCTGGGGCTGAGTCCACAGACATGGGCTAGGCAGTCCTGTCATCAAGGATTCCGGCTGGGAGGGCCCGCACTTACAACAGGTGTTCTTGTGTAATGTGTACCCACACCAGGCACTCGGCCAAGGGCTACACCCACCCTGGCGGCTCCCAGGTAGGGGTGATTTTGTCCCCCAGGGGACATTGAGCAATGTCTGGAGACATTTGTGGTTGTCACAACTGGAGGGTAGTACTCGCTTCTAACGGGTAGAGGCCAGGGATGCTGCCGTACATCCTGCAGGGCCCCCACCACGAAGACCCTGGGGCTCCAGAGTCAACAGTGGTAGGGCCGAGAAACCCTGACCTACTTCGCAGTTCACGTTCACCTTGGCCTTATGGGGTGGGTGCTGTTTTTATTCTCCAGTTTATGGAGGGAGACACCAAGCTTCCAAGAGGTGGAGAGACTTGCTCAGAACCACACAGTGGGTAGGGGGCCCAGATGGGACCAAAGCGCATGCTCTACATCCTGTGGTGTGAGCTACAGCAGGACTGGAGGGGTGCTCAGCTTTGCAAACTTTTTTTTTTTTTAAAGATTTTATTTATTTATTTGAGAGAAAGAGAGAGAGTGCATGAGCATGAGTGAACATGAGTGGGGAGGAGTGGGGAGGAGCCAGGAGGAGCGGGGAGGAGGGGCAGGGGGAGAGGAGAGGAGGGGCAGGGGACAAGCAGACTCTCTGTTGAGCAGGGCTCAATCCCAGGACCCCGGGATCATGACCTGAGCCAAAGGCAGACACTTAACTGACTGAGCCACCCAGGTGCCCCAGCTTTGCAGACTTTTAAAACCAGGCCACATTGTCCTTTGGTTTTGGAGAGAGTTGGCACGAAGTAGGGGGATGGCATAGTGAACCCCTGAGGTTCTGTCCAGCCCCAGGCTTGAGGAAGGAGGTCCTCCAGGGAAGAAGACGGGGGACCTCAGCTTGGTGAAGTGGGTGGAGAGGTGAGGGCCCATGAAACTCTTTAGGGCAGAGAATCCATTCCTTTTCTTATTTAACAGAAGTTGCTGAGTTTCTACCGTGGGCCGGGCCATGACCCGTCCCCTTAAAGGGGACAGTAGAAAGGACTCTTAGGGATCTGAGATCGGCCGGGGAATACAGACGAGCCCAAAACACATCTTTGCAGGTTATACAGGGATGGATGTAGAAAACAAGGAGCTAAGACAGAGGGGGGCCGTGGTGGGGGCAGGGCTCTGCTTCAGTTGAGCTTTGATGGACGGCAGGAGGGCATGTCCGTGAAGGGGATCTGGGGGCACAAGCGTGTGTGGGAAAAGCACACAGACACATGCACGGGGAACGACACATGGAGGTGTGTGCCCACACGCACGTGCCCCGATGCAATTAAAAGCCCCCTTGCTTACAAAATGGCGAAATAGGAAACAACACGGTAGATGTACGTTCAAGCGCAGCTGTGCACCCATTCACAGTTTAGGCTTTGCTCCCTCCTCTCTGTCCACTGCTCACCTGCTTACAGCCCTCACCAACCACGGGTCACCTCTTGAGCGCAGGGAGGCCAGCTGGTCCGGGCAGGGGTCTACTCGAGGCCCTGGGAACTGCCCTCGTGCCCTCACTCAGGCCCGCAGAAGCTCCCCCGCTGTAGCCGTCTTCCTTGACCAAACCCCAGGCCCAGCTGCTCTTAACTCCTCCTCCCTTCCAGGAGATCAGCTGGTTCTGGGAGGCCCCGGCCCCTCCCCCGAGGTGGACGGCGACCCTGGAGAGGCTTTCGAGTTTGACGACAGTGACGATGACGAGGACACCAGCACTGGCCTGGGTGTCCCAGGCGTGGCTTCAGAGAAGGACATCGATGACGCCCCACTGATCCACTTGGACTCCGTCCCCATCACTGGTAAGGTGTTTTTGGGAGCCTTGGGTCCTCCCATTTCCGGGCCTCTGGGGCTACAGAGAGTCTAGAAGCCTGGTGGAAGCTCTAGGCTCCCAGGGATGCCTCCCAGCTCCTCCACTATCCCCAGCACAGGAAGGGAAAAACCATTGAGAAGTTGCATTCCATGGCTTCCCTTGGGAACTGGAGATTCCAAGCATTCCTGCAGCATCTGGCGCACTTATTGGTCATGGAAATGGTTGGCCCCGAGTTGGGCTTTGGACACAGTTGCTGCCCAGGGCTTGTGTCTCCGAAGCCCCTCTTCCCCAGCAGCTTCTCCCAGGGAGTCACACCAGCCAGAGAAGCCACCTCCCAGAGGTCACGGTGGCCCCTAGGGTTGGGAGTACCCTGATAAGGCGGTGTTAAATGGCAGCTTCTGGGCTTTTGTATTGTGTCATCTGGGAGAGACTGGGGACCGGCCTAGCAGGAACTTCCTGCAGGCCTGGGGACAAGGGGCTCCTTGAGGAGCTGGGGGTGGGGAGCAGGCCCAGAGCAGGCAGGGTGGCTGGTTCTGGTCGGATTTGGGACGTGGGCCACAGCGGTGGGAGTCGAGGTGGTGCAAGTAAGGCAGGTAAGGGAGCTTAATGACAGTGCCGTGGCGGGGGGAAGGGAGGCAGGAACCCAGCAGGCACCCAGGTTGGCCCAGGCCCCGTCTCTGGCACCCCAGGGAGGCTGGGAAAGGGGGCGGGGATGGACTGAGTCCATAGGGACCAGCCTCAGGCCTGACAGGCTCTCCTCTGCTCTCTTCCCACAGACCCAGACTCAGCAGGCTCCGCACCCCAGACACAGTAAGTGAGCCTTGTTCCTTTGCTTTGGTGGTTGGAGAAAGAGGAGACACTGGGCAGGAGGTATGAGGGAGGGTGGTGCTGTGCCCAGGACCGCTCAGACTTTGGCTGGGGATCCTTTAGCCGTTCCCCTCTGTGGCCTCCCAAGCCAGCTCGGGGGTGAGCTGCACATCTGGGGCTTGGGGGCTATAAAAGCAGAGGCCTCTTGGGGTTTGCTCACTGCTGCTTGCTGCCTGGCTTTGGGGACCTGGGTGCTTAGCGAGTCCTCCCCGAGGGGAATCCTTAGTGGTGGATCTAGGCCCCGGGGTCCTGGCTCTAAATCCTGGCCACTCTGGCAGGGGGAGGGGTCTTCCTTTGTCTCTTGGTGTGCAGAGCCAGGGGGCCTGATTCTCAGGCGGGTGTCACCCAGCTGGAGAGCTCAGAGATGCAGCTGCCCTCCGTGGGCCCCTGGAGCCAAGACAGATCTGGATTCAAGGGCAGGAGTCCCTGTATTTGCCATCTGGAGTGGGCGGGCCCTGGGAGGGTTTCTGCTGGGCCAGACGTAGGGATCGGCCTCTCCTCCCTGGCTGGGGACCTGAAATGAATCAGTGGCCCTGCACCTGTGCAGGGGAGTTCTCATCTCCCAGGGCTTAGAGCCCTCCAGGGTGGGCCAGGAAGGAAGCTAGCCAGAAACTCAGTCTAGTGGGGGATGCAGACACAGGAGAATGGCTCAGAGAAGAATGCTCAGGGGACTGGGACGCTGATGGGAGGGGGCCCAGGTGGAGAGCTCAGGGAGAGGGGAGGCTTGGGGAGGAGCGGTTGCCGGAGGAAGCTACTGGCAGAGGCAGGGGGCTGGGAAGGGGAGTGGGCCGTGAGCAAGCATACCACAAGCCTCGAGGCCACCCTCCTGGAGAACCCCATTGCCCACTCAGGGTCAGGATCTTGGCAGCCCGGCCCGTCTCTGCTCGCCTTCTCCCTGTGAGTCCTGGAGGCCAGACTGGGTGGCTGGCTGGGGCTGGTGCAGTGCTGAGGTGGTGACCGGTGGCCCCGGGAGCTAGGGTCATATACCGTGTTGTTATCATCAGCCTGCTGGTCAAGTAGCTCAGAGAGTGTTTCCGGGAGAGGGGCCCAGCCTCTGCCTTGAACCCACTGTCCACTTACCTGTCCTCAGGCTCACCCTGGGGCAGCCCCAGCCCCCTCAAACACCATCTCTTGGCAGCATCAGGGAGTGAGCTCTGGAGGTTCAAATCCCCACTTAGCTGGGTGGCTTTGGGCTGCCTGGGAACCTCTCTGAGCCCCAGTTTCCCTGTTTGTACGATGGAAGTAATAGCCATCTAGAGCATCCTGTGGATTAGGAGATGCTGGTCGAAGGACGTACCAGATATGCACCCTGTGTTCGCTTCTACTCTGCCTCCTGTCCCGGCTGGGTGTTTCCAGTGATGGGGCGGGAGGGACGGAGACTGTGTGCTTGGAGCCTCTGCCTCTCGGGCTGGGCCTGGGTTGCCGGGTGGGTCTCACCAACATCTGGCTTGAGTAAATGTCACTTTTGAGTTCCCTAACTGGGCCAACACTGGATCCTGACAGGAGTCCTCAGGGGCCTCCTGGCCTGCCCTTAGTTTCACAGATGCCGAGATTGGGAGCAGGACTTGTCCAAGGCCACACTGTGAGATGCTGGCAGCCTTGGACTCCTCATCCAGTGCTCTCTGTGTGCTCCCGGCTGCACCCTCCCTTCCAGATCTCTGTTTACTTCAGTTCCAGCGCCTTCTCTGGGTGGTGATTTTCCACTCTGGAATCCTCGGGGAGAAGAATCCATTCAGATCACCAGTCTTCTCCTTGTTATCCAAGAGAAAGGGGAAAAACTTGCTTTCCTTTTTCTTTTTCTTTTTTTTAGACTTTCCTAAAGGTAGTTACTAAGCAAACACTGCTTTGAAAAAGCAAATCACCCAGTGGAGGACATTTCACCAAATCTCCCTGCATTTCCTCCATGGCCCCTGCCCGGAGGAAATTTGGTTTGGAAATGGCCCTGGGCTTTGCCTGGCTGCCTACCTGGCCTCTGGGGACTCTTGACGAGAAGGTTAGAATAACTACCCAGATCCTGGCAGAGCTGCAGCCCCCAGGTGACCTCACCCCCCTCAGGGCACTCACCCCCAGCTAGGTAGGGAAGCAGGGCCAGTCCTCATCCCATGTCCTCGCTGGTGAGCTGCTGCCAGGCAGGAGCGTGGTGTGGAAGTGAGGGCTGGAGTCTGGGTCCTGGGGCACCTGGGAATTTGGGCTCTGAGCCACATGGAGCTGGCTTCAAGTCTTTCTCTGTGTTAGCTGTGCATCTTTGAGCAAGTGGCTTTCTGTCCCGAGCCTCACTTCTGATCAGTGACATGGGGATAGTCAGTCTCCTTTCTTGCAGGCTTCTGCATCCGGGGGCTGGGTGTTTGACCACAGCACTGCCCTCCGGGGATGTGCTGGGGACTCCAGGTCCGGACCCAGAACCTCAGACTTTGTCTCATGGTGGGGGAGTGGGGTGGTGTGGCCAGTTGCGTATGGACGGACGATCTGACTGTGTGTGTGTTTACTGGTGTGAGCATTTTACCTGCTAAGAGATTTACCTTTGCCTCCTAGTTCTTAGGAGAGTAGTTTGTAAACAGTCGGTTCCGGAGAGCCCACCTGGGGAGCCAAGCAGAGTGGCCACAGCATGTGATTCTGGGCGAGGCCCCTTCCCATAAAATGGGAGCAGAGTAAAAGCAGCCCCCTCCCCTCTGGGGGAAGGATGTGAAGGTGTGTCCCCCCCACCCCCCTGGCACAGGCCTGGGACGCGGGTGTTTAGGGTGGGGGAGTGGGGTCCTACCTTTGCTGCTGGGTTCTCACAGCTTAGCACACTGCCCCCGGGGGGAGTACTGAAGGCATCGTGTTGCATGAATGACGGGCACAGGAGGCAACTTTCAGTGTCTCCACGAAGAGGAGGAGAAGGAGGAACAGTGTGGAAATGGGATCTCGGAACCTGGGCTCTGACTCTGGCTCCGACAGGGGCCAGGACAGAGGCCGGTGGGAGGCAGGCTCCGAGTGGCCGGGTGGCCTGTCCCACCAATGCTAAGGGCACCATGCACATGATCTCCTCTCTCAGCACCGCAGCCCCAGGAGACGGGGTGATTGGTCTTGCCCACTTTTTCGAAGAGGACCCGAGGCTGGAGTTGAAGTGGGTCAGCCGAGAATTTGTGGGGCTGGAGCGTGGCCCGTGGGCCCCCACAGCCGTCGGCTGGAACCTGTGGCGTTGGCCGTGCCTGGTGGACTTGGAAGTGCATGCGCTCAGGCACCCTGCACTCTCGCTGGGGGCGTCTGGCTGAAGAAGCATCCCAGAGCACCAGTGGTTGCTGGAACAAGGGCGTGTGGGTCGCTGGCTTCCTGTGTTTTCCCTGGACTCAGGCCCACACCTCTTCCCTCTGAGGGCACTGGCCCCCTCTGGAGTTGTTTGCTTTTCCTGCCCAGTTTTGCTGCCACCCCCAGGGGGCCCCCTGCAGCCTTAGTCTTTCCTGCTGGGTCAGGCTTCTGGCTCCTGTCTGGGCTGCAGAGATTCTTACTGGCTCCCGGGAGGTACCTGGCCTGCCCCATCCCGGGTACCCAGACAAGATGGACTGGTCAGAGTCTCTTACCTGGGCCTGGACTCTGGGAAAGCAGTGGGCAGCTGGATTCGCGGAAGTGCCGAGAAACCCCGTCCTCCCTGGACACATCAGGTACTGGGAGGGCCAGGCCCGGCTCAGGAGAGCAGCATTCGAACAGAATGGAAACAGGGTGCTAGGGGGCCTGTGGCTTCTGAGGAGCATGCGGGTCTTGAGGGGGACAGCTGGACAGACAGCCCCGGGGGAAGTTCTCCCTGGCGAAGTCAGTCACTGGGTTGTTACTCAGGGCTTTCCAGATTGCCGAGCCCCAGTGTGGAGTTGTTTGTAATCCCAGGCTTGCCTTTAATCTCACTATTTCTGCGAATCGGAACATTTCCGGTCTCCTGTGTCCTGTGTTGAGGGGTCGGGGACCCGAGGCCTGGCAGAGATCAGCTCCCCCCCCCAGTGGAGTCCCTCATAAGAGGGTTATGGGACCAGGCCCGTCAACGTTAGAGACCTCTTTCTCTGGCTCCTTGCTTGTCCTGAAATTGGAAACGCTGTATATTTTTTGTTTTTGTTTTTCTTTCCTCTCCACCCCTGGCTACGAGGGGTTTCCACATCTGAGCTATGGCCTTTGGATCGCAGTATAAAAAGGACCAGCCCAAAAGTACCCAGTCTAAAAGCCACACAGTTTCTCCTGAGGAAGGTACCCACGTGCCCATTTGTTGCATTGAGTGCTCCGGTCCGGAATCTCAGCCCTGGATCTCTGCAGCCATAGGACGAGGCCTTATCCATCCCTCATTCCTAGGGCCTGGCACAAAGAAGACCCACTACTAATAGTTTACACGTGCGGGACTTTATAGTTTATGTGGTCCTTTCCCCACACACCACTGTGGTTCTCACAGCTGCGGTGGGCAGGAGAATGCTATGTCCTAATCCCCAGCACCTGGGAACATGTTACCTTCTAGGGAAAAGGGATTTGGCAGATTAAAGTTAAGGATCTGAGATGGCGAGATTCTCCTGGATTCTCCAGGTGGGCCCAGTGAAATCACGAGGGTCCTTATGAGACAGGCAGGAGGGCCCACGTCAGAGAGAGATCCAAAGATGCCACACTGATGGCTTTGGAGATGGAGGAAGGGCCGCAAGCCAAGGGATACAGGCTGCTTCCAGAGGCTGGAGAAAGCGAAGGGAATGGCTTCTCCCCAGCGCCCCCAGAAGAGCAGAGCCCTGCTAACACCTTGCTTTTACCCTAGTGAAACCCATTTTAGACGTCTGACCTCTACAACTGTAAGATAGTAATCTCTGTTGTGGGGATTTGTCACAACAGCACGAAGGAGACTAACACAGCTGGAAAGAGGGCGTTATTATCGGTCCCACTGTGCAGACCCAGAAGGGCACAGCCCCCAGCCCAGGGCTGGTGGCGCCTGAGCTCACAGCCAGAGGGCAGGGCTCTGTTTACCTCCCCTGCAGCCCTCTCTGCCCGCCCAGGATGGTGCCGGGGCCGCCCTTGGCCAGTAGTCTGCTGGCTGGCTGGCTGGGAGCCCCCTGCCTTTCACCTCCGTCCTCTGTTGTTCCGTCTTACACACCTTTTTGGAGTACCTCTGATGCTCCAGGCCCTGCAGTGACCCAGGCAGACGGTCCCTGCCCTTGGGGGAGGGCCACCTCCATTCTGTGCCCGGCTGTGTCATTTTCGTGGGCCCTGCCCTGTTCTACAAGTTCTACTTGTCTTAGCTCGTTCATCCTCATGACACCCTCGGAGGCGAGTACTATGATAATGCCCATTTTACGGATGTGGAACCAGGTCAGAGGGAACATGGCATCGGCCCCCTGTCGCCACAGAGCTGAGGAGAGGCTGAATCCAGCCGGCTCGGCTTCCTGAACTGGTGTTTAACCCGCTGGGGTCTGCCGCATGGATCTGGTGGAGCTCTGATCTGAGCTCTGAGACCCAGGACCCCCTTATCTGCCTAACCCTCCACTTCCTGCCTGTAGAGTGGGAGGTGGACCAGCTGCGGAAACCATCGGGGGAGGAAGTGAGACCCAGGGATCGGATGCCCGGCCACAGAGCTGCTCTCTGTCGCTGTCCCCAAAGGGTGCTTGTGTGTCTGGGGTGACCCCAGGGCGCGCGGGACCCACGTTGGCCAGCGCACCGCTTAACGTTTCCAGAGATGTGTGTCCTTCCTCTTTTTCTTTCTTATAATAGGCATACATGTTTGTTGTAGAAAAATTAGAAAGTACAGAAGATGACAGACTAACGCGAGCTTCAATCCCACGACCCTGCATCCCTGCCCGGCTTCTGGGCTGAGCAGGTCTGCGGGTATACATCCTTTTTTTTTTTTTTTTTTAAAGATTTTATTTATTTATTTGAGAGAGAGAGAGAATGAGAGATACAGAGCACGAGAAGGGAGAGGGTCAGAGGGAGAAGCAGACTCCCCGCTGAGCGGGGAGCCCGATGCGGGACTCGATCCCGGGACTCCAGGATCATGACCTGAGCCGAAGGCAGTCGCTTAACCAACTGAGCCACCCAGGCACCCATACATCCTTTTTTTTAATAGAACTGTGGTTTTAGCGCACGTGCTGTTTCGTGGCTCACTTTCTGCCCTCACTGCAGATCGTGAGCATTTTCCGGTGAGAGCCTGTATCTTGTTCATCACCCCACATCGCTCTTGATTAGTGCAGGGTGCGGTGCCGGTCACCGTCTGACTTGACCACCGAGCCCAGGGCCCTCCAATGTCAGGGAGGTGTGCGTACCCCGGAGAAGGCCGGAGGCGGGGTCCGGGTGGGCATCCGCGGCTGTGTGTCCAGAGGGCGTCCCCTGGGGGCCTTGACGCTCGCTCTGCAGTGAGGACTGTGCAGTGGATAGCAAGTCGGGGGGCCCTCCCTAGACTTCCCCTGGCGTCTCCTCGCTACCCACTCAGGAAGTGGGTTTGTGACCATGTAGGGGGTGGCACAGGACAGACGGACTGGGTCCTGGCACCCTTCTGTAGGAGGCAGCTGACCGGGCTAGGGCTGTGAGGAGGCGCATGTGTGCAGGCTGGGGGCGTTGCCGTGTGACCCCCATCCAGTCTGGGACCCTGTAACTGGAGCAGGGATGGAGGGGAAGTAGCCTACCAGGAGCACGTATCAAGCACCAGACCCCCTGCCAAGTATTTCCGTGCTTTCTTGAATTCCTCCTTACCAGCGCCCTGGGAGGGAGGCCTTGTCCCATTTCGCAGGTAAGTTATCTTGTTAATCCTCACTGCAGGGAGCAGAAGCTGCTATTCGCCCCACTCTGCAGCCGCTGTCCTGGCATGCAGAGCCAAGTGGCAGAACTGTGGTGTTGTCCCCCGTCTGTTGCCTCAGGAGCGAAGCCTTCACCCCTCAATCCCTGAGCCTGGTTCTCTTGATCCTGGCTGCACAGGGGAGGCAGCAGGGAGTTTAGAGACACTGGTGCCTGGCCTCCCAGACCACCAGCTCAGAATTGCGGGGCAGGGGCCCTGGCTGGTACCTGCTGGGAGCTTCCCGGGTGATGGCGGATGCAGCTGCTTTGAGCCATCTGACCAGACGATCTTTAAGGCCCTTCCAGCCTTCACGTGTTACGTAAACTGGAAAGTGGCCAGGGCTGAAAAGACATCTGGCAGTGGGGTTAATCAGGGTTTCATATTTTTGTCTTTCTTTTGTGTCTCTTGGATGTAGGGATAGTGGCAATTGTGGGTGGTGGTAGATTTCTGGAGGGGTGATGCTCTGAGGATGCTGTCCAGGCCTGATTCTGGTCCTTTCTCTTCCCCAAAGGTGGGATTCTTTCCTCCTTTGCATTTTTCATACCTTGTCCTGGAAAAGGCCCTGGGATGCCCCGTGTTTGCATGAGGGTGTACGGGTGCACGTGCACAGGGGCACGAGCCCAGCCTGCCAGGAATCCTCAGGCTGTTAGAGTTTGGGGGGGTCTTCCCCACCGTGTAGCCCCTGGGAAAGGGACCCTGTGGAATCTGCCATCCAGAGAGATTCACTGAGAAACTGGGGGCTGGACCAGCCAGCTGCAGGGCTGGGGGCACTGCCATTCTCTGGAGTGGAGCTTTCATCTAACATAGGCTGGGGTGGGCATCAGTCATCACTGAGTGTGGCCCTGGGTGCTGGGGCTCATGGAACGGGGCAGCCAGGACGGAGAGGTCCCTGCTGTCACAGGGCACTCACTCCCCTCTCGCCCCTGGCTTTTCCCTGGAGAGAGAGGAGGTGGGCACAGAAGGCGCTTGGAGCTGCATAGTGGCCCTCTAGGGTGCTTGACCTCAGTCTGGTGGACAGTGGACACCGGTCTTGGGGTGCTGGGGGGCGTACTTGCTTCTGTCTCCCGCCCACTAGCTTTCAGCGAACTCCCTGTTCTCTGCTCTTCTCCGCGGACTTGGCTCCTTGCCTCTGCATTCCGGGGGAGTGGGCTTACCTTATGAGACTGGTGTCATCTTAGTGGCGGGCCTTTTTCTCAGGAATGAGCTGAGAGGCTCTGAAAGTGCAGGAAGCTCAGATAAACGTGAGATAAATGGCCTCTTACTGCTTTTTATGGCTCTTTGGTTATCTGGAACCTTTGGGGAGGCCCCCGAAGGAGTGTTTGCTCTCAGAGAGAATTGTGGCCAGGCAGCAGCTGGGAGAGGCTGCCCTCTGGGTTGCTGTGGAGTGGGGCGGTGGCCTCGCTGCGCGGTGGGAAGGGGCAAGGAGGAGGCACCCCCAGCCTCTCGTCTGTCTGCCGGGAGGACACCTGCTGCAGTCTGGCGGGGGAGGTGCAACGGAGCTGGTGTCCAGAGCAGGGCTTTGCAGGCAAATTGCAGCTCTGCCACCTGCTGGCACTTTCCTATTCTGGACCTCTGTTTTCTCATCTATAAAATGGTCACGGTAATACATGCACTTGTGCTCACAGGGTCTTTCTCAAGCATTCAGCATGGCACAGGGTCCAGAGTAGGTACCAGCCAAGGGAAGGGCATGGGTGGGTGGTGGTCTCCAGCCGAGCCTGGGAAGACCTGTCCACCCATTGGCACTGGCCCTTTCCCGCCCTTGGCGCTCCCAGTCTGTTTGCCTCAGCCATGGAGGCAGTGGGGGCAGGCATGAAGGTGATTTCTCTCTGCTGTAAGATTCCCACTCCCCAGCCCAGGACCCAGACTAGCTTCTCTAATTGTGTAGGTGGCTTAGCTCTACACTGTCCTCTTATGGTGGCCATTAGCCACATGTGGCTATTTAAAATTAAATTACATAAATAAAATTAACAAATTAACTTCACTGTGTTTTGGTGATGCTTAGCCTGGAGGCTCATATTTCAGCCACTCCTGGCTTTTAGTACGTCATAAATTATTTCCAGATCCCTTCTAAAGCTGGCTGACCTCCCCCCAAAATACTCACTGCCTCTTGATGTCACCTTCAGAATTTACCCAGGGCCTTCTCGGGTGTTCTCTGGTTGAACTGCACCACAGCCTTGGGGCTGGCTGTTAGGATTTTTCTTGGACAGAGACTTGAACTTGTGTATGCCCAGTGCTATTTCTATCCTTCCCTTTAAAAAAGAAGGATGTCTGAATAGCCAAGCGAGGTTCAGTGGCCTTATGACACAGCAAATATGTGATGTAGTTGAATATTTAAATGCCACTTCCCTCTTTCCAGGTGGTCTGGCTGGAATAAGACAAACTTTGTAGGCAGACAGCCTGGGCCGTAGGTCCCAGCTCCTTCTGCTGCACTGAGTGAGCGACTCTGGCGAAGTAGAACTGAGTCTTTGTTCCTCCACTGGTGGGATGAGGATAATAGTACCTGCCTCGTATGCATTCCTGTGACTCGAAATCTGAAAATACAAAGCAAAACAGGCAGCAAGCAACAGGTGCTTTGTAATGGTCCCCGATCGTCATGGGTGACCTATCAGAGCAAAGAGAGCCTGTGGTTGGGACTCTTTCCAACCCAACTGCCGAGCTCATGTCAACTTGGGCTGGAAAGGCTTGGTTCTGTCTCAGCGGCTGGATTCATCACCTTCAAGATGTCCATGGCTTGCGGCGGTGGGGGCCCAGGGAAGCTGTTGTTAGGGATGTGAGCTCAGGTGGCTCCCTTCAGCCCCCCAGGCCCTCCTGCTCCAGCCCCGCCCTGTCTCTAGTGGGTGGAGATTTGCTCCTCCAGTGGTGTAGGGACCCTAGACCAGCACTCATGTACGGGGCCACTAGCCACAGGTGGTTCTTGAAAATTAAATGAAGTTCTTTAGTCACATAAGTTCCAGTAATGAACTTCCACACGTCACATTCCAAGTGCACAGTAGCCACACGTGGCTCAGGGGCCAGCACAGACACTCTCCGTGCTCTACCACCTGAGCTGCGGTCGGAGGAGGCCACTCTGGGGCCAGGCAGGCTGGCTCCTCGGCCTGGCTCTGCCATTCCGGCAGTGTGATCTTGGGCAGGTTCCTCTGGCCCAGCGCCTATGGGTGGGGAGGATGCGGGATCCACGTTGTCTCAGCTGCTCATGGGAGGTGCTCCCCACCTCCTCCTCCTTCCCTGCTTCCTGCACCATCCTGGTGATGCCTCTCCCCCTCCTCCCGGGGCTCGGGTGCTGGGACGTTCCAGAGAATTCTTGGCAGCAGTGGCTGCTGTCTTGGACCATTACAAGTGTCTCCCCTCTGGACTGGCAGGTGTGGCCTTTGATTTTTTGAGGCTGGACTAAAAAAAAAAAATCAACATTCATTCTGGAATAATTTTAGATGGACAGAAAAGTTGTCAGGATTTCCATATACCTAACAGCCAGTTTTCCCCATGGTTCACATCTTACGTGACCACGGAACGTTTCTCAAAACCGAGAAAGCAGGCTGGGCACACTACCATCCAGGCTTTCTCCGGATTCCACCAGCTTTTCTTCTTACACCCTTTTCTGTTCTGGGATCTTTTGTTTAGCCCGTTCGGTGACAGTTTTGCAGTCTTCCCTTGCTTTGCATGATCTTGGGAGTGTTGGGGAGTAAAAGCAGGGGTTTGCAGACTGTCTGGGGTTGTCTGGCCCTCTTCCCATGATCAGACTGGGGTTGTGGGTGTGGGGTTACAGTGATGCGGAGGAGAGTGGCCCAACCTGCCAGAGTGTGGGATGTCTGTATGCTGCTGCTGCAGATAATTCACTTGATCGCTTGGTGGAGCTGGTGTGAGCCGCCTCACTAGTTTACCCTTTGCGTCTCTGCCCCGGGGAAGCGGGCCTGTAGGTCCAGCCCATCCTCACGTGTGGGGGGCATGAAGCTCTGCCTCCCATGTTTGGTCTAGTGAAGCTTTGCATGACCTTGTTTCTCACGGGGGCAGGGGTCCCCCAACCCTTGCCCCCATTTTGCAAGTAGGAGAATGGGAGATGGAGAGCCCACTGAGTCTGCCCTGGAAGAAGGATGGGTGCCCTTGCAGGGAAGGCCCCTGATCCTCATCACTGTGGCCTTCTGGTGCCTTCTACAGATGGAGAAACTGAGAGGGGAAGGGGCTTGCTCAAGGCCAGCCCAGACGTGGCCTCCCCAGCTCTCCTGACTCAGGGCTTCGGGGGCAAGTGGCTCCTGGCCCTCCACCCACCCTTGCACCTCACATGCCCTGCCCCACTGGTGCGGGGCTGCCAGAGGCTTCGTGGAGCCTGCTGTCCTGTCCCTCCCTGCTCAGCAGCACCATCCCTCTCCCTGCTGGCTCACTGACGCTGTTTCTTGACCCGCAGGGTGCCACCAGTGGTGAGCAACGGGGATGCGGTGGATGCTGCTCCCTCTGGGGTCCGGCGCTCCAGCTGGAAACGGAAGAGCTCCCGCCGGAGTAAGTGCCCCCCAGCCCCACCCCAGGAGCGTGGCACTGGGATAACCTCAGAGCCCCTCCTTCAGGCCCAGAGGGCTGCTGTGGGCTTGCATGTGTCATGGGGTCATCTTCACTGCCCATGCTTGGGGGTTGTCCCCGTTTGTTGCCTGATGAGAGCCATGGTCCAGGAGTTGATAATGTATTTGACCGTTTATCTGTTCCTCAAATACTCAGAAGCTCCTACAGCAGGGCAGATGGGCTGGCAGTGGCGTGCCTTAGTGCTCAAGATGAGGTCCTTCTAGGAGCAGAACCAGCCACATAGGCCAGCAGTTACCTTGCAGAAGGCCATGTGCCAGGGGGTGGGGTGGGAGTGAGGGGAACCCATGAGTCCTGAAGGCAGAGAGGAGGGAGCAGGGGTCAGGAAAAGAGCATCCATGCAAGGGCCCCTGGGCAGGAGCCTGAGCCCCAGCCCCTGGGGGGAGAGGGGACATCCGGCACCCTGGGAAGCAGCAGCTGTGGTGTGATGGAGGATAGCACCCAAGGGGTCAGTGGGGCCAGGCGAGGCTGCTGTGTCCCCAGCTCCTTCTGGGCCTCGCAGCCATGCTTTCCCGAAGGCAACAGGGAACTGTGAGAGCCAGAGACGCTGTGGGGTGGGGGTGAAGCTATAAGACAAGGCGGGATGGGCTGCAGCCCAGGGAGGAGGCTGTCCAGGAGAGTGAGGCTGATGGCCAGAACTAGGGACCTGGAGAGAGGTGAGCAGGTCTCAGAGCCATGTGGGAGGCAGGATCCCTCTGGGGGTGGAAGACGGGGTTGAGGGTGAGGCTTGCCATGGCTCTGGGGCCCTGGGACCACAGTGGGGATTTCAGAGCCCATCTGGTCCCATGTCTCCTTAGACCTGGGGTGAAGACAGACTCGCATCAGGGTGGGGACTGGTTTTCCAAACCCTAGCTCTGTGTTGGGGGCACACCCCTAAAGAGGACAGAGCTTGGGGACATGGTTTTGAGGGGATACCTCTTTAACTTGCACATCCTGGTAGCTGCTAACGGGGGGGGGGTGGGGGGGGTGGGGCGCCCAGACTGGGCGCCCTGCCCTGCTTACTGCCCGCCCAGCAAAATGTTGGCAGAGGGATGTGTTCATTTGCTGAATTTTTCACCAGTCAGGGCCCTGCTGGCTGCGTTTTGGGGGCCCTCTGCTTAACCCCACTCTCCAAAGCCACCCCCCTGCCCCCCTTCCCTGTAATCAGTAGGGCTGCTTTGGGGTCCAACTCGGAGTGGGAGGTAGCTCCTTTTGGGTAGTCCTGAGGGTTTGGACCGCTGAAGATGCTCCCGGGCACAGGTGCTGGGTCTGCTTCCTGCTCCCCGCAGGTGCCCGGAGCAGCTGCGCATCAGCCAGATGGGCAGGCCTGTGGGCGGCAGGGCGGCAGGTGGGGGTCTGCCGTCCTCACTGGGAGGATGCCTCTCAGGGCTGGGGGGCGGGGAGAGGCAGTGGAACCGAGTCCTGGGAGGGCCGCCGGCAGGGGCTCCCGAGGGGCCGGGCCGCGCGGGCTGCTGGCCGAGCAGCAGCGGGGCGGCGGGAGGGAGCGGCCAGCTGGTGCAGTCCTGCTGTCAGCCCGGCAGCCGCCTCCGCCCGGGCGCCACATCCTCCTGAGCGCTCCTGTCGTCTCCCCTCGCTCCCAGTCGACCGGTTCACTTTCCCCGCCCTGGAAGAAGATGTGATTTACGACGACGTGCCGTGCGAGAACCTGGATGCCCATCAACCCGGTACGCCTCCTCCGCGCTTCCCTGCGGCCTTCGGGGGGTCCCGCGGGGGCGGGGGGGCGGGGCCCGGGGAGGGTCTGCTCCTTCTATTTCGCTGCCCCGCCCCACCCGGCCATGCCCCTCCCTCCGGCCTTCACCAACCACCGCCGGCGTCCTGGGAGCGGCTGGAGCCGGCTGGGGGCGTGGCCAGGCCGGGCCGGGGTTGGGCGGGGTCCCCCAGGCTGCCTGGGGGCCCGGGCTAGTCGTTTCACCTCCCCGAGCCTCCATTTCCTGCCTGGGGAGAACGGGGAGGCAGCCCGGGCTTCCCGGGGCTGCTGGGGAAAAGGACAGCTTGTTAAACCTGACCGCTGGCGCGGAGGGGACTGGGGAAAGCCTGCGCCCGGCTCTGGGCCCGGGAGGCAGGAAGACTGTGGCTGTAGGGGAGAAGCAGGGTGGGGTGGGGTAAGTAGAATCTGCTTAGAAACTTCGCTCTGGGGTACCCTGGCCCCACTGTACGGACAAGGAAACTAGAGGCGGAGCTGGGATTTGAACCTGGTCATTCTGACTCCAAGTCCGCTGCTCTCTCCCCTACCCCAGGATGCTTTGGGTGGCATCCTATGACAGATGATGCATATTTGCTCCCACTGTTGAGTCAACCCCTTGAGGTCTGCAGGACAGGGCTTATGGCTCCAGGTGATGGTGGTATCAGAGAGGTTAAGCCACCAGCTGCAGATCACGTGGCCTGTTTTTGAGGAGCTTCTAGTCTGACGGGGCGGCCATCACCATCCTTGGACTGTGCACAGTCCAATGGGAGAGACATGCAGACAACATGACAAGGTCCCAGTGCCCTCAGAGCCACACTCCTGACTCTTCCAGGAAGAGGGACAGGTGGGCTGACGATATGCCCATCCCTTCAGCAAGCCCCAGAGGTGCTTGGAACATCCCTGCTTGTTGCTCACTTGAATCCAGACAGAGGAGGGGAAAGGCACATCGCTGGGAGGCAGTGGGGTCTTGTCGGAAGGTCCCAGATCTCAGAGATCTGAGTGGCTTGGAGTCCATTGTTTCGGCCCGTTGGGCTCTTTTCCCACCTGAATCAAATCAAGCATCTCATCACTTGGCCCCAGTCTTCACTGAACACCGAGATGCCATCCTGCAGTTGTCCCTAATGTGGTGAAAAGGAGGTGGCCAGGGAGTCAGCTCTGAGCCTTCAAACCAAGGACCCTCGGGGCTGTGGGAGGGTTGAGTCCCATGAGGCTGTGGCTGGCCCTCAGTGGGTACACTGCACAGGGAACGCGGGTGCTGTTGGCATCACACCTGCCAGGACCCAGCACCGACCTTAATGGACAGATGAGGGCTCAGCGGGCTCTCAGAGAGGTTAAGAGCCAAGGAGCAGGCCCCACATACAGCCCTGGCTTCAGATCCCAGCTCTGCCATTGGTTAGGGCACAGAGCTTGGTGAAGCCTGAGGCCCCTGCAGGCTGAGGATTTGGCCCAGGCTCAGGAATCTGGTGACACTTTCTCCACTGGAGAGAATATTTCTTTTATTTATTTATTTATTTATTTATTTATTTATATATTCATTCATTCATTCATTCATTCATTCATTCATTTTAGAGAGAGTCCGCTTTTACAAGCAAGGCAGGGTGGGGCAGAGGGGGAGGGAGAGGGACAAGCAGATTCTGCCTTGAGTGCGGAGCCCGACGAACGGCTTGATCTCAGGACTCTGAGATCATGACCTGAGCCAAAGCCAAGAGTCAGTTGCTTAACCAACGGAGCTACCCAGGTGCCCCTGGAGAGTGTATTTCTAAATGAGCCCGGGAGATGGTGGGGTTGGCAGGCCTCAGTGGAAGGCAGTGTAGTGAATGGAGGGAGCCTGGCCTAGGAGTCTGCAGCCCTTTCTCCCTGCTCTCTCTGACCCTGGGCAATCCAGGAGTCTTCTCCAGGCCCCTGTTCTCTTGTCTTTCTAATGAGGAGGTGATTACTTGCCCCCTGCTGACCAATCTTAAGAATCCAGCGGGATAGGGCGCCTGGGTGGCTCAGTAGGTTAAGCGGCTGCCTTCTGCCTTCCGCTCAGGTCGTGATCCCAGGGTCCTGGGATCGAGCCCCACATCTGGCTCCCTGCTCAGTGGAGAGCCTGCTTCTCCCTCTACCTCTGTCTGCCGCTTTGCCTACTTGTGCTCTCTCTCTCTCTCTCTGTTAAATAAATAAGTAAATAAATCTTAAAAAAAAAAAATCCAGGGGCGCCTGGGTGGCTCAGTTGGTTAAGCGACTGCCTTCGGCTCAGGTCATGATCCTGGAGTCCCGGGATCGAGTCCCACATCGGGCTCCCTGCTCAGCGGGGTGTCTGCTTCTCCCTCTGACCCTCTTCCCTCTCATGCTCTCTGTCTCTCATTCTCTCTCTCTCTCTCGAATAAATAAAAATAAAATCTTAAAAAAAAAAAAAAAAATCCAGTGGGAGACCTCACACACTGGAGGTGTAGGTGGGTGGGAGGCTGGGGCTCCTGGAGGTGTGTCGAGGTAGGCATTCGAGAGGCTGCTCAGAGGGACCTCCAAGAACTGGGCTCTGCCCCTTTGCTCATGGGTCATGGGGCCTCCACTGTAGTAATAAGACAATCAGCCCAGCCTCGTAAAGGTCACAGCCTGGTCACCAGCTGCTCCAGTCCCTGGAGATATTAGTCACTATTATCTTTTGCTTAAAAATAACCTTATGCTCCTTCCTCATCCTGAGACCCGAGTCCCCAGCTAAGCCTCAGTGTGTCTGTTTGTTCTTTGGGTGACAATCTCCCAGAGCCCCCACTCCCTGGCTCTCGTGTGGAGTGGAGGTGGGGGCCCCGGGTCAGTGGGGTGACACCCAGGCCCTCCCAGAGCCCCCATGAGCAAGGACCAGCTGCTCTTTGCTGAGCGCCTGCCATGTGCTAGGCTCTTTGCTAGAGCTTTTGGTTCATATTTTATTTACTTGACCTTGTGGCTTATTATTATCACCATCTTGCACAGAGGTCTCCCTCCAGTAACCAAAACTCCCTGTTCTGAGCAGATTTTTTTTTAACCCTTTGTACCATATTTCTCGTGCATTGACAAAAGCATGTTCATCTTCGTGCACTTTTGGTGGTCTGGCCTCCCTTTTGTGGGGCCTGCAGTTCAGTTCTTCAGGTGACAGGCCAGGAAGTGCAGCCCAGAGAGATGGGAGAAGCCCAAGGTCTCTGGGGTGGAGCCGGGCCTACCTGGGCAGCGGCTTTTCCACCCCCGCCGAGAAGCAGCCTCTTACTCCAGATGTGATGGGGACCATGGGCGTGCTCCGGCCTTGGGGGTCCTGTCCCTTCTGGCCAATGGACTCTCAGCTCTTTGTCCCTCACTTCCCCTGTGGGGCCTTGGAAGACAAGGGAACACTCCTGGACGCTGGGCCAGGCGCGCCCCCTACTGGACCATCCTGAACTGGCATGGGAAACTCAGATTTGGGGTGAGGGGTCCCCCACTCATTTAATGCTCCTGACAATGTCTGTTTTGCCCCTGAGGATGCTGGGGCTGGAGCTGAGGGCCGGAGTCAGGACGTGGTTCTGGGTCTTCTGTTTCCCACTAAAACATTCCCGGAGGCCCAGGATGAGCACTTAGATCCCAGAAGAGTGACACTGAGGAGTAGTGGGAGGGGATTAAGGAGGCTTTGTGTGCCTGACCCATTTCTTGTGCCTTTCCACATTTTATCGTGTCCTCCTCACTTACCAGGTGGATATTGTGTGGTCATCCCCCCTGTTTTATGGACGAGGAAGCGGAGGTGGAGCCCCAGGGCCCAACTGCGACCACCTCCCATCCCCCACCTGCCTGCCTGGATCAGAAATCGGGTCTGGTGGGCTTGGCACGGGGGCCTCCACTCACCGCCCTGTCCCTTGGCATTCAGGGTTGGAGAGGAACCTGCTCTACGAGGATGTGCACCAGGACGGAGGGCCCAGGGAGGCGGAGGACCTAGGCTGGAGCTCCAGTGAGTTCGAGAGCTACAGTGAGGACTCGGGGGAGGAGATCAAGCCGGAGGCAGAGCCTGCCAAGCACCGAGTGTCCTTCCAGCCCAAGGTAAGTGGGCAGGCATCTGTCACCCCAGCCAGGGCACTGCAACCCCCCGGGGAATTGGGTAAGGAGGGTGGTGAGGGCCAGGCCTCAGATTTGTATCCAATTAGTGACCCCCAGGAACGTACAGTGAGCGAGGAGGTGGCCCAGGTATTCCGAAAATAGGAAATGATCCACCAGCATTGCTGTTTGACCATGGAGAGCTGTCAACCTGGAATGGGCGTGGTTAATACCTGGCACAGGGGCTCCCCCACCCCATTCCCATGGCGGACCCAGCAAGGGACCATGATGCTCATGGCCTCAGATCTGGCTGCAGAGTCATCGTCAGCACAGGCTTCAGGTAGCCCAGCCAACTGATTAGAGTTGGCACTTAGATCAAGTCAGCTAGGTCTCCCTGCCCTCCAGGATGCATTCTGGGACCAGTCCTAGAACCATATAGTCTTCTGCCCTGGGGAAGTGAGCGGGAGGGGGGCGGTGCTGCTGTGATTTGGACACAGTTGCCCAGAAGGCCTCTTTCCAAGGTCTTTTAAAATGACATTCATGCACTGGTTTCTGCCTGGAACAGGGTTCATTCTGCTGGTTTCATGGAGGGAACCATGGGAGCTGAGAGGAGGATGGATTGTCTGTTTCCTCCTGAGACAGCCTGCTCCTCCCATTTGTTCTAGAGAAGCCACCAGAAAGCAGATTCTAGCGATTTGGGGTTTAATGGGAACAGCTTCTTACAGGCAGGCCCTGCCCCACCAGAGGTGATTGGGTCCCATCAGCCTCCTTTTGAAAAGACACTGACAGGCAGACACCCAAAGGTGGTGCAGGGAGAAGGCTGGGGCCCCAGGACAATGCTGGGGTTATGGGCACCTCTGAGTCTTGCCTAATGCCTCCTGTACCTTTCTGAGTTTGGGGATCCCCTCTGGAGGGGGGATGCTGGCCAGAGCAGCACCCACACTTAGAGTCGTCAGATAGACTTTCCTCAGCACAGGCTGGGCTTCTCAAGTTCCTGAGAAGCCTGGGAGTTGAGCACGTCTCTCTTGAACCCAGTCTTGTGGCTGGGGCTCCATAGGCTGGGCCACAGAAAATGGCCTTGATGTCTTGCTAGGATAAAGTTAAGCGTCTATGATACCTACTGTGTGCCCAGTAATTTCTGAGGGTGTGGGCAGGGGTGCACTGGAACAGGAAGACCCAACCCAATTGGCGAACCATTATGGTCTAGGAGGAGATATCAAATATGAAGCAATTTGTCAAAAATGAAGCCCAAAATGCCTTTCTGTAAACACGAGCCCAAGTATCTACGGCCACATGCCTGGCACGGGTGGGATCTAATAGGGCAAGTCAGAGGAGGGGCATCTCTGGCGCAGAAGCCAGAGGGGCTGGGAAAGGCGTCCCAGGCTGGAGTAATGGCCCAGGCGAAAGCTCAAGAATAGTCCTGTTCCTCTGCTGGCCTGGGAAGGGGTAGCGTGTACTGCCTTAGGGGAGAAAGGGCTCTGGTTATGAATCCAGCATGGCCCTGAGGAGCCTCCCAAGATGAGGGCCGGACTCGTGCCCCTTGGCTTGGTTCGGGATACTGTGAGCAGGAGGTGCTCGAGGTCCGGACTGGCCCTTGTTCTCAGCCTCTGGCGGTCCCTCCTTAAACCCCGCAGCGGCTTTGCCAGCCCCTTGCCTTCTTGCTGGGGACCTGGAGGGAACCATGGATGTCTCTCAGAGGGCAGGAGGCAGGGAGATGCTGAATTTGGGCTCCCCAGTGCTGGTAGTCACACTGGCGTAGGCATCAGGATCATGAGGGTAGCTGATGGAAATCGCAGACACCAGGGCCTCACCCCCAGGGCCTCTGGTTCAGGATTTGGGTCGGGCTGGCCATCTGCTCGCCCTTACCCCCAGGGGATGCAAGGGGCCATAAAGAGAAATGTGGGGCTGGCCCTCACTGTGGCTGCGCCCCAGGGAAGGAGTCTCTGGGGGCTGCCTGTTAGCTCTTATCCTGCAGACCCTCCAGCTAGGGGCTTTGGACCCTTCCTCAGCAGGCAAACCATGTGGCAGTGTTCTTGGAGTTTCTAACCATGAGGACGTTTTCTCTGGCCATGGGCCAAGGCCTGCCTGTTCCCTGAACAACAGACTCCCAGGGAGATGGGGTGGGGGGAGCTTTCCTCTGGCACCCACCTCTGCCCTGGACACCCCACTGAGCCTTGTCCGCTGTGCTCTTCCCTCCTGAGCTGCTTGGGGCCCACTTGCTTCTGTGCCTGGCACTGCAGTGGCTGCATGGTTTGGGGCCACTGTTGCTTGGCTGTGTCTTGTGCGTGCTGTGGGGCATTGGACAGCAGAGATCTGGTGGTGTTTGACCCTATCCTTCAGTCTGACGGGGGGCAAGTTCTCTGCAAGAGAACTAGTGTAGTCCCTCCTTCAGGGGTCTTGGAAAGTCAGCCCTCAGCAGGTGGATTTTTGCCAAAGAAAGTGACTGAGGGGTCTGCAGAGGGACCTCCTCGGAAGCACCTGACCTAGATGTAAGCAGGGGCCCGATCCTGTTATGTTAATAAGTACCTGCTGGTTACAACCCATGGTCAGTGGGATTTTTTTTTTTTTCCCAGTTGTGGAACGGGCTGCATTGGACTTTTCCTTTTTCTCACTGTGACCTCTTCATAATTGAGGTTACCATGATCCAGTTGGCCAGGGCATTGGACGGAAACGCCAGCTCTGACCTCAGCCTTGCTCACTCCCCTGCTCAGATCTGGCCAGTCCGTAGTTGACCTCTGATCCTGGCTCTTCTAATCCTGAGAGAGGCAGAGGGGCAGTACAAAGCCAGAGGCTTTATGATTTTATTGTGTCAATTTATAGATGAAACAGGACTCAGTATAAACCCCAAACTCTCACGGTTTTGGGGAGTCTGAGTTGCTCTCAGAAGGGCCCCTGTTCTGCTCTTTCTTTGCATTAATAGTAGTGAGCATCTCCTTAGCGTGGTACAGTTTACAAAGCAGTTCATATGATTTTTCCTAATATTCTAGAGTGGTTGGTATTATTTGCATTAAAAGTCATTTTATTGATGAGACAACCTAAGACAGAAGCTTAGAGAGACAAAATGATACGGTTAGAGTGACACAGCCAGTACATGGTAGAGCTGCAACTCAACATCACATCTGATTTGAAAGAAAATACATCATCCTTCTGTCCATGCAGGCATGCTTCCATTCATCCATCCATCTATCCATTCATCCATCTATCCATCCACCCATCCACCCATCTATCCATCCATCCAAGTATCTGTCTATCCATCCATCCATCCATCCATCCATGCATCCATCCATCCATCCATCCATCCATGCATCCATCCATCCATCCATCCATCCATCCATCCATCCATCCATCCATGCATCCATCCAACCAACCATCCATCCATTCATCCACACATCTATCCATCCATCCAAGTACCCATCCATCCATCCATCCATGCATCCATCTATCTGACCAACTATCCGTCCTGTCTACCATACTATCCGGTATTACAAATACCGAACACTTATAATTTGTAAGGTAGTGTATGTAATAACAGCTTCCACTTTTTGAGCACTTACTAAGTCCTGGGCTATACATGTATTGCCCATCTAATCTTCTCAGTAATTACGTGAAGTAGTTATGGTTCTGGCCACTTTACCAGTGAGGAGGGTGTCCCTTAAAGAGGTAAAGATACTTTTCCAGCTAGTGAGCTGGGGGGTGGTGATTTGAATGTAGGCCTGCCTGCCTCCAGAGTTCATGCTCTTGGTCCTTTTACTTGTCTACTCTGGAATTAGTACTGTCTTGGTTTTCTGTATGCTTTACCAAATATCACTATTGCTCACACAGTTCATGCATTTGAATGTCTATCTGTTTGTCTCTCCATAAATCCATTTTCCCAGATAGTACGGAAGCTCGTCAGCCACCATCCTTCCATCCAGTTGCCCACCTGCGTTCCCTCCCTCTATTAACCCATTCCTTCCACCAGTGATGTGCCAGAGCCAGCTCTTCCTAGCTTGCAAGATGTAGGAACCAATTGTACACTCTTTCCAACTCCACATTCAGTGGCGTCACACTGGTAGTGTGAAATTTGCCATGGTAAGAGTAGTCACACTGTGGAAATACTACAAAGCAGGGCTCTTTCTCCTGGAGAAGCACTATGTTAAATATTTACCAGCACAGCCTTGCTTCCATCCATCCACCAGCCCCGCTGTGTTTTTAGTCATTCATCTTACTGTTCACCTGCCCATCCATTTACCCAGCTCTGCGGTCATCCAGCTAAGTTTATCCATTTGCTCACGCATCCATTTATCCGTCCGTCCGTCCATCCACCCATCCCTCTATTGTCCATCTGTCTGTCCAACCATCCCTTTATATATCCACCCTTCTTCCTATGCATTTGCCCACCCATCCCCCTGCCACCCATCCAATCTCACAGATTTGCCGAGAGCCTCCTATGTCACCAGCCCCACGCTGGCCCCTGGGATGAGGGGATGCCTGAGATGCAGTCCTTATCTTCCAAGCGCTGTCCCCCTTCCCTGAGGGGGGCCTGGCTGGTCCCCTTCTCCTGTCCTCCCAGCAGCCAAGACCCAGTCCCCGCTGCCCATGTGCTGGGGGGGACGCTGCCAGAGCTGGTGCCCAGCGGGAGCCCCCCCCATGCCCCACCCCCCACCTCACCTGGTCTCCTTTCTCCTCTGTTGTCCCGTTTGTCTCCTCCCGTCCCACCTGCTCCTCGCACCTGCTCTCCTTCTGCCTGGCTGCTTGGGGGCTCCAGCTTTCTCCAGACCTGACTAGGCTAAAGGAGAGATGCGCCAGGACTAAGAGAGACATCTTGGCTTTAAGAGCTGGGGGGAGAGACATGCAGGCGCTGAAGCACAAGTACGACTGTAAGGTACTGTCTGTCTGTCCCCCCATGTCCTGGCCGGGGCCCTGCAGAGGGGGGCCCGAGCCCCTGGCGCCTGCCCCGGCACGGGAGCCTGGCCGCATCTCACATCCATGCCGGGACGGGCACGCTCCTTTCCACGTTCTTGCCTCTCTCTCTCTGAGCGAAACCTTAGCGGTCTGCCAGAATTCCTGGGTGGGTCTGCCCGCTCTAGGGCCTTCGGCATCACCGGGGTGCTTTGGGGCATGCTGACTGCTGAGCTTCATCCCCAGAGATGCTGATTCTGGAGGTCTGGACTAATGCCCAGGCATCTGCAAATTTGATAACTCCGGCGGTGGGTGAGAGTTACACTCTGAAAAATGTGAGCATCATTGAGTGATGCTGGATGTTCCTGCCCCTCTGAGCTGTTCAGAGAGATCCAGGCTAAGGAAATCTGTAGGAGAAATCACAGCACCTTCTTCTCAGATGGGACTCAGACTTCTGGATCATGATATCAACAGCAGGGGCTTCCCTTAATTGAGCACCTACTATGTGCTATGGGCTTTGAAGGCCTGCGGGCCTGGCTTTGAATCCCAGTCCCACCACTTCCTCTCTGTGTGGTCCTGGGCAGGCCTCTTGACCTCTCTGAGCCTTGGTTTCCTCACCTGTGAAATGGGGGCATTAACAGTACCAGCCCCCAGGCTGGATGGAAGGAAGGGTTAGGTGAGCTCAGAGCTGTAAGGTGCTCATGCTGTGCTCGGTGGATGGTGGCCCCTGTTATCTGTGCACCTGACTGTTTTGTCCCCAGGGCACCCAGGGAGGCAGCTGTTGTACTGCTGTCATTTGGCATCAGTGAGGCGGTGAGTGAATCAGCAGGCTGGTAGTCACAGCGCTAGAGCTGGGACTCAAACCGGGGTCTCTGCATGCCCAAGCTGAGTGGACTCCATCCTGGGCCACTGTCCATTCCGTCGGAACCCAAGACCTCCCAGGAGGAGGGGGACAGACACTTTATAGTTTGCAGGGCCCTTATATAGATGTGCCACAGGGGGGCCTGTGACCCGAGGGGGGCGGGCTTCACTTCTCAGAAGGCCAAGGCCTGGAGAGGAGCAGGGAGCATGGGAAGGGCAGAGTCTCTCACCGGGCTTCTCGCCCGGGCTGGGACCCTGGACTCGGATCCCTGGCCCGGCCCCTGCACGGTGAAGATGGGCGGACGCAGCAGGTTGACTCAGGGACATCTTCCGGGGTATTCATTTGTTGCTCTTTTTTGCCCAGGAAAATGCCAAGAGAAGACCGCTTTGGGAGTTTGTAGGGGAGCTTCCTGCCTTGGCTTTCTGCCAGGGAGAAACCGAGCTCAGAGCAGAGGTTTCTAATCTGGAGGTTGTGACCCCCCCCCCATTCCCCCAGAGGAGGATGAGCATCTTTGTGCAGTTTCTGGGGTCGTCATCTGTCCTTCCCTTAGATTATCAGGGAGGTTTATGACCCCCCCAATACCCATCCCAAGAGGCCAAGAATCACTACTGAAGAATTGTGCCATTTAGAGGCAGGGAGGCCCAGGGGACTTCCCCTTCCCCTGCTGGTTGTTTCCAGAAAGTCAGCATTGTTCCTGAAAAGCCACCCTGTGCCCCAGGCCCAGCACCCAGTGGGTTCTTTGCAAGCCAGAGGCCCAAGGAGTGCGGGGAGCAGGGACCAGGGCCTTGTTTGGAGGAAGGTGATAGAGCCCCCCAGAGGCATGCTCCCTGCCTTCAGGAGAGAGCCTCAGGGAGGAGAGAGTGTTCTGAGAACCGCACTGGCTGTTATGACAGCCACATGGCTATTTAAATATAAATCAATTACAGTGGAATATAATCAGGACTTTGGGTCCTCAGTTGTACTAGGAGTTACTTGCGGCTGGTGGACCCCCAGTGGGTATTTCCATCATTGTAGGAAGTTCTTTCAGGGGAAGTTCTGTTGGGGAAGATTCCCAGGGCTGGGGGCTGGGGGCTGAGGGCTGAGGGGTGCAGGAATGACTTAGGGGACAGCCGCTCTGTGTGCAGGCCCTGGGCTCCTCCAGAGCTCAGGGCACCGGCTTCCCCCTCCTGGGCATGCCTGCCATTCTGCTTAGCTTGCTGCATGGTGTCCACGGGTCCCTCCCCGCACAGGGGAAGCTGCGCTCTGCTCTGTGGCCGCTTCAGCCTTCCCCTGCTTTCCCGGGCCTAGGCTCAGTAAGAAACTTGGCTGTTTGGGGAGGCAAGGGAGGGATTCCTCACTTGGGTTTGGCAGAGGGGATGGGGGTATGCGCTCACGTCCCCTGAAGTAACCACGGATACGTGCACAGGTCATTTTACTGTTCAGCATGCTTCCCTGGATTCTGTCTGTTAGTCTTCACAGACCCTGGCACATCTCAGTAAGGAAACTGAGGCTCAGTCAGGTTAAGTAAGTGACTTGTCCCGAGAGGTACGGCTGGGATCTGAACCCAGGCCTGGCAGTCCAGGCCTCGAGTCTTTCCCCAAAGGGAGACAATCAGGTTAAGACCCCTTCTTGCCGATGAAGAGGGTTCCTCCAGGGTGATCCCCCGGGGAACGAATGCCCCTTCTCACCTTGTCCCGGGATGTCCCAGGTGCCACTGCCTAGCCGTCCCTCTTGGTCTCTGCTGCCACCTCCCTGGAAGTGAATGGGCCCCGGGGTCTTGATGTGTGCAGCTCCAGCTGGGAGGCGTGGGTGGGGCTGGTGGCCCTTGGTGGCAGGCATCCTGGGGCCTCCCTCAGCTTCTCTGATGAGCCCTCTGCCTTTGCTCAGATGACCCAGCTCATGAAGGCTGCGAAGAGCGGGACTAAGGATGGGCTGGAGAAGACAAGGATCGCTGTCATGCGCAAAGTGTCCTTTCTGCACAGGAAAGATGCTCTCGGTGAGGTGCCGTGGGCCGGGCTGCCAGGAGGCTCGGGCTCAGCTCAGTGGCAGCAGGGACGGGTGGGCAAAGCCACTTGGGGTCGGGGATCCCCTGGTAGTACAGGTTGGGGACTGACCCCCAAATATCCTGGCTGGTCCCAGCCAGTTTCCCACCCTCTGGCAGGTACAACCCACCTCTGTCTGGGGGAGGTGGGGCCTCTCCCTTGAGCGTCCCTGCCCTTGGTCTCTGTCCCGGCAATCTTGGCCTCCTGCCTCCTACGCGGTTCAGCTCACCTGGCCTCATCTTTGAACGCCCCCGCTCTTCCCTTTGTCCATCGCCCGTCTGTCCATCGGCCAGTATTTACTGAACACCCCCCAAGTGCTGTACCTTGTGCTGGGTACAGGGCCACCAAGATGAACGAAGCAGCATTTCCTCCGGGAGTTCCCGGCTCACAGAAACAGGAAGTGACCACAGAGGCTGACAAGCAGTGGTGGGGAGTGGGGGCAGGGGCCTGGAGGAGCACGATGCAGAGGAGTGGTCAGGGAAGGGCTGGGAGCAGGAGGGAACGAGACCCAGGTCAGTGAGGCAGTGGGGAGTGGGGCAGGGAACGGGAGCTCTGGGCAGAGGAGCCAGCATGTGCAAAGGCCCTGGAGCGGGGCAGTAGGAGACGTTCAAGAAACGATTTTTGCAATAGTCAACATTTTTTGAGTATTTACCGTGTCCTGGGCGCTCTCTTACGATCCTGACAGTTCCTTGCTTAATCCTTACAGACACCAGACAGTCCACAGGGCTGTCCTGTTCCCATGTTGAGATGAGCAAACAGGCACAGAGAGGTTCAGTGACCCGCCTGGGGACACACAGGCGTAGAAAGGATGGCAGAGGCTCCATGTGGCTGGAGAGAGGTGTGGGCGTGAGAAATTGGAGCCAGGCCAGCCAGCACAGATATTCAAGCCAGGGAGAACTTTGAGACTCTGTACCCTCTTGAAAAGTTAGGTGCCTTCCCTTCTCTGTGCCTCCATTTTCTCTTCTGTACAACGGAGCTGCTATGGCATCTGTCTCGGTGGCCATGGTGAGAATGACCGAGGCTGTGCGTGGAAAGAACTCCTGGCTCCGGTGTGGCTGATGTCATTCTCAGTGGGCAGTCACTGAGTGGAGGTGTTCGGTGCTAGGATGGCATCTCGCTGGCATGGGTTCAGATCCTGGCTCCACGGCCTCCTGGTTACACGACCTTGTGCAGTTCTTCCCCTTCTCAGAGGAGCCGGTTTCTCATCTGTGAAATGGGTTCAGCTCCACCACTGCGTGCACTTGATGCAGCATGGAACCTTTTGGGGGAGCCCTGGCCCCTGATGACGGAGGGGACAGGCCAGGGAGCCCTTCCAGACTTGGTGGAGTGGCCTGGAGGAAGGACAGGGTGGACAGGCTGGTTGGCTGGGAGCTGTTCCTGGTCACCATCCCCACCCCCAGACTGGCCAGGCTGGCAGCAGGCTCTCCCTAAGCCCTCCCCACTCCGCCCGCCAGCCCAGAGCCTTGCCTAAAGTGACCCTCCCACCAGAGGCGTTATTAATAGCCATGGCAGGGCTCAGATCGCTGGCCAAGAATGTTACCCAGTGGCGAGTGGGGGAAGAGGAAGCCGTGGGGCCGGCGGCTGGGGTGGGTGCAGAGTGATGCCCGGGGTACCATGTGGGCCAGGCAGGAGGGCCTTCACCACCCCCACCCCCACACTGTGGTCCGCTGTCCCTCCTCCTCCTCGTCTTCTGTCTCCTGTTCAGGTAAGGGCCTGCTTGGGTGTCCCTGCTCCCTTGGCTCCCGGCTCCAGGGTCACTGCCACCTCCTTCTTCCCGGCTTCCCTGCAGTGCCCTGCTGCCCGCGGCCACCCCTGGGTTTCAGAGCCAGAGCAGCTTGGGTCCCGTCTCCTTGTGCCTGTGTCTCTCTTGTGGGGGCAGAGCCGTCCAAGGCCAGATCCCTGCACTCTGCCTGACCTCCCTCTTTCTCTCCTCCCGAGGCTCTGTCTCCTGCCCTCTGTCCGACAGCTGCCCCCACTCATGTCTGCACGGTCCAGTTGAACTTTTTCCCTTTGGGTCTTTCTGCATTTTTTTTGTTGTTTTTGTTGTTGTTGAAAGGACGAAAACATAGCTAAATAGTCCCGTTCTTCTTGGGGCTTACTTTCTTCCCCCTTTGGGGCATCCAGAAGAAAACTATTTTTAGTGCCTAGTGATGGAGACATGGGCGGCCTGGCTTGCACCAGGCCAGAAGCGGGCGGGTCTGAGCGGGGACAGTGACTTCTGGCAGAGTCCCTGCTGAGAGCTGGAGCCCCGAGGCGTGCTGCTTTGTGCTCCCCTGCTCACTCCTTTATTCCTGGCCAGACGAATCTAGCAGAGCACAGCAGCGAGTGACCCTCTGTGGCCCCGGGACCCTGGCCCAGGGTGGTTCCCAACTCCTGGGGGGCTGAGCAGGGTATGTTATCCTCACTTCGCATGTGTCACTGGCCCATCTGACTTTCCAGGTGACTCAGAGGAGGAGGACATGGGGCTCTTGGAGGTCAGCGTTACGGACATCAAGCCCCCGGCCCCGGAGCTGGGCCCCATGCCGGATGGTCTGAGCCCTCAGCAGGTCTGCGGGGGGAGCCAGGTGGTGGGGGTCTTCAAGGGAAGGGGTGGTTGGGGGCCCCGCGAGTCTGGGTCTTGAAGGGGAAGTGATGAGCAGGGGCTCCCAGTGGAGCCCCAGCTTCTTGTCTCCTCACTGGCTGCACAAATTTCCAGACTGGACCCCGCAGGTGCCATGCCATTGTCCCGGGGGTGGTGGGTCCCCAAGCATTTGGAGTGCTTGCTTCCCACCCCGGGGGGACCAGCGTACTCCCGCTTAACTGTTTCACATGGAGGTTCGCAGGAAGGGGCTGCTGTGACAGAAGGGCTGAGGAGCATTAAGCTAATCCAGCTTGGGAGACTCGGAGAGGCCAGCCTGCCCTCCATCCATGGGCTTCTCCCAGCCACTGGGGGCCTTGGGGCGATGCCTCCCTTTCCCCACAGTGTCACTCTGGGACCAGGACCGGGTGGCCTTGCTCTGGACATGTCAGGTTGGCTGTCCCAGCCATGAAACAGGGGGAGAGACCCCTGACTTTTCTTGGGTGTGGGGATGCCAAGCAAGTCATGTCAGGGCAGCAAGCACCAAGAAGGGATTTGCCCCCCTTGTGGCTGGCAGAAAATCCCGATGTTTGACCTCTTTAGAAAATCAGGGAGATGACATGTGGCCACATCCCATGTCTCGGGAGTCCATCTGCCTGCTTCCTTCATGTCTGTTAGCTGCCTGGCCAGCCCTGCCCCAGGCACTGAGATGGTGACCGTCGCCCCTGGGCACTGAGATGGTGACCCTCGCCCCCGGGGCAGCAAATGCCTGTCAGAGTGGTTGGAGCTGGGTGCGAGCCCAGACTTCGGGCTCACAATCCAGGGCTCCTCTTCCTGGCATTGGCCGGGCCTCTCTCCTCAGGAACCTCTTGGTTTCCTGGTCAGGCAATATTAGTTAGTCCTGACCAGTGGCTCTCAATCGGGGCGATTTTACCCCCCGGGGCATTTGGCCATGTCTGGTGATGTTTATGGCTGTCACTACTGGAGGTGGTACTGGAACCTAGTGGGTAGGGGCCAGGGATGTGGCTAAATGTCTTAGAGGGCACAGGACAAGCCCCACAACTGAGAATCACCTGGCCCCATGTGTCAGGGTGCTGAGGTCGGGAACTCTGCTCTGGGAATAGCTTGGGTGCCTGGGGATCGTTGACAACGCATCCACCTGGGGGATAGCCGGAAGGACAGTGGCCCGGCCCATCCCACAGCCATGGGGCTGTGTGGGCTGTGCTCGGGCCTGGGGCACAGTGGGAGTTGCTGAGAAGGGCATGCCAGAGGCAGGACGGAGGTGTCCTGGAGCTGCAGGGGAGATGGCGGCAGTGGGGACCTGGATTGCTGCTCAGGACGGCTGTCGGGCACCGCCAGGGTCGGTCACCCTCCTGGCTACGGCCCAAGGTGGACAGGCTCCAGCCTCAGACACCTCTCCCGCGACACCTTTCATGAGCTCTGTCCGGGCTTTGGGGCACAGTGGAATCACCTGGGATGCTCTAAAAACCCTGCTACCTGGGTAGTGCCCCATACCGACTCCATCAGAATGTGTGGGGCGGCGGCTGGGCGACAGGAGTTTTAAAGATGCCACGCGATCCCACTGAGCAGCAGAGCTGCCCCTGCCCCCTCTGTGCTGCCCACCAGGCGAGGGCTGCTGGACTGGGGCTGGTCAGGCTGCGCCTGAGGGTGTGTGGACTTAGGCCGAGGAGAGAAGGGGCCGGTGGGATGGGGCGGGGAGGGACGGGATGTTTGGCCTGCAGTGGGTCCCCCTCGGGGGGTGGGAGGGCACCCAGCAGCTGCCTGTGGGAGAGGGATTGGCGGGGGGTGGGATCTATGAGGAGCGGGAGCGGAGATCTCTATTCCATCTAATAATTTTCTACTCAAGTTGTCCAGGGATGGGGGGCTGCCTGAGCCCCGTGAAGGAGAGGTGGTGATTCCCTTTGCCTGGATGTATGTGAGCAGAGGCGTGGCGGGGGGCTCGAGCCCCAGCACCCACACCCCCGTCCGCAGTCTGGGCTCTGCAGGGAAATGTGCGCCTGCAGCCCCCATTGGTCCCCGGGGTGGGCTCTGATGCCGAGACTCTTCCTGCCACGCCAGACTCTGCACATGCCCGGGGCTCAGCCCATGCAGCGGCAGGTGCAGGCGCTGACTGCGCTTTCTGGCCTGAGCAGGTGCTCCGGAGACACATCCTGGGCTCCATCGTGCAGAGCGAAGGCAGCTACGTGGAGTCTTTGAAGCGGGTACTCCAGGTGCGACTCCAGGGGCCTCTGGGGAGACAGCAGGGAGGACCCCAGAGGGACACTTTATGAGGAGTGTTGGGGGGCTGGGGACAGTTTTAAGGGGAAGGGGCCACAGGCCAGCACTTTTATGGGGGCAGCAGGAATTCCTGACGCCTCGATGTTCACAGGGGGACTGCATTTCGGAAGCAAAGTTGAGGGTCTGTGAAGTGAGGCGTGCCCCGTAGGGTGGAGGGCACCATGCCTTCTTCGTCCTTCCAGGAGCCTTGGGGCAGGGTTGTGTCTCCCATCCTCCTGGGGCGCCCTGGAGGCTGGAGTGGATGCACCCTCTCTCTGGCCGTCAGGATGCCCAGGCGTTGCCATGTCAACTAACGTGTCAACCTGGTCAGTAGTCGGCACTCCTGATGTGCTGAATCCCCTGGGATGCTGTGGCTTCGAGAGAGGCCACCAGGGAAAGCAGTTGTTGGGGTCATGGGATGTTCACGACACCCTTCTCCTCCCCTCCTGAGTTTGGATCCACAGAAGGGGAGCCCAGGCGTCAGGCAGAGGGAGATGGAAATATCACTGTGTTCCTGATCAGTGGGTTGGAGTGTGGCTCTGGGTCTGGGGGCCAAGGGAGCTAGGCCACCTCTCCAGTCGGGGGACTGGCTCAGTCATTGGCAGAGCTTGGACAGGGCCAGCCGGGGCCTCAGGGCCTTGCCTCCATCGGGCTCCTCGAGAGCGTCTTCCGCCCAACCCTGCTTCACACCCAAGTCAAGGGGGTGCGGTGGGTTGTGGGTAGGCAAAGAGGGGCCAGGCATGTTACATTCATGGAGATCCTTCCAGAAGGACGAGGAGTGAGGGAAGGTCTACCCATGGCCTGCTGAGTTCTTCTGGGCCTTGTCCGTGTTGCCCGAAGGGCAGGTGGGTGAAGGGGCTGTGGCCTGGTTTTGGGGTGCTCACCGCCCCGGCCCTGCAGGATTACCGCAACCCCCTGATGGAGATGGAGCCCAAGGTGCTGAGCGCCCGCAAGTGCCAGGCGGTGTTCTTCCGCGTGAAGGAGATCCTACACTGCCACTCCATGTTCCAGATAGCCCTGTCCTCCCGCGTGGCTGAGTGGGATGCGACCGAGAAGATCGGGGACCTCTTTGTGGCTTCAGTACGTATCCCCAGACTCTCAGGTACAAACTGCAGCACTCACCTGGATGCCATCCTGGCTGGCTTTCTGCCGTCCCCTGGTCACCTGTCCAAGCAGGCAGGGTCCGGGGGTTGCAGGGCCCAGGTCTGCCTGGCCCAAGCCAGGGTGGCCACGACACCTTCAAGTAGGTCCTTGGAGGTGTCTGCGGCTGTGGTGCCGGTGAAGCCCGCACGCTGTCCTGGCCCTGCCTGGTGGCAGCACCTTCAGGAGGCCGGACACCGTGGGCGGTCACCGGACGGTCTGTGGCTTCCTGCCGAGTGCTCCTGGGGTGCCCACCATCCACGCTGCTCGCACAGACCGTGGCCTTGGCCCCCAGAGGACACCGCGGGGCATCGGGCGGTCACACTGGATCGCAGTCCAGGCGGCCTGGCCAGTCCCAGCTCAGTTTTGTCACCTCGGGCAGCTCCAGGGCTCTGTCTGGTCTCGAGTCCCCAGCTGAGGGGGGCTCTTGGTTTTTCAAAGTGAAGTCCGTGAGCCCCAGAGCGATTCATGGGGCGGTGGGGGTTCAAGTCGGTGGAACGCCACTTTGATCTGTTGTAGGTAATTGGGTTCTCCTAAAAGAAAAAAAAATATTGTTTTGAAAATCCCAGCACTCAACAGATCTGATGCCCTGGGCCATGTGGGCAGGAGTGCCGTCCTCATGGCTGGAGGGCCAGGGCATTCTATTTCCTGGGGGTGGTGAGGAAGGGCACGGAGAGGGCGGCATCAGGCCTGCCCCCACCCCTGCCCCTTCTCCTCCCTTCACCTTCCAGGGCTGCTCAGCTTGGGGGGGGGCGGGAGGATCCCTGGTCTCTTGGCACCACCTCTTCCTCCCTGGGACCGCGGGCATCTCTCCAGCTCTCGGAGCCTGGTTTCTTCCCCTCAGTGGGGAGACAGGTTTCCTGACCTCAAGGTTGGTTGTGACCGTCCGTCCGGGTAGCCAGTGCCGAGGGCGGTGGTGCTAGCCACCCTCCCTCCTCACCCCGTGTCCGTTCCAGTTCTCCAAGTCCATGGTGCTGGACGTGTACAGCGACTACGTGAACAACTTCACCAACGCCATGTCCATCATCAAGAAGGCCTGTCTCACCAAGCCCGCCTTCCTCGAGTTCCTCAAGGTGGGCCAGTGGGGGTCCAGGGCCCCTTTCAGTGGGTTTCCCAGGAGGGAGAGGGCACTGGGGCCCAGCTTTGGGGGTCCCATCATCGCTGTGGCCCGGATGCCTCCCCTCTTTCCTTTGGGACATCGCCAGTGCCATGGGAAGAAAATTGGCCCCTCTTGCCCCCCAGGGGGAGAGTGATAATGAGTTAGAGGGTCTGTAAGCTGGAGCTCGGCCAGGTGGAAGGGGAGGCCGGTGACCTCTCTCGGATGAGGAGGGGGTGACAATGGGTGGGTCTGTGGTGGGTGACTGTGTTCCTCTGTCCGGCTTGGCTTGGGTGGGTCTTCAGGTATGGCTCAGGTTGTCACCGGGCTGATCCCTTTTGCTCATTTGGGAAGGGGTGAGGAAAATTCCTCAGAGGGCTGTCTTGGGGACCACGTGGGAGAATAGAGGTAAAGGGAGCGAGGTACCAGGTAGCCGTGGGCAGCTTCCCCTGAGCTCCTGGGCTGTGCGGTCACGTGAGTCAGACACAGACCTCGCCCTCAGGAAGCGTGCTGCCTAGCGGAGGGTGTGGGTGGGCTAGGTGGGGGAGGAGCCGGCGCCCCAGCCGAGGAAGCCCCTGCCCCAGTCCAAGAAGGTCAGGGGGCTTTGTCAGTGGAGTGTCACCTGTTGTAACAGGTGGAGACAGAGAACAGGGTGTTCCAGATACAGGGGTGGTGGGGCAAAGGTTAGAGGCAGGAGAGTGGGGATGGGCAAGTCTGCTTGGATCCTGGGAGCACTGGGGGCCTCTCTGGGAGTTCTAGGGGACAAGGCCCAGAGCCGGCTGAATTCAGTTTGGACGGTCCTGGATCTCAAGGCCCAGGCGGCTGGGCCCTCATATTTCAGGCAGTGGGAGCCACTGAGGAGTTTTGGGCCTGGGGGGGATGGCAGTGGAGGCCAGGGAGGAAGCTGAGGCAGCAGGCTGGGGGGCAGGTCGTGAGGGCCGGAATCAGGGTGACAGGCGTGTGGATGGAGTGCTGGAGACGGATGAAAGAGGACAGTATGACCCCCGTGCCTGCCCCTCAGCCTGGCCCGGGCCCGGCTGCCTTAGTTCATGTGGAGGGGGTGGTTGCCAAGGCTTCTCCTCTGGTCTCCTGAGGAAACTGCTCAGTGCCCCCGTTATGCTGTTAGTCCGGAGGCCTTAGCCCGACTGCCCTAGTCTGCCCAGGCTGGGGGGCTGTGCGGGGGACCCCGTGGCAGCAAAGGGTCCTGGCTGCGGAACCAGGGACACCCGGGGCTCTCCTCTCAGGCCTGAGGCTAAGCAGAGTCCTGGGCCCTGGCGGGGGGTGGGGGGAGGGGAGGAGAGCCCAGGACTGGCGGCATCTGCCCTCTGGGGCGCTCAGCACCCCTGCAGACAGGGGTGGGGGGGTGGGGGCTTGGTGAATGATTCCACCTGCTCTCCAACAGCGGCGGCAGGTGTGCAGCCCGGACCGTGTCACGCTCTACGGGCTGATGGTGAAGCCCATCCAGAGGTTCCCACAGTTCATCCTCCTGCTTCAGGTACCGTGTGGGGTCCTGACGGCTGCGGACCTGCAGGGTGTGGCCCGGGCTGGCGAGCCCCCTGGGGTGGGGGCTTCCTGTCCGTCATCCACAACCATCCGTCTGCTGTGGACGATGAGCAGGACCTTGACCCCGCAGTGCCCTCCTTCTCTACTCCTGGAGTGGACCTGATCGTGTCGGACAGCTTATTGTGCACCTCCCTGGCGTGGAAGGCTGGGTGACTGGTGGTGGCAGGAGCCCAGGTTGCAGGAAGGGAGCGAGGGCGTGTGGACTCCCAGGCCCTTGGGGGTCCTGGCAGCGGGGCGACATTCAGGAAATGAGCTGACTTTGGCCACCTCAGGCTTCTAGAGGGAGTGTTTGTCCCCTCACAGGTCTCCCCCCAAGAGCTTGGGACACCTCCCCTGATTGCCGAGAGCCCTTAGTCAGGGTGAGCCTCCGCCCCCTCCGCCCCCCCCCCCCCCCCCGCTGAGCTGGGTAGGGGGGCTGCCAGGCCGGGGACCCCCGTGGCACTTTCCTCTCTGTCCTCAGAGCTGCTGGCCACAGGAGGGGGCTTTCATCTCAGCAAACTGCTGATCAGTGAATTAGAGATTGATCCACATATTTATTTTATATTTTCATTCATTAGCTATTTCTTGAGGCCTTGCTATATGTCAGGTACCATCTGTCTTGGCCAAAAGCGGGGCACCTTCAGCCCCTGTCTCTGCAGGAGGTGGGAGGGTGAGGCTTTGATCCCAGGCCAGGGGAGGGAGGGTCCACTGGGGCGGGGTTCTCAGCCCTGGCTCTCTCGGGGTCCTGGCAGGACATGCTGAAGAACACACCCAGGGGCCACCCGGACAGGCTCTCCCTGCAGCTCGCCCTCACGGAGCTTGAGACGCTGGCTGAGAAGCTCAATGAGCAGAAGCGGCTGGCCGACCAGGTGGCCGAGATCCAGCAGCTGACCAAGAGCGTCAGCGACCGTAGCAGCCTCAACAAGGTGAGTGCCAGGTCCCCCCCACCTGCGAGCCTTTACCTGCCCTGTGGCCTTTAACACCTGTTGCTCTGCCTTCTCCCCTCGGCCGCCCACTAGGTGGCAGTGTTCTCTGAGGGAGGGGAATCCTTGATTCTGAGCACACAGACCTTCCCTTGAGGATTCGAGTCTATACTGCACCCCTGCATTCATTACTATCCATGTTATTTTAGGATAAAAGCTGATTTTGTCCATCAGTGTCATTGCCAGGAAAGACACCAGAAATGACAGTCTAGCATCATGCTTATACAAGGAAGCTCTGGGGTCAGAATCCGAGTTTGAATCCAGATTTTGCCAATGGTGCTCACTGTGTGGCCTCAGGGGAATTACCCAACCTCTCTGAACCTCACTTGCTCCCTCTGAAATGCGGAGAATTCAGCGGTGCCTGAGCCCAAGGCTGCTGCAAGGCAAACAGAGGAGTCCTTAATATAAGGTGGTTGTCACCATTGCTAGTGTTATTTGTAAAGAAGAAAGAGGGAAAATTCATGCCATGTTTTGGGGTTGTAACTCAGGAACATTCTAGGAAAAAAAAATCTTGGAAAACTTTCAAACGAGTCCGTAGAGAACCTTGTTTTCAAAACACAAAGCCGGTACCCAAAAGCGTCATCACCTTGAGTCACCTGTTTGTGCACGTGACATGAGGTGCTGGAAGCTGCTCCCAGACCCGGGGGCCCTGCACCCTGGGCGCCCCCCGCTTTCACCCGCCGGAGGGTGGAGGTTGGTGGGGATGGCTTGGGTGAGGCAACCCTGTCTTAGGGCACAGAGGCAGGGACACTAGGTGTTCTTTGGGGCAGAGACATTGTGTGGGGTCATCACAGGGAGTTGTTCAAATCTTTCGGGGGAAAACTGGGAGCCTCTTGGCTCTGTGGGTTTCAAAAGCAGAAGTAAGGCCAGTGACTAAGGCCAGTGAGATTTTAGCCACATGGGGTGGAACTTTCTTAACCAACTGAGCCACCCAGGCTGCCTAGGGTGGAACTTTCTAATAGTACGGGAAGCTTTGCCCAGAGGACAACAGCCCTTTCCAGGTGGCTGGCACTTTACGGTATATAATACTAACCTACGCTACCATCTTTGACCTTTGCCACAGGCCTGAGAAGCCTGGACAGGATAGCCTGCGGGGTTCCGTGCAGTTCTAAGCTTCAGGGGTCCTACACCTTTTTTTTTTTTAAAGATTTTATTTATTTATTTGTCAGAGAGAAAGAGAGAGCACAAGCAGGGGGAGCAGCAGAGGGAGAGGGAGAAGCAGGCTCCCCACTGAGCAGGGAGCCCGATGTGGGACTCGATCCCAGGACCCTGGGATCGCGACCTGAGCCGAAGGCAGACGCTCAACCGACTGAGCCACCCAGGTGCCCCCAGGAGTCCTACATGTTAAGACTCTCGCTCCTCAGGTCAAATTCAGGCTGTACATGTGCTTTTAGTCCCACACGCTATTTTTAAGAAGATGGAATCAGTTGCCATCAGTTAAAAATGGAAAGCTGCCCATAGAATCCCGACTAGTAGGTCTTCTCGAAGGGCTGGAAGAACTGGCATGCTGGCCTGCCTCCCTGCAGGCCACTGGCCACCTGAGGAGTAGCTGCCCACGCCCCCTCAGTCCCCAGTCCCTCCCTGCCTCCAGGCGGGACTCCCTAACCAGCCCCAGGCCAGCCCTCTATTTTGGAATGTCTCTAGAAAAACAGACTTCAGGCCAGCCTGGCACCTGCGCTGGTATCTGATGGTCTCTGCACTTGGGATGTGTCTTCTTCGGTCCCCTCCCTTGGCTCCCTTCTCTGTAACCAGCAGGGTCTCTCTGGCTTCAGCCCGCACACCTGTGCCACAGCCGGTGGAAGAGCTGGCTGGGCAGGAGGAAATCCTCCGTAGCACCGGCTCCGGGCGGACCCACTGTTCTCTTCTGCGCTGTCCCCCACGGGGACCTGGGCAGTAAGGAGCCGTGGTCACTGGCTGGAGGCCAGGAAGACCTGGTTTGGTGTTGGGCAAGGAACCGAAAGCTCCGAGCCTCAGTTTCTCCCCCTGTCAGGTGGGGGGCGTTTTTGAGACGTGTGGGACGTAGTTGTGGTGGCGACATGGCTGCACACTGTGCCTACCCCTGGCCAGGGCCCCCCTTGGGCAATCTCGGTCAGTTCTGAGGCCAGTCCGGTGATTTTCCTCTTGCCGTCTGTCACCCAGGGAAAAGCAGAATTGAAACTGGGTGTGCCCCAAACGGAACCCTGCCGGCTATTTCAAAATGTGCCTGCTCAGGACCCTCCAGGGAAATGTTTGTGCAATATCCGTTTTTTTTCCCTTTTATCTGCCTATGGGGCAGGGGCATGATTGACAGCGGCCCAGGGGACTTCCAAGTTTTAGGTCATGGCATACTTGGGCGGTCTTCAGTGGGGCCCGCTGTCCTCAGGGCTCCAGTCTTGTTTCCATGAGCTGGCGTCAGCTTGTTGATGGAGCTGGTGGCGTAGGGGAGCCCGGCCTTAGCAGTGACGAGAGGCCCCCTCAGGGACCCTGAGTCGTTTTTGTGTCAGCAGCAGTGGGGCCTCCGCGACCCCTGTCACACGCAGCTGACTGCCCGGTGCTGGGGACAGCGTGTGCGCCTGGCCGCATCCTGTGCCGCTGCCACTTGGCGAGCCGCTTTACCTCTGGCAGCTTGGCTTCCTCCTCTGGGAATGGGGATGGCCTCAGGGGCTCCGGAGCTGGTTAAATGGGAAGTAGGGTACTTAGTGCCAAGGGCGGTGCCCGGCAGGCAGTGGGCATTGGTACCATTTCAGGCTTTTGGGCAATCCGGGACACATGGTTCTAGGGAGAGTGACAGGGCTGTCTCTCCGGGGAGAGGCTTGGGGTGATCTGCCCTTTCCCAGCAGGGGTGAGGAGGGAGGGGAGGATGACTCTTGTCATTGGAGTCATGGGTTTTGGGAATGAATTTTGCTGAATATTATCCTCCCCTCTGCAAAAAAAAAAAAAAAAAAAAAAAAAAAAAAAAAGTCCCTCTCAGTAATAGCTGTTTTCCCGGTAGGTCCCTGAGTAGGATGGTGGTCCTGGTGCTGGCAGGGGCTTCTCAGGCTGACAGGGTCCAGCCTGAGATTGGCAAACGCCTGCTCGGATGCCTGAGGCCTGAACATCATTGACCAGCAGATCCGTGCAGCCCCCCCCTCATGCGGCAGGCTGGCCGGGGCTGTTCAGTTCAGTTCAGGGTGCAGGGCTGGGGCCTCTTCCAGGCCCGAGGTCTCCCCAAGTGAGGCCACACCTCTTCATGGCGAAGACCATCACAGACAGCATGGCCCGTGGGGACAGCAGCACCCCAGCGCACGATGGAGTACCCACATGCAGGGCCAACTTCTCGGGCATGTGACCGGGGCCGTCGCACAGGGCCGGCGCTCAGGAGGGCCCCGCACTTGGGTTCCTGTTCTGCTGTTACTGTCCTGAAATCCTTAATACCATTTGAACGAGGGCCGCATGTTCATCTTGCACCGGGTTCTGAAAATGACGTTGCCAGATCTGGTCATGTGTTACTGTGGTAATCTGAGCGGTGGATCCTTGCCCCCCTTGATAGCTGGGGTGTGGGCAGGTGAAGTGACCTGCCGGAGGGTTCTGTAGCTGGTGAGCGGGCAGCCAGGGTGGGAGCACCCGTCTACGACTCTAGCTTGTGTCGCTGGCAGCGGCTACCGCAGGGAGGGGTGGCCGGGGCTGGCGCACCTGAGAAGGGGTGCGGGCTGCGGAACAAGGGGGGCAGCAGAGAACCCAGTGTGCCGTCCTGTGGCCTCCTCCCCAGTGCCTCTCGCCACGCCAGGGATGGAGGGCCTGGCCCCACCTCCTCCTCCGCCTCTCCCAGCCCCGGTCCCTGCTGCGCGCGGAGAGGGATTCTGGCTCCTGGGCGCAGTGGTGGTGGCATGGCCGCCTGTGTGCTGGGGTTGACTCTGCTCTGTCTCCTTCTCGCAGCTCTTGACCTCGGGTCAGCGGCAGCTGCTCCTGTGTGAGACACTGACAGAGACCGTGTACGGTGACCGCGGGCAGCTGATCAAGTCCAAGGAGCGCAGGGTCTTCCTGCTCAATGACATGCTGGTCTGCGCCAACATCAATTTCAAGTAAGTGGGCCCGGGTCATAGCCCGCTGTAGGGGCGCCGCCCGCCCAACCCTGTCTTGTTGCGCCCTGGTTTCCAGACTGGCCTTTCCGTGATGAGGTCTGGTGTGGCCTCGGCTTGGGTTTCAGACGTTCCGGCTTCCTCTCCCATCCCTCTTGGCCTGCTCTCTCCCTGGTCCCCAGATGGGGAGCATCTGGAAGGGTCATCCGGGCCCAGCCCTGGCCTTTGGGCCAGCAGCTGACCTTCCTGCAGAGTGGTCTGTTCTAGAATTCTGCTGTTGGTAACTGAACAGCTTCCTGGGTTTCAACCACTCTGAGATTCCAGAGAATTTGCTCTGAGCACCATCTCCCCCACAGAACCTGGCCTCCTGGTTCTGAGACTGAGGTGGTAGAAATGCCTGGAGCTGGGCTTCTAGGTTGTACCGGAAAGAATCGGAACTTGGATGGGGTGAGGGCAATTGTGCCCCACAGGTTGCATCAGGCCTCCAGAAATCTTTTATTTGCCTCACATAGGGAGTTCGTGCAAAGATTGAGACATTTTTGACTTCTCTTGAAACTTTGAAGGGCCCACATTCTGGGCCCACATTGCCCAGGGCCATTCGGGCCTGGAGCTGGGTCGCATGGCCTCCTTACTAGGGATCGCGCTCTGCTGGGCTTCATGGTCCCCACCTGTCCCCGTTTGCTCACTTGCATCCCCTGCTGGGCCCTGTGGCCGAGGGATGGTGCCCAGATGAACTCCAGCTGTGACCTGTCCAGTTGGGATCTTAGCCACTCGAGTGGAGCAGACTCTGCTCTCAATATTTGACAGCACTTTGAAAAATCATCATGGAAGGGCACCTGGGTGGCTCAGTCGTTAAGCGTCTGCCTTCGACTCGGGTCATGGTCCCAGGGTCCTGGGATCGAGCCCTGCATCGGGCTCCCTGCTCCACGGGGAGCCTGCTTCTCCCTCTCCCACTCCCCCTGCTTGTGTTCCCTCTCTCGCTGTGTCTCTGTGTGTTAAAAAATAAATAAATAAAAAATCTTTATTATTTATTTATTTATTTATTTGAGAGAACGAGAATGAGAGAGAGAGAGAGAGAGCACATGAGAGGGGGGAGAGTCAGAGGGAGAAGCAGACTCCCTGTGCAGCAGGGAGCCCGATGCGGGACTCGATCCTGGCACTCCAGGATCACGACCTGAGCCGAAGGCAGTCGCCAAACCAACTGAGCCACCCAGGCGCCCTTAAATAAAAAATCTTTAAGAAAAAAATCATCACGGAAGCACCAATATGATGATGATAACTGAGATCCAAAGGGACATAGCCTGTGCCCCTCAGCTGGAGAACCTGTACAGGTGGGGAGGGGGGGGGCACCTGTGGGGCCTGATGTAGGCTCCGCACCCAGAGTCGGCTGGTGCAGGCATGGCCATGGAGTGGATTTGGGGATAGTCTCCGTCGCTGTGGCTCCTGCAGCCTGGGACAGGAGCATGCAGGGCCGTCCGGCGACTCCCAGGCTCTCTCACCCTTCCATCCATCCACCCATCCGTCTATCCATCCATCCATCCATCCACCCACCCACCCACCCACCCACCCACCCTTCCATCCATCCATCCATCCATCTATCCATCCATCCATCCACCCATCAAAGACTTATTGGGCCCTTACTTCATGTCAGTTCACAGGTCTGGAGGAGACCCAGCACTGATAGGGGACTCCGGCAAGGAAGCTTGTGTCCCAGATCAGTGTGGTGGTGCTTAAGGCTATCTCGTTCCCTCCCTCCCTCACTGATTGCAGCACTGTGATTTTTAAGGCACCATATCTGATGAACACCTGCTCTGCCCCCTGCTGCTCAGGGCCTAGCTTGGTGTGAGCTGTGATGGGGATGTTAGTGGCCCACTTTGGGGGGCGGGGGTTGGGGGATCAGCTTAGGTGAGTCGACGCGAGTCACGTGACCTGCCTGACTGTTGGTGTTCTCGTCTGGAATAATACAAGCTTCCTAGCAGGGCAATTGTGGGAATCGCAGGTGATTGGAGGCCAGCGGCCTGTCTGGGGAGAAGGCCCTCCTATGGTCCCTGATGCCCACACCTGGCCCAGCCCCGTGGCTGGCCCCCACTGGTCTCAGCCCCCTAAAAATCACTCAATAACAGGAATGACCTTCCTTTCCGTTTGTCTTTTTCCTCAGGCCTGCCAACCACAGGTAGGGGTTTGGGGGCTCGGGGCCTCGGGGCATGTGATTCTGGATCTGGGCCGGGGCCTGGGCACCCCAGGGCTTCTGCCTCATCGATGGCTCTCTGCTCTGCCTAGCTTGGTTTTGGCCCGAGGTCTGGTGCTTGTGTTGCGAGGGGCCTGGCTGAGCTGGTGTGCTGAGGAGCGTGCTCTGGGCTGGCTCTGGGCCTGGGCTGCTGCGGGCTCTCCAGGGCTTCCCCCTGTCTGTCCTGGCAGGGGCCAGCTGGAGATCAGCAGCCTGGTGCCCCTCGGGCCCAAGTACGTGGTGAAGTGGAACACGGCGCTGCCCCAGGTGCAGGTGGTGGAGGTGGGCCAGGAGGGCGGCCCCTACGACAAGGACACCGTGCTCGTCCAGCACGCTGGCGCCAAGAGGGCTTCCGCCGTGGGCCAGGCCCAGAGTGAGTACCCGCCTGCTGCTGCCGGAGGGGCACCTGCCGGGCCTGTGGCCCTTGTCGGGGAACCCCAGACCAGTGGGCCACCGGGCCAAGGGGCTCTGGCTGGTCTGCAGCCCCACACCGCACACAGACACAAACCCAGAGCCCCAGCTGCTCATGCACGTTCCAGAGTCACACCTCCATCCCGTGCATGGGACACTGTCCCTGCCCCTCCTACCCCTACACGAGCGTGCACCCGTGTGCCTACATGAGCGTGCACCCGTGTGCCTACACGAGCGTGCCCCCGTGGGCCTACACGAGCGTGCACCCGTGGGCCTACACGAGCGTGCACCTGTGTGCCTACCACCCGTGTGCCTACACGAGCGTGCCCCCGTGGGCCTACACGAGCGTGCCCCCGTGTGCCTACACGAGCGTGCCCCCGTGGGCCTACACGAGCGTGCCCCCGTGGGCCTACACGAGCGTGCACGCACAATACCTGTGAGTTCCACAGCGGGACTTCAGTCCCTGCTTGACCATCGCCTGCCTCCTGCGGGACCTCAGTAGGTGGCCCTCCTCTCTGGGCTTCAGTTTCCCTCTCTGTGCAGTGAGGGACCCAAGTGATAACTCCGCTAGGCTCCTCGACCCTCAGGGACCAGGCTCAGGGCTGTGTGGCTCCGACTTTTTGGGCACGAGTGGAATGAGAACGCGGAGGGAGTGGCGCCGGGCAGCCTCTCAGCCGTGCACCTCCGTCCGTCTCCGTGGGGGCCGCCACCGTCAGACCCGGTCTGGTGCAGGAGCTTCCTGGCTGCGGGCCTTCCCTGTGCCTTTGCCCCCTTCCTGTCCATCCTCTACCCAAATGCAGATCAGGTCTGTGTGTGTGTCACTCTCCACCCCGAACCCACCCGTGGCTTCTCCTTGCTCTCAGGGTAAAGTCCCAGGTCCCCGCTGGCACCCATGCACCACTGCTGGGGGCGCCCACCCGCTCCGCCCTCCCCAGGCTGGCCACACCGGCCTCTCGGTTCCTGAGGGGCAGAGCCCCCTCCTGCCCCAGGGCCTTCTCCCAGCCTCCACCCTTCTGCAGACTCTTCTGCTGTCCTGCTTACTCATCTTAGCTCAGATCACACCTCTGCAGAGGAGCCTTTCCTGATTCCTTTGGACTGGGCCAGCCACCCCCACCCCCCATCCTGGGCTCTCAAGGCTCAGTTCTATGGTCACCTTCCCTGGTGAGGGTTCGGCAGCAGCCCTCCTTCAGGGCCTGGTTTGCAGGGGATGTTAACAGCTGTTTGTTGAATGAAGGGAGGGTGCTGAGCTGCAGGGCTGGCAGGAAGGAGCTGGGCCAGAGGTCCCTTCCACGGGCTCTGGCTTCCATGCCCACCTGCCCACCGGCCCGGCTCTGTCCAGGGCCTGACCTGGAAGGGTGCCTCCCTGGGTCTCGGGCAATTCTGGCAACTGAGAGGGTGGTGGCACCATGCCCTGTCGCCCTCGGAGGGCGGGGCTGGCCGGCTGTGCCCACTCCCAAGTCCTGGGCCCCTTCCCCTGGGTCTGTGAGCAGGAAGGGCTATTTCGCGGTTTCCAGAAGCCCCCAGCGAAGGGCCCCCATTTGTCTTCCCCAGAGGCACCTTCGGCCCTAGCTTGACTCCACCTTACTGCTCCCAACCACCCTGGGGCCCCTCCTTCACTGCCACGTTTCTCAAAACGAGAGTACTACGTGGCCTGACTCCCTTCAAGGGGAAAAGAAAGCATTCTTGTTGAACCCTAGTGGCCTTGAATGATTTTTTATCATGTTGTTACTTGAATATGTGTAAATATAAGATTAGGTATGAAAAAGTCGTGATGCTTATATTCTTTGAACAACCATAAAACCAAAACAAAATCACAAGTGGGATAAAAAAGAAGCTACAGAACAATAAAATTCAAATTAACAGCATTCATTTAATGTGATGGATGATGTTGTTTTGCTGGAACCCAGTTGCTCACGATGTGGCTGTGGCCCTCTTCTGGGGCAGGTTCTTTTGAGATCTCTGCACCCCTCCCTTAGGGTGCCCTATGGTGACCCATGTTGCCCACCAGCTTACCCACTGGGCTCACCACAGAGTCTGTCTTTGCTCTTTTGGTGTGAGTGCATCACTTCCCTGCCAGGCCTCCCCTTGCTCCCTGCTCATTACCTGGTGACAGTTGAGGTACCCCTGCTCGTTACCAGAGCCCATGGAAGCCCTGACACCATGCAGCAAAACATGGCCTGAAAGTCATCCTATCCAGGTGACTCAGGATGTACATCTGTTTTCCAGATAGTCTTCTAAATGAAAACCCCAAATAAGCCCTCCCCTAGGGTTCCCTAAGACCCCAGCTTGAGAGAACTTGGCCTAGGGAACGCAGCCCAAATTCCCTAGCATGGCATTCAAGCACTTTCGCTCCCGGCCTGCTGCTCCTTCCTGCTCTGTCTCTTGCTGCTTGCCCCCCACGCCCCCAGTGCTATATCTGTATCATGCCCAGAGGTCCGGGCACCCTCACTGCGCCCTTGCCCTGGTTATTTTTCTCCCTAGTGCCTTTCATCTGTTGTGGTTGTTAATTGACTGCTGCCCCTGTCCCCCGTCATGCAGGTCATAAGCTCCATAAGAACAGCGATCCTTTCTGTCTCGTTTACAGCTATCTCTCCAACACCTGGAATAGAACCTGGCACACAGTAGGTCCTCAGTACCTCTGTGAACACCTTGCTGTTTGTGGGCTTCCTCAAGCCACAGTGCTTTCCATATGCTGTTCTCCTTTACGGCAGCACGCCCACCACACGCCTGGCCCTGGGAAGGTTCCTCAGTTCTTGCAGGCACAGTTGGTTCTTAGTCTTCTGACCTCCTGTGACCCTTTGAGAGTGGCCTGGACCCCAGATGCTAGACTACCTGTGACTGGATCTATGCCTCCTCCCCACACCCCGCCCCCCGCCCAGACTGGGAACTCCACCAGGGCAAGAGCCTGGTAATGTCTCTTCTGTGTCTGTAGTGCCATATCTCCAGGGCGACAGGTCTTCTTTTATGCAGTAAATGGATGCTTGGGTCCTTATTAGCCCCTCCTCCACCCTGAAGTCGAGTTGGGTCTCTTCTCTGCCCAGATAAGGTGTATTTCGGCCCCCCGCGCCTCTTCCAGGAGCTGCAGGACCTGCAGAAAGATCTGGCTGTGGTCGAGCAGATAACCTTCCTCATCAGCACACTGCACGGCACCTACCAGGTACCCAGCCCTGGCCTGGCTTTGTTGGGCTCTGGGCTCCTCCCTCGGGCAATGCCTAGATCAGCAGGCGGAGTGGGAGAGGGCTCCTGTCTTAGTCCAGTCCCCAGGCATGCTCCTGGCTTCTGAATCCCACAGGCAGGAGGAGCAGCTAAAACTCCCCACTGCTACCTAGATGTCTGGTATGCGGCCTCTGGTTCGGGGGTGAAGCTCTGATTTGGGTTAAGTGGGGTCTGGCTGTGTGGTGATTGTTTTGTTCTCTGCATACTGACCAGTCAGTCTCACAGCCCCTTCCTGGACCTCACCCCAAAGCTGGAGAGGAAGCTGGCTGGGAGGTTGTGTCCCTCTCACAGGAGGGGTACCAGCTGGGGTCTGAACGAGGGTTGGGAAGCCTGCTGTGGGCCTGCAGCCCAGGGAGCCGGCCGCCTGCTGTGGCTGAGCCAGGGGTCCCTGTCGAGCTCCCGGACCTCCCCAGCTCCTCTCCCCCCCGGGGTCCCCCTGGATGCTCGAGGATCCTGTGTGGCTCTGGGGGAACCAGCAGGCCGGATGGAGATCTCACTGGCCTCCTCAACCCTAGAATCTGAACATGACCGTGGCTCAAGACTGGTGCCTGGCCCTGCAGAGGCTAATGCGGGTGAAGGAGGAGGAGATCCACTCGGCCAACAAGTGTCGTCTCAGGCTCCTGCTTCCTGGAAAACCTGACAAGTGAGAGCGGCCACTGCTGACGGGTGGTGGGGGGACGCGGAGAGAGGGCACCTGGAGCGGACCCATTCATCAGTGTGGTCATGGGTGTGGGTGTATACACACCGCGGGCCCTGCCCAGCACAGCATTTGGCATGGAGGGGGTGCTCATTATCCAATGAATGAATGAATGAATGAGTGAATGAATGAGTGAGTGACCGGTTCATACTTGGCTTAAGCCTGTCCTCTGTTAGGAGACTCAGGACCCAGACGCTCTGCTGTTGGTTGGTTCCATTTGTGCTGTGACCTTTTCCCTCACTCCAGACGATGCAGAGCCCTGGGAACAGGCCCTGGGTCTCCTCATGGACGCAGCCTCCCCCCAGCATGGCCCCTGCCCCCAAATGCCCACCTTGGCACTTGTGCTCCATCGTAGACCCTCAGCTGATGTGCCATTCCTCTGCTGAGGGGGCCTCACGCAGCCCCTTCCCGCCCCTGCACCCTTTTCTTCCTTGGGAGAGTTAGTGACACTGGCCCTGCCCACCCCCTGGGATGCCCCCCCCGCCCCGGCCGGTGGAGAACAGACCCCAGAGGACCCTGAGGGGCCCTGCTGCTTCAAGGTGAGAGGACAGTAGTGTGACAACAGTGACCTCTAGCTGTCCAAGCTTGTCATAAGCTCATTCATTCATGTGTCCATTCTGCAAGCATTTGCTGAGCACCTGCACTGTGCCAGGTGCTGGGAGCAGGCCCGCGGGAGCCCATTCCTCCCTGCAGAGGCTCCCAGTCGGATGTGTACGTGTGTCTGACTGGGGAGCCCTGGCCTCTCGAGTCGCTAGGCACCAAGCCCAGGGGCCAGGGGCTGGGCTGGGGAGCGTGGCCTGGTGGCTTTAGGGAGGGACCTCCATTCTGGGGCCACAGTGGGTGGAGGGACTCTTCCCCCAGGGGATGGAGGCTTTGGGGGGGCCACCAGGCTTTCTGGCCCCGCTTTGATGCTCCGAGCTGAGCTGGCACCATGGCTGGTGCCCGTGGTTGAGGGAAGAACCAGGCGCTTGTTCTGGGCACTCACACTCCTCGCCCTCTCACCGCAGGTCCGGCCGCCCCATCAGCTTCATGGTGGTCTTCATCACTCCCAACCCCCTGAGCAAGATCTCCTGGGTCAACAGGTTGCACTTGGCCAAGATCGGACTCCGTGAGTAAAGCCCTGGGGAGAGTGCCTCAGGGGACGGGTGCGGAGCAGGGAGGCTTGGGGTGTGCGTGTGTGGATGTGCGGGGGCAGGGAGCTTCTGAGTTGGAGGGAGGCGGTGCCGTGGAGGAACACGGACGGGAGCCAGGGTTCTGAGTCCTGAGGCTCTGCCTAGTAACCCTGGACAAGTCACTGCCCTTGTCTGAGCCTCAGTTTCCCCATCTGTAAAGTGATGGCGGTTGATGATAAGTGGTTATCAGGGCCCTGGGGGAGGGTGGTTAGGGCGTGGCTGCTGAGGGGCTTTCTTTCAGTGGGGTGGAAGTATTCTAAACGTAGGTAGTGCTGAATATGCTAGAAACCTTGATGCAGGTTAGAGTAAACTGATTCTCAACCAGGGCCTCTTTTTTTGTCCCATGCACCCCGTAATGATCATATAAATAGACAATGTTTACAGAGCGCGTCCTACATGGCAGACGTTTTTCTAAGCATTTTACACACGTCTTTTTCTTTTCACACTGATGATAATTCTGAGAGGTAGGTTCTGTTGTCAACCCCCTTTTACAGTGGAGGGCTCCGAGGCCCAGAGAGGTGCAGTGACTTGCCTGAGCTCACACAGCAGGAAGGGGCAGAGCTGGTGCTCAGCCCCTGGGCAGTCAGCCCCAGAGCCCACTCTGGACCCACTGTCCCTCTGCTTCCCCACATTGGGAGAGTTCCTGTCTGCAAACCACATTCGTTAAGTTGTAATGACTTTATTTGTACTTGCCCATCAGAGCTACTATTTTCTGTGATGTACTGGAATTCCCATTTGCTGCTTCTGGCCAATAGCCGGGACATTTTTCGTTTGATTATTGGTTTTAGTGTGATCTTATAGGTTTTGAGACATTTCTGGAAAGAAGCCAGGACCTTTGACACTGGCTTTCATCAATTAAAAAAATAATTATGGAACGAGTTACTGATTTTGGGCATGGGGAAAAGAGCAATGACAAAAACCGAAAGATCCCTGCTCTTCGGGAAGCTATGATTTATGGGGGGCAGATAGACATTACATGAGGAAACAATCAACAGGGAGAGGTGGTGCCATTTAGGGGATAGTGATGGGTGACGTGACTGTTACCGAGCCTGGGGGTCAGGACTGCTGTCAGGGAGGGCCTTTGGGAGGTGACATCTGAAGCTGACAGAGATCTGGGCAAAGCAGTCTAGGCTTCGGAAGAGCAAGTGCAAAGGTCCTGTGGTGGCCAGAGCTGATGAATCGTGGGAAGAGAAGTAGGCAGGGGGAAGGTCGGGCAGCTTTTCCAGAAAGCCAGGGCGAGATGTATGGAACTTATTCTGAGCGTGATGGGCAACTGCTCCTTGTAGCAGTGAGAGCTAGGCAGCATGCTGATCTGGTTTCCACTTGAGTGGATGGCTCTGCCCACTGTGCCGAGAGGGCATGGGGAGGCAGGAGGAAATGGGGAGGAGGTGGTGGCTTTGGGGGAGCCAGAGTCAGAGGCCTTGATCTGGTGCTGACGTGGCACAAGTCTCTGCTGGATGTTTCCAGGTGACCAGGAGAGCTGCAGAGGGAGGAGAGAGGATTTTAAGCCGAGACAGCCCCAGCCTTGGCAGCCGACCGCGGGAATTCTAGCCCCAGGGAAGGCTGACGTGGCTCTGGGCCGGCCCGTGGAGCAGTCCAGTCTTGGGCACGCCTGAGCCGATTGTACACCTGCTCTAAAGGCAGGTCAGTCTCCGGTTGGAGGCCCGGCTGCTCTGCCGAGTGGGGCTTGACACTGGAGGGAGAGGGGCCGACTGAGCCTCTCCTCTCTCTCGGCTGCTGGTGTTGTGCTCAGCTGATTTGTTGTCTCCACGTGGCTTCGCTGCAGCAAAAGTTTTTTTTTTTTTTTTTTTTTTAAGATTTATTTATTTATTTGACAGAGAGACACAGCGAGAGAGGGAACACAAGCATGGGGAGTGGGGGAGGGAGAAGCAGGCTTCCCGCGGAGCAGGGAGCCTGATGAGGGGCTTGATCCCAGGACCCCGGGATCACAACCTGAGCTGAAGGCAGACGCTTAATGACTGAGCCACCCAGGCGCCCTGCAGCAAAAGTTTTTAATGGAAGGAGGGTCATTGGAAATCTTATTTGAATGCCTGGGTTCCCCTGGGGCTTGAGTAATTTGTTCCTTTTATTTTGCCAGGTTTTTTTTTTTTTTTTAATCTGCAGTGTTTGATCGGGTGGGGCCGGGAATAATATGAGCCAGTTAGTAATAGAATATGTTAAAAACATTTATTTACAAAGGATGTGATTCCTGTCTTTCTTTCTTTCTTTCTTTCTTTCTTTTTTTTTTTTTAATTTCTCTTTTCCTGACTACCACGTATGGAGATCATAATCCACTAAACATTGACGAAAGAGAGGGCTGGACTGGGGGGTGCCTGGGATCCGGAATGGGGGGGGTCAGTTCTGCCGCTAGGGAGGAAAGGGCAGGGTGCCCTGGGGAATCTGGGGACCCGTTCACATCCCAGTGGGGCCCCTACTGTGCCGTGTGGTCTGGGGAAAGCCTTCTGGGAGGTGAGTCGGACAAGAGCTCCAATGGTCCTCTCCCCTCGTACATTTTGGGATCTTAGGGCCTCGTGAAATGGATCCTGGCTGTCTGGGGTCAGTTCCCGGCTCTGTCCCTTCCCAGCTCTGTGATCTCAGGCAAACGATTTAGCCTTTAGGTGCCTTTCTCTATCGGAAAGTGGGAATAATGCCAGGGCCCCCATCACGGGGCTCTTGTGAACATACGGGGAGACAGTGTGGAAGGCTCCTGGGATGGCCAGTGCCTGGGTTGTGGGAAAAGCTCCTAGGACAAGGGGGTGCCTGCATCTCACTGGTGGGGAAATGACTGGTCTAAGGTCACACGTGATTCAGTGCAGAACAGGGGCGGGCCGGGCCACCCTCCCACCCCTCTGCCAGTCTCCTATTCATAAAGGCTCCAGGGAAGGGTTGCAGATGGAAAGCCCCAGAGAAGGAAGAGGCATGACTGTGGGCTTCCAGCACTCCCTGCCTGTGTCCCTTCACCTGAAGCTCTTCAAGTGCTGCGTTCGTGGCTCTTATAGCTCCTGGGTCCCCGGAGCCGCTCCCACTGCACCCCTCCTTATTCCTACCTTCCCAAGGACCTGGGCCGGGCAGGCTGTGGGCTGGTCCCACGCTCACAGGGACACATCCTCACAGGGTGCGCCCCGGGGGGCCCTCCCTTGCTGCCTCGGACTTGGCTAGTTGTCCAGCCCTCAGTCCTCATAGTGACCCCCGAGCTCCCTCTGACGACGATCCAGTGATGGATCCTGAGCGTGGTCCTGAGTGCGCCCCAGCTGTCCTTTCCACTGACTCTCAACCAGTGCAGACGGGGGCGCTAGGACGTGCCCAGGCCGTCAGGCTGCAGCAGTGGGTCTGCCCTTGGGAGCGGTTTTACCTCAGCTGGGTGACCCCGGCCATTCGCCAGGCTTCCCTGGGCACCGGTGTCTCTCTCTCTCTCTCTCTCTCTCTCTGTGAGCCGGTGTTTGGAAAAGGAGGGTGCCCATGTCCCGCCAGCCCCCACGTCTGTGGCCGTGGCCTCTGGCATCTCTGTGGCGCTGGAGGTGTAAGAGGGCCTTTGAGGGCAGCCTCGGATTTGGAACGTAGAGAAGGCTGGTCCGGGCTGCCCCCCCGGAGTGTTGCTCTTAATGGTGGCAGGAAAAGTGCAGCACGGGGACTGAGCACGGGAGGACTTCGGGAGGCAGGTTGGGATCGAGGAGCAGGGCAGGGCCAGCGTCTCAGCCCGGTGCAGGTGGGGTGGCCGCCCTCAAGCCTGCAGTTAGGCAGACTCCTCACCTCCAGGACATTGATCTCACTATTTCTTGAGGGCCTGGCATATACTAGGCATTCAGTCTTTTTTTCCCTCTAGCGCTCACAGTGACCCTTGAATGGTTGGAATAATTTCCCCCACTTTCTGGAGGAGGCAGCAGACTCAGAGAGGTTCGGTTTCTGGCTCTGTGTCACACAGTGAGGGAGCCGGAGGCTGAGTTGGGATCAGCTGGGGCCCAGCTGCCACAGTCAGCCTGCTGCCATGGGCGGGGCGGCTCTGGGGGTGCAGAGGTGGGAGGGGAGCAGGAGGGGCCGTGGCCTCCAGCCCTGGAGCCTCCCCCACCACCCCACGGGGTGCTCCTGTGTTCAGTGGGTGCTGGCAAACAGAGCTGGGCGCTAAATAAGCCCCCACTTAGTGTCAATTGGAAATCTCGGCTCTGCCGATGGTGCCAGTTCTTAATGTCACTTATCCCAAGCGGGCTTTCAATTTTCAACTGCAACAGCCTTCTAATTTGGTCTCAGCCACCCTGGTTTTGTGACAGGAACAATGGCAGTGGCAGATGGGGAGCTACAACTCCATTTTCCTTTAACGTTCCCCGATCGCTGGCAGGGAAGGCACCATCTGGAAGGAGAAGGTCAGATCATTAAAAAATATATATCGTAATAAATTGCCAGGACTTGATGGGCTGTGGGTGTGGAGGGAAGGAGAGGAAAGGAGCTCGGGCAGCGTGGTAATGGAGGGGGCTTTATGTTCACGGGCTGAGCTCCAGGAAGGAGGTGGCGCCCCGGGGGGGCGGGCAGTTGCGTTTGAGCCGTCTTTTGGGCTCTTGGTGGTCGGGGCCTGATCATAAGCTCCTTGAAAGCAGGGCAGACTCAAGTCCCACCCATCTTTATTCGCCGTCCAGGGGCTTGTCCAAGAGGCAGTGCAGCGCTGTGATGTCTGCACCTGCCCAGGGGAAGCGTGCTGCCCCACAGGGTGGCCTGTCTGGGCTGTCACCCCGTGCTCGGTCCGTTCTCTGCCTCCTGGGCCCAGCCTTGGATGTCCCCCAGCCTCCGGTTCTCTGGGTAGGAGGGGGATGCCAACACCCGCCCCTCCTGGTGGCCCTGAGGATGAAATGAGGCCTCATGGGGGACAGAGCTTTATAAACTGTGAGGTGTGGTGCACGTGGGCATTCTGTATGATGGTGCTTGTCCTGTGCCATAGCTGTCCTTTCTGCGATGGCCTCGCCTCCTTGGTGAGCTGTCCTTTCCTGTGATGGTGCCTCCAGGACCCGGTGGGGTGGAGGGTCCGACGCTGGGGGGTGAGCTCACCGTGCGGCCGCTGGACTGCTGGTGGGGTGGGTGCCCTGGGCACGTGGGCCGGAGCTTCTACCGAAGCAGGTTGTTCACGTCGTCACGCCTGACATTTTTCGGATGTCTTTCACTTCTCAGAGAGCATCCTCCCGTGCCACCTCATCCCAGCTCCTCGTGCCACGACCGGCACTGGGATGCCGCCTTTCTCTGGTGGCAGTGGTGTTGTTAAAAGCCACGTTGTTGAGGTATGATTGACATTCCTCATACAGAACACAGGCGAGGTTGGGGAGCCTGTGGGCACACACACACACAGACCAACATGCACACGCACATGCACGCACGCACAGGCACACTCGTGCACACACACAGGAAGAAAGAGGCAAGCCAGTAAAGGAGCCAGAAATTGTGTTCAGGGCCATGATAGACCAACAAGGGCTGAGACAGAAAGCGATGGAGGGGTGGGGGTGGGTGGTGGTCAGTTGAGGCCGCTCCCAGAAGGTGGACAAATAACCTAAGCCTCGGGGAGGAGAGGAGCCAGCCCCGGGGGTGGGGAGGACAGCCCTCCAAGTGGAGCGAACGTCCCGGGCTCGTTCGTGTAAGTGGCTGAGGAAAGCCTCGCTCAGTGGAGCCTGGGACCGAGCGCTGAGGTTGGGAGGGAAGGATCATCCTCACTGTCCTGGAAAAGTCTGGATTTGATCCCACGTGGATGGGACTTGATGGATGTGGGAACGGCGACATCCAGTGGAAGGGTAGCAGGACAGCTCTGATTGTTGTGGGGGGCAGTGGTTAGCGCAGGAAACCGGTCTGGAGGCCCCTTGTGACTGGTGAGCCCCCTCGCACAGAGCTGACCCTTGCTCGGCTGGGCCAGCTTGGGCCCGAGTCCCTGCTTCCTCCTGGCCACTGAGTGGCCACGTGAGGGGTGGGAAGGCTGTCATCACACCTCTTCTGTGGAAGACGTCTCCTCCCATCCCTGAAGCTCCAGGTACCCTTGAGCTTGATGTCATTGTGTTGAGTGACCCTTCTTGCCCAGGGCGCCCTGTGCCATCCTCTGGCTCTCCCCCTCCAGGGCAACAACCTCCTGGTTGTCCAGAGTCGGTCATGCCCCTCAGTGGGGGTTGGGGGGGGTGGGGGCTGGTTGCCAGGAGACGGCATTGGGGTCCAGCAGACCCAGGTCCTCATCTGGACTCTGCCACCAGCCGTGCACATGAACTAGTCAATTAAATCATCCTCGAGTGTCGGTCTCATTGTCCATAAAGGGAAAATCGTGAATTCTCACTGAGCTTGGTTACTGTGAAAACGAGAACCCGGGACACCTGTAGCACCTGACCTGTGCCTGTGCGTGGACACACAGGAGGTGTCTTCACCATGCCCTGCCCTGGCTGTCGGGGTTCCTAGAAGGTGGGCCCCGTAGGAGTGCAGAGAAGGATGGGCTCTTGAGCAGGGAGAATCCTCTGGGACGGATGGTAGTTTACCCGCTCACTCATGCCCTCCTGTCATTCATCCTTTCAACCCATGCTTGCTGAGTACTCACCATGTGCAGGCAGTGGGCTTGGTGCCAGGGAGACCTCAGCAAATAAGACAGGCCAGGTCCTGCTGCCCTGAGCTTATGTTCTAGAGACATATGCAGAGAGACAGTGAACAGGGAGATAGACAAAGTGATTCTAGATTGTGGTGAAGGCCATGTGGGAAATAAGATGTGGTCTTTAGACTGGTTTCTGAGAGAGGGGCCATCATAGCCAGGGTGGTCAGGGAGGACTTCTTGGAGGTGGTGGCGCGTGAGGGAGCCTTGACCCATGTGAAGGAGGCATTGCAGAGTGTGGTTTAGTAGATGCTCTTGAACACAGTGGTGTCCAGATGTGAGTCCAGGGTCTGAGCACCTGCACTTGTCACAGGCCCCTGGGGCCTCAGTGTACAGCTAGACTGGGAACGTGGAGGCAGATGACCACTTGGGTCTCAGAGTGGGTCTCAAAGGAAGCAGGAGAGAGTCATCCTCTTGACCAGCAGCATCAGAGCCAGGTGAAGAGCAGCATGTTTGTGTCACTTTGTCTTCTGGCTTGTTTTTGGCCATCCCGAAGCACCTCTAGACCTCTAGGTCAAGGCAGCAGGGCCTGGACTGTGCTCAGCATCACAACATTTTTGAAACTCTTTCTCATCTACTATTTCACTGGATCCTCATAACGACCTCAAGACAAAGGCATTTTTATGCCCCTGTCTCATGGGTGAAGAAATCGAGGCTTAGAGTTGGGGGAATTTGCAGAAGGCTGCTCAGTGAGAGGGTGGGTGAGCCAGGACTCAACTCTTAGGTTTCCCAACTCGCTGCCTTGGACCCACGGCCATGACCATGGAGCAAGGCCGGTTTTCATCTTGGCTGGATAGGCATGGGGCTGGGGGCGGCCCCCTGGGCTCGGCAGGGCTGCTCACTGCCCGCTTGGTCCTCGGATTCTGACCAGCTTCACCTGCCTCCTTCCTCTTGCTGTAGGGGAGGAGAACCAGCCGGGTTGGCTGTGTCCGGATGAGGACAAGAAGAGCAAAGCCCCGTTCTGGTGCCCCATCCTGGCCTGCTGCATCCCCGCGTTCTCTTCCCGGGGCCTCAGCCTGCAGGTGAGTGGAATGGATCTTGCTGAGCCCACCACGAAGGTGGCTCGTGGAAGAACCAGGGTTTCCAGGCTGTGCCCACAGCAGGAGAGGGCCAGGGTGCAGTCCCAGCTTCTCCACCTCTTACCGATGGAGTTGGTCAAGGCGTTTTGGTGCTCTAGGAGTCAGCTTCCCTACCGAAAATATGGGGACAGATGCCCTTTGTGGGTCAAGTGAGCAGAAAATTCTGTAATTTCAAGAGCTAACAAGTAGCAGTGATCTCATCAGCTGATGGCATGACTCCAGCTCAGAAGAGAGGCCGGAATATGCCTGAGTACCTCTGCCAGACTGTGGTTTGGCCCCCGTCTGATGCTGCCAGGCAGGAGCCGGCTCTGGCCCCATGGCTGTCCTGCCTCCATCTGTCAAGCACCTACTACATTCCCCCAGTGCTTTGCCACCACTCTCTTGTTTTGGTATTTATAAGAAGCCCACAAGAGGATGTTTCTAGATCTGTTTCCCAGGTTAGGAACTAAGGCTCAGACAGGTGACATGATTTTCTAAAAACACAGCCGGTGGTGATGGGTCCAGGAATTGGCACCTTGCTGCGCCCGATTCCGCCACTAGCACACTCCCTCCACGTCACCTGTCCCTGATATCCTGCCCGCGCTCAGCCCTCCCTGTGGAGTCCTTACTGCCTCTCCTCCTCCCTAGGAGAGGAGCTCATGTGAGCTCTGGGGAGGGGGAGGCGCAGGCCTGGGACCTAGATACATAAACCCTAAGAGACAAGCTGACTGGGCTGTAGATTGGGGCTCCAAACAGCGAAAAGTGCATACCCTTGAGATGTCAGTTCAGCCATGAGTTCGTTCGTTTGTCTGTTCTGCATATAATTTTTGAGCACCTACAATGTTGCCAGGCCCTGTACGGGACACTGGGTGTATGGTGGTGACCGAACGTACAAGGTCCCCACAGTCCTGTAGCTTTCAGTCTGGAGAGAGACAGCAATACCCCGGCAAACAAGAGGGAACGCAGAAGAGTGATTGTGTGTTATATCAGCTGGGCTGGATATAGGGATGGGCCTCCATGGTTAGGGGGCCGAGAGGGCCTCTTGGAGGAAGTGGTGGACCTGAGTGGCAAGACGTCTCCGACCCCTTGCGGGCCCAGGGGAGGAATATCCCGAACAGACGGCACAACACAGAGTCAGGAGCAGTCTGGGAAGCTGCAGCTCGGTGAGCCGGGAGGAGAGGCTGGGGATCAGGTCTGATGTGGGTGCGCCGGTCCACGCCAGCTTGCTGGGCTGGTCGCTGTTGGGTTCCATTCTCAGGGCAATGACACCCCAAGGATGGCTCCACACAGGGGACCAGCACCCTCTGATGTACATTTTGGAAAGATCGTCTGGTCCTCTCAGCTGAGGTGTGAGCGAGTGAACTGTGGCCCCAGAGAGAGCAAGACTGGGGACTGAGAGACCAACACAGTGCTCCGTGCGGGGGTCCCACTGAGTGGCGGCAGGACTTGGTGCGCGTGGAGGCAGGGCCAGGCTGGGGCAAGGCGAGTGGGGCACTCACCTAATCCTAAGCATCACGATGAATAAAATTTTAATGCAATACTTACAACATCAAATCAGCAAATTGTGGCCTTGGTTTGGCTGCTTTTTTTGGGGTAACAGGCTGGGATTAGGGTGGGGCAGGGCTGTGCAATGCAGGGTCCGTTTCTGTGTTTATTTAAAATCTTACCTATTGTTCATCATGAATTTTTTTGCATTAGTTTTTATTGCCAAAAGTTGTGTTATAATATTCCTTTGGATGTTGGGGTGTTTTGGCCCCACTCTTCTTCTCATCCCGTTCCTAGAGCCTAGAGGAGAGGACAGGGGCAGGGGACACGGGAAGGCATTCGGGGACTGTGCAGGGGTAGGGCTGGCCACACTGATGAGAGTTCAGACAGGGGCTGAGGGGGGCAGGAAGGACATACCCAGCTCTTGAGCTTGTGCACCCGGACGTGATGTCAGGGGGTGTTGGAATGTTCCCTGTGCCACAGCCTGATTTAGGGGGTGTGGTCAGCTTCCCAGCATGGCTCGGTGGCCAGCGACCAGGGTGGCAGCAACAACAGTGTGGTGGCGAGTGCTTTCAGGAGGTGTCCCTGCCAGGCTCTGTTCTAGGCACTTCACCACCGGCAACTCTGGTCCTCCCCACTGCCCTCAGACCCTCCGAGGCGGGGCTTGCCCACACTCACTGGGGAAGGAGGGTCTTCTTGACTCGTTCTGGCAGGGGAGGCCAGATGCTGTTCATTTCTGTAGGGCTCAGGGAAGCCGGCCTTTGTAGGCCTTCAGACCTCATTTATTAATGGGGAGGCCTGCTGAGTCCTGTGTGCTCCTTCCCAGCATGGGGTGGGGCATTCCCAGGGAGTCCATGGAGCTGGGATTTTTCAGGGTCCACCCTGCCTGTGGTCACCTGGCCCTAGGACATCCTGTGGAGAAGGCTGACCCCGGGGTGACTTCTGTCTCCCCCCGGTGGCCTTAGTCCTTTTGAGAATATGGGACCCAGACCATGGCCTGACAGGTCACTCCTGGGTGGTGAGGTCACAGACAAGCCGCTGCCTCCAGGGCTTCCCTGAAAGAAACCCACCCAACTGGGGAGCTGTCTTCCACCCCATACCTGGGGGCACACATCTGAGAAGCTCCTCATATGGAATTCTCAAGGCCTAGGGACGTAGCAGCCGGAAGCATCCTCAGCAACCTCCAGGTCCCCTGCTTGCCATCTCCTGAGGAGCCTCCTATGTGAGTGGTCTTCTGGGACAACGAGCTTGTGGAGCTCCTGAGGGACCTACTAGAGCCTGCATGTTCCCAAGACACCACTTCCACTCCTCCTGCACCTGCCACCCACCCCAGCCCGGGCAGATGTGCCCCATCAGCTGTGCGGGCAGCCCAGATGACTGCAGGCCTCGGAGTGCCCAGGCCTTGTCCAACCACCCTGGGAACAGATGTGAGCATGTCTGCCGCTGTGTGGGCCTGCCTCCTGGCCCGCTGCCTCTCCCCAGGCCCTGTCCCAGGGGCCCCGGACTCGGGCTCTGCGGCTGGCCTAATGGGAGCCCGTGACTTAAGTGTGCCCTCTGGGAAGGGCTCGCTGGCCCCAGCCCCCTCTCAGTGTAGACGAGATTAGTACTATTGTATTATTAGTCAGGGGAGGGTGTGTGGTGGGTGCTCTCCCTCAAAGGAGCAAGGATGTGGGGGCCGTAGGAAGGAGCGTTTCTCTTCTCTGTGCTGATGGGTGGCCGGCGCCCAGGCTGGGCCACACCGAGGCCTTCCTCAGGAGGACAGCATCGGGGCGCACCCATCCCTGGACTGGAGCTCCAGCTCTGCACATGCCAGCCGTGTGACACTGGGAATCTGCTTTAGCACATGGTGTGATTCACGCCAGACCCTGGCTAGCCTGATGCGTGGCATGCACGCAGAGTTTGAGATGGAAACAAAGATTGGAGGGCATTTTGGCCCCCAGGAAGACGCGAGTGTCTGTTCCAAAGGATTTCCAAGCTGACTGTCACCCCAGCAGCACCCCTGGTGGCACCCATCCAGGCTGGAGGCTATCCCTGGAGGGGTGGTGGGAGGGCAAGGGGACGGCTCAGTGCAAAAGTGTCCCTCCCCCCCCCCCCCCCGTGAGCTGCGGTCCAGGCTGGGGGCCTGCCTGGGGACACGGGCTTGGGGAAAGGGGGCCAAGGGTGCTCTGCAATGTAGTGCCTCAGGGAGCCGGGGGCTGCAGCCCAGCCCTGCAGAGGGTCTGCTCCAGGCTTGCTTAGGCCTCTGCATGCTGGCCAAGTGCCTCTGTCCTGGCCCTCCTTAGCCAGAGCTGCTTGCTATTTGTGGGGTCCCCTGCCTCCTAGCTCTGCCCCAGCCCACCCCTCCTGGCGTGGCACTGCCGACAAGACAAGGTGGCGCACATAGAGGGCCAGCACGTCCCACACAAAGTGCCCGGCCCCGTGCCAAGTGCGTTATGTCTGCCTCTCCAGTCCCCGCGACCATCCTGGCGAGGCCTCAGGGTCTCCATGACCATGAGGAACTGGCTTGTGGGGTCACCGGCTGGTAGCAGCTGAGCTGGGACTGGAGCCCAGGCTGGCCGCACCCACAGCCTGTCTCTGCCCTCCAGCCCTGAGCCACCCTCCTCTTCACTGCCCGGTGCACCTTGATTTGGGAGAGTCAGCTTCCTGGCACAGATGGGACTCCTGGGTCCAGGGAGCCATTTGAGTTTTTGCCATCACTTTGGCCCTGGGCTCTGTGGGTGCGGCTGACATCCGGACCCCCTGGAGTTGCATGGAAACATCGGGTCCCTGGCAGGAGGGGCTGGGCAGCCTCAGCTGCATGTGGCCCACCATGAAGCAAAGTGACTAGGAGCGGGGGACTGAGGGTGCTCGGGGGTGCAGGGGTCAGGGCGAGGGGAGCCTCCTTCTCTGGGCGCCTGGACCTGTGCTCCCAGCCTCGCAGAAGTGGGAGCCGGGGACGTGGAGGCCTGCACTGGGGCAGCCTGGCCTCTGGGTAGAATTTAACTAGAGTGGGAAGGGCGCTGGACCAGGAGTTGAACTCGGAATTCCAGCCTTGACTCTGCTGCCAACTTGCTGTGTGACCTTGAGCCAGTTGTGTCCCCCGCCTCCCCTCCCCACGCCCCGAACTTCAAATTTGCCAGCTCCTCACTGAGGGGACTGGATGAGGTGACCTCTCTGGGCTTCCTCACCTTCAGCCATTGGATACTTTGTTAGAACATCCGCACAGGGCTGGGGCCAGCCAGGGCCTGCAGCGCCAGCAGAGGGCAGCACCTGCCCAGCAAAGGTCCAGGGGTGGCTGCATTCCTCCTTGGGGCACCTCCAGCTGTCCCCTCTCGGCCTCCTTCCCCTTCCTGCTGGCCAGGGGTTCCAGCAGGGTCCGTGACAGGGCCAGGCCACCTCCTCGCACCGCTGTCCTGGCCAGAGAGACAAACTGGCAGGGTCTAGCTCAGAGAACAGGCCCCAGAGAGCCATCTGGCCTGGGGTTTGGGGCAGCAGATGCAGGAGCAGCAAGCAGCCAGTAGCTCTTGACGACAGCCGGTTACAGATGGAGCCCCTGGCCCCCACGGGCAGCCTGTACAAGCCCCTCGGCCCTCTGGTGCTGGCGGGCTTGTCTGCAGAGTGGTTCTGTTGTTGAGGGTGGAACCAGATGTCCAGCACCCCTTCCTTCCTCCACTGTGCTTCTCTGGAGGAATGCAGGGAGACCTAGGAGGGAGGCTGGTGCAGGCCAGGCCCTGTCGTCATCTTCCTGTGGCCTAGGGCAATCATGTGTCCGCTGTGGGCCTCATTTCCCCATCTGTAAAATAAAGCGGAGTGGATGTTAGTGGTTTTCATTAAATCTTATCCAGATGTTGTTTAGTTTGAAAAATCGGTGGCTGGCCCAGGGTATCATTCAGGTGCCTCCTAGCCAGAAGGTTCTAGGAGAGCGCTGGTTAAATGTGAGTGCATAGGTATTGCCTGGAGATCCTGTGAACCCTGTTGCTTTCCGGTCCCCAGGGATTCTCACTGGAGACCTGCGTGGGGCCAAGAAATCTGTAGGTTTAACAACCCCCACAGGTAGTGGACAGAGGTCCTGCTGCTGAACGTTGGCATCTCCGACACCTCGATGCTTAGCCCCATGTGTACCTTCTATGTCTCCACAGCTTGGGGCTCTGGTCCACAGTCCTGTCAGCTGTCCCCTGCTGGGCTTCTCAGCGGTCAGCACGTCCCTTCCACAGGGCTACCTCTGGGTAAGTCCCTCCTGAGCTCAGCCAGGGATTCTGGCCTCAGGACAGAAGCATGGAGGGCAGCCCCGGGAAGAGGGGCCTGCCTGCCTGCTGGCCTCCATCATGTGCACCTTCACCCAGGAAGGTCTTCCTGGGACCCTCTGTGCCAGGCTTTGTGCTTAGAGTTGGCAGACGCAGTTTCACCAGGGACAACAGAAAACCAGGGGACAAAGAAGTGAGCATGACTCTTGCGAATGGTCATGTGCCATGAAGGAAATGAGCGAAGCTGTGCAGAGTATCTGGGTGGGAGGGTCTTTACCCGGGGGGTCAGGAAGCAGGGCCGGTTATTGCCCAGCTCTTGTGCCTGCCTTTTTTCCCCTGGGATTCCTGGCAGAGCCTCTCTCCATTCAGATAGGCACCCTTATGTTCTTTGTGGTACAGACTATGTTCTCCCAGAGACTTCCTGAGGTCCCACCTCACCCCCCTCTGGCTACCTTCCAGCTCTGGCTTATTCCTGTCTCCAGGCATGCAGGCAGGAAAACTCTGGCTCACCCTTCAGAGTCCATCCCAAATATCCTCTCCGAGGGTGATTTGTTCCTCAGTTTCCCCAGTATCTAGCATATGGTATATCCATCCATGATTGATCCATTTATCCATTCACTTATCTATATAATCATCCGTCCATCCATCCGTCCATCCATCCATCCATATAATCGTCCATCCATTCACTTATCCATATAATCATCCATCCATCCATTCCTCCATCCATTCACTTACCTGTATAATCATTCATCCACCCATCCATCTGTCCACTTATCCATATAATCATCCATCCACCTGTTCATCTATCTACCCATTCTTCTATCCCTTCTTTCCATCCATCCATTTATCCGTCTGTTCATTGTTCAGCAAGTATATATTAAGTGCTTACCATTGGCTAAACACAGAGGTAGAATGGTGAAAAAGACAGAGAAGGACATTGTAAAGGACCAGATGTATGTTCACTATTTGTTGGTTGAAATTTACTCTAAATCTGGGGAGATAGAGAGCTGACTGGGTATCTGGTCTACCTTAGCTCCTTACCTGAGTTCCTTTGGGCCCTGAATCTAACTTGTTGCCATGGCAGTTGGGGAAGAGTGACCTTCAGGGACAGCGGGATGTGTGGGGGCAGGAGAGGGGATGCTCCTCCCGATGCCCAACCTCAGTACGAGTAGAAGTTTGGGACAGGTCACCGGGAAGGCAGGCGCCGAGCTCTGTCCCCGCCCTGGTGGTTGTGCCTGATGGCCTCTCTGGGTCTCTGCTGCAGGTCGGGGGTGGGCAGGAAGGTGCAGGGGGCCAGGTTGAGATCTTCTCCTTGAACCGGCCCTCGCCCCGCACGGTCAAGTCCTTCCCGCTGGCAGCCCCTGTGCTCTGCATGGAGTACATTCCCGAGCCAGAGGAGGGGGAGAGTGGAGATGAGAGCCATGTGGCCACTGACCCTTCGGCTGCAGTGCATCCGACCATCTGCCTTGGGCTCCAGGATGGCAGGTGAGGGGCCTGGGGAGGAGGCGCGCGTTGGTGCTTCATTTCTTTTTGTGGCCGTGAGGCCGGCATCATTGCCCCATTTTGGGGGGAAACTGAGGGGTAGCAGCCTGGGGTCAGTCAGAGGGAAGGCGACATGTCTGGGTTCCCACTTGGGTCTGTGTGGTGCTGCAGACAGTCTTCTTAGCACCGTTGCCCCCTCCAGTTCTCCCTGGGGCAGGGGTGGGGAGGGCGCCATCCTCAAAAGACCCTGGGCAAGTCCAGGCTCCTGAAGGGCGGAAGAAAGGCCTCTTGACAGGGGAGGGAGGCCCCTCCTCAGGAGGGCCCTCGGGCAGTGGGGGTGGGGGGCTCTGTGAGTCACTCAGGTCTCCCCCACAGCATCCTGGTTTATGGCAGTGTGGACACGGGTACCCAGTGTCTGGCCACCTGCAGGAGCCCCGGCCCACAGGCTGTGCTCTGCCTGTGCCACAGCGCCTTCCATCTGCTTGCCGGTCTGCAGGATGGGACCCTCGCCGCCTACCCCCGGACCAGTGGTGAGGATGCTGGGGGTGGTGGGCGGTAGCCCTGGGCACTGCTTGGGAGCTGCATCCTGTACCAGAGCGGTGGTGGGAGGCAGGCCAAGGAGGCAGCTCAGAAACAAATCAGGGAATCTGGGGGTAGTTGGAGATCCCTGATCCCCACTGGGGTCCCCGCAGGATGGGGTGCTCATGGCTATGCAGGCAGCTCACCCCATTGGCAGAAGACTCTACAAGAATAGGGACTCTGGGGTCACAAAGACTCTGGGGTCCAGGGTCACTTCACTGCCCTTTCGATGGCTGTGTCCACTGGTGAGCGATTGCTTTGCGCCTGGGTCATCCCAGGGCTCGTGGGTCCCAGTGGGTTAAACCACCCAGCGAAGGCAAAGCCTAGGGCCTGGCAGAGTGCGTGCTTAATGTCGTTAAGCATTTGAACCTGTGATGTTATCGAGCCACTAGCCATGGATGGTGCAGAGTGTGATGTCTGGAGGGCAAGGCTGGTGGGGTCGGAGCTGCTGTGCACCAGAAACGTTCAGGTGCTTACTGTGTGCACGTTTTCTGAGTTCTCACCACAACCCACGGGAATTGCTGAAGCTGAGCCCCCCGAGGGGAGACGGCCTGTGCACAGCCACACAGAGGGCGGCGATCCCGGCGCCCTTGTGGCTTGCTCAGCTCCCAGTTCCAAGATCTGTGCTGGGGGGAGGGCAGCCGCCCCCAGGGCACCCAGAAAGGGCTGAGGCCTCTGAGGCTTGGCATCCCGCAGGCCCCTCCTTCTCCTCCCCCCTCCCCCTCCTCCCCCTCTCTCCTCCCCTCTTCTCCCTCTCCTCCCCTGCCCTCCCTCTCCTCCCCTCCCTCCCCTCCCTCCTCTCCCTCCCTCCCTCCCTCCCTCCCAAGAGCCTCTGATTGCTGTGTCATCACTGCCTGTTGCAGGGTTATAAACGGATATTTGTCCTGAGCTATTTTTTTTGCCACTTGGCACTGTGTTGGTATTTTTAATTAGCTTTTGATAAGGCATTTATAGTTTTTAATTAAAGGGGGAAGAGGGAGGGAAAAAAATCCCTCTTACCGACAGACATGGCATGCGTGTAAATGTAAATACGGGCTCCGATTTTTGGAGGTTTAGACATGGGTTCCAAAGGGACCCCCCCCACCCTGGGCTCCCACTGAATTCTGTGAGCCCTGCCTTGCCCCGTTCTGGCCCCCCGGTCCCCACTCTGGGCTCCCCTGCGCCTTTTGCCCCTTGGTTCCTGACTTAGTTTGGGCACCAGGGTGTGAGGCGTTGAGGGGGTGTATCAGATGGCTGGGGCCACCATAACAAAATGACACCAACTGAGTTTTTTTTTTTTTAAGATTTTATTTATTTGTCTGAGGGAGAGAGAGCGAGTACAAGCGGGGGAGCAGCAGGTAGAGGGAGAAGCCGACTCTCCACTGAGCAGGGAGTCCGATGTGGGTGTCGATCCCAGGACCCTGGGATCACGACCTGAGCCAAAGGCAGACGCTCAACTGACTGAGCCCCCCAAGCGCCCCCACCAACTGAGTTTAAATAACATAAATGTATTGTCTCACATTCTGGAGGCCAGAAGTCCAAGATCAAGGTGTTGGCAGGGGGCCATGAGGGAAGGATCTGTTCCACGTTCCAGACTTCTCTCCCAGCTTTTGGGCTTCCTTGGCTTGTGGCAGCAGACCCCAGTCCTCACGTGGCTGTCTCCCTGTGTCCTATTGGACTAGGGGCCCACACTACTCCAGGATGACTCATCTTAACTAATTAAATCTGCAATAACCCTCCTTCCAAATAAGGCTGCATTCTGCGGTATTGGGGATGAGGACTTGAGCCTGTGAATTTTGCAGGGTCATCACTCAACCCGTAATAGGGGGTTTGGGGTCTAATCATTGGCTTTCAGCCCAGGATTGGAGCCTGATACTTTGTCAGAACCGGAAGGACCAGTGGGGACCCCTGGACTCCACACCCTCATTTCCCAGGTGGGAAGGCACTTCCCAAAGTCCCATGAGTGAGCCGAGACCCGAACCCAAGTGTCTTCTTTCCAAGGCTAGAACCCTCTCCAGACGTAAGGGGATTTGGCTTCTCTGGGCAGAGCTGGAGGTCATCTGGCCAGGAAGCGAAGGTTGAGGAGCTCTCCCAGCTCTCCTGCCTTGCAGACGTTTGTCTCCCAAGTATTTACTGAGCACCTACTGTGTGCGTGCCGTAGAGATGTGACCCTGCCCTCAGTTTATAGTCTGTAGTGGGAGTCAGAGTTAGTCAAGTGGACAAGTAGGGAGCTTATAATCATGCATCATGCTGAGGGTTCTAGGGGGGGACAGGGAGGCACGTGAGAGCCTGGACCTCCTGGGCATGCGGTGCGCTGGTCGGCAAAGGTCTCTCAAAGGCACAGGATCCTGAAGCAGCAGAGGCGCCAGGCAAGTGAACAGTTGGGGGAATGCTGTTCTCGCAGCAGGAATAGCATGTGCGAGGCCTGGAGGCAGGAGAGGGGTCGGTCTGGTGGGGAACCCAGAGAGGAGGCCGTTGTGCAGCCAGAGAGGGCCATGGCAGGAGGCACACTCTGGGAGGGCACGGCTAGATGGTGTGGGCCTTGGGTTTATCTCCACTGGTGGGAAGTAGAGGGAAGTGTTGGACGTGGCTGGTTGCTATGCCCTCTGGCTGGTGGACAGGAGAAGAGGCAGGGAGGCTGGCCGGGAGGCTGTCACAGCCAGCAAGGCAAGTGAGTCTGGGGTCACCCTTTCTCTCCAGAGCCCACCCTCTGGGGCTTCAGTTTGGCTTTGGCCCAGGAGGCCTCTGGGAGAGGCCTTGCCTCACCTGGCCCCCCTTCCTCCTTCTGTGGTGTCCTCCGGAGGTGGCCTGGGCAGGAAGGGGGGCCTCTCAGGACCTGCCACACAGTGTGGGGCTGGGGGGGACTCCACGTGGCTGGGTCTGGGACCATCATCCTGGCACATGACCTAGCTGCGTGGCCCACTGCAGACGCACTGAGGCCTCAGAAACCGCTCCCCTACCTACGCCCCATGCCAGCCCCAGAGCTCCTGGGCCACCCTTCCCAGCCCTGTGCTGGGGGAACCCCCTCTGGTGCTCCTGGTGGCCTGGAGAGTCTGGGAATTGTGAATATTCCACTTGAGAACACTTGGGTTCGGGTCCTGGCTCACTCATGGGACTTTGAGAAGTCCCTTCCCACCTGGAAAATGAGGGTATGGAGTCCAGGTGTCCCCAGTGGCCCTTCTGGTTCTGACAAAGTACCAGGTTAGACCCCAAAGCCCCTATTATGGGTTGAATGATGTCCCCTGAAAATTCACAGGTTCAAGTCCTCATTCCTGATACCTCAGAATGTGACCTTATTTGGAAGTAGGGTTGTTGTGGATGTAATTAGTAAGATGAGGTCACAGTAGAGTAGGGTGGGCCCCTAATTCAGTGCAATGGATGTCTTTATAAAAAGGGAAATTTGGACACAGACCCTTACCTGGGCTCAGAGCCAGTACTGGATGAAGGATTAGTCAGTGTTTGTAGTCATAGGTTTACTGTCCTGCCTGAGTTTGGCTGAGACCAAGATCCAGTAAAAATGGCATTCCTGCTTTCACTCGTGGCAGAAGGGAAGGACCAGAAATATTAAGATGTGCAGAGCCAACCTGGGAACTTGCCCAAGTCCCGGGGAACTGCTGTGGAGCCAGCAGCTGAGAGGTGACAGGACTTCAAGGCCACCAGGCCTCATGGAGTCCCGTCACATCGGAGCTGGAGGGGCCTCGGAGTCCAAGGCCAAGAGCCGTGTGGCCGTGGCAGTCAGCCTGCTGCCTCTGGGAGCCTCTGCTTACCTGCATTCCTTCATTCATTTGTTCAGCCTTCCACTAACTCAACAACTGAACACTGCGTATTCAGTGCCCATGAAGTGGGAGCACTGAGCAGGACACCAGGACCCAGAGATAAGCCAGGCGGCTGCCTGTGCCCTCCTGGGACCCTCTGCTGCCCCATCTCTCAGCAGGCATGGGAGCATGACCAGGCCCGGGTGGGGGCAGGGGAACGTCCCTGGTTAGATGCTAGGGATGAGGGCCAGGGTCACCCCCTCGAGGAGGCAGATGATGGAATGTGTAAGGGATGGACTGAGGAGCCAGGCTGCCCAGGATGGAGTCCCAGCTGTGAGCCATTGGGCCTGTTGCTCCAGTTCTCCTCACCTGTTTCCTCACCTGTGAAGCGGGCGTGAGGACAGCCCCACCTCCCAGCATGGTTGTGAGGGCCAGATGTGATGAGGTACACAGGTGCCCAGATGGAGCCCGGGAGGGAGAGAGACTCAGCGTCACTGTCATTCCTATCATTATGACCGGGCTTGGGCTGCCCTTGGGCCTGTCTCAGCCTTGAGGACTTTCACTCTGTGCCCTGCCTCCTGGCTCCAGGAGGTGTGCATCCCCGAGGGCCACCAGCTCGGGGAGGTGGAGCTCCCGCCTCTCAAAGGTGCCTTTGCTGAGTGAGACGGGGTCTTCATCTCCCTTTGTCTGGCGTGAGAGCTGGTGCTGGGCCCAGACGGATGGGCTGTCACACGGGGTGGGTGTGTGCGTGTGAGTGTGCACGTGTATGCCCAGACATGTGCTTGCTTACCCAGAGCCACTGCAGGGCAAGGCGGGGCATGGGTCAGCCCTACCCAGAGCTCAGAGTGATTGCCTTTAAAATCCTAGGGTTATGGCTCGTGAGGACTGGGAGGAACCTTGAGTTCTGGCCCCTCGTGGTGCACTTGGAGAAGCCGAGCCCCAGCAAGGGGAAGCCTGTTGGAGCTTTGTCCTCTAATCTGGGACACCTGTCCCTTGTCCTTTTTGATATAAAAATATTGTTATTATTAAATTTTACCAGTTTATCATTCTGTCCTGGAGTCAAGATTTCTTGGGGGATATCTGGAGACACAGGGGGTCTCCTCAGGGGGAGGAGGGGTCAGTGCACATGTGACCCTCAGGGGTGTCAGACCCTGGCCCCTACCCCTGGCAGCCATGACCCTGCTCTGTGACGGAAAAATACAAGGTAGATAGTACAAGGGCGCTGGTGGTCAAAACTGCTATGCCCATGGGGCAGAGCCTGCACCTGCCTGTTTTCGGATGTGGTCCCAGCATCCCCAGCTGCTTCCTCCCTGGGAGAGCTCACAGCAACCCCCCTCTCCAGCCAGAGTGGCTCCAGCTCCAGCCACACACCCGCACTACTCACCTATGGCCACTGGGGGGCGCCCGAGGCCTGGCGTTTTGTGGTTCTGGAGTCCTGGTGGGGGTCAGGGTCCCCAGTGGAGGCCTGGACGCCTTGTGGTCACTCCCCATCCTGGTCCCAGAGCCCTTTGGAAACTCCGGGAAGCTGAGAGGAAAGCAGGGGTTGGGGAAGGAGGCTGGGGCCGGTCAGCACGGCTCAAACCCTGCTTGGCGGGCCGCCCCTTGGGTGGCTTTGTGCAGCTTCACTCTCCGGGTCTCTGTTGTCACATCAGTCAGGTGGAGTCAACACCTGCTCCCGCAGATGCTGAATTGTGGCAAATGACACCAAACAGGAGCGAACGGGCCCCGGATACTTTCTGGCCCTGTCACCTGGGCTGGTTATTTAAACTCTGTGTCTGTTTTCTCAGCGTAAAACAGGGATAAGAATAGGATCTTCCACGTAGACTTGCCAGGAGTTAAGGACGCAATTCACGAAAAGCGTGCCTGGCGTGTCGGCGCTCAGCGACGCTAGCGACAGCCATCAGCCGCCCTAGCCGCGTGCCGACCCCATGCTCAGCGTCCCCACGTGGGCACACTCGTGCCATTGGACAGATGAGGCTCCGCGAGGCACAGCCGCCGGTCCGAGACCTGGCAGACGTTTGGGGGCTGCGGCCAGGATTCTGGCCCATGTTCATGTTCACGGGCTGGGAAGACCCTACTCCCCGGCTCCTAGCCAAGCTGGGCGTCTGTGCATATTAAGTAGGACAGAAGGGCGAGGGGAGAACCTGTTTCACAGGTGGAAGGTAGAGGAAGAGGGAAAGCCCGGGGGCAGGGGGGTGGTAGGGGCTCCGAGGGCTCCTCCCCATACACCCCAAGCACTGGCTTCTGCCACACTCCAGCTCTGGGGTCTGCTGCTCCCCACTGTGCCCGCCCAATGGCTGGCTCATGGCCGGGGGGGTCTGTGAGTGGGCGTCCTTCAGACTCCCTCCAGGGGCCTGGTGGGGAATGTGAGGGTTGCCAGGCACTGACAAGCCAGCAGCAGGCTCTGTCCCCCTCCCAGGCCCCAGCCACTGCTGCCTGTCTCTGGAGTATGCCCCCTGTTCCCTCTCAACCCCCCTTCTCACCTGGCACGCGGGCAGGACAGGGTGGCCACTGGGGTTCTGTGTGACCTCAGAGAAACCCCAGTCTCCATGGGCGCTGCTCACGTGCCAGGGAACATTCTGGGCACGTTCTTGGGTGGGCTGAGCATCCCAGGGTGGGCAGGGGAGAATTTTGTTCAGAGCCAGGCCAGGTCCCTTGGTGTTGTTCTGTCTTCAGGGGTGGTAGACTGGGCGCCAATCGCCTCTCAGACTTCCTCTTCTGCCCCTGGAGGTGGTGGTGTCTCTGGAGGAAGAAGGTCATCAGAAATCTTGGTAAAGGTGACAGAGTGCCCTGGAGGCGGCGAGATCTCTGAGCTGGCGAGAGTCTGCCAGAAACATCTAGTCAAAATCTTCAGAGACGGTCTGGGTGGTTTCCTCATTTTACAGATAGGGAGACTGAGGCCTCGAGAAGGGGGAAAGATGTGCTCAAAGTCCTAATTGAGTTTCTAGCAGAATGAGGGCCAGCGCAGGGCACTTTCCACCATGTTGAGCTGCCTCAGCAGGGCCGTGCGGACGCCACATCTCCTGGGAAGCCTCTCTGGATTGCCCCTGGGCCGAGTTTTCCGTCTGTCTCAGCACTCCTCGAGGCCCCCTGTGCTCACCTGCTCAGCTCTGCGTGGCACCTGTGTGGGGGCTGCTGACAACCCCCTGTTCTCTCCAGCTAGCAGGGTTTTCTTGGAGGTCAGGGTCTGTATCAGACTCATTCCTGTCCTCCCAGTACCCAGTACCTGGCCTGGCCCGGGGTTGGTGCTTACTAAGTGTGTGTGTGTGTTGAGGGGGGAACCCACGCGGGAAAGAGATAGGGGGATAGAGGAGGGAAGGAGAGTGAATCGGGGGGTACAGCCCCCAGAGGGGGTGGAGCATAATGGAGGCAGATGGGAACGGCCCTGCCCCTTTGGAGGAGGGAGAAGGGCCAGAGAGAAGGGCGGGAGGGTGTTGTGGGGCCCGGGTGAGCCCACTGCTGAGGCTTCCCGACAGTTCCCAAGGCTTGAGGAGCCCTGGGCCCCTGACCTGTGTGCCATTCCCTCCCTACCTCCCTCCTGACCTGCTTCTTTCCTCTCCCTGCAGGAGGTGTCCCCTGGGACCTGGAGAGCCCTCCCGTGTGCCTGACTGTGGGGCCAGGTCCAGTCCGTACCCTGCTGAGCCTGGAGGACGCCTTGTGGGCCAGCTGTGGACCTCGGGTCACCGTGGTGGATGCCACTAGCTTGCAGACTCAGGTACCGGCCCTACCTTGTGGCTCAAGGCTGCCGGCCTCTGGGCCATCTGCTGGGTGCATCCTTGTGGGCCCTTCTCGTGTCTACCTGGCACCGTGCTCAGCCCCAGCTGTGTCTCAGGGATCTGTGAGAGTTTGTTGAGAAGCACAGTGGGCCGCCAATCACTGCTGGGCCCTTCCCTCTGCCCCAGCATGCATCCCTGGGGCTGCCTGGAGGGGAAGGGTCCTGATCTTGGGGCTGAGCCGTGATCTGGCCCATGGGCTGTGTCTCTTGCTGCCTGTGGAGCAGGAATTGGGAGCCCTGCCTCACACCGTACCCAGGACCCGGCTGTGCTGAGGGGAGGCGGGTGGATGCAGCCATCCTGGAGGCTGGGTTCTATTTAATTTATTTTTTTAAAGATTTATTTATTTATTTGAGAAAGAGGGAGGGAGAGGGAATGAGAGCAGGCAGAGGGAGAGAGGAAAATCTTCAAGCAGACTCGCCACTGAGCATGGAGACTGATGCGGGGCTCGATCTCACAACCCTGAGATCATGACCTGAGCCGAAATCAAGAGTCGGACGTTTAGCCGACTGAGCCACCTGGGCACCCCTGGGCTCTTTAAACTGTGGAGGTGGAGGCTGCATGGTCCTCCTTGCCATGTTGTGGGCTAAGCACCCCCTGCGCCCTGGCCGCCAGGATGAAGGCCTGGTCCCCGGGCCACAGGTGTGGACTCAGGCGTGACTCCCCAGTGATATATTGGTGATGTTTGTCATCGTTTGATTTGTTTGGATTGTCAGCTTGGAGTGGGGCCTTGGTAATCAGGCCCAGAGTAGAGGTTTGGGTATAGGCTCAGGGTCGGGACAGACAGGTGCCCCAGGTGAGCTTCTGTGAGGGGGCGATTGCCATTTGCCCACTGGCTCATCTCTATAAACGGGCTGTAAATTGGCTACATAATAGCCAGGCAAGCGCACCAAGCGAGTCCTGCCATTGTAAGATCACAGGTGTTGAGGGCTGGATCAGGTGGGGAAACTGAGGCCCAGGGAGCTGTGGGCACACCCTGGGACCCTGGCTTGAGTCTCAGCGTCATGGTGCTCACTTTCTGTTTTTGTTGGAACCTGAGGGGCAGTCTCTGGAGCTGTGTGCGCCCGGCTCTGCGTCCCAGTGCGGCTCACCTGCTGGTGCCTTGTTAGGGCCCCATCTGTGAAACCTCGTTTCCCACTGGTGAAAGGGGGCTCAGTGTCCCTTCCTGGGGTCCTCTCGCTCACTGAGATAATGCTTGGGAGCCACAGTCCTGGTCATTTGATTAGAGGCCCCTCCCGGTGCTGGGAAGGGAGGGGGAGGGATTACACCCCAGCCCGCCAGCCAGGGGTGGGGGGCAGTGCTCTGGGCAGAACCGGGGGGTTTAGGCTTTGAGTTCTCATCATCCTTTAGAGGAAAAGGGTGTTGGGGGTTGAAGGTGACTCCTGGGCCCCAGTCCCAGGCCGAGCTCTGGGAACATCCTGTTGAGGACCAGTGACCTCACTGGTGCCGCTGGGTCGGGCCAGGTGGGGGATCTGGGGAGGGGCCCGGGGGGCCTCAACAGGAAGGAGGCTACTGCTTCCCCCTCTGGTCTTCTTTCTCCTGGGGGGAAGCCAGAGTGGGGAGGGGAGCCCTGAGCAGCTATAGCCACAGACCCCCTTCCTAGCCCCTGGTTTGCTTTGGGGGGCTTGCCTGCTACCACCCCCCACCTGCCCCAAGGGCCTCTCACCTCCTCCGCCTTCTGAGAGGAAGGAGAGCAGGGAGAGCTGGTTCCCCCAGGGCCCTTGGGGTCCCTGAAACTCCTGGGTCTCAAGCCACTTGGTAGGAGGAAGGACAGGGCCCATCCGATTCCTCGGCCTACCCCCGGCACCCCCTCCCCTGGTGTCCCTGCGTTGTCCTTACGCCAAGCCTGGGTGCCCTGTTGGCTTTCTCCTGCTCGAACCCTGTGCAGGCTCCGACTCGTGTGGGGAGCCGTGGTGAGGGGCCCTCAGCCAGCAGCTGAGCACTGGGGCCCAGTTGACGGCAGCTGGGGAAGCGGGGAGGGGTCCCAGTCCTGCACATGGCAGCCTCCAGACTGATGGGGGAGACACAGCCCTGCCCTTTGGGGCTTCCAGTCTGATGGGGGAGACCCAGCCTTGCCCTTAGGGGCCTCCAGTCTGAAGAGGGAGACACAGCCTGCCCTTGGGGGCCTCCAGTCTGATGAGTGAGACCCAGCCTGCCCTTGGGGGACTCTAATCTAAAGAGGGAGACCCAGCCTGCCCTTGGGGGCCTCCAGTCTGATGAGTGAGACCCAGCCTGCCCTTGGGGGACTCTAATCTAAAGAGGGAGACACAGCCTGCCCTTGAGGGCCTCCAGTCTGATGGGGGAGACCCAGCAATGCCTTTGGGGGGCTTCCAGTCTCATGGGAGAGACCCAGGCCTGCCCTTGGAGGGCCTCTAATCTGATGGGGCGATACCACCTGCCCTTCGGAGGCCTCCAGTTAAATGGGGGAGACAGACCCCTGCCCTTGGGGGCTTTCCAGTCTGATGGAGAGACGCAACCTCCAGAATAGGACCAGGAGAACCATGTGGGAAGAGTGAGCCCAGAGACATGAGGAAGCCAAGAGCAGAGAGCGGGTGAGATGGAAAGGAGCAAGCCCTCCGAGTGCCCTGTTGGCCCAAGGACGCCCTTAGCCCTGCCAATAGGGGCAATGGAGGGAGAGGGAGGAGGCAGCTGGGGACACTGGGAGGCAGGCTGTGAACTACGAGGTGTCTCTAAAGAAGACTCTTCTCAGGAAGGGTTCAGAGGACCCAGAAACCACTTTTGGGAGGCAGCGGCTGATGGTTGTTGGGGAGGAGGTGTGGGCCACAGGGCCTGAGCCCTGCTGAAAGCTGGGCCCCCCTGTCCCCCGCCCAGGGCCCTGAGACTTTCTGGAGGGGCCGATTGAGAGGCATCACCCAGGGCAGTGGCCCCCATCTCTGTCCTGGCCATGCCCCCCTTGGGTTCCCTGGGCACCCCAGTCCCTTGGAGGTGTGTGGTTGGCTGGCTGGCTGCTTTAGATGGCCCTGGCTCTGTCCTGTCAAGCTGTGCACCCTTGGACAAGGCGCCCAGCCCTCCTGGGCCTCAGTGGCATCACCTGGAGAATGCGATGCTGATAGGACTCCGTAGAGGGTTGAATGAGAATACTTCCGTGTGGAAGGGCTGTTTCACACAGGGCCCGGCACATAGCAAGTGCTCAAAGAACATTGGTTACCGTTGTGATTATTTGCCTCACTTAAGTCCTTATATAGGGCTTATTTGGAGATTCAAGCTCCCTTTGAGTTGGCGTTGCTTGTGGGTGTGGGGTGTGCTTCCATGTCGCGGGTCTGCCATCCTGGCTTTGCTGGCAGGAAGGGGATCGTGAGACAGATGGACGAAAGGCAGGACAGGGATGGAGCCGGGCCGGGCTCTCTTTTACCCGATTTTGCCGCTTGCCAGCCGCAGTGCACTCCTGCCCAGGCCCCGAAACCCAGCTCTGACCCTACCGTCCCTGGGGCTGAGCAGCCACCAGGCTCCAGCTCGAGGCTGCGATGATTTAAGATTAGTTCTGGACCAGCTGCTCTCAAGAAGGGGATCAATATGGCTTTTTACCTGCTTTGCACACCCCGGAGGGCATCAGGAGGCCGTTGGGTGCGGGGAGGCAGGACAGAGGAAGGGGTGGTGGGTCGGAGGAAGCATGCGCCCCGTGTGCAGCCAGGAAAATTGAAAAGTTTGTGTGCTGCCGGGTGTGGGCAGCTCACCTTCAGTACACACAGCCCTTCGGCACAGTAACGAGGTGATCACCATGCATATTTAATGAAGCTGCACTTGGCCGCTGCTTGGAATAGAGAGGAAGCCTGCCCACCTCAGCGCCGGGGCTCTGGAAACAGCCCGGTCTGGACGCCGCCTAATGACGCCGTCCGTGGGGCCTGCAGGGCTCATGGCCGGCTGGGCCTGGGGGAGCAGGGCTGCCGTCCCAGGGCTCAGCACACTTCTCTGCAGAACGCTTTACTTCAGAGGAAGGGCACTGCTTATTAGCAGTGACGTGGCACATTCTCCCCCAGGCTGGAGAAAACCCTTGGTGGAGATTTGAGGTGCTTAGAACTAACTGCTCAGTGCTCTGAGCCAGGGGGCCCGGGAGTGTGCCAGTGGCTGAAGGTGTGCCTAGTGGGGCTCTGGCCCAAATGTGGAGACATAAGGAGTTAATCTAGGGATTGTGTTCACTCCAAGGAGCTTTCCCTGATTTTTACCACCCCCAGGAAAATGATACTAACCAACGTATATGGATCGGGTATGGCTTTTAAGTACTTTGCAAGAATTAACATGTTTAAGCCTCAAATCACCTTATGAGATGAACATTATTATTATTCCCACTTTATGGATGAGGAAACAGAGGTACAGAGAGGTTAAGTGACTTGCCCTAGCTAGAAGGATGCAGAGCTGGGATCTGAACATGGGCGTCTGACTCCTAAGTCTGCTCTTGATCTCAGTATCAGCTGCCTGGGTAGGCAGAAGGCTGTGTCCTCTGGGCTGCATTTGTCCCCCACAGTTTCTGTCCTGTTAAATGTAACTGCTGGGAACTCTGATTTGTTTATGCACGTGGTTTTTTCACCAACATGTCTTCTGGGCCAAGGATTGCTGCCTGTTCATTTTCCTTTCCCCGGTGTCCGGCTTACACAGCGGTGCTCTGAGTCAGTAGTCACGGTGTATGGACCGATGGGTGTCCTGATTCCCAGGCCCTCTGTGTGGGGTGCTGGAGGGATGGACATGAGTAAGACCTGGTCTCAGCTCCTTGAGAGCTCAGAGGCCAGTGTGGGGAGCAGACCTGGGATGCTGAGTGTCAGCCCAGGGTGAGGAGACTGGGAGGGGGCAAGCCCAGGCCCAGTGGGAACCCAAGGGAGGCACGAGGGGTGCCAGATCCAGCTGGAGGAGGGACAGGAGCTGGTGAGGTTCCTGGAGGTCAGGACTCCTGAGCTGGACTGGGCAGGTGCATGGCTGTGATGAGTGCAGGAAGAGAGGAGGCAGGGAAGATGCTCTGAGCGGAGAAAGCACCATGAGCTGGGTCAGAGTCAGCCCCACCAAGCATAGATACGGTTTGGAGGGCTCCCTGGGGACAGGCCTCTCACTGCACCCCTGCCCCCCACCGGCTGTCTCTATTTAGGTCCACTTGGCCCCCGGTGGCCACCCCTGACCTTGCTGAGCCTGCCCCCTGCGGAGCCAGCACCCACAGTGTGTCTCTGGGTTTGACGCTTGCCCACCAACTGCTTGTTCGGCTCCTTGATCCCAGCGGAGCAGCCGTGAGACCTGTTAAATCATAATGTAGCTCACCAGGGCCTGTGTCAACACTGCATCCTTGTGTTCATTATCTAGATCAGCACCTTCAAAGTCTAATCCAGTCACAGGGAGTTCATTTTAACCGATCGCTGGAGGGGAAGCCGGCTGTGGGATGGTTGTTGCATCTTAATTAAAGAATAAACTTACTGGGGACAGGTCACCTGGAAAGTGCCGGAACGCAGGGCAGGTTGTATCAGTGTTTGCGCCCGGGGCCTGGCTCCTGTCCTGCAGGGCTGTTGTGAGGGTTAATTGGGGCAGCCTCTCTCTCATGAGACCCCAGCTCCCCCACTGGCGGAGAAGTCTGTCTGGACCACCTCCCCTCCTCCACACACACTGGGTCACCCCCCTGGGACCGGCCGCCCCAGCACCGTGCTCCTTCACAGCACTGGCCAAAGCTGCATGTTGACGTTTTGGGGACAATTACCAGATTAAGGAGACAGAGGCTGTGTAGGGCAGGACCACACCTGCTTGGCTCCCATTGCATGCCTGGTGCTGAGTCCAGGCTGATGTGTAGCAGATGCTCAGTGCAGGGCTGTGATGGGAAACACCCATCACAGAGTCCAGGGCGATGGGCTCTGGCTGTGGTGGACAAGGAGGGGAGATTTGGACAGGGCGCGTGCTGTTAACCTGCTTCAGAGCTCAGTGCTGAGCACATGAAGGGCGCTTCCCAGAGCAAGTGCTGTCACTAATCCCACCCGGCTTGGGCTCCGCACATCCTGTGGTCGCCATGCCCTCAGCGCCTGGCCGCTGGCCTCTGATACGGGCACTGATGTTTTTGGTCATCAGGCATGCCCGAAAAGAAACTTCTCTGGATTCCTGAACACCAACAGCCCCCAGATGTCCCCCTGCCCACCCCCACGTAGAGCCACCCTCCCTACCCTTAATTTTCACGTTTAGTGCCCAAACTTAGTTTGCATGTCTTAGCTGTTGTAAATCTATCATAACAGTGTGACGTGGCATGAATAATGCATCACTGGGCTGTATTAGTTTTCTGTCTCCTATCTTATTTATGACACGAAACGGGTGGGAATTTGCAAAAGCGAAATCTAGGCGCAGGGCTTCCTGGGTAATGGTATGCAAATTGACGTGAGGGCGGAAAGATTCACCCAGTCCTGGGGGTGCGCGAGCCCCAGTGTGTGGGCCACCTGAGCATGCGGGGAAGGGCTCATGTCACTGCAGGGAGTCATCTCTGTTCCACAGTTTTGTCTTAATTTTTTTAAGTGTGTGTGTGTCATTGCTGTTGTTATCTTATTGTTTTTTTAAAATGAAAAGTTGGCAGATGAAACTTGAGACATTGATTTTCTAAAGGTGGTGGAGACTTCCCAGGAGGCTCAGATAGTGAGCATTTTCCAGCAGCAGGAAGAATTGAGGTTAGACTTTCAGAAGAACTTCCTTTCAGGAAGCTTGTGAAGGACAGGGGCTGGGGGTGGGTTTGGGGATCCTGTGGGGCCCCCTCCTGGGGAGGGTGTCGAGGGGCCAGGCATGGCTCAGGGCCAGCTCTGCTCCAGGGCTCCGGGGGTTGTGAGGAGTTATCTCCAGGGATGTCCTGTGGGGCTGGGGATGGCTGAGGACCAGGGCTCCAGGCCCCCTCTCTCCTCACCCGGGAAGAGCTCAGAGCTTTCCTGTATCCCATATTTGGTCTCCCCCTGTCCTGGAAGATTTAGGTTGGTAAAGGATTTCATGGTGTAAAAACAAGTGGTTTGAAGCTGTCGGTTCCGGGCGCAGGTTCTGTGAAGCCGTGGAGAAGCCAAGGGAGGTGGTGGGGGGAAGGCAGATGGAAGCGGATATTATGGCGAGAACAGATGGGGGACTGGAGGTGAGGGAGGGGGCAGACGACAGCGGCAGGTGGCAGTCCTCCGCCTCTGAGCCCCTGCCCCCCAGCGTCTCTGGCTGTCAGTCTGTCCTCCCATCCATGTAGCTCTCCCATGTCCCCCCACTCCTCTGTGGTCACTCTCCCCTCTGAGCCCTGCCCCAGGGGGAGGGAGGAAGGACACCAAAGGAGCAGCTTCCCAGCCCCCTAGAAGCTGGCAAAGACACACAGAGCCATGAGTGGACCCCTGAAGGCCGGGCGCTGGGCTGGGCCTTCCTACAGTGGAGGCTGGGAGCCTGAGCCCCGGACTAGACTCCGGGTGTCATCACAGATCGAGTGAGATCACACAGGGAGGGGCTCGGGCCAGCACCTGGCGCACTCAAACCGTTACAGGATGGTCATCTCACGCCTGGCAGCCAGGCTGGGGGAGGGTCTGCTGGGCCGGAAGCTCTAAGGGAGCAATCCTGCTGCCATGTCTGAGTGGGCTCGCATGGTGGTCAGTGTGGGCTTGGGAGCTGGGCTGGCTGGCTTCGGCCCCGGGCTCCCTGCTGCGTGCCTCCATTTCCCCACCTGTAAAACGGGGATAATTACAGAACCCACCCCAGGGCTAAGCAGCTGGATGCGTGTGAAGCACAATGTGTCACAGCTGTTTTACAGGGACAGGACTTGGTCAGGATCACGTAGGACATCCGACGGTGGAACCAGGATCTCCAGCTCCTTCTCTAGTGCCTGGTCCCGAGGCCCGGGGTCCACTGTGTCTGGCTCGGATGGCCAGAGGCAAAGGGCCAGGCGTCGGCTCCCCCGGATACCTGGGGAGAGAGGGCAGTGGGGTGAGACAGTGGCCAGCACGAGTCCTGACCCAGAGTAGGTGCCCTAGATGCAGGGGCCTTATCCTTGTGCCCATGCTCTGCTGTGGGGCAGACACACCTTCCACCTAGCCCGGGAGCCTAGGAGAGGAGTGACAGTGTGGCCAGACGGGAACCAGGCCTCCTGGAGCAGGTTCAGTGAGAATGCGTGTGTGGGAAGAGGCTCCTGAGCAGTATGAGCAGACGCATGGGGGTGAGGACAGCTTGTGTGTGTGAACAGGTGTGTGTGCGCCTGTGTGTATGTGTGCAGGTGAGAGGCGGAAATTGATCAATTACATTCACATCGTTTAGTCCTTGACTGTAGCTTGAATCCTGTTGACAGCATCCAGTTGGGCTGTGGGGATCTGGGTCAAGCCTGGAATCATTCCCCTATCCCCGTGGTGCCCCTGACCCCAGCCTAGCAGTCTTGGGTGCAGATCTGTGCCTGGAACTGAGACATGACCCTTCCTGGCGCCTCTCACACCCTCAGCAGGAGGGTGGCACAGCCTCCTTGGCCGAGCCTGCTCACCTCTACTGCTGTGGCCAAGGGGAGTCCAGAACAATGGGGAGAGGTCATATGTGCTCAGTGATAAGCAGGTGTAGTGTAGGGATATTTAACTTTTGTGAGGCCAAGGGTGGTTTGCAGACTCTTTAAAAGAGATGTTGGCCAAAATGGCTGACCATCTTTCTAGAAAAATGTGCCAGAGGTGCCAAATATTTCACAGTTAATTCCAAAACGGGTTGTTAAAAGTTTGGAGCAGGCTGTCAGTCTTGGAGCGGGCAGGGCCACCCATCTATCTGTCCCTTTTCGGTTCCCATGGTGGCCCTGAGCTGGAAGAGTCCAGCACCAGGTCGGGACTCTTGTAATCCACACTTTAGAGATGAGTCAGCTGAACCCCAGAGGTGCTGACTGACTTGCTGGTGAGAGGTGGAGGTGGGTGTCACATCTAAAGCCCCCTGCCCAGGGAAATGCCCCAGAAGGACCCCTCTGCTTCTGGCACGTGATCCGTTGGTCGTGACCAGGTCGGACTCCGAAGGCAGTGTGTGGAGTCATCCCAGATGGAGCCCACACAAAGGTGTCTTTGTGTGTGTCTCGGAGACCGGGTATGGGCTGTGGAGTCCCCCCAGGGTGACCATCCATCCCAGCTGCCCCAGGAGTAGGTGTCCGGCTTCTGGTGCTACCACTGTGCCTCCCCCCACAAACCGGGGCGGCTGGTCACCCTGAGCTGGAATCCTGGCGTTTCCCCCCCCTTTTCCTGCACTGTGACTTTGTGAGTGTCATTCAGCCTCTCTATTTGTTTCCTCAGCTGTGAAATGTTGATAACAGTAAGATAGATAAAGAAAGGGAAGGGAGTTGTGCTGATTGCCTTTAAACCACAGACTGCGCCTGCCCACCTGCCCAGAGCAGCCGCTCGGGGCGGGACCTCTGCGTCTCTGCCCCCAGCCCGTCCCCTGGCTGGTGGAGTGAGCCCGCACCGTGGATCTCTCTCGAAGCCTGCCTGTTTGATGAGGATGGCGGTGGTGCCCTCATCCCAGGTGGCTGGGGCGTGACATGGAGGCAGGGCTGGCTGAGGGGCTGGCACGTGCTCCGTGGGCGATCTGTGGAGCGGGCAGCCCGCCCTGGTGACCGAGCAAGGAGCGGGACAGAGAGCCCCTGCATGCCCACGCTCTGCTGGGGTGCCCGGCAGGAGATGCCTGGGTGAGCATCCCGAGCTTGGAGTCCAGGGGTCGGGCCCATGCCCAGCTCTGCCCCTGCCCCATGGGGCCACGTGGGCTCACATTCCCCTTTCTAGGGTCGGCCCCTCTTGTAAAGGTCTCTGTGAGGAGGAAATACTGTGGCGTGGGGAGGGCCTGGCACACAGTAGGTGCCCAGCAGGTTGGAGATGTGCCAGCCTTCTGCCATCTCTTTGGCAGCCCCCAGCCAGCCCGAATGTCCCAGCGCTCCTTCCTGGCTCCTTGGCATCCTCTCAGCTCCAATGACTTTGAGTGCTGAGCTGCTCACCCTGGGAATTTATAGAAACCGAGCACAGAAGCCTCACCTGGAGGCACATAAATATTGTACGATGGAGATTGGGCTACGTCAGCACAACCTGGAGCAGCGTCACTCACCTGAAGCAAATGGTGCACGTGCCTGTAGCCAGGTGAGGGCGACAGACCGTAGTGGGCCGGTGCAGGACCCCTAGTCTCTTCCCAGCTCCCCGACCAGCTCCTCGCTGCAGGTGGCATGCACAGAGCACTCGCGGTGGCCAGCCCTGCCCGTGGAGCCTCCCGGGACCCCAGAGGGCAGGCTCTCCTCCTGGCCCCATTGACAGGTGAGAGGGGAGAGACAGTGACTTGGCCAGAGGTGAGCCAGGAGCTAGGGGTCAGACCCAGGCCCTTCCCTCTGGCTGCCGGCCTTTTTTTTTTTTAAATAACTTTGTCTCCCCCTCAACTTTTTATTTAGAAAAATGTCAAACTACAGTAAAGTTGAAAAAATAGTACAATAAACACACAAATATTCTTTACCTAGTTAACCAACTGTTAGCATTCTGCCGTAATCCCCCACATCATACATACACTCCCTTTGTTGGCTACGCCATTTAAAAGTCAGTTGCAGGCATTATTACTCTTCACCCCTAAATAGGGAGGGGTGGCATGGCTGTGCCGCATAACCTCCACAGCACCGTCCTACCCGGGGATTCAACACGGAGTTGTGTCTGTAGGTGCATTTTCCCCAGTCGTCCCCCATATATCTTATATAGCTTCTCTCCCGACCCCAGGCAGGATCCAGCTGGGATCGAACATTGCATTTGGTTTTCATGCCCCTTTAGCTCTTTTTAATCTAGAACAATACTTCTGCCTTTATTTATTTATTTTTTGTCTCCGTGATACTGACTTTTTTTTTTTTTGAGAAATCCAAGCCAGGGTCTCATAAAAATTTCACAACCAGGAATTGGCTGGTGTTTTCTCGGATGGGCTTTGAGTGTATAGCCAAATTCTGCCTTGGGGGAGCTGTTGGGCTTCTCATGGCATGGCAGAGGGAAGGGGGGAAATGCAGGCTGGTCCCATCCCCGATCAGTTCAGGCGGGTCCTTCAGGGGTCCCCATCCTAAAGGGACTGGTTTCCCTTTGTAATTCCTGGGTCACCTGCAGGGGATTCCTTCAGAACGTGTGCATATCCTGTTCCTTGGCAAACTTTCACCCCAAACTTTCATTCTTTCTTTTTTTTTTAATTTTATTTATTTATTTGACAGAGAGAGACACAGCAAGAGAGGGAACACAAGCAGGGGGAGTGGGAGAGGGAGAAGCAGGCTTCCCGCGGAGCAGGGAACCCCATGTGGGGCTTGATCCTAGGACCCCGGGATCATGACCCGAGCCGAAGGCAGATGTTTTAACAACTGAGCCACTCAGATGCCCCAAACTTTCATTATTTCAAGAGGAGTTCTCCTTACCCTGACTCAACCCCCTTCCTCTACCACCTCTACACATTTATAGACTCTTTTAAAATCCAGTGTGCTATAATCCAGGACCATCACTCCTCTTGATACTCAAATTGTCTCAAATTTGGCCAATAGGAGCCCCTTCGTGTTGGCTCCTGGGTCCCTTGGTCACTTACCTCCCCATTATTTGTGGGGTGCTTCCCTGCTCTTCTGCATCGGGAGAAGTTCTGGGCTCCCCTGCTGTTCCCCCTGCCCTCATGGGCCATTCCTCTGGGGTGCCCAGGTTGGTTCCCTTTCATGGGCATGGAGTCTGGGGTGCTCCCTGCTGCCAGATATCATTGCTTCCAGACCCTTTCAGTGCACAGGGCCAGGAAAAAGAACTTAGGTTTGCACGGACAGCTCTGATCCAGATCCGAGACTGTGGACCTCCACCCTCACCTGCTCTCACTCTGTCTTCGACTCTTCTCGCCGTGAAAACCCTGGCCCCTGAGAATAACCTCTGTGAACTTCAGCCACACCACATGGTGTCTGAATCGCTGGGCCCGTCCCACCACCCACACCAAGTTTACTATGTCAAGTTCAGGACTTTGCAGATCTTTCTGTCCTTAAGGCCCTGGGGTGTGTGGTCAGTGGGCTGAATTCCCACGCTGCCTTAATGGGTTCTTTTCTATGTGGGTGTGGCCATGTTCCAATAAAAGGGGACTCCCCCAAACAGGGGGCAGGCCTCTGTAGTCTGAGTGTCACTGTTAGCAGACCACGGTCTAGAATATCATCCTAACGCAGTTCCCGGGGCAGGATGAGCAGCCGGCAAATTGCCCTGCTTGGACTGTGGGGGCCGAGTAGGCAGAAGGCGCCGGGCCTCCCGGAGCTCAGAGGAGCGACAGGACTGTGCTGGTGGCCACTGGGCAGGGGGCCTTCTTCAGAGACAGGGGGATAGAGGCCTCTGAGAGGGAAGGTGACCCACACTGTTGGGCTCCAAGACCGGCCGGGGGCTAGAGGAGGGGTCCAGAGGGGAGAAATGGGAAGCCAGCACTGAGCCCAGTGGGCAGCAAGGACGGGGCCTCACTGCTGCCTGCCCCACCCCCCCAGGAGTACCGGGACCCATGCTGCCGGCATGCCACCTGCTTGTCCTGTGTCCCCGGGAGGCCCAGCCAGGACTCCCAGGACCCGGCTCCGTGAGCGGGCTCCTGGCCTGGGGAGGGCGCCCAGGGAGCTGGGAGATCAGGGAGGAGGGAGGGGCTGAAGCTGCCGCACCCTTGCTCATACCTCCTGCCCTTTCTCCCACCGTGTACCACGGGGCTTGGCGGGTTTGCACAGGCCTCTGTAAAGGCCTTCAGGCCTGGGGGCAGACTCATTATGCCTCTGGAGAAATGAGCCTGGATTTCCACTGCTAACTTCTCTTTTAATTGGATTCTGACTCAGGCGCGGCTTTCCACGGCCCTAGGCCTCCTGGTTCCTGCGCGCTCTGGCTTTCTCGGAGGCTTCTGACCCTTCCACAGGAGCGGGGTGAGCACGCACACGCCTTCCTGTTGGTGTGCGTGCATGTGTGCATTTGTTTGCACGTGTGTGCATGCCGTGTTGGGGGAAGGAAGGTCTGCAGACAAAGCCTGCTGCCTGCCCCCTCTGTTCATCGGTCGGCTCGTTGACGGTGGGCCCCGTGGAAGTGGGGTCCAGCCTCAGTGGCTCATCTGTGGCTCCTCTGTTGGCCTCTTCCGGCAGGGCCCGTCGGGAGGCATCCTGTTTGGATCTGGTGCTCTGCCTGTGGCTGGGCCTTCAGGAACATTGTCTTGAGCATAGGCTGGTTCGGGAAGATAAGCACCCCGGCTGCCCAGGGTTCCCAGGAAGGACTAAGGAGAACTGAAAGCCAGCGCTCCAGGGCTGTGGGCAGCAGACTTGGGGGTGAAGGGACAGAGGGATGAAGTTGCTCCTCTCCCCTTGCATTGTGTGGACTGGGCCCAGCTTGTGGAGGCTGTGAGGGGCTTGGCCTCCCTCTAAATCCCAGAGGCTCACTGGCTGAGCCTCCAGTACCTGGGCCTTCAATGGGGGGGTGGGGGGTTGCTGAGGAAAGAGGAGCAGAGACCCCCTGCCAGCCCCTTGTGTGAGCCCCAAGTCTGAGGGAGCAGGAGTGTGCCACACCTCATATGAGACCCCTCCCCCCTCGCCGCTGGAGAGCCGCCACTTTGATGGAGACAACATGCCTCTCCCCTGCGTGAACTTCCTGGCTGAGAGGGAGCTAGGGCTTCTGCTGTCAGGGTCCCCCCATTGAGGGACGAGCTGTGCCACAGAACCCTGCCTCCTGGGAGCAGCCTGGCCTGAGGGGAGGGGAGGATGTTGCTCGGCCTCTCCCCTCCCCTAACCCGGGGCCCTGAGCTTCCTGTCCCCATCAGCCTGGGCCACACGCAGAGCTCAGGCGCCAGGGACTGGCTCGGAAAAAGCAATTGTGTGGGCCCCAGTCTTGCCCTCAAGGGCTTGGCTCCCCATGTATACCCCAGCCCCAAACAGCCAGTTTCCTTATCTCAGTGGGAAGCTTCTTGGTGATCTGAGCCGGGAGGAGTTGGGGCCACTCCTCACCCCCTGAGCCCGTGTGAGGCCCACACCTCCAGCCCCTTCCACGTCGCTGTCAAAGCGAACGTCCTTCAGAGGCAAACCTGATGGTGTCACTTCCCAGCCTAGCCCCTTGGGCACTTAACTGCCGTCAGCCTTCACCATGGACGTGGACGGCAGCAGCCCGGGGTGCTCCGGCCCTGCCCACCTCTCTCCCTCCGTCAAACCACGGGCCCCACCCTGACACCTTTCTGTTTCTCACACATGCAGTGCTCATTCCTGCGGGGCCTTCACACTCCCCCACCCCAGCCGCGCTCCCTGGGACAGAATGCACCTGTTCTCTTCCTAATCTCCAGGAATTCTCCTCTGACTCCAGTCTGTCTGCTCTGCTGTTTCTTTTTCCTTTTTTCAAAAATTCAAGCCCAAAGTCAAAGTGAGAGGCCTTCCACATAATAAGTGCCTGATTAATCCCGTAATTGTTTTTATTCTGTAAGTTTGCAGCGTACAGCTTTACAATTTGACATCTGTATATGCTACCAAGTCTGGTTACCATCTGTCACCATACAGCTGACCCCTCACCCCTTCCACCCGTGCCCCCAAACCCGCTTCCCCTCTGGTAAGCATTGGTCTGTTCTCTGTATCTGTGAGTTTGTTTTTGTTTTATTTTGTTTGCTTGTTTTTGTTTTTTTGTTTTTTTGTTTTAGATTCCACATAAGAGTGAAATACTGCAGTATTTGTCTTTCTCTGACTTATTTCACTTAGCAAAATTCCTTCTAGGTCCATCCATGTCGCAGATGATGTGTGTCATTCTTTTTATGGCTGAGGAACATTCCATGCTATCAATACACCACATCTTTATCCATGCATCTACTGCTGGACAACTTAGGTTGTTACCATATCTTGGCTATTGTAAATGCTACTTTAGTGAGCATAGGGGTGCACGTATCTGTTTGAATTAGCACTGTTGTATTCTTTGAATAAATACCCCGAGGTGGAATGGCTGGGTCACAGGGTAGTTCTGTTCTTAGTTTTTTGAGGAACCTCCATACCAGTTTCCACAGTGGCTGTACCTGTGTGATTCCCGCCAGCGGTGCACGAGGATTCTCTCGTCTCTACATCCTCGCCAACACCGGTTACTTCTTGTGTTTTTGATTTTAGCCATTCTAATAGGTGTGAGGTGATAGCTTACTGTGGTTTTGATTTGCATTTCCCTGATAACTGGCAATGTTGAGCATCTTCTCATGTGTCTGTCGGCTTGGCCATCTGGAGGTCTTCTCTGGAGACATGTCTATTCAGATCCTCTGCCCATTTTTAAGTTGTGTTGTTTGGGGGTTTTGTTGTTGTTATTGTTGAGTTGTATGAGTTGTTTATGTATCTTGGATACTAACCCCCTCTTCCATTCAGCAGGTTGCCTTTTTGTTTTGATGATGGGTTCCTTTGCTGTGCAGAAGCTTGTTAGTCCCCCTTGTTTATTTTCACTTTTGTTTCCCTTTCCTTTGGAGTCAGATCCACTAAGATGTCACTAAGACCCATGCCAGGGAGCTTACCACCTCTGTTTTCTTCTGGGAATTTGATGGTTTCAGGTCTTACATTCAAGTCTTTAATCCATTTTGAGTTCATTTTTGTGTCTGGTGTAAAATAGGGGTCCAGTTTCTTTCTTTTGCATATGGCTGTCTAGTTTTCCCAGCACCGTTGATTGAAGAGACGGTCCTTTCTCCATTGTGTGTTCTTGGCTCCTTTGGCATAGATTCATTGTTCATATGTGTGCAGGTTTCTTTCTGGGCTCTCGGTTCTGTTCTATTGACCTGTGTGTTTCTTTTTGTACCAATACTGTACTGTCTTGATTACTATAGCTTTATAATCTAGTTTGAAATGAGGGAGCATGATACCTCCAGCTTTGTTTTTCTGTTTCAAGATTGCTTTGACTATTTGGGATCTTTTGTGGTTCTGTACAAATTTTAGAATTATTTGTTGTAGTCCTGTGAAGTGTGCGTTGGAACTTTGATAGGGATTGCATTAAATCTGTAGACTGCTTTGGGTAGGAGGGACATTTAATTTTTAAGATTTTTATTTATTTATTTATTTTGAGAGAGAGAGACAGAGATAGCGAGAGAGTTAGCGAGCGAGAGCATGAGTGGGGAGGAGAGAACGAAGCAGGCTCCATGCCGAGGAGGGAGCCCGACATGGGGCTCAATCCCAGGACCCTGGGATCATGACCTGAGCCGAAGGCAGACGCTTAACTGACTGAGCCACCCAGGTGCCCCGGATGGACATTTTTATAATATTCTCCCAGTTAGCTCCATGGGCATGAACTGTCTTTCCATCTATTCATGCCTTCTTCAATTTCTTTAATCAGTGTCTTAGAGTTTCAATGTACAAGTCTTTCACTTCCTTGGTTAAATTTATTCCTAGGTGTTTTATTCTTTTTGATACAATTGTAAATGGAATCGTTTTCTCGTTTTCTCTCCCTGATGAATCGTTATTAGTGCACAGAAATGCCACGAATGTCTGTCTATTGATTTTGTATCTTGCAACTTTATTGAATTCATTTATTAGGTGTAGTGGTTTTCTGGTGTATTCTTTAAGATTTTCTATATATAGTATCATGTCCTCTGCAAATAGCGACAGTTTTACTTCTTCCTTTCTGATTTGGATGTCTTTTATTTCTTTTGTTGCCTAATTGTTGTGACTAGGACTTCCAGTTCTATGTTGAATAAAAGTGGTGAGAGTGGGCATCCTTGTCTTGTTCCTGTTCTTACAGGAAAAGCTTTTAGCTTTTCACTGTTGAGGATGATGTTTGCTGTAGGATTGTCATATATACAGCCTTTATTATGTTGAGGTACATTCCCTCTATACCCACTTTGTTTTGAGAGTTTTTCAACATCACAAATGGATATTGAATTTTGTCAAATGCTTTTTCTGCATCTATTGAAATGATCATGTGATTTTTGTCTTTCATTTTGTTAATGTGCTTTATCACATTGATTGGCAGATGTCGAACGTCCTTGTATCCCTGGAGTAAATCCCACTTGGTCATGGTGTTTGACCCTTTTAATATATTGTTGGGTTCAGTTTGCCGATATTTTGTTGAGGATTTTTGCATCTATGTTACTGGCCTGTAATTGGTATCAGGGCTGGTTTTGGTGTCAGGGGTGACGCTGGCTTTATAAAATATGTTTGAAAACTTCCCCTCCCTTCAATTTTTGGGAAGAGTTTGAAAAAGGCAGGTATTAAATCTTCTTTGAGTGTTGGTAGAATTCACCAGTGAAGCCCTCTTGTTCTGGCCTTTTGTTTGGTGGGAGGTTTCTGATGGCTGTTAAAATCTCCTTGCTCTAGTAATCATTCTGTTCAGATTTTCTCTTTCTTCAGTATTCAATCTTGGAAGTTTATATGTTTCTAGGAATTTATCCATTTTTTTTCTAGGATAGGAAACCTGTTTTTTTTTTTTTTCTGGGTTTTTCAGGGTGTTGGCGTATCGTTGTTCATAGAAGACCCTGATGATCCTTCGTGTTTCTGTGGTTTGAGCCCCACATCTCCCTTCTCATTTCTGATTTTATTTATTTGAGTTCTCTCTCTTTTTTTCTTGGTTAGTCTGGCTAAGGCTTTGTCAATTTGGTTTACTTTTTCAAGGTCTTAGTCTCATTGATCTTGTATATTGTCTTTTTAGTCCCCACTTATTTCTGTTCCAATCTAATATTTTCTTCCATCTACTAATTTGGAGGTTTGTTTGTTTCTTTTTTTTTCTCTCTAGTTACTTTAGGTGTAAGGTTATATTGTTTGAGATTTTTCCTGTTTCTTGAGATCAGCCTGCATCGCTAGAGACTTCCCTCTTAGAACCACCTCTACTGCCCCCCCACCCAGATTTTGAAATAGTGTATTTTTGTTTTCATTTATCTCTAGGTATTGTTTTGTATTTCTTCTTGGATTTCTTTTTCGACCCATTGCTTTTTCCATAGCATGTTTTTTAATCTTCCTATTTTGGTGGTTTTTTTCATTTTCTTCTTGTAATTAATTTGTGGTTTCATACCATTGTGGTTGGAAAAGATGCTTGATAAAATGTCAGTTTTCTCGAATTTGTAGAGACTTCTTTTGTGCCCAGCATGTGATCTATCCTGGAGAATGTTCCATGTGCCCTTGAGAAGAATGTGTTTTCTGCCACTTTTGGGTGGAATGTTCTATAAATACCTGTTGAGTCTATCTGGTCTAATGTGTCATTTAAGGCCGATGTTTCCTTATTCTTTGTTGTTGTCTGGAAGATCTATCCATTGATGAAAGTGGGGTATTAAAGTCTTCTACTAGTATTGCATTGCTGTCAGTTTCTCCCTTTAGGTGTGTTAAGATTTGTTTTATGTATTTTGATGCTCCCTGTTGGATGCATATGTATTAGTAAAAGTTATATCTTCTGGATTAATCTCTTTATCATTGTGTAGTGCTCCTGTTTGCCTTCTATTACAGTCTTTGTCTGCAAGTCTATTTTGTGTAAGTATCTCTACACCAGCTTTCTTTTCATTTCCATTTGCATGGGATATCTTTTTCTGTCCCTTCGCTTTCAGCCTGTGGGTGTCCTTACTTTGACATCCGTTTTTCATAGGCAGTGTATAGATGGGTCTTGCTGTTTATCCACGCAGCCACTCTTTGGCTTTTGAATGGAGCATTTAGTCCATTTACATGTAAAGTAATTGTCAATGAGGGTATACTTATTACCGTTTTGTTAATTGCGTTTTGGCTGTGTTTGTAGTTGCTCTCTGTTCCTTTCTTCTCTTGCTCTCTTCCCTTGTGGTTTGATGGCTTTCTCCTGTTAGGTTTAGATCCCTTTCTCATTTTCTTTTGTGTATTTCCTTGTGGTTACCTTGAGGTTCACGTAAAATCTCCTATGACAATAGCGGTCTGTTTTAAGTTGATAGCAGTGTAATTTTAAACACATTCTAAAGCTTTACCTTTTTACTTCTCACCCCTGATGTTTTATATTTTTGATGACACATTGTACATTTTTTAATTTTGTGCTTCCCTTAACTAATTATTGTGATTTTAGTTAATTTTACCAGTTATGTCTTTTCATCTTTACAGTTGCTTTATAAGGATTGATTCACTGTCTTTGCTATACGTTTACCTTTTCCAGTGAGATTTTTACTTTTGTATGTTTTTGTACTAGTAATTAGTGCCATTTCTTTTAAGCTTAAAGGAGGCCCTTTAACATTTCTGGTAGGGCTGGTTTGGTGGTGATGAATTCCTTTAGCTTTTGCTTATCTGGAAAGCTCTTAATCTCTCCTTCAGTTCTGAATGATAACCTTGGTTGGAAGATTTTTCCTTTCAGCACTTTAAATGTGTCACGTTACTCCTTTTTGGCCTGGAAAGTTTCTGCTGAGAAATCTGCTGATAGCTTTGTGGGGTTTCCGTTGTACATAACATTTGGATTCTCTCTTTATCCTTAACTTTTACCATCTTAATTACAACATGTCTTGGTGGGGATCTCTTTGGGTTCATCTTGCTTAGAACTCTGGGTGTTTTGGACCCAGATGTCTGATTCTTTCCCCAGATTAGGGATGTTTTCAGTCATTATTTCTTCTTTTCTGGCCCTTTCTCTCTCTCTTCTCCTTCTGGGATCCCTATAACACAAATGTCATTTCACTCGATGTTGTTCCAAAAGTCTCTTCAGATGTCTCCATTTTTCTTAGTTCTTTTTTCATTTTGCTGCACTGTGTGGGTGTTTTTCATTGCTTTATTTTCCAGCACACTGATTTGTTCTACTTCATCCAGTCTGCCATTGGACCCCTCTAGTGTATTTTTCGGTTCAGTTATAACTTTTGTTTGGTATTTTCCTATATTTTCTATCTCTCTGTTGATGTTCATACTGTGTTCATCCATTCTTCTCCCGAATTTGGGGAGCATCTTTATGACCATCACTTTGAACTCTTTATCAGGTAGTTTGCTTATCTCTGTTTCATTTAATTCTTTTTTTAAGGTTTTGTCTTGTTTTTTAATTTGGAACATATTCCTCTATCTCTTCATTTTGCCCTACTCTGTGTTTGTTTCTATGTGTTAGGTGAGTCACCAACCTCTCCCAGTCTTAAATGAGTGGCTTTATATAGGGGATGACCTTTGGGGCCCAGAAGTGCAATCTCTTTGGTCACCAGAGCCATATGCTCAAGGGGTGTCCCCCTTGTGGGCTGTGTGTGCCCTCCTGTTGTGGTGGGGCTGTGGTTGTGGCACACTGGTGGGTGGGGCTGGCTCCTGGCCTGGCTGGGGGCATGTCCATGGCTGCTGGGGTACATTGGTGGACAAGACTCTCAGTGGAGTACACTCACTGGCACTAGCAGGTTACAAGGAGAATCCAAAATGGTGCCCACCGGTATCAGTGTTAGGAAGGTAGACCGAGATGGTCCTGCCAGTGGCTCCAGCCTCAGTCCATGTGGAGAGCCCCTGATGTTTTCTGCCACTCTGACGGACCCTTTAAGGTTGTTAATAAATGGATCTTCTTTATCAGAGGTGTATGCTTTTTTATCAAATTGGTGTTTTTGACTGGTTTCCAGGTTGAGTGAGTGTGTGCAAGCCCCTTTAGAGTGAGTTTTCTGTTCCCTTCAGTTTTCTAGTGTTCCTGAATGTAATCCCCATTGATTTTTTTTTGAAGATTTTATTTATTCATGAGAGACAGAGGGAGAGAGAGAGGGAGAGAGAGAGAGAAGCAGAGGGAGAAGCAGGCTCCCAAGGAGCAGGGAACCCGATGCGGGACTCGATCCCAGGACTCTGGGATCATGACCTGAGCCGAAGGCAGATGCTTAATGACTGAGCCACCCAGGTGCCCTCCCCATTGATTTTCAAAACCTGGTGTTTTGGGGGCTTGTCTCTCCTGGGCAGGATCTAAGGGTTGGGGTGCCTGAGGTGGAGCTCGAATTCCTCATTCCTCAGGGGAGTTCTGTACCTTTGCTGCCCACAACGTTCCCGACTGTGATGTGCCATGGGGGGGCTCTCTCCAGGGGGGGTCTGTGTCTCTGCCTCTTGTCTCGTCTCGATGGTGTCCCTTTATCTTTTGTTGTGGAGGCTCTGTTGGTTCAAGTCCCTTTCAGGGGGAATTATTCCATAAGCAGTTGTAGACTGTCGTGTCCATGGGAGGAGGTGAGTTCAGGATCCACCATCTTGAACCCAGCTCCTTACTGTTTCTGGGTTTACCAAATTTTGGACATTATGTGTTGCATCCCTGCTGTAAAAGGTTAGGATTTGACTCATACCACCCACCTCCCTTCCCTGATTATTGTTTTGTTGCGTTTGTAACTCTCGATAATGTACGTAGGCTGCCACCTCCTCTTGCATTGACTTTGGCCCTGACTTTCCCTTGTGTCACAGGGGCTTGCCGGAGCCTGGTGTGTCAACTCCTGAGAGCTGACTGTGTGCGTGCGTTACCGTTTTCCTAGCTCCTTGTATCATGTGGGGAGCTTGTGATGGGCCACATTAGAAGTTTTTATACCACAGGGATCGGCCGACAGGACAAACCAGGATTCCCTACCCGTTGTTAAACATTTATCATCAGCACACCACTGCCGGGCTCTTGAGGTTCCCTTCTGGCCCTGAGTCTGGTTCAGGCCGAGGCTAGATTAGCTTGGCCCGCTGAGGCTCAGCCAGAGGGCCCAGCCCAGCACCGACACCCTTCTCTCTGTGCCACAGCAAAGCTTTGAGGCGCACCAGGACGAGACCGTGAGTGTGACACACATGGTAAAGGCAGGCAGCGGCGTCTGGATGGCCTTCTCCTCCGGCTCCTCCATCCGCCTCTTCCACACCGAGACACTGGAGCATCTGCAGGAGATCAACATTGCCACCAGGACCACCTTCCTCCTGCCGGGTGAGTCTGCTGCTGGGCATCATGCCCTGCCATCCTGGGCCTGTGCAGTGGAGGAGCTGACCTTCGTGGAGTACCTTCCACGGCCGGGCAGAGGTGCGTCCGGACTGGCCCACGTTGTTAGCCCTCGTAGCAGTGTTTGGCCGGCTTTGGAAACTGGCCTCCAAGAGCGGAGGCAGCAGGGCTGGAATTCGAACTTAGGGCTGTCATTCCCAAACCTCTCTTGCTGTCATCACTCTTCCCTCTCACTTCTTTTTTTTTTTTAGATTATTTATGTATTTATTTATTTATTTATTTATTTATTTATTTATTTGACAGAGAGAGAGATAGCGAGAGCAGGAACACAAGCAGGGGGAGTGGGAGAGGGAGAAGCAGGCTTCCTGCCAAGCAGGGAGCCCAATGTGGGACTCGATCCCAGGACCCTGGGATCATGACCTGGGCCGAAGGCAGACACTTAACGACTGAGCCACCCAGGCGCCCCCCTCTCACTTCTGGCGGGAAGTAAGGCTCCAGGCTCAACAGACTCTCCCAAGTCGGGCAGCTGCTAAACAGTCATACTGGGTGGGAACCCAGGCCCATCCATACCTGCCACTCCTCAGGTTGACCAGAATCCCAATTCCGCCTCACGTCACGTACAGAATGTGAGGTGAAGGGAAAGAGAGAAGGCTGACCAGAGGTCTCTTTCTTTAGAGGTTTTTCTAAGAAAGGCAACTGTCTCGGTTTGCTGGTTGGAGTTTGGAGGCAGCGGGGAGAGCGAAGGGCTAGGGCATCATCCCCTTGGGGCCCTGCTTCCACCTGCTGAGCTGTTGGTGATACTCAGCGGAGAGGAGGAAGATTGGAGCTCCCCTAACACTCTGCTACTCCCTGCATCTGCTCGAGGCCTCCGTGGCAACCCCATTCCCATCTGCTGCCCGAGATGCTGCCCAGACCCTGCAGGCTATGCCGGGGGGAGCCAGGGCAGACGCCTGCTCAGGGCCCATTCCCACCCCCAGCTGGCTTTAGAGCTTGGCCCAGCTTCCACCAGACAAACAGACTGTCTGCGAGGATGCAGAGGCTCCATCCTGTCCAAGCTGGGCCGGGTTCAGCAGCTGGGAGAGCCGAGGGGCCCTGGGGCTAGGGACATGGGGCTGGCCTGGCAGGTGGGGAGCTAATCGTTACAAGGACTCAGCAGATGGGCCATGTGGAGGCCAGAGTGGCCATGTGCTGAGCTGGCGGACTGATCTCCCTGTTCTATGAGGCCGGGCCAAGGGCAGGCACATTAGCCAGAACCTAAGGGGCTGTGGGGGCCTCTGTCTTACCCCAAAGGCCTGGTCCCTAACCCCAGAGATCACCCTGGCCCCTGCTTCTTCCTGCCAGTCACAGTAGTGGTCCCCGGGTCTGGACTGGTGGTGATAGGGGGCGGTGGTCACTAAGCCCAAGATCAGCGGTGGCAGGGACAGCGTGTAACAGCCGCCTGCCACGCGCCCTGCCCCAGCCCTGCACTGAGCTGGGTTCCGAGGGCTTTTAGATACGGGGCCTCACTTCACGGTAACCCACGGAGTGGGGGTTGTCCCCCTCGTACACGTGCGGAAGCTGAGGTTTGCTCAGCAGGAAAACGTGGCTTGTCTGTGGTCCTGCAGTGGGCCTGAAGCAGGGCCCGGAGTCCCCTGAGAGTCCCACTATGGGCAACAGGGGAGAGATGGTTTCAGAGGTGGCCCGAGTCCTGGCCTGGCCACCGTGGGGCCCGGGCGGCTCTCGCTGCCTCCTGGGGCCTGTGGTCCCTCTGTGGGGGCAGCGGTGGTTCCTGGCTCAGAGACACGCCTCCGGGCTTGGGAAGGCACCTTGCCCAGGCTTGGAGCGTGAGTGAGGGGAATAAGTGCACTTTCTGGGGTGTGCTGTGTGGGCCTGGGCTGTGGCTCTCGTCCTCCTCCTTCCCCCCCTCCCTCCTTCCCCCTCCCTCCCTCCCCCCTCCCTCCCTCCTCCTTCCCTCCTTCCCCCCTCCCTCCTTCCCCCTCCCTCCTTCCCCTCCCTCCCTCCCCCCTCCCTCCCTCCTCCTTCCCTCCTTCCCCCCTCCCTCCTTCCCCCTCCCTCCTTCCCTCCTCCCTCCCTCCCTCCCTCCCCCCCCTTCCCCCTCCCTCCTTCCCTCCTCCCTCCCTCCCTCCCCCTCCCTCCTTCCCCCTCCCTCCCTCCCTCCCTCCCTCCTCCTTCCCTTCTTCCCCCCTCCCTCCTTTCCCCTCCTTCCTTCCCTCCTCCCTCCCTCCCTCCCTCCCTCCCTCCTTCCCTCCTCCCTCCCTCCCTCCCTCCCTCCCTCCCCCTCCCTCCCTCCCCCTCCCTCCCTCCCTTCCTTCCTCCCTCCTTCCCCCTCCCTCCTTCCCCCCTCCCTCCTTCCTCCTTCCCTCCTTCCCCCTCCGTCCTTCCCCCTCCCTCCCTCCCTCCCTTCCTCCCTCCTTCCCCTCTCCCTCCCTCCCCCCTCCCTCCCTCCCCCCTCCCTCCCTTCCTCCCTCCTTCCCCACTCCCTCCCTTCCCCCCTCCCTCCCTTCCCCCCTCCCTCCCCCCTCCCTCCCCCCTCCCTCCCTCCTCCCTCCCGTCCTCCCTCCCTCCTTCCTTCCTTCCCTCCCTCCCCCCTCCTTCCCTCTTCCTTCAGTTTCATTGTGTTTCTCAGTATTTAGCCATTATACAAGGTAAATCCGTTTTAACTATGATAAAAATTTCTTTATATCACAAAAATATTTCCACACTTACACTGAGAGCTAAATTATTTCAGGCTAGCAGAACAACAAAAAAAGTGAGCCTTTTAAATCTCCTCGGCCTCCTCTGTGGAGCAGGGGGAGGGAGAGGAGGGAGCCCCTTGTTGTGTGGGCAGAGGTCAGAGGCGGGACTGGCCGGCAGAGCCCGCTGCAGGTGACATCGCAGCCCCTCCGCACGGCTGTGGCTTTATGTCACCTTAAAATGCATCTGCTCGCTCACCGGCTTACTTGTCCTTGGCCGTTCCCCTTTAAGGAAGGAAGGGCAGGCCCTGTCCTTATGATTATGTCAGAGCCAGGTCAACGGAGACCCCGGAGGGGACATGACCGGAGGTCGCGCTGCCGGGGAGGCCAGAGCCAGGACCCGAATCGCACCTTCTCACAGGCTCACTGTACAGCATCCCCAGTCCCGGGCCTCAGTTTCCCCATCTATACAGGGAGGGGCCAAGATCCGAATGGGAGCAGGACAGACCAGACCTGGAGTCGGGCTGGCTCTGTGCCCTCCAGTCCCGTGCCAGGCAGCGAGCGGGGAGCCTCGGGACCCCCAGTCGCCGCCTCCCAGGGAGGTTGGGCCCCGTCCTTGTGACCATCCCTGCCCTTCACCACACCGGCTCTGCGGGCCACACATCCGGGGGCCTCTCTGCTCGGCCCCACTGTCCCGCCCATGTCCTTCCGGCTGCACCTGCTACGTCCAGCAGAGAAGCCACGTCTCGCTCACCAGCCCTCCCCGGGGCTGGCCCATCGGGGGCGGGGGCTGAGGTTCTGGGGGGCAGGGCGTCCCCGAAGGTCCCCAGGGGTTACTGCCCTGGGCCCCCGTCCCCAAGCCTGGCAGTTCCTGCTCAGCCCCACCTGCCCGGCCAGGACCCCTCAAGCCCGAGGAGAGCAGGGCCGGAGCTGCCGCGGGGGGTGGGGGGCGGCTTCCACCTACCTCACACGGTGCCCCGGTGGAAGGTCAGCAGAGCAGGATTCTTCAGTTCTTTACCAGAGATATTTTTAAAAGGTCTTTAAGCATTTTTTCTTCCCCCACACCACCAGATGAAATAATTGCATAATTAGTAATAAATTTGTTCCTCTTCTAAGTGTGGATTTTTTTAAGGGCGTGTTAAAAATTTATCACGCTTCCTTCCCCCGACCCCTTTCTTCCACTCATGTACCCGACTGGGATTAATGCTTTTTTGAACCTAAAGCCCCCCTCCTCTTAACTAGACAGGTCATTAATAAAATGTTCTCTGAGAGCCGGAGCCTTTTAAAGTTGTATATCTCCAGATAGATGGCTTGGGTGAGTTGAACACGGCTGCATTAAGTCTCTGTGATAAAATATTTATCCACCATTAGAATTTTTTTTTCTCTCGGACTGTTTGTGAAGTGTCTTGCTCTTTTCCTCGAGGCCGACGGGGAGGAGGAAGGGCTTCAGAATGAGATCTGCAGATGAAGTCATTTCTCAGGTCTGGCACCTGCTGCCTCCCTCACATTGGCTGGGTCTTGGCTGTCCGGTGGGGCCGGGAAGATGTGGGGGCATTGGGGGATGGTCTCTCCCGGGGCTCATGGCCCCAGGGGCCCTGGAAAAGGAGGTGAGGCAGAGGTATGAAAAACATGCCCCTGTTCGCTCTTTTGCCTTAAGTATTTTTGTGGGTTTATGGCTCTGATGGAGTCGATCTTGAGCCATGAGTCCAGGTCCTTTCCATAATCACAGACATTGTCCCAACGGCTTCCTTTCATTGACCGTACTCGCTGGGCTCAGGGCTGGGCCCACTGTGTGTCTGTATTACACACACACGTATAATTCTAATAATCATGAAATAAAGCGAGGTCGGTTTATAATCCTCCCTGAGAGATGAGAGAAAGAAAGCGGCTTGTCAGTTCGCACATCTAGTACGTGACGTCAACACCCGTGTCCTTTTTCGCTCTTGTGCTTGCGTTCGCTTGTCCTGGTGCTCGTTCCCTCGTGCACTGGCAGACACTCTCGAGAGCCAGGGTGCTGGCCCGGGAGCCGGGGGATCAAGTGCGCAGGTAAGCCGCTGCCCTCGCCCACACACGAGGCTTCCATCTGGGAAGCGAGCAGTAAGGGAGAGGTGGGGCCACAGAGACCTTGCCCCGGGCCAAGCGGGAGCCAGGTGGTGAGGAGGGGGAGGGGCAGCCTGCACCGACTCCGGAGGGCGGGGCGCACTGTCGCTTGGCCCCGAGCCTGCCCTGCTGGCTTGGCCTCTACACTTTCTGAACCGACCAGGGCGTGGGGCAGAGTCCAGACATCCAGACCCATTTGTGCAATCGCCCTTGTTGTCCAGAGGCGCACTGGCTTTTCTTGCGGGGTTTGCATCCCCACACTGAATCAGGACCGCGAAGAGGTCTCTCTGAGTTTGTATGCTGTTGCCAGGCGCGTCTGTCCCACTGCCTGCAGACAGTTGCACGTGCATCTCGGGCTGCACATCCAGGGGACAGTGTGGCCTTCTACCCCAGGCTGCTCCCCAATCTGAGTCCGAGGCACTGCCATGCACTCAGCTGCCCGGAGTTGTCCTTCATTCTTGTCCTCTCTCCCTACCCACTAGAGTCTGTCAATGGGTCTGTCCGTCTACTTCAAAACGAATCTTGAATGCCCTGGCTCCTCATCATCTTCCAGGCCACCGTGGCGTCTCGCCACCACTGTCTCTGCCTGGCTGGTCTGCTTGCTCCCTCCCTCCTGTCCTCTACCACTCTGCGGCTAAAGTGTTCCTCCAGACCAAGTCACCTGCTCCTCTACTCAGACCTTCCAGTAGCTTCTCACCTTGCTCAGAATGAATAGTCTGGTCCTTACCCTGGCCCACCTGCTCTCCAGCTGAGTTTGAGTTTGAGTTTGCCCCTATCCCTGAGCTGGGCTAGCTATAGTCTGCTCCTGCCACCCACTCATCCTTGCCACAGGGCCTTTGCGTGTGCTGTGTCCCAGTCCTTAGCTTGGGACTTGGCGTGGCTGCCTTATCCTTGTCCTCCAGACCTCACATCCCCACACCTGCTTCCCCATCCTTCCAGAAAGCAGAGTGAGGCAGGAAGCTTGGAAATTCTCCTGCCCACTCCTTGCCCCATCCCCCGTTTGAATCCTCTGCCTGGTATTTATGTTTCTTGTTTATGTTTTCCCTTCCTCTTTCCCCTCTCCAAACAGCGCTAATCGGTAGCCACTATTAACGAAAACTGAATAAAATAAAACATTCGGTGCCTCCATCCCACCAGCCACATTTCCCGTGCTCACCAGCCACATGTGGCTAACGGCTGCAGAATTGAACAGTGTGATAGGTAACATTTCCATCATCATGGGAGGTCCTAGAGGGTTTGCTCCCCAAGAGCAGAACCGTGTGTGCGGCTCCCACCGTGCCTCCAGCACTGAGCGCAGAGTCCCGTGCCCAGTAGGCGCCTGGGATGTTCTGGGGTGCCGGGCGAGTGGGTCGGTGGTGGTAGAGTATGCTGCGTCAGACAGGGCTGCATGAACTCCAGTGCGGTAACCCTGGGGAGCCACCCCTTCTGCTCGGAGGAAGCCCACACCCCTACCCGTTTGGAACTGCAGTCATTTGCTCAAGAGCAGAGAGGTGGCCGCAGTGTAGACGGTAATCAGCACACCGGAGCCTGGCTCCCAGCCTGCACCCACCAGCTGGATGACTTCTTTGGACCTTAGTTTCCTCCCCTGGAAAAACGGGCACAACACTGGTGTCTTGTGTGTGTCCCAGCCGCCGCGAGGCTTCCGTCAGACCAGAGCAGGTTTATGTGTGCTTTGGATACTCCAAAGCAGCGTTTCTCTAAGTGCAGTCCCCAGGCCAGCAGCAGCCGTGTCACCTGCGTGCTTGCCAGAAATGCAGTTTGGGGGCTCACCTCTGCGGGTGTGAACTGGCCGGGGGTGTGGATGCATGCCCAGGTCGACAGCCAGGGCTCCAAGCAGCATTTCACATACCCCATGGCATGAATGTGAACTTCCTTTTAGGGAGGTGTGAGCCCCTCCAGTGGGGCAGAAGGGTTCGGCCCTTTAGAAAGGCAGGAGTCTGAGCTCAGGCCCTCCCTCATGCCCCTTCCCGTTGCCCAGGGTTGTTAACAGTGGTAGGTGGCCGATGGCGCTTTCTGTGTGTGCCATGGGCTGGGCACTGGGCTCAGGGATTTACATTCATTCATTGACTCATTTAATCCTCGGGACGAGGCTGTGGAATAGCATCATCATCCCCTTTGGCTGGTGAGGAAATGGCACAGAGAGGCTTAGGGCCTGGCCTGGGTCGTGTAGCTGGGACGTGGCAGGGCCTGGGTTTGAGGCCAGCACCGGTCCCTGGAGCCCGCACCACGCAACCCCCCTGTAAAGAGCCAGGGGGACCCCAGTGCTCTCCCTGCCACCGCCGGTCTCACTAAAATGAAGAGACAGCAGCAGGGGGACAGCCAGACAAGAACTAATGCGGACTGACATCAGCAGGCCCGTTTCTGGCACGGAGTCGCCCACGTCACTGGCGGGCCGGGGGGCTGCTGGGTGCGCTCGGCCTTCACCCGGGGGAAGGCCCCACGTGGGCAGGATGGCAAGCCTGTGCTGGAAACCGAGGGGCCACAACAGACAGCCAGTGCCCCCCCCACCGCTTCTTGTATCTGTACCGGCCCCCGCCCCGTGCCTCCGTGTGCACCAGCATCTGCTTCACCCTCAAACCCGCACCCTGCCACGGAGGGCCCCCAGGGGCCAGCACCATGCTCTGTGGCGCTACCCTCTCCCATCCTCACGCAGCCCCACTGTACTCAGGTGGAAACTGAGGCTCGGGGATGCAGGGGCCGGACTCCAGCCAGGTCAGACTCCCAGACCCACGTCCCAACCACAGCCCCGTCCAGCTTCCTGCTTGTCTCACCCGAGGAGCCGGACCATGCCCCTTCCTCACCTTGAAGCCCCCAGAACCCACCGCTGCCCCCGCAGGAGGGTGTGCTGCTCATGCTGGCTTCTCTCTCCACAGGCCAGAAGCACCTGTGTGTCACCAGCCTCCTGATCTGCCAGGGTCTGCTCTGGGTGGGCACCGACCAGGGTGTCATTGTCCTGTTGCCTGTGCCTCGGCTGGAAGGCATCCCCAAGATCACAGGTGAGGCTCTGGAAACCGGTCTTGGCAGGGCCTGGGAGTCAGCTGCAGATGGCTGGGGAGGGTGAGCCTGTGCCCAGAGGTTCACGCCCTCTTCTGACGTGGGGCATTATCTCCAGTGCCCCTGAGATCACAGGTGACACTGTGGCACACTGGAGTTATGTCATCCCGCCCCAAGGTCTCCCAGCTGCTTTCTGGGTCTCAGTTTCCTAATCTGGCCAATGGGCACAGTAGTGTGTGTTGGTCAAGTGGCTTCAGGATTGGTGGAGGCCGCTGACTAATGCCTGGGCCCCTCCTGTCCCCTCCCCACAGCAGCTTCAAAATGTCCAGGTTCCAAAGACCGACATAACCGAGGGCTCCTGCGGTTGGGGTCCATGTGCAAATGTGTTCCTATGGAGCAGCGGGAGGTCTGCCCTGACGGGGGTGCTAGGGCTAGGAGAACAAGGGCGGGGTCAGGGAGGACCCAGAGCCCTGGGCCCCTCTCTGCCTCTGCCCTGAGAGTGATGAGCAGCTGGGGGACCAGGGTGGGTGGGGTTGGGGGGAAGCCCTGAGGGTGGACCAGCCCAGCCGGAACGGGAGCCCCTCCCCGTTCCTAAATCCCAAAGTCTCCTGTTTTTATCACATATGTCATTTTGTTCCCTGCGGTGTTGTACAACCTTGGGTTGTAGGGATGCATCGGGCAGAGACCGCGCCCCCCAGTGCTGATGGTCTGGCAGAGGCGGCTGAGGTCAGGGGAGGGGGCAGGTGCTGTGATGGCAGGTGTTCTGGGACCTCGGGGCCCAGAGACCGGGTGCTGGGCAGTCTGTGGGTGGAGTCAAGAAGGATGTGCTGTGGAGGAGCCTGAACTGGGCTTTAGCGGGTGGGGTGTAGCATCAGGTGGCTGGGGAAGGCTCTCCGGGCAAGGCCAATGGCTTGAGCAAAGGCAGGAAGACGTGCGGCTGGCTCAGGCGGGGGCTGCAGGTGCTTTCACACTGACGGTCCCCCAAGGGTTCCCCCCGCAACAGGTTTATAAGATCACTCCTCTTCCCTGTCCCACTCCTCCACAGAAAATGGCTCCAGAGTGTGGGAGAGCCCTCCCCCAGACCCAAGGCCTTCTGGAAGGTTCCAACATAGATTGCAGTTACCAAAATAATCACCACCACCCAGAAAGTTCGCCAAGAGAGAGGTGTGGGTGCCTCCCCTGAAGCCCTGGGCCTTCGGGCCCCTTCTCCCCGCCCCTTTCTTGCAGGGAAAGGCATGGTCTCGCTCAACGGCCACTGCGGGCCCGTGGCCTTCCTGGCCGTGGCTACCAGCATCTTGGCCCCCGACATCCTGCGGAGCGACCAGGAGGAGGCCGAGGGCCCGCCGGCCGAGGACGACAAGGCGGACGGGCCGGTGCCCGAGCCCACGCCCGTGCCCACGAGCCACGTGGGCCGAGAGCTGCCCCGCAAGAAGGGCATCCTCCTGCAGTACCGCCTGCGCTCCACGGCGCACCTGCCCGGCCCGCTGCTGTCCGTGCGGGAGCCGGCGCCCGCCGACGGCTCGGCCCTGGAGCACAGCGAGGAGGACGGCTCCATCTATGAGATGGCCGACGACCCCGACGTCTGGGTGCGCAGCCGGCCCTGCGCCCGCGACGCCCACCGCAAGGAGATCTGCTCCGTGGCCATCATCTCCGGGGGGCCGGGCTACCGCCACTTCGGCAGCGCCCCGGGGGGCAGCGGGCGGCCGGCCCCGTGCAGGGAGACGGACAGCGCCCTCCTCATCTGGCAGGTGCCCTTGACGCTATAGCCCCCGCCCGGGCGGGCTCTCCGCCTGCCGGGGGCCCCTCCCACCATCCGGGGTTCCGCGCCCCGGGAGCACGGGGGAGACTCGCCTTCCAGGGACCCCCGAGGATAGGCCTGGATCTCCCGGAGCTACCTTGGCAGAGCAGAGGAGAACTTCTTTTTTTTTTTTAAAAAAAGATGTTTCAGAGTGTTCTGGGGGAGGAGTCTGGGTCTGGGGAGAGGATACCTCTGGAGGAAATGGCCTTCTTTTTAAAAGCAAAAAAAAAAACAAAAGAAAAAAAAAAAACACAAAACCTCACAACTGCCTGGCAAGCCCAGGGCCTCTCGTGCGGCCGAGCGGGGCTCAGAGGTGGCCACGCACCTCTCGGGGAAGGCCGTGTGCGTGTGAGAGTCTGAGAGCATGTGGGCTGCTGTGTGAATATCTATAAATACGTATATATGGTGTATATTATGTGTATAAATGAAGTCTGTACATATTGGAGCTCTGGGAGATGCTGGAATAAAAGACAATAACATGAGCCCCTGGACTGACTTTTTGTTTTTTGAGATGTGACGGGGAAGAGACAGTTGTCATGAGATAGGGCTGTTCTGGAAATAGGAGCACCAGGGAGACCCCACCACACAGCACAAGCCCTAGAATGAGCTGTCTGATGCCCTCGCCATTGGCCACGTGTAGCTTTCTACTTTTGTAATTAATTAAAAGGAAAAAAGTCACAAATTCAGTTCCTGTAGTCCCACTGCCACATTTCTAGTGTCTCGAAGAGCCCCACGGGATGCGTGCCGACTGTCCTGGACAATACAGATCTGACTATTTCCATCATCCCAGAAAGTTCTCTTTTGCTTGAGAAGGGGCTCTTGGGAGCTGCTTTTCTGAATAGTTGGTTTTTTTAAGATTTTATTTGTCAGAGACACAGCGAGAGAGGGAACACAAGCAGGGGGAGCGGGAGAGGGAGAAGCAGGCTTCCCGCCGAGCAGGGAGCCCGATGCGGGGCTTGATCCCAGGACCCTGGGACCATGACCTGAGCCGAAGGCAGACGCTTAACGCCTGAGCCACTCAGACGTCCCATCTGAATAGTTTTTGAAGAGAAGGCTGCCCTCCCTGCTCTGGATTGGGATGGAGGCAGGTGGCCTCGGCACCTGCCCCTGCCCACCTGGGAGGGAAGAAATCTGAAGGGCTTCACCTTGTGGAGGATGGGGGTCGGGGGCTACTGCTAAGGGTGGCAGGGTGAGGCGCGGAGGGGGCTGAGGGAGGAGGGGTTGAGTTCCAGACGGTGGCAGCAGAGCCCAGGCTGTGGGTGGGGCTGCCTGGGGCCCTGGCTTCCTTCTTCTGGCTCAGTCTCCATCCTTAGATTTCTAGAGCTGCCTGCAGGGAAAAAAACAAAGCCAATACCCACCACCCAAAAGGGAAGTGTTTCTCCATCTTCCCACCCACCACCTCGCTGGCATCTGTCCCCGTGTCTGTCCACCCACCACCCGCCCACCTGCGGGGCCTCCCTTTCACACTCACTGGCGCCGGCGCCAGGTGGCGGGGGGCGGGGGGGGGGAGGAAAGCGGAGATCAGCGGGGGTGGGAGGCAGCCCTGTCAACGAGACCCAGCTGTGTAGCTCCACGGGCTTCCATGGACGTTCTGGGAACCCTGGTGGGGGAGCCACCATGGAGGGTAAGGCCACCTCAGCCAGGTCCTAACCCCCTGGTGGGGTCTTGGCCCCCCTGGAGGAGCCCTGGCTCATTCAGCTCTTTCACAAACCCCTCGGGCCCCCGTTCTCCTCAGACACCCTGTGAGCTGCTGGGGCCATGGAGGCGAGCAAGGCAGTGGCCACCTCCGCCCCCAGGAAGTGCAGTTAAAGCAGAGTGCAGGTGTCAGGGCCCCGGCTGAGGGCTTGGGGGAGGTCAAGGGTGCTGCAGAGAAAGGGCAAGGCCTCCAGGAGGGGACTGCCTGAGCCAAGGTGGACTGTGAGGAGGTGGATTTATTCCCATGGGCAAGTGGTCCAGCACGGGTCCCCAGGGCGGGGAGTGGGGAGCTGTGTCCGGGGGAACCATGACCCTGGACAGTGACCCTTCAGGACACTGGACATTCCATCCCAGATGCGCCCTTCTTCTCTGACCCTCTGTTCCCCTTTTAGTATCAAAGGGAGACCCACCAGGGTCCTGCCCACTGCTCGCGGGAGAGGAACAAAAGCACACGCGCTCAAGCTCATTACCGAACGCGGTCTGGGCCGGGCTCCCAGTGGGTGCCTTGATCCCCTGAGTCAAATGCTGGGTGAGACTTTTCCTAGAACAGTCACCGGGAAGTTGCGGCCACTTGGGGCGACGAGCGAGCCTGGGGTCTAGGATCTGGCAGGTCTGCATCCACGGAAGACCTGCTGTGTGTCTTCCGGCGTGTCCCTTCACCGGCAGGTCTGTCTCCCCATCTCTAAAACGGGGACGATGACGCCTCACTCAGTGAATTGCCAAGGACAAGGGGCAATCCTCCTGGTAGCGTGTCTCGTTCCAAACGACTTGAGGGAGACTGTCTCGTTAAGAAGCCCCCCTTGTGTGTGGGAGTGGGCGTCTGGGAACTCTTCGGGTCTCTTAGATCCTAGACCTACAGATCGCTCAGCTGAAGGGGACCTGGAGATCCGTCACCGAGAAACTGGCGGACTTAACGACGATTGTGGAATTATCCTATCAGTCGACAGCCCCCCTGCTGAGTCTCTGCCAACAGAGCGAGGGTGGGCTGGGGGCGTCGGAAACGGCTCCCGAGACGTGAAGATGTGTGAAGGACGTGCCTGGCCTGGGAGGGGGGCCCCTGCTCTAGGTATTGATCAGAGTAACGCTTTGGGGGCACTCATTCGTCCTCACAGCTGCTCCCCTGCCGTGCTCCCCTCATTCTGCAGGTGGGGGACCTGAGGCTCCAGAAGTTAAGTAACCCCCCCGAGGAAGCATCAGGGCCAGACTCTTCCCCCCACCCCCATCCAGACCACCCCACCTCCAAGAGCAAAACTTTGGTGACAGACAGACCAGAGTTCCCTGTATGCTGTCCTCACTTACTGGCTGTGTGATGCCAGGCAAGCACCTTAACCTCTCTGTCTCAGAGAGGACAGAACAACAGTCTAGGCCATGGGAACTAAGTGTCATTCATTCGGCATTTATGGAAAGCCTGCTATGTGCTATCTCTCCCTCTGGAGAGAGAACACTGAGGAGGGGAGCAAGAAAGGTCGGGGAGGGGGCTGGTGATGTGAAGCCTGGTGTTTAGGGAGACCACACTGAGGAGGTGACATCTGAGCCAAGACCTGAAGGAGGAGCAGACATCAGGCCGTAGAGAGTTCTGGACAGAGGGAACAGCATGGGCAAGGTGCCGAGGCAGGAGTGTGGCTGGGGCGGCGGAAGTGGGGGGCTGGTCACGAGTGGGGGGTCAGATCACGGAGGGACTCTGCCTTTTCCTTGGTGACATGGGAGGTCATCAAGAGGGTTTTGAGCAGAAGAGGGACACAATCTGTCATTTGTTTTCCAACAATCACTTTTGGCTGCTAAGTGGAGGCTAGTCTGCAGGGGGCAAGGGTAGGCGTGTGGGAGCCAGAAGACCCCCAAGGAAGCTGTTGCAATGTCCTGGGGCACACTGCGGCCGGCAGGACCAAGGCGGCCATGGCGGTTGTGCTGGATTCTGACGCCAGGGTCCACAGGGTTTGAGGATGGGTGGGTGGGGAGAGGGAGAAGGTCAAAGATGACCCTGAGGTATCTGGCTCTGAGCAACCAGAAGGACAGAGCTGCCGTTTCCTGGGGCAGGAGGTGGGGGGACTGGGAATTGGGTTTGGGGTGCATTATACTGAGTTGCCACTGATTGTGTCGTGCAGGCAGGACAGTCATTGTGAGTTTGGAGCTCGAGGGAGAGGTCCAGGTGAGAGACAGGTGTGAGCGGGACCAGATCTCCAGGGAGTGGAGGAGGTGGGGGCTTGACGTCCTGGAAGCCGGGTGGAGAGTGTCCGAAGGAGGAGGGAGCTATCTTTCGTGTCTGGTGCCATGGACGGAACTGACCTTGGGAGCAGCAGGGACCTGGGTGGGGTCTGAGGCCGAGGTGGGCTGTGTGCCTTCGTCCCCTGCCCTTGGCCGAGAGGGAAAAGCACTCTTGCTTCCCCCCTTGATGAGCAGGTACAGTGGGGGAGGGGGGCTGTCGTCAGGGGGCAGGTGCACGGGGCCCAACTTCCAGCTGGGACTCTCGGGTTGAGAGCCGGTTGCTCGCCCCCACCCGTAGGTAACCCAGCCGTCGCCCCCTCCTGCTGCCCTTCTGCACCCCCGGCCCCAGGGCTCTCACCAGCTGGGGCATCTCGGACCTGTAGGCCCAGCCCCTCCTCTGCCCCGCTCTCCCACCCTGCTGGGCATGCAGGGGACACCTCACCCTGCCCACGGTGCTCTGTCCCCTTCAGGCTTTCTGACTTTCTCCTGAACTGGTGAGGGCCTCAGGTGTGGGGTGGGGGTGCCGTTTCCCTGCCCAGGAGCCCCGGTCGTGTCCCACCTCCGGCCTGTCCCCTCAAGTCTGTCCTGTTTCCGACTCGCTGCGTACACTGGGATTTCTTGCCAGGGAAAGCGGCTCAGCAGCCTGTGGGCATCTCTGTGCTCAGACACTCTTGCTTCGCGAAAGGAAGTGGCTTGGCCTGTGTTCCCCCAGAAGCAGATCCGGAGAAGAGGATTTAGGGAGGTGAGGCCAGGGACCGTGTGGGATGGGGAGGGAAGGGAACCAGAACAGGGTGAGCTGTGAGCGGGCGGCTGGCGGTGGTGGCTCTGGCACTGCGCAGAGCAAGCCTCAGAGTCAGCCCGGCCGCGGGGTGAGGATGTTGGGCCCCCTGTCCCCCAGCTGCCATCAGGGTGCCCCCAGCTGAGGCTTCGGTCGGAAGCACTAGCTGCTGGCGCTCCAGCCTGCCTCCTGGGTGGGCAGAGAGAGAGTCCTGCGGCCCCCGGACTGCGCGCACCGCCAGGGGGAGTGAAAGGGGGGACTGGCTTTTATAACTTTAAAATGTTTTCTTCTCCAGCGAGGTCAGGCTTAAAGGGGGATATAGTCTTGCTATGGACACAAAAATATGACATTTGGAACTCAAAGTTGGTTGTCTATTCTAGGTTGTTCCCCCGTCTCAGCCAGCTTGGACTGCTATAACAAACTACCAGGGGCTGGGGGCTGGGGGCTGCAACAGTTTGGTTCTCCCAGTTCTGCATGCGGGCAAGTCCAAGATCAAGGTGCCGGCTGATTTGGCGACCAGGGAGAGCCCTCCTCCTGGCTTGCAGATGCCTACCTTCTTGCTGCGTCCTCCCCTGATGGAGAGAGGAAGCTCTGGTCTCTCTTCTCTTTCTTCTAGGGGAGCTGATCCCATCATGGGGCTCCGCCTTCATGACCTCATCACCCCCCAAAGGCCCCACCTCCAAATACCATCACAGTGGGGGTTAGGGTTCCATACATGAACTTTGGGTGGGGGGCATGAACATTCAGACCATGATGTGTGCGTACGCGTGCACACGTGCACACACACACACACACACACACACACACACACACGTTACCTGGCATTGGTTCAATGGGGTGGGGGCCAGGGAGACATCTGCTCAAGATCTATAGGGGATGAAAATAAACCTCAGGTTTATATTGCAAACAGATCACCCCACTACATACACCTTCGCAGGCTTGACACTAGGCTAGAGTCACTGGGGAGATAAGACGGTCCCTGAACTTGATGGAGGACTCAAAGACCCTATTACCTAGGCTGATAAGGAAGCTGCTAGTCCGATGGGGGAGATCCAACCCTATTTTTGGGGACCTGCCAGTTTGATGGAAAAGACATAGTGTCTGCTCAGGAGGAGACCCTCGTCTGATGGGAGAGACACATTCCTGTCCTCAGAGGGTTCTCCAGTCAGAAGGTGGAGACTCCTGAGCTGAAGTGGGAGAAAAATCCCTTTCCCTTGGTGAGCCCCCAGTCCAAGAGGGGAGACAGGACCCTCCACCACGAAGAGACCTAATAATGACACATACAACAGAAACTTTTTTTTTTTTTTTTAAACAATGCCGACCTAATTACAGCGCTGCTGAACCACTCAAACTCCTCATTTACACATTCCTGGGGAAATGGCAAATAGCAAGAATGTGTAAATTGAGGAAAATTAATATAATTACCCGAGCTATTTCTTGTCATCTTTTCTTATCAACAGAAACCACAAACCTTTCCTGGTGAGAAGCGTGGCCGTTACAGGCTCTCTCTTGGAGGCAGACAGCTGGCTCCCCAGCCGCAGGGAACAGGTGCTTACAGGTGCCCCACGCACCTGCAAGCCAGCCCTGTCAGATGCGTCGGGGTGCGTGGTGGAGAGGACCCTGGGCCTTGAATCGGGAGACTCGGTTTGAGTTTTGGCTCTGCCACTGGTTTGTGTGGGATCCACAGGTCCCTGCACCTCTGGGAACTCAAGTCCTGCCTGACGCTAGTCCAAGCATGCTAATCCCTTTCTTGGGTCCAGGCACCATGGCAACCGCGCCGTACCCTAGATCTCAGTGAATCATCACAACCACGCCCAGAGGGCTTCTTTATTTCCTTTGCTTTACAGATGAGGAAACCGAGGCTCAGCGAGGGGAAGTCACTTGCCAAGGGTCATGCAGCATAGAAGAGGACCCCAGGGCTACAGCCTCAATGCCCATACACTTAACCCTGCAATACCTGCCCCCCATTCTCGGTGGTAAATCGGGCCCATTTCCTGGCCCCACCCCACGCTCCATCCCCTGAGGACGCTGTTCAAGGACAAGTGCACAAGTGCCAATCCAAGCCACAGAATGTTTGCAAACCCTTGGCCTTGGTCTGCTCTTCTAGAACATGGGGATGTTAACAGCATTGTGTGCATGGGCTGTTTTGAGGATGAAAGGAGTTAATTCATGTAAAATACTCAGAGCAGCTCCTGGCCCATAGTGAACCCTCATCCACTTGCTGATGATCAGCTCACACAGGAGCCCTGCCAGGTGTCTGGATCTGAGATGCTCCTCTTTAGAGTGTTAAACGCCCAGGCATGCCGGAAAGCCTTTGTACCTTCTTTAGAGACGCATAGCTCCTTCAGCCGGCTTGGAGAATCCAGCAGTTTGTGCAGAAACTTCTATCAGTTCTGTTGGTTTAGGGCTCCTGAACCCTAGTACTGCTCATCAAGCTCTTTTGGAAAATGCTGGCAACGGGCAGTCAACACCATACTGATAAATAGACATCCCATTGTGAGCAATTTAGTGGGTCCAGAAAACAGACCGTGGACGTTTGCAGAAAATGTGCTTTAGTTTGAGCAAGCGGTCCCTCAGCAAGTGATTACTGTGGGCCACTGGGTGTCAGCTTCCTTGGGGGGCTCTGGGGCCTGGGCAGTGAATGAGTGGACACAGTCCCCGCCGTCCTGGAGCTAAGCCCCAGCCTCATGGGCAACAAAGGTTTGAAAAGATGAGGTTCCACAGGACGTCTGGGTGGCTCAGTCGGTTAAACGTCCGACTCTTGTTTTCGGCTCAGGTCATGATCTCGGGGTCCCGGGATTGAGCCCCGTGTCAGGCTCCTCATTCAGTGGGGAGTCTGCTTGAGATTCTCCCTCTCCCCCCTGCCTCTCCCCCTGCTTGCACTTTCTCTCTGTCTCTCTCTAAAAATAAATAAACACATCTTAAAAAAATAAAAAGATGAGGTTCTTGGAGGTCCAACGTGTAGGGAAGAGAAAACTGGCCTTGGGGGTCTCACAGATGTGGAGTCTCTCACTCACTGGCCTCCATTCCTCTGGTTGCAACGCTAACGGTCCTCCATCCCAGGCTGCTACCCTGAGTCAAGGAGCTGATGTATGTGAAGTGCTCAGCCCAGGGTCTGCTCACTCAGTGTGAGCACTCTTTTTTTTTTTCCTTAGCGACAGAGTGAGAGAGCATGAGTGGAGGGGAGGGCAGAGGGAGAAAGACAGAGAAATAATCTGAAGCAGGCTCCACGCTCAGTGTACAGCCCAAAGCGGGGTTTGATCCCACGACCCTGAGACCATGACCTGAGCTGAAATCAAGAGTCGGATGCTTAACCGACAGAGCCCTCCAGGCGCCCCCAGTGTGAGCTCTTTTTGATAGTGATGACATCAATGTTGGGCCTGACCAGCAGTGAGCAGGTGGCTCTAGGTGGTCAGGGCCGGCAGGGGAGCATCCTCTCCCAGGACCCCATCTGGGGGGAAGGGAGATTCAGGGGACTCAGCTGCAGGGGGAACTGGGTGGTTTCAGTCGAGGCCCACATGGAGCACCTTCCTCGGGAGCAGCTGGAGGACGTCACCTTGCCACAGGTGGCGCGCGTGGACTGCGTGATACCAGCCCTTCCATCGTGGCCATGACCTTCCACAGCCTGGTGCTGTTGGTCTCTCGACTCGGATCAGAGGTAGATGAGGAAGGACGGAGAACTAAGATCTTCAAACACACTGCCCCAAGTTCTATGAAAGCTGTTGACCTCCCCTCGGAAGGTAAGGGTGATTAAAAGGCCCAGCTTTAAAAAAGAAAACAAAACCACAACTCCACAGTAGCACCACGGTGAAGCTAGACTCTGTCAGCAAACCCAGGCCTGGGGCTCCTGGTTGCAGGGGTCAGGGTGCCTGTGGCCCAGGGTGGCTGAGACCCCTGAGCTCCATGCCAGAAGGTCTCCCGAGTTATTTCCAGCCCGTACCTAACTCAGACACGATGGACAGACACGATTTTCTTCTCCTGTTCTTTCTGTTAAATTAGGTGACCAGGCCCTTTCCTTTGGCAAATTCGGGGACGTGCATTTGCATACTGTTTTGCATAAATCAGGGAATCATTTGCATCCATTTGCATGTTTCTCTGGATGTGAGATTCAAGGAGCCCAAACTCAATGTGTGAAAATGAAATAAATATGTTGAGTCTGGCTCTTCGACTCCTCCAAGCTGGCCTGAACCCCACAGGCTGGGACGAAGGAGCTCAGATGGCCTCCCGTCTCCCGGAGCTGGTCAGGCCAGGGAAGGACTTGGGCTAGCTCTCTCCAGGGATGCTCGGGACTGAGGGGGAAGGAGATCTTTGGGCACCTGGATACAAAGAAGCTAAAGAAACTGTGATAAGACCGTGGGGCAGAATATCCTCATGGGCCCAGAGCAGCCCCTTGAACAGGTGCATGCGGTGGGGAGTGACAGAAACCCTTCTTCCACGTCCTTGCTATTCAGTAGCTACTACGTGCCAGGCACCGTGCTAGACCTCTCACACAGGTTGGCCCATTTTCTCCTTAGAGCCTTACAAGTGGGTTGTTATCAACCCCTTCTTAGAGATGAGGAAATGGAGGTGCGGAGACCCGAGGTGACCCATTCAAGGCCCCGTGACCGGTCTCTGGAGGTCCCGGACTCAAATACAGCCTGGTTTATTTCTAAAACCTTCCTGCCCTGGTTAAGGAGAGTGAGAAACCCAGCCTTTGGCAGCTCCAAGAGCTTCTCTCTCTCCCAGACAAAGGCTCTCTCCTCTTTCCGGTGTCTCACTGGACTTTCTCCTGAGGAGGGAGCTCGAGGGCACCTGCGCCTCCGGAATGGCTTGGTTTCCATAGCAACAGAGGTACACCAGCTAAGTCATAGGCTGCCCCCAGGGAGGGGGTGGTGGGGCATCTCCCTTGGAGGGAAGGAACTTCAACTTCTTGAGTTCACTCACAGATGGACGGACATTAGGACACCCTTGCTGCCATTGTTAGTCCCACCCTCTGACGGGGGGCGGGTAGGGGGGCGGTTAAAGATGGTGAAGATTCTTTGTCAATTCCCCCATTGAGAAGTGGAATTTGCTTAGCTTCCTCTTGAGTCCGGGTTTGTCTTCACTTGGGAGCCCCGAGTTGCCACATGCGAAGTCCAGCTACCCTGATGGAGGGACCACGGGGACACACCTGTGGAGACAGACAGGGCCTGAGGGACAATCCCGGCCATGGGCGCCACGCATGCCACTGAGCCATCTTGGATGCGCCAGCTGGTTGTGTCCCCAGGTCACTACAAATCTGGACCATGTCTTGTCCAACAGCAGAACCACCTGCTCCCGGCAACCCACAGGATCACGAGCGATCATAGCAAAGCACGTTGCTTTAAAATGCTAAGTTTGGGGGTGGTTTATTTCATATAACCACACGTCCCTGCCTCTTCCGGTAGGAAAAGCCTACTTTTGGGATGCCGCCTCACCTGCTCACCTGGTGGGGTGCCAGTCATAATAATACCTTGTTCCTTCAGTCACAGGAGTGTGTTGGGACCCAGGCCTAGTCCGTATAATGTCTCACTCCCTGGCAATAGTGATGGGACCGGAGAAGAGCATATGTCTCTAGACAGACCAACTGGGGCCCTTCCCTGGGCTTTATAGATTGATGCTGGGGGAGACGGGCTCTGTTTCTTCTGGGGTTGCTAAGCTGGGAGGACGTCAGCCTGGAAGCTGTCTGTGGTCCCATTTCCCGCCCCCATTGTCAGCTCAGTTTGGAGCCCGCCTAGCCACAGTGGGAGGGAAGGAGGGGAGGTAGGGACAGAGGAGGAGGTGGTGTGGTGACACCTTTGGGTTCTTGGCGTCTCTGGGTAAGCTCTCCCTCTGGACTTCCCGGGTTCATGAGTCAATAAATGTTCTCTTTGCTTTAAGCTGGTTTGAGTTGATTTCTGTCACTTGAACTGATGGGACACACATCACACGGACTCTATTTCCTTGCCTCATCAAACTTAGAAATAGCACGGGCTGTTCTGGGCCTCATCCCAGAGGTTCAGTTCCCCTGGGAGAGGAAAGGAAAAATGCACCAGCTCTGTCTGAGGCTGTGGCGCTGGGTGCATTCCTCTCTTCTCTTACTGAACTCCCCCCACTGGCTTTTGGGGGGGTGGCTCCTGACCGTCTTGCAGGGTGGGGGCAGGCCAGAAGCTGAGTGGCAGAGCCCCACCGATCCTCTCTCCATGTGGCAGAGCGAGGCAGAAACTAGGCGGGGAGGAGGGGGGAGGCAAGGGAATCCCATTAATTTTTCCAGTCCTAAATCAATTTAATGGGAGCCTCCGATGGCTCGGATTTGATTTTTCATTTTCAGTATTACAATTATGAGCTGATATTACCGGCAACCCAGGCTTGAAATGGGCCAGCCCAGTAGAGGCTGTCAAAAAGGGAATAGTCCCAGATTACACCAATTACCTAATATTTTGCTAATTAGACACCCAATGCATCTCTCTCGTTTATAGCAAGGAAAAAAAAATCCTTCACACTATCATTGTTATTCTTCTTTGCTGATCAGCGGTTATCACGTACCCCAGCTTGGGGATTTTTGCATCCCGAGGAGAACTTCTGTGTTCGGGATCCTGCATCCCCACGATACCGCCTCATGCAGAGTCAGGGAACCCCGCTATCTACTCCTAGTCCTTCTTGCTGCTCTCTGCGGGGACAGAATGCAGGTGGTTCTCAGCCCCCGTGGGATGGCACTGGGCCAGGAGGCAGAACACGTGGGGAGAAATTTCAGGCATCCTCAAACCAAAGAGCAGGTGGCTCAGAGGAGGATCCGTGGAATGAATGGGGCTGAAAAGGTGTCGAGAGTCGGAAACCTTCCTTGCCCTTTAGAGACGGGGAAAGAGGCTCCGAGAGGGGTGTGGCTTGGCCAAGGGGCCACAGACAGTTGCCTCAGAGCTGTGCCTGAGCCTCGGGGTCTCCCGATCCCCGATCTAACACCACCTACGGCCAGTGTGTGCTCAGTGTTGTCTGTCTCCTGTGTAGCTGCCTGGATTGGTAAGCAAAGCTGGCTCAGAGGGAACACAGAGGCATCGGGTGTGTTCAGACACGGGGCCAGCCCATTCGTCTGCAGGCTCACACGTCTGCACAGATGCCCCTCCTTTGCTTTGGGTTCAAATCTTGCACTTACCACTTAGCAGCTGCGTAACCTTGACAGAATTCTTCAACCCTTTGAACCTGAAGGGGAACAGAAAGCCCAGCATGAGAGGGGCCTCATGAAAATCAGGAGCTAATGATTTATCTAAAAGAACAGTTTTCCAAATGGACACACAAGGTCAGTGAGGGAAGTTTCCATTATTTTATTTTGGTAATATAAGTAACTGCTATTATTTCCTGAGGACGCTCTGTGAACTCCAGGCTTGTGAGAAATGCTTTACATGTAGTACTTCATTTAATCGCTGCTAGGAGGCAGGATCGTCATGCCCATTTTACAGCTGAGAAAGCTGAGGCGCTCAGAGGTCAGGTGACCTACAGCACATGGCAAAGCCAGGATTGAAACCCAGCTTGTTTCCAGAGACCTTTCGGACAAGATACGCCCCCACCCCCCGGGGTCCTTCAGCCTCCACAAGGCTGAGATGCAGTGGGGAGGCGAGGGTGGGGGTGGGGGGGTGGAGAGCGAGCCCCTGCAGCACCACCTGCAAATCCCTTCACCCCTCCCCAGATCCTGGTTCCTAGAGCTCAGGCCTCAGGGCAGCTTCTCCCAGAAACATGGTCAGCTCTGCTCTGCTGAACTTCATTATCTTTATCAAATTAATTTACACAAGCCAGTGTGGCCACCTAATGAAGACGTTTCCCAGGGCCCTGCGCCGGCTGCTTAATGAGGCGGGAGCAGCTGGATGCAGGTTCACGGTGTCCTGAGTGAGGAGGGGAGGAGGTGCCAGAGCGTCACCTGACCGCTGTGGGGTTCCTGTTCTGCCACAGTCCAGGGCCGTGGGTGACGCCCACCGGTCATTCTGGCCATCCCCCTGCCACTGTGACCGCTCTGCACACCAGCTCTGCTTGGGAAGGAGGGTGTGCCGGGGCCTGCAGTGGCCAAGCTCCTCGCCGCCGTTAATTGTGTAAGTGACTAAGGTAAGACTTTCTTTTGTGCCTCATAATGGGTCAGCCCTGAGGCCGAATGCCCCGGATTTGGTTAATGAACTTTTCTTTCTGTAAATGAGCTTTTTGAGGTGGGAGGGGAGGGTGAGCCGGTGAGGAGGCTGTGGGGGCTCCAGGGGAGCGAGGGGCTGCTGCAGGGGAGGGGGGTGCTGACCGGAGAGCTGCTCGGCAGGAGGTGGGATGCATGGGGGAGAGAGTCAGGGACGGCATCCTCCCTTCTGGCTTGGGTAAGGGAACAGAGTGGTCAGCCTGCCTATCCAGTCATTCCTTCATTTACTCATTCATCCGACACACACATGCACAATCACACACACACACACGCACACACTGCTCACCTATATGCCAACCCCTGAGCGGAAATGGAGAGTCGGACGCTTCACCGACTGAGCCACCCGGGCGCCCCAGGATGTATTTTCTTTGAAAGAGACAAAATATCCAACCCCCTTGACTGTGGTAGGGTCCAGATATGGGCCTGCCTCCATCTGATCATTTCAGAGCCAATGATTACAAGCAAAACAGAAGCAACCATCTGCTGGGGCCAGATCACCCCTTCTTTCCATCCCAGACTCGGGGCTGTCGTGAGCCTCCTCCCGCCTGCCCCATGCAAGCCCCGCCCCCAGCTATGATGCCAGGGTGGCTGCCCCTGGGATCCCAGCCTGATTGGCCTTTAAATTTTACAACCTTGTTTACGCAGCTCAAGGCCCGTGCACTAAAGACCGTATGCTACACTGAACATTTATGGCTACAAATGGCTCTCGGCGTGGGCAAGGGAGGGGGCTGGGGGGGGTCCGGGGGAGACCTGCCGGCTCTCAGTCTCGGTTGCTCCCTCCAGAAGTCATCCCCTGGCTGACTCACTAAATCTTTTTCTTGATGGAAGTTTCCCACATCGACCAAGCGGCCCGTGCTGAGCGTGGGGACAGAGGGAAGCATGGCATCTGCCACCGTCTTGGGTAGCTGCTGGAGGCTGCAGTGCAGGGCAGGGGGAGGGAGGGCCGTGGTGGGGCTGGGGCATCCAGGCCGGCATGTGATTTCAGGCGAAGCCCCGCAGAAAGTGGCCTCCGCCTGATGCCGCAGGGGCTCTGGAGTCTAAGTTACACCTGAGAGTTGGTCCTGACGGGCGACCTGTCTGTTTGCTGGCCGAGGACCAGCCTTGGGGCTGTGGACCTGCAGATAGCTCAGTGCCCCCTCCCCGTCTCTGCGGAAGAGCCGCAGGTGCAGACCCTGGCGGGGGCGGCCGCAGTCCGGCCGGCTTGCAGAGGCAGTAAGAGGTCCCTGCAGGGCTTCTGGGAAAACTCCTGACTGGCTTCCCTACAGGTGTTGGGGAATTCAGGGCAGGTGGTGAAAGGTCACCGAGACAACACTGCGACACACTTGTGGCTGCCAATAAAAACCACTCGGAACGTCCCTGGTGCCAGGCTGCGTGTGGTGCCCGGCTCGTGACACCTTGCAGACCTTCTCCACAGCTGGCACTGTCACCGTCATTTTACAAGGGACGATGTGGTCACGCAGAGAGGTCATGTCACTTGCCCAAAGACAAACAGCTAGTCAGTGTAGAGCCGAAGCTTGGACCCCAGAGCCTGCACCTTTTGCTGGACTTTTCTGGGCTTCAAGGAAGCTGCTAGGAGGAGCCTTTAACTCAGCCCGGGTGGAGGGTCAGGGAAATCTTCCTGGGGGTCGGCGTTCCAGGTAGCAGCTCCCTGGACCCCGGTTTTCCTTGTTGGTCGGTCAGTCATTCAACAATTATTCTCGGATATCTGAGAACATGCCAGGTCCTGCTCTAGGCCCCCCGGGGTGGGGGGGACAGTGGAGAACAATGCTTGGAAAATGACCCTCCAGGACACAGACGTTCCTGGGTCTGGGTTCTGGGAAGGTGGAGAGTGGGAGGATGCGAGGCAAAGGGGCAGCGAGGATGTCCCTGGAGCCTTGCCTTGAGGATGGGCAGGGACGCCCAGGCTTGGTGTGTGGAGGGGACCCGGAGCCTTTCGCTGCCTTCTTTGTGGGGGGTGCTAGGAGTTATCCTCAAAACAGTCCCGTGGGTGTTGCTTTGTCTCTGCAGCTCCAGATGAGGGAACAGGGTTCTGAGGGGTGGAGGTGGTGCCCCAGGGTGGCACGGCTGGCTGGGAGCTGAGCCGGCTGCTGGGTGTGGTGCTGGGAGGGCAGAGGGCACTGGGGTGCATCCGCGTGGTGGGGTACAGGAAGGAGCATAAGGTCAAACTGCTTTTAGAGGCGTTGGGTGTCTGCGGAGATGGTCTCCTGTGTCGCCAGTGCTTGTAAATGACCTCTGTCATCCTCTGAGAAGGAGAGTGTCTGGCCTTACCTCCCCGCCACATGCCTCTACGTCCAGGGAAGCTCCGGGCCCTCCCGCCCTTGACACTCAGGCCCTGTGGGGTGGTGCCCGTGGTCTCCTCTTTGTAGTGGGAGGTCAGAGTCTGGGGTCACCCAGGAGGGACCAGCGGTGGGGACAGAGTGGGTTCTAACGTCTACACTGCCTCCTGTCAGGTGGGTGGCCAGGACAGGCTGTGGTCCTCTCTGAACTTCAGTGTCCTCATCTGTTCAGCAGATATCTGTGGCCTCTCAGGCCTGCTGCGGCCTTACCGAGGGAGCAGGATCTCCTGTCTTGGGCCTTAGAGACAAATGTGGGAACCCAACACTGGCAGACTTGGTGTAGGCGCCCAGGGGCAGGGCCTGTGAGGGACAGGACCCCCCACCCCGCCCCGTGGTTCACAGTGTGTGCAAGAGTCAGGGTGACTGAGCTGCATGGAAGGGAGGCAGTAAGGTCCCAGGCACAAGGGCCTCAATCTCCTGCCCAGCTTCCAAGGAGCCCTTGACCCAGAGCCCCTGACCAGGAGCCCTTGACCCCTCACTCCCCGACTCTCTTCTGCCTGAGCCCCCTCCCCCCTCATTCTCCTGGCCATTTGAGTTCCCCCAGCTTTACCACTTTTTCTCAAGCTGCAGCAACCATCTAATAATATATATATAAACCACCACCAACAGTATTGATGAAAGCTATGTTAATATTTGCCTCTAAACCATAGTCCGGTCAGCTCTGGGCCTGCCTTTGCTACTTTACCCATCGGGTGAGGCACAGGCTCATCAGTGCCTCTCACCAACAGGAGTGCCAACTTATGGGCCCTGGGGTCCTACGGCGCCAAGGTCAGTCAAATGCTGGTTCTACCACTGCTACTGTGGCTCTGGAGCCTTCGACCTCCCCATCAGCATGGCGGGCCCCAGTTTGTCATCCGTCCGAAGGGGAGAATGGTCGTGACTTCCTCGTAGGTGTAATTCTTAGACTCGGCCGGTCTTATGATTCACTGATACATCAGCGAGGATTTGGGACACATGGCTTACCTATCCACCCTCTGTGGAGCACAGAGGCGGGTCCCAATCTCTGCTTGCAAGGAACTTGCCTCTAGGTCCAAGGAGGCAAAACGCAATGTGCAACCAGCAAGCAAGTGATGATCCAGGTTGCTGCAAGAGACACACAGGGCAACACGAACTTGGCCCTATCCCCAAAGAGCTCACCTTCAAGCCTGGGAGACAGGTAGTAATAAACATTGCTGTTACAATAATACTGTTAATAAATAATAATAGTTTGTTGAGTGTTTACTATGGGCTGGGGACTAGAAAGTGTTTTCATGGATTTTATTTTAATTCTCACGACAGCCTGAGAAGGCAGGTGTTATCAACCTCAGGGAGGTGAAGCTGCTTGGTTCACACAGCAGAGCTCAGAGGAAGTAGAGTTGTGACTGAAACCCCATGGGTCTGTTCTATGCCTTTGTATACAAGCTTCTGTGCACGAGGCAGTGGTCTCCTGAATGCCTTCTATGTGCCAAGCCAGGCACTGTCCCTACAGTAATGCACATCTTCAGTACTGTAATTTGCATTGCAAGTAAACTTAAATAATAAGGGAATTCATTGGCTTACATAACTGAAAAAGAGACAGGGCTTGCTTCAGGCAAGGATTGATCCAGCCTCCACACACTGATTGGTAGGCATAGGACCAATGCATTTCTCCCTTTACCTCTTTCTTGGTTCCACATCCTTGGTGTCTCATCATTCACCTCAAACCTGTCCCTTGGTCTCTAGGATGGCCGCCAGCAACTTCCTCCTTCACATCTGTGAGTAAACAAGAGGCTATGTCACCCAACAGCTCAATTCAAGTCTCAGAATTGGGCCTGTGGGCCCTTGGGTCACGTGCTCACAGCTGCACCAATCACTGTACCCAGGGAGATGGAAGACATTGATCGGTCTAAGCCAGTCAAACCCTCCCGTGACCAAACCACATTGCCAGGAAGTTAGGCCAATGGGCTGGAGAGGGAAGAAGAAAGAGAAAGCCAAGGAAGCAGACTACAAATAAATACCCACTACTTCCTTCCTACAGGACAGATGTCATTCTCCCCACTTCATGGATTCAGAAACTGAGGATCAGAGTGGCCCAGCGACAGGATGGTGCTCTCTGACAGGGGAGCGAGTTTTCCCAGGGTGTCTTATGTCAAAAATCCTGTGCACATGCACATGCTTAACAAGGGTCATGTAACCCGAACTCTCTGGCTTTCCCAAAGCGCCTGGGGGGGGGGACCCTCACTCTAGTAATCAGAGAATGCAGATGGAGACAGAGAGACTCTAGTCTCTGGCCCATCAAATTGGCAAAGGGGGACAAAATGACGTTCTTTGAAGATGCAGAGTGAGGAGTGAGGCAGGCTGTTTATCCCCAGCTGGTGGAGTAGCAACTGGTCCAAGCTTTCTGGAAGCAAGCGCTTCTATACCGTGCTCAGAGGCTTGAGCAGTTAGTACCTGCTGACTCCCAGCAATTGCACTTCCAATGACGCATCCTTGTGCGAAGGGAGACGGGCCTCTTCAATAATGATGTATGAAGTGGTTTCTTGCGGCAGGGAGCCTTGGCCACACCGTAATCTCAGATTTTTACACCTATTTGTCTTTGTTGTTAGCTATGTTGTCCACCAATGGCAGTGTGCAGAAAATACAACCTTCTTTATTGTCCTAAAACTGAGCTTAAATTTCAATTTCAAGTTTCCATTCCGACCAGGGGCAGAAGCCTAATCTCTGTTGGCTCAGGCTCCCCACGCCCCTCTCCCTGCCACCTTTTTCCTTCCTTGGGATGCTCTTGGTCTTGTGTGGTTGTTAGTCCATGATCCATTTAGTCACTGCCTGTCCCCTCCCCACCCCCATTGCTTTTTTTCTTTTTTTTTTAAAGATTTTATTTTTAAGTCATCTCTACACCCAGCCTGGGGCTCGAACCCACAACCCTGAGATCAAGAGTCACATGCTCCACTGAGTGAGCCAGCCAGGTGCCCCTCGGACCCCATTCCTGATCCTACAGGCTCTCCTGGCTGGTGGCCTTTTGGGCAGGGAATGTTCTCCCTTTGATATGAGGGAACTCGGCAGACAGTAAGCTCAGGCTTTCTGCCTGGACCCTGCAGGCAGACATTTCTTCTGCTCTCGTTCTGTGTCGATGTAAGAAACTCGGAGTCTCTGCCTCCCTGAGAGTGGCAGCACATTCCCTCTCTGTCTTAGACCCCCATATTTTGTAGAGGCTCCAGCAGAATCTAAGTGTCTTCCTGTCCTCCCTGATACCCCCGTGCTTAGCTCAGAGATGCCTTAGCTAGTCTCCGGTAGGAATTCTTGCTTTGATACCCACCTGCTTTCTTCTACATCTTCGCCTTGTGTCAGAAGCCCAGACAATTAGCACTGTTGCCTGGACTGGATGTGGGGTTTGGGCAGGTGCTGGTGCATGAAGGAGGACTCCGGGGGGAACCCTGGTTAGAACTCCAAATAAGAACAGCTAACATGAGGGGGGTGGTGCCTGGGGGGCTCGGTTAGTTAAGCATCTGGCTCTTGATTTCAGCTCAGGTCATGATCTCAGGGTTGTGAGATTGAGCCCCGCATCGGGCTCTGAGCTGGGTGTGGAGCCTGCTCAAGATTCTCTCTCCCTCTGACCTCCCCCCTCAAAAAAAGAACAGCTAATATGTATTGAGCACTTACTGTGCTGGACTCTATTCCCAGGAGTGTTAGCTCCCCCCAACTTCTGACTGTGCCTGTGAGTCCTGTTGCAGATTCACATAAGGGGCACGGAGTGAGGGGTCAGCGTCCTCAGTGCTGGGACATGGGCTCTGCAGGAAGCTGCTGGAAGCAGAAGTGGCTGGAGAGGGGGGTTGGTGGGGGGTCTGGAGGATTTGCAGAGACACCAAAGAAGTATTCGGTACTGCCATCTCTGTCCCACCTTGACATTCCCTGGGGTACCAAGGGGTACCCTGCTCTGCCAATGGTCTGGAGTCAGAGACCATGGCCGAGCTTCTCTTAGTTTATGTCTCTCTTCATGTGCACCTGTTCTGTTCCAGGCTCCGAGCTGAGTACTTTAACATCTTTTTTGGTCCTCACAATTCTACAGGGAGGCATGGTACCCTCCACCGCGCCACCCCCCCCCTTTTTATAGGGGAGGTAACAGGCTCCGAAAGGTGAAGGCACATTCCTGCCCCAGATCACACAGCTGGGAAGAGTGGGGACTGGGTTGGCAGCTGGACCTTGTTCCTGCTGCCCCCATCCATCGGCTGGCTTTCACTCCCTGCCCCTGCAGCTCAGCCTCCTGGGTCCACTCCCCACTCCCCGTCCTCCCTGTGGCTGGGCCAGACCTCCCAGTGGGAGGCAGGTAATGGATTTTTCAAGGGAGGAAGCCAGGGGGGAGGCCCTGGGTTGGAAGGAGGCGAGGTGGGTGGATGTGAGGAGCTCTGCCAGGTGGGGTCACATTCTCTCTTAGTCCGGACCCCCTTCCCATCATGCAGCCCTCAGTCCGGGCTCCCTGTCCCCCGACCCTCACCCTCTTAGTCTCCTAGAAGGGGATTCGTAGCTCATCTAGCCTAATTCCTTGGAAGAAGTGAGACTCTCTGTTGAAATGACATCACACATGGACTCCAGCACATCAAGCAGATAAGAGTAATTGTTCTGGGGGGCAGCTGGGGGGCAGGGCTAGGACTCCACTTTCTCTTCTTCCCCTTCAGGAATGCCCCTGAAGCCCCTCCAGGGAACTTTGGGGTCCCAAGGAACGCACTTTGAAAAACCCTAATCTCCGCCACACCCTTCTGGAGCAGATGGGGTGAAGGAGGCCCAGGGAAGTCACCTGATTCGCTCAAGGTCACTCACAGAGTCAGAGGCAGAGGCGAGGCCTGGACTGCGGGGCGTCCACGGTGTGTGTCCTCTGTGTCTCCCACGCTGCCGGGCCCCCCCCGAGCTTCCCCCAGCCGCACTCTGTACGGTCCCCTATGCCAATAACACGCGTGCGCCCCTGGTGCTGTGTTTGCTCAAGGATGCGGAGGCCGGCGCTGGTAAATCCTTATCTCTAAAGCAGGGATCGTCTTTCCGGGCCTCCCCGCACCCTGCTCTCCAGGCTGAGATGAGGGGCGTTATCTGTCTCGGAGAACGGAGCTCCAGGAGCAGCAGAGGTAATAAATGGTGTTTGCTGATCAGCACCGTGTTCGGCTGAATCTCCTTGAAGAAAAGACACAGAAATAGCTCAGCGGGCCCCAAATGCCCCAAGACCTGACTTTCCCTGGAGACATGAGGCCGTGGCAGACCCCAGCCATTACCGGGCCCCCTTCTCCGTGGGAGCCTGTAAGGAGGCCCCCAGCGACTCCAGGTTGAGCTGGGTCACCGGCAGGTGGGGAGAGTACCCAGTGTCCAGTCAGCCCCCGTCCGGCTGTGTGTTCCTAAGTCTCTGCACCCCTGTGGGCCTCAGTTTCCCCACCTGTAGCATAAGCTGCCGGCCTGGATCATCCCTAGGGCTTTAGTAGCTTAGGCAGTCTCTGTCTTCTGAACCCCAGGCTGCCTGCCACCCCACATGCAGGTGGATCCCGTGGGCTCCTCAGCCCCACCCCTGTCTGCATCCCTCCACCGCCCGTGTCTCACACCTGTTCCCCTCCTGGAGGACCGACTCTAAAGGAAGCCGGTCCTTTGTCAGCAGAGCTACCTCACCTGGCAAAGGGGCTTTCGTCTCTGTGAGCAGGACTTCCTGCCACATCAGCAGAAACTTCTGGCTGGAGAAGAAACTGGCTCTGACTCCGAGGAGAGGCTTCAGGGATCCCAGCCTCTTGTCCTCTGGAACGTCAAGGCTGGAGCCGGCTGCAGGAATCAGGCACTGGCGTGGCTCAGTGGTTAAGGGCATGGACTTAGGAGCAAAGCAGATCTGGCCTTGAATTCTGGCTCTGCCCCTTACTTGCTGTGTGACCTTGGGCTAGTCGCTTCATTCTCGTATGACTTAGCTTCCCTAACTGGATCCTGGGGGCTGAAAACAGTGCCTAATTAAATTATAGGAATGGTTCAAGAAACAAATAACAAGTATAAAATATTCAGCACATTGCCTGAAACATGGTAAAGACTCTGTTGTGATAAATCATTAACAACTCCGATTTTTTTCAGTCTTTCTCGTACCTCCGTCCTCTGCAATGAGACCTTGCAGCTGTCCCCAAAGGCAGAGTCTGTAACTCCCTCGCCTGTCCCTGGTCTGGCTTTGTGATCTGCTTTGGCCAAAGGGGACCGACACTGCACTGGTTCCAAGTCTAGATCTTGCACGTCGCTCCTGCATTTCTGGCTTTGTCATGAGAGCATTCCCCTGGCTAGCCTGCTGGAAGATGGGAGACACGCAGAGAGGGGACCGGGCTGGCTTACTCAGCCAACGGCCAGCCGACCCAGGACACAGGAGCCCAGCCCAGCCCAGCCCAGAGCCACTCGACTGACCCACAGGCTCATGAGCTAAATAAATGCCTGTTTTAAGCCATTGAGTTTGGGAATGGTTTGTTACACAACATTAAGGTGACACTAGATATCCCCGAGGCAGGCGTTTGTGTGATTAAACTTAGAATGTCAGAGGTACCCCGTAGACTCTCTTGCTGTGGGGCTTTGGGGAAGTTACATCTTCCTGAACTGTGCATCCCTATTTGCTAGATGGCAGCAAAAACACCCTGGGCTTTCCTTTCCTTTCCTTCTATCTCTTCTCTCCTCTCCTGTCCATTCCTCTTCCCTTCCCTTCCCTTCCTTTATTTTCTTTTTAAAAATTCTTCGTAGTGTTATTTGTCACAGGATTCTTCACTCCCCCACTTTCTTAACCCTTGACCTTGAAACCTCACTTGACCTGTCTGAGCCTCAGGCTCTTTCCGTGTTGAGTAATAAAACCATCTCAAGGGGCACCTGGCTGGCTCAGTCTGAAGAGTGTGTTACTCCTGATCTCAGGGTCTTGAGTTCAAGCCCCACACTGGGTGGAGAGATTGCGTGGATAAATAAACTTAAAAAAAAAAAAAACCCATCTCAAAAGGACTGTTGTGAAGATTAGAGCTTGTATCAGAGGCTGAACTTATGTCAGGTGCTTGGCACATACGAGGGACCTGCTTTGGTTATCTGTTGCTACTTCACAAAACATGCCCAACTTAGAGGTTAAAATAATTGTTTGCTCTTTCCCTTCACCCCGTGAGCTGATGGGTGGGTTTTTCTGCTCCATCTGTTTCTGGCAAGGTGACCGCAACAGGGGACATGTTCCTGGGAGTGGGACTTCTCTGGGATGAAACTAGGAAGGTCCCAGGCAAACCGAGATGAGCTGGTCACTGTTGCTGTCCCGGTCACTCACGCAGCTGTAGCCGGCGGTGGGCTTGACTGGCTGTTGGCGGGGGGCTGGAAGCTCAGCTGGGGTTCCTTGCTGGGGCTTCTAGGTTTTTCTTGGTAGTCCAGGCTTCCTTTTAGCCTGGGTGTCTCAAAGTAGCCTTCTGAGAGGGGGTGTTCCAAGATAAAGAGCCCCAAAGAGCAAGCACCTATGGAGCTTCTTGTTCATGCTTGCTCACGTCCCATTGGTCAAAGCGAGGCACATGGCCTGACCCAGAGTTGGGGCAGGAGGGCCAGGAATATGAGGCAGGAACACCAGGAGCTGTGATCACTGGGGGCCACCAGTGTGCTGGTCTACCACAGGCTTGAGGGTGGTTTGGGTTGTTGCTGTGATTCTTACAGATACAGTGAAAGGCCTGGGTTGATGATTTCTGAGGTCCCTCACCACCTCCCACCAGCTTCAGTCTTCGGTGACCCGGGAGGATGAATGACTCGCCCAGGGCCACACAGGGAGGTGGGGGGCAGAAGCAGATAAATCATGGAACTCACATAAGCAGCACTATTGATAAAGCAATCAGAAACGACAGAAACATAAAACATCATCCATCGGAGCATTTGTAAAGGGTTTTAAATGGGGCAGGACCAGCACAGGGGCAAGCCACTCTGTACTTGCATTCTTGCAGACAGTGAAGTGTTGGGAAAAAAGTCGGCGGGGGGGGGGGGGCTGGGGCAAGGGAGGGGTGACTGTCACACAGACACCTGCCCCCTTCCCATGACTGTGTAGATGTCTTGCTGGAGGGGCCGTGTTTTCAAACCGAGGCCCAGAGAGGTCAAGTCACTTGCCCAAGACCACATAGCTAGGACATGGCAGAGCAAGGATTCAAACCAGGACTATCTAGCTGCAAAGTCCAGGGTGTACTTGTCGAGCCAAGCTTCCTCTAGGCTTCACACCATTGTAGCCTTTCTCCAGGAGGCTAGATCAGGGCAGACTATTGGTGCTCAGGTGGGCACCAGCCTTCTGCCTCACCTCTCTGAAATAAGGCCACGGGGGGAACCACACCCAGGAGATCTACAGGTCAGGAAATCCCAGTTAATTGCATTTTTGACCCCAAAGCCCTTCTGACCAGCAGTCTGGCGCGTGGTTAAGGTCAGACATTGGATTGGGGTAAGTCCCTTACCAGCTGTGGGACTTTGGGCAAGGACCCCAAGGTCTCTGGGCCTCAGTTTCCCCAGGCAGCCATAAGGATGAAATGAGAGGGTGCACCATGAGCCCTGAGCCTGACGCCTGACTCCCGGGAAACCCTCTGTAAAGCTCGCTGGTATCCTGCATTGAAACTCTGAGATCCTAACTGGCCGTGGTGGAAGGGAGAGGATGACGGATGACCTCTCTAGGCCTCCTTCAGACAGGAGTCTCCCCGCAAGGCCCAGCAAAGTGGGTACAGACGTGCCTGCCTCCCCCACCCCTGTAACCCCCGGCGGCAGCAGACGATCAAAAAGGAAACGTGAGCAAAACAGAACGGTTGGTTGGCTGGCGGCACCAGCTGTTGATTTATTCTTTGGAAAGGCCCCGTGTCCCCTGGAACGGTGACCTCTTTTAATGTCGACGTGTTCAAAAGCTGCATATTGGGATGCAGCGAGCCTCTCCTGTCCCTTTAAAGAACCTGCTGTTCAGTTTCAAAGACCCTGGCTGAGCGTGAGTAGTGTCTGGGAGTGCAATTCCTCGAGGAGGAATATTCCATCAAACGCTGCGTGATAAATGGGGGCCTGGGCCACTGTAGACACTCACTTTGGATGAGCGGAGACTTCACTCACAGGGATAAAAGGAGATGCATTCCAAACCCAGAATGGCTGAACAAACAGCGGGCGCCTGTGTGCCTTCCCTCCTCCCCCTCCTTCGCTGCAGCCCCGCTCCCCCCAACCCCACCTTCCCCGGCCGACCAGGGCAGGACCCACGGCAGGTCCCCGGGGGGGATCTCTGTGTGCCTAGGACCGGCGGGGTGCTTTGCATACACTGTCTCCTTGCACGCCCCCCATTTGCAGCCTGGTGGGAGTTACTGCCCTCCTTCTGCAGAAGCATGAGAAGCCCAGAGGGTTTGGGGACTTGCCTGAGGTCACACAGCCCAGGAAACTAGGAGCCAGGGAGCTGGCTCTTTGTACTCCTCCGAACGCTAGCCCTGGACAGACTCTGGAAAGCAGGCTGTACCAACCACAGCACTTCACAGTGGGGAAACAGAGGCCCAGATGGGTGACGTGCCCAAGGTCACGTGGCCAATTCGGTAGAGAGGATTTCCACTTTGTGGAAGTCTGTTTCCTTCACTCCCCTTCTTCCTCCTTTCTGTAGCCAAGGCCAAAGGAAGGAAGGGGATTACCTGATGAGAGAGAAAAGTCACAAGGTGAAGAGAGCCTCTGGGCCGCCCGGCTGCCCTGGGACGGAGTTGGGTTATGCCGAGTCTCCCTTCCATACACACAAGTCCTGCGGACAAGAGTCAGCTGTGGGACGGTGCTGAGGGCCCAGAGCGGTGTTCTGCCCTGTGCATTCCCAGCAGAGGGCGTGTGGCTCCCCGAGGGCTAGGCCCCAGGACCCCCAGAGCATGTGCGGGTGAGCAGTGCCACCCGGAGCCCATCTTGCCCGCTCTCCCCTCTGGACCCATTCCAGACAGAAAGTCTAGAATTGACTTAAAGTGTCTCTAGTGCTTCCTCATGGCTCATAGGAGAACATGACAAGGGGTGGGGGGGCTCCCCCCTTGCCCCTGCAGGGCAGCTGCTGGTCGCTGTACACGCACCCTGCTCCTTCCCACACTGCTCTTTCTCACGCTGCGCCTCTGGCCGCAAGGTCTCCCTCCCTCCCTGCCTAAGGCCTACCTCAGGGCTCAGCATAAGGGTTGCCCCCTCCTCGGCCCTTAGCCTGGGCCTGGGCCCCTCCCCTGGGCTCCTGCAGCCCCTGGGCTGGCTTCTCTCAGAGCCCTCATCCCCTGGGCAGTGATGCCCTATTCCACGTCTCCCAGACTGGACCGTGGGCCCCTTGGGGGGTCCATTCACCTCGGCGGCTCCAGGGCCTGGCCCACAGCAGGTGCTCCGTAAACATTAGCGTAACTCCACTGAGTTGGGGGGCTGCCACCCCTCTGCAGGCAGCTGTCCATGGGACTGGGCATGGCTGTGCGAGGGTGCGAGGGTGCAGGTGTGTGTGTGTGTGTGTGTGTGTGTGTGTGTGTGTGTGTGTGGCCCTATCATCCCAGCTGCTTCTTTGGCAAAAGGCCCAGGAGTCATGGTTCAGGTCTGACGGTCCTATAGGTTCCTCTCCCGAACCCCCTGCAGGGAAGAGCCTGTGGGGGCCAAGCCAGGGTCAAGGCCTGGTCCCTCTGGCCTCTGTCCATCACACCCCTGAGCTCCCTCCCCATCAATCCTGCTTCTAATGTGCCCAAGGATTGACAGTCTTCTTGGCCTGGCCAAGGGCCAGATCGATTCCTGTCTTAAAGCCACCTGCCTCCCTTCAGAGCCATCAAATGGGCATTTTGTGGAGGTGGTTATTTAAAAATACAGCACCTTTCATTTTGTTCTTGACTTGGAAATTCCGCAGGCTCTCACGCACTGACCCTGGGCACAGGGCAGCGTGGTGCTTGGTGCTTCCAGTGGATTATCTCATTTAATCACTCGATGGCCATTTGAGATGGGTCATTATGATTCCCTTTTGGGTGAAGGCGTGGAAGCTTAGGCTGATGCGGAAGCTCACCCAAGGGGCAGCACTGGGACTGGAACCCCATTTCTCTGACAGTGGGTCCATAAGCATAATGGGGACCCTACCCCACTTGGGTGAAACCGCACCCTCCCCATGCCCACAATGGATCAGGGGACAGCCCCCCAGAGCCCTTCACTGGGGCCACCTCGAGTGCCATGGGTGTCTCCATCCCTGATCTGCTTCTTGCCGCCTCCTGCCCGCTTAATTGCAATTAAGGATAAGCACCACTGAATAGGGCTCCCTGACAAATTAATAACCTTATCTCACTCCAGCCAACTCCCGGGCCACAGCGCCCCTGGCCTGGGGCGAGAGAAGCCTTCTTTATCAGGGTTGCAGGCAGCTCTCGGATTGCCTGTGGACAAGGGATTTGCCTTTGTTGAGTCCCTGTCCTCCTCTGTGAACCGCGGCCTCCGGCAGGAGTACACACGTCCTGAGTTGATGGAGAGGACATGAGTCAGTCTGCGTCAGGGCCTCTAACAGGCCCTGGGCCAAAATCTGTGCCATGTTAAGTGTTTGTGGTCATTATTTTATTTGTTCTTCAAGTGAGAATCCTTCAAGAGGTCACTGGGAAACTGAGGATCAGAGACAGGGAGTCATCTGTCCTGGTCACGCAGATGTCAGGAGAGAACTCCGAGCCCTAGCGCCTTGTAGGGTGCTGTCTCTCTGGAGGGCCGGGCCCCAGGGCTCTGGCTCTCCCCTTTGTCTCTGACTCATCCCGTGACCTTGGACAAGTCCCTTCACCTCTTGGGGTCTCCGCTGTTCCATCTTTAAGATGGTCATATTCCTTTTGTTGAATGAAGGCAGTCGGCTGGGTCTGATGGAATGGATTAGACTGGAAGAAAAAATCCAGGCTCATTCTGTTCTTTGTGGTCACTGAAGCCCAGAGGAGAGCAGCATTTCCAGAATCGCATGTACAGCATTGGGGATAGAACTAGAACCGGAAGTTTCCGCCTTCCAGGGCAGGAACCCAAGAGATGATACCAGGTGGCCCTCCTTCCTGCTGAGAGCTCCGGTCCGCCCCAGCTGGCAGGTGTGTAACCCCCCTGCCCCGCCCAGCTGCAGGCTTCCTGCCCCTTGCCCCCTTCCCCCCCGCCCCGCCCTTGGCCTCTTCCAATGGGCCTCACCAGTTCGAGGCTGTGCCTTTCTGTGGAGGGCTGGGCTTCCAGTGCCTTCCCCCTCGCCCTCCCCATCCCCACCCAGAGCTGGGATGGGCACCCCCTCAGAAGCCAACATTCTGATTGGATCATCATGAAACGGGTGGGCTGACCTGGGGGGAGACCTGAAGCTTTACCAGGCGACCGCCCACTCCTCCTCTGCTGCATCGGGAGCCCATCAGCAACACCGGGGGGCAAAGGAGGGACAGTTTTTGGAGCCTGCAGGACTCCCCTCGCCCTCTCCCCAAGTCTCCGGGGCTCCAGGAAAGGCCTGTGGAACAGGCTCCATTTGGCAAATGGGATGGGAAATATGGAAAGGATTTCCACAGGAAATAGAGAGAAATAGCCTGGAAATAAATGATGTCCCGCCAGACCTGATACCGAAGAGGGGACTGGAAACCCATCCCAGGAGATGGATGTTCCAATCCGGCGGATCTCCTGTGGATCCTGGATTACTGATACCCCAGAAGGTTCATGTCCTGGGAATACTGATATTTAAGGATCACTGGAACCCGGATCTCTGGGGACTGTGACTATGGCCGTGTTAGTCTTCTAAGAATACTGCTCTTCAGGAACAGCTGTAACTCCCGTTCCAGAAAGCCTATCCTCCCAGCATATTAATTCACTGTGTTGTTGATGCCCCAGGAACAGTCCTTTCTCATGCCCAGGCTCTCAGCAACCTGGCTTTCCTGGGAACTCATTCCAGGCTTGCTGGCATCCCTGTGAGTGATCTCCTCGCTGGAGGGGTTTTGGAGAAATACTTCTAGAGCATGACCCTCTCCCCAGCCTGGATCACAATCACCCCAAATGCTTCCTAAAGCACACAGGTGGGCCCATCTCCAGAGTTTCAGGCTCAGCAGGTCTCAAGGCCCCAGAATTTACCTTCCTAACAAGTTGCCAGGTGACACTGATGTTACTGGTCCAGGGAACCGGGAACACCACTGCTCCAGAATTTAGATGCTAGGTCCTTGACTCTGGCTGCATCTTAGAATGACCTACGGAGATTTTAAACTGCTGCCAAGATCCAGGGTCCCCGCTCTGAGAAATTGATTTAATTGATCTGGGATGGGTCAGGTAATTTAAAAAGTTCTCTAGGTGATTCTAGTGTGTGGTCAAGAGCTGAGAACCACTGGCCTCAGCCAACCTTGGGACAGAGTAAGTAAACAGAAGCTGCATTCTGCTAAATGTTCTGAGATGGGGAGACAAAGATACACCCTGGGGCTTTGGGGGAGATCTTTGGGCTTGGCTTCCACTGAGGGGCCAGCCCAGACTCGGGGCCCAGGCAGCCCCCAGCCTTCCTGTTGGAGCTACTGGGATGACTTCTCCTGGATCTGGCATAGCGAGGTAGTCTGTCATTCCTCCACCCATATTCAATCGACATGTATCGGGCGCCTACTATGAGCACTTGTTTAGAACCCGGGGCATATAGCTGTGGATGAAACAGGCCCGATCCCTCCCTTCAGGGAGCTCATGTCCCAGTTCATAGCACCGATGCTGCAAAGTGTGGTCCAAAAGTGCTTTGGCACTTGAGCATCTCCGTTCACACTCACAACTGGCAAAGTGATGGGACCTAGAGATTGGGCCAGGCAGTGGGGTCAGGGCTGGGCACAGGGGCAGTGGGGGAGGCTCTCAGCACACCCGCTGGGTAGATTCTCCAAAACCTGGCCAATAGGGCGGGGGCGGGTGTGTGTCGAACTGTTTCCTGGGTTCCAACTCCTCTTGGCAGAGCTTGGTTTGGCTTCTAGACGGTAGGAACCTTAGGGCCATCCAGTGCATCCCTCTGTGTCCGGCAAAAATGGCAGCAGGTCTTCCCTGGGGCCTGTCCCTTGGTGGTGGGTCTGGGAGCCCCTTCTGTCTCATGTCTGCCCCCTTCTGTTCCTTCTTGGTTCTGTTTTCCTTTTTTTCTCTACCCTCTGTTTCAGCCGCTTATTCTTGACCCCTTCTTTCTGCTCTTCTCTTTGCATTTCTTCTTCATTTGCCTGTCTCCATCCCTCCAGGCACAGTTAGACCCCTGACCCCCTTAGGACATTGGGAAGCATCTGGCCTGATTGGACCTTTCCTCTCTGGCTCCCTCCCTTTCCTCGATGAACATATTCCAAGCCCCAAACTCTAGGACCCTGGGCGTCTTGACCTGTTGCCCTCCTTCTGCCGGTGGATGCAGAATCCCCTCCCTGGCCAGGGCATGCAGAGCAGACGGCGGGCATCCTGCCTTCACCCCTCTGCTCAGGCCCAAAAGTGGGGGTGGGGAGCGGGCTACTCAAGGGTCAGAGTCCCCACTGAGCAGGTTCTGTCCGATCTTGGTTGAGTCAGGAAGCCCAGCCCTCCAGTCTGGTTAAGGCAGTGTTTCTGGCTCGCTCTCTGATACATTAATTCAGTGAACATTTATTGGCTGCTTATGATGTTTCAGGTGCTGAGATGGGCAGATAAATAAACCACAGTCCTTCCCCTAAGGACTCAAGTGAAGAATGTTTGAAGTGCCATCCATCTACCTTTCTGTTCTTTTGTCATTCATTCATTCGCCTATCCATTCACTCATTCACTAACTACTGACCACCCAGTGTGGCACAGATGCAAGGGGGCATAGGAATGAACCTGAGATCGGCCTTGCCCTCCAAGTACCCCCCCCGCCCCCCAGTGGGAAAGACAGATAAGCAAATGGACAGTTAAGGGGCTCTGAGCTCTCACGGGATTCCAGGTCTGGGTGGCCAGACCTCTTCTTGAGCCCATCAGGTGGTGGGTCACGTGGGCTGGGCAGGAACAAGAACTGCAGGCCTGGCTCAGGGACTGGGAGGGGCTGCCCTGACCCAGCTGCCAGGAGGGAGGGCCGAGTGGAGGTGGGAAAGGGCGTCTGTGGTCTTGATGAGCTATCAAGTCTCCCTGAGTTGGGAAAATGTTAGGGGCTGCGGCCCAGACCCTGCTCTAAAGTGTGCCCCTTAATACTTTGATGATGTCGTGCGTAAGAATGCAAAGCGCCTACCATGGGGATGGGGAAGAAATCCATTTCCCAGCTAGGAAATTATTGAATATTTAGGACCCGGAGCAGATCGCTTAGAGAGGGAAATGAATTTCTCTAGCTTCCTCTGGCTTAGATTAATCAGCCCAGATGCTCTTGTGCTTTCATTTACCCTCGTGGAACAGGCCTGGATGGGTGTTTATACAGCGTGAAAGTAATTGTTCTTCCAGAAGTGCTAACAACTGCTTCCAAAACCATCAGCTCCCTCTTAACGCTGGTGCGGTGGACCCCACTGGTCAGTCCCTGCCTGTGCACATCCCTGGGGCCTGGAGCCCAGGAAGGGAAGGGGCGAGGCTGGCTGTCCATCTTCCCTCCCGATCCTTCGGGTCTTGCTGGCGTGATGGGGCATTGAGCAAGATCCAAGTCTCAGCCAATAACAATGGGAGACCCAACCAAGTGCCCACGGTGGAGCCAAGGGTCTGAGCTGTGAGGCAGGAGGATTAAGGGCTGTAAGATTTAGGTTAGACTTAAGGAAGGACTTACCTTGACAGAGAGTGATTGTGGTCTTGCTCTCCCTAGGTGACTGGTCGGAGCAGAGGAGACTCTTATCTATGGGGAAAAGAGACAGAGGATGGACTGAATGGCCTCTGAATCCTGAAAGACCCAGTTTCCTGTGATGTCCAAATTACCAGCCTGTAAACGTGTTAGAGACTCCTGCCTGCACTGGACATTAACTTTTCCTTCAGTCATGTTTTTCTAGATCAGGGCAAATTTTTTTTGGAAGAGGTAAAATGGTAAATATTTTTGTTTCTGTAGGCCATACAACTTCTGTCACAACTACTCAACTCTAAGGTTGTAGGGCTAAAGCGGCCATAGACAAATACATAAATGAATGGGTGTCATTGTGTTCCAATAAAACTTTATTTATAAAAACAGGTGGTGGGCCGGATCTGGCCCCCCTGCCATAGTTTACTGACTCCTCTCTAGACCACTCAGTTGTCAAACAGAGGGGTTTCTGGGTCTTATCTGTTTTTAAAACAGCTCTATTCTCATTTTCCTGATCTGGAAAATAATGTTTACTTATAGTGAAAATTTATATATAATATATTATAGGGTGAAGGTCATTGGTAACCCTCTTCCTTCTCAAAAACAGCCACTGTTCACAGTTTGGTGTCTGTATATACTTTTATACTTAACGTTGTATTCTTTTTAAAGGTCATCTTGTGCAGACCATATTTACCGAGTTTGTTATAGTTTGAGTCCCACGTTGACTCGTATTGACAAGAAAACTGGAGACGGCCACTGGCAGATGAGCCCAGAGAGATAGGAAATGGACCATGTGGACTTTTTCTTTCTGGGAATGTTTCCTCCTGGGAACAGCGGGTTATCTTTGGCGATGCCTGTTGTCTGCCAGGCTGAGTGGGGGAAGGGCTGGTGGGTGGAGGGGATCGGGGAAGGGAGCCAGGCCAGCTCCATCTGGCCAGTGGGAGGTCTGAAGTCCCTCGGGAGAACTTGCTGAGCCCAGCGGTGCACCAGGGACCCCTACACACCCCCGATGGTGGGCCATACAGGATTCAGCTTCTTTGGCTGCTCCAAGGGGTTCTCCTAGATGGGGACACTGGGACACGGGTTGATCTGCCCGCTTCTGGAGAAGCAGGAATGTCCTTTCCAGAAAAACCTTTGAATACAGGAGAAAGAGCTCCCTATCCTCTGCCACCCTGCACCTTGAGCAAAAATACATTTAAAAATGGAAAAAAAAAGAAAGAAAGAGAACAAGGAGGGAGAAAGGAGTCCGGTTTTGAAAAAGGGCTGCCATGGTCCCCCAAGGTTCCTGTGCCCCCTGGGGCTGGGGGGACAGGGAATCCAACTCCCCTTGTGGATCCTAATGCCATCTGTGCTCTGAAACAGGAGCCTAGATCCCCAAACACTGGCTTTCTTCAGCCTCCGTTCCACAGAGGAGAAAATGTCCTTTCCCTACAGTGACAGGATAGAGAAGAAAGGTGAGAACGAAAGTGTCACCGGACAAGCTGTCACCCCCACTTTGCAGTCAGGGGACCACTGCCCCCACCAAGGCCGGACTCACGCCCACTGATCCCCGTGGCCACCAACACACACCCTGGCCCCCACTCACTCATTCCCAGTCCCCGGCATCCCGGGATCACGCTCAGGTCTGATCCAGGCGCGGGGAAGGGTCCGGGGCGCCACAGTTCTCTGTGAGAGGCAGAGCAGCCTGGTGGTGACAAGAACAGGTTTGGGGATCATTCAGGTCTGGGTTCAAGTCACAGCCTTGTCACTTCCTCACCATAGGCAACTTTTGTCTCTTTGAACCTCAGTTTTCTCATCTATAAAATGGGTATAATATCAATACCCTAAAGATCACATGAGATGATCCTCGTAAAGTGCCTGCCCCAGAGAAAGCTGTGGGTCTCATCTTCTAGTCCTTTGATAAAATGTAATGAGGGACACTGGCAGAATCTTGCACTAAATCTTGGGCTGATAGGTCTGGAGAAAACCCCGACTATGAACAGTTCATCTTTTTTTTTTATTTTTATTTTTTTTTCCTCCAGAATCTTAAGATTCTCAATGAGTAAGTCAGACAGCAAACTCCCTGGACAAGAAAGCTGACTGGCTTGTTCTTGGCTGTCTCTCTACTGCCCTCCAGGGCCCGGCTCCCAGGAGGTGCTCATAAGCAGTGGCAGGAAGAGAAGAAAGAAAGTATTGAAGGTGCCCAAGGAAGGGCTTTCTCTGCTGTGCGCTGTGTGAGTGTAAGGCAGGAACACTGAGCGGTGACCTCAAGCCCCCGCCGCCCCTCTGGCCTCTTCTTGCCTCTTTCCCTGGTAGCCCGAGAGTGGATGGCCAGGTTTTCTACCCCACCAAGTTACGCCACAGATTAATTTCTGGTCGGCTGGATCCGATTTGGTCCCCAAGTTAAAAAAAGTAAAAAAAAGAGGAGGTGTAATTAAAAAACCAAGGACAACAACGGAGCACAAGTTCAGTTATCGTGCCTGATTTTCCACGGAAGCTGGGGATGGGGAAACCAGGGCAGCCCCCCGTGGTTCTGGAAGCTGGGCCAATGGCCCTCCCAGAGTATGTGCAGTCCCAGAAAGGACACTGAGGCTGGACACTTCCCCCCACCCCTTGGCATTCCCACCTCTGGGACGGGTTGGCTGTCCTCGCAGCCGACCCTTGTCCCTCTGTGTCCTGTGGTGCCGAATCTCTGGTCAGCTCCCTGCCGCCTTGCCCTACACTCCTTTCTCTATGACCCAGCGTAGTCCCTCCCCCGCAGCAAGGCTTCCCACCTGCCTGTCCCATCCCTCGGAGAGCACAGGGCCGGCAGTGTGGAGCGGGCGTGGGCGCCAGCCCCTCGTGCACCTGCCACATGCCCACTTTGCCTCTTGCTCACAGAGCTGGGAAGTAGGTGCTGTTATGCCGTCAGTGTTATAGGTGGAGAAACTAAGGCTTGGAGATGCGAGGTGCCTTGTCCAAGGAGGACAGCCAGGAAGGAGTTAACTTGGGTGTGACTGTGGCAGTTGGGAATTCAAAAACAGGGGAAGCAAAACCCCCTGATGTCAAGGAGCCCCCCCTCCCCCCCAGCAGGCCTTGCACCAGAGCTGACTGGCTGGTTGAGGGAATGGATGGATGGACGGATAGACGGGCAGACAGACAAATGGCTAGAAAGCCATATTCAGAGACATAGAGAAAAACAACAAAGAGAGGCTGCTTAGGAGCCGCTTTGGTCCTCAGTTTGATGGGTGACCAGTGAGCAGGCCTCTCTGGCCCGGTCACTAGCTTGCCGTGTGATCTCAGTGATCCATTTAACCTCTCTGAGCACAGCAGTGCCAGCTGTGAACTGAGGGCGAGGATGCCACAGCCCCCAAACCCCCGCGTGGCTCCGGGGATCTCTGCTTTGCCGCGTCTCTTGACGATCCACGCTCACACTGGAGAGCAGAGGTAGTTGTGTGGCGGCGGCGGTGGACGAAATTTTAATTCCGACTTTGCTGAAATTCGACGCGAGCAGCAATTACAAGCCAGCAGCTGAGAGTTATAGACACTTTTGTTCATGCCCATAAATATTATTTTTTCCTTAATTAGCAGCCAGCATTTGAAAATCGGGCAATTTTTCAATTTCCCCAGCCTAGCAGGGAAGAGTCAAGTTTTGCACTGAGCCGGAGGGGGTTCAAATCCCAGCGCTGAGTTTTTCTAGCTGCGAGCCTTTGGGGGTAAAGTTCCTGAAACTCTGTACTTCAGTTTCCTTACCTATAAGATGGGGATGGGAACAGTACCTACCTCATGGGGTCTTTATGAAGAGGAAAGAAGCTAACACGTGTTGAGATTTAGAATCGTGCTGGGAGCACCACGAGGGCTGTGTAAGTGTCGGCTTTTGCTACGATTATATTTTTTTCCGCCTATATTAGTGTGCTCAGTCCGCCGTAACAAAACACCCCTTGTTTTCTCTCAGTTCTGGAGGCTGGAAGTCCAAGGTCAAGGTGACTTCAGGGTTGATTTCTCCTAAGCTCCGTCTCCCCGTGTTGTCACGTGGCCTTTCCTGTGTGCATGCTCACTCCTGCCGTCTCGGCCCCTTCTCACAAGCACACCCATCCTACAGGATTAGGGCCCCATATATATGACCTCATTTAACGTTAATTACCTCCTTAAACTCTCCAGTACAGTCACATGGGGGTTAGGGCTTCAGCATGTGAAAGGGGGTGCGGGGCACAATCCCGTCTGTGATACCATCATGTGCTAGCGATCAGGCTGAGGGTGGCTACCCTGTGTGGTCTGCCTGGGACAGAGGTGGTGCCCGGGACACCAGATTTTCAGTTTTAAAATGAGGCGAACCAGGATGAGCTGGGCACCCAAGTCCCAATTACAGCTGCTTTCTCCAGTGATTTTCTCTGCCTAGCCCCTGAGTTTTGATCTTGCCTTGGAGGGACACTCGGACCTAGGAAGGCTGGTAGGAGGTGTGCAGAAGCGGCACCGGGAGAGCTTCTTGGCCCAGGGAGGGAGAGAACGTGGCACTAGGGACTCCGGGAGAGCCCGGATCCTCCAGGGTTAAACCCACCTCGCGGAAGAACATCCGCAAACACCAAGGGAGGGAACCAGCAAAAGCATTATCATGATTAATGTTATTTCAAAGACTTAATTTTTCCCCCTCTTTCTCAACTCTTTGTGTGTTGTTGTGCCGAATGCTCTCTCTTGATTCTGAGTGTCCTTCCCCTGGAGTAATTTGGAACAAGGTCAATGTTCACCAGGCAGGCTTCCTCGCCTCTGATATACCTGCTGACAGCCCTGCGAGGCTGGGGGGCTGTGAGCAGCAGGAGGCCGACTGATGGAGGAGGGATGGGCCAGGCTTTCAGGCTGTAACCTCACCTCACCTAGAGGCAGACGGAATCTCCAGCCCAAGGGGCAGGAGCGGGAAGGGTCTGGGGTGAGGACCAAGACCTTTATTCTGGCTTGATTCCTGTTGGCTGGGAAACGCCCTATTCCCCATTTTCTCACATGCAAAGTGGGGCCAAGGATGGGTCTTCCCTTTCCGGATAGTTGTGCTAGCTCTTGGTTCTGAGAAGTTTCCACGCTTCTCCGACTCAAATGTGCATGCCCATCCCCTGGGCCAGGGGCGGGGAACAGACTCTGAAGTTCTAGCTAGCATGCACGTGGTGCCCATGCTGTTGGACTAGGGAAATGTAAGCTCTTAGCTCTGTAGGAAGTGCTCCAGATATGCATCACCAGTCACCATCACTCCCACGACCACTGTCATCATTTCATCCTCCTTGTCTATCCGTGGCACCACCACCGTCTTTGTTATCATCTGTGTCCTCACCTGCATCGTGCTTGGCACCATTGTTAGGTCTTGTCTGTGCGACCCCTTCCTCCCATTTTCCAGAAGAGGCAACCGAGACCCGGAGGTGGTTTGAGACTGGGGCTGAGGGCTCTACTTTGACATAGACGAGAGCCTGGTGGTTGGAAATCAGGAGACAGATTCCGGTCCCTCTCTGTACCTTGCTAATGAAGCCTTGAACTTTCCAAATGGACGAGCCCTTAAAGATCACCTGGTGTGACTTCTAACACCTCTAACCTTTGGGGAACTGTTAACGTCAGAGGGAGGAGAAGCTGCAGAGTGAAGGGCGTGGATGTTGGAGTTGGATGGGCCTGCCTCTAAATACCCACTCCATCACTCGCTGGTTGTGTGACCTCGGGGAAATCACTTTATCTGAATCTCAGTTTCTTATTTGTATAATGGGCTGTGAGAGCCAGTTTCCATGATGGTCTCCAATGATCCCAACCTCCTGGTGTTTACGCCCTTTGTCGGTCTCCCCCCACCCTGTACCAGGCTCAGACTGTGTGACCAACAGAATATGGCAGAAGGCATGGCGTCTACTCGCGAGGCTAGGAGGTTATAAAGCATGCTGCAGTTCCTGTCTTGGGTCCTCTCTCTCTCTTCCTCACTCTCCCTCTCTTTGATGACCAGCTCTGGGGGAAGCCAGCTGCCACGTCCTGAGACCACTCAGGCAGCCCACGGAGAGGCCTGGGTGATGAGGAACAGAGGCCTCCCAGCAGCCGCGTGGACAAGCTTGGAAGCGGATGCTCCAGTTGCAGTCGGGCCTTATGCTGGCACAGCAGCCCTGCCCACTGTCCTGCTGCGCCCTCCTGGGAGACCCAGAGTCGTCTGGCTAAGCCGCTCCGGGGGGTCCTGAGCCTCTGACGCTGCATGAGATGACAAGCGTTTGTTGTTTTAAGCTGCTAAGTTTTGGGGTAATTTGGCACCCACTAGTGGATAAAGAATATATAGGGATGACAGGATCTCTCTTGTAGGTTTGTTGTGAGGATGAATTCAGGTCAGCACAACACATACGCGTCGTGTACATGTATGTACATGACGCGGCCTGAAGGCCACATGGAATGTGACAAAACAGCGACAGCATAAATAACGATATCGATGACCACTCCCGGGGTCACGTAGCGAGGGTATGACAAGGTCGATGATCCTCTGGTTCCCAGTTGCCCAGTCGTAGCCATTTGTGCCCCCTGAGCCTTACTGACCTTGGTGGGCACTGAAGGCTTTGCCAGAAGGGAAACAGCAGGGGCGGAGCGGGGAGGGGCAGAAAATGTGATGGTGGTGGTGACGGTCGCTGGGCTTCTGGGAGAGGGAGTAGCCATGGCATGCACGGGGTGGTGTGGGGCTGAGGCACAGGATCAGCGTGTGTGTGAGTGCATGTGTGCACACGTGTGTATACATGCACATGTACGTGTGTGTCTGTGAATACGCACACGCAGTGCACGTGTGGGGTGTGCGATACATGCGTGCATGCGCATATGGGTGCACACGTTTGTGTGCACGTGTATGTGTGTGTAGGGGGTGTGTATGTGTGTGTAGGTCACCTCTGTAGCCCCTTCAGCCCAAGACTGACCGATTCTCTGATTTGCTGCTTGTTTCTGGGCTCGCTGTCTGAGGAAGCCTCAGAAAAACCATGGCAACAAAGGGCTAGTTAATGAGCAGGGCTGGGGGAGGCCGGGAACTGGGGCATCTCCGAGGCCACAGAAAGAGAAGGTCAGGGGGAAAGTCTACTGCGGTCTGTTTCCCTGGCCATGGCCCTGTGGGGCTTCTTCGGTGGAAAGGTATCAGAGAGGGTCGGGCTGGGAGAGGAGCCCCCCGAGCCCCCAGCCCCCATATGCCAGGAAGCAGGGATTCTCAGTGCCCACCACACAGCTCCTTCGGGGTCATCTGCTCCGAGGGCCTGGACTGTAGGTGCTACTACATAGCTCCTGGGGGGCTCTCCACGGGCCCCCCATCAGCTCCAGCTAGGCTCTGACCTGAACCGTGGAGACTTTCCGGATACACTCATTGTAGAGACAAGAGAAATGGAGATACAGAGAGTTTAAGGACATGCCTCAGGTCACCAGCAGGCTGTGACAGAGTCAGGACAGAAATCTGGCGCTCCTTGCTGATCACTCTGTCCCAGGGCGGGGCCTATGGCAGGTGACCTGGGACATGTTGGTCTAGAGGGGTCCTGTGCGTGTGGGCCGCTTTGGCTGGCAGATCGTCTGCCAGGAGAGCTGGCCCACCCCGTCCCCCTGCATGGACCAGATGGGCAGGCCTTCACCCCTCGTGTTCCCCACCCTTGCCTTTACCACAGGAAATAACTGGGGCAGAAAATCTGGGGGAGCACAAAATACGCCAAGTTTGAGCCTGGCACCAGCCGGGCACCCGGCTGCCAAGCAGGTTGGAAATAGAATGGGCAAGAGGGGGCCTCTGGTGGGGGGCAAACCACTGGAGCAGCTTGGCAACTGCCTCTCCTGGCTCCTGCCAGACCTTCTATCCTGCCAGGTTCTGCCTGCCATGTGCCAGGAACATCTGGAAGAGAATTTTCTGGCAGGTTCTGGAGTGCAGAAATGGGTTACGGGGGGGTCTCAGTCACATATTCACTCACAAGTGCCTACTCAGGTAGGGGGAGCAGTGCGTGTCCTGAGTGCCTGGTAGTGCAAGGCACTGAGTGAACTCCCTGACCCCCATCCCCGCCCCTCCCCTCGCTCCTGTGATTTCAGAGCCCCATTTCACAGGTAAGAAGACCGAGGCCTAGGAAGTGGCAGAGCCGAGATTTGAATCCAGGTCTGTCTGGCTCCCGGGCCTGCTCTTTCCATCTCTGAGCATCTGTCTGAGTGCCCTCCATACCCACTGTGTCCAGGAATCGGTCTGGATATCAAGATACAGAGATAAATGAGCTACGGGTCTTGTCCTCAGAGCACAGGTAGTTTCGCGGATGAATTAGCTATTGCTACTATGTCAGTGCCGCATAGCAAATAGCACCCCCAAATCTCAGTGGCTCACAAGCAATTACTCCTCTTGCTCACCATAGCTGGGGTGGCCGGGGGGTCGGCTGCAGGCTGCAGGTTGAGCTACGCTTGTCTCTTGCACTTCTCGCACCAGTGGCTACTCAGGGCCCGCTTCCATGGCTGGGCAGAAACATGCCATGTCCCCTAAGGCAGCATTTTGGAACTGGTGTGCTATCCTGCTGCTTGAGTGGCTGAGCCCCACACTGGTGGGAGGCACTGCGGTCACATGACAAAGGCAAGGCTGTCTAACTGTCTGATGGGGAGGCAGGAAGAATAGGGTACAATAATCCAATTGTCCGCAGCAGGGAAGACAGACAGCGATGATAATACTGTGGTGCATTTCATCAAATCCAAGAAACCATCAACTGTAAGACACACCGTTAATTTAGTGTGCCACTAAGACAGAAAAGCACCTGCCAACTAAAGTATGCCACGACGCTTTCTCAGCTCATTATATTTTTTATTTCATTCTTACTGAAAGCTATTTGATACTTCCTAAGACATGGGAGTGACAACAGTACTAACAGTTTTGACCAGGTTTGCTCTCACACGGGCGCTGATATCTGTGTCATGACTGGCACGGTCCAAGGAGATGGGGAGATGTCATTGGTATATTCTGGTTTCAGAGATATTAACATGTGAAAACATGTTTTGCTTTTTAGAATTGATGACATCTGTTGTTTACTCACGGTGAGCACTTGCTCTGGATGGACACTGGGCTAAACGTTCTCTGCGGGTCAATTCACTTGCACCTCCTGACAATAAGGGGAAAATGTGGTTCTCCCCGTTTCAGAGATGGGTAGAGCAAGGCTCGGGGTGATGCGCTGTCTTGCCAGAGACCCAGGGTTAGCAAGTGGCAGAGTTGGGAGATTTGAACCCAGGACAGTCTGACTCCAGACACAAAGTGGTTAAGAGTGCAGACACTGAGACGAGCTGTATCTCAGTTTCCTCATCTGTAAAATGGGGATGATAGAAGGAACTACTGCATAGCTCGTTTTGAACATGAGAGTATCAAAACCACGGTCAGGCACAGAACGCTTGAGACATGCTGGTCACTCTGGGAGTATTTTTTGCCTCTCTGAAGCTCACATCAGTATAATAGAAGCTGCTCCTGAGCTCAGAGCAGGCAGTGATGGGAACCCGGAAAAGCAGGCCAGTACTGTAGTCTCACCTGACCCAGGGGCGATCCGTTCCCAGACCCCAGTGGATGCCTGAAACTGTGAATAGTACCAAACTATCTCATACATACCTATGATAAAGTTTATAAATTAGGCACAATAAGAGGTTCACAACAACTAATAATAAATAGAACAATTATAGCAATATACTGTACTAAAAGTTATGTGAACGTGGTCTTTCTCTTTCTCTCAGAATACTTGATTGTACTGTACTCATCCTTCCTCTTTGGTGACGTGAGGTGAGAAAACACCTGTGTGATGAGAGGAGGCGAGGTGCATGACAGGGGCACCATGACGGAGCGTTGGGCTACTACCAACCTTCTGACCGTACATCAGAAGGAAGGGCACCTGCTTCTGGACTGGGCCTGACTGTGGGTAACCGAAGCCACCAGAAGTGAGATTGCAGATGGGGGGAACCACTGCAGCTTAGTGATTTGGGGGTACTGTCAAGTTGTTTGATGTGAGGAAAGTGAAGAGTGCGTCGCGTGATTCACTCCTGTATTTATTTACTCAAACGTATTTGTTTACCTACTATGTGGAGGTAGTACACAGAGACTGGATTTGAAACCACACCTTTGGGGGCTAATTTTTTTTTTAAGATTTTATTTATTTATTTGACAGAGAGAGACCTAGCGAGAGAAGGAACACAAGCAGGGGGAGTGGGAGAGGGAGAAGCAGGCTTCCCGCAGAGCAGGGAGCCTGATGGGGGGCTCAATCCCAGGACCCTGGGATCAAGACCTGAGCCAAAGGCAGACGCTTAACAACTGAGCCACCCAGGCGCCTCTTGGGGCTAATTTTTAAGAACTGAGTTCTAATTGATCTGCCAGGAGATGCACAGATCTTAAATGTTCAGTGTGAAGGGTTTTCACAAATGTCTACACCTCTGTTACCACTGTCCCGCTCATAACGGAGAATGTGTCCCTTACCCCCCAGAAGGTTGTGCCTCTTTCTAGGAAAATGCCTCCCTCACCACCCTGTTTTTAAATTTCTGTCATTGTAAACCAGTTTGCCTGTTTTTGAACTTCATGGGAGTGGGAACTTACAGAATGTGCTGGTTTTGAGTCTGGCTTCTTTCACTCAACCTAATTATCTATAATTTTAATCCATGTATCAGCAATCCCTTCTTTTTCATTGCTGAGTAATATTCCACTGGGTGCTGCTTATCCCTGATCGCCTTGGCCGCTCCAGACCCATCCTTCCTGCCTGCTGGTTGGAAATGGAGCTGGGCCCTTTAAATTTCTTCCCGGCTGGCCAGCTAAGCTGGGTCAGTAGAGGGCGCTGGGGAGCTCATGTGGCACACGGGCCCTGCTTCCTGATTCCAGGCTCCCAGGCTCCCAGAGCTCGTGTAGCCTCTCCAGTGCCTGGCTCTGGCCTTGCACAGGGGTCCGCAGCTCCCCCAGCACCACTTTGGAGGCAGTTTCCACGTGAGGTGGCTCACCAGAGGCAGCTTTTGCAGTATCCCCCAGGGCAGATTTCTGGTAAGTCCCCCAGGGTGGATTTCTAGCAAGTTCCACCGGTGTGGCACCAAGCCAAGCGTTTGCCATGTGGTGGGCCACAGGCATGTCTGGTTCAACAAAGTCTGGATGGCGGCCCTGTGTGTGTGTGCTTTAGGGGACCCTTCCTCAGCTCAGGGGCTTTTCTTGGGGAGTTTTTTCAGCCTTAGGAGGGGACTCTTCGCTGGGGGCCTTATTTCAGCCCCAGGTAGTGAGGAGGCTATCTCAGCCTCATGGTGGGGGTCTCTTTTGGGGGGGCTCTAAATCAGCCCTAGGGTTCTCTTCGTTGAGGTTCTGTATCAGTCCTGGGTGGGGGTGGGGGCTCTTCCTCAGCTCTGGGGGAAGCTCGTCTTTGCGGGGGTATCTCAGCCTGGTGGGGGTTTCTTTTTGGGGGGCTTTATGCTCAATATAAGCTCAGGGTGGTGGCTCTTCCTTGTGGGCTCTACCTCAGCCTGATATGGGGGGGGGAATCTCTTCCTGGGAGGCTCTACTTTGGTGGTCTATCTCTGCCCCTGAATGGGGGTGCTCTTTCCTGGGGGCTCTACCTCAGCCTTAGGGGACTCTTTCTTGGGGAATTTATTTCATCTCTGTGTGTGTGTGTCGGGGGGGGACTCATCCTTGAGGGTCTTACCAAAGCCCCTCAAGGGGGCTGTTCTTGGGGGGGTGGCATTCTTAGGGGCTCTATCTTAGCCCTGGGTGGGGTCTCTTCCTTAGGGGCTCTATCTCAGCTCTCTGGGTTGTGGCTGCTCCTTCAGCTGCTATTCTTACATTAATTATAGTTCTCTTTATTCTTTATTAGCCAATGCCACATTCATTCAATCCCCTATTAGAAGTTAATAATTCTTCATGTGGAACTTTTCCTGTTGGAATTACTGTGTGGTTTCTTTTTCTTGATTAGACCCGGACCAGTATAGACTTGGTGTCGTGGTGATAGCAGGAGATGGGTCTGCAGAGATGAGATTTGCAGACTGGATTTCTCGTGGGCTGGAACATGGTGCTGAGCTCCTTGCTGATAGGAGACGGGGTGCTAGTCACCCAAAGCATGCGGTGGCCCTGCAATTAATCAAGCTATCACCCGTGGTTGATTGAGATGAAGTGCCACCGAGACACGTCCCTTGGGAGCCAGAGTGATGCTTCCCCTGACCATTAATGGCAGTGGTGATGACTCTAAGGACGGTAGGGGGTGCGATGGATTCTTTCGAGAGCTCTAGAACTTACAGAGAGGAGATGACAAGCGTAGGTCCATTGGCTCAGCTCAGGTCACGGTCTGAGGACTAGAAAGCCATCATGACAGCCTTTACAGGAGCTCTTTTTTTTTTTTTTTTTTTTTTTTTTTAGCAGCGGCAGGGCTGGTATTTGCTGGAAATCAAACATAAAATTTAATTGTGTTGGTTGCCAAATTACAACCACAATGGAATTCACCATCTTGACAGATTTCTCCGGTGAAAATTAGGGCATTGATTGGGAAAGAAAGGGGCCCTGAAACAGGGAAGGGGGACATCTGTTGGCCCCCGATGAAACTGACGATCTTAAACCCTGCGTGGCTCCAGGTGCCCCTTATTGCTGGTGGTGGCCTTCCTGCCCATGTCTGAGGAGGCTATTTCTCCTCCTGTTTTAAAAACCCTATGATTACCTCAGTGGGGGCAGATATCTTGAGAGGGGATGCTCATTCTCCTGGAGACTTACCAAAACTATCCCTAGTTTGTCACTAGCCTCTACTAAGGGCGAAATCTCAGCAGTGACTCACTAGGACACAAGAGGAAGCTCCCCAAGAATTGCAAGGTTTGCTAATACATATCAACAGAATTCTGGGGACCACATGTAGGAGTAGATTTTAAGGATTTTATTTTTTTTTTAAAAAGGTTTTATTTATTTATTTGAGAGAGAGAGAGCGCAAGAGCTCCTGTGTGCACACGCATGAGTGGGGGGAGGGGCAGAGGGAGAGGGAGAAGCAGACTCCCCACTGAGCAGGGAGCCTGATCCAGGACTCGATCCCAGGACTGGGATCATGACCTGAGCTGAAGGCAGATGCTTAACTGACTGAACCACCCGGGCACCCAGATTTTAAGGATTTTAGACCAAAGAGGGCAGGATATCACACTAGGTTGGGCAGAATTCATTGTCATGGATGCACTTCCTGGAGATTCAGGATTTGGTTGTTGGCATGTGCTGCTGACTGTGGCCCTAACAGCTTACTTGGTTGATTGACTGACATCGGGGCCCAATAGTAGCCTAAGGTTAATGAAGCAGCATCATGATATGGAAGAGGGAGTCCAAAGGCGTGAGGAGATAGGAATGCTGGACTGGATATATTATGTGTGATCTGCACCAAACCCCCTGCCAACTATGTTTCATAAGAAGCAGCAGAGGACAGAGGCATCGAGAGATACATGACTGAGGGGAGCATCCTTGAAATGCTCCATGGCTTTTGTAGGCTGGGTGTGACTTTAGAGGCTGCCTCCACTGAGACTGGCTCCCTGAGCTTCCTGGAGTAGCAGAGACCAAGGGGCAGCACATCACCAGTGAGGACAAGGTGGGCATATCCACTGCCAAGCAACAGGGCTGTACGGGCAATCAGAATGCCTTGGCCCATAGGGATCTTTGCTGGTAGCTGGTGGATCACAGTGTCCCTGGGAATGAAATCAATTGCAGCCTACGAGAGCACTACTTGATATATATGACATAAAAAGCTCTGGGTCTGGTAGCCAAAACCTGACGTGCATCGCCATGACAGAGAGTCTCTGCCTCTCCTCCAGTTTCCATACCTGTCAACTCACAAACCTAGAAAGCCCTTCCCCTTGAGGAAGAAGTTCTATCATTGCTGCAAGTACTCACTGTAAATATCCCTCCAGACCTCCCGAGAGGGTCCTGGGCCATTTATCAGAGTGACATGGACTGTGGAAAAAGAAATAGGCAGGCGGGTCAGGGATCAACACTGATTCCTGGGGACACATAATGCCACTCTGGCCCCGGAGTTAAAGTGGGGGCTTATGGTGGTCAGGCGGTAGAAAGTGGAGCCTGATGCATGGGGGTCCCCTTGGCCCATGGACCCACCTCCAGGTTATCCCCCCCCCAGTTCCTGAATGAGTAATCACAAGATGTAAACATACTTAGCCATGAACCGTTCTCTACACTTTCCGTTTGTTCATTTGTTTATTTTAAAGATTTTATTTATTTATTTGAGAAAGAGCCAGAGCAAGAGATAGAGCATGAGCAGGGGAGAGAGGGAGAAGCAGACTCTCTGCTGAGCAAGGAGCCGAATGTGGGGCTCGACCCCAGGACCCTGGGATCATGACCTGAGCCGAAGGCAGACACTTAACCAACTGAGCCACCCAGACGCCCCTCCATTTTTATTTTACATGCAAGTTTTGGGAAGCGAACTTTATAATTTTGTCTTTAGGTGACAGAATATCCTGTGGAACTGTGACCGAGTTTGAGGAGTAATAAATATGGTCCGCGGTGACTTCTGGGGCTCTTAGTTTTGTTTTATGGCAAGTATAAGAATGATAGCTGTGTCTTCTTGGGTAGAAATACGGAGTCGTGTTTACAGGAGTTCGGTTGTGTGAGGAGGGTTCCTATGGAAGCCGAGGAGTCAAAGGGATGGAGTGTGCTGCTTATCCCTGATCGCCTTGGCCGCTCCAGACTTACCCCTGATCCTTCCTGCCTGCTGGGTGGAAATGGAGCTGGGCCCTTTAAATTCCTTCCCGGCCGGCCAGCCAATCTGCGTCAGTAGAGGGCGCTGGGGAGCCCATGCGGCGCCCAGGGCCCTGCTTCCTGATTCGAGGCTCCCAGGCTCCCGCAGCTCCCCCAGCAGGAGGAGGCAGTTCTGAGGTGAGGTGGCTCACCGGAGGCGGCTTTTGCGGTATCCCTCAGGGCAGATTTCTGGTAAGGCCCCCAGGGTGGATTTCTAGCAAGTTCCACCAGTGTGGCACCAAGCCAAGCGTTTGCCATGTGGTGGGCGACAGGCATGTCTGGTTAAACAAAGTCTGGGTGGCGGCCCTCGGTGTGTGTGTGTGTGTGTACTTCCTGGGGCTTCTAACTAAGCCTTGGGTGTGTGTGTGGTGCGTGTGTGTGTGTGTGGTGTGTGTGTGTTGTGCGTAGGTGTGTTGTGGTGTGTGTGTGTTGTGCGTAGGTGTGTTGTGGTATGTGTGTGTGCGGTGTGTGTGCGGCGTGTGTGCGGTGTGGTGTGTGTGTGCGGTGTGTGTGTGGTGTGCGTGTGTGTGTGTGGTGTGCGTGTGTGTGTGGTGCTTGTGTGTGTAGTGTGGTGTGTGTGTGGTGAGGTGTGTGTGTATTGTGTGTGGTGTGGTTTGTGTGTGTGTGCGGTGCGGTGCGTACGTATGTTCTGGTGCGTGTGTGTGTGAGGTGGTGCGCGTGTGTGGTGTGCGCGTGGTGTGGTGTGTGTGTAGTGTGTTGTGCGTGTGTGTGTGGTGTGGTGCGTGTGTGTGGTGTGTGTGTGTGGTGGTGTGTGTGTGGTGTGTGTGTGGTACGTGTGTGTGTGGTGCGTTGTGTGTGGTGTGTTGTGTGTGTTGTGTGTGTGTTTGGTGTGGTGTGTGGTATGGTGCGTGTGTGTGTGGTGTGGTGCGTGTGGTGCGCGTGTGTGTTTGTGGTGTGGTGTGTGTAGTGTGTGTGTGTGGTGTGTGTGCTGTGGTGCATGTGTGTGTGTGGTATGGTGCGTGTGTGTGTGGTGTGTGGAGCGTGTGTGGTGTGGTGAGTGTTTCTGTGTGGTGTGTGCGTGTGTGTGTGGTGTGGAGTGTGTGTGGTGTGTCTGTGGTGCGTGTGCGTGTGGTGTGTGTGTGGTGAGGTGTGTGTGTATTGTGTGTGGTGTGGTTTGTGTGTGTGTGCGGTGTGTCTGTGTGGTGCGTGTGTGTGTGGTGTGTGTGGTGTGGTTTGTGTGTGTGGTGAGGTGTGTGTGTACTGTGTGTGGTGTGGTTTGTGTGTGTGTGCGGTGTGGTGCGTGTGTGTGTTCTGGTGCGTGTGTGTGGTGTGGTGCGTGTGTGTGTGGTGTAGTGCGCTTGGTGTGGTGTGTGTGTAGTGTGTGTGTGGTGCATGTGTGTGTGGTGTGTGTGTGTGGTGTGTGTGGTGTGGTGCGTGTGTGTGGTGTGCGCGTGTGTGTGTGTGGTGCGGTGTGCAGTGTGCTTTGTGTGTGTGTGTGGTGTGGTGTTTATGTGTGTGGTGCGGTGTGTGTGTGGTGTGGTGCGTGTGTATGTGTGTGGTGTGTGTGTGTGGAGTGTGTATCTGTGGTGTGTGTGTTTAGTGTGGTATGTGTATGTGTGGTGTGTGTTCAGTGTGGTGCGTGTGTGTGGTGCGTGGGTGTGGTGTGTGTGGTGTGGTGCGTGTGTGTGGTGTGCGCGCGTGTGTGTGGTGCGGTGTGCAGTGTGCTTTGTGTGTGTGTGTGGTGTGGTGTTTATGTGTGTGGTGTGGTGTGTGTGTGGTGTGGTGCGTGTGTATGTGTGTGGTGTGTGTGTGGTGTGGTACGTGTGTGTGTGCTGTGCGTGTGTGTGGTGGTGCGGTGTGTGTGGTGTGGTGTGTGTGGTGTGGTGTGTGTGGTGTGGTGTGTGTGGTGTGTGTGGTGTGGTGCGTGTTTGTGTGGTGTGTGTGGTGCGTGTGTGTGTGTGTGTGTGTGTACGTGTACGTGTACTTCCTGGGGGGTTCTAGCTCAGCCTTGGGGGGACACCTTTCAGCCTGGCGCAGGGGGATGCTTCCTTGGGGGTTCTCTTCAGCCCCGGGTGAGCTGCTCCTTAGGGGCTCTGTGTCAGCCAGAGAGGGATTCTTTCTTCGTACTGTTCTCTAGAGTTCTCTCTAATTCTTTCTAGCCAGTCTCTTGTGAATCCAGTCTTCTATTACAGTGAATCATTCCTAATATGGAACTTTTCCCATTCAAATTACTGTGTGGATCCTCCCTCCCGATTGGTTGCAGAGTGATTCACGTTGCGCGTTATAAATCATCGTTTGTTCATCCATTTTCATGTTGATATTTCCAGTTTGGGGCTGTTAGGCATAATTTGCTCCGCACATTCTCCACTGGACCAGCCTTTCGGTGTAATACGTTTATTATCTCTTGGATAGATACTTCGGATGGGATCTTTTGTGAAGGCCAGCCTAAGGGGCTTTCATCTTGGCTAGAGGGTGCTGAGGGCTTACTGGGAGTTTTGTGGGCCTGTTTTTTTTTTTTTTTTTTTTTTTATAGCAGTGATGAAATTCAGTGTGGGTTCTAGAAGGATCACTTGGTCCTGTGTGAGTGGGGGGATGGGCACCAACTCTTAACTCCCCAGATGGAGGTGGCAGCTCAGCCTAGTGACTCCAGGCCTGTGACTTTGCTCCATCATCTAGATGCGAATCTGTGAAATGGGAATGTCCTCATGCATCCGTAGGATTGTGGGCAGGACTGAATGGGATAATGCCTGTGGGCATTGGGCACGGGGCTATCATTGAGCAGGTGCATAGTGGGTGGCAGCCAGCATGCTTTTATTATTAGGTGCTTAAGCTAGGATGTCCCACTTTCTTCCTGGCACTAACCATCGTGGATCGAGAGACCAAGAACCTAGAGGCATGGGGAAGTGACTTGGTGCCCCATCCCGAGGCGCCTCTAGACCCAGAAAAGCTAGGGCCCCAGCTTTCTAGTGCTGCCCAGGGCCTGGCACTTTCCCATGCCCTCTGGGCCTTCCCTCTGAGGAGTGGACCCTCAAGGTGGCCTTGGGTTCTGGGCTCTTTGCCCAGCCCCTTGACAGCTACCTCAGTGGGCAGGCACCCTGCCAGACTGAGCCCTGAGCTGCCGCACCCCAGCTAGTCAAACAGCCATGATTAGTCAAACAAAATTTCCATCTGTTGAGGAATTTTTGAGAGTTATTACTGGCTATAAAAGCAATCGGAGGAGAAGGATGGATCTGAGGGGGTAAGTGCCTCTAATTATGTGGAGTAGTGACTTTTAAATAAGGTTGCTGATGTCCTTATCAGAGTGAGCCAGATCCCCATCATGGTCTGGGCTGGAGGGGGTTGGGTTGCTGGGGGGTGGGTCCTTCTCTGCAGAGGGAGGAAGAAGAGGGGCGCTGTATTTGAACCTTGGGGGTCATTGTGGCATTTAGAAAGATCCTGGATGCAAAGGGCCTTGGACAGTGTCTGGCATACTGCAGGTGCTTAATGGATGCATGTCTCTGCTTTCCCTGCTTCCTGCCCTTCTTCCCCTGGGGCCTGAGCCAGGCTCCGGCACAGAGCTGCAGTCTCTCTGGGCCAGGTTCTTGCTGTCACAGACTCCGTGGGACCAGTTCATGTAAGGGCTGAGCCTCTATCACTTCATCTTTAAAATGGGACAATTAATTACCAGGTGTCCATCCCAAAAACACTGGGCGGGAAGATTTTTGGAAATGGGGGCCCAGCATCATTCTGCCACTAATATATGGCTTTCCTCTAGTGCTTGGCTTGTTTTAACCCCTTCAGCATCTGGAGATGGAGGTGACATTGTGGGCAGGAGGGTTTGGGGGTGTTGAGGGGGCTCATCTGAGGTCACCTGATCCCAGGTGCTCCTGCTTTCTTGGGGGAAACAGAGTCTTAGAAGTCTACCCCCTTTTTCATCTTTCTTTAAAAAAAAAAGATTTTATTTGGAGAAAGAGCGAGCGTGAGCGAGCATTCATGAGCAGGGGGGAGGAGCATAGAGGAGGGAGAAGCAGAATGCCTGCTGAACAGAGAGCTCAGTCCCGGGACCCCGGGATCATGACCTGAGCCGACGGCAGACGCTTAACCGACTAAGCCACCCAGGCGCCCCTCTTCATCTTATTTCTGATGCTTAACACAGGACTGTACTTTGGGGGTAACTGCGGCTCTAGTGGCTGCAGAGGGCCAGTAAGGTGGGTCTTGCTGGAAGGGACTCAAATATAACTGAGTCCCCAGGACGAAGGGTGGAGGTGAACTGCCCCTCCCTGGAGAGAGGGGTTCACAGGGTCCAAACCCTCGAATGCGGGGCTCCGTAGCCTGAGTGTCTGAAGGCACACAGTCTCCTGCCTGCTGGGTCAGGGGTCTTCTCAAGGCCATTCTGTTCCTCCTTGCCTCCCTTGCCCACTTGCCTGTCAAGCACAAACCAGCCCCCCCACCCCGTGCGCCCTTTAAAACCATAGGCTCATTCCTAGGCCCCCACAGCTGGCCACAATTTCATGCCTCAGAGTCAGCCATAGAAAAGCCCGTATGTGTGGCCGAGAGCCATCAGAATTCAGTGCTTCCAGGGACGGCTCTGCTTGGGGCAGGTAACTCTCCCCCGGTCCCTTTCTCTCTGCCAGGTGGTTCGAGTGTGACCACTCAGCAGTGGTTTGCACTGGGCCTGAAGGCCCCTGGTGTCTGACTCTGGAGACACAGGCCTGGGGCTGAGGGGGGTGGAGGGCAGGGGCCAGCCGAGCTGGGGGGCTGGGTTGGCATGAGGAGCTGAGCCCTCTGGCCTGGTTGCCCCTATGCCCCGGGGAGGCCTTCTCCCTGAGCCTCCCCAGCCCCTGGATCCTCCCAATGACTTGGTCACTCATCAGCTGTGGAGGGGACCATCTGGCTTCTGGCTGTGCTGCTGGGCAGGACCCTGACCTCGTGGGGACTCAGTTTCCCTCCCTGTGAGTGGGGATGATAAGGTTGACTCGTAGGGCCGGGCGACAGTGGAATGAGTATGTGGCTGGCTCCTCGCTCGCCTCTTCGGGTCAGGCAAGGAGAAGGGCTGGGATGTGTATCCCTTGCTTCAGGCTCCTGTCCCTGAGGACTGAGACCTCTGCAGAGGGGAGGCTTTTGAGGCTGGAGCGAGCCAAGTCTCTGGAATTCTCCCCTGCCCCTGTGATTGGGTGGGTACCTGGGAAAGGTGCCGATGGGCTCTGGGACAACGGCGGGATTTTTGGTGGTTTCATTCCTGCCTGGGTATCATGTCTGTGGTGGGCAGTGGGGTCTCCGTCGGGGCACTCCTGTGGTGGTCCTGGGCATGGCTCCTGGTCACTGGTTCTCCATGCTCCTCTGTTCCCCCAAACCTTCCCCCAGCTCCTACCTCCTTGGACGCCAGGATGGCAACGTAACTGTCAGCTGCCCTGATTTTACCTGCCATGAACCAGGTTTAAGGGTTTGGGCTGGGTGGAGAGAGGGTCCAGCTGGTTTCAGGCTGTATTATACTGAAGTCAGCACTTACTTATTGAACCATGCCCTCTCGTGCCAGATGCTATGCCAGGGGCAGGAGATGCCGGCACAGCCAGAAGCCAGCCCTCGTGGTGCCTCTGGTTGGGCAGGGGAGGCACATGATCAGCAAGCAAACCCGGGCATAAAATGATCTCAGACAGTGCTCAGCACTCCGATGAATCTTCAGCGGAAGCAATAGGTGTTATGTGGGGGCAGGGAGGGGGTGCTGGGGTGCTGGGGTCTTCAGAAGGGCCCGCTGAGCAGATGACAGCCCTGGTTCCCTCATATTTGTATGTCCTTGCCCCGTGGTTCTCCCACCCAAACTCAGGGAGGCTTGAATCCTATGCACCCGGCCTCCTCCCGGCCCAGGCATGGGGATCCCCAGGAACCTCGGAGCTCCCCCCCTGGTGCCCCACTCTGGCCTCCCTTCCCCATTGCTGAGCCCTGGATGCAGGACCCCGGGCCCTCTCTGTGGTTCCCAGGGCCCCTTTCTTCCAGCCAGAGAGGGGAGTCTGGTGACTTTCTTCCCAGAAGAAGGAAGGGGCTGTGAATCCCTCCTCTGCCAGGAGATATATCATCAGGGGCTGGTTACATTTTTCTCCTCCCACTTCTTCATTAGCTAGAGGCCTTCTCCATGGGAGGATTCCTAGGGCTTCTGGGTTTGTGAGCGTGCCTTGGGCATGAGAAGGCTTGGAGCAAAATGATCCTTAATGTTCATCCCACCCTCCAACCCTGCCAAGAACGAGAGGCTGAGAGCCTTGGAGCTGACAAGGTGTAGTATGTGGAGAGGTGGGTGTCTGCCCTTGGGGAACTTTGAGATGGGGGCGCTGCGCCTCAGTCTGAGACTCAGTTTCCCTGTTGCTAAGTGGGGTGGGTAACCTCAGGGGGGCCACCAGGGTTAAACGAGACAATGAGTCCTCTATGTTTCCTATCTTGGTCATCATGGTTTTAGATGATGTGTCCCAGACCCAGACGGCAGAAGATGGAAACAAAACCACATGGGTGCAGCTGAGTAGGGGCCCCTCGATGTGTGCGCAAGCCTCTGGCTGGTCCTTCCCCTTGGTGGGCAGCTGTGGGGCAGTCCTTGGGTATGACCCTGCAGTCCTCCTTTCTGAAGGTCCCTCTGTCTTTCCAGTGGCTCAGCCTCCTGAGGGCCCCCAGCGGACCGCCCCCCCGCCCCAGCCTGATGTCTGGTCCAGCCTCCCCTCCCTGTCTCACCCGCATGCTGCTGGCCGTCCACGAGCCCCACTTCGTTTGCAGCCCCAGCGTAGCCCAAGAGCCTGCCTTTTAATAGCTGCATATTTCTGTAAAAACAATTCTCCTTGTCTTGAGGCCCTCATTCCTCCCAACTTTGACCCCTGGCTCCCTGGGGGGGTTCATGCAGAAGCTGGTGTGCTGCGAGGCCCGGCAGCTGCTTCTCCCTTCCGACTTTCCAGGGAGCCTCCTGCAGAGGACTGTGGCCTCTTCGCTCGCACTCTGCCCCTGCCCACAGCCCGGGATGGTGCTGGGCTTTGGGCCCCCGGCAGTGGCAGAAAGCACCTGGGAAGGGCCGCCTCCTGGAGGCTTTCTCTGTGGCGTCAGTGTGAGCGTGGGCTCTGGGGCTGCTCCGGGCCAGCCTGCCTCATGGTGCGATGGGTTTTCTAGTAAGGTGGTGAGCATCCCATTGCTGGGAGTATTCAAGCAGGGGGCCAATGCCCATTGTTCAGGTGGACAGAGAGGGCCATTCTCAGGTGGGAAGGGCTGGGCTGGGAGCCTCTGAGGGGCCTTCACCTATCAGGATCACAATCCCCTGAGCCTTGAATTCTCTGCTCCTTATAGGAGATGGAGTCAGTGCTCCCATTCTCAGGACGAGGAACTGAGGCTCAGAATCAGGCATTTCTGTGCCCAGATCTCTGGTCCCTCCCCTTTCTTCCACTTAGCCCGGGTGGCCAGGTTCAGAGCAGGTCACCCCTGTGTCTTGCTTGATGGGAGCACAGTGGACCATTGGTGACCTTTGGGGCAGGGAGGGGGGGCTTTGATCTAGTTAAATATTTCTCCACTCACTCTGCTAATAAGCACATACCTTCCCCTGAGCACCTACTGTGTGCCAGGCCCTGGGGATATAGGGCTTGGGGTGGTGGTTTCTGTCCCCGGTGAGCTCATGGTTGAGTGTAATGGATGGAGGAGGGTTTTGCCTATGGTTCCCAAGCATCAGAATGAAATCCTGGCCTTGCTCAGATCAAAGAATCCATCACCCGGGGTTGGATCTGGGTCTCCCTGTACTTTGTCACAAGCTCCCCCAGGGGACTGTGGCTGAGACCCAGATTCAGGAACTGGGGACTCCTAACTCTCAGTGGACAGCTGTGCAGCAACAGGGGGGCTCCAGCCAGAGGGCAGGTGGGAGGGGCATGCTGTTGGGATCCAGAGTCCGTGGGGAGAGGGGGCCAACTGGAGGTGCTGGATGCTTCCCCCACCACGTGAAAAGCAGCAGGTCAAGAGCAGTGAGCCCGGGGCTCCGAGGAGGATGTGGCAGGTGGCTTCCTCCCAACCTGGTCGGTCCTGGTCCCCGGAGCTGGGGATCTCCCAGTGACTAGGATGGGGGCTGGCATGGGGGGGCTCTCACTTTTGCAGGAGTGAACCTCATGAGGCAGGACAGCCCCTCCTTGCCTTCAAACCACAAACCTCTGCTTAAACGCTATGAACCGGTCCCTCTCCATGGCTGGCTCCCCACACCAGCTCAGGTTTCACCTCTTTGGAGGGTCTGCCCTGAGCTTGGGACTAGGTATACACACGCCATCATCCCTGCTTCCTTCACAGCATGTGTGACTGTCTTGTCCCCACTGACCGGCGAGGTAAGGTCTGGCTCTTGGTGGACAAGGTGGGCACAGCTGCCCTGACCTGATGCCCTTGTTCTCAGCTGTGAGGCTCGCCTGCCCACCTGGCTTGACAGAAGCTGTGAGTTCATGAAGTGATATTGGCGCTGTTCCCTGGGGCCCCAAGGTGAGGCAGAGGTCCCCCCAGCTCCCAGGGAGCTAAAGCTCACCCCAGGCTTGAGATCAGCCGGAGTTCGCACAGCCAGCCCTCCTGCGGAGTAATTACTATAATTTCCCCGGCACAACCCTCAGCTCTTGGATGATACTGTGACCGAAATGTGAGTAGCGGGAACACTCCCTGCCCTTGTAATTGAGGGTTCGTAAGCACCGGTGACATCTCCAAAGGGAGCTGGGGCTTCACGGCGTGTGTCGGAGGCGTCACCTTTGAACTCTGGCTTGATGCAGAGCCAGTAATGATCCATGAGTGGGATGCGTTGATTCCCTGTCTCCCCGGGGTTGTGTTCACATTCCTGGTCCAATCTGGAGCCTCGCGGCAGCCCCGTCAGCCAGGGGCAGTGCATGGCCCTCACCCGGTTGGGTAGAGAAGTTGCACAAGCCGGGACATTGTGCGGCATGGGAGCGGCAGGGCCGGACTGGAACCTGTGTCTCCCGTGCCCATGGTGTGTGTTCTCTTGCCATCCCCATCCGTTCGGTGCAGATGCCCCGTTAAGGAAGACCCCCCCCCCCCCCGACGATTCTACCACCTGACTCAAGTTTGTTACAGAAGAGTGATAATAAAAGCAAAAATCATGACCTTGGGCTCTGAGGGCTCAGCAGGCACTGTCCTCCTTGCCTTGTAAGTGGGAATGCTTTTTACCTCCTGGCAGCCTGCCACGCTGATGGTCCCCAGTTTACCGATGAGGGACCTGAAGCCCAGAGAGGGAGTGCTGACCTGAGGGCAGGGAGCTGGGAGGTGATAGTGCCTGAACTGGAGCCCAGGCAGTCTCTGGCACCAAGCTTCTAACCATTGCACCATGCAAATGGCAGAAAGTTGGCATTCCGGGATGTGTAGTGTTTCTTGTTCAGGGAGCTCGTTAGTCCATTTGTTCATTCCTTATTCATTCACTCACTCAGCCTTATTTATGGGTCTCTGTTATTGCCGAGCATTGTTCTAGGTGTTATGGATTCGGTCCTGGACAGAACAGATTTCCCACCCACATGGAGTTTCCATTCCAGGTGAGGGAGACAAATCACAAGCAGACAAATGACGCAGTTTCAGAGTGGGAGAGCTAAGGAGGAAAAAGAATAGAAAGGAAATGTGGAGTGATGGGAGGGGGAGACTAGCCAGTGTGGTCAGGGGTGGGCTAAGCAGAGACTGGAGGGAAGCATAAGAACAATGTGGGGAAGAGATTCCAGGCATAGGGAACTGTGTGTGCAAAGGCCCTGTAGCATGCTTGAGGACCTATGAGGAGGGTGGTAGGAGGTAAGGTCAGAAGGCTGAGTGCAGAGATGCTGGTGGGGGGGTGCATTTGAGTCTCTCTTCCCCCAGAGGGAATGACATGATCTGGCTCCCACTGTTGAAGGCAGGCTGTGGGAGGTGAGGTAGAGGTAGAGGGACAGCGTGGAAGCTGGTGGTACAGGGGAGAGATGATACCAGCTGCTTAGACCAGGGTGGTTCTAAGGAGTCTCTTAGAAATCTCTCCTCTTGACCCTTCTTTGTCTGGCTGACTTCTCCGTGTCCTTCCCTGGCAGCTAGGACCTTCCCTGCACTTGTGCTGGGGGTGAGTTTGGCTGCTTCTGTGCCACGGCCCCTGGGCGCTAGTCTGTGGAGCCCGCTGGGCTGCCTTATTCATTAGTCTCTGGGTGCTTCGGAAGACCTTTGCTCTTTGAATATTGAATGAAGATCTGTGCATGCTGTGTTTATCCTGCTTAGGCGCTCAATATCTATTTTTGGCATCTGCAGAAATACCTGCTTCATATGTTATCTGCTCAGTTCCATCTTGTTGTTACCTTTATTTATCTCTTCAAACAAGAGCCACCACCCACTTCATGGCTTCTCAGCTCCCTTGGACTCCGTGGGCTGACACCAGGAGGCATTAAGCCGTCTTACTTAAGTGGTTGGCAGCTTGGCCTTTTTCTAAAAGCGTGAGGGCCGTGGCGTGTCTGGCTGTGCCCAAGTCCCTCTAACAAGACTGGGTGTCTGTGGGGTTGGTTCTGGGAGCTGAGTGTGCATGTGTCTATGTGATGTGAGGTTTAGAGATTCAGATAGGGCTCTTTTTTGGGCAAACCATGGGAGTAGGCTCTGGCCAACATCAGGAAAGGAGGTGATCAGGAGGCAGCTTGCAGAGTCGGAGGCTTGGCAGAAGGACTGGTTGGGAAAGACCAGAAACCAAGAGCCTTCCGAGATCCCATGGGGATGGGTGGCCCCAGCTGGCTTGGAATGATTCTGCAGGACTGGGAATTCCAGGTCCTGGGAGAGAAGGCATCTCATGCATGGGGTTTGGGCCATGTGACCGGTCCTGGTTTGGTGGTGTCGTGCCAAGAGTGCATTTTGGAGGGGAGGTCAGTCCTGGAAAGGCATTTGGGTGTGCCGGTGTCCAAAGAAGAAGGGACAGGTGCTTGGCTGCTACACATGCCCTCTGTCCCCAGCAAGGATCTCAGAGATGTGTGAGCTGTCCTGGCCTTTGAGGTGCCAAGGGCCAAGCCTATCCCACACAGAGTGTTAGAGAGTAGGGCCAGATTACTCCGAGTGATTGGTGGAGCAGAATTTGGAGTAGACAGAGGTTTCTGGGTCTGGGGGAGGTTGTAGCCACGCTGGGTCTGGCTGGGCCTTGAGGGCCTGGTGGTCTTCAGACGGAGGGGAGGGGTGTTCCGAGTGAGGCTTGGCAGGGTCACGGAGGCAGGGTCGAGCCTGCTGGCTTTTGTTGAGGTGCAGAGCCGCTGGTGAGTCATTGGGAGGGAGTGGGGAGTGCTGCTGGAGCTACAGGCTGAACACGTAACTGAACCCCTGTCTGAGGAGGTCAGATTTAGGAGGGTGGCTGCGTCTGGCTGGGGTGGAAGTGAGGTGGGAGGAATGCTTTGGCAGAGCACCTACTGTGTACCTGCGCTCCACTAAATGCTTTGTTGTGGTCTTATTGACCCTGCACAGCGACCTGACTTGATAGTACTGCTGCTTACCCCGGCTACACAGAGAGAGAGACTGGAGCTCAGAGAGGTCAGGTGACTTGGTCAAGGTCACACAGCCAGCAAGTAGCCAAGAGGGGGTTTGATCCCAGGCCTGGCTAACGTTCTCGCCTCGTCCGGGTTACAGAATCATCAGCTGTGAAGCCGGGCAGGCTGCTGAACTGCTCTGGGCTTCTGCCCACTTACTTTTCTTCCTCCGTATTCTTGGGCACCGTAGAGCATGTCTGGGACAGGCAGGTGTGGCCAGTGCAGCGGGGTTGCAGCGGGTCCAAGGAGTCTCTACCCCCCACCCCCCTACAAAGTGCTAGAACAAAGCTAGCAGAACTGGAGTCAGCAGAAAAATCTAATTTTCACCTTAGACACGTTTGTAGCTGACAGATATTAACCCCACCTCTAGACTTTCCTTCCAGACAGGTCTGAGCTGAGTCCTACCCTGGACAATGAGAGGCCAGCCCTGTCATGAATTCACCGTTGCATTTTTAGGCAAGACGTTTCTTCTCCATAGGCCTCAGTTGTTTCTACTAGTAAAATGGGAGTGGTGGTACTCAAGGTGGGGTATCATGAATGCAAATGCCTGCAGGGGCCCTCCGCCTACCAGGAAAGACAAAGGTGTGAAATGGGCAAGGGAAGAAGATGCTGGGGGTGTAGGCGTCCCACGGGCACCTGCCCTGCCTGTAGGGGCAATTCCTGCTTAGGGCTAACCTGTTGTCACTATATAGGGCTGCTATTGCCAGACCTTTGAAGTATTTTAAGGAAACCCAGAAACCTGAGTTGCGCTCTTAAATATTTCAAAATTTAAATGTTAGTGATTCATTTAGAAATTTTTGGGAAAAAAATTATGCAGGCCAATGAAAGCAGCTTCCTGGGCTGAAATCGGCCAGTGGGTCACCAGCTGGCAATGCCAGGGCTGGATCATTTGGGTTTCTTCCAGCTGGATGAGATACAGCTATGTTTCATATGCATATAAATAAGAATCAAATATTTGCCTTCTAGATCTATTGATTTGTATTTATTGATGAACCTGAGGTTTGTAATGTGCATCTGAGCTCAGAAATAATGATGGGGTAGAAACCTCTTTGAGAAACTTTAATCACAGATTAGGAATCCCCGAGCCTGTCTCTGTCCCTCTGGACTACCTCTGCCTCTTATGTCTGTCTTTAATCCTTCCTGGTGCAGACACAGCCTAGCCTAGTTTCCACGGCAACAGAGCATGCTACCTTCTCCTCTCGTAGATTTGGAGAGAGAAAAGCAGGGCGGGTGGCCTTGAGATTTCTCTAACCTGGACCACAGACCCAGGGACTTCTCCTTTCTACCTTTGCAAGATCATGGGCAGGACAGGTTTATTGGAAGCCAGTGGGCAGCCCAAGAGCAAGATTTATTGGCTCTTGTGAATTTTTAGAGACCTCTGGCTAGAGCTATTGATTTTATATCACATCTGCTACTGTTCCCAGTTTGGAGGGTGCTTGTGGATCAGTTCTGTAGTATCCAGAGAGCAGAGGGTTCACTGGTCCTTTTTAGGTTGGGCTTGGGAAAGACCCTAAAAAAGCCAACAGGGTTAGAAGAGGGTACAGGGGTCAGAGTGGCTAATGGGCCAAGCAGTTTCTCTGGTCATTCCCACCATGCACAGTGAAGCCAAGAGGGCCCATAGACAGGGGAGAGGGATGGCTGCCCTGGGGCTGGGGTGTGTGCTCTCAGCCCCAGGCCGCCACCAGGAAGACCAGGGGAGTGGGTAAGGCACAGACACTGGAGTCCAGCTGCCTTAGTTCAAATCCTGGCTCTACCACGTGAGGCTGTGGGACATGGGCAATTTAGGTAACATCTCTGAGCTTTTGCATCCTTGTCTATAAAATGAAGACTATAGTACTAACGTCCTCATAGGCTATTGTAAGATTGAAATGGTACATGTAAAATGTATAGAATATAAGTCAGCGAACTTTTAGGGCACACTTTTTCTGTAAAGGACCAGCTAGGAAACATTTTAGGCTTTGTGGGCTATCTCATTTGCCAAACTCATCAAGTCTGCTGTAGGGACTTGAAAGAAGCCATAGACAATATGTAAATGATGGACATGGTCGTGTGCCAATAAAACTTTATTTATAGATAATAGAATTTGAATTTCATATACTTTTCATGTGTCACCCAAGAGCCTTCTTTTTCTGATTTTTTTTTTCCCCAACCCTTTAAAAGTGCCAAAGCCACTCTTGGCTCGGAGGCCATATAAAAGCCAGCAGTGAGCTGGATTTGGCCCATGGGCCATGGTTTGCTGACTCCCGATGTAGGATAACGCCGATTATGTGTTCATTAAGTGTTAGTCACTGATACTACCTCTATCTTCGGCCATTATTCTTTTCATCCTGGGAGGGTGGGCTGGAGGCAGTAAAATATTTGGCCCAGAAAGAGATGATTTGGGCCGGGGGAGAGAGCGTGCATAATAATCACGCTCAGGAAGGGAAGATGTTCTCCCAGCGGGGGTATCCTCTGGTATTTGTGGGCAGAATTGACGGGGAGGTGGATTTTTTGCTCTGAGGCCTCTAGCAACTCATTGGAACAGACTGCCTTGGGCATCGTGAGCTCCTGTCACTAAAAGTGCTCAGGCAGAGGCCAGATGCCCCTGACACACTGTTGGGGGAGGCTGGCTTGCTGGATGAACAGACGCTGCTGGGTCTGAGCTGGGTTCCTGCAGCTCTGGTCACTGGGGACATGGTGTGTGTGTCTGTGTGTGTGTGGGGGGGTCCTATTTTCTCAAGGTCCCTTTTCCTAATACTCAAAGCCCCTTGCCCTCTTCCTTGCTTCTTGAATAATCCAGTGATGTGCATGGGGCCAGCATTGCCCCCATTGAACCGGTGGGTGAGCTGGGGGGTAGAAGATGAGCAGGACACCTGGATACACCCTCTGGCTAGGCGGGCAGGCATGCTTGGTTGAAACACATGGACTTCGGTCCTGGATCTTGTCCCCTCCCCGCTCTGCTTCTTCCTACCTTTGTGCTCCAGGGTAGAAAGGTTATTTAACCACTCTGAGCCTCAGTTTCCCCATTTGTAAAGTGGAAGTAGAGGATCTCCCTGACGGAGTAGTCGTTACTGTATATAAAATGCCTAGTTGGTACCTGGCGGCCAGTAGGTTTTCAAGCAGTGTTCATTCATGTCCACCGTAGTCCCGGCCTCCTGTCCCAGGGCTAGGGTATGGCCTGGGAGGGTCAGGGAGAAGCCTGTCCTCTGGGACATGGCCTGTCCACCAGCAGTTTGCTGTGGGGAAGTCTTCCCCCAAACCCTGGTGCCGGCATCTTTGGGGAGTGATGGACGTTAGGAGGCAGAGTCTGGGCTACCCAAGTGTCAGAGACCTTCTCCAACGAGATATAGAGACATCCACCTGGGCAAGGAGTCAGTGGTCCTGAGGATGACCTTCAGAAGGCCCAGGAAGCCAGAGTGGATTCTCTTCCTGCACCTGTGGGGCTACTGCGCTCTAGGGCCTGGGGGAGGGACATTTCTGGGGAAACTCACTGGGAGAACGGGTATGTTCAGATGAGGCAGCCCCACGCCCACAGGCAGAGGCAGTCTGGGGTCATACCTCCTGCCTTGTCTGGGCTTCGTGTGCTGGGCCCTCTGCACGAACGACTGGCACAGGGAATCCCATGAATTCTCACGGCCACCCTGCAAGGGGCATGCAACTGTTACCCCACTTTATGGATGAGCAGACTGAGGCTGAGAGCCCAGGTCACCTGTCTGGGGCCACAAAGGAGGAAGTTGGCAAGTCAGGATTTGCAGCTGGGTCTAACTGCAAGAGCCTCACCCCCCAGCCCAACACTCCCATCCCCTGCCACCTTTCAGCTAGCACTGGAATCTACAGTCTGTAGGGTAAGCCCTGATAATGAGAGTAGCCAACATTTTTAGGGTGGTTCCTCTGCCCCAGACCTTGTTTCAGGTCACAGTGTAAAACAGTAAATGTCCTCTTGCATTTTTAAATTTTGTAATCCTTACAACCTCTCTGTGAACTATTCCCATTTCACAGACAAGAAAACGAGGCCCAGAGAGGTTGCATAACTTGCTTGAGGTCACAAAGCTAAACTGTAGAGCTGGGATTTGAACTCAGGAACTCTAAAGTTTGTTCTCACTCTGTCTTCTTGCCTTGAGCTTGATTATAAAGTGCATAGCATAGTATCAGACACAGAATAGATGCGTAATAAACATAAAAATCCGAGACCAGGGGGCCAGCATGAGCTGCCTAGGAGATTGGTGAGTCTCTACTCACCCTGGACTTTACGTTCGCTTCTGTGCAATGGGCACGTGATCCTCCACCACCTGTGCCTCACAGCGTGGTTTGTGCATGCGAAAACCCCTTCTGCTGTAACCTGACAGACAGATGCGTGCCTCCGAATCACTGTGTAATGCAAAATTGCACAGTACAATCCCACAGGGTTTCAGGGAATATGGAGTTAGGCACAACACTCAGGCACTTTATTGGTGACACACAGTAAAGGGTAGGAATCTCATGAAAGGTGGCCGAGTTCTCTCCATGTTTAAGGTTAAGAAATATATACCTACTAAATAAATGTGGCGCTTCATCTTGAAAAAACCTGAAGTTTGCATGTGGGAGTTACGCCTACTCTCCCTGCTGGCTGCCCGCCCAGTTCCCATGCCTGCCGTTGTGTGTACAAGAGGGAGAGGAAAGTAAAGATAGCAAAAACCTGGTGGGCGGAGAGAAAAAATATAAAATAGGCTTGGGGGGGATAGAGAGGGGGCGTCAGGTTGCTGGTGAAGTGACAGGAGGAAAAGTCATGGGAAATGGAGTGGAACGTTGTAGTGGCAGGTGCAGGTGGGCGGGGCCGTTGTCCGGTGAGGTGTGTGTGTTTCCTGTATTCCTCGGCTGCGCAGCTCAGCCGGTGTGGTTTTCTGTTCACCCGGTGTTTGTTGTGGAAGAAATGATGCGTAAGCCATGTGACATTTGTGCAATACTCACATTGTTCCCTAATCTATGGATCTCAGCAGAGCATGTTTGCATTTTCACAAGTGTGACAGCAGAATTCACTCTACGTTGGAAGGTCAGGAGTTAGGAGGAGTGGAGGGGTCTTTTCTAAACGGGGGGACTTCCTTGTAAGGTTCGCCTCCCCTTGGAAGACGGGCTTGTACCCTGCAGTTTGGGGCTAGGATGGCCTCTGGGACTTGGGTGAAGCGGCTCCTTCTCTCAGGTCTCCTTGCTGACCCCCCAAAGCTGGTCTTTTGGAATCTCAAGGTACCACCTTGGGTTCTATAGGAAACCCCTATCCCACCCATGCATCTGCAGCTCCCTGAGCTTTCTGTTGTTTGGGCAGTAAGTCCCAACTGCTCTGGCGCTCTGGGAGCCCAGGGGTCTTTCTGTGGGCAGACCCAGGTGAATCTAAGAATCCACTTTCCTTTGAAGGTAGAGCCCATGGTGGGGCCTCCCCGTGAGTAATGAGGTCTTGTGAGTGGCTCCTCCTTGGAGCAAATAGAGAGAGAAGAAAAAGGATTGCCTGGAATTTATTAGTCTAATTACATTTTCCTAATGTGGTTGACCCCCGCTCACAGCAGGACTCTTATCAAAGTTGCAATCACACCAACATTATTGGAGTTTTAATAAGAGTCAATTGGTTATTGTCCTTGCTGCATCGGACACTGTAGACGTAATCCCCAAAGCCCCTTGGGGAGGCAGGGAGCTTGCTTGCTTTGCTGGAATATTATTTACATTAATAACAAGGATTAGGGACTTGTTTTATGTGTTTGGGAGAAGCAGAGAATTTCTTTGTTCAGGCAGCTCCTGGCCAGCAGCAAAGTGCTGGGCTGGGAGTCAGGTGCTCACCACTCACCACGCCTTGCTATGTGAGCTTTGGCAAGCTGCCTCACCTCTCTGGGCCCTCCTGAGTGAAATGAGAGGACCTGAGTCATGTCAGTGAAGTGAGAAGGCCCAGGAAGTGCTTTCTTCGCTCAGAGCAAGGGTTCAGTGCAGGCTGTGTCAGAAATGGCCAAATCGGGGTGCGGTGGTGGTCAGGCTCCACCTCCACATATGCATTTATTGTGCTTTAGAGTCCAGGAGTTTCCCATCTGGAATGAGCGTTTCTGGAGTGCCCTGCTCTGCCCTACCTTGCATAATGTGGGGGGCAGTCTCGCCTGGTGGAGAAGAGATGGGACCACAAGGGCTCAGATTTCTGCTCTCCTATTGGCTGTGTGACTTTGGCACCAGGCTTGACTTCTCTGTGCTCGAGCTTCCCTGTCTGTAAAATGTGGATAATAAGAGGATCTCTCTCATAGGGTTAGTGAGAGATTAAGGGAGATGATCCCTGCAAAGTGTGTAGGACAGTGCCTGGCCTGTGCCGAACAGATGCTGGTTATTGTGAGGTGGACAGGGTGTCTGAGTTTCTGTTTTCCGCTTTATGAAGTGGGCGACATGCTGCTGCCTCCGCAGGGTCATTTAGAGAAAGTGGTGGGATTGTGTTTATGTGTCATTGTCATGGACTTCTTGTTCTCACCGTGACCCGAGAGGTGTTTCTTCACTCCCTCTCATAGACAAGGGCAGTCCGAAGAGCATGCTTTCAGTCATGCTGGGCATCTTGGCTGATCACTGGCTCAAACGGCAGAGCTGAGGGTAGGGGTGTGGGCTACCTTGTCCACTGCTGTGTCCTCAGTGCCTAGCGCACAGTAGGGGCTCAATAAATATCAGACCAACACCCCTGCCTGCATGGAGCTTACGGTAGATAGATGGTGCTAAGTGTAATGGGGAAAAATAAAGCAGGGAATGGGGAAAGGGATACTGGAGAATATTTAGGGAGGTTTGCAATTTTAACTCCCCAGGGGCCGAGGAAGGCCCGCGGAAAAGTGCCATCTGAGTAGAGACTCTAAAGTGGTAAAGGAGCAAGCCGTGCAACTGTCTGGGGGAAGGATGTTCCAGCAGCAGGAACAGCAAGTACAAAGGCCCTAAGGTAGGCCCATGGCTGGAGTGTTTGAGGAACAGAAGGGAGCTAGAGATCCAGGAGTACAGTGAGCAAGGGGGATAGCGGGTGAGGGCAGGGCCCCCCTGCTCTGACTTCGGCTGAGGGCACCAGACTGTAGGCCGAATGGGGGCTGCTGGAAGGAGGTTGAGGAGCACCTTCTTTGGAGCCTTGGTGCCAGTATCCATGTCCCATATCTGGCGGCAGATGTCTCCTCTCACCTCCTCAGATGCATCCACCAGGTGGGGCTCTGCCTCCCCCTCTCACATGGCCTGTAGCCCTCTTCATTTACCTGTTCATATGCAGGGGGCCTGGCCCTGGAGCCTGGGGCTGAGGCAAGAGGCCTAGAGGTTCCTGGGAAATGCTCCCCCACAAAAGTCTAGAAGGGCTTCCCTGCTAGCTCCTCAGAGAGGACTTGTCAGATGAGAGCAGAATTAAGTCTGAATCTCAAAATATAGGGGGGCACACTGAGGCCAGATAGGGCAGGGGTTGGCGAAGAACCCCCAGGAAATTAGAGACCTGGGACTGACATTGGGCAGGAGGTCTCGGACCCAAGGGGTCAGGTAAACGGGACAGGAATGGGGGTCTTGGCCCTGCCCACCCTATGGATTGCCTTCTGGAGCCTGACTTAGCTCTGCGTGGCAGTGGAGGAAAGAGGGTTGGCTCTGAGGATGGTAGTGACTGAGTTCATTATAAGCCCTGCACTGGGGAGGCAGAAGGTTCTAGAGGGAAGTCAACAGACAGGTGCCAGAGGCCAGGAGGTCCAGCCAACCAGGGCCGTGCCATCAGCATTAAAAGCTCAGGTGGACCCAGAGGTGACACCCAAAAGGAAATCTTTGCAGGCCTGGACCCGGGGTATGTGCTGTTTCCTGCCAGGATCACTCACACCAGCGAGAGCTAAATCTGATGGGCCAGTTCGGTCCCCATCCTGATTCAGCACCAAAGGTACATCTCCGTTCTGGCTTGCCTCAATTCCATGTCCCTCTTTATGTTTGAGAACTTCTCTTTTGGAACTTGTTGAGACTTCTCCCTTCCTCTCTCTTTTTCTTTCCCTCTCAACACTCACCTGCCCCAAGTGCTCTCAGTCTGGTGGGGTGGACAGACCAGGGCTCATGAGCCCAGCATGGTGTGCAGAGGGAAGGTCTTAGAGCTAGGAGAGCAGATTTCCAGGGCAGTATAGGGAAGTGCCTGGTCTTCCTAGGAGAGTCAGGGAGGGCTTCCTCGAGGCGGTGTCACTCAGTGAGAGAACTGAAAGAGGAGCAGTTACATGGGAGTCTAAGGTGGGGTGGAGGGCAGGGCACTGCAGACAGAAGGGCGCGTAGATATAAGTGCAGCATGCCCGAGAGACTGCAGAAGGTTCTGTATGACTGCCGTTAACCTCTGAGGGCTGAGGGGGGGCATGCCAGCGAGGAGGCTGAGCAGAAAACACACTGAAGGTCTTCGGGAGACTGATAACACAATAGTGCTGGTCACATGCCATCTCTCATCTGCAGCTCTGGCAGCAGGTCACATTGTCTGCACTATGGAGATGCCCAGGCACAGAGATGGGGGTCACTGGCCCCGGTCACACAGCCTGTAAATGACAGGATTGGCACCCCTTAGTCTCTTCTCCTCGACCAAGATTTGAGACCTGCCCCTGAGGGCCACAGGGAGCCATAGCAAGCTTTAGAGCTGTGGACAGAAGCTCGTGGTGAGGGCAGCACCAGGATGGGGGCAGGAGGGGACCTCCATCCTGCCCCTTCTGCTGGGTTCTGGCGAGAGCTGTCCTCTCTAAGAGGCACTGCCTCCAACCTAGAAGACAGCAGGGATCCTCTGGGTTGGTGAGTCTGATTGCTCGGTGCCTGGAGGAGGCAGCCAGGACTTGTGTGCTCCCGGAGGTGGGAAGGGGGCTTCTCCCGGAGCCCGACTCTCCAGAGCAGACTCGGCTTCCCTTCCGCGCTTCTCTCTCCCCTTTTCCCTGCCACGTGTCCCTGATGGCCTCATATTCCCTCCCTGGCAGCCAGTACCATCTGCAAGCTTGGCAATTTCACTCACGCTCTTCTGCTCAGCTCACTTGTGAGGGTTTTTAAGTAAGACTGGCTCTAGCACCAATCCCTAGAGTGGCCTCACTCTTTATGTTTCTGCTTCCAGAGGGACCTATTTGTCCCTTTTCTTTGCTTTCTGTTCCCAAGCCAGGAACTCAGCATGGCAGAAGAAGCCCAGCTCCTCAAAAATGCAAATCATGTGCATGTTCTACCGGGTCAGAATCTTCGGGAAATCTAAGATACCATGTCCTGGTCCTTGAGGAACCTCTTAGCCTCTCCAGGGTGCCAACTGGTTGTTTACAGCATAACCCCACCTTCCCCACCAGTGACTTCTGCGTGACCAGCATCCTTTGCTCGGTAGAGTGCCTCCTGAAATCCTTTACCCCAGGGTCCTTGGCATGCGTCATTCCCGCTCCTCGGTGTGTCCTGATTCTTTCACTCATGCCACCAGATAAATGCGTGCCCAGAGGTGGAAGGCAGCTCCGTGCCTGAGATCCTTGGCCGGTGATAGCAGGTGTGGGAAGGTATTTTTACCCTGCGCACTGGCTCTGAAAGATGACCACTGTTAAGCGGGGTGCAGAGAGATCCCAGGCTGCACTTGGACTTGGTGGGAAAGAATCTGATGTTGGATTAGTGACGTCTGCCATGATGGTGAGGGAGCAGAGGGGTGTTGTATGTGCTAGAACCTTCCATCTGAGGCCAGGGAAAATGGCCTCTTACCTTTTCCTCGCTCACCAGATGCCGCGTGCTCTGGAAGTTGGCAGAGTGGGTATGGTGCCCAGTGGTGGCCTGGAGGGCTGAGTGGGAGACAGGTTGGTCCCAGCTGGTTTGGGGAAGAGTTAGGAATTGCTCTGTCTTGAGACATGTGCTTATCCAAGGGCATGTGCCTCACCAACAACAAGTCAGGGTGTGGCCCTTATGCCGAGGTTGGCTGAGGCAGCTCTGGGAGCTTGGGGACGAGCAGGGGGTTTTATCCAGGCCCCGAGCCTTGAGATTCTTCTAGCTGTGCCGCAAAGGGCTTGTTCTTTCTTTGGTGGAGTCTCATTGGGCAGAGGAGCTGCAAGGCTGCAGCATTTTTGGTCTGTACGCTAGGATGTCTTTTAGGTCTTGGGGGGGCTGGGGGGAGGGACACAGGCCTGGGGGCTCACCAGAACCCATGAAAAGCACCAAGCACAGCTGTTCCCACTGAGACCCTGGGTCCTTTCCCTTCCTTCCTGCATGAAAAGTAGAAGTGATACCTGGTTGGCTGAAGGTTTATTGCTGGTTGAGACTCCTGATTGAGGGAAGGGCCAGTTTCTCGTGAAACAGAAATCTCAAGGTCCCTGGGATCTTACAAAGCAGAGAAGTAAAAGAAAGCACACATGCTTGGGGCCTGGTCTGCATTCTGGTCCCAAAGCTGTGCCGTGGATTTGCTGTGTGGCTTTAGGCAAGTTGCTTCCCCACTCTCTGCCCATCTTCTCGGTACAAGGAAGCGGGGTGACCAGAGATCTGAGGGCCTTTTCTGCTCTAACTGTGGAAATGGGCTGTCCTGGGCACCACCCTGTGTCTGATGAGCCTCAAGCAGTGAGTATCTGAGGGTTGAAGCCTAGCAGTGGTGGGGCATCCTGGGGCCCCCCTCCCAGACACTGACTGCATGCCCCTGCTTGTGTGTGAGGTGGCACGTGGGCCGCCATAGAAGAAGTGATGATAGAGGGACTGTTGACACCAGCCTCTTCAGGGTCAGGAGAAGCTGGGCATGTTTCTGGCCCCATCCGTAAGCCTACCTCTCCCTAGGGCTGGTTTTGCTTGGAGGTAGGATAGCCTCACAGAAGAGCCTCCAGTCACTCCCCATCCCTGCTGCTCCCTTCCCTGCCACTCCAGCCCCAACATGCCCTGAGATTCCAGCCATGTTGAATGGTTCACAGCTTTCTGTTGGATTTCCCCTCTGGACGTTTGCACCTGCTGACCCCTCTCCTGGATCCCTTTCCTTCCTCTGTCCCTCTCTCCTCCTTCAATGTCAGCCTGGGTGGATCTCTGTGGAAAGCTGTCTTTGACCTCTGCCCTGTGCCCCACACGTGGCTGGAGTTAGAGGTAATCCAAGACCACCCCTCCTGCCTTGCATCGCACCTGCCTTGTCTGTTAAATTCTTTGCCATGCTGTCTGGGTTTGACTGCTGTCAGGTTGTGAATTCCGGAATGTCCATTTTAGTTTCTGCCCTGAGTCTTCATCATCAGATCCTTAAAAGGAAATCGTACTTGTGTTAGTCAGGCTAGGCCGGGCTGTGCTGCATTAACGAATATGTCTTGAAATTTCAGTGGCTTAAAACAAGCAAGTCTAGCTCTTGCCCATGCAGCGTCTGAGATGAGTTGAGGGACTCTCCAGGATGGCTCCGTTCCACACTGTAACTCTGAGCTCCAGGGTGGATCTGTGGCTCCCCCATCTCTCCATGGGGCATCCACGGTCACCGCTAGAGGGGCGGCCCAGGGAGATGGCCCCATGTCTTTTTTTTTATTTTTTTAAAAATTTTTAAAAAAGATTTTATTTATTTATTTGAGAGGGGTGGGGAAAAGCAGAGGGAGAGAAAGAATCTCAAGCCGACTCCCCACTGAGCGCAGAGCCCAGTGTGGGACTCGATCTCATGACCCTAAGATCATGACCTGAGCTGAAACCAAGAGTTGGACGCTTAACCAACTGAGCCACCCAGGCGCCCCAGCCCCATGCCTTTTAGACTCCTTTCCCTGGAAGTGATCTTTTCCGCTCACCTTCACCTGCTCACCTTCACAGGCCAGAACTGATCTCACGGCCTCACCTGAGGCCAGGAAGTGAGTTGTCCATGGGCCAGGGAGGGGGCCTGGATCTGGGTGAGCACCAGAGACTCTGCCACAGTCCATGAATCAAAAAGGATTAGAATCTCTGGTTTCGAGACTGGCTGTGGCCAAGAAGTGGCATTAGTCTGGCCAGACCTCAGAATGCCTCCCATGGAATATTGTGGACGGCAGAACAGAGGTCCAGAGAGGGCTGGGGTCCCCCTCTGTAGATGGCTGTAGATGGCAGCTACAGTCTGCATGGGGGCCGGAAGTGGACCCCACTTCTCCCGTTGTCCAGGCACTGTCCTTCCTTCCTTCTCATTCTGATGCCGTAGCCTGAACTCCTGCTGTCTAATCCTGCTGTGTGATGCAGGCGGGGGTGGGGGTGGCTTCGCCGGGGCTCTTGTGAAATTATTTTAAGACCTCGGAAAGCAAATTAGAATTTCAAACCATCCAGCCCTCTTGAAAGCAGACTGGGGGTGTGTTAGAAGTAATTTAATTTTTACTTTGTTTTATTAATAGGACGTGGGAGGTGAGGGGAGGGTGTGAGATATGGCGGAGAGGGCTGTTGCCGAGCCTGGCTCAGTGGAACCAGTCTTGAATCTGGAGTGATGGAGGAGAGCTGGGGTTGGGGGCGCCCTGAGGATGAAGGGTGGAGGACGTCCGGGGAGCACAGCAGACCTGGAGACCATTGCTCGTACCGAAGAGCTTCTAACCTGGCGCCTCCAGTCTCTCTGGGATTGGGGGTTGTGTCCGTTTCCCAGGGGTGCTGTAGCAAATGACCACAAATGTGGTGGCTTCTAACAACAGAAATGTATCCTCTCATAGTTCTGGAGCCCAGAATTCTGAAATATGTATCACGGTACAGAAATCAAGGTGTGGGCAGGGCTGTGCTCCCGCCAAAGGCTCTCTGGGGGGATCGTTCCTGGCCACCTCCTGATGCTCCTTGGTTTGTGGCCACGTCCCTCCTCTCTCTGCCTCTGTCCTGCTTCCTGTGCGGCTCTGCGTCTTCTCCTCTTAGGACGTCAGGAACTCAGAAGTCGTTAGATTTAGGCCCTAACCGAAATCCAGGATGATTTCATCTTGAAGATCCTTAACTAATGACATCTACAAAGACCCTATTTCTGAATCGGGTCATATTCTGAGGTTCTGGGTGGACATGAGTTTTTAGAGGACACTATTCAACCTACTACAGGGGCCACTGATGGGTGGGCTTCAGGGGGGTGCAAACCACCCAGATCTGTAAGAAAACTCACCAGGTACATTTACCCCCCTACAAAGACACATAGCTTGCTTTGATTTGTCAGAGACTCCAAGATAAGGGACAGCAGTCTTGCAGGGCACATCTCTGGCAGGTAGGACTGTTAGGACAGAGGACGGGTCACGGGAAGCCCAGGTAGAGGGAGGAGGAGGATCTGGAAAATGGGAATCCATGAAGGAGCTAGCTGGAACAAAGAGGAGGTGAGCAGAGGGCTGCTCTGGAGGGCCCAGGACAGTGGGTCGTACCTCTCAGGAGTCACAGCCATCTCTAAGAATATAAAGTTTTCCAGATTCTTCCCCAGAAAAATGTACATTATGAACACACACACCTTTGGTGTACAACTCTCCAGGGGCAGGTGCCTTCTGTGCCCCCGAACACGCCCCTGGGCCCCCAGAGACCCCGGTTGGTACCACCACCAGAGGAGAAGAGTTTCAGAACAGATGGGAGGAAAGAGCCTGAAACGGCCATGGATGGTGCCGTGGATGGTGCCGTGGATGGTGCCGTGGATGGTGCCGTGGATGGCATCCACGGTTCAGGTCGGATGCGGCACTTAGGCAGGGCTGGAGCTGCTGCATCTGTTTCTGGTTTGAGGATTACAAGAGATAATGCAGGTGAAACTGTGCCCTGGTTTTAGAAGCTAAAGTACTGATTTCGTCTTTTTTTCGTTGTTGTTAAACTGTACAAAGCAATATCTGTTCGTGGTAGGGAAAATGAGGAAATGCAGATAAGCAAAAGGAGAAAAATCCCTTTAATCTCCTTACCCAGATAGCCACGGTAACTGCCTTGATCTCTGACCTTCTGCACCTCCTCCTCCGTATTTCATTTGACACGAAAGGGATGATTATACACGTAACAGTGAAGCTCACATTGTAACCTAAAATGTTTAATACCTTTGCATGCGAAGAAACGCTCACGAAGCATCGATACTAGCTGCATGGAATTCTGTTGTCTGGAAGCTCCATAAATTAACCAATCTTCTGTTCTTTGGACGAATGGCCCTGTTTCCTCTCCTTCTTTATAAACAATTGTGTTGTGAACATCCTTGCCGCTCCTGCTGTATATCTGCTTCTCTAGGGGGAAGTGTGTTGTAGGCACTTCACTGATGCCAGTCTTTGGCACCGGGTCCATGTTTGGGGCATGGGGGCGCCTGGAGTGGAGGGTGAGGCACCTGCTTTCATGCTCTCTGGGGTCCTGGCTGGATCCTGGTGTCTGGTTAGGCCTGGGGGCTCTCTGTGAAGGTGGCGTGCATTATTTAAGACCTTCATGACTTCATGCTGTGTCCTGGACTGAATTGGCTTGGAACTGAGGAAAAGGAGTCCTGTTTGTCTGCCCATTGGTTCTCTGCAGCTCCGGCACCCCCTGGGCATGTCCTAGAGATGAGCTCTCGCTCTCGTGAGCTTGAGGGGACCCAGGATCGCACGGCCGTCGGCTGGAGATGTCTGTCATCTCCTGGGCTCTTCGGCAGCAAGGGTTCACCTCCATTCTAAGAGCAGCTCTCTCTCGGGCCCCGCCAGCCTGGAATTCTGCAATGACAAAGCTCTTGGCCTGGGCTGGTCCAAGGAGATTTCCTGGCCCATTGGCTGGAGCTTGGGTTTCAGAGGTGGGCCCGGGTGCCCCTCTAGGTCTAAACGGGGGTCTGTCTTCCAGTCAGCCTGCCTGCCTCTAACGGTGTGGATGGGCCAAATGTTCAACCGTGTCAGGCCCTGTTGTTTCTGATATGGGAAGATGGCCCCTTACTTACGTGCCTCATAGGAAGCTTAGAAAGTTGGTTATCTTGACCCCTGTAGGTGAAGAAAAAGTACCATATGTTTGGAAGAGCGAGTTGTAAACGCCCATTTCCCCAGGAGTTGTTACTGTTCAGAACCTGAAATTTGTCCCCTTTGTCTGCCTTTTTTAAAAGGTTTATTTATTTATTAGAGAGAGAGAGGAAGAAGGGGCAGAGGGAGAGAGAGAATCTCAAACTCCCTGCTGAGCGTGGAGCCTGATGTGGCGCGCAATCTCACGACCCTGAGGTCATGACCTGAGCTGAAATCAGGTGCCTCTCGGTCTGCAGTTTTTTGACGACAGCATAGAACAATATAGAACAATAGGAGAGTCAGCATGTCCCCCATCCTGCCGGGCACTCTTCTGAATGTTCTGCGTGCATCAACTCATTTACTCCCTGGGAGATGCTTCTCCCCATTTTATGGATGGGGAAGACTGAGGCCCAGGGAAGCCGCAATGGTGTGTTAAAAGAGTGTGGGCTATGGAGTTAGAGGAGACACAGCTGGGTGTTCGCGACCTGCTGGCTATGTGACCTCTGAACCTGTTCTCTCCTCTGTGAAGAAGTGATCCCTTGCTTGGACGGTCTGCCCATGGCAGCGCTGGCCCCGAGAGCCCATGTGTGTAGCAAACACGGGGCAGAGCAGTCTCCCTGGGAAGGTTTCGTTGATTGAGGATGAGAGGATTTGGACCGGCCCCTTCCGTTCCGTGAAAGCACCCATCCGCTAGGTTGTCTCGAGGGCAGTTGGGAGTTCGAATATCCCGGTCCTCACCTCCTTCCTGATCCCTCGGGGTCTCAGATATCTGTCCCCTGCTGGGACGGTGTGCCTGCAGGGTCCTCAGCACCAGACACTTCTTAGCTGGTTTCTATCTGCTATTCTTTATCCTGGTGGTCACGTGTTACAGTTCTTGGTATGTTCTTCTCAACTTGACCTTTTATTTCTTAATTTGATGAGTGTATTCATTTTCTCTTGCTGCATATTACACACTACGGCAGACTTGGAGGCCGAAGCAGCACACATGGACTATCTCACCATTTTTGCGGGCCAGGGACCCCCCCCCCCCCGCCCCCGGCACAGCCGAGCTGTGCCCTCTGCTCTGGGTCTGATGAGGCTGTGGTCTAAATATCATCTAGGCTGTGTACTCAATGGGAAGCTTGATCATGGAAGCATCTCCTCCACACCCACTCAGGTGGTTGGCAGAGTTCGTTTCCTTGTGGTTGTCCGACCGAGGACGTACGCACTTTTCTGGCTGGGGGCCGGGACGGCACTCGGGCCCTGTGGGCCACCATCAGCTCCTAGTGGCCGCCCACAGACCTCCGCACGGCAGATTACTTCTTCAAGGCCAGCAGCAGAGCCTCGGTCTTCAGCCTGCGAGGGCAGAGTCTTCCAGAAGGAAACACAATCGTCGGGTGTCCGATCACCTTTGCGATGTTCTGTCAGTTGGAAGCCACAGGCCCCACCAACACGCAGGGATGGGGGGATTATACAACGATGTAGATCCTCAGGGTCACCTTGAGGCATGTCTGCCACAATGAGCTTAATAAGCTTATTTAAATTGTGTAAAATAAGAATAATTAGCTCAAAGCACTTTGCTTGGAGTGAAGAATATATATATAATCCGTTTTGGCTATCAGATCTCTGTTTTGCTTTGTAGTGGTGGACTGTGTTCTGGAGAGTTAAGGGTGCCAAAAAAATAAGGTGGTTAGCTTCTTATTTGAAATGTGTTTGTTTTTCTTGCCTGAAGTACGTGAAGTGGGAGGAAGAGTGGAGGAAGCTGGGGATGGAAGTGAGCACAAGGTCAAGGACGATAAAGGGGGGAGGGGAACGTGTATGTGCGCTTCCTCTGTATACAAATGTCAGTGCCTTTTTTATTTTCATTTTCTTATTATTTTTATTTCATTTATTTATTAGAGACAGCATGAGTGGGGTGCAGGGAAGGGCAAAGGGAAGAGAGAATCTTAAGCAGACCCCCCCCCCACACACACTGAGCACGGAGTCTGATGCGGGGCTCAATCTCACGACCCTGAGATCATGACCTGAGCTGAAACCGGGAGTCGGATGCTCAACTGACTGAGCCCCCCAAGTGCCCCCATGTCAATGCCTTTTTACAGTTTTATATAAATGCATAACTCTTTTGTTACACATTTTACCATGATTTTCCTTCAGTCTGTTCATCCCCTAACCCTCCTTCAGTGACCTTATCCAACCCCCCACCCCGCCCCCTGAGACCATCTAGTATAGATCTTTTCACATTTTCCCACATGCTTAGAATGATGTACAGACATACAACAATGTTTTCACATTCCTGGGTCAGCTCTCACTCACCCATGCCCTGTGGAAACCCTGCCACATGGAGAACTGTAGTTCTAGCCCGTTCTTTTTAATGACCGTATAGTATTCCAGAGTGTGGATGTATAGTCATTGACTGGCTGTTCCCGGCTGAATGTTATTCATTGTCCATTTGTTACCATAAGAAGCAGCATGATGATAGACCTCCATGCACACATCGTCCTTAGGTGCATCTTTAGATTTTACTTCTCTGGGGCCTAATTCCAGGAGTCGAATCCTGCCATGGGTCAAAAGGTTTGTGTGCTTTTAATTTTAATAGCTCTTGCCAGCTTGATTTCCCCGGAGGGGCTTAATGCTTCACATTTACCCCAGAAATTTGAGACTTTGAGACTTTCCCTGTATCCTGCCATTGAGGTTTTGACCAAGTTGAGAGGTATAAAGTGAAATCTCATCGTTACTTTTAATTTGCGTTTCCCCGACTAGCAGTGGGTCTGGGCAGCTTTTTAGCTGTTTGGCTCTTTGGACACTCTCGCCTGTGAATTACCTCTGCAAATCCTTTGCTCATTTGTCCATTGGGTCATTTGTCCCCTTCTTGTAGACCTGTCGGCATTCTGTATCATGTAGATATTAGCCCTCTTCTGGCCTCTGCAGAGTGGTCCTCTTGCCTGAGATCCTCCTTTGTTCATGGTATATTTGGCATGCAAGGTTTTGGATTGTTACGTGGTTAGAAACACCCATCTTCGGGCACTTGAGTGGCTCAGTTGGTTAAGCGTCTGCCTTCGGCTCAGGTCATGATCCCAGGGTCCTGGGATCGAGCCCCGCATCGGGCTCCCTGCTCAGTGGGGAGCCTGCTTCTCTCTCTGCCTCTCCCCCTGCTTGTGCTCTCTCTCTCTCTGTCAAATAAATAAATAAAATCTTAAAAAAAAAAACCACCCATCTTTCCTTCTGTGGTTTCTGGGTCTCCAGAGTTGGTCCAGAAAGCTTCCTCACCCACACTTGTTTGCTTTACTTTTGCAACAATTCAGTCTAACCGACATTTGCCACGTGTATGATCTGTGCCCGGCCCTGGGCCAGACACTTGAGACGTGGGGTACATAAGAAATGGTCCCACCCTCAAGGAGCTCAGTGTCACCTAGATAATTACAACCAGCATGACAGAGCATAGGTGGCCACGGTCAGGGGGCTGCTGCCTCAGCTCAGATCCTCCCCGTCTGGAGACAGGAGACAGGGATGTCAAGGCTGAATGCCCTCACACAGACGGGTGGGGCCTGGGAGGGTCCAAGCCCCCAGGAAGGTCACTGCCTGCCAGAGGCATCCTCATCCATGTACCGCCTGCAAGCCGTGGGGCTGCCTGAGCTGATGTTGGGGGCTAATGGCTGAATTAGCCAGGTGAGGAAGGGGGTGGCGGGGGCAAATCCTGGAGGAAGGACCAGCAGGAGTGGTAGCTGCAGGGTTGTCCTACTGAGGAGTCCCCACTGAGGCCACGGGAAGAGGTGTGGGTGCAGGGGGCAGGGGAGGTGTGCCACCATGCTGCGGAAGGGACCCAGAGCTGGTGTGCCCCAGCAGCCGATGTGGTGGAGGAGAGCGTGGAGACTTCACTCCTTCCGGGCGCCTCTGAGGTGGGAGGGGAGGGCCTGTGTCTGCCAGCTGACTTTCTCCGGGCTCTGGGCTGCTCTTCACCCGTGGTCACCAGAGTGGGCTACGTGGATCCCCAGGAGGGTGTGAAAAGAGCCACAGAGCACAGGAGACAGAATTAGAGCTTCATTCCTATTTATGTCCTCACCTCCTTCCCTGGAGGTGTGTTTTGTGTGTGTTTAATGATGTACATAAAACGAGGAAGGCAGCGCGTGTTTACAATGATAAACACATATTGGGACATGTGCACCATGAGAAGTTTGGAGACCGTGGATCCGAGGAGATGAGCTACTTCAGCCCCCCCCCGCCACCCCAAGAGTGGGGAGGGAGGGACACTCCTGTGGGTGGGGCGGACCAGGAAGAGTGGTTGCCCAGGTGGGAGTAACCTCTCCCACACTTCTAGAAGTGCCGGGTCATTCTCCTATGTCCCCTCCATGGAGCAGCCCCTTCCAATCACACTTCCCTTTTATTTTAGCCCCTTTTATTTCCTTTAGAAAATATTTTATAATTTGTAGTTACTGCATCTGTTTAATTTACTGCCTGTTTCCCCCTTGGACCGTAAGCTCCCTGAGTGCAGGGAACCAGACGGCTCCATCTCGGGGCTCTCCCCAGCACCTAGGACCGTGCTCGGCACAGAGCTGGTGCTCCTACCTTACCACAGCATAATCAATGTGTGTGTTAGCACATTTTAGGTGTTTTCCAAGCCTCACAACAGGAGACATCACGTTGTAGGCGAGAAACTTGGGATTCAGAGGGGCTGAGTCGCAGAGCTAGTTGGGTAGGGGAATAGGAGGAAGAGAGCTAACATCTTCTGAGTGCCTACTAAATAAATGTCTGGTCTCCCCATACCTTGATACCCCCTTATTGGCTACGAAAAGTAAACTGAGGCTTAGGGGTGGGAAGTGACTTACCTGAGACCACTCAGCTAGGAGGTGGAAGAGCTGAGGTCCATCTGGGTCCTGAGCACATTTTCTTTCCAGCACCTCAATACCAGTTCCTTTATTCAGGGTTAACTCCAGAGCCTGGTGGTGGCTTTGTCCATAAGGGGCACGTCTGGGCACACACTGTGCGCCGGGCTCCCCAGCAGACGCCCCCGTGGGCAGCGGCGGGGAGGTGGCTGGGTCGGGCTGCTGGATGGTGGGTGCTGGTCCACCGCCTGGCTGATTTGCCTGCCTGACGAGGTGAGTGATGTTTTATGCATGGCGCCTAATTTTGCCCCGGCGGTCTCTGGCTATATTTAACACCATTAATCATTATTGTTGGCTCCCAGGGGGATGGATCCCTGATTAGTGTCAGAAACGCATCACACGAGGAAGAGAGAGGGGGAAAAAATAAGAGCTCCCCCCGATCCCTGATTCCTCCTAACTGGAGCCGAGATGCGTGTTCACGGCACCCTCCTCCCTGCCATCTGTGAGTGCGTGACTCCAGCTTCCTTGGTTTGGATCCTTCACCTCCAGCGCTGGGCCTGCAACCCAGCGGGCCCCCTCGGCACCTCGGCACCCCCTCTTCTTTGCATCAGAGACTGGGCCGCTCAGCCAAGCGAGGGCCACTGCCTCAGTCTGAGTGCAAGAAAGGCCCACCCAATCATTTATTAGGCTCCTACTGTAGGCAGATGTCTCCGCCCAGTACCTTACTCACCTTATCCCCATCACGCGACCTCTCATCTTCCCAGAGGATGGGTTTTCAACCCTCCTTGACAAAGGGGGAACTGAGGCTCGGAGGCAGGTTTCACAGGCCTGTGCTGGTGTGATCAAACATGTGGGAACAGGCTGGGTGTACCAGTAACTCCGGGGGTGTTGCGTGACCACGTGGCTTTGCCTTCTGCCATCTGCAAGGGTTTTCTGAGGCAATGGGCACAGGAAAGAGCCCGGTCTTTCTCATAATCAAATATAAACCCATGCAGAGACCAGGGGTCTGTGTCCAACATGTATTCTCTGCCCTCTTTGGGCCTCAGGTGGGTGACGGGAAGCCCCTTACCCATCCCCTCCTTCCCCTGCTTGTCCTGCCCCCACCTTCAGCGGCTCCTGTCTCGTCCCAGAGTTCATGGGGCTCTCTCCTGAGCCCTCCTGGTCATAGCAGTGACCTCCCCTGGCTTGATTTTGGGTGGGGTTTGGCCAAGACCTTCCCCAGCAGCAGTGAAGATGGGAGGTACCAGGAAAGAGATGAGGACAGAGGACATCGTCCTGCCATCACTTGTCACCTAGGTCAGTGGCAGACTAAAGGTCAAGGAGAGTCAGAGGTCAACGGGGTGGGGGAGGAGATGGACCCAAGAGACAGGTGCCATGAGAGGGTTCTGTGTCTTCTGCTGTAGGAATGTTCAAATCCAGCAGCTTCCCTGGACAGGGGCTGACCCTATGGGGTCCCCAGTTGTCGGGGTGGGGCGGTTTGCAGTAGCCGACTGGGGCTCTCACCCTTGTGTACGTGGAACTGATGCGTGTGACCTCCTGCCCTATGCACGGGCCCTGCGCAAAGGGTCTATCCATGGAGTGTTAATGCTACATGGGTAAAAATGGGAAACGGTTTTGATTTTTCCACTTGTTGCCCTTAACAGGATTTCTTCGAATTCTCCTTTCTTGGACCTTAATGTCTTCAGTCAGTTTTCAGTATTTTCTGGCCCCTTCCATTTATTACAACATCGTCCAATCTGTATTAGGACCCCAGCTCTCATGTCCTATCCAAAGCTCTCTATTCAGCTCCTGCCCCCCAGCTTCCCCATGTTCTCAGAAGGGGCAGAAGGAAGAGGGCTCACTCTTTAGCGGGCTGGGCAGGTAGCAGAGGGTGTGGGGGGAGTCTGCTCTGGTTTGGGTTGGTTCTGTGCATTCTGGGGGTCCTGCTGCTCTGATGGCCCCTCCAGGCTCCTGCTTCTTGATAACACTGCATCTCTTTGCCTACATCATCCATCCACGGCCAACACTCTGCTCTCCGTGAGGCTGACCTTCTGTGCTTAATACGTGTGGGCAGAGTCAGTGTTTAGGACTGGTTCTGCTGCCTCCTGGTCAGTCCTGACTGGGGACAAGAGGCAGTTAGGGAATCTGAGAGTACTTGGCCCTCCTCATCTCTCATTTGGCTTCAGCCTGGGATTACATCCTCGGGCACCCGGAAAAGTCTCATCCACATCAGTTACGTGCAGATTTCTCTTGTTGTCTTCTTGCAACTATCCCGTTTGGCTTATGGGATTATTCCCATCACAGGGAAGGAAACCGAAGCTCAGAGAGGTGTAGTCATTTGTCCAAGGCTGCTCAGCAGTGGAAAGTGGATAAGATTTGAATCCAGGTCTGGCTGGGGCACCAGGGTGGCTCAGTCTTGGTTCCAGCTCAGGTCATGATCTCAGGGTCACGAGATGGAGCCCTGCATAGGGCTCCAGGCTCAGCGTGGAGTCTGCTTGAGCTTCTCTCTCTCCCTCTCCCTCTGCCCCTCCCCCACCATGTACTCTCTCTTTCTCAAAGAAGTAAATCTTAAAAAAAAAAAAAAAAAAGAAAAGGGAAAAGAACCCAGGTCTGGCTAACCTTACAGCTCTTACATGGGAGCCTGGATTATGGAGTCCAGCTCTCTGGACTGGGATCTTAGCTCTGCCTTTCCTAGCTGTGTGACTTTGGGCAGAGTTCCTTGGCTTTCTTTTGCCTTAGTTTCCTCATCTGTAAAACATGGATGACGGTGAACAATACCCAGGGTTGTTGGGAGGATTAGATACATTATACCCTAAGATCCATTATTACATTTACCACCAGGACTATTGCTGGCATTGTCCACTGACTGCACTGGCCTCTCTAGGTCCTGCAGGAAAAGGGGCTTTCAGGCCTTAAAGCCTGGAAAATAGATAGGAGACAACCAACAGTCACCATGAGTTGTGTTCCCCTCTTTGCTTTAGCCGCTAGGAAGCTCAGTCAGATTGGTGCAAGTATGTAGGCCTTCCTGGTCTCATCTTATTTTTCCACTTTTCTCTTTCCTGTAATTTTTTTTTTATGTCCACTGTGTCTTACTACCTACTGTATGAAGTTATATAACATTTTCCTGGTTGTCACAGACTGATGTTGCCATCACAGGGGAAGTTGAGGGCACTGTAGAGATCCTAGAGAATTGCTCTTCTAGATAGCACCTAGTCCTTCCCCCTCAAAGAAAAGTGTACTTAAAAACCAAACTACTCTTGTGGGGGGAGTGGGTGAGCAATACTAGAAATTCCCTTTAGCCCTTTAAATGCTGAGGCAGTAGGACAATGTGCTGATAAGGTCTGCAAAGGGAGGATTACCTCCTAAGTCCCTGTATCAGCTTGAGGTTGATACAGAAAAGCCATCTAAGAGGCAAGAGAAGTTGATTCACTCCCACATTCAAATAGTGTAGAGGTGGGATCATCCTAAGCCGGCATGGGGCCCACAGTGCTTCCTCTCCGTTTCTGCTATGTATAGCTTCCATTCCCCAAGTCCCTCATGCTCCCAGCCAGTTCCTGGAGCTTGCCAGCATGACTGCATTTCAGCCAGCAGGAGGGAGGAAGGACAAAGAAGGGCACGCTTTCTCCCACGAAGGATACTTCCTAAAAGCCGCAGCGAGAACGCCCCACCTTTCTCCTCGCTGACCAGTTTTAGGGCCACACCTCGCTTCTAGGGAGGGTTCATCCCTGCAAACCTGGCTTTCGCTGAGCCTATTTCTTTCACTATAAACACTCAAACCACCTCCCAGGGTTCTTATGGGGATTAAGTAAGAATGTAGTAAAATATAACAGGTGTTCTGCAAATGTAAATTTCCTTCTATTTTTAGTTTTCCCTTCCCTCCATTACTTGGGAGGAAGAGGGAAGCTTTAGCTACACTGGGAAAGATTTAGGAGCAATTAAAAAAAAAAAAAAAAAAAAAGAGCACTCTTTGGGAGAGAATGTTGCAACACACACCAGAACGCTGGGGGAACGGATTCCCTCTGGCTCTTCTCCGTGAGGCTGGAAAGTGGAAACTAAAAAGTAGGGCCAAGGTCCTGTGTTGAGCACGAGAGGTTAGGTATGCGTAGACATGGGATGTGAACCCAATGAGCTTGGAAAGCTGGTACCTGCTCTTTGGTTCCCGAATGTGGCTTCCCTGCTTGCACAAGGCGGATTGGGGTGTGTGTGTGGCTCTTTCCCTCCTTCAGATGAGCCTGGGCATTTCTAAGACTGTTTGCGCACCAAGTGAACTGGCATGGGGTACAGCATAGTGCAGCCTCTCATTTCCCCAATGCCCACTTCCTGCCAGGGCAGACCTCCCAGGAGCCCTTCTGGGGCCTTTAAAAGCTGAGCTAGTGAGTGCAGGAGCCCAGAGGCAGCTGGCTGTGCTCGGTGGAGGCTGCTGAGCAGGCAGCCTCCTGACACCACCAAGGGGTGTCTCACTAGGGCGGAGTCAGCCATGGGGCAGCACATCCTGGGGTCCCCCAGCTGCCATGGCTACTGAGCATGCCCAGACCGTCTCTGCTGGGGATGGTTTGGTTCCCTGGAGGGTGAAGGAGAAGAGGAGGAACAGGAAGTGGTTTAGGTGGGCTTTAACTTGATGGAGGGGTGGGGATGACTGTGTGTGTGTGTGTTGTGTGTGTGTGCGTGTACACAGATCCTGGCACAAGGGTTGCTGGAGCTTTCCAACCTCCAGGCTCACACAGCTACCATGTGATTGGTCCAGGATTTAAAGCCGAGATGCACTTGGCTTCAAATACAGATGGTATGCTTCTCGACCTTGTCTTCTATATTCTTCCAGGTAGACCCTTCTTCAGCAGCTGATAAGATGCTCTAGATTTAGCCTACTGAGTAGGGAGGTTTAGGTGGCAGCTTTTTGGGAGTATTGTGCCCCTGGAGTTTGCTTGTTAACTTCCAAGCTGGGGATTTCCACAATGAGAGCTGGCACATCTCCGGCACTCCAGCAGGAACAGACCAGCCCCGAGGGCCGAGGTGGGTGGGAATGTCCACTTCGGCTCATGCCCAGGTGCCCCTCTGCATGAGCCGTCAGATTGCAGCTAGTGGGGGCCCTCCCTGGTGCCCCAGAGCAGTAGCCATTACTAGGGGCCCCACATTCCTGCCACCCAGACTTACAGCCCAGTTTGGGAGCACCTGTCACTAAGAAGCACTTGGTTTAGCAGAAAGAGAGCAAACTTCCTACCAGACTGGGTTGAAGACTGGCATCTCTCCTGCCTCGCTGGGGGCCGAGGGCAAGTCCCTAGCACCTTGGAGCCTATTTCTGCACCTGTATGAGCAGGACGGACGTGGGCACCTTCTGGGCCACTGAGGGACTTTAGGTAGTGCTGATAATGTGCCCAAGCCCTGCTTTCCCTGAGCCGTGTCCTGCGGCAAACAATGACCATTATTACCAGCAGAAAGGGGGTGTGAAGTGGGGGTGGGGGCAAGAAGCCGAGGACTTGGCTCCACAGGAAATGAGATGGGTGAGATCTGGAATAATTAAGAGACCAGAAAGCTATCAGATCTGAATGGGGAGAGGACAGAAGTGGGGGTGGGGGGGAGTTCTCCTCTCTCCAAAAAGGCTTTTCGTGTAGCCATATCCTGGAGTGGATCCACAGTCCAGCTCATCTCCCACCACGACTTTGCTTTAGGGGCACCTGGGTTCTCTCCAGATCTCAAAGAATTAGCTAATTAGGCCGGTTCTGCCTAGAAGGCAGAGGTCGTATTGGTTTGTAATTCTGTGAAATGTGCAGTGGAACTAAGCTGCCTTAATCAGCCCGGCTCTGCCTGCCGTCTCGTCCTGAGCTACACAGATGCCTGTGCTAGTTCCGCAGGATGGAGCCCATGGCCTCACCTCCTTCCACCCTGGTGCCACCTGCGGGGAAGGCGTGGTGCCTGCAGAGCTCACTGTCAGAGGGGGAGCCAGGCACTGAACGTGCAGTTAGGACAGGCAGCCCAGTTGGGGTCCACAAGGACAGAGGACCCTCTGATGCTGGGAGGCAGGACTGGACGGCCTCTTGGAGGGGGCCCCAGCTCTCAGAGGAAGCCTGACCGCTTACCTGGCAGGTGCCGAGCACAGGGAAGGACATTAAGCCAGCAAAAGACGGGGAGAGAGAAGGGAGGGAGTGGGAGGGGGGCAGGGAGGAAGGAGGGATTGAGATTTGAAAGGCCCATGAAGTTTTCTTGGAGCTCTGGTTTCAAGATTTGTTAGTCTTGAGTTGTGCCCTAATTTCTACCAGGACGACTGAATCTCACATGATTGCCTTGCATTCATTCTTCACATGCTTTTCACGTGCCAAAACTAGGTTAGCTTTTTTTTTTTTAATGTTCTATTTTTGTCCCCCAGGTAAAGCAGGTTCACGTCATTCTACCATTTGTCTGGTCAAGGCCCGTCTCTGGTTTCGCTGTTTGCACATCTTTCATTCCTAGCCTTTGTGCTCGACCCTCCCCACGGGGATGCACCTGCTTGTTGTCTGTCCTGAGATACGTGTGCATCCATATAAAACATGTAGGCTTCTGTGTTAACTTAGGTCCCTGGCATTGTGCTGCTGATAAGCTCCTTTTCTTTGTTCACTCAACACTGTTTCAAAGTTCTGTCTGTGGCTGGAATGTCGAGGGACAAGCCAGCTCTCCATGAATGCGTCCAGGGCTCCATCTCTCCTTGATGGCACCCATGTTGGTGGTCTCTCCAGGTCCCGCTCCACAAACAAGGTTGCAGGGAATGTCCTTGTAAAGCCCCATCACAGGCCTGGAGGGAGGTGTTTCTCTGGGGGTGCAGACCAAGGAGTGGGAATGCCCGGTCACCAGGCTGCACAAGTGGTCCTGCTGGGCTCAGTTCCGCCAGTGGGGCTGAGAGCTTCCAACCCCCCCCCAACCCACCGTACCCTCCCCTGCACCTGTTGATGATTTTTAGTTTTGCTCATCTGGTGCATACAGAACACCTCCTTGCTGTCCTTCCTTGTGTTGCTGACTGAGGTGTGGTAGAACACCTCTGCATCTTGCTGGCTAATTGGATACCCGTCCCCGAGCTGGCTAGTCTGACGCTTTACCTCTTCTCCCCATTTGTTGGTCTTTTGTTTGTTTGTTTGTTTGTTTTGTTGGTTTATAAGAGTTCCTTGCTTGTCACTGTTAGACATTGCCGGATTCTTCTGGCATTGTGATGTGTGTCTGTTAAATGCGTCTGTGCTTTCATGGAATGGAAATCGATCACGTTTATGTTGTTACATCTCTCTCTCCTGTTTTTTTGTCTTTGGCCTTAGAAATTGTGTGTATGTGTGTGTGTTTTAAAAAGCCCTTCCCGATGCCAAGGCCAGAAAGATTCTCCCACGATTTCTCCCCTTAGCTTTATAGTTTTATTTTGATCCATCTGGATCTTGTCCTGTGTTCTCTGTCTGGCAAGCAGGTAAGTTTACTTTCCTCTGTACTCTAAACAGTCCCTCCCCCTGCCCCCCACCCACATTTTCTCCTTTCACCTCCAGTTTGGGACCACCTTTATCAGGCTTCACCTTGGCACACAAAGGAGGTTCCTATCTCTGAGCAATCTCCTGCTGTTCCGCTGTTCATCTCTTTTTATATGAGCATTAGGGCTGTTTTTATTACCCTGCCTCTGGGACAGTTCTTCATTCCTTGGAGGCCAGAGGCTTTGTTTTTCTCTTTCGAGATTGAGCAGTTCTCTTCTTCAAGATTCTTCTAGAATTGCTTGATCAAATTCTTTAAAAACCTGGCTGTAATTTTTATTGAAGTTGCATTAAATTTCTGGATTATTTTGGGGAGTTAACATCTTAACGATGTTCACATGACATTTAGATTTCCTTTTATCCGCCCCCCCCCCCTTTTTGGTCATTTGATAACTTAAAACTTTTCCTCATACAAGTCCTGAGCATTTGGGTCAATTCTAATATAAGATATATCTTTGAATTGATAACATGAGTGGTGTCTCTCATTGGTTATTGCGAGTATATAGGAATGCTGTTCATGTTTAAGTTCATTGTTCTGAGCATGTTTCAATTCTGGTGGATTTTTCTTCTATTAATGCTGACATTATTATCTTAAATGTGAATGGTGATAGTTTTCTCTCTCTTCTTCCAATTATTTTCTGTTTTATATCTTCTTGTCTAACTGCGTGGGTCAGCACCTCCTGTGCTGTATTGAATGGTGTTGTAGCAGGGACGGCAGACTTCTTGCCTTATTCCCAATATAAAGAGGAACAGGGCTAAGATTTTCACCTAAAGACAGATTTGCTGTAGGTTTTATGATGTAGCATTGATCCAGTTAAGGAAATTCTCTTCAATTCCTTGTTGAGTTTTTAAAAATAGAAGTTAAATTTATCAAAGGAGTTTGTCTATTGTTATAATTCTTACACTTCTGTGCTAAACCCTACTTGGTCTAAAGGTGACTATAAAGTTCTATGTGCCAGACAGTATTATAGGTATTTTATAGGTATTAACTCAATCCTTGCAACAGCTCTGTGAGTGAGGCAGTATTTTTTATCCCTTTCTTAGATGAGACAAAGGAAGACACAGAGAGGGTAGTTAACTTGCCCAAAGTCACACAGCTAGTCAGGCCCAACTCTAGCATTTGTAGGGCCCAGGAAAGGAGTATAAATGAATAGTCATATATCAATTCTAAATATATATATACACTGGAATATTACTAAACCATAAAGAAAGAATGAAATCTTGCCACTTGCAGCAACATGGATGGATCTAGAGGGTATAACAGTAAGTGAGATAAGTCAGAGAAAGACAAATACCATATGATTTCACTCATAACATGGAATTTAAGAAACAAAACAAATGAACAAAGAGAAAAGAGCCAAACAAAAAAAAATTCTTAACTATAGAGAACAAACTGGTGGTTACCAGAAGGGAGGTGGGTCGGGGGATGAGTTAAACAGGTGAAGGGAAATTAAAAATACACTTGTCATGATGAGCACTGAATAATGTGTAGAACTGTCGAATCACTATATCGTGCCCCGAAACTAACGTAACACTGTATGTTAACTATACTTCAATAAAAAATAAAAAAAAACTATTCTAAAACAAGCAAAAACTCCCACTCATATATACCTTAAATTTCATTTCAACTTAAAGTTATAAAACAAGTTAACCAACTGTTAAATAAAATATATTCTATCTTCCTGTCTGAGAAATCTACCTTGATAAAGAGCAAATCTACAAGATACCAAGATCACCAAATTTAATTATTACCACACATTTCAGTGTTCTGTTAATAAGCCAGAAATATTTGGATGAGTAATGAGTAATCCATAATTCATAAATTATATATTTATTCCACAAAACTGACTTTCCTTGCCTCCAATTCAGTAAAATAACTAAATTTTGTTGTAATCAAGGCTTTCCCATAATTTGGGTTCTATTGAAAGCAGTGAGATAAAAGATGAAAAAAATAAAACATAATTATGTACAAAGTATACAAAATTAAACTTTTATGAACAATAAATTAAATATAAAAAAATGAAAAAAATTTCTTAAACTTTCAGAAGTTTTTCATTTAAAATTCAAAATCAGCTGCAAACATTATGAGGCACAGTGTACATCAATAAAATTTTTTAATTCGAAGTTATTTTTTTTAAAGATTTTATTTATTTATTTGACAGAGAGAGACCGAGCGAGAGCGGGAACACAAGCAGGGGGAGCGGGAGAGGGAGAAGCAGGCTTCCTGCTGAGCAGGGAGCCCGATGCGGGGCTCGATCCCAGGACCCTGGGATCATGACCTGAGCCGAAGGCAGACGCTTAACGACTGAGCCGCCCAGGCGGGTGCCTGCCCTTTGAAAACAGAATTCTGGCATTCGCTGTCCATCTAGTTGGCAGGATAAATAATTACCGCTAGATCCAGGCACATACAAATGTTAAGGGCATGTGGCTTGTTCAAAGTTTCAGATGTTCCTGAGCTGCCCCATGAGGCAGCGGGGAATGCTGTCCTAGTCTGGCTAAGTCAAGAGAGCCTCTATTCCCACAAATGGGAGCCTGCAGGAAGCGAGGACATCTTCCTTCATTCTGTAGGAGTCTATTGTATGGGGCCTGGGAGGAAGTTTTGAGACAGTGGTTAATTTGCCTTTCCTCTTAGCGAAGTACTTCTGCTGCCCAAAGTCTGCCTCCTACAGCTCAAAGCTGGGTCCTTCTGAGCCCCCAACCTTTGCTCTCAGGTGGGCTCTTGTTTCTGTGATATTGAGCAGGAACTTCTGCAGCAGCTTCTTCTTTGGGGCCTGAATGGTGTTAGTCATGAGAGTGGATGTTGGGTTGTATGGCCGAGTGACCGAGGATGTGTGTGTGTGTGCGTGTGCACATACTCCTTGGGGGTGGAGTCCAGGGTCCAGGGCAGGGTTCAAGGAAGTTATGCAGCTAGCAAGGAGTGGAGAGGTTGACATTCGAGCCCAGGCTCTCTGATCTGGTCTGACCCATGCTGCCTCTGGGTTTCATTAACTTGACTCTTACCCTGGTTAGCTGATACTTTATGTTGGAGTTTTATTACTTATGTTCATCAGTGGAATGCCCTTATGATTTCCCTTGCTTATAGTATCCTTACTCAGTTGTGGAATTCAGATTATACTAAGTTCATAAAATAAAACTGGTGCTTTCTTTTTTCCCCCTCTCTTCTGTAATTGAGGGATGGTCCACTTTGTAGAACTCTCCTCTGTGTTCACCTCTGTGCTCACTTCTCTGCTCATCTGGTGGTTATGGCCCTTTGAGGGGGTATCTTGGATTACCATTTCAATTTATTTAATGGTTTGGTCTGCTCGACTTCTTTTTATTTCTTCTTTTACCAAATTTGGCGTTTTCTATTTTTCTGGAAGCTTCTGTTGGTTTTCAAACTTGTGACCTGCCCAGGGCAACATGGGACACAAGTGTGGTCCCCTGGCCTCCCCTGTGAGTGGTGCCCCTGTCTTGTCCTCCAGGTTGGGGTTTCCCCAAGGGTCCCAGCCACCGCAAGCTCCTGGTAGCTTTTCCTGCTTTCAGCATTGATGTCAGTCTCCTCCTTTGGGCCCCGCGGGATGGGGCCTGGGAGAGGGTGGCTTGTGTGGGCTTGGGAGCCGTGGCTCAGCAGCCAGGGTTAGTTCTCGAACTTGTCAGGACGGTGTTCGGTTACTATGTCACGTGGGGCCTCCCAGTGGCTGGAAGCGGGTGGAGAGGGTCTACACCACATCGAGGCCCTGCAGGAAGGCGTTCTTCAGATGGTGAGTGATGCCCGTTAGCGATGATGTCTGCTAAGGGTGTGAGCAGGGGACAGTGTATGCCGCATCATTGTTCCCCGAATTAAGTCATTGAGCCCAGATGAACGTCCCTGTGATTTTAGAGATAGAATATAAGCCCAAGGCAAGGATTTTAAAACCAACAAGACTTGTGTTCAAATTCCAGCTTTGCCAGATTCCAGCAGTATGCTATTGGACAATGTTTCTGGACCTCCATTTTTTTTAATCTATAAATTGGAAAATTGGGTATAATACTTACCTCATAGGGTACATGTCAGGCCTAGGTGAAATGATACACACAGCATAAGAATTCTGTGTCAGTCAGGAATCTTAACCTACCCAAACTGGCTCAGAGAAAACAAGGACATTGATTGGCTCCAAGAACTGAAAACCCCAGAGGGACTCTGGCTTTAGGAGCAGTTTGATCCAGGAGTTCATGATGTTGCCACCTGGCCCCATTTTTCTGGGCCCGCTTTAACCACGGGGGTAGCTGTGTCACAGTGAGGACCATGGGAATTTCAGATCTCACATGCCCATGCTGAACAGGAGAAAATGGCTCTAGGGGGTGGCCCTCTGTGATAAGAGAAAAAAAATTCTTTTCTAGAAGCCCTGAATTAACATCTCTTCATCATTGAAGATGATCATTATATTGGGTCCCATGTCCCTCCCTGAACCAGTCACTGTGGTGAGGGGTTTGGGACACAGACAGCCCTGAGTTGAGGGTTAAGTAAAGAGCGGATGCAAAGCCAGATGTGGGTGCTGTTGACCAGATGGGGTTGACCCGTATGCAACTGGGGGGCCTTGGTGGTTACCCTACTGATGGTGGCCACCTCCCAACTGGCCTCCCTGCTTCTGCCTGTGCCCCCCCCACCCATCCTGAGTCCAGCCACCAGTGTGGGTCTTCTAACAGGTGGGAGGGATGAGCCCCCCTCATCCTGCTCAGAAGCCTTAGTGGCAACATCTTCCTTTAAGATTTCCCGACAAGGCCCTTGATGCTCTGCACCCCATGCTCCCCGCTAAAAAACAGCCCACATGGCCGGATCACTCCCACCCAGACAGGCTGTATACACTCTCACCTCGGGGCCTTTACCTCCCTCTTCCCCAGATACCTGTATGCTTGGTGCCCTCTCCTCTTCACATCTTGATCAAATGGCACCTCCTCAGTGAGGCCTTTTCTGATCAGCCTGTTTATAATAGGAATTTCTTCCCATATACCTACTACCCTTACCTACCCTTGTCCTTTGTTTTGCTTTTCTTTATAGCCAATGTTTTATAAAACAAGTGTTTCCTGCCTCCCTCTAACACATATGCATACCCCATGACAGCTTCATGGTCTTCCTGTTCACTGCTCTATCTGCAGAGCCCAGCACGGTGCCTGGCAAACAGAAGGTGCTCAATAAATATTTGTCAAAGGGGGCGCCTGGGTGGTTCAGTTGGTTAAGTGTCTGCCTTCAGCTCAGGTCATGATCTCAGGGTCCTGGGATCAAGCCCCGCATCGGGCTCCCTGCTCAGTTGGGAGCCTGCTTCTCCCTCTCCCTCTGCTGCTCTTCCTGCTTGTGCCCCCCCAACTCTCTCCCTCTCAAATAAATAAAAACATAAAGATAAATCTTAAAAAAAAGTATTTGTCAACGGTTGTAGCTCTAACCCTGCCACCTCTTACCAACCCAGTGAGCACTCCTCTCTCTCTTGCTGGCCTTGTCCTAGGGCCAGGTGGGAGGGGGAACCCAGGGACCAGATGTCACCTGCCCTGATGATCTGTGACATGTGGCCTGGACATTGGTGTGTCCCCTCTGGTCCTTGGGGGGGGGGCAGCTGGTTAAAGGCATTTCTTACCCCCCTCCCCCTTTCCTTCTCACTCTTTCTAGGCTGCCAGGATCTTATTAGCCCTGTTTACACGGCCAGGATGTCGAGTGATTAATTTTTAATGGCTTGGTTTATTGCATGTTTGAATGGTTTATTGAGTAATTCCCACATTTAAGTGATTAATTCCCCAGAGTTCAGAACGACTGGTTAGTTTTACATTAATCAGGGTTCTGAATGCCAAGAGACAATCAATCAATCCTCCCTGCCAGGGAGAGTAATGTTAAAATACCTCAAGGTACAATGGAGTTAAGAAAAGGAGTAATTAAAACCCTGTCTTCCCCTCATGCAAATTTGATGTCTCTCTCTGTCTCTGTCTCTCTCCCTTCTGCCTCCCCTCCCGCTTCCTCAGTGAAGGCACTCCCTGAACCCAGTCACTCTTTTGAAGGATCAATTCTACCCTGCCCTTGGACTTCCTATGATGAGGCTCAGCCCATCTGCCTCTGGAGGTGAGACCTGCTCAGCTCCCTGCCCCCAGGAGAGGACTCTGGACCTAATGAGGACTGTTGCAGGGCCCCAGGCGTTTGTCCCCCAGCTTGGTTCCTGATGTGCAGGGAAGCCGAGAGCCATGTCTGACCTCATAATGAAATGTCTGGTTTCAGTTGGTAGCCCAGCAGGTGGGATCTCCCTACAGGAGGCAAGGGGAGGGTGTTTGGGATGGGGGCTTTGCCTTTGGGCCCTACCACAGACCCCCAGGGCCTGGTCAGCCATGAACAGGAAAGAAACGTGAGCTACTTTTGCATCTGTATGGGTCCCCTAGGGCTGCTATGACAAATGACCACAAACTTAGTTCTTAAAACAAGACAGATTTATTCCCTTACGGTTCTGGAAGTCTGAAGCACAAAGTGAGTCTCAAATCAAGTTGTGGCAGGGCTGCGTTCCTCTTGGAAGCCCCAAGGAAGACTCCATCTCCTTGCCTTTCCCAGCTTCTATAAGCCACCTGCATTCCTGGGCTCACAGCCCCATCCTCTGTCCCCAGAGTCAGCAGTGTTGCTGCCTCTTTCTCTGACTCTGACCTTTTTCCTCTCTCCTCCACATTTCAAGGACCCTTGCGATTCCCTTGGGCTCATTTGAATAATCCAGGATATGTTCCCTATCCCAAGATCAGATGATTAGTAGCCTGAATTCTACCTGTAACCTTAATTCCCCTTGGCCACATAACCCAAACTGTTCACGGGTATTCACATGTTTGAGGATCAGGACACAGGCATCTTTGTGCTGTGCCGAACACAGCATGGAGAGGCTGAGAACAATGTAGCTGTTGGGTTAGAGGCATGAACTCAGGAGCCAGAGACTCTGGTTCATATCCTAGTTCAGCGCTCAGTGTCTGTGTGGACTCATTAAGTTTCCTCCCCTGCCTCAGTTTCCTTACATAAACACCTGAAGCCAATGATGGTGTCTGGCCCACAGGGTGGCCGTGCTCGTGAGATGGGGAGCAAAGTGCTCCAATGGCGTGGGGGTCATGGGATGTATGCTCAGGGTGAGCAGCGGTCAAGTACGCAGCGGTCAAGTGCTGATATCCAAACACGGAGTGAGGATCCCCATGTCATGAGGGTTCCTTAGGGTCCAGCAAGAATGTAGGTAAAGGCGCCGAGTTCCTTACAAAATGTTTCCAACCAAACACAAAGCATTTTGTGTTTGGGGCCCTAGAGGGAGCCTTGGTGGACACACCCCAGAGTGCCTGTGTGCACAAATACTGTACAGACCCTCGGGGAGCAAAGATTCCGTGTAGACAATTAGCAGTAAGAGCCTCCACCAACTAACGGGACCTAAGGTGGTATGGTTCCACAGCGCTTCCTGTAAGTGATCTTGCTTATCTTTTCATCATCCATGAAAGGTAGTTGTTCTCATTTTCAGATGAAGGGTTAAGAGAACTAGTTAACCTGAGCCCCTTGGTTAGCCATGGCAGTGGTTACCCTGGGCTCTGGAAGCCACGGGCATGGATAGGAATCCAGGTCGCCCTGTAGACTGGGTGTCTTGGAGCCAATGCCCTCACCTGTGTAAACTCTAATCCCTGCATCCGTATACCAGAGATGGTCCTATGCCCTTGTCATTGGCTTCTTGTACAGTTTAGATGAGATAATATGTGTGCAGTGCCCTGCCTGGAGCCTGGCACAGTGTAAGCACCAGCAGGTTTCTGGGTTGTGGTCGTCCGTGGAGAAATGAGCTCCCATGTGGGAGCTGGCTGGTGCTAGAAGCTTTCTGGAGTCAAGGCTTGATTCTGGCGGCATTTGGAAGACAGACAACACCCCGGAAGACACACAGCATCATCTGGTATTGGGATAAGTGCCATAGAACTAGTAAAGTTCGCTGCTGTGATTCTGGCTGGGAGCAGAGTGGGTGGACAGGGAGACCTTCTCTGATGGGCAACCCTTGAACCCAGACGGTCATGGCGAGAAGCAGTGGTTTCCAGAAGAGCTGGAACAGGTGTTCCAGACAGAGGGCATAGGGAACGCCAGGGTCCCAGGGAGGACGGAGTAGGCTGTGGTCTGGGGAAGGAAAGAACAGGAAAACATCAGTGGGGCTGGAGGCCTGTGCGCCGAGGGAGAGGGTAGAGTATGATGTTGGAAAAGCAGACAAAAGTTTCTTATAGTACGGAGTCTAGAACTAACTGTGGTTAATTGTTCTGATGCCGTTCAAGTTTTTTCTCCACTGGATTATTTTCATCAGCACAAAACCAACATACTTTTTCTCATCTATCAAAAAAGAAAGAAAAGAAAAGAAACCCAAGCCCCCTGGGGCCTCACATCTCTCCACATCTGTTGTTGTATTTCTCTGCTTCCTTTCATAGCAGAACTCATCAAAATCGTCTATACTCACTGTCTCCGATTTCTGTCCTCCCATCCTTCCTTTTCCTGAAAGCTTTTAATTTTCAGAACTGTTCATACTTAGAGAAGGTGCAAGAACAGTTCAATGCACTCTCAAAAGCCCTTCACCTCTGTGCAGTAGTCAATATCTTCTGACCACATTTGCTTTGAGGTTTTTTCTATTTACATGTGCTGGGTTAGTTCCCGATCTACTTAGAAGTAAATTGCATGACATTTTACCTTAAATACCTCTTTATGCATCTCTTAAAAATCAAGGCTATTCTCCTTCAAAACCACAATACAGTGATCAAATGCAGGAAATCTGACAATGAAGACACAACCCATGTTCAAATATCACCAATAGTTTCCCAAATATTCTTTTCAAAAATTCACTTAAAAGATTTGCATGCAAATAAGATTCACCCTTTTCTATGTGATTCTTTATGTAACCAAGATATAATCCAGTTCTGTCATCCCCCCAAATTCCTCCGTGCCCCTACGTAGTCAACCCTTCCTACCACCTCCAGCCCTCGGCAACCACCTGTCTCTTCTCTGTGTTGACAGTTTTTGCCTTTTTCCAGAATGTCCTAGAAATGCAAACATACAGCCTGCAGGTCTGGCTTCTTTCATTTCACACGCTGATTTTGAAAGTCATCCATTCTGTTGTACATATCCATAGTTTGTTCCTTTCTGCTGCTGAGCGGGACACCGTTGGATGGACATACCCCAGTTTATCCATTCCCCAGGTGGAGAACATTTAGGCTGTTTCCAGGTGCGGGTAATTTACATTGGTGCAAAGTCTTTCCTGTGAACATAAATTTTTATTTCTCTTAAGAATCAGGTTGCTGGGTTGGCTGGTAGGTGGATGTTTAACTTTATAAGAAACTTCCAAGCTGTTTTCCTGATGGGGCCTTTTTATGCTCCAATCAGCAGTGTATGAGAGTTTTAGTTCTTTCACGTCCTTGCCAGCGACTGGTATTGTTCTTTAAAAAAAAAATTTAGCCTTTCTAATATGTATGTAGTAGTGTGTCATTGTGGTTTTACTTGGCATTTCCCTAATGACTAATGATGTTTAGCATCTTCTTGTGTGCGTATGTGTCATCTATATAACTTCTGTGATGAAGCGTCCAAATTTTTGCCATTTTTAACATGCTCATTTTTTTATTATTGAGTTTTGATAGTCCTTTATATATTCTGGATATAAGTCCGACATCAGAAATGTGATTTACAGATATTTTCTACCAGTCCTGTGGCTAATGTTTTTCATTCCCATAGTAGTGTCTTTTAAAGAGCAGAATTTTTTTAAGTCTTGATAAAACTCTTTCAAAATCTTTCCTGTTATGGATTGTGGTATTGTATCTAAGAACACCTAGATGTTCTTAGATAAGGTCACAAGATTTTCTCTTACGGTTTCTCCTATAAGTTTTACAGTTTGCTTTTGTTTTGTTTTGTTTTGTTTTTTTTAAGTAGGTTCCACACCCAGCATGGAGCTCAACACAGGGCTCAATCTCATGTCCCTGAGATTAAGACGTGAGCTGAGATCAAGAGTCAGACGCTTAACCAACTGAGCCAGCCAGGCGCCCCCAGTTTGGGGTTTTATAATTACGGTTTGCATGATCTATTTTTAGTTAATTTTTTGTGCAAGAGGTGAGGAATGGGGTGAGGTTATTTTGTTTTCCACAGAGAGCTTCAATTTGTTTCCAGCACTGTTCATTGGAAAGACTACCTTTCATCACTGCAATGTCCTACCTGGCACCTTTGTCAGAATCCTTGGCCATGCTTGTCAGAGTCTGTTCCTGCACTCTGTTCTTTCCCAGTCATCTGTGTGGACATCCATACACCAATATCATAGCCTCTTGATGACTGTGGATTTACACAGCGGGTCTTGAAATCAGATAGTGTGAGTCTTCCAACTTTGTTCTTTTTCAAAATTGTTTGGCCATTCTCATTCCTTTGTCTTCCTGTATAAATGTGAGAGTCAGATTGTTGATACCTAAAAAAAAAAAAATTCTGCAGGGATTTTGATTGGGATTGAATCAATAAATCAGTTTGGGGAGAATTGACATCTTAATGGTATCACATCTTCTCATCCATGAACACAGCATCTCTATTTACTTAGATTTTCTTTGGTTTCTTCCATCAGTGTTTGTAGTTTTCAGCATATTTTATGACACATTTTCATAGATTTATGCCAAAGTCTTTTACGGTTTTTGATGCTATTATGAATGGCACTGTTTTTAAAAATTTTGACGTCTAGCTGTTTGTTGCTGGTATGTAAAATAAAACTGAGTCTTAAAATATGGAACTTGAATGATGTGACTTGGCCAAGCTCATTTATTAGTTGTAGTATCTTTTTTTTTTTTTTTTGTAGGTTCTTTGGGATTTTCTACATAGGTAATTATGCCTTCTGTAAATAGGGGCAGTTTCATTTCTTCCTTTGCAATTTGTATGGCTTTTCTTTCTTGTTCTTGACGTGTTGTACTGGGTAGGACTTCTGGTTCATTGTTGAAGAGGAGGGGTGAGAGGGGACGTCCTTACTGTTCCTGATCCTACGGAAGGAAGTTCCAGTCTTTCACCATTATCTGTAGGTTTTTTTCTAGATGCCCCTTATCAGGTTAAGGAAATTCACTTGTAGTCCTAACTGTTGAAATGTTTTATTATGAATGCACATTGAACTTTATGCAATGGTTTTTTTCCATTGAGATAATCATGTGGTTTTTCTTCTTGGTCTGTTGCTAGGTCGAAGTATATTGGCATTAAAATATTGAACCAGCCTTAGATCTCTGAGATACACCCCATTCAGTTGATGTGTATTATCTTTTTTATATATTGCTGGGTTTGCTAATATTTCATTGAGAATTTTTTTGTATCTATGTTCACGAGAGATTTTGTTTTGTAGGGTTTTTTGTAATATTTTTGATTTGGGTATCACGTAAATGCTGCCCTCACAAAATGAGTTGGGATGCATTCCCTCCTCTTCTGCTTTCTGGAGGAGATTGTATACAATGAGCTTTGTTTCTTCCTTCAGTGTTTGATAAAATGTACTAGTGAAGACATGTGGCACTGTCATTTTCTTTGTTGGAAGGTTTTTAAACTAAAAATTCATCTCTTTCTTAGTTTGAAGGCTATTTGGCTCATATGTTTCTTTTTGAGTGAACCGTGGTATCTTCTGTCTTTGAAGGACTTTGTTCATTTCACCTATGTTGTCAAACTGATAGGCAGAAAGCCGTTCATAATATTCTCTTTTCATGCTGTTGAGTTGGAAGTAATGTCACCTCATTCCTGATATCAACCCTTTGTGTCTTTCCTCTTTTTTTTTTCTTGGTCTGACTGGTGGTTTATTAATTTATCTATCTTTTCAAAGGACCGACTTTTCATTTTATTGAGTTTTCTCTGTTGATTTCCTGTTTTCAACTTTTATCATTTCCACCTTCTGCTTGATTTGAGTTTAACACATGCTTCCTTTTCTGGTTTCCTGAGGTGGGTGGTTAGATTATTGGCTTGAAACCTTTCTCCTTTTCCTCATATGAACATTTAATGCTATAAACTCCCTCTGAGCACTGCTTTAGCTGCACCCCACCCATTCTGATAGGTTGTATTTTTATTTCCATTCATTTCAAAATATTTTCTAATTTTTTTTCTTTGACCCATGAGTTATCTCGACTCACACTATTTAATTTCCAAAGGTTTGGGGAGTTTCCTGATATCATTCTATTTTTGCCTTCTAGCCTAATTCCTTTATGATGAGAGAACCTGCTTTATATGATTTCAATTCTACATTTGTTAAGGTTTGTTTTGTGGCTCCTAAGGTGGCTTATCTTGGTGAGTGTCCCATGTGCTTTGGAAAAAGAATGTGCATTCTGCTCTTATTTAATGGAATGCTTTAAAAATGTCAGTTGGAAAATTAGCAAAGATACAGAATTCATGAACAGCCAGCCAACTTGGCTTATCTACTTCGACTCTCAATTACGAGAAAAGGAGTCATGGCCTACAGGTTGAATGGTGGATTTTTCTGTTTCTTTTTATGCATCTTTTAGTCTTTGCTTAAAGAGTTGAGCTTTGAATACCTGTTCGATGCATATATATTTAGGATTATTATGTCATTTTGGTGAACCGGACTTTTACCATTATATAACACCTGTCTTTGTTCCTGGTGATATTCTTTGTTAGGAAGCCAACATTGTCTGATACTAAGGTAGCTACTCCTGCTTTCATTTGATTCATTCTTATGTGGTTTAGTTTTTTCTATTCTTTTACTTTTTAACTAATCTTTAGCATTGTATTTAAAGTGGATTTCTTACAGATAGTCTGCAGTTAGGTCTTTTTGTTGTTGTTATTCCAACGGACAATCTCTGTCTTTCAATTGGTGTGGCTTGGGGCATATTATTTTAGTGTTATTGTTGATATGGTTGGATATAGGGTTACTATTTGTGTCTCTCAGTCCCTGCTCTGTTCTTTTGTTTCTCTGTTCCTTCTATCTTGCCATGTTTTAAGATTATTTGGATGTTTTTTAGTATTCTGTTTTACTTTATCTGTTGTATTTTTGGGTTTCTCTTTGTATTGTTATTATTATTATTATTATTATTTTTATTGCTTGCTCTTGGGATTGGCATGCATATACCCAGCCTTTTTTTTTAATTAAAAAAATTTTTTTTGTATACCTAGCCTTTAACAGTCTAATTAGAGTTAACGTTTACACTTCACATACGTGTAAAACTTGCAACCACATAGCTTACTTCCCCCACCTCCTTTCTCATAGGACTTACAAGCATTACGTCCACATACCCTGGAAACACCACCACACATTGTTATAACTTTTCGCTTTCAATGGCCTTATCCATTTTTAAGAGGATAAAGGATCCTTTTATATTTGCCCAGATATTTACTAAATCTGGTATTCCTCCTTCACTCCTGCAGTTCCAGATTCTGGTATCATTGTCCTTCAACCTGAGGAACTTTCATTAGCATTTCTTTTTTCTTTTTTATTTCTTTTTCTTTTTTTATCATTAGTATTTCTGAAAGCAGTGCTGCTGGGGATGAATTTTCTTGGTTTTCCTTCAACTAAGAATGTCTCCTTTTGTCTTCATTCCTGAGGGATACTCTTGGTGGGTATGGAATTCTGGGTTGACATTTGTGTCCGATGAGAAGTCTGCAGTCAGCCTAATTGTTGTCCCCCACCCTCCATATTTATAATGCTTTCATTTTTCTCTGGAGGTTTCCAAGATTAAGCAAGGGAAAACTTCAGTATTCGGTAGTTGACTACACTGTGTCTACACGTGTGTTTGTGTGTTTTGTTTTTTAAATTTATTCTCTTTGGGGTGTGGTGTGCCGAGCTCCCTGAATTTATGTCTTTCACAGAATTTGGGAAATTTTTAACCATTATTGCTTCAAATACTTTATACTGTGATGATCTTTCTTCTCGTCTTGTGGGACTTCAATGACATGAATATCAGACGTTTTTATACTATCCCATGGGCCTCTAAGGCTCTTTTTGTTACATTATCTCCTTCCTGTTTTTCAGATTGGGTAATTTCTGTTGATATCATAATTTATCTTATTCATTGCTCTGCCACCTCCCTTCTACTATGGAAAAGATTTTAAAAATTCAGATATTATGCATACCTCTTGGTTCTTTTTATAGAATCTACCTCTCACTGAGAACACCTGTCCTTCCCTTCACTTACAGTGCATCTACCTGTATGTCCGTTATAACCGCTGTTCAGACATCTTCAGTAATTCCAGCATCTGGGTCATCTCAGTGTTGGTGTTTATCTTTTCCCTGAAGGATTAATTAGGTTTCTCTGATTCTCTGTGTGTTGGGTAATTTTGGTTTCTATGCTGGATATCCTGAATATTCTGCTGCGAGGCTCTTCTGGAGAACACTTGTTTTCTTGGTTCTGTTTTAGCGTGCAGTGGCCCAGCTGGGCTCAGGCTGTACTTGGTCTTCTTCCGTGAGTGGTGGTTCCAATGTCAGTTCCACTCATAGTGGCTTCGTGCTGCTGCTTGGGTCCCTCCCTCGCACGCACATGTGCATCCGGGCCTTGAGCCGGTTCTTACACAGAACAAGAGGAGTTCCTTCTCTGCTCTCTTCTTTCCATCCCCGTTGACTTACAAGGGCCCCCTTTCCTGATGTTATGGCCAGAAGGACAGGTCTTCCCTTGGTCTTAGAGGTCAGTTACACCCTCCTGAAGCTCATCTGGGAACCCGTCGCAGGGTGACACTGCAAGAGAAAAGGGGAAATAGAACAGATGAGAACTTCACCCCTCGCTGGGTTGTTTCTCTAAGTTTTGATTCTTCTCTTTAATCTGCCTGTTTTGCTTTTCCTTTTGCTTTTTGCATTTTGTTTGACGTTGTTAGTTATATTCAGTGGGAGGCAGGGCTGCGGTACTCTGTCCCTGGTGCTGCTAGCACCAGGAGGCCACGATAATGTTCTTTATGTAATTTTATTTCTCTGATCCGCACTTGGAAAATGTACATTGTGTTAGTGACCCTGTCCTTCAATTTCGAACCCTTAACATTTCTTTTGTTACGTGCACTGCTGATTTTTTTGCAGAGCAGGGAGCCAGTTTTGTAGATCTCTGTCTCCTACCTCTCAGGCTTTTCTCCATTAGTGACACTCCGATGAAACTCTTTTGCCAAGGCTACTGGTGATTTCTGTGTTGCTAAATTCCATGGATATTTCTCAGTCTTCATCTAATTTCTCTCCTTGACATATATTCTCTGCTTGGCCTCTGACATACCCTCCTATCCCTTAGCCACTCCTTCTCATCATCTTTACTGGTTCCTTCTCAACGCCCAGCCCCTAGACCTTAAATTACCTGCAGGCACTTATCTTGATCTACCCCTAGTCTCTTCATGAGTTCATCCATGCCCAAAACTTGCAATTTCATCCACTCAGTAAGTTCCAATTATATCTCCAGCTCAGACATCTGCAGACTCTGCCTCTGGACATCGTCATGTGTACCTAATAGGCATCGCAAACTGTTATCACATCCAACATAAAAAAAATCCCAATTTCCTCCCTGCCCCAAACCTGCTCCTTCTATAGTCTTCTCCATTTCAGTAAGTGGGTACTTCATTCTTCCAGCTTTTCAGGCCCCAGATCTTGGTGTTTTCCTTCATTCTTCTCCTTGTCTCGTGCTCCACTCTTAACAACAGTCTTCCCTAAGTACATCCAGAGTCTGACCACTTCCCACCTTCTTTCCTGCTGTCACCGTAATGCAGGCCACTGTCATCTGTCATGTCCTTTCCATCCCCTGCTTCTACCTTGATCTCTGTGCTCCGTTCTTCATATCAGCTCAAGTGGTGTGTGTACGACTCAAGTCAGATCATGTCATTGCTCTGTTCAACCCCCACGCCCCTAGTGGTTTCCCATGTCTCTAAACAATATGAAGGCCTGCGAGGCCCGCCCAAGATCTTTGGCACCCTTCCCCTCGCCCACTACACACATCCCATTATATGGTCCTCCTGACTGTTCCTAGAACACATGTACCAGTTTCTTCCTCAGGGCTTTTGCATCTACTGTTCCTTTGGCTTGGACACTTTTCCAGGTAATCGCATGCCTTATTCTCTCACTCCTGTTCTCTGCTCACAGGTCACCTGATAGAGAGGCCTCTCCTGACTGCCCCGTCTAGAACAACACCACAACACTGTGCTCCTTATTCTCCCTGGCCCTCTTATCAGATTTTATTTTTCTTCATTGTACTAAGTCCCACTCCCCTCCCCCTGGCATGATGTATTTGATCTGGTGCTTACTGACAATCTCAGTAGGATGTCAGGTCTGGGAGGGCAGGAACTGCTCCATTGAGTCAGGCTAGAATTGTTCTTGGTACATCGTGGGTGCTCCGTGGGAATGTATAGTATTGCTGACTCAGTAAAAATGCTTTTGAATATGTGGATTTTATCTCTGTCCTTGGAGCTGGGCTCCATGGCATCCCCCAGACTTTCTTCCTACATCATGGCCCAAGAGAGGAATGGCGCACTGCCCCTCTGCCTTCTGTTCCCAGGCTAGGTCGCTCAGGCCACCAGCCTGCCCTCCCCCCATGCCTCCGGTGAGCATCTTGTTGCACAGCCACAGTGGAGGTCATCCCAGCAGGCTGTCCTCCGATTCGGAAGGCCAGGGCCAGGGAAGCATCCACCAGTGAGCCCGCTCTTGTGATGCAGGGAGGTTGGTGGATGTCATCCATGCACCAGGTTCTCCATCACTGGGTGATTCAGGGTGAGCAGGCCAGGGAGGAGGCCAACACCTTCGCCCCATCTCTCTTCCTTTCTGCTCTCCCCCATCTGATGTCAGAGCTATTTCAAGGTGGTAGAGCTTTGTCACTGCCCCAAGGTTGGTGGTGGTGGGGAGCCTCTGGCCAGGGCCGCCAAGTGACTGTCATCACCCACAATGATGTGCGGGCTCAGCTGCTGCCCAGAACGGAGGCAGAGCATAGAGCCAGTGGGGTGACAGCCCCAGATTTCACCTTCGGGCCGCGCTGCCTTCCTGGATGTTACTCTTACGGGAAACACCCACGTGCATTCCGGGCACCAAGGGTGCCATCTGGGTGACAGGTCGCATTCTGCAAGGTGATTACATCAACCTTTAGGTGTCCCTGCACCCATGGGATTTTTCCCTTAACATTTTTTACTTAGAGTAAAAATCACTCTTTGTAGTGTACAGTTGCAAGAGTTGACAAACGTATACGGTCATAGACTCACCCTCACCACCCAGATCTAGCACGGTTCCGTCATCACCCCCAATCCTGCCATAACCCCTCGTGGCCACCCCCCCTTCCACTCCTGGCCACTGGCACCCCCAGATTTGTTTTCTTTTTTTTTTTTTTTAAGATTTTATTTATTTATATGAGAGAGAGAGTGAGCATAAGCAGGGGGAGCAGCAGAGGGAGAGGGAGAAGCAGACTCCCCCGCTGGGCAGGGATCCCGATGCGGGGCTTGATCCCAGGACCCCGTGATCATGACCTGAGCCCAAGGCAGATGCTTAGCCGACTGAGCCACCCAGGCGCCCCCTCTTTTCTGTCCTTATACGTTTGCCTTTTCCAGAATTGTCATGGGAATCAAATCATACCGTTGTTGCCTTTTGAGTCTGGGTTCCTTCCCCCAGTGTACTTGAGATTTGTTCGTTATTACACGTGCCACTTGTTCATATCTGTTTGTCGTTGAGTATTACTCCACTGAATGGAGATTTGCTCATCCATTCTCCAGCTGAAGGATCGTTAGGTGGTTGCTCGGTTTTGATGATTATAAATAAAGCGACTATAAACATGTGCATGAGGATTTTGGGGTGAATGTACGTTTTCATTTCCCTTGGGAGAATACCTAGGAGTGAGAGTCCTAGGTATGGTGGGTGTATATTTACGTTTATATAAGAAGTTGCCAAACTGTTTTCCAAAGTGTTTTATTTTGCATTCCCACCGGCAGCGGCAGCGTACGTGGGCTCCAGGCCCCCCACATCCTCGCCCCTCACCTGGTCCGGTCAGCCTCTAACCTTGAGCATTCTCCTAGCCAGGTGGTGCCGTCTCATTGTGGTTTTAATGTTCATTTTTCTAATGACTCATGAGTTCAGCCTCTTTTCATACGTTTGCTTGCCATTCGTGTATCTTTTTTTGTGATGTGTTTGAATCTTTTGCCCACTTGAACTATTGGATTGTTTTTCTTGTGTTGGGTTTTGTGAGTTTGTTCATTATAGTTTTGGGATGCAAGTTGCTTATCAGATATATGATTTCAAATACTTTCGCCCAGTCTGTGGCTTGTCTTTTTGTTCCCTTCACAGTGTCTTTCAAAGTACAAGTTTCTGGGGCGCCTGGGTGGCTCAGTCGGTTAAGCGTCTGCCTTCAGCTCAGGTCATGATCCCAGGGTCCTGAGATTGAATCCTGTAGTGGGGCTCCCTGCTCAGTGGGGAGTCTGCTTCTCCCTCTCCCTCTGCCTCCCCCCACTGCTTGTGCACTCTCTCTCTCTTTCTCTCTTGCAAATAAATAAATAAAATATTTTTTTAAAAAAAGTACAAATTTCTTAAATTTTGACAAAGTCCAGCCTATCATTTTGTTCTTTTATGGACCAGGCAAATGATGTTCTCTCTAAGGAAATTCTACTGTATCTGAGGTCACGGCGATGTTCTCCTCTGTTTCTTTTAAAAGTTGTATTCTAGTTTTAGGTTTTATGTTTAGATCTATCATCCATTTTGAGTTTTTTTTAATAAGGTGTGAGGTATGGATTGAGGTTAGTTTTTTTTTTTTGCATGTGGATTTCCAGTTGTTCCCTACCATTTACTGTAAAGACCATTGGTCCTTCCTTTCCTGGTTTTTGCACCTTGTCAAACTTTGTGAGGATGTGCGTCTGGACTTGTCATTCCATTCTCCATGTTTCTGTGATAAATCTTTCACCAATGCCACATTGTCTTGGCTACTGTAGTTTTGTAGTAAGTCTGGAAATCAGGTAGTGACCACACCTGCCTTTCTGGCATGGTGGTTCTTATGCCCCCCCTTTACAGGCATCGAAACACCATGATCGTGGTCAGACATCCTGCGTACTGCCTCCCTTATGCAGTAACTTAGTCGCCTAGCTCCGACTCAAAACCCACTTCTCGGGCTTAGCCTGATGCTCAGAGTGTGGCCTTTGGAATCTGCTTTGGGTATAATTGTCAGCCCAGCTGGTCAGTTGCGTGGCCCTGGGAAAGTAACTTCAAGCCCTCTATGCCTCAGTGTCCCCACCTGTAAAATGGGGGTCACAGTGGTGCCTGCCTTATAGGTTGTGGTACAGAAGAAACGATCACCTGCTCAAGCCATATGAAAGTGCATTTGATCATTTTTGACCGACAGAAATGGCAATTTTACATAGTTCAACCTCCCATGCAAGGTGTTCCTCCTAGAGCTAGACCAAGAGCATGCACCGCAGAAATGGTAGCTCTGCAGGTTGTCACTGTCATCACTGTCATTGTCACCATGGTTACCACAGCTCATGCTGCTATTGCCCCTATGCTGTTATTACGAGGGCGGTGGCCCCCGAGGCTCATGACCCTGAGTTCTCGAATCAGGCAGCCAGCCACCATCAAGTGCTTCCTGGGTGAAAGCTTCTTGTGAAGGCTGCCAAGAGTAGCAGGGCCCAACCTCTGCTCCTGTGGAGTGGAAGTGTGCCCCTGGTATAACAGACAAGTGTGTGAAGTACAAGGGGAGAGGTGGGTGGGAAGGAGGGCTTGGCAGGACTTTGCAGGCAGGGTCTTGTAGGGTGATTAGGAGTTTGAGACAGGAGGAACATTGCAGGTACAGCTTGTGCAAAGGCTTGGAAGGGGAGATGGACACACTTTAGGGGAGCCTGAAGCTTGATTCTGGGGTGGCGAGTGGGCAGGAGTTCATGGTGGCCTGGAAAAACCCCGCATCCTTTCTCTCCACAGTCGAGTCCAGAAGACCTCTCCCACCTCTGCCTTCACCATGGATGCGAGAACCATTATCATCGACCACGGGTCTGGCTTTCTGAAGGCTGGCTTTTCTGGGTGGAATGAGCCCCAGATGGTCTTCCCAAGCATTGTGAACTACGTCCCATGCAGGGAGAATCCTGGCCCCAGCTATGCCCAAAGGCGCGTGAGTCTAGGCATCGACATTTGCCATCCTGATACCTTTAGCTACCCCATCCAGCGTGGCCGTATCCTCAACTGGGAGGGCATGGAGCACATCTGGTCGTTTGTCCTGGAGAGACATAGACGGGAGCATGAGGACTTCCCTGTGATGGTCACAGAGTCCCCTCTGAAGGAGCCTGCGGACCGACGGAAGACCCTGGAGGTAAGGCGAGTGGGAAATAACCTGGCATTTTGTGTTCAGACATGACTGAGTATCAGGAACTCTGCTTTCTAACTAACTTGCCCCATAAATGTTTCCTGAGTACCCAGTGTGTGCCTGGCACTTGTTGTAGGCAAGATGGGGTTCATGGAGTTTCCTCTAACAGATGGAGACACAGCAGTTGAAATGTTCTGTGGAGAAGGGGAGACACTGGATACTTTGTTTGTGGATCCCATAAATGTTCCAAGATCATATTCCACCTTGAAGTTGCAGGGGTTGGGTCTTGCAGGCCGCAGAGGCTGTGGGGAGTGCTTAGATTTTACTCTAAATCAAGGTTCGGCAAACTACAGCCGGTGAGCCAAATTGGCCCACCATCTGTTTTTATAAATAAAGTTTTATTGGAACATAGCCATGTCCACCCATTTACATACTGTCTTTGGCTACTTTCATACTGTATCAGCAGAGCTGTGATACTTGTGGCAGAGACCGTATCCATAAAGGCTAAAAAACTTACTCACTGTAGGTTTGCTAGATAAAATCCGTGGTGCCTAGTTAGAGCTGGATTTCAGATAAGCAACAAATAGTACTTTAGTATAAGCATGTCCCAAGTATTGCATGGGACATACGTATATGAAAACATTATTTGTTGTTTGTCTGAAAGTCGAATTTAATTGGGCAGCCTGTATTTTTATTTGCTAAATTTGGCAACCCCAACTGTCTAGCTTTTATAGAAAATGCTTGCCAAGCCCTGCTCTAAATAAATCGGAAGATCCTGGAGAGTTTTAAGTGGGATTCATATTTAATTTACTATTTGAAAAAGAGCGCCTTGGCTTCTATTTGGGAAGTGGATGGTGGTGGGACAGTATTCTGAGTGTGGGCATGGGGGAGCTCCCCGCCGCCTTAGCGGGGAAGATGGTCCTTCTGGGGCCTGAAGAGGAGGCTACGTGGCCAAAGGCCACGGCAGATGGCAGACTAGTGCTGCCTTTCTGTGTCTGTAGGGTCAGAAACCTGGGGATGCAGTCAGAGCTGGGGAATTAGGGAGGCGGTTGGGGTGCTCTGTAAAGATCTGGGTGGGGAGGGAGTGTGGTGCTGAGTGGGGGAGAATATCAGCCTAGGGACTTTGCCAAAACCTAAATGTCAGAATTCCAGTTTTGTCTTGATGTGTGGAGGAAAAAAGACTTCACTTACCAGGAGGTGAGAGTATGTATCTCCCTCCCTCCCTCCTTCCCTCGCTCTCTTCCTCCCTCCCTCCCTCCCTTCCTTCCTTCCTTCTTTCCTTCCTTCCTCCCCCTCCTTTTTTGGACGCAGTGGTGGATATGATATATGTGTTTCTTGTCTAATTTCTTCTTCCCTTTTCTAAAGAAATGGGTCAGGTGGCTGATCTGCCCCTTGGCCGTAGCCCCCGCTGGTCCTGGACTCACACACAGCCAAGCATCTCAGCACCATTCCATGTAGCAGCTGACAGTTCCTCCCACCCCTCCACCAAAAACAGTCTTCAGAACAGTGGGGGTCCTCAAACACCCCCACTACCCCAGGGCAAATCGGACTCCTAATTCTCTAGCACCTCCCTTGTTCCACAGCGTGAGCTCCAGGGGCCCTGGGCCCCACCTCCTTGGGGCAGCACCCCCCCCCCCCGCCCCACACGCAGGGGACACAGGTCTGCACCTGCTTCAGTTCTGAGAGCTTAGCACATAGCTCAGTCTGGGGGAAAACAGAAACCAGAAATGGATCGGGGCCTTTTGTGCGGGGGAAATACCCTAGTGGCTCTTCTCCCTTCTTGCAGATTATGTTTGAGTTACAGGATGTGCCGTCCATACTGCTGGCAGACCAGCTGGAGATGTCCCTGTACGCCTCCGGCCTCCTGACCGGCGTGGTGGTCGATTCCGGCTACGGCCTGACACGCGTGCAGCCCTTCTACCTGGGCCGCCCCTTGCGGCCCAGCGGCAAGACGCTGGAGTTTGCGGGCCAGGATCTGTCGGCCTATCTCTTCAAGAGCCTCTTTAAGGAGGATCGCAACCACCACAACCTGTTTCAGCTGGAGACGGTGGCCACCACCCAGATGAGCAAGTGCTACGTGCCCCAGAATCTGGCAGAGGCGCTGGACTTCCGCCAGAGCCTGCCGAGCGGCTCAGATGAGAACAACACCTATCAGCTCCCCGATGGCACCCCAGTGGAGCTGACCCCCATGCAGCGGCTGGCCCCCGAGATGTTCTTCAGCCCCCAGGTGTTCGACCTGCAGGGGCCCAGCATCTCTCAGGCCGTGGTGGATGCCGTCTTGGCCTGCGAGGCCGCCCTGCACCCGCTGCTCATCTCCCACGTTATGGCCTGTGGGGGCAACACCCTCTATCCCGGTTTCACCAAGCGCCTGTACAAGGAGTTGATTACAGATCATTTCTCCTCCACCAAGGCCGCCATGTGGGTGGGTTCCAATAGAAACTTTAGCGTCTGGCTGGGGGCGTCCGTTGTGGCCCATCTGTCTTCCTATAAGTCCGAGTGGATGACCAAAGAGGAGTATGAAGAGAGTCAGAGGCTGTGACCCGTCCCAGGGGCTCGGGGGGGGACCAATTTCCAGTGACAGGGTCGGGGCAGGGGTGGGGTTAGCTGGCTTTGAAATTCCGAGGTTATGAGGGTGTTCTTTAGGTTCTAGGGTTTTATCTCATTTCAAGAGTAGGATCCAGCCCAGAGGAGGACAGGGAAGCCCTCTGGGGATAGTGTCTCCAGGGGGTGGTCTGTCATTTGGAGGGGAGCAGTCAGTTAACATCTCCAGATAGCTGCTTACCTTTTGCTGGCATCTTCCTTGGGCTGTCCTGTTCTCAGTTCAGTAGGTTTTAACCAGGGCAAGAGAGGTGGGACCTGCTGCTGGGGTCCCAGTTATTTTTGACGAGGAGATGAGGGGTGGAATGGGAGAGATGAAGTTTTTCTAGTCTTACTCATTCTCTTTGGCCAGGGAGGATTTGCTACAGGTGAGCCCGCAGGCCCTCCCTCCCTCCTGTGGCCAGGGTCTTGTTTTATATCTGCAAATAAACAACTTCTTTGGAACCGGTGTCGGCTTCTGTTGTGGACGGCGGGGGCGGGGTGGGGTGGGGTACAGGTAGGGTGAGTGCGTGAGGACCAGGGTAGGTCTGGGGCGGCCTCTGGGGACCCACTGAGCCGGATGGGGCCCCCCGTTCTTCCTCTGCCACAGTCTCTCTCTTAATCCCAGCTGTCCCAATATTCTGGTAAAGTTTGAGCTTCTACTAGCGTAACGTTTATTTGGTAAATATTGGAGGCACTATGGGTAAAAGATACTAGAGGTTTCTGCTTTCAGGGAGTTTGTAGTCCACTGTGGGGACCTACACAGTAAATAAGGAAAACTATTTGAGGTGACAAAGAATGAAATAATGAATCAAATGCAAAAAGGTCACATGATCTGGGGGGTTGGGGCTGCCTACTTTTGATGGGGTAGCCTGAGATGGGACTGCTGGGGACCATGGGTGAGGGGTCCCCACCCCCTCCTTCCTTGGCACACTGTGAAGTTACACTTCCCAGGACACCACCACCCCACCATAGGTAGGGTCACCTGACCATGCCATGGGTTCTGGCCAGTTCAGAGAATGCCTGACCCTTAAAATAACCCTATCAGCCTGCAGGGTGTGGAGGATCTAATGGGGGAAGGGCAAAGCTGCAGATGGAAGGAGGCTGAATGACTGGCTGGAGCATACTACCTCCCCCCCAAGCCCCACCCAACCCCATTGCACGGCACTGGGACATGAGGAAAAATCTGCCACATTTAGCCACTGAGATTTGAGGGTTGTTTGTTACAGCAGCTGTTTTGCTTACCCTGACTAACACACAGAACTATTCATTTAACAATTTTTTTTTTTTTTATGTTAAGTGGCAAAAGTGAGGTTCAAATCCAGTCTGGGTCCTCAACCACTGTGTTATACGGCTGCTTCTGAACAGGGCTCTTAGTTCCCTAATGTTAACGGAGTAATAAGTGCAGTGGGCAGAAGATTGGAGCCCAAGGAACCCTGACGTTTCAGGGACAGGAGGGGGAGTTTGAAGGCCAGAGTCCATCTCATGTTGTCTTTGCCACATGAACCATACTGTCTCAGCCCCAGCGTTATCCCTAAACTTGAGACATCAGTGGTCCCCAGGAGGAGAAGTGGGGCCTGTAGTAGAAGAGCTCCGAATCAGCTTGGCCTGGGCCCCAGGGACTCGGAGTCAGATTTGAGTTACAGCCTGGCCCCGTCATTAGCTACCTTGGGCAAGTTGCTTAACCTCTCTTGAGTCTGCTGGGCATAAAATAGGGAATAATAATCCCTTCCCTCAGAGATTTGGTGTTGAGGATGAGCTCAGATGAAGAAAGAGAAGTCCCTTTTTTGTTTGTTTTTTGGCTTTAAAAAAAAGATTTTATTTATTTATTTGATAGAGAACAGGAGAGAGAGTGAGAGAAAGCACAAGCCGGGGGGGGGGGGGCGGAGCAGCAGAGGGAGAGGGAGAAGCAGGCTCCCTACTGAGCAGGGAGCCTGATGCGGGGCTTGATCCCAGGACCCAGGGATCATGACCTGAGCTGAAGGCAGACGCTTAACAAACTGAGCCACCCAGGTGCCCCAAGAAGTCTCTTTGAAAACTAGAAAGTGTTACTGAGATAGGAGAGGTGACTTTAAATTTTATAATATGATATTGCTTTCCTCTTAATCAGGAGTATGAATAATAATGTCAGTCATCAGTCATTGTGCATTACAAATGGAGTCACATTCAACCCTCACACACACACTGCGATATTTGTCCCCGTTTACACATAGGAAAACCAAAGCTGAGTGATGTGAAGCTCATGCTCAAGTTCACACTCAAGGTCAGGCTAATAAAGGATTGTCACAGTTAGGAATAGATTCAGCATTTCTAGAAAACTAGACTAAAAGTGGCTGAAACATACGGGGATTTCTTCGTCTCAGTGACAAGCAGGCAGCCCGGAGGAACAGCAGTATGTCTATATCATCAAGGACCCTTTCTGTTTTTCAGTTTTTCCACCTTTAGCGTGTTGCCTCGTGAGCACAAAATGACTGCAGCAGCTCCAGGCATCACATCTATATTCCCTGCTGGAAAAGGAAGGATGAAAGGAGTGTGCCATCTGAGTCTATCTCTTTATAAGAGGAAAGTCTTAAGCAGCAGACTTCTGTTTCTGACCTAGGGCATTTGTCCCTTGGCAGAGGAGGGATTTAAACCTAGGTCCATCCATACTAAAGCCCATGTGGTTCTCCACAGTGCCAGACTGCCATCCCAGTCTTCTGGGCCCTGTTAGACCTGTTGGCTTGAGAAATGAAAATGTGTGATTTTTTTCAGGCGTGAGTGAAAGCTGCTTTTGGGTGGCAATCAAGTGTTGACATGCTGAATAGTAATCTTTGTGCTCCAAACTGGTTTATTTGTACACGCTCCTGAGCTTTAAAAGGCAGAAGCAGGGAAACTCAGAAATGAGTATGAGGGAGAAGAGGAAGCTGGAGAAGAGATGGGCAAGGGGTATTTTTTTTCCTTCCTTATTTAGCTCTGGGCAACTGTCATCAGGACTCTTTTTCTCATTTTATTCTGAATGTAACATTTAACCTTTCTGTTCAAGCATCAAATCTGGCTGCCTGGTGTATAATTATGAACTTTTCTTCGCTTTCTCTCCCCCCTCCCCCACCCCAAAAGCTTTTAAAACTCCCTCGCTGGGTACCATCTTTCTCCTCTGACTCTCCAATTAAATTAAAAATAGCAGCTCCGTGGGGCTGTGCAGGGCCATCAACTTAACATGGAGCTCCTGGCATGCCAGGCCTGGCGGGACGGTGAGTGGTGCCCGGAAGATGCCTGCCGGCTCCGGCATGGCCTGGCAGCTGCTAAGAGCTGGGGGGAGCTTCTCCTCCACGAGGGGTCTGGGGCTGCCTGCCAGGGGCAGCCAGGTGCAAGGGGGTGGGAGGAAGGGTCTTGGCAGCTGGGTAGGGGGCGCTGGTGGAGGGGACAAAGGAAAGGACCCTGAGGCGGGCTGTTCCTGGCTGTGAGGGTACAGTCCTGCCAGATTCTGCTGCCAAGGCTGGGGCTTGGCCCCCTTGGGTTTGGGTTTGGGTGGGGTTTGGATGCCCACGTTCCCAGAGATCACCCTGGTAGGAGCTTTAGTTTCTGCTGATGTGGAGGACAAAGTGAACGCCGGTATCCTCCTGGCTCTAGGAGAGACTGTCACAGCCTCTTTCACCTCTGGGTCCCTTTCCTTTAGAGAAGCAGATGGTGACATGGACGAGGGCTCAGACTCTGGAGCCAGACTGTCTGGGTTGGCATCCCTACTGGGCTGCTTTCTGGCTCTGTTGCCTTTGGGGAGGATACTTAACCCCCTGCGCCTCAGTTCTCTCGTCTGTAAAATGGACCTGGTGGAGAGGCTTCCCTCAGGGTGGTTTTGATGATTGTCATATGGGTTTGATGAGTTAACATCTATAACTTCGCAGGTGCCAGACACATAGGGGCTAGCTATTATTATCGTACATTATTAGTATAACTGTTATTATTTCTGTACATACCAGTCTCTATTATAACCAAGTCCTCAGGCAAAAACCTGGATCTTCTGTTTATTTTTGCTTGCTCACATGCAGGTAAGTGCTAGTGATACCAAACAGATAAAACATCCTAAAGCACTAGCTTACTTCCAGGGGGACGTGTTTGCAGGGTAATTTCTCGTCTGAGTGATGGAGCAGAATCACATTCTGTCACAGAGTGGCTGGCTACAGAGAGAGGTGGTCAGCCAGAGGGTCTTCCATAGGAAGGGATTCCTGAGATGACTCTTGCAGGAGAGCAGGACTTAGCACATGCTGTTCCTATTGTTTGGAATGCTTGTCCCTGCCACCAGCCCCATAGCTGTCTTTGACAACCTGGTATCTGGGCTTAGATAGATGGGGCACTTAGAATGGAGAATGAGGGCAGTAGGTAGTGGGGACAGGTAGAGGTAGGTAGGGCCAACTCCTGAAGGACATTGAGTGTCACACCCAGGAGTAAAGACTTCAGAATTGTAAGCAGAGTCATGATGTCACTTGCATTGGAGCTCTGGGTATAGCTTGGAGAATGGCCTTGAGAGGGACCAGACCAGAGCAATAACATAAATCAGGAAAACACTCATTCCATTAGCCTTTCTGCTAAATGTGCTGTGCCGTCCAGACCCTGCTCCGCTCTGATGCTTTAGGCTGGGGATTTAGTATGGGTGATACTTGGGGTGGCAGTGGGTTTGAGGGACCAGCAGACCGTCCGTCCTATCACCTGGCAGCTGTCTGGTAGTTGTTAGTTTTAGAGCACCTCGACCTGCATGGTGGCAGGAGAGGCAGCCTGGGGTGTAGGACTCGGGGAGAGGGGTCTCCCAGGTGAGAGACTGAGATGGATTCCTACAGAGGGCAAGAGAGTGCCCTGCCTCACCGTCCCGGTGCTTGGCTCCTGCGTTCTCCTTCCAGCAATGCAAACGCTGGACAGCTCCCGGGCTTCTCACTGCCTCCGCCTCATTCTCCATCTCAGAGCTAACAATCCCTGCTCACGGAGGAAGCCTGGCTGGCTGACCAGAGGGAGCTCTGGTCTGGGAGTCAGACACTGACTGGGCTTGACTCTCTGTTTCCCTCCGCCTGCTGTGTCGCCTGGGGCAAAGAACTGCCCCTCTCTGGTAAAGAGAAGATTATAGCACCCCACCTCACCGGGCTGATATGGGGCTTAACGTCACTTATCCATTCAATGACTCTCAGGCACCTACCTTGTGCTGAGCCCTTTTCTATGATCTGTTAAATTGAGGAATGTTTGTAAAGTGGCTTAGCACAGTGCCTGGCACATAGTAGGTGCTTGGTAAGGGTTCCAGTTTCTCCCTGGGTCCCTGGTCTGCAACAAAAAGCCAGGATTAGGAGCCACCAACTACACATTGGCATCACAAAGCACGCCCTGAAACTAGCTTGCTGCTAGCTAAGATTCTTTTTCATCCCGTCCTTTTGATGAACTTTTCCACTAAGATGTTAGGATCTTGATATACAACCCCTCCCAGGCATCTTTGGCTTCTTAAAGAGGCCCTAAAATCAGAGTATGAAAGGTGGGTCCAACTCTTTTCTTAATTAAGACAGAGTTCACTGGACTCATCCAAATTCAGGCCACTCCTGCTGACCCTCGACTATTGCCTCCCTCCAGGGAGAGAATGATGCTTAACCTAGCAAGGGCAAACACTGAGGAGGTTGAAGACACAAATTCATTTCGATGAGCCTTACCGAACGCCGATTGGGTGCTCAGCACTGCCCGGGATAGACCTGATTCCTACGGCCCAGGATTCCATGAAGGGTGGACGCCACCCAAGTGAGGTGGGGAGCAGGTGACAGCCACCTCCTCTGTGACCCTGTGCTGAGGGGGGGGTCACCGTCTTCACCCAGCCCCCTGGGCCAGCAGACCAGACTCCTAGAGGGGATGAGGGAGCCCAAGGCACTGTTCTCACAGGAGACATTCAGCTGGGGGAGGGAGTTGGCCATAATCCATGTTTAATTTCTCCAGGGACTCCATTATAAATTCCATAACTCTACCAGTCAAAACATGACTAATTCCTGGGACTGCAGCCCCCACCTGGGAGCCGAAAGCCCTGTGCTGTTTTTGCTGCCTTTTATCACCACTAATAAAGGCTTGGCAGTCAGAATTTAGCTGCTGTGGGTGGTTTTCTTATGCATGTCGGCTCCCCCCTCCCCCCACAGGGTCGCTATAGAGTAAGTGCTTGCTTGCTGGGCTGTTTTTCGACAAGCTTTGTAATATTCCTAGCCTGAAAAGCTGTGGTTTGGGGGGAGGTTTGCAGAATAGGGGCCACGGTATTCAGGGTTAATTGGGTCTTTGATGATTCTGACAAGGGCAGGACTGCTGTGTGATTTATGGGGGAAGGAATGGGTTCATTGAAAGTAAATAGAGCAAAATTGCAGGTGTGATGTTTAACCTGCTGAGGGAAGAAGACTCAGCATCTTTCCCCCACCCCGCCTAACAGTCCTTGGGAGAGTGCCATGTGGGCAGTGAACCTCTGCATGACCCCACTTCACCCTTGCAAGCTGTGCACCTCTGGGCAGGTTACTCAGCCTGGCTGAGACTCTGCCCTTGTGGGTAAGACGGTTCTGGCCGGCCCTGTCTCCTGCAGGGTTCTGTGAGTATGCACTCAGCAAAGTGCTTGGCCCACCGGGAGGCTGTCCAGGGTTGGGGGATCCCCTCTGGTCTTGTCATTTTATCTAATACCTTAGTCATTACATATTCATTAAGAAGATTCCCCTGGGCCTTGCTAAGGTATTAGTTTGTTGTCTTTGCAATAAGCAACCGACTTGGCTTTCATCTCTCTAAAAAATAGTGCCCGTTTCCAACCGCCTGGATTTGGAGTTGAGGTGGTTTCACTGCAGGTGGGAAACGGTGGTCTCGAGAGCCTTTGCCAAAGGAATTCGGCCGTGGGGGATGGGGGTGTGTGTGGATGGAGCCCGTGGGTGTTGAGGTCTGGCCCAGCCTGGGAAGAGAAGGGTGGTATAGTCAAGGGCCCAGGGCTGTGAGAGGATCAAAGGGTCTGGGTGGTGAGTGAGGAATTGCGTATGAAGGCTGAAGGGGCGGTTCCAGAGACCAGAGTTTTAGCCCCAGCTCTGTCACATTCTAGCTGTGAGACCTTGGGCTGATTACTTAGTGCCTCTGAGCCTCAAACTCGCATCTGTAAAGTGGGGTTAATAACAGTACCTACCTCATGGTGTAGAAAGGGCTATGTGAGCTACTGTAAGCAAAGTGCTTAGCACAGTGCCTGGCACTTAGGCCCACAGGGGTGGTCATTGGCACCAATGAGGTTATTGGCCATGCCGGAGGCTGCGGTTTTGCTGCCGTGTACCAGCGTCTCGCCAGAGGTAGACGGACCCCTCAGGAAGACCTGGGTCCCCCAAGACAGCACATCTTTGTCCACCCGCACAGCAGGCTGGCTTCTCCTCCAAGCTAGCTCCTCTCCTGCCCCCACCTGCCTGCAGGTGCATAACAGTTTTAATGTGGAAGCCTCTTTCCTTCTAGCTTCTGGGGATTAGTGTCAAAAGAGAGTGTCAATGTCAGTCAAGGACACCTGTAAACGAAACTGTTGACCCAGTGGCCAAAGACTTTGAAAGTCCGATTCACCTTGGACGATGAATCAGAGTAGCAATAAATAACCTTCCCGTGCGGGTCTCTGACCTCAAGATCGTCCGGGAGCAGCCACCCCTCACCAACTCCGCAGAGACACCCTCAGGCCCTCGTCTCTCACCTGGGTTCCTGCGAGCAGCTCCCATCTGCTTTGCCCCTGCGTTGCCTGCATGTGGTTTATTCTCAAGGCTTCTGTTGGCTTTGGGGACCTGCTGAAGGTGGTGTCACATCTCACTCTGCTGAAAAGCCGTCCCCTGTTTCTCATCTCACCCAGAGTAAAAGCCAAAATCCCCACTGTGTTCCCACAAGGCCCTGCCACGCTGGGACTCCTCCTCTCCCTGCCCACTGGCCTCCCTGGTGCTCCTCCATCCGGCCCGGGGTGCTCCCGCCCAGGCTTTGGCCTTGCTGGTGCCTCTGCCTGGGCACTGTCCCCAGATGTCTGCTGCCTCCTTCTCCTGCTTCTTCTGCTCTGCTCAGACACCACCTTACTACGGAGGGTGTCCCTGACCCCCACACCCTCTCTCTTTCCTCTCCCTGCTTTATTTTTCAAGATACAAGTCTGTCTCTTCCCGAGAACGTAAGCTGCACGAAGGCCGGACTCTGAGTTTTGTGCACTGCTGTATCCCCAGTGTCTTCAACAGCCCCAGCGCATAGTACCTGCTCAATAAGTGTTTGTCGAATGACTGAACAATTTAATCTTCTTTCCTTGAGAGTGGGTCTATAATCAACACAGAGAATAGTCTGCTAGCTCTTCATTCTCTCCTGAGGACCAGGCAAAAGCGTGTGACTCCAATATCCAGCAGGATGTATTTACACGAGCTGCTTGCAGAATTTTCTGGCATGGCGTTAAATATTGGCATGGTCTTGGGAGTACATTTATTGAACTGGCTCTCAAAGGGCTTTGAAAGCCTCTCACCTGCAGGATTATGTGTTTAGGTAGCTGCCTGATAAGAGTTTTCTGTGGTGGGGCGATGGGCCTGATTGTAGAGATAAAGAAGAAGCCCAGAGAAGTGAAGACAGGCTCAAGGTTGCCTCTTACTGCCGAACAAGGTCCGCATCAGGTCATCTTGTTTGACAACCCTAGATTCTGCTACTCTTGTCTCACCCGCTGGAGAGTCACAGATGAATGGGCCCTTTCCATGAGGGGCTCACTGTCCAGACCCTCAATTTCACCATCTGAGTTTTTCATCCCAATTTCTATTATGTAAGGCTCTGCAACCTTCCTCCCAAGTGCTGGAAGGTTTCAGGCACACCTTCGTGTAAATGCCCCCCACCTCTCTCCCTCTCTCTTCAGTCTGGCTCAAAACACCATCACCTACCAGCTCAGTCTGTGCTCCCCAGCCCTCTCATGCAATGAGTTGGGGGCATCATCTTTGCTTCTTTGATATTTTGGGGAGGCCGAACTCTGGCTCCTGGAGTCCAGGGAACTTGGCTCAAAATCTTGGGGCAACAGCCACACTGAGTCGAGACCTGGGGTGTGCAGTTAGGTGGGAGACCCAGGTCCTGAGTCAGGGTTCACTGGGAGCCTTGGTGTTCTCCTTATAAATGAGGGAGACAGAATGCCTCATCTTAATCAGGAAGACCTAATGGGCCATAGCATGTGAGGCACCCATTACAGTGCCTGGCCCTGTAGGTATTCGGGGCAAAGCTTGTACAGGCGTGCTATCTGGAGCCAGAGGGCCTGGGTTCAAATCCTGGTTCTGTTGCCTTACAGTGCAGTGACCTTGGATAAGTCACTTGACCCTGCCTGAGTTAATGCCTGTCTGAGGGGGCCTTGGGGGTACTCAGCGAGAGCCTGGGGGATGCCCACAGCACAAGTGCCTCTTGGAATAAACCTGTGGTCTCACCATTGTTATTGCTAGGGAGAAAGATTGGAATGTTGCAGAAGGAAACAGAAGAGGCAAAGTCTCTTCCTAATTCATAGACGGGGAAACTGAGGCCCAGAGACTCCCAGACCCGCCCTCACTGCTCAGTTCCTCTGTCTCCTCTGCCCCTCAGGGCTGGAGGACAGTGGGGGCTCCTTGGCAGCATCCCGTCTGCCCCAAGTGACACCTCCCAGGGGCTGTCCATGGGGGGCCCGTAGCTGACTCCCCATCCTGATCCTCACTTAAGGGGCTCAGACTCTGGTCCCATCAAGCCTGCTCCTCTGCCCGCTAAATGAGAAAAAATGTCTTGGCTACGTCCTGTGCCACAGCCAGTCCTAATCTGCAAACCCTGTAATTCTCCAAAAGAGAGAGAGGAGGGGAAAAAAGCACCTACGCAGTCTGGTCGACTCCTGGGCCAAGATTTAGTGACGGGAGCTGTAGCGAGGTCTCGCATTACTGAGCCTTCATTACTTTTACAAAATATGTTCCGGTGGGTTCACCCGCAGCTATAAAGCGCCATCGTAAATAATTAAACTCCACTTGTCAAGAGGGGATTGGCGAAGCCGCGCCACCGTGCAGGGCGTGCCGGGCTGGGAGACGGAGTTCTGGGACCCCGTTGGGGCGTCTGACCCCTGTGACCTTGGGCCGACTGCTTCCTCTGTCCGGGCCCCACATGCAGATGAAGAGGTTGGAGCAGGTGGCCTCCAAAGCTTCCGCAGGCTCTGACAGTCAACGATGCTCAGCTCCAGGGAGTGTGCATTTCGGTGAGGGCGGCTCCAGGCGCCCCAGTCTTGCCTCCTTCTGTGTATCCTTCCATCTACCCAAGGCCCAAGCGCTGTTGGACGCTCGGGAAGCGGGTGGTCATGGCACCAGTGACCTCTGCTCTTTAGAATCTCACGGTCCAGTAGCGGAAACCCTCTGGGAGACTGATCACGACACTCGGGAAGCCCAGAGCCCTGTGGAAGCCCAGAGGAGGACCCAGGAAGGCTTCCTGGAGGAGGTGCTCTTGGGCCCAGGCTGAGAGAATGTGTGGGAGTCAGACAAGGGAGGGCATTCCAGGTGGAGGGGACGGCCTGTACAAAGGTGCAGAGGAGAGCCCGGGAGTAAGAAGGCTGGCCGGCAGTTCCGTCAAGAGCCAAAGGGACCCAGTTGGGTTGGTGGGTGATGGGAGCAGATCTGGGGCCTTGGATGCCTGGCAGAGGAGCATGCCCTGACCTCGAAGTGGGAGGAGTTTCCATGGTTCTGAGCTTCAGCTGTTGACACAGCACTGAGCAAAGCTGTTTGGGGGGCTAGGTTGGTTCACCCCCTGCCCCGTCCCCTTCGGCCCCTGAGTATTCCTTTCTTGGATTCGGCACCACTTGCTGGAGGGTCTTAGTCTGCTTGGGCTGCCATAACGAAACATCATAGGTAGGTGGGGAAGGGTGGGCTTGAACAACACATGTTTATTTTCTCTCACTTCCAGAGACTGCAAGTCCAAAATCAAGGTGTCGGCAGGTTGAAGGCGTCTCTCCTTGGTTTGCAGGTTTCACCTTCTCTCTGTGACCTGTGTACAGAATTTCCTCTTTAAGTTCTTCCCTCTGTATGTCCTGATCGCCTCTTTTTATAAGGACAATAGTCCAGTTGGATTCAGGTCCACCCTAAGGACCTCATATTACCATATTACCCACCTGCAGCTGCTTGGACTGGCCCGTGGGATTCCCCACCCGCCTTCTGTGCATGCCATACCCACGAAGGTCTCCTTGCCCCTCGGGGACCCTCCCTATCAGCCCCTCCCTCTGTGGCCCACATCCGGTCCCCGGGAGACACTTGGCCCTGACAAGCACCACTACCTTCCCCCACATTATCATCTTAATGTTTCCTGAGTGAGTCCCATATCCTTGCTGTGCATCCCCAGCCACCCAAGCATGCAGGAGAGGCAGAGCCTCCTCTCCAGGTGATCTTGCTGAAGAACACCCTCCCTGAGCTTGAGGGAAGCACAAGTACCTCACCCTTCTCTCTTGGTAGAGGGGGGACCCTCAGAACTCCCAACAGTCCTCCGCCCCAAAACTCGCCTCCTCATCTCCAGCCCCCTCTTGGCCTTTCCAACCTCTTTTAAGCTAGAGGTGGGAAATCAGCTAAGGGTGGCAAGGCCAGTTCTCACCTGGTCTTTTGCAAATTCTACTTGGGTGGGCTCTACACCTCAGCTGGAAATGCATGTATGATTGGCATCTATTGTCTTTGAGCCCCATCCAAACGGAGACCAAAACAGTTCCATCTTCACATCTAGTTCCCTTCAAACGTACCTCGAGCATTCCTACCTCAGGACCTTTGCACATATGGCTCCCTCTTCCTCTGCCTGAATATCTTGTCCTCAGATCCCTGCATAGCTGAGGCCTCGTGATGGCCTTGGATATGTCACCTTGTCAAGCGCTTTCCCTCCCCAGTGGACAGTGTCCACAGTCTAGCCTGTAGGGTTTGATCAAGACACTGGGACATCTGAAAGGGGCTGAGGTAGTGGGGACTGCAGAGCTCTGTCCATCTGTGTGATGCAGGTGGCAAAGGTATTTGCTGGTCTGAATGGCATGAGCCAGCCTGCCCAGCTTCCCCTGGGTCCTCTCCCACACTGACGGGTCCAGAGCCGGACTCAGATGCTCTGCTCAGACCCTAAGAGAGAACGTGAGGGGCATGGGAGCTAAGTGTGAATACTGAAACAGGAAGAAGCAGGGAGGTGACCTGGGCAGCTGACAAGGAGCTTCTGACTGCTTCCCTGCCCAGGCAGGGGCCATGCAGATCCCTGAGATGGCTCTGGAGTGAGAGGAGAGCCCGCTGTGAACGGGGCTGACGGGGAGCTGGTGGGGGGCTGGCGGGGGCCGGGGAGAAGTGGAGCTTTGCCCAGGGGAGAACCAGCTGTCACGAGAGGCTGGACAACAGGGGGTCTGACCTGACCGGGGACGGGATTGCAGGGAGGAGGTGGTGCTGACAGTGCCCAGGGCAGGTGGGAGGTGCAGCAGAGGAAGCCAGCCTAGACACTGGGGAAGGGGATGGAGACCCGGTTTCTCAGGGGCTCCGGCCCTGGTCTCAGCTTCCCTCGGCTGGCTTGGTTCCCACTCCTATGGAGGACGGGGGCCTAGGGGCCTGGAACTCTCACACCACACATTTTCCTTTGTCCTAATCTTAATGGGATCAGGACTTTAAATGAGGCCCTTTAGCTGGTGGAGAATGGGGCAGCTGTGCACCTACTATGTGCTGGGGCACTGCACTAGCCACCACCTGTAGGAAGGTGGGGTGGGTTGTAGGCATAGATTCCCCCCCCCGGGGGGGGTTGCCTACAGACACTCCCCAGGCACACTGCAGCCCTGTCCTGAGGTCAATCTTCGCCTGGCCCAGGCCTGGGGAGTCAGTGCTCCAGGAGTGACCCTCGGCCAGCCCAGCTTCCTCATCTGTGCCTCGGGGTGGGGGGTGGAGGGGCGGTTCTGAGCTGTGCTCCCCTCAGAGGGTCCCAGCAGGATTGGGCCCTGCTTGGCCACAGTGGTAACTGCTCAGTGCCCACCCTTTATGGTGTTCCTTCTTCCTTCTATCACTTTGGGACTCCCTTGCTGTGCATGTGATGTCCTGGGATCACCTCCTTCCTAATTGACTTGTAGCCAAATCTTTGTCTGCTTTGGGGGGAACCCAAACTGAGAAATGTGGCCAGGACAATAGAAGAAGACAGGGTGTGTTGTTTTTCTCATGGAGAAACACGAGTTCACAGAGGTCCAGCGGCTTCCCCCATGTCACCCAGCCAGGAAGAGAAAACTTTGGCTCAGAACCCAGGTCTGTTTTAGTCCACAAGGCCCAGACAGGTAATGTGGGGAGAGGAAAGAGAAGCTAGGTCTCTGGAGTCAAAGCCTTACTGGGGTCTTGTTACAGGGCAGCCGAAGGTCCTTGGGTCATGCCCAGCTGGGCTTCCAGAAGATTCTGCAAATGGCAAAATTTAGGAGAGACACTGCTGACCCCACACCTGGGCAGGGGGATCCCTCGGGGCAGGGGCTGAGGGGTTAATGCCGTGCATCTGAAAGTGAGAAGAGTCAGGAGGTGTCCGGCCCATGGGAGGGAGGGCCCGGCAGCTGTGGGGTCAGAGTGCGGGGGCCACCCAGCAAGAGCCCGGCAGGTGGGGATGTGGAATTTAAGACCGAATTGGAGGGAACAGACTCTGAGCCGAGCCCCCGCCCTCCCCAGCACAGATGGCACAATTAGAGAACTGGGCAGATTCTCTGCAGAAGATGATGCCACTTGAGGAAAGGAAACAGTTCTGTGGGGGGTCTTTTCTCGATTTTAAAAGCAGCCGGCAGGCAGTGTATAATTCCTTCAAGTAAATTGTATATTTAAGTGCTTAGGGTGGGGATGCAGCCACTTACTGGCTTCCATGTGGAAATGAGGACGATGCTGGGCCCTTGTATCTGGAGCGCCTGCTGGGGGCGGGCAGGGGCAGATGGCCTCCCCCATATTATCTTCCAAGGCAGGATGGGGTCCGCCTCTGCGCCTCCCCCAAGATGGCAGGGCCTGGCCCCAAAGACTGGGTCACGAGTGGGAGGCAGGGTTTCAAGGTTGTGTGTTCCACTGCCCCCACCCCAGAAGGGACAGTCTCCCCAGGTCTCCTTGTGGCTCAGGCCTCCCCCCACCACCCCAGTGTCTGTAGGGGACAGTGGCATCCCCAAGCTTTGTGGAACTCCCAAGAGGGCAGGGGGCCATCTGGCTTGTTCATGAGGTATACAGCTGGTGCTCACTAAATATGGGTTGACTGAATACGGAGAGAAGGGGAGTAGTAAGGATGGCCACAGCTCAAGCTCCATCACCCTTGGGGACATGCTATTTATTTCATTTTATTATTTTTTTTTTGGAGTGCTTACTGTTTTTTTAAAATAATTTTTATTGTTATGTTAATCACCATACATCATTAGTTTTTGATGTAGTGTTCCATGATTCATTGTTTGTGCATAACACCCAGTGCTCGATGCAGAATGTGCCCTCTTTAATACCCATCACCAGGCTAACCCATCCCCCCACCCCCCTCCCCTCTAGAAACCTCAGCTTGTTTTTCAGAGTCCATCGTCTCTCATGGTTCATCTTCCCCTCCGACTTACTCCCCTTCATTCTTCCCCCCCTGCTATCTTCTTCTTCTTTTTTTTTTCTTAACATATATTGCATTATTTGTTTCAGAAGTACAGATCCGTGATTCATCAGTCTTGTACTATTCACAGTGCTCACCATAGCACATACCCTCCCCAATGTCTATCACCCAGCCACCCCATCCCTCCCACCCCCCACCACTCCAGCAACCCTCAGTTTGTTTCCTGAGATGAAGAACTCCTCATATCAGTGAGGTCATATGATACATGTCTTTCTCTGATTGACTTATTTCACTGAGCATAACACCCTCCAGTTCCATCCACGTCGTTGCAAATGGCAAGATCTCATTCCTTTTGATGGCTGCATAATATTCCATGGTGTATATATACCACTTCTTCTTTATCCATTCATCTGTCCATGGACATCTTGGCTCTTTCCACAGTTTGGCTATTGTGGACATTGCTGCTATAAACATTGGGGTGCACGTACCCCTTCGGATCCCTACATTTGTATCTTTGTGGTAAATACCCAGTAGTGCAATTGCTGGATCAGATGGTAGCTCTAGTTTCAACTGTTTGAGGAACCTCCATACTGTTTTCCAGAGGGGTTGCACCGGCTTGCATTCCCACCAACAGTGTAGGAGGGTTCCCCTTTCTCCACATCCCCGCCATCATCTGTCGTTTCCTGACTTGTTAATTTTAGCCATTCTGACGGGTGTGAGGTGGTATCTCATTGAGGTTTTGATTTGGATTTCCCTGATGCCAAGCGATGTTGAGCACTTTTTCATGTGTCTGTTGGCCATTTGGATGTCTTCTTTGGAAAAATGTCTGTTCATGTCTTCTGCCCATTTCTTGATTGGATTATCTGTTCTTTGGGTGTTGAGTTTGATAAGTTCTTTATAGATTTTGGATACTAGCCCTTTATCTGAGATGTCATTTGCAAATATTTTCTCCCATTCTGTCGGTTGTCTTTTGGTTTTGTGGACTGTTTCTTTTGCTGTGCAAAAGCTTTTTATCCTGATGAAATCCCAAGAGTTCATTTTTGCCCTGGCTTCCCTTGCCTTTGGCGATGTTTCTAGGAAGAAGTTGCTGTGGCTGAGTTTGAAGAGGTTGCTGCCTGTGTTCTCCTTTAGGATTTGGATGGACTCCTGTCTCACGTTTAGGTCTTTCAACCATTTGGAGTCTATTTTTGTGTGTGGTGTAAGGAAATGGTCCAGTTTCATTCTTCTGCATGTGGCTGTCCAATTTTCCCAAGACCACTTGTTGAAGAGACTGTCTTTTTTCCATTGGACATTCTTTCCTGCTTTGTCAAAGATGTCAAAGACCATAGAGTTGAGGGTCCATTTCTGGGCTCTCGATTCTGTTCCATTGATCTATGTGTCTGTTTTTGTGCCAGTACCATACTGTCTTGATGATGACAGCTTTGTAATAGAGCTGGAAGTCCGGAATTGTGATGCCGCCAGCTTTGCTTTTCTTTTTCAAGATTCCTCTGGCTATTCGGGGTCTCTTCTGGTTCCATACAAATTTTAGGATTATTTGTTCCATTTCTTTGAAAAAGGTGGATGGTATTTTGATGGGGATTGCATTGAATGTGTAGATTGCTCTAGGTAGCATTGACATCTTCACAATGTTTGTTCTTCCAATCCATGAGCATGGAACGTTTTTCCATTTCTTTGTGTCTTCTTCAATTTCTTTCATGAGTATTTTATAGTTTTCTGAGTACAGATCCTTTTTGCCTCTTTGGTTAAATTTATTCCTAGGTATCTTATGGTTTTGGGTGCAATTGTAAATGGGATCGACTCCTTGATTTGTCTCTCTTCTGTCCTGTTGTTGGTGTATAGGAATGCCACTGATTTCTGTGCATTGATTTTATAGCCTGCTACTTGACTGAATTCCTGGATGAGTTCTAGCAGTTTTGGGGTGGAGTCTTTTGGGTTTTCCACATACAGTATCATATCATCTGCAAAGAGTGAGAGTTTGACTTCCTCTTTGCCGATTTGGATGCCTTTGATTTCTTTTTGGTGTCTGATTGCTGTGGCTAGGACTTCTAATACTATGTTGAATAGCAGTGGTGAGAGTGGACATCCCTGCCGCGTTCCTGACCTTAGGGGAAAAGCTCTCAGCCTTTCCCCATTGAGAATGATATTCGCTGTAGGTTTTTCATAGATGGCTTTTATGATATTGAGGTATGTACCCTCTATCCCTATGCTCTGAAGAGTTTTGATCAAGAAAGGATGCTGTACTTTGTCAAATGCTTTTTCTGCATCTATTGAGAGGATCATGTGATTCTTGTTCTTTCGTTAATGTATTGTATCACGTTGATTAATTTGCGGATGTTGAACCATCCTTCCAGCCCAGGGATAAATCCCACTTGGTCATGGTGAATAATCCTTTTAATGTACTGTTGGATCCTATTGGCTAGTATTTTGGTGAGAATTTTTGCATCCATGTTCATCAAGGATATTGGTCTGTAATTCTCCTTTTTGATGGGGTCTTTTGTTTTGGGATCAAGGTAATGGTGGCCTCATAAAATGAGTTTGGAAGTTTTCCTTCCATTTCTATTTTTTGGAACAGTTTCGGGAGAATAGGTATTAATTCTTCTTGAAATGTCTGATAGAATTCCCCTGGGAAGCCATTTGGCCCTGGGCTTTTGTTTGTTGGGAGATTTTTGATGACTGCTTCAATTTCCTTAGTGGTTATAGGTCTGTTCAGGTTTTCTATTTCTTCCTGGTTCAATTTTGGTAGTTCATACATCTCTAGGAATGCACCCATTTCTTCCAGGTTATCTAATTGGCTGGCATAGAGTTGCTCATAATATGTTCTTATAATTGTTTGTATTTCTTTGGTGTTGGTTGTGATCTCTCCTCTTTCATGCATGATTTTGTTGATTTGGATCATTTCTCTTTTCTTTTGGATAAGTCTGGCCAGGGGTTTATCAATCTTGTTAATTCTTTCAAAGAACCAGCTCCTAGTTTCGTTGATGTGTTCTACTGTTCTTTTGGTTTCTAGTTCATTGATTTCTGCTCTGATCTTTATGATTTCTCTTCTGCTGGGTTTAGGCTTTCTTTGCTGTTCTTTCTCCAGCTCCTTTAGGTGTAGGGTTAGGTTGTGTATTTGAGACCTTTCTTGTTTCTTGAGAAAGGCTTGTATTGCTATATACTTTCCTCTCAGGACTGCCTTTGCTGTATCCCAAAGATTTTGAACAGTTGTGTTTTCATTTTCATTGGTTTCCATGAATTTTTAAAATTCTTCTTTAATTTCCTGGTTGACCCATTCATTCTTTAGTAGGATGCTCTTTAGCCTCCATGTATTTGAGTTCTTTCCGACTTTCCTCTTGTGATTGAGTTCTAGTTTCAAAGCATTGTGGTCTGAAAATATGCAGGGAATAATCCCAATCTTTTGGTACCGGTTGAGACCTGATTTGTGACCTAGGATGTGATCAATTCTGGAGAATGTTCCATGGGCACTAGAGAAGAATGTGTATTCCGTTGCTTTGGGATGTGATGTTCTGAATATGTCTGTAAAGTCCATTTGGTCCAGTGTGTCATTTAAAGTCTTTATTTCCTTGTTGATCTTTTGCTTAGATGATCTGTCCATTTCAGTGAGGGGGGTGTTAAAGTCCCCCACTATTATTGTATTGTTGTCAATGTGTTTCTTTGCTTTTGTTATTAATTGCCTTATATAATTGGCTGCTCCCACATTAGGGGCATAGATATTTACAATTGTTAGATCTTCTTGTTGGATAGACCCTTTAAGTAGGATATAGTGTCCTTCCCCATCTCTTATTACAGTCTTTGTTTTAAAATCTAATTTGTCTGATATAAGGATTGCCACCCCAGCTTTCTTTTGTGTCCGTTAGCATGGTAAATGGTTTTCCACCCCCTCACTTTTAATGTGGGGGTGTGTTTGGGTCTAAAATGAGTCTCTTGCCGACAGCATATTGATGGGTCTTGTTTTTTAATCCAATCTGATAGCCTGTGTCTTTTGATTGGGGCATTTAGCCCATTTACATTCAGGGTAACTATTGAAAGGTATGAATTTAGTGCCATTGTATTGCCTGTAAGGTGACTGTTACTGTATATTGTCTGTGTTCCTTTCTGCTCTATGCTGCTTTTAGGCTCTCTTTTTGCTTAGAGGACCTCTTTCAATATTTCTTGTAGGGCTGGTTTTGGGTTTGCAAATTCCTTTAGTTTTTGTTTGTCCTGGAAGCTTTTTATCTCTCCTTCTATTTTCAATGATAACCTAGCTGGATATGCTATTGTTGGCTGCATATTTTTCTCGTTTAGTGCTCTGAAGATATCATGCCAGTCCTTTCTGGCCTGCCAGGTCTCTGTGGATAGGTCTGTTGCCAATCTAATGTTTCTACCATTGTAGGTTACATATCTCTTCTCCCGAGCTGCTTTCAGGATTTTCTCTTTGTCTCTGAGACTCGTAAGTTTTACTAGTAGATGTCGGGGTGTTGACCTATTTTTATTGATTTTGAGAGGGTTTCTCTGTGCCTCCTGGATTTTGATGCCTGTTTCCTTCCCCACATTAGGGAAGTTCTCTGCTATTATTTGCTCCAATATACCTTCCGCCCCCTCTCCCTTTTTTCTTCTTCTGGGATCCCAATTATTCTAATGTTGTTTTGTCTTATCGTATCGCTTATCTCTCGAATTCTGCCCTCGTGATCCTGTAGTTGTTTCTCTCTCTTTTTCTCAGCCTCTTTATTTTCCATCATTTGGTCCTCTATATCGCTGATTCTTTCTTCTGCCTCATTTATCCTAGCAGTTAGTGCCCCCATTTTCGATTGCACCTCATTAATAACCTTTTTGATTTTGACTTGGTTAGATTTTAGTTCTTTTATTTCTCCAGAAAGGGTTTCTCTAATAACTTCCACACTTTTTTCAAGCCCAGCTAGTATCTTTAAAGTCATGATTCTGAACTGTAGGTCCGACATCGTACTAATGTCCGTATTGAGTAGGTCCCTGGCAGACGGTACTACCTCTTGTTCTTTTTGCTGAGGTGATTTTTTTCATCTTGTCATTTTGTCCAGAGGAGAACAGATGAATGAGAGAACAGAATGCTAACAGGTTAACAACGTCTCCAGCAAATATACTCTATACAAATCAGAAAAGACCTGAAACCAGGGGACAAGAAAGGGAAAGAAAGAAGAGGAAAAAAAAGGAAAAAGAAAAAGATAAAAACAAACAAAAACAGAACAAAACAAAAAAAAACAGAATATGATCAAATATGATCAGGCTAGTGCACAGATCAGTGCCACACACTAGCTTTTGGGCATATTTTGGTCTGTTAGAAGAAAGTGCCTGCTAAAATTTTAAAGGAAGAAAGACTTATATATGTACAAAATAAGGGTTGATACAATGAAGGGATGGAAGATGACTGTAAAGATGAAAATTATAAAAGATTTTATAAAAGGAATTGATAAGAAGTTGTTTTTAAAAAGAAGATTTAAAAAGAAAAAGAAAAAAGAAAAAAAAAGAAAAAAAAAGGGAGAGAATGTGATCAGGCAGGAGACTAGAACAAAGCCATACACTAGTGATTTAGGGTATATTTTGATCTGTTAGAAGAAATTGTATCTCAAAATTTTAAAGAGAGAACAACTTATATATATATGCCAATAATAAGGGTAACTACTATGTAGGGATAATAATATGACTCTAAAAATGAAAAATAAAAAATGTTTTTTTAAAAAAGGGATTGATAAGATCTTGTTTGAGAAGGGGAAAAAGAAAAATTCAAAAAAAAAAAAACAGTTAAAAAAATTAACTTTGAAAAACTAATGAATTATGGTAAAAAAGCCCTGAATTCTATGTGCAGTATTCCCCTAGCGCTGGAGTTCTCCCGTTCTCCTTGATCGGTAAACTTGGTCTTGGCTTGCTGGCTGTTCGTGCTGATCTTCTGGGGGAGGGGTCTGTTGTCGCGGTTCCCAAATGTCTTTGCCGGAGGCGGAACTGCCCCGCCCTTGTGGGTCCGGGCTAAGCAAGCTGCTCCGGTTTGCTCTCAGGGGCTTTTGTTCCCTGCAAGCCCTGGAGGACCAGGGTGAAAATGGTGGCCTCCCAATCTCCGCCTGGAGGAGCTGAGAACTCGGGGCCCTGCTCCTCAGTGTGCCCCCAGAGAAAAGAAGTCACTCCCGTGTCCCCGGTCTCCGGCCGCACTCCATGCTCACCCGGCCTGTGACCGAGCATTTCTATCTCTGGCTCCCGACCCCGTGTGGAGTCTCCAAACCCAGCAGATCCCTGCGGTGTGCTCCCGTGCCGCTCCTCCCGGGGGAGGGAGGGGAGTCTCCCCAGATCTGCCACTTGTTGGGTCCCTGCTGGAGGAGCAGTGGCCCAACTGGGCCGCGGATCACAGTTTATGGCAACCCCGAGCTGAGAGCCTGCGCCTCGGCTCCGTCTCTGCAGCTGGCTTCCCCGCTCCGATACCTGGGAGCTCTGCCGCACTCAGGCTCCCCCGGTCTTTCTGTGACCCCGAGGGTCCTGAGACCACACTGTCCCGCGAGGGTTCCACCCCCCGCTTAGCCACTGGAGCGAGCGACGTCCCTCCGCGGAGCCGACTTCTATAAGTTCCGATTTTGTGCTCCGCGGCTCTAGCACTTGCCAGAAGCGGCCGTCGGAGGCCCCTCTCCCGCCGTCTATCCTCCCGAATATCGCCTCGGATTCACTTCTCCGCACGTCCTACCTTCCAGAAAGTGGTCGCTTTTCTGTTCAGACTGTTGTTACTCTTCTTGTCTTCGATCTCCTGTTGAGTTCGTGGGTGTTCAGAAAGGTTTGATCCCTATTCAGCTGAATTCCTGAGACCAGACGAAATCCAGGTCTCCTACTACCCCACCATCTTGCTCCGCCCCCAGGACATGCTATTTAAATGTCCAGATCCCTGGCTTCGTTCCTTTAACCGTGCACTGAGAAGAAGGGTTCCCCCGGGGATTTTTAGGGAGAGTCACAGACTGTAGATGGCCCGCCAGCCTCCCGCACATAGTAGGGGTTCAGGAAGTGGTAGGCCCGGTGTCCCCTTGATTTCTCAGCCCTGTGTGCACCGTGTGGCCTCTGGGGCAGGGTGGGGAGTGGGCGACTCTGGACCCAGGGCGCCACGGGGACCATCAGTTCTCCCTCCAGCCAGGTCCTTCCCTGCACCCTAGACCCCCAGCTCCCGCCCCAGGTCTGGACTCCACCTGCAGGCGGGGAGAGGCAGGGGTCTAACTGCAGGGGGTGGGCCAGGTCTCACCTTTCCAACCTGTTGCCTGCTTTGAAAAGGGCAGAGTCTTGGTTTGTTTCGAGGGCAGGGATGGGGGCTAGAAGCTCTGGAGAGCGTCCCATCCTGTCCCTTTCAAGGGTCCACATACGTCATTCTCTTCCAGAGTTTGGCATAGAGAGTGGGAAGATAATTCCAGAGAAGCTAGTTGGCTGCTGTTGGGGGTGGGGGGTGGGGGCACGTGCGTGCGTGCGTGTGCGTGTGTGTGTGTGTGTGTGTGTGTTTAAGCTGTCCTTCTCTGGGGCTGTGTCTGACTCCGTGTCTCCCTCTGGGTGTCTAAAGATATTTGTCCCTTTCTGCCTGTGTGTCCCCTGAGCCCATACCTGGATGTGTGTGTGTGTGCACATGGAAGGGCACTTGGCTGCCTTGGGCCAGCCCCCTTGTACCCTCCTTCCTCCCAGCTCCAGCCAGACCAACTCCTAGGGGAGCGACCCAGGTCACCCTACTGTCCCCTCAATGAATCCCTCCCTCAGCCCTTTTCTGGCCCCCAGTTAAGGGCCTGCCCCTCAGCCACCACCCTGGGCAGGCTGGGTCACGGCTGTGGGGGTGGGGGGTGATCTGTCTGGGTGGTGGTGGGGTGCACCACAAAGCCTGAATGCCAGCTTACCTGGGGGCTCTTCCAAACCCACTGGGGCGTCCAATGCCAAACGGTCTCCCTAAAGGCCTGGAAAGTATGGTGCAATTTCCACCCAGCCAGGGCCTTGGCATTTGTGCTAAATGCCCATGGATAAGAGGTGAGCCGTCCTTCAGATCTGAGGCAGCCGTCCTGGGTGGGGCGGTCAGGCTTGGGGCAAGTGAGATTCTGCCTCGTTATGGAAAGTTCTAGGCTCTCTCAAATGAAATGCTGGATGTTCCAGACTGAGGAGGCGTGGGGACATTTATGACATTGGGAGGCCATTGTTCAAGTTCTGTCTGTCCTGGTGATCAACAAAATCCCTTATTGGGTCTGGGCCTCAGTTTCTCAACCTGCATCCTGGAGTGTTGGCCCAGATGTCTTCTAAGGGCTCATCAGCTCAGGTGAAGACGGACCATAGGACCCTGTATTAATCAGGATTCTCTGAAGAAACAGAGCCAATAGGACACACACACACACAGGTGGGCTGGAGAATCTGAAATTTGTAGGGCAGATCAGACATACAGGTAAGACTTGATATTGCCTTCTTGAGTCTGAAATCCACAGAACAGGCCAGGAGGGTGGAAACTCAAGTGAGTTTTCATGTTGCATTCTAGAGGCAGAATTGCTTCTTTTTCCAGAAACCTCAGTTTTTGCTCTTTAGACCTTCAACTGATGAGATGAGGCCCACCCACATTATGGAGGGTGATCTGCTTTACTTGACATTTACTGACTTAAATCTTCATCTCATCTAAGAAAGACCTCCACTGCAACACCTAGACTGGTGTTTGGCCAAACAGCTGGACACCATAGCCTCGCCAAATTGACACATGAAATTAACCATCAGACCACGTGGCCCCTAGGTGATATGGCACCTGCTCTGGGCCCCTGCGTCTCCTTGGACTCACCATATTCTACCTCTCAGGCATTAAGCGGGTGCTTATGTTTGAGCACAATGGTTTCCCCATGAGTATGCAAGCTCCATGTGGTGGAGTGTATCTTACGTTCACTAACACCCAGCTCTTGGCACATGATAGGTGCTTGCTAGGTTTTTGTGTAATATAAGTTTCCACAAGGGTGGGGATTGCTGTCTGTTCTATTAACTGCTATATCCACATTAGGTTCTCTAGGTTCTCAACAGATGTTTCTGGAATGAATGAATGAATGCTCCTGAGGTGTTTTTGGAGTTTAGAGGTCCAGATGGATTTCTGCTACTTCCTCCTTCTTTTAATGCAAGAAACTGGACTGAACCCCTAGCCTGAGTCTTACAGTCTTCTGATTGGCCTGGGGCGCCCCCTCTCCTCTTCCTCCTCTGTCTAGCCAAGTCGTCTGGAGGGTCCTCTGAGGTCAGCTCTGGCCCAGCTGCCCAAGCAAGCCCCCACCGCAGTCAGCCCCACCCACCCAGGCTCCACCTCCCCCCTCTGCCAGCTGTAGCAGGTGCATGGCCATGGGAGGCACCACTGGGCTGAAGGGTAAAGTGACTCCTTTAGACTCAGCTTCCTGGCTAGACTGAGCCAGCTAAGAGGGCCAAGTTGGAAGGTCCCACCTCCTCATTTTCCACAGGGGGAGACCGAGACCCAGTGAAGGGAAGCACCACATGGGGGCCACAGGCATGACAGTAGGGGGACTAGACTCCTGACATCTCAGTCCATCAAAAAGCCCCATCAATTGCGCCTTCTGAAGACCTCTCAGTTCAGACTTCTCTCCTTCTTGGCAGCCTTGATGCTTGTCCAAGCTCCCATCTGCTCGTGCTGGGAGGCTGTAGGGCCTCCTCCATGGCCTCCTGCCTTCTCCACCCTGGCTTCTGTTCAGCAGTGACCCTCCATCAGCCCGAGCCCAGGCTGCAAAGCCTTTCCTTGCTGCACTCCCTCCCTGCCACCCCTCTGGTCTTCTCTCCACCCAGCTGCCAGAATGATAGTTTAAAAATATAAATTAGATCATGACATTCGCCCGCTTAAAACCCTCCAGGGGCTCCCATTACAGTTAAAATAAAATCCAATGCTCTGCAACAGGAGGCCATGGAGGAGGCCCTTTACGGACCAGATAGTAAATATTTTCGGCTTTGTGGGCCATATGGTCTCTGTCACAACTATTCAACACTGCCTTTATAGCACAGAAGTGGCCATGATTCGCAAGTGAATGGGCATGGCTACGTTCCAATAAAGCTTTATTTACAAGAACAGGTGGTAGACTGAACTTGGCTCCCAGGCTGCAGTTTGCTGACCCCTGACCTACAGGGTCTTGCGTGGTCCGGTCCTCGCCCCTCCTACCTCATCACTCACTGTTCCCCTCCTGTTTCTGCCAGCCCACTCTGTCCTTCTTCACGCCTCTCAGATACTCTAGGCTTATTCCAACCCCAGGCCTTGGTCTCATGCTTCCCTCTGCCTGGGATACTCTTCCCCCAGATCTTCATAAGACTGACTTCCTGTTGGGGCGCCTGGGTGGCTCAGTTGGTTAAGTGGCTGCCTTCGGCTCAGATCATAATCCCAGGGTCCTGGGATTGATCCCCACATCGTGCTCCCTGCTCAGTGGAGAGTCTGCTTCTCCCTCTCTCTCTGCCACTCCCCTTGCTTGTGCTCTCTCTCTCTGTCAAATAAATAAAATCTTAAAAAAAAAGACTGACTTCCTGTCATAATGCAGATGTTGGGGCAGATGTCATCTCCTTGAAAACCTTTCTCTGACTAGTCTTGCTAAAAAGCACCCCCCCCACACACACCAAGTCTTGTTTTACTGTATGTTGTTTTATTTTCTTCACAGCACTTTGAATTTACTTATTCATTTATTTGTCCCTCTGTCTATGCATGCATCCATCCATCTATGGTCTAACTCTCCCTTCTAGAATTTGAGCTCCAGGGAGGCCTGGGTGGCTCATTCGGTTAAGTGTCTGCCTTCAGCTTTGGTCATGATCCCAGGGTCCTGGGATCAAGCCCCGCATCGGGCTCCCTGCTCAGCGGGGAGCCTGCTTCTCCCTCTCCCACTCCCCCTGCTTGTGTTCCCTCTCTCTGACAAATAAATAAACAAAATCTTCTTAAAAAAGATAGAATTTGAGCTCCACTAGGGCATTATTTTGTCTGTCTTGATCACTGACATGGCCCCACCATCAGGAGTTATGGCAGGCAGGCGGTGGACATGGTAAATGCTCCATAATGTGTGTTGACTGGCACCTCATTAAGCTGCCTGCCCAAGGTCACAAAGATGCCATGTGGCCGGGTTGGGATGGGCCTGCCCTGGCTTTGGGGAGAGCACAGGGCACCGCTCCAGGGACTTCTCCTTCCTCTGATGCAGCAGGGCTCTGTCTCTTCTGCCTGCTGCAGAGCTCTTTGCCAACTTCTGGGCCACCCCGTCCTTCTCCAAAGTAAATGTAAAGTCACCACCTTTGGGAGATTCCATGTGAGCACACTGCTTGTCGCATCAAGGAAGCTTTGCTCCGCAGACTGAAGTGATGTGGCAGCACTTGAAAATGAAGTGTCTCCCATACAAGTGTTTAATTATCTTATTATAGGACAGTAACTGGGCATTAGGATTTTTTATAATTATTAATAGAGTATTAAAGAATGAATTATCATGAACAATTAAAATTAATTACATTTCTTGGCGTTAATTAAATTACTCCTTTAATAGGACAAGTGGCTAAGCAGACATAAAAATTAAGAACAGGTACTACAAAAGTCTGCAGGAACGGGGTGGGATGAGGCGGGGTGCACTTCCCTCCGCCGCCAGGGGGAGGGGCTCAACGAACAGGTTGGGCCTTGGGAATCTCCGAGTTGTGCCGAGGAGGAGAAGGAACTGACCTGGGTGGACCCAGGCCGACTGCTCAGGATCCTGCCTGGACCTCTACCCTCCAGGCCCGGACTGACGGAGACCGGCCTGCTCCTCTGGCCTTCCTTTCCGTTCTTCCTTCTTCTTAAACCTTCCCTCCTCTCTTTGATGTGGGCTAGGCGTTGGAAGCACAGGGATCAATCAGGCAAAATTCCATCCTGCTTGGAGCTCGCGGACAAGGAGACAGACATAGCACTGTATTCATAGTGGAAAAGAGTCAGACAGCTGGGCTTGACTTTGGATGCTACCTCTTACCCGTTGTGTGACCTTGGGCAAATTACTTATTTTCTCTGAGCCTTGGTTCCCTCCTCTGTAAGGTAGCACCTCCCTCCTGGAGGGGCATGAGTTATGACATACAGAGCGTTTGGTCCAGTGCTCGGAACATAGTAAGTGCTCGATACATGTTAATACCATCATCACTATTGGCCATCAATGGCTGTGACAGTCTTAAGCAAAGGAAAGAGAATTTACCTGGCCTATTAAAGGCAGAAAAGTGTTTCTGGAAATTAAATCCTTACCTAAGTCTTTAAACATAAGTAGGTCTTGGCTAGGTGGAGATGTGAGGGAAGGGTATTGCAGGCAGAGGGAATGGCATATGCGAAGGCACAGAGGTGCTGCCTGGGCAGTGCCAGCGTGTTCCAGGACTGTTGCCCAAGTTGTGGACTGGGGGAAAACGTGGCTTGGAGGGGTATGGGAGCCAGCCTCCACAGTGGTCATGCCCTTGTGTATCCCCTCCCATGCCGAACTGGGGTTGGTCTGTGTGACTGATGGAACATGGCAGAGGTGATGGTATGTCGCTCTCGGGGCTGGGTCCTAAAACGCAGTAGGGCTCCTTCCTTGCTCTTGGATCAGCTGCTTTGGGGGAAGGCAGCTGCCCCTTCCAGTCGTCCTAGGGAGAGATCCATGTGGGGAGAACGGAGGCCTCCTGACGATGGCCACATAAATGGCAAGCCTGTGCTGGGCTGCAGCCCCAGCTGACACGTTGGCTGCACTGTGTGGGACAGCCGAGCCGGGGCCACCCAGCTGAGCTGCCCTGGATGGCAACCCGCAGACCCTAAGGGAGATAGATGATCAACGTTCTTTGTTGTTTGAAGCCACTACGTTTTGGGGTCATTTGTTACATAGCAAATGATAATAAGAGTGGTTAGCAGAGCCCCAATTGTGAAGGGTATAGTGGGGGACCTGTAATGGGAGGTGAAGTCAGATTTGCAGGTTAGGAAGACCACCCCGCAGCAGAGAGGATGGAGTGGGGAATGATGTTAGCTGATAGTTACTGCTCATTTATTATGTTCCGGGCACCATTCCAAGTACTTTGCACTATTAACTCATTTAATCCTCTAAACAATACTGTAAGGTAGGGGCTATTCTCATGCTAATTTTTTTATTTTTTAAAGAATTTATTTATTTATTTGAGAGAGAGAGAGCACAAACAGGTGGAGCAGCAGAGGGCAAGGGAGAAGCAGACTCCCCACTGAGGAGGGAGCCTGACGCGGGCCTCCATCCCAGGACTCTGGGACCATGACTTGAGCCAAAGGCAGACACCTAACTGACTGAGCCACCCACGCATTCCATCATGTAATTTTAAAGATGAGAAGGTTGAGGACAGTTGGAAAACTTGCTCAGTAGCCAATGACTAATAGTCACGGTGAAGCTAGGTTTTGAACCCAGGCAATTCCGTGCCTACTACCCTCTCTGGCCTCCCCGGAGGCTGGGAGGCTTGCCAACGTCAGGGACGCAAGTATGTATGCAGACGTGGCAGGAGCACTGGATTCGGGAGATGCCTGAGAAATGCAGTTGGCAGGACCTAGTGCCCGCTTGGACGGAAGAGAAGGACAGGGAGACATCCTCGGTTCCGGCCCACATTTCCTTCTCGGGCCCAGAGTTGAAGGTGGTTCCAGAACTGGAGGTGGGGCAGGTATGGGAGCAAAGTGAGGCAGTCATTTTGGGGTATGCAGGTTGAGGTCCCCAGGGGCATCCAGGTAGCTTCTGGGGGGCGAGGGGTGTGAGTAGTGCTGCCCTGCAAGTCCTGGGGGCACTCCTCGGGTGCCGGAGGGATGTGTGCTCCCCTGGTCTGCTCCCACGACAGGCCCCGGGGCCCCTGATCTGCTCTGATCTGGGGTGACAACTCAAATTTGGGAAAGAGGGACTCCTGAGGGCAGGGATGGGTTGCATGTGGCCACCCTACCTTTGGTCTGGTGTGCAGGTTTTCAAACTGGGCTTCCAGAGCCTCCTTGGGGGCAGAGGGAGGCCGAGTGGGTGGGGGTCTGGAGCTGCTTCTCACTCCAGCGACTCTTTTCATTATTTTCAAATCTAGGGGCTGTGTGTATGGTGAGTATGAATTTTCAAGCCACGTTGTGTGGTGTGTGCCAGACACTGTAACTTTATTTTTCTCTCACGGAAGGGAATTTCTGTCCCCAGCTCCCTTTCTGCCTGAGGGCAGAAAATGTAATCTCAGACAATTCCGTAAACTCAGTCTTTCCAGGTTTAAGCTTGGTTTGATTGGGGACAGCCCTCCCTTCTTGCTCCTCTGGGTGCTAAGTTCCAGGGGCTTTTTGGAATCCACAGGCCACATTTGGCACCCGGTCCTCAGCGTCTGTCCCCAAGGGTCTTCTCCGGGGTGGACGGTGTCTGGCCTGCCCCCCGCCTGGTGTCCACGTTCCTATCTAATCTCCAGGAATTTGGGAACTGTGTCTCATCTCTGACTCTCGAGGGAGATGACAGGGAGGAATCCAGCAAATCGCTGTGCTCCTCTGAGCGCAAGCCCAGAATTTAACCCCAATTCCGGAGGGGCAGCTGCCAGCTCGAGGTCTGTTTGCAGAGCGCTTCGGGATTCTTCACCCGTTCCAGACATCTCAGGTGAACGTGGCGTGGGGCAGAGCTCTGAGCTTTTGCATGAGAAGCGATGTTTACTCAAGAGCTCAGCCCTCTCCCTCCCTTGCTCACCGTCCTGATGCTGCAGAAGAGCCTGCCTCCCCGAGGAAGCCGGGTGCACGGGACACACCCAGGAGGCGGGTGGGAAACACCTGCCTTTTCCCAGGTGGGGCCACTGACGCTCAGAGAGGGATGGACCTTGGTCTGGGTCATTTGGCAGCGAAGGGACGGAAGCTGGCTTAGCATTCACAAGAGCTGGAGAAGGCAGGGAGCGTGGGCTGAGTCTGTGACTGGGGGATGGGGGGGAGGCGGAAACTCCCCCATGTCAGTCAAAGTGGTTGCCCCCTGAGAGCTGGGCCACTGGCTTTTGGGTGCAGCCTCCCCTTCTCCCCTCGCCCTTCCCACGTGAGGGAAGAGAACTTAACTGTGTGCCACAACCTCTTCCGTGCACACAGTGGAGCTACGAGACACACCTTGTTATTTCCATTTTACAGATGAAGAAACTGAGGCTCATTGCCCTGAGATGCCCAAGTCCCATTGTAGATCAGTGACTGAGAGGGGAAGTTTTAAAAATCGCTCTTGCTTTATCTTTTTTAATAAGGGCTCATCAAAATAATGTAAACAACAGCAAAGTACATAAAATAGGATTAGACTTTCCCAAACTTCTTTCGTTCTCTGTCCCTCACTTGCCTCCCACCCGAGGTAACCGATCCCCTCCTGTGCGTATGAGTGTGCACAAACCTATAGGCAGGTACACAGGGGCGCTAGGAGAATAAGGGGTGCTGTTGCACATGCCCCTCCATAACTTTGTTTCCTGTAATGTATTTTTTCCCTAACAGCCTATGGCGTGCTGGACGATATATTCTGCGCATCAGGTACAAGTTATTGTGTCTGTTGTTCTGCAGAAGCCAATGGCTTAGTCACCCAGTCCCCCTCCTGATGCACATCCTAGCCATTTCAAGGTTTCTGCTCTTACCACACTGTGAGAGCCAGCCTGGAATGGGCGTTGGTCGGTAATGGCATCTTTATGTCTAAGGATTGATTCTAGAAGTGGGACTGTGAGTCAAGGGTTACAAACATTTTATATCTGCACAGAGGCAGGATTTGAATCCAAATGTGTCCAACTCCAAAGCACAAGGAGGACCCAGGCAAACAGGTGGCGGCATGGACCGCCCCCCCATACCATCCTGGGGCATCCTGCCTGGGGTGTAGGGAGGCCGGGATCCCAGCCTGGCGGGAGCCGTGTCCACGTGCCGCTGTCATCACCCGCCCCGTCCCGGAGCCTCCAAAAGCACAGCCTGGCCCATTCTCAGAAGTAGCCTGTGAGGGAAGGGCAGGAGGGTCGTCATTCCCATTTCATAGATGGGGAAACTCGCAGAGCAGGAGGGGCAGGGCTGAGGCTGGGACGGGGATTTGGGGGCTGAGGCAGAGAGGGGAATTAGTGGTGGTAAGTTTGACTGGATGGTAGAAGCAGGGCTTTTGAGGCAGTCCTGGTGGGGCAGAGAGGACTGTCCCTGTGCTCTCTGAGGGGAAGCTGGGCCAGGCAAAGCGCCCTGCCCCCTGCTCAGGGCCCCGTCCAGGGTGGGCTCCGTGCTGCCGTGGGAAAGAGACCAGATTCCCTTCTGCTCCAGCTGCCTGCGAGACGGGGCGCACGGGCACGGCTCTCCTTACTGAGATGACGCGTGTGCTTTTGGCCTTGAAGGGAAGGAGCCATGGGAGGGGGGCCCAGGGAGGGGACAGCGCCAGGGCCCCCTGCCGGGAAAGGAGAGCGGAGCCCCAACTGCCTGCCAGATGGAGGGCAGAGGAAGGCAGGATGGCAGGGTGGGGGGCCGGGAGAGCTCGATGTCCCGGTCTGGTGGGGGAGGCACAAGGAAGTACTGGTCTGATAGGGGAGGTACGACTTCTACCCTCGAGGAGCTCCCGGTCTAGTGAGGCAAATGACAGTCCTGGCCCTTGGACACCTCCCAGTTGTATGGAGAAGGCAATAAGAAACTATGAGAAAGACTTCATCCCATTTTCAATTGCTGAAAACCCTGCCTTATAACGTGGAAGGCAGTGCCTACACGGAGGAGTCATGTGAGGGACAGGGTGGCTGAGTGGGAGTTACAGGGACTTGGCTGGAATCCCTGCCCCACCACCGACAAGCTGCGTGACCTCGGTGGTGTTACCTTCCTCTCTGAGCCTATTTCCTCACTACACACAGGGATACTATTTAAGTGAGTTAATACTCATATAGCCCCAAGTGCCGTGCTTGGCTGTGAGCACTCAAATTATAATAACTACTCTGAATCATTTTATTTTATTTTTTTACTTTTATTTATTTTTTATTTTTTTATTATGTTAATCACCATACATCATTAGTTTTTGATGAGGTGTTCCATGATTCATTGTTTGTGCATAACACCCAGTGCTCCATGCAGAACGTGCCCTCCTTAATACCCATCATCAGGCTAACCCATCCCCCCACCCTCCTCCCCTCTAGAATCCTGTTTGTTTTTCAGAGTCCATCGTCTCTAATGGTTCGTCTCCCCCTCCGACTTACTCCCCTTCATTCTTCCCCCCCTGCTATCTTCTTCTTTTTCTTTTTTCTTAACATATATTGCATTATTTGTTTCAGAGGTACAGATCCGTGATTCATCAGTCTTGTACTATTCACAGTGCTCACCATAGCACATACCCTCCCCAATGTCTATCACCCAGCCACCCCATCCCTCCCACCCCCCACCACTCCAGCAACCCTCAGTTTGTTTCCTGAGATGAAGAACTCCTCATATCAGTGAGGTCATATGATACATGTCTTTCTCTGATTGACTTATTTCACTGAGCATAACACCCTCCAGTTCCATCCACGTCGTTGCAAATGGCAAGATCTCATTCCTTTTGATGGCTGCATAATATTCCATGGTGTATATATACCACTTCTTCTTTATCCATTCATCTGTCCATGGACATCTTGGCTCTTTCCACAGTTTGGCTATTGTGGACATTGCTGCTATAAACATTGGGGTGCACGTACCCCTTCGGATCCCTACATTTGTATCTTTGTGGTAAATACCCAGTAGTGCAATTGCTGGATCAGATGGTAGCTCTAGTTTCAACTGTTTGAGGAACCTCCATACTGTTTTCCAGAGGGGTTGCACCGGCTTGCATTCCCACCAACAGTGTAGGAGGGTTCCCCTTTCTCCACATCCCCGCCATCATCTGTCGTTTCCTGACTTGTTAATTTTAGCCATTCTGACGGGTGTGAGGTGGTATCTCATTGAGGTTTTGATTTGGATTTCCCTGATGCCGAGCGATGTTGAGCACTTTTTCATGTGTCTGTTGGCCATTTGGATGTCTTCTTTGGAAAAATGTCTGTTCATGTCTTCTGCCCATTTCTTGATTGGATTCTTTGTTCTTTGGGTGTTGAGTTTGATAAGTTCTTTATAGATTTTGGATACTAGCCCTTTATCTGAGATGTCATTTGCAAATATTTTCTCCCATTCTGTCAGTTCTCTTTTGGTTTTGTGGACTGTTTCTTTTGCTGTGCAAAAGCTTTTTATCCTGATGAAATCCCAATAGTTCATTTTTGCCCTGGCTTCCCTTGCCTTTGGTGATGTTTCTAGGAAGAAGTTGCTGTGGCTGAGTTCGAAGAGGTTGCTGCCTGTGTTCTCCTTTAGGATTTGGATGGACTCCTGTCTCACGTTTAGGTCTTTCAACCATTTGGAGTCTATTTTTGTGTGTGGTATAAGGAAATGGTCCAGTTTCATTCTTCTGCATGTGGCTGTCCAATTTTCCCAACACCACTTGTTGAAGAGACTGTCTTTTTTCCATTGGACATTCTTTCCTGCTTTGTCAAAGATGAGTTGACCATAGAGTTGAGGGTCCATTTCTGGGCTCTCGATTCTGTTCCATTGATCTATGTGTCTGTTTTTGTGCCAGTACCATACTGTCTTGATGATGACAGCTTTGTAATAGAGCTGGAAGTCCGGAATTGTGATGCCGCCAGCTTTGCTTTTCTTTTTCAAGATTCCTCTGGCTATTCGGGGTCTCTTCTGGTTCCATACAAATTTTAAGATTATTTGTTCCATTTCTTTGAAAAAGGTGGATGGTATTTTGATGGGGATTGCATTGAATGTGTAGATTGCTCTAGGTAGCATTGACATCTTCACAATGTTTGTTCTTCCAATCCATGAGCATGGAACGTTTTTCCATTTCTTTGTGTCTTCTTCAATTTCTTTCATGAGTATTTTATAGTTTTCTGAGTACAGATCCTTTTTGCCTCTTTGGTTAAATTTATTCCTAGGTATCTTATGGTTTTGGGTGCAATTGTAAATGGGATCGACTCCTTGATTTGTCTCTCTTCTGTCCTGTTGTTGGTGTATAGGAATGCCACTGATTTCTGTGCATTGATTTTATAGCCTGCTACTTGACTGAATTCCTGGATGAGTTCTAGCAGTTTTGGGGTGGAGTCTTTTGGGTTTTCCACATACAGTATCATATCATCTGCAAAGAGTGAGAGTTTGACTTCCTCTTTGCCGATTTGGATGCCTTTGATTTCTTTTTGGTGTCTGATTGCTATGGCTAGGACTTCTAATACTATGTTGAATAGCAGTGGTGAGAGTGGACATCCCTGCCGCGTTCCTGACCTTAGGGGAAAAGCTCTCAGCCTTTCCCCATTGAGAATGATATTCGCTGTAGGTTTTTCATAGATGGCTTTTATGATATTGAGGTATGTACCCTCTATCCCTATGCTCTGAAGAGTTTTGATCAAGAAAGGATGCTGTACTTTGTCAAATGCTTTTTCTGCATCTATTGAGAGGATCATGTGATTCTTGTTCTTTCGTTAATGTATTGTATCACGTTGATTAATTTGCGGATGTTGAACCATCCTTCCAGCCCAGGGATAAATCCCACTTGGTCATGGTGAATAATCCTTTTAATGTACTGTTGGATCCTATTGGCTAGTATTTTGGTGAGAATATATTTTTTTTTATTTCTCAGTGTTTTAAAAAGATTTATTTATTTATTTATTTGTTTGTTTGTTTGTTTGTTTGTTTATTTACTTGAGAGAGTGAAGAGAAAGAGGGGCAGAAGGGGAGGGAAAGGGACAAGCGGACTCCCCGCTGAGTGCAGAGCTGACTCCGGGTTAGATCTCACGACCCTGAGATCATGACCTGAGCCACAATCAAGAGTTTGATGCTTAACCAAGTGAGCCACCCAGGCGTCCTATTGGGCAAGTTTAAATCACGGAGGGCTTCCTGTAGGAGGAGAGCCCTGAGTCTTGACTTGGAGGACTCAGGCTCCCTTCCAAGTTCCCCTGGAGGCTCTCAGCTGCTGGACTTCCTAGCCTTTCTGGGCCCCACTGCCTCTCCTTGCACCTGCTTCCCGCAGCTGAGCCAAGTACGTCAGGAGTGATGATGCATTCAAAGCAAGAGGATGTGTTTAAAGGTGGAAAATGAAAAGTGCAATGGAGGTAATGAAAGGAGCTGGAAGATGCCCACCAGAGCCTCCGGTTGATACTGGAAAAGCCACTAGAGTCAAATGCCCCCTTGCTCCTTGGCCATGAATACGCCCCACAAAGGCCACATCAGTAACTCATATTCACCTGTCATGGCAAAGTTCAGCGATGACCATAGGAAGCTGGAGTCAGTCCCTGCCGGCAGAGACGGGAGTGTTCACACACACCGCAGATAGGGCTGAGACCACAAGCAGGGACGGCAGAGGCTGCAGAGCCTGGGAGACTCCTGGGGGCAAAGCTCCTGGGAGCTCCTTTGTGACTGAGTCAGCAGGCTGCAAGGCTGGACACTGCCTGACTGGCTTCTCTGGCCTTGACCTGAGTGACCTACCATCCCCTCTTGTCTGTTTAAACTCCCTAGCCCTCGCCAGGTGTGACTTGGGTCCGCAAGGTGGAGGTCACAGGCGTTGTTGTTCCCGGGACAGGTGGAGCTGAATGGAACCAATGGGAAGTTGGAGGGTCAGAGACCCAGAGTCCAGCATGGTAGGAGAGAAGGCTTGACAGAGATGGGGGCTGGGGACTGGGGAGGCACCCAAGGTACAATTCCTTTAGTTTTCATTTCTCGAGCAATTGCTATGCCTTGGGTACAGTGCTGATTCTGCGCATGATCACACCGAAACCTCCCAACCACCCTATGAGCAGATGCAACTGTTATCCCTACTGGGCAGGTGAGGAAACTGAGGCTCAGAAGGTTAAGTCCCTTTCCCCAGGTCACACAGCTGGCCAGGATTCAGATATAAGCCTGGAGAATTCCAAAGGCAGCGTAACAAGCAGGCCAGTCCTGGGAGGAAAGTTCATGGGCAGGCTGGAGTCAAACTGTCCCAGGAAGATTGACAACGTGCAGGAACCAGAGCTAAGACCCAGGAAGCTGGGGTCTTCTTCTTGGGCAGGCTTTCTCTTCACTTTCACCCTGTCCCCAGATCCAGAGGTATGACGGGGCTTGTCTGGCTCAAAGCTGCAGCTCTCTGGGCACCAAGGAAGTGTCCTTTCCTGGTCAGGTTCATTCAAGTCCACTGTCCTTGGCCCTGTGCCTTGCGGTGCCCCGCCCCTGAAACACCCAGTCCTGCCCCCTCATATTGGGGTACTGGGGGCACTTGCATAATGTCAGCCACCATCCAGCCCTCTCTGAGTCAGTGCCCCTGGGGGGTCCTCATCTTAGACATGCCTCCTGGGTCTCCCCTGGGCCTGACCTTGGCTTGGCTTTTCCCTTTAGATTGCACAACTCTTGCTTTTGGCTTTAGACTCCCCCCACGCCCCGCCACCTCTGCCCACTGCTGCCCTCTCAGAATACATAACCTGTCCACCATGGTACCAGTCCATGCCTGGACTCACTGGGTCCTCTCCTCTCCAGCGGTGCCTGGACGCCGACCTGGAGGGACCGTCTGTGCCGTTGTTTGAATGGCATGTTGAGGAAAGCTGTGACAGGAAGGGTTAAGGCAAGCACGGTGCGTGGGAGGAGGAGGAGAGAAACAACCCAGCAGGCTGTTCTATCCAAATCCCTGCTCCCCAGCACAGGGCTGCTCACAGATAAATGGGTGAAATAGCACGAAGGTGCGTAATGACACAGAGTTATTTCAAAGCGATTATGTGGGATAACAGTAATTATGTCCAAGAACAGAGAAGGTCAAAGCATCTGGTCCCACTGTTCAACTCCAGAGAGCCTCTTGCCAAGACAAGGCTGCAGGGTGAGGAAGGAGAGCAGAAGGAGGGGTGGGGAGGCGGGAAGTGGGAGGGGGAGGAGGGGTGGAGAAAGGAGAGGTATGGAGCCTTGCTCCTGACCAGGGCCTCCGCGGGGGCTGCCCCAGGGCTAAGCTCGGAAGGAAGCAGAGCTGTCAGTTACTTGTGTTGCCCTGGCAGCCCGGGTTCTGGTTGGTTCTTGGACACGGTGTGAGGATGACTCTCCTTCCCCATGGGTCACCTCTGTGGTACTCATGGGCTGGGATGAGCCCTTCCCTCCTGTCTCTCCCTCATTTCTTCTCTCCCTCTGTCCCTTCCTTCTCTCATTGTCTCCGTCATGCTCCCTGCATGCCCACACCTGTCATCCATCCAGTCTTAGCATCCGTCCATCCACCCAACGCTGTCCACTCCCTCACACGCCTACCCACTCAGTCGCCTGCTTTCCCACTCTCTCTCCCATCCATGGCCATGTTTCTTTTCTTTTTAAGATTTTATTTATTTATTTGAGACACACAGAGAGAGAGAGAGAGTGTGCACGCATGAGTTGGGGGGCAGGACAGAGGGAGAGGGACAGGCAAACTCCCCCACGGAGCAGGGAGCCAGACATGGGGCTCGATCCCAGGACCCCGAGATCATGACCTGAGCCGGAGGCAGATGCTTAACCAACTGAGCCACCAGGTGCCCCATGGCCACTTTTCTATCACCTACCTTCCCACATTTTAATCTTCCACTATCCACGTGTCCACCCCTAACCCTTCCACATGCTCACGTTAGCACCCACCCCTGTATCCGCTTCTACCCGTCTGCATTTTTGCTGTCTCCTGGTCTACCCATTCACCCACCCGCCCTTCACTGACCACCCTCCCACCTACCCACCGAGCTACCATGTTTCTTCCCTCCCTTCTCCTCCTGTCTGTCCCCTCGTCTCCCCTCCTCCTTCCTTTCTCTTCCTTCTACCCTCCGTGCATCCATTCCTTGTCTTATCCTCCTACCACCTGTTCACTGTCCACACATCCACTGTTCACTGTCCATCCATCACCCACTGTTCACTGTCCACCTATCCACCATCCTCTATTCACTGTCCACCATCCATTGTTCACTGTCCACCATCCACCATCCACTGTTCACTGTCCACCCATCCACCATCTACTGTTCACTGTCCACCATCCACCATCCACTGTTCACTGTTCACCATCCACCATCCACTGTTCACTGTCCACCCATCCGCCATCCACTATCCACTGTTCACTGTCCAACATCCACTGTTCACTGTCCAACATCCACCATCCACTCTTCACTGTCTATCTTCCACTGTTCGCTGTCCACCCATCCACCATCCACTATTCACTGTCCACCACCCACCATCCACTGTTCATTGTCCACCCATCCACCATTCACTGTTCACTGTCCTCCCATCCATCATCCACTGTTCGCTGTCCACCCATCCACTGTTCACTGTCCACCATCCACTGTTCACTGTCCACCCATCCACCATCCACTGTTCACTGTCTACCCATTCACCATCCACCATCCACTGTCTACCATCCATTGTTCACTGTCCACCCATCCACTGTTCACTGTTCACCCATCCACCATCCACTATTCACTATCCACCCATCCATGGTTCACTGTCCACCATCCACCATCCACTGTTCACTGTCCACCCATCCACCATCTACTGTTCACTGTCCACTCATCCACTGTTCACTGTCCACCCATCCACCATCTACTGTTCACTGTCCACTCATCCACTGTTCACTGTCCACCATCCACTGTTCACCGTCCACCCTTGCATCCCTCATCTCTCCATACTTCATGTTCACACTCACATCTATCCACTCATCCATTCTTCTGCCCATCTGCCCTTCCTTCTTAGCACCTCTCAGTTTGTCCACATATCCTTCCATCTGCATTAGTTCCTTCCTCTTCTATGTAAATCTTTAGCCCATCCAGTGTGCTCAGATGAACCCCATCATCTCCTGCTTCCATTAGTTTGTTTATGCTCCCCACCAGCCACTAGTGTCCTCCTCCTCAGCCCCGATTGTTGAAACTGTACCCACTTGTCAAAGTCTAGTCTAAGGTATCTATTTCAGGCAAGCATAGCCTAGTAGAGAACATGTGAATCCACAGCTAGAGAGATGTCTGTTGTAATTCTGGTTTAGCCATTCACTGGCTGCTTGACCTTGGGAAGGGGGGTCAACCTCCCCAGGTCCCAATTTCTTCATATGTAAAAGGGGTGAATGATACCTACTCTGGAAAGTAGTTAACACATTAAATAAGATTATCTAGAAGGTGCCCAGCAACATACTTGTCACCCAGGGGATACTCAACAAATGTTCGACTCCCCTGGGGAGGAAATGCAAAACTAATTAAAGACCTCTTAGACTCTCAAGGTGTAGAGCTAAGATGGTTGGCTGGGCAGACATGCTTCCGGAGGCTGACTTATTTTGCTTTTGTTCTCTGCTTTGCATGGTTCCCACTCCAACCGTTGATATACCTACCAGAGGTGTTAAAAGCAGAGACAAACGATGGGTGGTGTGGGCAGCAGGATATGGTTAAATCAACTTCATCTCAGCAGGGGCCCAGGACCAAACCATGGGCATCATGCCAACTGCTCATTAGAGACAAGAGAACTTGCTTGCCATGCATAACAATGACTCCAGAGGGCTGAGCTTTGTTATTTCCAAAGGGAGCTGTGTGTCTGTGAGAAAGCCCCTCAAATGAACCCTGGGGTCCTGGACGTTCCCTGCTGAGATGAACCGGACCCCAGTGGGAATGTGTACTGGATTTTCCACCTCCTGCAGGGAGGCTCTGAAAGTCTATAGCTGGTGCTGTTTTCTGAAGCAGGATGTCCTTTTTGAGTGAAGATGGCTTTCTTGTAGCCATTTAGTGGTGTAGTGAATCTTAAAACCGTGCTCTTTGATTTGTGACCACACCCTGGGTTGTAAACCAGCCATACAATGCTAGTAAATGTAGAATAACACTCTCTCTGGGGCATTAACAAAAACAGGAACTGGTTTGCAGCATTTGCCAGTTTCTGTGGTGTCAATGCTCCCGCCATGGCTGATTTCAGTCTAGGTGACCTTGAATGTGGAGTTGGAAAGAGATGCTCAGCCAGACACCATCGTAGGAGCATTTCAACGGTACAGACACACAATAGACACAAATGACCTTGAAAGCATAGATAGCAATAAAATAAAATAATTATGAAGTGATGAATTTGAGTATTTATCATCTTTGTTTTTCATGTAATTTATTTAATGGTAAGTTTATACACTTTAATTTTTTAGTAATTTTTTAACAACTGGCTCACAACGTTTCTGAAAATTTAACAGTCGGCTCTCTTGGGCCATTGTGAGCCAGCTCCACCTACCTTAGTTCATATGAATTCTCATTCCCCAGCACTCGCAGCTTCAGGGACATGAAGAAAGCATCACGCAGAAGTTTGAGTTGGAGAAGTAGAGAAAACCACTTTGGCTTTGAACTTTTGCTGGGGTGCTCTCTAGGGTGAATAATGTACAGGGCTGACTGGGTGTCATGTTCATGAAGAACAGATGGGAAAATGTGATTTTCTGTATCATTCAGAAGGGCAGGTGGTAAAATGAGCTTTGGCCTCCACTAGACCTGAGTTCAAATTCAGATTTTACCATTGGGTACTAGTGTGACTTCAGGCAGGGTACTCAACCTCTTTGAACCTCTTGAATAAATCAAATAATTTGTTAATTTGACAAATATTTATTGAGCACCTACTATATGCCAGGTACTAGAAAGAGAGTGGTAAACAGACAAAAATCTCCCTTTACATATGGCTTATATTCTTACCAAAGTATTCAGTTATCTGCCATATAGTAGGTATGGTGACTGTTCTTTAGATATTATTGTTATTATTGATATTATTTAGATTTACTACTCAGATGGTATTGTTTCTTCCACTCACAGAGGTTGGATGAGGTGACAGTGGATGGGATTCTGGTTTTTCAAAACAAGGATATATTGCCTCCAAAACCACAACATTTTCTTTCATGGGTTTGACATTTGTAGCTTTTTAAAAATAGAAGTTAACTCCCTGCCCTGGTGTGGTATGTCTTACCTGGATTTCACATCTTCTGTTCCTTAACCATCCATCCGTCCATCCATCCATCCATCCATCCATCCATCCATCCATCCATCCAACCATCCATCCAACCATCCAAGCATCCACCCGTCCATCCATCCATCCATCCATCCATCCATCCACCCATCCAGGAGGAATGCATCTCCATTTCCAATATTTCCTTCCATGTGAAGGTAACTCAATTAGTGTAATTCTTGTCTTCTCCCCATTCGGTCCCAGTAGAGATGGAGTGATTTATCTGATTGGTGAGTTGGCTCATGGAGCCTGGTCTTCCCCTCTTCTCCCCGACTTGGAGCTCATCTATAGGGAGCAAGCATAATTCCCTAATCCTCTAAGACCTTCCCAGTCCAATATGTCAGCCACTCCCCACATGTGGCTATTAGCATTTGAAACGTGGCTAATCTGAATTGAGATGTGTCATTGCTGTAAAAATACACTATGGAACTTGATGACATAGTAGAAAAGAAAAGATGTAAAATGCCTCAGTAATAATTTTTTATACTGACAATATGTTAAAATGATCATATGTTGGGGAATGGGGTTAAATAAAATATATTATTACAAGTACTTTCACCTGTTTCTTTTTACTTTTTTAAATATGGCTGCTAATAAATTGACTTTTGTGATTTGTATTATACTTCTGTGGAATGATGTTAGTCTGGACGTAGGCTTTGCGCCTGTGCTGAGGGCTAGGAGGTGGGTGGCCTGCCCTCACCCCAAGCTGTCTGTGACAAGGTGGGTTGGTCTGCCTAATTCTGGGGTTCACTGAGCACAACCATTTGGCTTTCACAGAGAGCTGTGTTCTGTTCTCCAAATTAGCCTTTATCCATACCAAAGGTGACATGTTGGCCTCCTTCTCCTTTGTCTTATTTTCTAATGTGTTGAGAACTTGGGTGGAGAAGAGGAGAACTATTTCTGGGTCTATTAAGGATGCCCTGCCATTCATCTCAAAGGTAGCCCTTACCGTGTGCTGTGCCACATGCTATGCGCTGAACATAAAACAGTTAAACAGTTCAGCATCATGCCTGGCCTCAGTCTGGATGAAATTTCAGATAATCATGCTAGAACAATTCCCATGTTCACAGAGGTCCCAAATTTTGCTTATGATCTCAGAGAAGTGCCTAAATTTCTGCAAGGATATCCACAGGCTTTCTAAGGGTCCCAGAACTCCTGGTTAAATACTCTTTGCTTAAAGCAGGGTTTTTCAATGTAGGCACTACCAACATTTTGGGTTGGATCATTATTGTAGCCTATCCAATGCGTCATAGGATGTTTAGCAGCATCCTTAGCCTCACTGGATGTCAGCCAGCATGCCCCCCACCCTGGCCAGGTTATGACAATCAAAAATGTCTCTAGACATTGCCAAATGCCCCCTGGGGGATAAAATCACCTCAGCTGAGAAGCACGGAGTTGGAGGGACCTACAGCTCCCTGGATTCAGACACCAACACACGGGGGCATCCTATTTCTAAACAGACTGAGGGCTCTGTGAATGCCAAGGCCACATCTTGTTCATCCCTGGGCCCCCAGGTCCTGGTCTGGTGTCCGCATACCCTACCTGGTGTGGGGCATGTGACGGTTCAGTTGAATGGAGCCCGAATAAAAGAACAGAGACTCCTTCGTTCTCCCTTCCCCATGGCATGCAAAGCTCACTCGAGGACCTAGTCCTACACTACCAATTGGGCCCCGAGGAACATGATGTATTTAATTATTTTAAACTCAGACTGTGCTGAGAAATGTCCCTCACCCCCCAACTAGAAATCACTGCTTCTGAGTGAGTGAGAAAAAACATGTCTCTGAGGAGCCCCAAGCCAGATGTTCCTGGGGCGCCCCTGGTCTCGGCCTCCCTCTCCCGCTGCTGCAGCTGTGAGTCAGGCAGGCACACGTAGACGTGCAGCCCTCCTGCCCCGGACCCCAGGCCCTGTGGCCTCTGCCACCTTCGGTGCAGACCCAGGATCAGGCATCCTCACGGCCTCCGCGGGGCTCCCCACTGGCGCCCTGGGAACCTGGCTGACCAGAGAGTGGGTCTAGAGCTGGCTGCTTTTGAATGAATGAACAAGAAACTGAGCAATGAGAAGAACGAGGGCTTTGGGGTTAGACAGAGCTGGTTCAGATCCCAGATTGCACCCTTTTATCTGCTAGGCGATCATCAGAAAATGACTCTCTCCTCTCTGAACCCTACTTCCTCCCTGGGAAAGTGGGAATGTGGGTTGATTGTCAATCTCTAAGTACCTTCCCGCACTGACGGTTGAGGGTTATTTTTAGTCCAGAGAACTGGCATTGGCTCTTGCTTTGCCTTGCTCAGGTGAATTCATTTTCCATTGTAAGGCGATTGGGCAAAAATGGTTCTAGTTCATTCTCGTTCAGCCTCATTGTGTTTTCAGATTTCTGCTACAGACTTCTGCCCCCCACTTCCTCTCAGCTTCAGTTTCTAGGCTCAGCAAACACCCCGAGCAGTAGTAGTTATTTTGTTACTGAGTCTCTTATTTCATCTTCACTTGGCCCCTCCATGCCTCAGTTTCCCCGTGGGCACAATGGATGTAATAAATAGTTCCTACCTAACAGAGTGGCAATAATCATGATTAGCCCCCTATGCAGATGAGGCGACATGCCTCGTCCAAGATGACTTGATGGCAAGCGGTAGAGCTGGGATTAAAACCTGGGTATGCCGGGGCCCAGAGCCCAGGCTCGGGTCACTGTCTTCCAGGTCAGAGACCGTTCTTCCCAAACGGTGGGAAGTGTGGCTTTGAGCTGAGGGCACGTGTATGTGCAAGACTGCAGGGGGGTCCACAGGTAGGAGTATGTAAGTGGGCACCTGTAGAGGGGGGCTTGAGGCTCTGTGCAAGCATGACTGTGCTCACTCAGCAGATGTTTGCTGAGCCCCTCGGCTGTCAGGCGCCAGGTGGGAACAAAGGTGCTGCCTCTTAGCTTCTTAGAATCTAGCAGTAGGGGGACAATGGCAAGTTTAATTGTACACACGCTACAGCACATATGACAAGGTGAGGGAGGGGCATCAGGGTGGGGGAGCACAGAGCAGAGAAGGACAATCAGGAGTAAGGGAAAAGCAAGAACACTTTTAAGTAGTGAGGTCAGGGTACGCCTCACCAAGAAGGCACTATTTGAACAAAGACTTGAAGGAATTGAGGAATTGGCTGTGTGTGGGTGTTTGGGGGAAGAGTGTTCTAGATTGAGGGAATAGTCAATGCAAAGGCCCTGAGGCAGGCATGTGCTTGGTGTGTTGAAAGCACAGCAAGGAGATCAGTGGGGCTGGAGTGGAATGAGCAAGAGAAACCGTGGGGGTAAGGCTGTATAGGGCTCTGGATCAGAGAGTCACTCTGAGTGACCCCGAGGGAGTGAGGGCTCTGAGTAGAGTGAGTGGGGATGTGGGAGAGGCAGAGCTTGCCATCCAGGGCCCCACGTCAGATGGAAGGAGCTCCGGGATGCCTGCCCAGGGGTCTCCGCACTCCCGCCATCCAGTGCGGAGGCGCAGCGTCCTGTGGCCTCTTCTCCCAGAAGCTTCTGGAACCTGGAACTGAAACCCAAAGTTCTGCTCGCCAAGGCCCAGCGGTCCAGCTCGAGCTCCCTGGACACACCAGCTCCTTAAAACTGAGTTTTCCCTCCCCCTCCCCACCAGCCTGGAGCTTTTCCTCTCCTGTTTTGTCCCCTTGGGCAATTATTTATTATTTCCTTCTCCAAAGTGTTTCTGAGACACAGCTCTTATGAAAGATGCTGCACTGAATAAAGCGGGATGGCATCATAATTCACCCTGGTTCCAGCTGAAATATTTGAACGACAACACATTACTGTCTAATTTTGCTGCTCTCTGCTTCAAGGGGGAGGCAGGAACCCCCAGTTGGGGTTCTCCGAGCTCTTTTCAGAGTTGCGAAGAATGGATTTGGCAGCTGTGGTGCTGAACGGCGGGCCATGAGGAGCCCCAGGCCGGGGGCTGCCACTGAACACAGTCCAGAGGGTCTTCTGCTCTGCTGCCCTGCCTGCCCCCTCAGACTGGGAGGTCTTGCTGGGCAGGGATCTGATGTTTCCTCCTCCCGTGGTGTCTCCCGTGGTACCTGGTTCAGGATGCTAAGTGAGTTGTTGTAAGATGCAGCTCTGGAGTCAGGCCTGCCTGGTTAAGGGTCATCCCCACCTCCTGATCGCTGCTTACTCTTGGACCAGACTCTTGAGCCTCAGTCTCTGGACCTCTATAATGGGCAATCAGATATCTACCCAAAACTTGGCTGTGGGGGTCACCAGGAGATAACGGGTGTGAGTTATCTATGCCTGCATGGCAGATGACTCCAAATTTAGCAGCTTAAAGAAACAAACATTTATGACTTCACAGTTTCTGAGGCGGGGGGGAGTCCAGATGCAGCTGAAGATGATTCTGGCTTAGGATCGTCGAAGGGGTTTCTTTCAGTCGAGATGTCATCTGGGCCTGGGGCTGGAGGACCTGCTTCTACAAAGCCACACTCCAATACAGTTCCAAAAGGCCTGCTTTCCTTGTGACACAGACCCCTCTGCGGGCTCATGACGTGGCAGCAGGCGGCAAATGATCAAGAGAGCCACTAATAGGGAAACCCCACTGTCTCCCTACTGCTGGCTGTTTGAGTAAATTTACAGAACTCTGCAATCATCACTACAATCCAGGTTAGAACATTTCCATCATCCCCAAAGTTACCCTGTGCCCATTCACAGTTCATCCCTGCTCCTACTCTCAGCCCCAGGCAACCACCATCCTGCTTTCTGTCTTCTATACATTTGCCTTTTCCAGTCATTTCCTACGAATGGAATCATAGAATGTGTAGCGTTTTCCAGCTGGAGTCTCTCTCCTAACAAAATGTTGTGGAGGTTCATCCATGTGGTCGCACGGATCAAGAGTCCATTCTTTTTTATTTGCCGAGGAGCCTTCCACTGTATGGTTATACCATATTTTGTTTATCCATTCATCAGTTGATGGATATCTGGATGGTTTCCAGTTTTTGCCTGGGATGAATCATTGTGCAGCCCTGAGCACTGACGTTCGTGTCTTTGTGTGGACATATGTTTTCCTTTCTCTGGGGTTAGATTCCTAGGAGTGGTGTTGCTGAGTCATGATAAATTTACGTTTATCTGTTACAAGAAGCTGCCAAATTGTTTTCCAGGGTGGCTCCACCATTTTAAATTCCCACCAGTAATACGTCAGGGTTCCAGGTGCTTTGCATCTTGTGGAAGCTTGGTATTATCTGTCTTTTTGATGAAAGCCATTCTTGTGGATGTGTAGTGCTCTCTCATTGTGGTCTTCATTTGCATTTCCCTAATGACTAATTGTGTTGAGCGTCTTCTCTTGGGCTTGTTAGTCATTCATACATCTTCTTTGATGAAATGTCTATTCCAATCTTTTGCCTATTGGGCTTTTTGTCTTATTGTTTAAAGTTATAAAAGTTCTTTATATATTTTGATTACGAGTCCATTATCAGATCCATGGTTTGCAAATATCTCTTCCCAGTCTGTGGTTTGTCTTTTTATTCTCTTGGTGGGGCCTTCTAAAGTGTGAACGTTTTTAACTTTAATAAAGTCCAGCTTATCAATTTTTTTCCTTTTATTGATCACGCTGTTACTGTTATACATGAGAACTCTCTGTCCAACTCAAAGTCATGAGGATTTTCTCCTATAATTTCTTCTGAAAATTTTATAGTGTCAGTTCTTACGTTTAGATCTATGATCCATTTGGAGTTAATTTTTGTGTATGATGTAAGTCAAAAGCCCAAGCTGATTTTTTTCCCATGGGGCTATCCAACTGGTGAAACGATCACCTTTTTCTCCTCCATTGGCATCTTACATCCTTCATTAAAAATCAGTTGACCATAAATTTAAGGATTCATTCCTGTACGCTTAATTCTGTTCTGTCGCTCTATATGTTGATCCTTGTGCAGCGACCACACTGTCTCGTTTACTGTGGCTCCATGGTAAGTTTTGGAATTGGGTGGTGTGAGTCTGTCATCTCTGTCCTTCTTTTTCAGAGCTGTTTTGCATTTTCCACTTGCTTGGCATTTCCATATAAACTTTGGGATCTGTTTGTCAATTTCCACAAGAAGTCCTGCCAGGATCTAGGTGGGATGCTCATGTCTTTCATGACCTACTCTCGAAAGTGTCATGCCATCAATTATGCCAAATTCTTTTGGTCACATGGACCAGCCCTGGCACAGTATGGGAGGGGACAACACAAGGGTGTGAGTCCCAGGAGGCGAGATCACAGGGGCCATCCTGGAGCCTGACTGCCATCCAATGGACATGGATGCTCACGGGGAGTAGTGAGGGCCTGGGTTTGCAGAAGGCCTTTACTGCTGACCCTTCAAGGTGCCCATCAACTCCCTCAGGTTCTTTTTTCATCTTTCTGATGATGTAAACGTGGAAGCTGAGGTCCGGGGACAGGGTGGGGGTGCACCAGAAGTGGGAGATGACAGGAAGCCAGGCTGTCATCTAAGTTCAAATGTGCTTGTGGACCTAAGTACTCTCAGGGGGACTTTGTCCTCTCCCATCTCACTGGGACCTTCCTGTAAGTGACTCTAAAGGACTGAAAGCCTCAGTTTCACCAGTGGTAGTTGGACTCATCGGGTGTCTTACTCAGTTGGGGATTTCATAAGTAACTTGATGCTGACAAAGAATAAGGTACCAGTTGTTGCCACAGTTGGGCTGTATAACAAATCATCTGCTAACTCAGCTGGGTTACAACTACAAACATTTCCTCTCAAGCTCATAGAACCGCAATTCTGCTGTTACAGGATGGCTTGGTCCGATGGCTCTGGTTCCTCCATGAGGTTAGGTGGGCTGGGCTCCAGGCTGCACACTGGGCTCAGGTCTGCCCCACATGTGTTTCCACTGGGGCTCGGGCAAGGGCAGCAGCTTCCAGGTTGGCTCACTGGAGTACTAGGAAGTGAGTAGAAACATGCAACGTGATTGAGGCTTCATCCCAGAATCGTCACATTATTGTTCCCGTCCACAACCCATCAGCTAAGTCAGGTCACACGGCCACGTCCAAGCCCATGGGGAGGAAATGCACTCTGCTCTGTGTGCTGGGTGGTTCTGCAGGAGCACATGGGAAACGGTGTGGATGTGCAGTTTTAATAGGGGGAGGGCGTGAAGGATTGTGAAACCTTAAAGACAAAAACGAATTTTGTCTTTAAAAAAATAGAGTGGATGTCAGGCTGTCCCTGGATGGGCATGCTCAGCAGTCAGTCCGGTGCACTGATGGGCTTTTGGGGGAGGACAGAAGGGGCCAAGTTACATCACGTGGACTCCTGGGGAGTTACCGGTAGCTCCATGCAGTCTTTGTGGAGCAGAAGGTCTGAGCTGTGCTTCGCATTTGTGAGCATCCTGTGCTCTGTGTGTCAGCCTGGTGAAAAGGGTGACTGACATATGATTGTCACTGCTCTAGATAGCTTCATCGAGCAACATGGCCAATGTCGTGTTAAGTGCCAGGCTTGATTAATCTTCCCAACAACCCAAAGAGGTGGGTTGAATTATCATCTCCATTTTATAGAAGAGGAAACCAAGACACAGATGGATGAAGTCCCTTCAGATCACCTGGCTGGGGTTGGAACAGAGAGCTACCTGGTTGCAAACACATGCAATTGCCCACTCGACTTTCCTGGGACTCCCTTGGGGCAGAGGTTTCATGAAAGTTGATCTGAACTCAAGTCTAAGCACGGACTCTGTAACTTATGGAGCTCTCTGGCAACAGAATGGGTGTCCTGCTCTCCATTAGGGGAGGTGAGTGCCTCGCCTTTGGAGGTATTGGCACAGAAGTTAGACGGTCGTCTTTCAGGGATGCTGGGAAGGTGTTTAAAGGAGCTGGGGGCTGAACCAGTTCATACCAGGAATCCCTTCCAGCACTGAGCTCAAAGTCACTTGGTCAGTTAATGCCAGGATCACAATTCAAATCCAGGTCTCCTGACTCCCAGATTTTATAAGCATGGACTGTCACTTCTAAAGGCCGTTAGGGTTCATCTGGTCCAACACCCTTGTTTTACAAAAATGAAGGGTAACTAAGGGCCAAAGAGGAGACCACACAAGGACACCTCCAGACTTAGTGACAATGCTGGACTTGAACTTTGGTCTTCAGGGTGCCCCTCTGCCTCTCCTTCCAAATCCTGGGCTCTCAGGGAGGGGGGCATGCTGGGAGGCTGCTGTTTCCCCTGCCTGGGCCAGGAGGGAGTTAACAAGATAACTAAGTGACAGCCACACTCAGCGGCAGGGTTTCTTGTTTAGAAATGCAAATGCCTTGCAAAGCCATGCTCAATGCTTCACGTTTTATGCCACACAAATTACTCTTTTTTTCCCACCCTCTAAGGCTTGTCTGGGATTGTTTGTACTACAAAAACCAGAGGGAATTGAGCCATTTGCTGGAACAATCCAGCTAAATCCGGCCTCTGGGATGAGGCCTGCCTCAGCAATGAGGGCCCTTGCTCCCTCCTTGCTTCCTCCCTCTGGCTGGGATGGAGGGCAGGCAGCATGGACACAGCCTCCTGCCCTTTTTGGCCCCCTCCTCCCAAGGAACAGAGATGGGTGCAAAGGGCGGGGCGAGCGCACCATGGGGGTGTCATCCCCATTACACAGGTGGGAAGACAGAGGCAGGGATCTTCATTCAGGTCTCCATTCTCTCTCACTCTAGGAGACCCAAGGGCAGATCTCAAGTTTCTGACGGATGGCAACTACTCGCTTTTGTTCTTTAGGTCCCACCAGCTTTATTTCTGTGGCGTTGGCAAGTCACGCAGCGCTCATGGGCCGTCCTGTGTGCTCTGGGGTGGCCAGTTTTGTTAGTCCTCACCATGAGGGTCATCACTCTTATTTCATAAAAAGGTAAACTGAAGCTCAGAGAGTGAAGGGTCATGTTCAGCCACATGGAGTCATCATTTTGTACATCAAAAATGGCTATCTATTGGCTATTTCACATGGTTCCGCTTATATAACTTACCCTTTGTCTAATGACAGCAAACACATCTATCGTATTTTAGTTTGACCTCGTTACTGATGATTTACCGACTCGTTGGCTTCTGTTTTGATGAGGGGTGTGGCTATGTTAGGTGGGCTTGCATTTCTGCAAGTCCCTACTTCACAGCAGTTACCTAGGCTCAGTCAACATGTCCGTGGGCTCCTAAGTGTCATCAAGGCAGGAAACCTTCCTTCAACTATCCCCAGACTCTGCTGCACACGGCGTCTGCTACTCTCTAACAGATGGCCCTGAAACTTAGTGACTTAAAACAATAGACAGTCATTATTTCAGTTTCTGTGGGTCGGGAATTCAGGATCAGTGTGGCTGGGTGGTCCTGGCTCAGAGTCTCTCATGACGTTGCAGTCAAGATGTTGGAGAGCGCTGTAGTCATCTGATGGCTTGGCTTGGGTTGGGGGTCTGCTTCTAAGAAGGTTTACTCATGTGGCTATTGACAGGAGGACCCAGGGCCTTATCACATGGGTCTCTTCATAGGGCTGCTTGGGTTTGTTTCCCACATGGCACCTGGTTTCCCCCAGAGCAAGTGATCCAAAGGGGAGAAAGAGGGAAACCACGATGCCTTTTATAACCTCCCCTTGGAGGTCACGGTCTGTCATTTCCTCCTTATTCTGCACATTAGAAACATGATGTTAGGTACAGCCCACACTCAGGGTCTATAGAAGGAAGGGATGTTAAAGAATTTGTGGACATATATTAGTACCATCATGTTCAGCCCTGGCCTGGATGCTGATAATACAGAGCGGGAGAAACTTCCTAGTGTTCTTTCTGGAGTTTTGTCCTTAAGCTGATCACCTCTAATATTTCTCTTTGGCTAACTGAATAGTGACCTAAACAGTTCACTAAAAAAAAAAAAAAAAAAAAAAAGTCCATTGGATCTTCTCTTTTGTGCCTCTCCCAGGTGGGAACATAGTGGAGAGCATGAGGGACAGCCTCTGGTCTCTGCTCTCCAGGTGGACCAGCCCCCTTCTTCCCTGGGCATTACCATATTATTAACTGATTCCATGGGATGTGGACTAGACCATGGAGCTTTGGGGAGGGGAGGTTTTGGGGTATCATGGGACAGGCACTGGACTGGGGAAAGAAGACTGGGTTTTATGCTGCTCTGCACAAATGGGCTGCAGGACTCTATCAAACAGTCATGACTCTGGGCACTAATGGCAGAAAATCTGGCCCAAACTGGCTCAAGCAGAAATAGAAAATTTAATAGCTTATTCAAGTGAAAAAGATCAAGGGTAGATCAGGCTTCAGGAGCTGCTTGAGTTGAGTGCTCAGTGTTGTGGAGATGGAGGTGGCTTGTTGGTCACTGAAGGTTCAGGCTCCTTCTTTCTTAGTGCAGAATTGTGGCCGAGAAGCAGGCCAGGCATGAACTATGTTTCCCAGCCTCCCTTGCATTCAGGCATGGCCATGTGACCAGTTACCACCAACGGAAGAAGGTGGAAGTGGTATGCCCGGCTTCTAGACCAAGGGGCTTAAGAAACAGATATGCTTCCTCCTCCCTATCTCTCTGCAAGGACTGAGTCCGGAGAACTCCAAGGCGCTAGGGGAGGGTGCGGCACAAGGTGGAAGGATCCTGGATCCCAGATCATCTGAAAGACCCAGATCAGGCTGTTATATGAATGAGAAATAAATTTTTATTGGCCCAAGCCACTGAGATTTGGGGGTTTATTTGTTATGGCAGCTGGTATTACCCCAACTACTGCAGATGCCACCAGGACCTCCTCCAGCTCTCTTCTCTGTCTTCTCTGTTGGTTCCATGGGATGGCAATATGGCTGCCAGCAAGTCAAAAGCTCCTCTTCCCAGGTTCAAGCATAAAAGACTGTGTACTGCCCTCCTAATAGTATGAACAAAGTCTCAGACTTTGTATGTCATTGGTTAAGTTTGTGAGCTTATCCCAGAATGAATTACCGAGTTCAGGAGGTTGCAGGGCTTGGACCGGTCAGCCCAGTGCATGTTCATCCCTGGAGTCCATTGCACGTGGGCTGACATTGGGGATGGGGATGGGGTGCTGCACATTTGCCCATCACCACTAACCTGGGCTTCAGTGTCCTTCTAGGTCTATAAGAGTGCTGGACGTGGGGGTGCTGTGGAGGGGTTCTTGGGATGGAATGGCCTGGAAAGCTGCCCAGCCTTGACATCTGTGACTTGGCGATGCTCAAGTTCCTCCCAGCTAGGACATCGTGGCTTTGGCTTGTTTGGGTTCTGGGTTGACTCTCCCAGCTGAGCGTGTTCTATCTCCTCCATCCTTTTGTTCTTCCTCGCATCCACGCAGGGCACTTTCTGGAAGGACATCAATGTCTGGGCCCAAAGCAGGCGGTTTTGAACATCACTCGCTCGGTCTCGCCCGCTGCTAGCACACTGGTTGGTTCCTGCCATCCCGGACCCTTTGATCAGAAGGAATTCATCAGAGCCCGTCTCTCCCCCTGAGAGGCAGCATTTTCATGTCCTTGCCTGCGTCGCTGGTCTAGCCTCGCCTAATGGGGACGCGGTCCGTGAGGCCCTTCGTGTGGCAGATAATGAGGTGGATGGCTCTTTCAAACACCTCCTCCCAGAGGCCCTCCAGACTGCCCCTGGTCCACGCAGAGCTCTCTGAACTCCCAGGTGACTTCTACTTCAGCACCTAATTGTAGTCTTTCCTTTAAATGAACAGTTTCGTCCTTTTCCGTCTTGTATAAAGTCCTTTAGGACAAGAATATATTCTCTCTTTTCTTGTGTTCCCCATGGGTCCTTGGGCAGAACTGAGCGCAGAGTCAAGGACATGAAACAAAATCAAGATGACATTTATTTAACATGGGCTAACTGTCGGACACCCCACTGGGCGCGTTTGCATTGGGGCTCCCGTGCGGTTCTCACCAGCAGCCCTGTGAATTGGATATTCGGACACACATTTTTACGCACAAAGTGACACTTAAGACAGACTGTGTCACATGCCCAAGGTCACATAAAGAGGAAGAGAAAGGATGACAATTCACAAGCATGGCACTGTGATTCATTCAGTGTTTGTGTCTTCCGTGGGCCCTGCTGCCAGGTTGGGGGAGGGGCAATCCAAACAGAAGAGGGTTCTCTGTTACTTAGCGTTTAGGGGTGGGGGCTCTGGACTAGGGCTCTGTGGGTTCAGATCCCGCCTTGAGAGCTGAGCCGGGCCACCGGAGACCAAGCGCTGCCTCTCTTCAGCCCCAGCTGTCTGATTTTTGAGGAACCTGCGGATGTACAGGCTCTCTGTTTCTCCCATTGCTCCATGCCGCTTCATTTACCAGTCCCTTGGTGCAGCCCTTATTTGGTGCTTACAGTATGCCTGAAATGATTCTAAGTGCTTTACAAGTATCAGTGCATTTAGGGCTCATCCTATGAAGTAAGTGCTCTTGTTATCCCTATTTTGCAGATGAGAAAACTGAGCTCAGAGAGGCTAAGTGATGGGCCAAGTGTTAGAACTAGAACTCAAACCCAGTCTGCCTGGCTCCAGAGTCCCTGCTCTTAGCCTCTATGTTCAACTGTCTGTTTATTTAATAAATAGTGGTTGAATCGGATTGAATCACCCCAGTGGGTGATTTTGGCCAGGACTGCTTGGGGGGAAGTTTTCATGAGTCCCCTGCGGGGCTGAGCCAACCATGTCCATCTTTCCCCTGGACTGTGATTCAGGAATGAAGTCACACACTCCCATGAGGGAGGCCTGACGAGGTTCCAAGCAGAGCCGGCAGCACGGCCTCCACCAGCTTCTCCGAGCTCCGGAGCTGGGCTTCCCAGTGTGGTCCAGAGGCTCCGAAGTGCGATGCTCTGCTGAGACCTGGATTGGTGGTGCCAGGCGCTGCCAAGCCCTCTCCTTAGGCCGCACCCCCATCACCCGCAGCACCCCTGTTCTCTGTCCCCTCCCGCCTTGAGGCAGCCCGCAGGCTCTCACTCTGGTGCCTGCACTACAAGGCTTTCCCCACACAGAGCGGGTTTCAAAGGCATCTTGTTTGATCTTTGGGATCTCTTTTCCCCTCTGCTTGACTGGCAGCTATCCCGCACGAGCTTTGACAGATCTCGGGATTATTGCACAGTCCCTGGCATGGCTGACGATGGCAGCTGAGGCAGGAGGAACCAAAACTGGCCAGTTGGCAGTGGCTGGGCTTGGGGACTGATCCAAATGTGCCTTCTTCCCTCGGGCCTTCTCTTCCCTTTGTGGCTCGGGCTGTTTGCAATTCAAGACGCCCTTTGAGGATGACTGTGCTCCCTGAGGAAGCAGGGCCGGAGGACACAGATCCAGTGCAGAGCCTCACTGCCTACTGTCTTCCGTCACCACGGGCTCTTTCTCTGTCTTTGGAATTGAGTAGGGAATATTTCCATGCGCAGACAGGTGCCAATGACATTGACCAAGTGCTGTTTACTAACCACTGGAAGTTCATCTCACATTTCAAAAGTGTAATGACATGTGGGTGGGCTCAGGTACGCCCCCACCTGCCCTCCCTCAATCCCAACAAAAGCACTGCCCATCGTGCAGCCAGGCATGGTCTCCAAAGTGTTTCCGTATCCTTTACCTACTGTGAAGGAGGCAGGTGGGTATAAGTACCCCCCATCTTGCAGATGAAGAAACCAGGTTTCAGAGAGGTGGGCTATGCCCTGCCATTGAGCACACAGCCAGGAAGTGATGGCCCCAACGTTCAAAAGCAAGATTTGTCCACACAGCCCCCGCTTCCTCCAGTACCCCACCAGACGTCAAAGCAAGGAGGACAAGGGACAACTGTGTTGTCATTGTCTGTGTGTGAGCCCCCTGAGCGAGGGACTGTATCTTCTCTGTGTCCTCGGTCCCCGGGCACCTGCTGGCTTTCGGTAAACACTTATGTGACCTTGACTATGAGAAAGGGTTTGCTTGGGAGAGGGATCAGAATAATGACTCTAGGATTCCAGATTAGGTTCCTGGGGCTGCTGTAATGAAGTACCATGAACCGGGTGGCTTAAAATAACAGAAATTTATTCTCTCACGGTTCCAGAGTTTAGAAGCCCAAAGTCAAGGTGATGGTGGAGCCAGGCTCCCCCTTAAGGCTCCAGAGGAAAATCCCTCCTTGTCTGGAAGATTTTTGTCCTCCTTGTGTGAGATGCTGGTGGTTGCCGGCAATCCTCGACCTTCACTGGCTCGTAGGTGCCTCACGCCAATCCCAGCCTCTGTGGTCACATGGCCTTCCTCCCCCGGTGCTCTTCTGTGTCTCTCTGTCTCTGCAAGTCTCTGTCTCCTTGGAGGAACAAAGGAGGCCCACCCCAATCCAGTACGATCTTATCTTAACTAATTACACCTGCACCGACCCTATTAACAAATAAGATCTCATCCTGAGGTTCTGGGTAGACATAAACTTAGGGGAGATACCACTGAACAGGGTAGAGATTCTAATCCGTCGCGTGCCAGCCGCGTGCCCTTAGGACAGCCACTTACCTTGTTGGAGCTGAAATTCCTCATTTGCAAAAATGGGGCCAAATAGGGTCTTCTCATGGGAGAATTCTGAAATTAAGTGTAGTAATAATGCCGCTGCACCTGGTGTTCTGCAGACACCACGCATAGCTGCGAGTTTTCTGATTACTATTATTTCTATTATTAGATGAAATGCGAGGTGAATGTAGAATGGCGATGTTTATGTTTAGAAGGGGATATATTTAGAAGGTGATGAATTCCAACAGGGGCGTGCACAATCTATTTGTTTATTTATGTGTTTATAAGTACTGGGGCTTACAGGAAGACAGCAAATAACACCTCACTCTGTGTCCAAGTTTGGAACCAATTGAGAAACAGATGCCTGAGTCAGACAGACGGAGGTCAGATGTCATCCTGATCCTGAGGAAGCCATGTGGAGGGTGTGGCTTGATTTTCAGCCCCCTTCCTCCTGCTCAGCTCACTAGCAGAGCATCGCAGAGCTGGACAGAACAGGCAACTCTGGTCCTACCCCTTTACGGAACACCCCCCAGGGGGTGCCCTCTGCAGGCAGGGTGCCAAGGAGGGTGGAGTATATCTGCACATGCTCAGTGCCATCCCAGACTCAGGGATCCAAGGGCTGGGGGAGGGGGCGATTATCAGAAGACAGGAAACCTAGGGGAGGACATTCCTCCAGCAGGTATATAAAAGTAATCCTGGAACTGCCACCTTCTAGTTGGGACACCTGTAGCAAGTAACTTAGCCTCTCTGAGCCTGTTTTCTCATCTGTAAAATGGAGACTAGAAGAGGTCTTCGTTCTTAGGTCTGAGTGTGAATGCAATGATTTAATGCCTATGCAGTACTTGGAACAGTGTCTGGGTCAGAGCAGGAGCTTAGTTAATACCAGCTTCGACTTTTATTATCTGCCTCATCCCTACTGTGCAAGGGCCAGGGAACCTAAACTTTACCCCGATGCCTCTGTAATATAATCTGATTCTGGGAAGGGGGTGGAACACAGTGACCCCACCCGCCCTCAAGATTCTTGAGAAAATGTACTTCGTGGTTAGTCTTAGATTGTAGAGTGCTTTCTGAGTGAAGGGAGCTTTGATGTTATTGTGAAACATGAGAGCTGTTGGCAGAGCCCCTCTCCTGTTGCCCAGGCTTGGAGAATCCTGGAGTGAAGAAGACTCTTGGCATTTGAGCTGGGCTGTGGGTAGGGTCATGGGCAGGCAGGAGGCCTCAGCAGCCTTGTGGATATGGAGAAGTTGGTGCCAGGGGATGTTGGGATGCTGCGCGGGAGAATGACATCACCTGGAAAGCACTCTGCTCATCTCTCTCAAGCCTAGAGCAAAGGAGAGAAGGAGAACATGCTGGCTGGCTGGCTGGGTGGCTGGGAGGTTTTCTTTTCCCACGAGCAGCCATCACGTTGCCCAAGGAGCTGGCTCCTGCCTGGAACTGACCCTTCCAGGACTGAGTGCCTGGTGGCACAGCTGTGCAGAGATGGATGTGGGCCCCTCATAAGTGGTTCTGCAGGCCAACGAGCCTGGTGCTGCCCCTGAACACAGAGGAGAGGGTGGGGAGAGGGGGCAGATGGCAACTCAGAGCCCTGTCCCAAAGGTTTACATCCTGGAATGTGTTGCCCCAGGCTGTACTGGAGTCTATAGAAATTAGTGGCTGTCTGAGTGGTTGACCTCTCAAGACATCGAACAGAATGAATGTGTTATGAGGAATTTTGGATTATCCAGGCTCCGGGCTCTTTCCCTGGTCTGGATAAGGAGGAAGCAACTTGAATTTGCGTCTTTGAGCAAGTTACTGAATCTCTCTGAGCCTCAGTCTCTTCACCCATACAATGGAGATGATGATGGAGCACCCTCCTCTTCATCAGGGATGTAATGAGGATTAGCAGACAAAATCATGTGACTATCTTAGCACACTGCCTGGCACATAGTAAGTGCTTAATGAATCGTAGCTCTAACAACAGTGATGGTAGGGATGGTGCTGGTGATGCTGGTGGTGATGGTGGTGGTGGTCGTGATGATGGAGATGATGATGGTGGTGATGATGGTGATGGTGTTGGTGGTGGTGGTGGTGAGGATGGAGATGATGGTTGTGATGGTGTTCGTGGTGATGGTGGTGATGGTGGGAGTGGGGGTGATGATGGTTGTGAGGATGAAGGTGATGGTGGTGACAGTGTTGGTAGTGGTGATGGTGTTGGTGGTGGTAATGATGGTGGTGTTGGTGGTGATGGTGGTGGTGAGGAGGGAGATGATGGTAGTAATGGTGATGGTGGTGATAGTGCTGATGGTGGTGACGGTCAGGATGATGGAGATGATGGTGGTGGTAGCGGTGATGGTGGTGGTGGTGGTGGTAGTGGTGATGATGGTGATGTAGTTCTAGGCCTGGGATTTGGTGCTGGTGATATGGAGATTTAAAAAGGAAGGTGGGAGACATAAAAATGTAATTGGTAATTGCCAAACTTTGTGTGACAAGAGCAGTTATGAGGAACATGGGGCTGAAGTGGTCAACTCTTCAAGAAAATGCTTGTTTTAAAAAATCAGTTGTTTGCCCTATTTTTAAGAAAGTGAAAGGCATTGATTTCATGGAGGGGAAACCACCCATGCAGTGGCTTGGAGGCATGAAATGGCAGTGTGTTCACTGTTGCTGAAGCCTGAAGCCTGGGCTGGGGCTGGGGTGGTAAGGCATGGGCTGGAGAGGTAGGCAGAGCATCGAATGCCACAACAAGGAAATCTGGCCTTGTTCTTACAACGATGGGGAAGTACTGACCACATAGCATAATTGGATCAGCTGGGACAAGGGATAGTCAGAGACCCCTGATGGTACCGGCTCTTGTGTATGTGAGGGGGGGTGATGGTAGGCGGGGGAAGGCTTAGAACGGCCAGAGACCCATGAGGAATGGGTATTGTCCCGTAGTGGGGCTTCAGCGACTGGAGGTGTCAGTGAATTTGGGAGCTGGTGTGGGACCCAGAACTGGGAAAACCAGGATGGTGGCTCAATCGCCAAGTCCACCTTGGTTTCTGTTTAGTTCCCTGGCCCAGTGCTTGCTACAGAAAGCTCCAACACTCTTCTCAGACTGACTTATTCTGGGACCGAAGCTATCCCTAAGCCAGGGGCCCAGCTACACAATGAACCTTGATTATGCTCATTCTTTCATTCCTTCATTCATTCAATGTCTGCTTTGTTCAGTGCACTAGGGATTGCGGTGGTGAACGAGACAGACAATGTCTTGACCCTCATGGAGCTTCTATTTTAATGGACATCCCCCATTCGATTGACCCTAACCCTGGCTGAGCCCTAGCCTCGGTCAGAGACTAGGCCTGTAGCCTGCTCCTCAGGAGAAGTCTGGCAATGCCAGATGATCCTGCCTTCCACAAACTCCACGGGCACCCACCACTTTATCAGCAGGTGGGAGGGGAGCACAAAAAGGCCCCTCGGGGTGGGGGCGTGGTGCAGAGAAGGTCTGGATGCCTCAACATAATCTGCTTGCTCTGCTAGAGGAGCTGTCAACAGCCTCAAGTAAGAGTTGAATACAGTTGCCTCTTGGCGATGGCTTTGCCCTCTGACTACCCCAAAGTGCTGAGGGGGTGCCCCCAGGTCTGAGTACACCTGTGTGTGTCTGTCTTAATGGTGTGGGGGACTGGAACCTTCCCAGAGACGGTGGGTCCTCAGCCATGTTTTCCAGGCTGGGTGTCTCCCTCTCTAGACCGTGCCCTCCTGGAGGGCAGGGGTTGGGTCTAACTGTCATGTGCCCAGCGCAGGACATGGAAGGGTCTAGAAGCTTTGCTCCTGTGTGTTGAATGCATGCATGAATGGATGAGCTGGAGGGAGGCTCAGGGGAGATGGGCTGTTTCCAGCCAGTTCTCCCCCTTGCTGGGAGCCGGCGCCTCGCCCCCCGGGCTGGTTACCGCAGGTCCAGGCAGCAAACCCTGTGGAAATATAGAGTGTTATCTAAATGCTAAATAGCAGCAGTAACAGCAGAGATGGGCTCTATGAACAATGTGCAGGCTTATCGGCCATATCCTGCCTCCTGTCCTCCCCGCTACAGACGCTGTTCTAGAAGGCCTGTCGGGCCCGGTTAGTGCTCATGCTTTGTCAGGACCCCTGAACATCTCCGAGACGGCGCAAGCGCGGGCCGTGCGGGCAGCAGCTGGGGGCGAGCCCGGCAGCAGGGAGCCCTGGCTGCGGGCATCCGGTCCCAGGACAGGGGAGGCACTGACGGCCTCGCGTGACCTTGCAGACAGACGCCGATAGCCCGGATACCCCAGCACGTCCTCAGCTTCTTCCTTTGTAACTGAAAAGAATTTCATGACTGTCTCTGGAAGCCTACTGTGCGCCAGGCACCTTCCTTACTTTGTTTCAGAGTCTTCGAGCAAGCTTGGAAAGTTCTCCATTTTACAGACAGAGAAACTGGGGCTCAGACGGGGGGAGCAGACCCCCGCAGCTCGTGAGTGCTATAAATAGGCTGTAGCCCAAGGCGGCCTGACTGCAAACCTCTGCTGGCTGCCAACAGGGGGGCGGGCTGGATCACAGGTTTGGAAAGTGTTTGTAGTGGAGGGAAGCTTTGTTCAAACAAAATCTTACACGGAAACTCTCCACGGGAAACAGATGAAAGCGGAGTGGGGCTGACTGAAGCTGGAGAGCGGGTGGGGAGGCCGGGGGCGGGGGGGCGGCAGGCCCTTCCCAACTCCCCTCCCTCCCACTCCGCAGCAGGCAGGGTTCCGTGGGGGCTGAGCCTGGGTCAGTCGGAGGGTTGTGGTGACCGGAAAGATCAGGAACCCACCTTCCCCGGCTAGAAGGGGACCCCGAGGCCACAGGGTTTCCCGGGAGGGACCCGGATAGGGCCACACTTGAGTGTTACCACCGGCTTCTCCATAGGTAACCCGGACCCTGTGGATTATCCATGCTGGGTCCCCTCCAGCCACCTCCTCTAGAGGGGCCTCGCCGGGGCAGCTGGGGGTCACTGCCTGCCCTTTGACCCTCTGATGGTAGAAGCAGAAGGGACTGTGGGAATGTCTTGATTCTCCATCCTCCCCTGGAGGATTCTCACCCAGAGTCTGTGAACTCGGATGTGCTCAGAGGGAGGCCTGGGCAAGGCCCGGAGGTATAGGCCCAGAGCTGGGCAGTGAAGTGGGTGTGGAAAGGGTGCGGTGGCTCCAGATCTGGCCTAGGGAGGTGCTAACAAGTGTGGGGTGTGGGCCAAGATTTCCCCTGGGCTGTCACTGGAGCCCTGTCACTTGGTCCTGGAGGTGAGGGACAAATTCCAGAAAAGGATGAAGGGCTCAGTGAAGGGGGCTCTGAGGGGAGGGTCTCAGTAAGGGGGGACCCCTCGGATCGACAGTCCCTCCAGGGATTCCTCTGGGAAAGGTCATTTTGGAGGACAAGTCAAATCTCCCCTGAAGTGGGATTAACAGTTCTGTTTTTGTGGTCGGTCTCCACCACTCCACCCAACCCCCTCTCCTGATCAATGCTCGAGCCCCAAGTGTCCATTCCCCACTGTGACCCCTCTTTCTACTCTGTTTCCCTGCCTTGTGGTCTCAGGTTCATCAAAACACCACCCCCTACCCCAGACCCCAGCTCTGACCCCACCCAGTCCAGGACCCGGTAATCCTGGATTTTAGTCCCACCAACGCCCCTGCCTCAGCTTCCTCACCTGTGCATCAAGGGTGTTGGGAGAGATGACCCCCGAGGGTCCCTGGGGCTGGGAAACCTCAGAAGGTTTCGACTGGAAGTCTATGACCCACACCTCCTCTGGCCTCGGGCTGGCGCCTGGCTGCCTCCACCATCAGTCACTCTCGGTGGACTCTGGAGCGTCCATTTGGTTTATTAACACAAACACTCTTGGCACAAGCCCGGGAACAGCAAATTGGATGGGAGTTCACGGAAGTCAGGGGATGTGTTTATCACCTCCCGCTCAGTCACCTGTTGCAGGGTGAGGGCTGCTCTTGGGGGAGGGGCCCAGGGGTGAATAGAGTCACCTCCCGAACGCACCCCTGTGTGGCCTCCGTGGGCTGCTTTCTGATCTCAGTCCCACACCGGGGAAGGTCCTGCTCCTGTCCGGGCTTCGGCGTCTCCTCCCATGGTTGGGGGCACGAGGAGCTGGGGACACAGTCTGGACGCTGGCGCCAGGCCCAGCTCTGCTGGTGGCTGGCTGGCTGAGGGACTGCCAACAGTCCCCTGTCCCCTGCCCTTCCCCCAGTCTCACTCTCCTCAGCCGTATCATGGGGGTAATGATTCACCTCCGTAATCAGGAACCATGGGGCTTTAAAGATTAACAATAATAACTAATAATAAAAAAGGCAAGTATGTGCCAGCACTTTGTATATTAGGTAATGTCATCCTCACAAGAACCCAATGAGATGGGCACTGTCCCTGGCCCCATTTCCCAGGTGGCGACCCTGAGGACCCCAAGGTTACCGGGTTCCAATGAGGACTGGTGACACCATGCCCTCACCCCTGTATGCATCTGGGAGGATGGCTCATGGGGGTCAGGGGCTGCAGAGTGGGCGGAGGTCAGGAGAAGCCTGGGGAGGAGGTGCCAGCCATGTTGTTGTCTTGAGGTGCGAGGTCATCACTGGGGCAGAGGGGGCCAGGGAACAGCATGTGCGGGCATCTGGGGGGCTGCCTCGCCCCGGCCCAGCCTGTCCAGGAGCAGCAGGTGGTTTGATATGGAGGGACTTCGAGAGGATACCCAGGCCTGTTTGTGGGCGCGTTCAATTTGGTCACAAAATACAACGACTGGGGGGCTGAGACCACAGATGTTTGTTCCTTGCAGCTCTGGAGACTGGTCAGAGCAGAGTGTCGCTGATGGGGTGCCCGGCGAGGGTCCCTTCTGGCTTCTCTCTGCATCCTCTGGTGGCTTAGTCTGTGAAGCGAGAGCCAGCTCTCTGGCATCTCTTCTCCAAAGGGCACTGATCCCATCACGGGGGACCCAGCCTCATGACTCATCAAGCCCCGCTCACCTCCCGGGGGCCGCCTCTGCAGATACCAGCTTGGGGGGTAGGGCTTCGGCAAATGAATTGGTGGAGGGGGAGCACACAGTTCAGTCCACTGCACACCAGCTCTGGGGAATTTCTGCAAGGACTCAAGGAAGCAGGGCCCCGGGGCGGAACTTCCTCTCTCGGCTCCTAGGACCGTGGGGCAACCAGAGACACACAGAAGACGGGTGTAAAAGGCACCTCGAGCTCTTCTGGAGCAGGGGGCGACAGAGGGGCTTTGCTCCCTGGGAGGGGTGGGCCTTTCAGAGCCCACCTGGAGGACAGGGAAGGGGTGGGCGCCTTCACCTGGAAGAGGGAGGTCCCCCGATGATGGAAGCCATTTGCTTTAATGAACGCCTTCTCTTGGTCATTCATCCGGGCTGCCGTGCAGCCTGCTCCCACCTCCTGGCCGCGGGGGAGGTGGCCTTTGGTCCCCTGCACCGGGGAGGCGGGTCTCCTGAGAGCCAGGTCTCACAGGAAGGTGAGAGCATCTGGTCCTGGAGGGCTGTGGCCTTGGAATCAGCCTGGTCCAGCCTGATGGCCACTTTCCGGATGACAACATTGAAGTCCCCCTGTGTGTGTGTTCTTCAGGTGACTTGTTCAAAGTCACACAGAGGCAGTGGTGGAGTGGGGCTGGCCCTGAGGCCCCAGAGCCAGGTCAGTTCCCCCGCATCAGGAATTCCTACAGCCCCAGCTGCTCATCAACAGAGGCTCTTCTCTCTCCTTGCCTTCTTCCCCGCCTCCACGCTTCCTTCCCCCCTTCTCTCCTCTCCCCACATGCATTTCCCTACATTGCCCATCCCCTGCCCCCAAGCCCCAGGGAGCAGCCCTCTGCCTGCCCTGCCTTTGTGCGGAGCATGAGTGGAGAATGTAGGTCAGGGAGATGAATTGTGCATTGAGATGAGCAGGTGGACGGTGGGGGGCGGGGCACCGACCTGGCTGTGAACACTACATCCTTTTGAATGCTCAAGAGAAGGACTTGGAAGACTGGCCCCCACCATGGGGGGGGGGGAAGACAGAGTAGGTACCCTGTCTTCCAGAAGAGACAAGGGGGAAGGACAGGGGCTTTGCTCCAAGGCTGCCTGCCTGCCCCCTGCCATGTCCAGTACCCATCCCTTCTCCACACCCCCTTCTCCTGTCTCTACAATATCCCTCTGCTCTGGGACTCACCCCCCTCCTCTGTGCAGTCAGAGGGTCTCTAAACCCCACCACGCCCCTGCCCAGCTCCTGCCCCTCCCTCATCCCCAGGTCCTGTAGGACAGGAACTTGAGGTCCTTCCCATGGGAGACACAGTCCTCCCCTGGGATGTGGACTCTGCCCCCTCGGGCCTCACCTCTGCCCCCTGCCTCTGTACCTGCACTTGAGATTTGCAGTTTTGGGCCAGGCCATGCGCTCTCTCCTTCAATCACCAACTCTGGAGCTAGGCTACCTGCTAGGTCCCCCACTCACACATCGGATGATATCCAAATCACCTAAACCTTTGTGCCTTTGTCTCCTGATTTATAATTTGGGAAGTCAATGGCACTCCCCTCATATACAAAGAGCTTAAACAGGGCCTACCATAAAGTAGGTGCTGCGTAAGAGTTATTGCGATGATGATGATGATGTATTTTGGGGGTGGCTGACCTGGAGACCCAGAAGGCAGAGGTGCATTTCAGGTCCATCTTGGCTTCTGCCCAGCACTGAGCCCAGTAGATTTTCAGCAAGGGCCAGTTGAACAAATCAATGAATGGGGAAGGATCTACTCTCTGGGACCCCCCAGTCTGATGGAGAGGACATGGCCCCAGCCAGTCAGATGAGAGACACAGGCCACCCTTATATGTAAACATATGTTTCCAAAGGGCCAGTGTGTAGACTGTTTGAGTGCCTGAAGCCCACCAGGGATGTTAAATAAAAGGAAGCCCGATCAGTGTGTGGGAGCAGGAGATAAAAGACGACTTCCTAGAGAAGGAGTTGTCCCGATACAGCACGGGCAGGTTTAGGGCTCCCTCTCCTACTCTCCATCCACTCTGCAGACTAGTTCTGCCAGGGGTGTCCCCCCAGCTGCCTGTTATGTCTTCTGTGCCCTTGGGAGGTCTCTGCTGGTGAGCGGGGAAAGGGAATGTGCTAATGTGCCCTGAGAGTCTCTGGGCCAGGGAGCCAAAGGTGGCTGCCCTTTCAAGTTTCCCGATGGCCACCTCTGCGTTCTGTCCCAGCCCACCCCACCACCCCAGTCGGCCTTAGCGCCCCCTTCAGCTCCACAACCTTCAGAGTCTGCACACACATCCTGAGCGCCAGCGCTGGGGCAGCAGCTGCACATCTGCCATCTCCTCGAAGGCTCACACCAGCCCTCCAGGGGGATGGTAGGAGCTCCATTTTACAGATGGGAAACTGAGCCCTGGGTGTCGTGACTTGCCCAAGGTCACACAGCTAGCTGGTGGAACACCTGGGCTGGAGCCAAGAAAAAGCCCCTGCCCATGTCACCTCAACCCTTCTGCATCTCTCCACACTGAAGACATCGTAGAGACTTCCTTGCCTCAGTTTCTCCATCTGCCAAGGGGCTCCTCTTCCTTCTCTGCTCCCCACTCTGCTCCCCGGGCTCTGGAGGGTTAATCCAGGCCAGCTCCAGGAACACCTGGGAGGAGCCATGTTCTAGAACTTACAGTGGCAATGCACTAGCGGCCAACTTTGAGCCTCGGGGCACGGTCCTGGTGCCGGCTGTTGGCAAGGGTACTAGCGGGCAGCACAGTCTCCCTGAAAGTTGCTTGGCTGGGACATGTCTCAAGGGTCATTCTGTCTCATGCGCTCTCCTCCCTCCCCTCGTGGGCATCTCTTTCCTTATTCTCCTTCTACAGCCTCTTCCTCCCCAGGGAGGCTGGGCTGAGAGAACCCTGTTGACTGTGGTCTAGGGCAGAGTCTACAATTGTTCTAGACCTCAGTTGGCTCGACTCCCTGTAACAGGCTAAATGGAGGCCCCCGGCAATAGCAGGTGCGAATCCTGGCTTGAGGAAATGTGATCTTATTTGGAAAAAGGCCCTTAGATGTGATTAAGTTAAGGATCTTGAATTAAAAATAGAACTACCATGGGGCGCCTGGGGGGCTCAGTCGGTTAAGCATCCGACTCTTGGTTTTGGCTCGGGTCATGATCTCAGGGTCCTGAGATGGAGCTGGGAGAGTTGGGCTCTGCACTGGCCGTGGAGTCTGCTTAATATCTCTCTCCCTCTCCCTCTGCCCCGCCACCCACACTCTAAGGAAAAAAAAAATAGAACTACCATAAGATCCAGCAATTTCACTTCTGGGTATTTATCCAAAGGAAATGAAGACACTAATTTGAAAAGATACTTGCACCCCCACCCCTGCCATGTTCATTGCAATGTTATTTACAACAGCCAAGACATGGAAGCAACCTAAGTGTCCACTGATGGATGAATGGATAAAGAAAATGTAACACACACACACACACACACACACACACACACACACAGGAATACTACTTGACCACGAAAAAGAAGGAAATCCTGCCATTTGCAACACCATGGATGGACCTTGAGGGTATTATGCTAAGTGAAGAGAAAAACAAATAATCGTGCTCTCATTTATATGTGGAATCTAAAATACAATTAAAAAAAAACACCAACCCATAAGAACAGAGGACAGATTGGTAGTTGAGGGGGGCCAGGGAGGTGAAACAGGGAAAGGTGGCCAAAAGGTACAAACTTCTAATTATAAAATAAGTAAGTCCTAGGGGATGTCACGTACAGCATGGTGACCATGGGTACCAATACATGTTGAATATTTGAAAGTTGCTAAGGGATTAGGTCTTAAAAGTGCTCATCAGGACACAGAAAATGTGTAACTGAGTGTGGTGACTTTTTATTATGTGTATTACATGTAGTGATTATTTTACAATGTATACAAATGTTGAATCATTACGTGGTGCACCTGAAACTAATATAATGTTGTATGTCAATTATATCTCAATAAAAATAATGACTTAAAAAGGAGATAAGGATCTTGAGATGGGCCGTGATTTGGATGATCCCGGGGGGGGGGGGCTCTAATCGCCATCACAGGTGTCCCTTCGAGAGCGTGGTGGAGGTGTCTCAAACACACAGAGGGGAAGGTCCTGGCACAGACTGGGCTTGAGGGTGAGCAGTGAGCACATTAATCAAAGGGGAAAAGAGCTTCCTAATGCCCTTCTCCTCTCCTCCCTTCCCCTCCCTCCCCTCCCCTCTCCTCTGTAAGGAGTGGCAGAGATGTACAGGGCCGTGCTTCTCAGATGTGGTGCATATTAGCATCACCTGGGAAATTTTAAAAGTCCTGATGCCCAGACTGTGCCAAGACTCACGAAATCGGAGTCTCTGTGGGCAGACCTTAGGCATTAGTACTTTTATTTTTGAAAGCACTTTATGCGGCCCCGGCACGTAGGAAGAGTGAGGACCCCTAGTCTAGGGTTTGAGAGCCAGGGCACCCGGCTCTAGCCCTGCTCTGTCTGGAACTCCCTGTGTGCACTGGACATTGGCTACTTTCCCTGTTCACTGGCCACTTCTCCTTCCTATGGTGGCAGCATCCTGGTTTCCGCTGGGCCTGCCACCCCTACCCCACTCTCAGGCTTTGTGAAGTGCCTGGGCCTAATTCACCCAGTTGGTCCCCGGAGCCAGCATGTGACCCAGGCCTGCACAACCAGCACACTCTGTCTTCTTTGGCCACAGAGTTTGGCTCTGGGGCGCACACATGACCTGGGGACTTGGTCTGCTGTTATCGGCAAAGAGCCTGCTGAAGTAGGAGGATGTGAGCCTGGAGGCTGCCAGGGGGACAGAAGCTGGTCCAGCAGTACAGAGAAGGGCAGTGCTGAGCTGGAGAGACCAGAGCTGATGGCGCACCTGAGCCCCTAGATCCAGCCAAGCCTGAAGTTGTACTGCGGGGCCTCTCACATATATGAACCAGTCATTTCTGTTTTAAGTTGATGTGGGACTGGCTTCTGTCATAGGGGAGATGAGAGTCCTGACTAACACACTGTGTGATCTTGGGCAAGTCTCCCTCTGGACTCTGTGAGGGAGTGGCAAGGTCAGTTAGTAATTCTTCAAAGACCCTTCCAGCTCAAACATTCTATATCTTGCCCCTCTGCCTAGTTCTTGGACAATGAGATTTCTCTGGCTTTGTCAGGTTGAGCGTAGCTCTGGGAATCTAGGGTGCTGTGCAGGGCTGCGAATAGGGTCAGCTTGGGGCTCTGGAGGCTGGAGGTGTTAAGATAGGTACAGGTGGACACGCTTTATTTGACAACATAATTAATGAAACAAAACAGTCTTCATTACAGGTATCATTGTACCCTTTTCCAAATAAGATCACAATTTACAGTTCCCAGGGATTAAGACCCGGTATACTTATCCTTAGGGCCACCATTCAGCTGGTTACAGGGAGTGGAGTCACCGTAGTGAAAATGCGGGGTATCTCTATGAAGAGTGAACGAAGCCACTGCTCCCTGTAACTCGGTGCTAAACCCAGCTAACTCAGCTCCCCTCTCTCAGTGCTCAAGTCTGCCCGTGGCCAGTAACTATTAGCTACTCCATCCAGGTGAAACCTCCCTGGTGGTGTCAGGTTTGCACAAAGTAGACCAACTGAAATTCCCAAGGCTCTGAAGTTGTCTGATCCTGACCAAAGCCTGAAGATCATAACCTGGAGAAAAAACATACAGGCAGACAAAGAAATATGCTTCGGTGTCTGAGGCCGATGTCACCGTAATTCCACCACGGGCATTGCTAACTGGGTCACCTGGGACAAGTCCCTCAAGAGTCAGCCACCTGTCTTTATATGCCCATCCCTGAGCCATTCACTGGGGCCGGTGGGAGGCAATATTCGGATTAGCCCGACCTGGTCACATGCCCACTCTGGGGGGTGGGGAAGGGTGATGGCCCTGCCCACTCACCTAGACCCGCTTGGAAGACAGTCTGGGTGCCCAGTAAATATCGGATTACTAATCCCAGGCCCTGACTCCAGCCAGCAGACAGCCCACCCTGGGAGGGCCTCCCAGTACCTCCCCGTTTCCTCTCCAGACTGGTCCCAGCCGGTGCACAGCAGAGCCTGGTGTGGAGGCCAGAGCCTGGTCAGGCAGCCTTGGTATTTTTGGAAGGCTGCCTTCAACCAGGTAACTCTGCTGTCAGGACTTCAGTTGGAACCTCCCTCCCCTTCATTTCATATCTCCCAGGACTCCCTGACGTCCACGTCCATGCTCACCAGAGGCCAGACGCAGGTTCAGATTCTCAGTTGTTTTGGGGGCCGTGTCCCATTTCTGCCAGTGGCCCGAGCCTGGCACTTCTTCCTGCCTCCCTCTCCGTCCCGTCTCTGGCTACCATGCCTCTCCACGTAGAGACATCAGTGTGCAGTGAGGCAGTGAATAGTGCTTGCTGTAATGGGTGCCGGATATCCCCAACCTCTACCAGGGGAGAGCCTCACCATGCTTCCAGATGGGGCCCAGAAGCTCTCAGCTGTCCCCTTCCAGCTCTACACAGGGACAGACCCACAAACACACCCTAGGCATCTCCAGGGAACTGTAGGCCCCCTAACATTTTGGCCTCCAGGTCACCCCAAAGTCAGCCTCCCCATGTGGAGAATCTCTAGGTCATGAGCATGGGCTTCGGAAACAGAAAGTTCTGGGTTCAGCTTCTAGCCCTGCCATTCATCAGCTGAGTGACTGGGGGCAACGTGGGAAAAGCACATGGACTGTGCTCCGTGAATGGTGCCTGGCACTCCCCCAGGTCCTGTTTCATGCTCTTAACTCATTTTATGCATTTGTATCTTGGGCTGGACTATTCAGGATCATTGAAGTCTCTCCTTGGGTTCAAATTCTTCCCCAACTCTCAGAGAACAATTTTCTAGAGCATCCCAGAAGTTGATACAGGAAATTTACGTAATGAAACAGAAATAGACTTACTTTGCCCAAGAAAGAAATTACTTGCCCAAAAAGAAAGAAAGAAACTCACCTTCCCTGGTAATAGTTTTCGGAGAGACTGTTGGTGTCTGCCTAGATGCTCTGGGATCCCTTTTCCTGGGTATGTGTGCCCGTCCCCTGGTTGCTGAAGGCTAATACTGCTGAAGGCAGCTTGCCAGAAGGTAGCCCATGGGTGACTAGAGCCACTAAGTTGGAGATACCAGGGAGGTTATGCTTCTGCCCCCGGGGGGCCATTGGCCAGTGACTGCCTGGGCTGTGTCAGGGTGTGTGTGTGTGTGTGTGTGTGTGTGTGTGTGTGTGTGTGTGTATGTAGGGGCTATGGAAACCCAACTCCCTTGTCTTAAAGTGGGACAAACTCTGCCATGCAGTTTACATTCCTGAACTCTCCACAGGATTTAGCACTTCATCTGAATCACATCTATTTGCTTAGCTCCTTCCTTCCTGTCCTGTGTCCTTCCCCCACGCACAGGTTTCTCCAGAGAACTCTCCCTTAAAAAAAACACTTGCATGCAAATCCCATCCCAGGTTCTGCTGCTGGAAAACCTGACCTAGGATAAAAACTAACATTTTATTGAGCACGTACTACGCCGGATGCCATTCTAAGCGTTCAACCTATATGAACAAATCTAATCACCTCACACCTCTGTGAAGTAGGCACTGTGAAGGCGGTTGCTGACATGTAGCAAATGCTCACTAGGGCTGACCTTTCAAACCAGAGATAATTACAGAAAAGATAGTGTGTGGCTTCCTAGGCTAGGTCATAAGGGATGCTGAGGCTTCCATCTTGCTCTCTTGGGTCACCTTCGTGGGGGAAAACCAGCTGCTATGTCACAAGGACACTCAAGCAGTCCTATGGGAAAGTCCATTTGGTGAGGAACTGAGCCCTCTTGCCAACAGCCGGCATGAACTTGAGAACTTGCCAGGCACTGAGTCTGCCATCTTGGAATCAAATTCTCCGGCCCCAGGCCAGCCTTCAGATGACTGCAGCCCCAGATGACTTCCCGAGAGACCCCAAGCCAAAACCACCCAGCTAAGATATTCTCAAATCTCTGGCTCCAGAAACGGATCTTAAATGTTTATTGTTTTAAGCCACGAAGTCTGGACAATAAAGGGTTTTATTGTTGAATCTGTCACTGCTCCAGTTGACTGGTTGCTTGATTCCAAGGGGCCTCTGAGAAGCATGTGAGATGTGTCTCAAGACCATCTGCTCAGGCGAAGAAGGAAGGAAGCATTTACCTGGTGGCTTCCAACTTCCACTGTCCAGTGGTTGCCTCATGGGCATGAACGCTTCTGCGTTGCACCTTGTGTGTGCCAGGCAGGTCCCCACAGGCATCCCGTGTCACCGAGAGAGGACACCTCGGGAGGGGAAACCAGGCACTTCCCAGGGGCTCCGCAGACTCGAGTCCATGCAGAACTGTCACCACAGCAGTGGCTGAGGCAAGAGGTGGGGCCAAGAGCAACAGATTGGGTGTCCAAGAGGTGTGCTATACACCGAGCGGGAGGGAGGGAGGCAGTCTGTGCATAAACGAGTAACTGAGAGATGATGGAATCAGTGAATGAGGGAGTGAATACACGAGTGAATAGTCTCTGCGGGGGCTGACCACCCACCTGCAAACAGTGCAAGAAATATTACCTCCCCATCCACCGGTGTGATTCCGGCAGCCTGGGCAGAGGCAGGGATGGAGATACACCCGGGCTGTGTTTCCAAACGCAGGTGGGATCCTCTCACACTGCCGTTTAGCTCATCTCCTCGTTCTCCCTGCACAAGAGGGGGCCTTGAGTGCTGCCAGCGAGCTCCAGGAGACAGAGACAGAGACAGAGAGCAAGCCACCAGCTGTGCCTGGCTCCCGGCATGAGGCAGCGTGACAGTGAAGGGAGAGCCCGTGGTGCCTTTTCCTGCGGGCAGTGTCTTGCTGGACAAACAACCCTGTCCTCTGGAGCCTGACAGGGAGATCACAGACCTGGAAGGTGTTCCACGGCCTGGAAACTGGACCGGAACAATCTTTCGCTGGGCTGGGAATGCCCGGCTGGGTTTCTGAGAAGTGTCTCGACTCCATGGCCGCGCGGCTCAGCACCTGCTCCTCCCTTTCCTCGCAGAAGAAAACAGGGCCCGGATGACAGCTCTCAGGCCCCATACGGCCCTGTGTCATAACATCCTGATCATCCCTACTTTACAGACGGAGGAAGAGAGGCCCAGAGGAGTGACTTGTGGTGGAGCTGTGGCCAGATGGGGACAAGAACCCCCTCGGGGGTCTTTCTTATTCATGCCCAGGGAAGGAGTCTCTAAAACCATCGATTCTGTGAGGAAAATGGGCGGCAGCATGATTTTGAAAAGGGGGTAGCCAGAGCCCTGAATCAAACCCTGCAGATCTGTTGTGGACCCAGGCTCTGGTCCCTGCTTGGATCCGAGGCAGGTAATTTCCCACTCTGAGCCTCGGCTTTCCCCGGGGAAGGCGGGGTCTGGGCTGCAGATGCACTGCTGTCCTCTGCCAGGAACCCGGCCCAGGAATCGCAGTGGAGTGCTGCCTCGCATTTATTAAGCACCTACTACATACCTGCACCAGGCAAGGCAAACAGCACATATGCTTGCTTGCCCCCACAACTCGCTAAGGCTGGCATGACTGAGCCTGCCTTACAAATGAAGAAGCAGACGTTCTGAGAGGTGAGAGGTTAGCTAACTTGCCCAGAGACACCGAGCTGCTAAGGCACAGAAGCCAGAATTGAGTCCAGATCCCCCTTTGAGCCGCTAAGCCGCATGGTGTCCTAAGGAAAAGCATTTACTTTTCTTGCTGTTGCTCATGGTGATACATCAGTGAGTGCCATTTACTGGGCATCTACTATTAGTCAGGTTTTATTCCAGGTGATTCTATGTGCAGTGCAAGTCTCTGGATCAGTGAAGACCTCTTCATTTGCAAGTGACGAAATCCAACGCAAACTGGGTCAGGCAAAATATTTATTGGCTTTCATAATTGATAAATCCTGGGATGGATCCCTGCATAGCCAGATCTAGGGCTAAATCCTACCTTCTGTTTTCTCCATTCCACTCTGCTCAATTCCATTCCCTGCCCTGTGCTGGAGCAGGGATTTTTTCCCATATTTCTGCCCCCAGGTTTCCACCCCTCCGGCTTGGGATGGAACAGAGACTGTCACTCACCCAGGTGTGCATAGCCCTTCCGGGGAAGGTCCCTGATTGGCTTTTCTCTGGAGCATAAGCTCACCCTTGGGCTCATCAGTATTCCCAGGACCAATCAGTATTTCCGGGGCTGGCTGGAGTTTCCAGGGCTGATCAGAGTTTCCAGGGCAATGGGGTCTGTGCCTGGCCAGCCACATGTCACCTGCCCACTCCTGAGGGCGTTGTGGGTGGAGGTGGAGTTCTGCAATCGGCAACCCCCCCCCCCGGAATCATTAATGCTATGCACAGCAAAGACTGCGTATACCCAATTCAGTCCCATTAACCCTCGCACGACCCCATGGGAAAGGTATGAAGAAACCGTGGTTTGTAGATGAGGACATAACGGGTCCACAAGGTTGAGTAAACTGTCCAGGTCACATCGCCGGCAAGTGACTCATGCTAATGAGTATTGAGAGATGGGGACTCAGTTAAACTGAATGGAGAAAGCGTTAATTGAGCACCTCCTGTGTGCTGGGCTGCAAAGAGAAGCAGGAACCCCAGCCCCTGCCGCCGCGGTGTCTGCAATCCACCTGGGGAAACCACAGTTAAAGAACAACAGTGAATTTGAGCAATAGGTGGAGGCAGCAGCAGAAGGGCTGTCAGGAGGCTGGAGGTGATTAATTGCTAAATGAGCGGTGCAGACAGTAATTGCTCGAGGAGTTCAGAGGAGAGTGAGACCCATGGGCTGCCGTCAGGAACGTGTTTCTGAAAGAGAGAGAGAGAGAGACCCTGAACCTGAGCCTGAAGGACAGGAGGATTTGGTGGGGGGAGAGGCTCCCACATGGGTCAAAGGGCTTGAGACCCAGGCGCTCCTGGCTCTGTCTACAACCTCACACATTGTCTCGCCTTTCCCCGTGATCTTGTTCAGATCCTCGCTGTGTGACCTTGGGCCAGGCGCTTCACCTCTCTGAACCTTAGGGCTTTCATCCATAAATTGGGAGATAGGATTCCTGCTCTGCCTACCTCACCAGACTGTTGTAAGAATGGCACGGAATTTCGTGCATAGAAGTGCCATGGGAAGCATAGTGCTTTGTAAATAGAGTGATGATTACGGGTGGCGAGCTTCGATGCACTTCTTCTTAGCCTGGGGGGCTCCTGACAGTGTGTCAAGGGAGGCTTGTTGTCCCTCTCCCCCCCTGAGTCCCGTGCTTTATTTTAGGCTGGCATACTACGTAAATGGATTGGAAGCCAAAATCACCTGCTTCCCAAACCTGGCACCGCCCCTTACCGCTGGTCTCACTCGGGCACTCACGCCTCTAAGCCCCAGTGTGAAGATTAAAACATAAACCACTCCATGCCTGGTTTAAAGGGGGTTAATTTGTTTCAAACGCTCTTTCCCTTTGGGGGTGCCCTTCTCAAAGCACTTCTTTTATGTTCAGAAGTGACCCAGGGCCAGGAAAATGAACGGGGATTGGCCAGACCCAGGCTGCATGACTGGCCGTGGCCCTGGCGGGTGGAGGGGGCAGTCCCGGGGCGGGGCCGTGGGCCCGAGAGTGGGAGGGGGATGTGCACACCCCTCGCTCTTGCAGGGGTCAGCGTACGACCACTTGGGCCAGATCTGGCCCACAGCTTATTTCTGTGCCCCTCACAAGCTAAGAATAGTTTTCACATTTTAAAAGACCTAATTAAAAATAAAAAAGAAGACGGCGCTACCCAGACTCATGCGGCCCTATGAAGTCTAAAACATTCCTCTCTGGCTCTTTCCAGGGAAAGTGGGCTGACCCCTGACCCATTTTGTTGTAAACACAGAGAACCCACTTCTCGTTCTTCTCAAATCCGACATATAATGAGTCTACCAGGTGGCTCTTCATAGAGCAACCTGAGGTGGTTTCTGACCAAACAAAGGTTTGGGGAAGCTGTGTCAGTCAGGCCCCAAGCAGGAAAACAGAAACTGCTCTAAGTATTTAAAATGGGGCGGGAGGGGCAGTGAGGGAGGCTTAATACAAGGACTGGGTATCTGCAGGGGATGGGAGAGCTGACAGAGGAAGGGGAGGTGCCGCCGTCCCTGGCTGGAGGGAGGGGGGTGGTGAGACCGGACCCAGGGTCCAGGGTCCCTGGGGAAGCAGGAAGGGCAGTCACCCCAACCAGTGGGAGCTAGCGAGTGCCTGGGGGACGGGCAAGTGAGGGGAGGAATACCCTGGCTTTTCCCTTCTTCCATCTTCTTATTTTCCAATGGTGCCTCCTCTGGGCCACACCCGGCCAAAGCCAGTTCTCATGGGAGTCTCTGAAACAGCCTGCAGCGCCTGGCAGTCCTCTGCTTTTGCACCGAACCTGGGTGGGGTGAGGGAATGAGGGGAGGACACACAGGCATGGAGCTGGCCAGGAGGGAGAAGCAGATGTGGCCAAGTCAATCCCTCTGATGGCCATTGGCAAGGCTAAATGGCCGGGGCCATAAAAGTATGTCTGTGTCAGGGGAGGAGAATTTGCACAATGTCCAAGTTCACTGCCGCGCCCGCCTTGGTGGCAGACATCCTGTGAGATACAGGTCCACATCATTGCCGTTTGCTTGTGACTTGCATTCAGCTTCTATTTAATTAGTCCGAAGCGGTCTTGGCCTTCCCACTTCCTGCCTTCCTTTCTCAAGCCGATGTTTCCTCTTCTTTGCGGTCACAGAGGTATACACAGTTCCCCAAGTTCAGACATTCCCTGAGCCCCTTCTCAACATTCTCATTCTCGGGTACCACATCCAACTACCTTTGTGATCCAGGTCCCGCGAGCACACTGCTGGTACCCTTGTTTTTCCTTTTTTCCATTCTATTTTTAAACACTAATAAATCTAGTGAGGAAGAAAACTTTCTACCAGTGCTGTAAATAGAAACTCAGAATCATATGCCATCAATATAAATAAATACCATGAAGCGGAATCATGTTAATTAAATTCTGGCTAGATCTTCCTGCTTTGGCAAAGACTGTGAATATGAGGCTCTTCGTTAAAATGGAAATTTGTTAAAAATAAAACGGAGAGGTGTTGCCGAGTGGCACCAAGGGGAGACTTTTTCCTTAACGTAATCTGAGGGACTGAAACAGAGCTGGAAAGGGGCTAGTTAGCTCTCTCTCCCTGTGTGATTTTAGGCTATCGGTGCTACTGATGTCACTTCTCTTTCCACCTGAAATCATACCAAAATCACACTCAGTCTGTCCCACCAGAGGGCTACATATCACACCTCGGGGAACCCAGCACAAGGGCATCCTTATTACCCATCTGCTCTGTTAATCTCTCCTCTAAAATTTTATTAGCCATTCTCCCACGTTTACCCGAGTTCTTACCTACAATTCAGCCCTTTTTACACTTCTTAAAGCTTTGAAATCTCTGTCAAAGTAAATGAATGTTCAAAGACGCTCCACATTCTTTGATTAATTAAACCAATACCCAGAAATGAGGGAAATTCCGATAAATACTTTATTCATTGAACGAGGGCAGAGAGAGCTCATGTTTACTCTTCCACCTTATGAAAATTCTAAGTTTGTTTTTGACAAACAACACTCTAATGATTAAGTTTTCAACAGTTACTTATAAATAGTTACAACTTACCTGTCATCTGTATCAACACTTATGAATTAATGACATGGATTTTATGCTATTACTGGTGTTCGGGGATGTTCGTCTTCCGGGTGGCATGCTCCTCGGAATTTTAGGGAAGTCTACCTACATCACAGGTGGATGCACACACATACATAATATAATACATACTATACCAGACTATAATGTTACATATTGCAAATGACACACTGCATATTATATGCAGGTATAATATTTCTTAAGTGTTTACTAAATGTCAGATTCTGTGTGAAGTGCTCTACCCACTCTTCATTCTCACAACAACCCTATGGGAGAGTACTATAATAATTCTCATTTTTCCGTAAAGAAACTCAGGATCAGAGAGGTCAAATCACTTGCCCAAGGTCACAGGCTGCTAAGCATCAAAACCGGGATTGAAGTCAAGCATGTCTGACCCCAGCACCAACCATTAGAAGCACAGCACTCTTGGCTTTTCTCATTTTCCAATCCCTCCTACCGAGAAACTGAGGCCAGAGCGGGGGACCAGCCTTGCTGTGGTCCTATGGCCACTGCCTCAGTCTGGGGAGAGCCAGCCCCGGCCTCCTGCTGCCCTTTCCTGGGCCCTCCTTGACTCCTGCACATCCCAATGCTGGACAGCGCCAAGGCCGTCTCTCTGGTCAACCACACCGGCAGGCCTGCCACTGACCAGCTGAAAACATGGCCAGCATTCGTCCTAATTCTCCTGCCTTTTCTTCTGAACAGAGCATGGAGCCTTTTTTTCCCCCCTGCAGGTCCTAATGTGATTATTTGTGTAGCAGACAAACACACAAATGTACATGACTTTGAATTATGGAGAGTGCCAGGATAGGCTGTATTTAAAACAACAACTCTATTACTCAGAGCTTGAGGCGGCCAGAATGGCATTATCAGGAGGCCTTCTGCTGACATTTGCTGTGGGATTCCAACTGCTGGTGTTTTAGGTCGATTATCCCTTCACTCAGATCCAGCTAGTAATTAGCATTTGGCCTACTAGGTGCAAGGCCCAGTGATAGGTCTAGGTGGGTGGCGGGCACAAAGAGAAATAAAATTTTCTGGTCTTGAGACTTCCTGCCTTCCTTCCCTGCTCCCCCGCCTCCCCTTCTTCCCTCTTTGCTTTTTCCCCTTGTCTTTCTTCTTTCCCTCCCCCATTGCCTGCCTCCCTTATTCCAACAGTTTTGGGGTCCTATTATGTTCTAGGCACCCTGCTAAGGCATTCACACAAAGATAAATCACGATTCCTTTCATGAAGGAGCTAACAAGTTACTACAGTGGAAGGTGGGGGTCCTTTGTAAGCATGCCAACATGTTTTCGAGGTGGACAAGCAGAGTAACCAGAGGAGTGAGTGGACTTCCCCCGGGTCACACAGCTAGAGCGCAGCAGCTCGGGATTAGTGCTCAGAATTCTAGAATCTTTAGACATGGTCTTTCTACTCCAGTGAGCTCAAACAACATAGTTGGGCCATGTGGGTACATGGCAGAGACCCTGGGTCCAGCCAGCCAAGGCCAGCTGATGGCAGAGCAGTTTCCTGGGACGAGTCCTAAAACAGGAACTCCTTACGTGACCCATTGATCACTGACCCCATCTTGCTCCTCCCGCCTACCCCTGCCATGGTCCCCTGAGGGCCTGAATAGTGCCCCTCCAAGCTTTTGGGGTTGCAGTCCCCTTTATTCCTACCCCCGTGTCCCCGCCAGGCCCAAATTTAAGCAATGAAAGGTCCAGGAAGAATTTCACCGCAGTAGGTGAGCTGAAGGTCATGACTACAAGCCCAATGAGTAGGAAAGAGGCGGCTCTGGAGCCAGCCTGACCTTGAGCAAGTGACATACCCACTCTCTGCCTCAGCTTCCTCAACTGTAAAATGGGCTGACAAGATGCTTACCTCGCAAAGCTGTTGGGAGGACCACCCGTTAGTTCACGGCAAGCGCTGAATGTGTGTGGCCTTGGTTTTCATGGTTACACGGGTTGCTCTGGGTCCTGTCCCGTGGGCGGCTCAGTCCCTCCCCCTTAGTGTCCAGCTCTGATCCTCCAACCCAAATCCAAATGCTTCCTGCCACATCCATGTGATGGTTCTCTGACTCCTCAGATTCTCAGAAGACATGGCTTTTATTGAGCTCTCACTGCATGCAAGTCTCTGTGAGGCACACCAGCCGTGAGACCCCAGGCAACTCAGGGAACCTCTCTGTACCTCGAGCTTCTCTTTGGAAAAACGGGCCTATACACAGTACTTGCCTGCCTGGCTGTCCTGTGGGATTAATGGATGAGTTACAAAGACACATAGTGAGTGCGCCGGAATGAGTACAAGCTCTGAGGACTGGGGTGTGCAAGGCCCAGAGAGAAATTAGCGAGGGTCCCTGGCCAGGATCTGGTCACACTTGTCACAGATCCTGCATGGCCCACTGTGTCTGGCTTACCCCTTCCTGCCCTTCCTGCCCCACCGAGTGCAAATCAAGCACTATGCCCTGCAGTGTCCCCGTCCCTAGACTGGGTGGCTCGCATGTCCCTCATGAAGAGCCACCATCTGATTTGCCAGAAGGATTCCTGCACAGGCGACCAAGTCAGGCGCAGCAACTCATGGCTTGTGCTGGCAACATTGGGAGAAATCAGGCTGAGTGATTTCCAAAGATGATCTCATTTATCTCATTTAATCTGCCCACCGACACTATGAGGCAGATGACAACATGACCTCTATTTTATAGATGGGGAAGCAGAGGCTCAGAGAGGTTAAGGAATTTGCCCAACATCACATGGGTACTCAGTGGCAGAGCTGGGACTCCGAATCCTCAGGCCACCCTCTCTCTTTTGTAAGGGAGGTATTTCTTATCTCGCACCCTTTCTCTTCCAGACTTGTCCCGGCTGGCTCCCAGGAAGGCTGTCTGTTCCCGTCACGCTGCACCCCTGCAGGAGGGGAGAGGGCCGTCCTCCAGGCTCTCCAAATCTGCCCTCTCCCAAGCCCAGGAGTATCCAAACAGACCTCTGCTCTGACCTTCTGCAGACCCTTCCCCTGACCTCCTCCTGACCTTGACCCCTGGCCTTTCTTGCCTCTTGAGGTCACTCCTTCCAGGATGCAGTCACACCATCCTGTGACTCACTCCTGCTGCCCTTTCTCCAGACCCACCATTGCCAGGGCCTCCGCCTCCGCAAGCGCACACCTTCAGCAGCACCCGTGTGGGCCTGCGCGGCTCTCAGCCTGGGGTCCCCGGGACACAGAGGAACAGGGAAGGCATGTGTTTCGGTCACCCCAAGCCCTGTCAGCTGGCCTCCCAAGAAAACGTTCCTTGGCCAAAAGCCTCAGGGAACCCCGACACCGACAACGCCTTGAGAAATCCCAGGATCAGCTAACATTTTCCAGATGTAGTTGACAATCGGATTCTTTCTTTCCCCCCTTTTGTGACTTCAGGTAACATATATCAAAGAACTTCCAGGGCCAGCCCTGATGGGAAGCAGCACACTGGTCTCACCTGTTCAAATCGTCCACACCTCTGCCGAAGAATTCAACTCATCCTTCAAGGTCCCACTGGAAGCCCACCCCTTCCAGGAAGTTTTCCTTGATTCCTTCATCTAGACACAATCTTCCCCTTCCGGGAGTCTCCACACCAAGGATTTTTGTGAGTGACTCTGCAGCAGGCGCTGGGTGGCACGGAGCCTGAGCTGGACTTTGGAGTCCCATGCGAGTCTGTGTCCCAATACTACCTCTTAGGCGCTGGGTGACCTTGGACACAGTTAACTCAACTTCTCTGAGCCCCACGTATAACCATGTCCTCACCTGCACCACGGGATAGTAACAGAACTTGTCTGCAGGGTTTTCACGTGAACAGCTCGGCAGAACGCGTGGCGCATCGTATGCAGTTAATGAATGGAAGTTGCTACTATTACTGTTGTTATTAATGTCATTGCCGTTAAGAATGTTGACACCCGTGTATTGAGTTGAGTTGCAGTCTGTACTGGGACGTGAAGGGCCATTTGGAGTGTGACCTCCCCTCAATCCCTCTCCGCCCCCTATAATGGGCTAGGGGCCGAGGGATGCTCTGGCGTGTGAATAGTGAGTGGGGTGTCTCGCGCCTTGAGTCAGCTCCAAGAAGGAGGCCAAGTTGGGAGGCTGGGATCCTTTTATATGAGAGCACGGAGTTGTCAAGGCTTCCCTCCCTCCATCCCTGCTGGGAAAGGAAGCTCAGAGGCTGGTGTGGGGTTAATGAGTCTCTCTCTCCCTGTAATACTCTGACAAATGGATCCTCCCTACCCTGTTCCTCCACAGAACCTCTAGGTCCTCTCTCTGGCTGCGTCCTTCCTGGTGGGGACCCCGGAGCAGGCCATTATTGCTTAATTACTGGCTAAACGCTCTCATCTGTTCTCCGTTTGTCAGTGGCGAGCCCAGGCCAGGGCCGCAGAGAGAACTTCGAGATTCCTCATCCAGCTCTGGCTTCTGGAAAGAAAGCTGCCCACGTGTCCTTCCTCTCTGAAGGTGGAGCGGCTCCTGGAGCTGGTGTTGGCGGCCCTCCCCACCACCGTCTGCACTTCTGTCTTGGCTCTCCTCCTGGCTTTTCTCTTTGTTGTCGTTCCCTGTCCTGGTCTTGGCCTCTCGGCTCCCCACCTCTCCTGGTGACATAGGTGAACTTGGACCCTGCACGCTTGAAAGCCGGATCTGAAATCGCCCAGCTGGGCGACTGAACGTCCGGATGGTGACGTGCAGGATGGGTTGCAGCGGCAGCTTGGGGAGGAGCAGGTGAGGGTGTGTTGCCCACTGCAGTTGTGTGTGTTGTACAATGACTGACTGTAATTCTAGTTTCGTCCCAAGCAGTGGTCCACATGTATGACGTGGGTCCAGGAGGGGAGAGTTCTGCCTTTGCAATAATGCTGTTGAGAAATCTTCTCCGAGCTCTTTTCCCTAGGTGAAAAATCAGCTTCCTAAGAAACAGCTAATCTAAAGTGCAAGTGTGCACACGGCCAGGGACTGGCTGGTTGGGCATCCCCGCCAAGTGGAGCACTGAAGCTGTTGCAGGTTGGGTTCTCTGGGAAGCCAGCTGTGAGATGGTGTGCGGGATGGGTCCGAGAGGTACTCGTGGGGACAATGCCTGTGGGAAGGAGAGGAAGGAAGCAGGACTGGCCAGAGGGAGAATCTGAGGCGGGATGCAGTCCCCCATGGCCTTGGCCACAGAGCTGGGATGTCTCTTCAGAGTCTGCCCGAGTTGGGGGTGTGCTGGACCTTTATATCCGTGTGCCGACGAGTCAGTGGGGGCGGGCTGCCCTGAAAGGGGGCTGAGACTTGGGAGAGGTGACTTGTCAGCTGAGGCCATCCTTGAAGGGGTCTGACAGTCAAGCTTTGTCAGCAGAGAGCCTTCCCGGCAGCTGGGACACCAAGCCCTCGTTCCTTCCTGAGGACTGTCCAGGAGGCACATTACAGAGATAACTACAGAAGTTCCTACGATGTCTCGTCTCGTCTAGTCCTGACCTATCCATGCTGGGACCCAGTTCTGCTTCTCCTGACTCTGGTCTTCCCGGCCCCACTTGCTGTTCGCTGCGTCTTCTGTTCTCAAGGTCCTGAATCCCCCTGCTCCTTCAGACCCAACCTGGCCACCAGACGTGGCTCTGACGTACCCAGGCATTTTCTGCCCTTGCCCCGCTCTCAGCTTCACCCTGACCCCAGTGACCTCTTCTCTAGAGGAAGGACGTAAGCCCCTTCATCAGTCAGCTCCTGGATTCTTGTACTTATGGAAGGGAGCCATGTCACCAATCATGCAAAGCAGCAGATAACACAAAATCATTTACATTTGTCCTTCAGTTGCGTTATGTGATTACAAGGGGGTGGGGAAATCGTGGTGGGATTAAGTATGTGCACTCCGGATTCAGCTTGCCTGAGTGTGTATCTCGGCTCCACCACTTACCAGCTGCATGACCTCGGAAAAAGTATGACACCTTGCTGTGCCTCAGTTTCCTAGTCTGTAACAAGGTGGGTTTAACGATGGTACCTATCTGGTACAGTAGCTGTCAGCATTAAATGAGTCATTACAACATGTCAAGCCCCCTTGGCTGGGACACAGACAGTAACCAGGGGACAGGGCATCGGAGAAGAGGACCCAGCCCCGGGACAGTCCTACCTTCCCATCACATGCGTATTTCCTCTACAGGACAACAAACAGCATCAACTCTGTCCACTGTTGTTTGCCAGGCCTCCTGGCAAGTTAATGTCCCCCAGTGCACATAGTCCAGGGATTCTGGGGTATCTGTCTTGACCCCCACAGGGCAAAGGGCTGAAGGAGCCAGCAAGAGGAAAATCTGCCTCCCGGGTCTGCCTTCAACAGCCACATGTACTTAAGGGTGGGGATAGTCAGAGCGAGGTTGTTCTCCCTGTGCTGGGACACTCCTCTCTTATTGGTAAGGCAAGGCGTTCCTTGCCAGGCTCTAGCAGGCTTTGGGTCTTGGTGGGTCTCTGGGCACGGAGGCCGTGGATCCCAGGGGCCAGCAGATGGCACCCTCTATCTTGTGTCCACCCTCAGGGCAAGGCTTCCCAAATGGCAGGCCCTCAAGGACACCTCTGAGGATCTCTTAAGGCCGGTGCAGTGAGTGGAGTCCTCGAGCCCTGACCATCTCTGCTCTCCCCACCATCCCTCCCTACCCACCTCCCCAAGCCCCAGCCCTCTGGCTCCCATCATGGCGGCCGGGGCTGTCCCTATGCTTTGGAGTTGGGAGGTTTGCCCTGCTTTTCTGTTTGACCCCCTGTTACTGCCTGGTTCTGTGGCATTTCACAGACATCGTCCTCATGCCCAGGTCTGCACTGCAGGGCTTGGGGAGCAACCGGCCCGGTCGCCTCCTGCCCTTCCCCTCCCCTGTAGTCTCCTGCTGCAGGTGCCCGGTGCTCTGAGCTACCACGCACAGTAGAGCAGCATGGGAAACCAAGGCAGTGGGGTAGACGGGAAGGAGTTCCCGCAGCCTGGGGTTGTCTTGCGGCCCCAGTTCTCTCCTGGAGGGGCTGGTGTTTGCTGGGACCTGGAGGTGATGCTCTTTGAGTCACAGGAGATGAGGAAGTGGAAAGCGGCCCTGCGACATAGGGAGTGGATCACTTCACAATTATTATCGAGCACTTACTCTGTGCCAAGCACCCAGCTAACCTACAGCCAGTGATGCAGGTACTATTATCATGAGGAAGTCAGGGGTCAGATAGGTTAAAGCATTTACTGAAGGTCACACAGCTAAGAAGCGGCAAGACTTCGGAAGTGAGTTAGACCACGTGATGCTGTGGGAAGGAGCCTCAGGCAGGAGGCAGCCAATCAGTTCTCCTCTGCCCCTGAACCGCAGTCCTGCGACCTTGGACAAGGCACTTCCTCTCCCTGGACCTCAGTTTCCCCATTTGAAAATGGAGGCATTGGACTAGCACGCTCTCCAAGGATCCTCCAGCGTTAGGAGTCCACGAATAGACTTTCCCTGGGATTAATGCTTTTTAAAAACTGTTTGCAGGAACCCACATATGTGCAAGCCCAGCCTTTTGTACAAATGGAGTAGGCAGCAGCCCGTATGGTGTGAACGATGGCTGCTGGGAGGGGCCCCTGCCGGAATATCTCAGTCGTTCATCCTGCTGCCAAAGCGCCTGGAGTCCCAATGCTCTAGAGTCGTGCCTTCCGCGAGTCCCTATCTCCAAATGCCAGGACCCGGGCGGGTGGGGGAGGGCGGGCGGCTAACAGGTTTGGTCTTTTCCTTCTGGGAGGAAGAGTGCTTTCATTCTGATGAACACTGAAAGGGGTTTGCATTTCCTGAGTTCAAAATAATTCTCCTATGGGTGAGAGAAGGCTGCCCAACACCGACTGGGAGAGCAGGGGCCCTATCCTTCAGCTCGCTGGTCGGGAGGGAATTGGGGAGGGCAGCGGGAGCATGCCAGCTGCTTTAGGAAGCATCCCTGGCTTTGGCTCCAGATGGACCTGGGTTCGAATCCGGACAACCGGCAACGTTTGGGTTATGCTCTGATCTCCTCCCTCCCCATGCCAAGTCCCTCACCTCTCTGCAACTCAGCTGCTAGAATGTCTTCTCCTGGAGGAGCACGGAGCCAGTCCGGCACCAGCCCCGCCAAATGAGCATGTTCCCAGGAGAGGCCCCGGAGACTGGCACTGGGGAAGTGCCACGCCTCTCCCCCGGAGCCTCCTGGCAAGCCCAGCTCTACACCTCTCCCCTCCCTTTCAGCAGTCTGTCAGCTGCTGATGGACGGGAAGCTGTCACCCTCTTCCCACATCCAGCATCGCCACCACGTCCCCCACCCGGCCGCCTCCTGGCTCCAGGAAGCTGGGAAGCCATTCCCGATGAAGAAGTACTCAGGACCATCTGTGAACCACGGCTAGCAATAAGGCCCACCTTACACGGCTCTGCCGCACAGGTGGGATGATGTGCTGGCACAGGACGGGGGCTTGATGTGTGTTGGTGACACCCCAACCATTTCTGTCCTTAAGGACCCTGTGTTTTTGAGCTAAAGATGAACATGGGGATCGGGCCAGATTGGGAGCTTAAGCCTGAGCAATAGGTACATACGTTCTTGCCCATAACTTACTGGTACATTTGGCCCTGGGGACCTCAACAGAGGGCAACAACCACAGTCACAAAATGACAGGGCTATGGCGGCACGATCCATGAGTGGCACACAGTAGGTGCTCAACTGATTGTGCCGTACTCAGGAGAACACCCAAGTGCTTCCTGTGGCACCTCTGGCCTTTGGAGGATCTGGATGGTCCCTGCGCCGCTGTCTGACCTCATCCCTGCTACTTTCCCTCTGGCTCACCCACATTCACTCCACGGACCTTCCTGCTCTTCCTGGAACATACTGGGCACGCTCCTGCCTCCGGCTTTTAGCCCTTGGGGTTCCTCTTTCTGGAAGGTCTTCCCAGATATCTCACCTCCTTCCCAACTCTTTATGTGTGACCTCAGCTGGGAAGGCTTCCCTGACGAGCCTAGGGAAAATAACACCCCCCACCTCCCACTGACCTCTCCCTTCCACCACCTCGCGTGTTTCTTTATCCGCTTAGGGTGAGAGCCAAGTTGCAGGGGTGGCGATTTTCACAAGTCCTGTTGGATGCTGTACCCCCCACCCCTAGAACAGTGCCCGGCACATAGTAGGTGTCCGGTAAACATTTGTGGGATGAATGAGTGGATCCGTGAACGGATACACAGTGGGTATGAGATAATTTGCTCAGATTCATTGTTTCCTAACACAAGTGCTCCAGATCTCGAAGGTGCCAAAGGCTGTGCAGGGATTCCAGTTAGTCTCAATGGTTCAAAAAGAGTAAAGGAGATCAAGTATTTACCTGAGATTAAAGCCACACTAGCTATAGCTTAATAAATGAAGCTCATTCTGTAATACTTCATTCGGCAACTGTTAACTGAGCACCTACTGTAGGCGGGGTACAACGCCAGGCATTAAGATTATGGCCCTGACCTGGGGGGCTCAGTCCACTGAGCATCTGCCTTCGGCTCAGGTCATGATCCCAGGGTCCTGGGATCGAGCCCCGCATTGGCCCGCTTCTTCCTCTCCCGTTCCCTCTGCTTGTGCTCTTTCTCTCTGTCAAATAAATAAATAAAACCTTAAAAAGAAAAGACTATGGCACTGAGAGAAACACACAGTGTGTGCTTTTTGGAGCGCACAATATCACTGGGGAGCTGACAATTTGCACAGAGAGGGGTCCTGGGTGCCTGCACCGACAGGGTCTCTGAGTCCACTTTAGATGGTCCCTCTGCCCTGAGAGCAAATCTCTGCTCTGCCCTGAGAGGGATTCCACCCCTCATCTTGCTACACCCCAGCCTTGGTTTTTCTGTGTACAAGATGATCCTTAAGCCCTTCTCCAATTCCCATATTCCGTGGTTTACTGGGAAGAGCTCAAGGACACAGAGGTCTTGGGACCTCCTGATCCTGGAGGAGGCTGGGACACTGAGGGACAGCTCATCACTGGGGTCCAGATGAGGGTAAACTGAGCCCCAGGCTCTCCCTGCTGCCTTCTATGTGGGGAGAGGGCTCTTTTCCCTCATCAGCAACCTGGCACAGCATGCCCAGAGCTGCTTTCCCTCGAGTGGGGAAAGCCAGGCTGAGTGCCAACTCGTTAGGAATAGCTTCCCAGCTTCCTGGATCCAGGAGGGGGCCGAGTGGGGGACGTGGTGGCGAGGCTGGGTGGGAGAAGAGGATGACAGCTTCCCGTCCATCAGCTGCTGACAGACTGCTGAAAGGGAGGGGAGAGGCACAGAGCGGGGCTTGCCAGAAGAATCCAGGGGAAAGACGACAGCATTTCTCGGGTACCAGCCTCCAGGCCTCTCCTGGGAACACACCAACCAAGTAGGGCTGCTGCTGGGCTGGCTCCCACCTCCCACATTCCACAGCCCGTGTGTGCTGAATCCCTCAGTAAAGGATTTGGCTTGGGGAGGGAAGCAGTCAGAACAAAGCACAAAAGATCTTCTTGGGAAGAGTGGTGACTGTCTCTACAGAGCCCCTTTCCCGGAAAAAAGCAGGATGTATTTAAATCAGATACCGAGAAGGACTTCCTGACATGGCCAGGTACCAAACAAGGGTTTGTATTATCAAAGAGGAGTGTGGATACCTGCCTGGAGATTGTTGTTTCTGATTTCTGAATCATCTGTATGAATTCTCATTCATTCATTCATTCATTCATTCATTCATTCAACCTTACTTACCTTACTATGAGCCAGGGCTGAGGGCTGGAGAAATAGAGATAAATAAGACAAAGTCCTTTCTTTCTCTCAAAGAATCTAGGAGTGAGACAAGGCATGAGCCCGGCTAACTGTAACACACTGAAGCTGCTCGTGCCACCAAGGAGGGGCTGATGAGGACAACAGGGGTCAGAGGAGAGAGAAGAGATGACCTTGGGGCCAGGAGGATCACAGGAGGCTTCCTGCAGGAGGCGGTATCTACACTGGGCCCTGTAGAATGTCAGACACCCTGCACAAGAGGCCAACGTGCACAAAGACCCAGAGGCGGGAGAGGGCCAGGTGCAGGCAGAAGTGGCCGGGGTACCACGTGGCTGAGGCTGATGTGGGTGTCAGGGAAGGGCTGGGTCACCTCACCCGCATCTGGCCAATCAGTATAGTCCCTTCTCCTGGCTACGGGATTGGCTCCAGAATAGCATGTGATCCAAGGTGGTCCAGTGGGAATCAGCCATGGGACCCTTGCATAATCACCTCCATAGCTCATGTTACTTACAACCAAGGGGGTCTGTCTGAGTTAGCTTCGGGCGCTCTAACAGAGTACCATAGACCCGGCGGCTGACGCCACAGACCTTTATTTTTCCCAGTTCTGGAGGCTGGGAGTCCTGGATCGGGGTGCCAGATGGTTGCATTCTGGCGAGAGCCCTCTTCCTGGCTTGCAGATGACTGCCTTCTTGGGTGCCCTCACATGGCAGAGAGCAGCGAAAGCTCCAGTCCCCCCATCCCCGTATAAGGGCACCGATCCCATCATGGGGGCTCCACCTCCAGGACTTCAGCCAAACACAATTATCTCCAGAGGTCCCGGCTCCAAATACCATCCCAGGAAGGATTAGGGCTGCAACATCTGAACTGGGGAGGGACACAAGCATTCAGTCCATAGCAGAGTTATCGTAGGCACGTGTTCTAATGGGAGATAGAGGTGGGGAAAGGAGAGATGTGGGCTTGAGCTCCAGTCCGTCCCATACTCACTGCGTAATCTTGGAAACACTACCACCTCCCTCTGGGTCTCAGTTTCCGTGAGTGTAGGATAAGGAGCCCTAGCTAGATGAACTTTGAAGCCCAGCCAGCTCTTCCACTCTGACGTCATACATCTCTCATGCCCCCTGCTCTCCAGACTTGATGCCGCCATCTTGTGTGCGGGTCGGGGGTGGGGGTGGGGGCGAGATTCTGCTGAATATCTGAGCACGTGAGCCCAGGAACTCTTAACAATGGTTATCCGAAATTTCTTGTTCCGCGCTGGGCCTGTGCTTCCATCCAGTAACAAAATTGGGGACACATTTTTTTTTTTTTATGAGACTTTGCATCTTGAAAGGTGCTGAAAGCCTGCCAGGCTGGCAGGCTCCGAGAGGGCAGGCACTCTGCGTGTCACTCAGCACAGCCCAGCCAGGAGCCCAGGATGTGGAGGCCCGGGGACTCTGGCCCCGCCTTCTCCCCCATCTCTGTTCTCCGTAAGACCAGGAAGTTCATTATTTCCCTGACTGGCTTTTCTGGCAAGACTCAAATTAATTTTCCATCTCTCCCCCTCTCCCAAGCCTTGCAATCATTAAATGCCAGGGAAAGTTAAATAAACAGCTGATTTACAGACGCACTTTCTTTCTTTCTTTCTTTTTTTAAAAGCAGGAACCTCTATTAATCAGTTGTGCTGAGAGCAGCCTGATTAAGCAGTTGGCGCACCCTTCAGACTAGCGAGCCTGGGGTCAGAGGGCCTAGAGACTGGCAAGAGGCTCCTCTTCAGGAACTAAAAATAACACAGGCTCCAGTCCCTCCTCCCCCCCCCCCCTACCGAGTTCCCGGGCCAGGCCTTTTCTGCGTGGAGGGGTGAGGTGAGGCACCCTGTCCCCACCCCCCTGGGTCTCCCCACTGCTCTGAGCTGCAGAGGTTTTTACAGATAATGTCGCCCAACTCCACCACAATATAACAAGACTCAGAGAGGGGAAGGGAATTGCCCATGGTCACACAGAAAGGCTGTGACAGTGCTGGGACCAGAACCCTGAATCCTAGTTTGGGGCTAAGGGAGAAAGAGGTTTCCAGATTTGAATGTCTTGAAGAATCAGACAACAAAAGAAAGCACATGGCATCTCCTGGAACCATCAGAGGGCCACAGAGAGGACATGCATGGGTCACTCTCAGACACACAGGTGCATGGATACACATTCACCCATAGAGGCCCCCCCAGGTGCACGTGCCTGTCGGCACACTTGCACATGGACCTGGCTCCTGAACTGCTTCTGTTTTTCAGGGCAGAGTGATTCTGACACCTCCCCGGACTGAGTCCCCCCCATCAACGATCTCTTCCAGGACTATCTTGGCTGGGTGGAGGACTTTTGCCCACCTGCCTTCCATCGAACTCGATCGGGTGCCTTTAGGCCCTGTTAAACAGTTTGCAGCGTCACTGTGAGGCTGGCCCAGCGAGGATCTCAGTGGGCAGCGCTCACAACGTTGGGTCCCAGTTCTTCCTCACCCCTTAATGGCTGGTAACCCTGGGCCCCTCCAGACTCACTAAGGATGGTGAACCCTCCTTCTGTAAAGTGGAGAGGACAAAGTTCTTACTCCCCAAAGCGTGGCAGGGATTACACGCGAGGGTCTATAAAGCACATGCTACTGGATTTGTTCAGCAAATGTGTCAAGGACCCACGTCCCAAGGGGTGCTCCTGCCTGAGCCCATAGTAGATGCTCAGTAAATGGAAGTGATTGTCCGTATCTGGCCATCAGGCATCTCCTGAGCAATTGCCTTATGCCAGGTGCAAATAGCTAGACTCGTGGGTGTCTCCAGGGGGCAGCCCAGGATGGCAGGTGAGATGGTAAGAAATTATTCCCACTGATGTGAGAAACACTCTAAAAGATGAAACAATGGTCACAACCAAATTCAAGCTCACATATCTAGGAGCTTCTTATGTGCCCGGGAGGCTCTGCTAAGCGCTTTGCCTCTTTGTCTTAAAAAATTCTCAAAACAACCCAGGAGGGGAGTGCTGGTATCGCCTTCATTTTACAGGTGAGCAAGCTGAGGCACAGAGAAGGTTAGTAACTTGCCGGGGGTCACGCAGCTAGTGGGTGGTGAAAAGGTCAACGGAAGCCCAGAAGAAGGGTTACCAACCCCAGAGGGGACGTCAGGCAGGGGAGCACCTCCTAAGAGGAGAGCCTGCAGGTGGCCTTGAACTCTGAGATCCCCACGCCCTCCAGAGAGCCAACCTCGTCCTGACCCGGAAGGGGCGGTCATGTGACCCATCTCCCCCTGGCCCTGGCTGATTGGGCCAGAATGAGCACCTGACCAAGGAGCTGGGCCAATCAGACTCTTGCTTTCAAGAATTTAAACAAGCGGAACCGAAGAATGGGAGCCACAGCCTGTGAAGGACGGGGGGGTCCTAGAGGAGCGCATGCAGCGGAAGGAAGGGGGACGCGGCAGGTCCTGAAAGAGGCAGGGCTAAGAAACTGCCGTCCGGTTTGGGGGAGCGGGGAGGGGGGGGAGTGGGAATGAACCTGGTTTGGACGGATTTGTTCCCGTTTCTGAGTTCTAGAGGCCCAGCTGTTCTTCCAGCTTCTGGGGGTTCATGGCCCCCTCCCAGCCTGATAATCCAGTCCTCTTAAGCAAAGCTAGAGCGGGCTTCAGTTTCTTGCCACCAAATAATGCCAACCTGAGACAGGCGAGCGGATGCGTCTGCGCCAGCCCAGGGAAGAAAAGAAAGGGCAGAGGCAGAGACTGGGAGAGGCGCTCACTCGTTCGAAGCCTGCAGGCTGGTACAGAGCGGGGAGGCGGCTTCGGGGAAGGGGTGCTGAGAACCAACAGCGCAGAGCCAGTGGGCCCCTCTGCCTCGGAGGACTTGGTGCCCAGATGTTGATGGAGCTGGTCCGTTTGTGAGGCTGCTGGGCCCTCCGCCTTGGAACAGAGGCCTCGGAGCTCTTTTTCAATCAGGCCCTGTCCCCAGCACACAAGCAGAGTTAATTAAACATACCTTCCCTTCTGCAAGGAAATGGAAAGCAACCTCCTGTTAGAACAATTAGTACTTACAGCCCCGCCCCCCCTCTTCCTTCCTCCCGCCTTCTCTTAATACCTGGCCTTCATCATCTCAGACTCTGCTTCCCGACCATCAATTAGCACTAAGAAGCCAAGAGGAAAGGAGGGGAGAAGGGACCGATGGCCCGTTTATCCCTCCCGGGGACAGGGAGACCCTCCCTAATGGCAAGGGCAGGGCGGCCACAGCGCCGGGGTAGAGAGCCAGGCCCCTGCGTTGTTGCGAGCAGGTGTCCTAACTTCTCCGCTGTCTCGTCCATATGGCAGGGATCCTATGGCCTCATAAGACTATCAGCATCCAATGAGATCTGGGTGGAGGAAGGGCCAAGCCCAGGGCCTGGCATGGATGCATCTTACCTATTTCTCTCCAAGGTAGGTGGGGCTAGGGACCTGTGGTCCACAAGCCTTGCTGTGTGACGTCAGGCTGGTGACTTGGCTTCTCTGGGCCTCTGTGGAAGGGAAGGCTATGGGCACCCCTCTGTGTAAAGCACGTTCCCCAGAGAGCTAGGGGGCGGGCGGGATGGCACAGGGGTATGGGGCCTGTGGTCTGGCCTAAGACTGTGTGCATCCCCTCCCTGCCGGCTTTCCTGGCTGAGTCGGCTCGAGCAAGTGGTTAACTCCCCGTGCCTCAGTCCCCTGCGGGATGGACGGAATCGGCGTGCCTGAAGCATGCAGAGCAGTGCTTGGTAAGCGTCAGCTATTGTTCTTATTCATAGTCTTATTTTTAGTCCAGTCCAGCCCCTGCCTTCAGAGAGAGTGCAGCCAAACAGTGAAGCCTGTTCTTGGAGGATGAATCTGAGTTTCTGAGTTTCCATCAAAAGTGACACTGGAACGAAGAGTCACCGTCTTGGCTGGCTGTGTTCATGTCTGAGATGGGGAAGGGCCGGAGGTTGTTGGTGCCCCGGTTTGGTCCTCCTTAAACCAGAGCTAGTTCAGCTCAATAGGGAGGGTAGGAGCATCAGGAGGATTAAGTGGGATTGCTATGCCAAGTTCTCGGTGTGTGGCCCTCACCTCCATCCACTGCCCCCCACTAGTGACTGCTGGGCCACTGCCATCTTGAAAGTCCCCAGCAAACTGGAAACACCGTTGGACACCTGCTGCACGGAGGCGTCATGCCGGGTGCCAGGAACAGAGAGAGACAGAGCTGGATTTACCTGCTCTCAGCGCGGAGGGGCAGACCCGACGTGCATTAAACTAAGCTGTGGCTTCAGGCTCTGGGATCTGATGATGAATCCTTCCCGGGGGGTGATACATCCAGAGCAGTGTGGGGAGGTATGGATGCAAGCGCCAGAGGGGCCAAGAAAGAAGAGAGGAACTTCTCAGGATGGGATGGCACAGCCTTGCTCAGGGGTTAGCCCTGCCCCAGCCATTGTGACCGGAAGCGCATCTTGCGGTCTAACCTGAATCCTTCCTGCTACAGCAGGATCTCACGTCCCCCGATTCCCATCCTCCTAATAACAGATCATGTGAACTAGGGGACCAGCTTGGCAAATGTAAGGTCAGCTAACAGATAATGAGAGAATTTCCTTGTGGGATTCAGAAATGGCTTGGAAAGCAACTCCCAAAGCAGACCCGGCCACAGTGGAAGGCCTGGCACCTCGAGCCTTCCATGGTGACTCCTTTGCAGGGGCAACATGGATGGTGGTGGGTTAGCACCAGCCACACTGGACAGCTGGACAACTGGACTATTGTTGCTAAGATCAACCTCACCTCTTTACACCTTTGAGATGGGCTGTCATTTAAAAATTTTTTTTTAATTTGGATTTTGCTAGAGATGGGGTCTGGACATACTGTGAATGGACAGACTTGTCTTTAGTCTTAGATCTATACCCCTTCCCCAAGCCACTAATTATGATTGGTGAACTTGGCTGAGCTATCCAAAGCTGGAATGGTTGGGGTGAGAGCCCGAGTGACCCCTGTGGCCACGTGCCTCTTGGCAGGGTGAAGACCCCTGCCCCTTCCCTGGCTCTGGGATGCTCTGTCTACCCTGCCCCTGACTCTGTTCCTTCCCCCACCACCCAGCCTGCCTGGGCTGATGGAGGAGGAGAGGATCCAGGAGTCTCCCTCTGCCCGGCTCGGTCTGGGTGTTCAGCTTCCAGAGGCTGTCTCGGCTCCCTGTCCTGGAACGCTGAGTGGTGGAGCCCACGTCTGCCCTTGTCTTATGGACAAATCCTATGCCTGTCAGTGTTAGTATCCAAAGGTTTATTCCCCAAGACAGACTTGGCTTCCATCCACCACTCACCAACATGTGACCTTGGCCAAATGATAGTATATTGTTGAGCATCAATTTATTTGTCTATAGAATAAAAATAATAGTAAAAATACTAATTGAATCCCATTATTTTGCAGCAAGATTTGGTGAGATAATGCATGTGAAGCACTCGGTACCATGCTCAGCACTTAAGTAATTTATACCTTCTACTTGTGTATTTCGGCCGCCATTCTTGTCATTATGATAATCTTCAGTTTTTATGTGTTGGGCACTTAGTAGGTGCCAACAAATCAATCAGTACTTAGCCTCTTGCTCTCTTTAAAAATCAGGGCTTTTATTTTGTCATTGTTATGAAGGTGAGGACAGTGAGGATTTGGATTCACCTGTTGCTGCTGACCGGGAGTTTACCCTTCAGGGCGAAAGTCTCCCTCTGGCAATTGTCAGAAAAGCTCTTGTCAAATCAATATCGACTAGAGGACAGTCCTGGCAAACAGGTGTTCAGAGTCCTCCTACACCCCTTGTCTATCTGCATTTGACAGGAGCGAACATCAGAGCCCAGAGAGGTTCGGTGCGTTATCTAGGGTCACACAGTGTGCTGATCCAACCCACCCGCCAGCTTCTGCTTAAGGGCTCCAAGTGCCAGGCTGCTGTCACCCCCACCATTAATTGTCATCATCTACATGTGAATGGGATGGTTAGGTCTTCTAGTCATTTCTGCAACATCCCTCTCTCATGATCCTGTAACAGCCCCAGGAGCTGGGCAGGGCAGGGCAGGGCAGGATCAATCCAACATTATTGCCATTTTTCAAAGGGGAAAGCTGAGACTCCGAAGAGACTCAGCCTGGCCTAAGGTCACACAGAGGGAGCGGCCCCCCCAACGCCCAGCCTGGCGTTCCAGCCTGCAGAGCAGGGCAGTGCTGGTGCGAGGTCCCAGTCCTGCCGCTTCGTGCTCCTCACCCCCAGCCCCGCAGCTACCCTCCAGGCCCAGCTCCCAGAGCCCTCAGCTGAAAGCCCTTGAGAGGGCGGGCACCACTTGCAAGGGGGCCTCAGAAACAGTTTTAGGGCCCTGAGACCCCCTGACACCAACAGACAATGGTTTTTTCCCTTCTCTTGAGGAGTGGAAGAGATTTATAGCTTCTGACTCGCAACCACCCCGCTTTGAACCAAGTCGCACAAAAGCAACAGGTCGTCCGACGGATGGTGTCCCTGCAGTGGGAAACCGAAGCCCAAAAGCCTGGCAACTTCCCTGGTCAAAGTTTCTTCTTGTTTAGAAATCACCTTGGGGGTTTTAAAAAATAGAATTCATGGAAGAACATGGTGAAATTTGTCACAGGGACTTTGCAGGGTATTAAAGGAGCTGGGATTTCAGGTCGTTCCGGGGCCCATCACTTCTCCCCCGAGGAGGGCAATGTACAAGATCAGACCAGCCCCCCCCACCCCCCCGGAACGTGCGCTTGAATCTGTCCCCGCTGCTCGGCTGCAGGCCTGAGGGGAGCCCCTCTTTGACTGATGGGAGCCCCACTGGCTCTAGGGCCCAGAACCCACCAGCCTCTGATGAGGATTAAATGAGTCTGTGCAGGTAAAGCGCTTGGAACAGTGCCCAGCACCTGGCAGACTCAGCGCAAGTGTAAGCCGTTGTTACTGTTATTCACGGGATTCATATAACGGCAGGCAAAGGGTAGGAACCCCGCAGTGTGGTGGAGGGAATCCAAGGAGAATAAAACCCTTTTGGTCTCTGTCTCTCAGTGTCCTGAAACTTGCATCTCATTGCATTTAAAAAGAAAAACAATAACGACAGCAAAACAAAACAGGGTCTGACCCAGAGAAGGGGGCCTCCCTCCAGACCTGGCCGGTTCTTGGACATTGGTCCAGGAGAAAACAGCCCAGACGCGGGGCTGTGGCGCCAATGCCCATTTCACAAACCAGCTGTGTCACTGGGCCACAAAACACCCTGGGTCCCTGGGCAGCAGGCCTGGAGCCCATTGTCGGGGCTGCGGGGCCTGCCGGAAGCAGCCGGGGCCTGTGCTTGAACATCAGGGATATGACTGGCATCTTCCCAGGGGAAAGTGTCCTCTCTGAGCCTGGGCACTTCACCTGGTGTCTGGACACCCGGGCGGATGAGCCTGTTCTGGAAGCTCCAGCAGCACCTCCGTCCCTGAGTTGGAGGGGAGGTGTTTACATCACCTGCAAGATCAAGGCCACCTCTCTTCCCACTGTTCCTGCCTTCTGTCTGCTCTTGTCTCGCCCAGAAATGGTCTAGAAGAGACCCCCGGGGCTGCAGGTGATATTGTAGGCTCTTGTGCTGCACGGAGCCCTTCCCACCTGCACCCACCGCTTGGTATCCAAAGATGGGGCAGTCTCCATCTGATTCGGGGCAGGAGGCTGGGCCACAGAGCAGTGACCACAGTGGGCGTTACACCCATGTCCCTAAAGCACTTATTAGGCACTGGGCAAAAAGTGTGGGATCTCTTTGAATGCTCCAAGTAATCCCATGAGGGTCACTGTGACAACCCCGATTACAGGAAGAGAAAACAGAGGCTCAGAGAGAGAGAGAAAACAATTTCTCCCGACTCATACTTTGAAAGAAGCAGAATCAAGGTTTGTATTGAGCTCTGTGTGATTCCATTCTTAACTCCTGCACTGCGTGCTTTATAAAGTGGGAAGTACTTAGTTTTCTTTTTAATTAATAGACCCATTCCCTTCTTTCTTTCTTTCTTTCTTCTTTCCTTCCTTTCTTTCTTTCTTTCCTTTCTTTCTTTTTCTTTCTTTCTTTTCTTTCTTTCTTTTTCTCTCTTTCTCTCTCTTTTCTTTCTTTCTCTTTCTCTTTCTCTTCCTTCCTTCCTCCATCCCTCCCTCCCTTTCTTTCTTTCTTTCTTTTTACAGATTCCAAAGTTTTCCCACCCATTAACTTACTCGGCCCTACGAGGAAGACTCGGGGATTGCCTCCCCATTTTCACAATGAGGGAACTGAGGCCCAGAGAGGTAAGGTGACTCCCCCTGTGTGGGAGCGGGGAAGCCCAGGCTCCTGCCTCCTCTCCTGGAACGCTGGGCTAGAGGCGGCTGTATGTCTGGGAGAAGCCATCGGGGTGTTCTGCCAACAGAAGGAATGATTATCATAAACTCATTTCCCAGAGTATCATTCCCCTCTTTTCAGAGATTGGATTTTGGTCGTTAATAAGGGCCACGTTCCCCAGCTTTCCATCACCACCTCCAGTTTTGGAGCGTCCTCCCTCTGCTGCTATTTAACCAAGTTATTTATTAACTGCTATGCGCCCAGAGGGTATTTACATCAACTGCACATTTGGAAATTCAGCCGTACTTGAAGTGTGGGCAACAAGCTGATGACCTGCTTGGGGACGGGTAAGATCCGAGGAACCTGCTCTGGCAGGCCTCACCTTCCCCTGACCCCAAGTGTGCAGAGTGGCACCTCCAGTTCTGGGATCATTACTTCATAATTTAATGACTGCCTACCATATCCTGCTCTAATTTTCTTATTTTCCAAAACATTCATCATCGTTTAACACACTGAAACAATTATCTATCTATTGATCAATCTAATTGATCTATCTATCCTCATTATTATTTATTGCCTTTCTCTCTCCACCACCATTTTCCCCTCCCTCACTAGAATGAAAGACCTACAAGGGCAAGAACATTGGTTTTATTTACTTGTATTCTAAGTGCCACCCAGTAGGCACTTAATAAGTGTTTGTTAAGTAAGTGAATAAACGTGGATATAATATTAAACAAGACACAAATTTATAGGAATTAAGGTAAAACTGGAGACTTCAAATATATAAAGAAATGCATTTGTCTGGACCCCTACAGGCAGTATTTCCTTCCACCTGCCTCTAGTGCTTTTTATGAGGGAAAGTTTGAGATCACAGGCCAAGAGGAGGAATTCTTACCTGGCATTCTGAGCTTCTGGCATCTGACCCCTGCCCTCCTCTTGTCACTACCTAACAGGTCTTCCAGTTAGTTGGACTTGCTCGTGTTTTCCAAACACACTTTGAGCTATCAGTTCATACCTCAGGGCCTTTGCACATGCTTTCCCCCCTTGCAGGAATCTCTTTTACCCTCTTATCCATCTGAAAAACTTTCTGCACAGTATTTGGGACTAGGTTCAGATTACAGCTCCTTTGGGAAGTCTTCCTAGTCTTTTTTCTTCCCATTCTGGGCAAAATTAGACCCACCCTCTGCCTCTTGTGATTTCCTCTACTGAAGAACATTTCAGGTGGTGAATTTGCTTACTTCTATCTGTATCCTTCATGGCATGGGAGTGAATTATTGTAATAATAACTATTTGCAGAATTATTATAATGATAGTAGCTACTGATTATTGGGTACCTATCATTTACTGTTCCAAGTGTTTCAATGTTCAATCCTCATAATAACTTTATGAGGTAGGAGCTATTATTTTCCCCATTTATAAATGAGAAAGTCGGTGCAGAGAGATTATGGTAATTTACTCAAGATTACACCTTAAAAAATGGTGGTACCAGAAATAGAACCTGGGCAAGCTGACTCTCGGGCCCCCGAGCTGAATGTGTCTGTGACATTGGACACAACCTCAAGACCTAGCACCTGTCGAGGTCCCAGTTTTCCCGTCTGTACGAGGAACTGTTACTACGAGGTGATGTTTAAGGACTCTCTCACTGAGGACGCTCCTTGGAGTCTCTTCTCTCTAGAGATGATATCTCCATGCCGCAACCTCTTCCTTGTAGAAATTGGCAGGGACCCCACAAAGTTGGGAGAGGAGGGTGCCAGCAAGCATTTGTTTCTAGAACAGTTTTGATCTGGGAGGATGCATTTGAGTGATAGTGTGAACATATCAGAGATCCTTTCTAGACTGTGTTATATTGTATTATTTTCCCTCAGTTCTCCTTTCCTTCTGGCCTTTCCCATGGCTTCCCTGTGGGAAGAATATACTTTCCCATCGACTTTAGACTTAGCCATGTGACTTGCTCTGGTCAATAGAATGTGGGTGGAAATAATTGTGTGGTGCTCATTCTAAGACAGGATCTTTGGAGCTGTGGCAAGCTCCTGCCAGCACTGTTGAGCTTCCATTCTCCATGAGGAACCGACCTGTACTCTCCATGAGTACACATGGAACAGACCTGGTTTCTACTTTTTTTAAAAAAGATTTTATTTATTTATTTGACAGAGAGAGACACAGTGAGAGACAGAACACAAGCAGGGGGAGTGGGAGAGGGAGAAGCAGGCTTCCCGCTGAGCAGGGAGCCCGACGCGGGGCTTGATCCCAGGACCCTGGGATCATGACCTGAGCCGAATGCAGACGCTTAATGACTGAACCACCCAGGTTCCCCTGACCTGGTTTCTACTTAAATTAGCCTGGAGTCAGCCTGGCCCAACTTAACCCAGTCAAAATCAACCAAACTGTAGATGCCCTATAGGCCTATGAGTATGAAACACATGTGGAGTCATTGAAAATTTGGAGATGTTTGTTATGCAGCATTGGTATAGTGGAAATCTGACCAATATATAGACTAAACACCACACCAGTGTAGGTGTAGCATCCTTGTTGAATTATATTGTCCTTAATCATAAAGAGGTCTAACATTAATTTCAAATTAGCAGTGACATTTGAGCAAACAGGTAACCTTCAGACTTTCTGAACTCCTTGCTAAGCATAAGCAACATCTTGTGGGCTTGGGGCAGGGGCTGCTTTGATGGACCAGACACCCATATAGTGGCTTTTCTTTGCCCTTGCTGTTAGATAGCTAATAAAGTTTTATTTTCTCTGCTAACCAAACATGCTTCCAAGGGAAGCGCCCGTTCCCAGCTTTCTAGAGGAAAGGGTCTTGAGTGGAGAAGACCTGTCTCTTCTGTCACTTTTGGCATAATCTATAATGGCATAATCAAACCGTGGTTTGATGCATGGAGGTCATGGAGTAATCCGATTTGGGTTATTTGAAATATTAAGCAATGAGGGAAGACATCCCAGCAGAGAGGTGGATGTGTCTTCTTCTTCCAGCTCCCCGAGTCTGTCATATGGGTGTGGGTGGTTTCAGTGGCATGTTGAGGAGGAGATAGAAATGGTGGGAAGGGACTTGAAAGGTTTCTGTAATTTTGGAGCTTACACAATCTTTGTGAAAGTCTCTCTGATTCAGGCTCGGCTTGGGCATTGCCTCCTCCCATGGTACTGCACATGCCAATAAAATCTCCTATGATCCTGTCAGCCTGTGTTTTTAGTTCTCGTGACCCAAGCCTAGGGTCATGGCTGCAGTGATGAGCAGGTCCTGTGGTTGCGACACTGACCCGCTGTCTCACGGGATCCCGTATTAGTTTCCTATGGCTGCTGGAATAAATGTCCACAAACACAGTGGCTGAAAACAACGTTCATTAACTCTCCTACAGTCTTAGAGATCAGAGGTCTGAAATCAGCCAGAGTCAAGGTGTGAGCAGGGCCGGTTCCTTCTGGAGGCTCTGAGTGAGAACACATTTCTTTGCCTTTTTCAGCTTCTAGAGGCCCCTCCTTCCCTTGGCTCATGACCCCTGCCTCCATCAGCCCAGCCTCTTGCTTCATTCTCACATCTCCTAGTACTGACCCTGCTTCTGTCCTCCTTGTGATTACATTGGGTCCACCTGGACAATCCAGGCGACTCTTCCCATCTCAAGATCTGTAAAGTCCCTTTTACCATGTAGGATAACATATTCACTGGTTCCAGGAATTAAGATGTGGACATCTTTGGAAGGGGCATGTCTGCCCCCAAGACCCTGCGGGGGGGGGGAGGCACACAGGGACTAGTACCCGGTTATTCCCGTTTTACGGTAAAGGAACAGAGAACAGTAGGTTGCAGATCCAGGACCAGAGTCCAGACTTATGACTCCTACTCTTTAAGCTATTATTTTTTTTAAAGAGATCTTATTTATTCATTTGAGAGAGCGAGCACACATGAGCAATGGGGAGAGGCAGAGGGAGAAGCAGACTCCCCACTGAGCAGGGAGCCTCGATCCCAGGACCTGGAGATCAGGACCTGAGCCGAAGGCAGAGGCTTAACCATCTGAGCCACCCAGGCGCCCTCGTTAAGCTATTGTTATTATTATTATTAATTTCAATGATAGTAACCTTCATTAAATGTTTGTGATGTGCCCAGCTCTGTGCTAAGCACCTTTACGTATGTTATGCTCTATTATTACCCCCATGTTGCTTAGGGAGGCTTAGGAAATTGGAGAAACTTGCCCGGGATCACTGAGCCACTAAATAGTGGAGTCAGAATTTGAATCCGGGTCCTCTATAATGAAAAATGTGCAGTGGATGCTGTTTACCAGATCATCTTTACCAGACCGACCCACCCATCCCAGCTGCTGTGAGGGCTGACATCTAAGAGGGTACAGCTGCCCTCTTCCCTGGAGAATTGCCCTTGGCCTCCAGGAGCCATTTTGCCAGGAAATGCATGGAAGATTGCCCCTCCCCCAGCAGTTCCCTTAGGAAATAGCTGGTAGATGATGATGGATAATGGAGCTGACACGCTTCCCTCGAGGTGGGACAACTCTGGGGTGTCTTTCATGCTCCAGAACTCCCCAGGGGACAGAGGCTAGACTCCAGCTGACCCCACCTCTTTATTTAGCTTCTTACCCTACCCCCATCCTACTTCACCCTTCACCTACTTCTCAGATTTCTCCTGCAGGCTCTCCTTCTGGAAATCGCTTCCATGGGAGTTACAGTCTCAGGCTCTACCTGCAGGGAACCTCACCTGGGACATGGTCTCAGGTGTAGGACAAAGCAGCAGAACCAGTAGGACTGCTAGAGAGTGAGGGATTTGTTATAGGGGTTTGACCTCATGCAGTGGTGGGGACCGGTTTAACAGTCTGCATAGGGCTGGTGCCCAACTGCATCCAGTGCTTATCCTGAAGACAGCCGGGCAGGCACTTAAAAAAAAAGAGAGAGGCAGCAGGGCAAACGATGACGTCTGTAAGAACCCACAGCGATGAACTGGAACTCATGCAGTTTTCGCCAGCTCCAGGATCCTGACCTGCAAAGAAGCTGGCGTGCTTCACCCCGGAGTTGCACGGCACCCTGCCTGGGACCTGGAGATGCTGGAGGAGAGCTGGGATGCTGTGGGCCCAGTGGCTGCCCCACCCCTATGAGGTGAGCCGTGCGCCGATCCTGCGCTGGCCCACAGGCAAGCCTGGCTGCTGCCTCCCTTCTCTTCTGCCTTCTGACCCCGCGGCCAGTCAAATGAATCATTCTACCGCCAACCAACCACAGAGCCAGAAAGGGAAAGGGATTCTGGGAAATGTAGTTCCAGCTTCGTTAAACTGACCCGGTATAAAATCATCATTGGTCACCCATGTCAGCCTGGCACATGTACACACCTCTTTTAACCATATTGAACTTCCAAATTAAGACCAGAGTGGGCATGAAAAGTACAGCATAGGGATTATGGTCAGCAGTATTGTAATAACTTTGTGCAGTGACCATACTTACAGTGGTGAGCACTGCGATTGTATAGAATTGTTGAATCACTATGTTGTACACCTATGTACCCAATGTGAAATGAATATCACATTGTAGGTCAATTATACTTCAATGGAAAAAATAAAACATCAGAGCAAAATCATGCTTCTTTCTAATGTAGTAGGGCTATCCCTGGTACAACTGAAAACACACTAACGTTCTTCCCCAAAGAAAATCCAAAGTTCCTTTATCTTTGGGTGATGTTCATACCTTTTCTAGGTGGGTCACAGTCTTTTATAGACAGTCTATCATTTAAATACTGAATGATAAGTTAGTTAGCAACTGTTAATAAATCTTAGGCTAGATGGTAGGGGAATCAGGGCAGGTGAGGGGGGAGAATTAATTAACATCCACACAAATACTGTCATACAGAATAAGGAAGAAATACTCCAATCTGTTATCTTCCTCCTTTCTTCAACTGGTCATGTATGTGACTGTAACTGGTATTTATAATTTCCTTCTTCCACACTACTCATTTCATATTCCACTTGCCCTCAGCGGTAACCTTGGCCTATCATGGTTCCTTGCCTGATGGGGTGACTCAACTTTCATTCCTTAAGGGTCTGGACCATTAGCTATTCTACATATTATGGGTGGTTGTATTTGTTTGTTTGTTTTTAATTCCAGTATAGTTAACATAGAGTGTTATATTAGTTTCAGGTGTCCAATATAGTGATTCAACTTTTTTTTTTTAATTTTTAAGGGTAGTTGTGTTTTTTAATTGCTTGTATCACAGGACATGGGAATACTTAGAGGTACCTCAGGGGATCTCTTGAATTCAGGGCATCTTCCTGTTTATCCTCATTGGACAGCAGCAACCGAATTTCCCGATACTCAGAATCAATCACTTTAGGCAGTATGGAGACCCATTTCTAAGCCCATTGATTCATTGGCATGGACAGCCCAAAGTAGACAGATAGCAATCTCAACTACAATTTCATGGGATCATTGTTATGATGCATGGCAGAAGCATTCCTCCTTTGGGAACTAAGATGTCTAGACCAACAGACCTAAAGTCATGGGGACAGAAAGCAAAAGTTTTGCTAGTGAATTATATAAGATAATCGTGAGAGGAGCCATACCCATTTCTACCTCAATTCCTGGGCCTGGGAATCTTCGCCATGAGATGAATAGCACTGTGTGTTGGTTGCTGAATTTAGAGCATAGATTGCTTTCTGGAGGATATTGCCCTAGCCCTACAAGATGTTGCCATAAGGCTGGTACCCTAACCAAGCCTTCAAAAGGCCACCATTATGTCAGACTAGCTGCTTCAGGGTGATGAAGATCATGGTAAGACTAGTGAGTTAGCTGAACACGGGCCCACTGCCATACTTTACTTGCTGTAATTGATTTACTTGGTTAGATGCAAAGCTGTGTGGTATGCTATGATGAATAGAACATTCTGTAGGTCCACTGGGATGGCTTTGGCAAAACACTGTGGAAGGTAAGGGTCTGGATCAGTGAATGAGAACAAAGCATGGTGCCATATTGGGGGTTCAGTGCTGGCCTCTGTGGTTGGTGCGTGGGTACTTAGCATGATTGTAGCTAGATCAGCCTCGATGAGCAAAAGTCCAGTTTGCTGCATCCTTGCATGACCTCCATCCTTTCCTCCATGGCCATCTCATTCATAAGCCCATGGGTAAGGATGGGGAGGTCTTGGGAAAGAGTTTGGCTGAAATTCACAAGAATGGATCACTTTGCCTATCCACTTTAATTAGAGTCCCCCTCCACTGAAATGACTCTCTGATTTGCATTTATACAAAAACAGATCTGTTCACCCAGTCTGCCCATTCAGCAAGTTCTAGCCATACACTTCTCCCCAAGACCTCATTTTGACAATTTTCCAGTTATGTTTCTTCCAAGATTCAGCCAGCCCATTAGCCATGGCCCATACATCAGTGTAGATTCATACCTATGGCCATCTCTCCTCCTAGGCTAAGTAAACAAAGTTCTGCCACCAATAGGATTTCCCTGACCACTGGCTCCAAGGGTAGGGCTGGGGTGCTGCAGCTTCCCCTTCTGGGTAGCGCCAGCATATGGTGCAGAACCTCCTGTAAATCAACTTTTTTTTTTTCTTCTTTAGTCAATTTGTCAGCTAATTCTACACAAGGCCATAGCTGTGGGTTGAGAGAGAGGAAGTAACGTGGCATGAGCAGGAGAGAGGGGCATTTGAAATATTTGCTCAGGTGACTTACTTGAGTCTTCTTGAGCTGCTTGAGCTGATATATGTGCCACTTCCTTTCAATGGTGAAATTGTCACTGCAAATGCTCAATTTTATGGTCTGGTTGCTCAGACAACACTCTGTTCACTGATGAGCAGCTCAGAAGGCATGTTAACTTGGGGCCCGCGATCAAGCTTTCAGTGCCTCGTAAGGCCCAATAGCAATCCAGAAGCCACTGCTCAGAAAGAATAATTATCTCCGGAGAGTAGCACGGCTTTTCTCTGAAATCTTAAGGGCCTGTGCTATTATTCGCCTATGGGGCCTGCCGAAGTCTGGTACAATATCCCTCTCTGCCACAGAACCTTCCAGCAACACCAGATCTTCTGGGTCACACGGACCAACTGGCAGAGCAGCTCACATGGCAGCCTGCACCTGCCGGGGGCGGATGAACAGGTCTTGCGTGATAAATCCATTTCAACATCCCAATATCCCCAAGCCTTTGGATACTCCCCTCTACAATCTACCAGGGAAATGCTGGCCTTAGAACTGGATTTAGTGTGGGCCACCTTTGCATCCGGGGTGTTAGTCAATCAACCAAACGAACAGTTAGAGCCAGTCCCAGCTGCTTGGGCTCACACACTGAATCCAGAATCTCTGCTTACTGCACCCACATCCATGAATTTGGCCTGATCCGACCCTATTTTTTCCACTCCGATCCAATATCCTTAGGGTTCATTCCGAGAACTACAGAGAAAGGGATACCGGGAAATGTCATTCCAGCAGAACCAAGTGGACCCAGTGCAAAGCATGGCAGACAGTATGCCTTACTTTACCATGTGGCCTCTTTCAGCTTCCGAACAAAAATACTATGTGTCCCTGGAAGTGGGGTGTATGTCTTCTTAGAGCTGCAAGGGCAAGTGCAATAGCATTTTTTCCCCAGATTGAAACCCAAGGTCATCCTCAGAGTCACACTCATCTTCTTTGGGGCATCCCTCTCTCTCTGTAATAATAATAGCTACCCACCCCCAGTCTGCCCTTAACTCACATCATTTCACCTGATTCTGACAACCTTAGGGTGAACCACTATCCCCATTTCACAGATATAGAAACTGTTGCTGGGGGGTGGGGGCTGGGCGGCAAAGTTGTGTCACTGGCAAAGGATGGAAACAGATCTCAGACTGAGTTTTCAGCTTCTGTAGCCAAAGCATACTGTGGGGAATCTCCTCCCCCTCTCTCTTCCCTACTAGAGTTAATATTAATACCAGGTTATTGGTGATGGATTGGATATAGAACCCCAGAACCATAGACTGTCCTTGGTAGATGGGGTCCTAAAGAGCACTTTAGAGTTAAGGAAATCAGAGCCCAGAAAGGTGAGGCAATTTGTCCAAGGCAACCCAATGGGTCATTAACAAGACTCTGGCCAGAAGGGGCTGGCCAGAGCTACACCCAGGGGGGGCGGGAATTAAGTAGTCAAATGAGCTTGCCATTCCAAACATGCCGAGCCTGGGATCCACGACACATCAGCCTTGGACAAAAATGCCTGTTCAGGAGTCACACAGGTTTTCCTGTCATACCATCTGGTCCTAGTAGCCAGGTAGAACCAGGAGCTTGGCTCTAACCAAGCTGCATCAACTGCCCACCTCATTGTCCCAATCAGTGTCCTCAGAGAGAGTCCCTGTTGCTGGTCACCAGATGCTGCTTGGATTTCTTCAGCTTCATTTTGTGCAAAGGGAGTGTGGGGAGTCTCTCTTCCTGGTTTGTCTTTTCTAAGAGCAAGGCAAGGGGTCCCATGGAGGCAAAGGACCTATTCCTTGAGGACTAGCCTGGTTTGGTGCTCAAATAAAAACACACAAGCAATGTTGTCTTTTTCTGGGCTCATCCAGGCAAAGCTAGTGTGGAAACCCTGCTCAGGTGCTGGCATCTGAAGTTCAATGGATTCTCTAGGGCATCCAGGAAAAGTGTCATTTCCTTGACATGTGGCCCCTCAGCTCTTTCTCTCCATGCAGAGCCTAAGGAAACAGCAGGCTCTGGATGAGGAGGGCTTGGGCTGGATTCACGTAGCCATTCCACAAATATCACTGAGTGTCCTCCATGGGCCGGCACCGCCGGAGCGGCTGGGGTGCATCGGTGGTACAGCAAATACCTTGCCCTGTGGAGTCATATTCTAGTGCAGAATTTAATAAGAACAACAAATAACTAAATTCTGTAGTGTGGTCAAGGTAATCTATGATATGGGAGAGGGAAAAGCAGAGCAAGTTAAGGGGGACAGGAGTGACGGGCAAGAGGGTGAGTCGCAGAATTATAGGGGGAGGTAAGGGAGGGCCTCAATGGGAAGGTGGGATTCGAGCAGAGACTCGAAGGAGGTAAGGGAAGCTCCATGTGGATGTCTGGGGAGGAACCTGCCAGGCAGTGGAAACAGCCAATGCAAAGGCCCTGGGGAAGGGGAATGCTGATGTGTCCCAGGAATGGTGAGAAGGTGACAGTGGCTGAGCAGAGGGGAGTGGGGGAGATGTGGGAGAGGAGACAGGAGGGGTGGGGACAGATCTTGCTGCCACTTGAGCTGTGGTGAGTGAGGACCAGGCTTTTATTCTCACTGCAGCGTGTCTTCTCACTGCAGCGTGTCCGTCAAGCAGAAGAGCAACATGATAACTAAACATCCAATGTGGTAAACGTTTGTAAAGAATGTCTCAGGCTGCTGCATGGAGAACAGACTGCAAGGGGTGGGTTGGGAGGGGCTGTTGCTGTAAGCAGGTAGGTGAGAGGTGATGGGGGCTCAGACCTGGATTGCTGGAGGAGGATGGTGAGTAGCCTTCAGAGTTGGGAAGATATTTTATTTTATTTTTATTTATTTAGTTTTAAAGATTTTATGTATTTATTTGAGAGGAGAGAGAGAGAGTGCACAAGCAGTTGGGGGGGGCAGGGGCAGAGGGAGAGAGAGAAGCAGGTTCCTCACTGAGCACAGAGCCCAACACAGGGCTCGATCCCAGGACCCCAAGATCATGACCTGAGCCGAAGGCAGATGCTTAACCAACTGAGCCACCCAGGTGCCCCAAAGAGTCGGGAAGATATTTTAAAAGTGGAGCCAACAGAATGTCTGCTGATGGGTTAGATGTGGGGTGTGGGAGCAAGAGATGACGCCAAGCTTCTGAGCAACTGGACGGATGGATATAAAGTAGAGCTTTCTGACCAGCTCTGCCACTTACTGACCAGGGTACCTTGGGCCAGTGACTTACTTAGCACCTCTGTGCCTCAGTTTCCTCCACTGTAAATTTGAGCGAATGATAGTTCCAACTTCCTCAGGTGGTTATGACACCTGACCTGGTACACAGTCAGTGCTCAATAAATGTCAGCTCCCATTATTGTTGTTGCTGCTACCTGGGGTAGACTCTAGACCAGGGGTCTGCAAACCTCAACCTGAGGGGCTGCTTTCATAAAAGAAGGACCTCTGGAACACGGATGGCCACCCCGCTCATGTACAGATCGTGTGTGGCCGCTTTCCTGTTGCTGGTCCAGTTGGGTCTTTGCAATAGACGCTGCGTGATTGCAAAACCGAAAATGTTTACAGCCGGCTCTTTACAGGAAGTCTGTGGACCTCTGCTCTAGACCGAATCGGCTCTTTGTCAGAGCATGTTTCAGGAAAGATTTCTAGCTCTCTCTGAGCTGCTGGGACAAGGGTGCAGCGTGATGGACGACTTTGTCCCCCTGTCCCCCTGCCACACTGAGGCCATCCCCCCCCCGGCCTGTGGCTCACCTCTGGAGAGGTGCCAGGGCCACACAGCCCTCCTTCCCGAGCATGCTGTCGGGGTACCAGTGTGCCCACCATCGCACCTGGGCAGCATGGTGCTACAGAATCATAGGCTGAGTGGAGAGATGAGTAGCTGATGGGGTATGTGGCCCTGGGGGCAGATCTGGGTCTGCCCCACCCCGTCCTGCCTCCCTCTCACCCTCCCCGGCTCTGTGGGGTCTCTCCAAGCAAAGTTCGCCCATTAGCTACGACCTGGGGAGAAGGCAGACCAGCTGGGGAGGCAGCCAGCCAGGGCATGACGCAGCTATGCCTCTCACTGGCTGTGCGTGACCTGGGGAAGTCACGTAACCTCTCGGAGTCTGGGCTGTCAGCTGTAAGAGAGGGATGTCTTCTATGTTTGGCCCAGAGTGGAAACTCCTTTCCTCAGGAACCTTGGCTGCCTGGTCTACATCCTCATATCAGGACCTAATCGCAGTGCTTGGCATGTGACAGGTGTGCTCAGAAGATGTTTGTTGAGTGAATAAAGGAGCACAGAGCCTGCGAGGGGTGGATGACGGATCACCAAGGCTGTTTGTGATCACAATTTTGCTACGAGATTGAGGATTCTCAATCCTACGAGGATTGCTACGAGGGTTCTTGGAGGCACTGTGTCAGGGGCAGCTGTGAGTTCTGGGGCCCGGGTGGGGCTTCAGGGGCTGCGGGAGGAAGGAGAGAGACGGTGATGCTGCAGAGGCTGCCAACAGGTTTGGATTCCTGGGTGAGCGGGCGGGTGAGTGAAGGCCGTGGGCAGCTCCGACACACACACACACGCAGACAGGTGATAGATGAAAAGACAGAGACATAGACTGACAGATAAATAAATACAAGACAGAAGGAAAGGCAGACAGGCAGGTTGCCAGGCAGGCAGGTAAGTAGGTAGCTAAGTGGAGGCTGGTGTCCTCTGCACCCAGCCCTCCTCCTCCCCTGGCTGTCACACACTCCTGGTGAGACAGCCAGCCCAGTGCTGACTTGGAGCCTGAGGGCCGGGGCCTCTGGGGATATTCTGGGGATGGCAGTGTCATATCAGCCAGGCTGCCTTTCCAGGCAGATGTCGGGACAAAGGGGGGCCCGGTGGTGGGCGTGTGGCCACAGAGGGCCTGGCTACAGGTGGGAGTCTTGGGTGTGAGCCTCAGCCCTCCACTCCCTGGCCGGGTGACCTGGAGCAGTGTCATCTTCTGTGTCAGAGGCCGTGGTGAGAGGCGGTGGCAGCATCTCTGAGAGGTGCCCGCGGCCGGGAGTGGGATGAGTGCTCACAGGCACCCACCTGACACCCAGCCATGTGGAGTGAGGGCTGTCGACACATGCTCGCTCACGCGTGGGTCTGCTCAGCCATGCAAGCGGGGGGCGGGGTGCACGTCTCAGGCATTGGCTCCTCGGCCGGACTGCCGGCCTCGACTGGGGCACGCTTGTGGGGACTCCTTGTTCCCTTGCTTCACAGCTATGCCAGCCAGGCTCCGGGGCCAGGGGCCGCATCCCTGTCCCTGAATCTCACATTTACCCTGCAAAATCATCTTGACGTCAAGAGGCCAAATCAGTATCTAATTTGCAGAACCCAGTGCAACGAGAAAACGTCAGTCTCCGTGTTCAGACATTATTAATTTCAAGATGGCAGAGCAGTGAACCGGGCGCTGTGTGCCCGCACAGGTGGTGCACCTGCAAAGCCAGCCCGGTCCGCGGCCGGCGGCTCCTGACTGGTGTGGTGGGGGAAGGGATGGTGAAGGACAGAGGCTCCTGAGCTGCGCAGTCCTCAGTCTTTACCTCGGTTGTGCCACTTCCTAGTGCTGAGATTTTGGACAGCTTGCTTGGTCCCTCTGTGCCTCAGTTTCCTTATGTTAAAATGGGAGTAATAGTAGGCATCCATGCCCATGCTGGTTGAGTCAGGTAAATGGATGAATACACCTCAAGTGCTGGGCACAGGTACCAATAAATATCAGCTATCATCATCATCCTGCAGACCAAGTTACGGGGCTAGTAGGGAACCAAGTCCAGAGCTGGGCCAGGGTGGTCGTCACCAGCACCCCCCCACAGCCCAGGATCCGATCACCACAGTTGGACTTTCCCAGGCCCTGGGGCCCAGGGGACAGCAGGAGTTTGCTTTTTCCCTTAGAGGAGCTCATGGCATGTCTCTTGGGGAGCAAATATGTCACCTGTGGCCACTGGCCATGAGCCCCCACTTCCTCCCCTCCTTGAATCTCCCAGAGCCTGTTCCTGACGTCCTCCTCCGCTCCTTCTCCCACTAAGGTGCCCTCGATGTTTACTTGTACCGATCTCACCTGAGTCCCCAGAGACAAGGTCTAGCCACCAGGCCAGGGCCTTTGGGCTGCTGTGGGCCCTGAGCCCTCTCCACAGATACATTTGTCCCCTCCCTCGCATTGGCACATGAGGGGAGTTAAAAGAAAATGACCCCTGATGTCATGCTCATCATGGTCCTGGGTTTTCGTTTTAACCTAATGAATTGCAGGCATCCCTGCCTCATCCTGCCATTCCTTCTAGAACGCAAGGATGCTCTGGGGATGATAAGGCAGCATCTTTTGAGCATCCCAAGTCAGTTGGTGGCCAGACCTCCTGTTCCTCTGCCTGGACTGAAGTAAACTTTGAGGGGATTAGCCCTCTCTAGGATGCCAGGGTCCAGAGCAGAGGTCCGGGTGACATCCTGGCTGGTGATGGGGTTTATGATGGTCTGAGCTCTTGGGGGTGTTTGAAACGGATGCTGCTGGTGATGTGATCAGCATGCAAAGCTTCTGTATTCTCATGGGCTTGAAGAAATATTTCCCGTCAAGTTACGGGGCTCTAAACTCTCCGGTTCGGGACCCTGAGGAAGACCCAGGCAGGTCAGTCCTGGGCAGCTCGAGAAGCCTTTGGGTTGCTGCTGATATTTCTTGGGTATCATTGAAACCCAGTCGGAGAGACAGCTTTCCAGAACATCTCTGCTCTTTTGTTCTCCCGCAGCAGAGCTGACCGTAGCCTCCCTCCCTGAAAAGCCCTGTCTGGCATCAGTGAGGGGACAGTGGAAGTGAGTTAATATTGGTCAAGCTTCACCAGAGCCTGTGCTAGAAACTCTCACCTCAGAGGAGCGGCTAAGAGTCAAGTCTGGAGCCAGCTCACTTAGGTTTGCATGCTGGCTCTGCTCTGACTAGCTGTGTTCCCTTGAGCAAGTCACTTAACCTCTCTGTGTCTACTTCAAAGAGCTGTTGTGGGAAATAAATAAAGCATATATGTATAGTGACCAGAAATGGGCCTGGCATATTGTGAGAGCATGTAAGTATTAGCTGCTATGTGTTCTCTTTTGGACTTTCCCCAAACCTGCTAAAGTGGGTCCTATTAGGACCCCCATTTTATAGATGAAGAGAGTAAGGATCCAAGAAGGGCATGACTTGCCCCAAGCCATCCAGCCGAGGAAGGGGCAGGGGGCGGTATATGCCTGGCCTGCTTCATGCCCAGCCCGGGCCTTCTGGGCCACCCATATATGCAGGTGGGCTCTGCCTAAGCAAGCACGGAAGGAAGGAGGAAGGAAAAGCTGTTCTGAACCACCCCCTCCAAGTAGGTCCCCAAAGTCCTTGTCAGAGGCAGTCTAGTGGCACTTCCCAAACTCACGCTGACAGTCCTTGTCCCTTGATCTCATGCCGGGCCAGCTGGGAAGGGGAACAGCCCTCCTCCTTGCCTCCCAGACTGTCAGATCCGCTCCAGCTCAGATGAAGGGAGCAGCTGGTACATGGCTGCCCCGTCCATCACTTAGGAAAGCATCTGTTCTGCCTCTCTGACGGGCTGCCCACCATCTCCAGGCTTGGGGGCCAGGGTGACTGGTACCCAGGTATGGATGGCAGCACCAAAGGGGAGGGTGATGGTCAGGTAGTGGCCAGCCCAGGGACCCTCAGGCAGGCTCTCTGCCTTGACAGCTGGGTCAGCTCTGATGACCCAGCCTGGCTGTCCTGGCTCTGGGATCCATTAGAGAATCCTTCAGAATGAGATGGAGGACAGTAGAATAGATGTAAGGTTGGAGCTTCTAAATGCTTCTGTGTTCAGGTGAGGAAGGTAAAGCAGGCTTGTTGAGCTAAATTCCCTTCAGGGTACCAAGAATCACAGCCATTGTCTCCCAGAGTCTTAGAGTTGGGAGAGCAAGCTGGGGTGTCTTGGTACCATTGCTTCATTTTCCAGATGGGTAAGCTGAGGCTTGGCTTACCTACTTGAGCTTAGTTGCCCAAGGCCATACAGTGAACCTTACTTGACTAAGCTAGACCTAGAGCCTAAATTCTAGAGTCGCAGACCAATGTGCCTGCAGAGAGCTTTCCATTCCTAGCCAGACTCAGGTCTCTGCAGACCCAGCTTCTCCTGACCCCACCTCCACCCCCCACCATGCTGGTAACACTAGCTGACATTTATTGAGCATTTACTATATGCCAGGCACTCTTCCAAATGCTTTATAAGCACTAACTTATTTTACCTCACCTCTTAGGGAGCAGTTAATAACATTTTTCTCATTTCACACACGGGGAATGAAGTCACAGAGAATAATTTGCCCACAGTCCTTCTGCCAGAAAATAACAGTCAGGCCTTGAATCCAGATCATCAGGCTCTAGAGTCCAGTGTCTTGAAAATATAGGAAAATACAGCTTCAAGGGAGCTAGAGCCCCTGGTCCTCAAGTAGTCTTATGGTCTATCAGTTTTGTGTGCTACTGAATACCTTTCATAAAAATCCTCTTTACTGTCTCTTCACTGGAGGGCTCCAGGGCCAGCAGCAGACTGGATCTGAGGTGGTTTCATGAAATAGGTTATAGGAGAATCGTGCTAGTCTGTGGGAAAATCCTACAGCTGACGGGGAAAGATCAGAGCAAGAAGGCACGGAGAAGGACTCTTGTCTGGTGTTTGGCCTGGGACAGGGGCAAGACAAGTGAGTTCTAATGCCCAGCCAGCCCCTCCTTGGTGTGTAAACTTCATCTCTCCCAACCCTTTCCTGGGCTTCAGAAACCCCATCTGTAAAGGGGGAAGTCTGTCTAAGAAATGTGCTCTCTAAAGACCTTTCCAGCTCTGACATTTGAAGATTTGATGAGTGACACCTGGTAATCCCTCTATTTTCCCACAGGTTTGCATCACAATGGCCCCCTAAAACTTCTCTGCCCTCTCCATAGACATCTGCTCTCCCATGAGGTTTTCCTACCCACCCTGGAGCTGGACAATTCCTTTTGTTGGGAAAATCTTCCTCAGGTATAACTGAAGAGCCCCTTCTCCCATTCTTCCTTCTTCAGGGAGCCTTTGTGTCTTTTTCTTAATGCCAGACTAAGTCAGAACATGATCCCAGGCTCAAATTTGCCATCACGGGTCAGGGCATGTCCAGGCCCATCAGAGAATCCACTGATAGGTTCATGATACTGTTGCTGAGCAAACGAACTACGGATGGGAGAGAATGTGCTACCTCTGACATGCCTACCTGAGCCTGCAGGTGAGGAGGGGACTCTCCGTTCCCTCAAACCAGACAGAGACTGTGTAGGCCAGACAGGAGGCTCAACTAAGGCCATATGCCACTGGGTGAGCCCCTCAGCTCAACTCACTCTATGACCTGGGTGAGATGGTCTACTCCCTCAGGGGGACAGGGGACTCAGGGCCGCCTGATGTTTCTCTGTAGGCCAGCACCTGAATGCAGCATGACATGCATCCCTCCCAGGATATTTGCACATTCACCCAATTCACTCACCATGCTTTCATTCATTCTCTCAGTAATTTGGCATTTACTGAGGCCCTGCTGAGTGTCACACTCCAGGATGGTGCCTGGCCTCCCAGGATCTTATGGATTGGCTAAAAACAGCACGGAGCCTGGACTCAGATGGACCTGGGTTTAAGCCTTGGTTCTTGCCCTATAACAAGCTGTAAGTTTCAGGGGAGCTGCTTTGCTCTTCTAATCCTCTGTATCCTTACCTATAAAACAGGCATAATAATATCGATCTTCTACAGTGAGGAATTTATCTATTTGGTGCCCAGCATAGTGTTAAGTCAATGTTAGTCCCCTTTCTACCCCTCTCTCCACCCCTGCCTTTACTCTCATGTGTCATGACGTTTGCAAGTGTGTCTCCCACTTACGGCACCAGACTGGAGACTCTTTGTGTGCTCTCTTCTCTTACACCCCACTCCCCGTCCCAGAATAGGATCTGAGTTTTCTTCTCAGACCAAGAGCTCCCTAGGAGGGACTTCTTCCCTACCATTCAGCTGATAGCTGCAGGGATTCCCAATTGGCTAAGCCGTCGGTAATAAAGGGGGTAGGAGCTGACCATGGTGCTGACTCGCTCTCGCTGTTCTCACCGAACAGGAAGAGAATTGTATTCCACAGATGTGTTCACACCCCTGTGTGGATCCTCTGGATCCTCCCATCACTAAAGCGTTTCCAAGTGTGAAAGGCTCCATCAGACTCAGCTTGTATGGACAGGCCTAGAAATACTCTAGAGTGGTAACAGCTCAGGGTGACCAAGCAAACCAAGGGTGCCAACTCCTCCTGCCCCCATTCCTCTGATGATGGAGGAGGGTGGGGGATGAGGTGAGTGGGAAGTTTTAAAATGCACAAAAAGCACAGTGGTAAGACAATGTCCTATGTGTCCCCCTGCTGTCTTCTAACCTACCCTCTACGCTGCAGCCAGATTCATCTTCTGGAAGTCTGGCTCTTATCTGAGAAAGAATCCCAGAACACTTAGAAGTAGAAGAATCTGAATCTGGGCTAGCCTTCCTCACTTGCTTCACCAGTAGAATGCTGTGGAAGTGACATTCTGGGCCTTTCAATGCCAGGTCATAAAAAGCTTTGCAACTTCTACCTGGATGTGTAGAGTATTTAGCCAGGGGAAGTCAACTACCACAGGTGGTGGAAATAGTGTGCACCTGCAGACCCTTGAGGTCCTCCTATTATGCATTCATAGAGTGTTATTGTGACTATTCATATTGGCAGGGAGGTGAGCTCCTCAACCCAGACTCCACATCCCTTGCATATGGTGGCGCAGTTGTTAGGAAGTGGTCACCCAGCCATACTGTATTTCCCCGCTCCCTTTGCAACTTGGTAGGTCAGGTGACTGAGCTCTGACCAGCAGATTAGGGGTGAAAGTGATGAACACCACACCATCATATCAAAAGATAAGGAAGAGCTAAAAAAAGCCCTGTGTGGGGGCACCTGGATGACTCAGTTGGTTAAACATCGACTCTTGATTTTGGTTTAGGTCACAATCTCAGGATCGTGAGATCGAGCCCCGTGTCGGGCTCTGCGCTCAGCATAGAACCTGCTTGTTCCTCTCCCTGTGCTCCTCTCCCACACCCTCTGTTTCTAAAATAAATAAATAAATAAATAAATAAATAAATAAATAAATAAAATCTTTGAAAAAAATGCCCTGTATGGTCTTCCATACTTTCTGCCTCCCTCTGCCTGTCAGTTGGGTATGAGTTTGAGAGCCGTAAGTTGAACATGAAGATGCTTCCATCTGCCTGGGTTGCTGAGGCGGTCTCTTTCACCCACAGATTGATCTGTGTGCAGAAGAGAAATAAACTTTTCATTTAAGCCACTGAGATTTGAGGGGGTGTGGTGGTTCCACTGCATATTACTTAACACCATGATTGTAAATTATGTGTTCTCACCAGTTAGACTGTAAACACCACGAGGGCAGATACAACATCTAACTTGCTCACCCTTGTACCCCCAGCCCTAACCCAATGCCTGGAACATGGGGGACATGTGAGAAATACCCAGTGAGTGAATGAGCACATGCATGGGCTATTTATTTATTTTTCTGCAGGGTTATCTGAATCACACTTGACCCTTAGGCTGAACTTTGATGACTTGGTTGTCATGCTCACCCAGGTGGTAGTTACAGACTCTATGTGTGTGTCCCCCCAAATGCATATGTTGAAGTCCTACATATGCAGTGTGTTTGTATTAGGAGGTGGGGCCTGTGGGAGGTAATTAGGATGAGATGAGGTTATGAGGATGGAACCCCATTCGCCCCTCTAAGAGCCAAGAGAGCTTGCTTCCTCTCTGCTCTCCGCCATGTGAGGACACAATGAGAAGTCACCAGTCTGCAACCCAGAAGAGGGTTCTGACCAGAATCCAACCATTGCTGGCACCTTGATTGTGGATTTCTAGTCTCCAGAACTGTCAGAAATGAATTTCTGTTGTTTACAAGCCAGCCAGCCTATGGCACTTTGTGGTAACAGCTGGCCAGACTGAGACAGTGGTGAACCTGACATGCAAAAATCCCTCTCCACCCAGAGCCTCCCCGGAGAGGCAGGGGCTGGGGAGTCCAGCTTCCAGTTCCTCTCTTTGCTTTGGCCTGATTTTAATGACTGATTTTTTTTAGGTCTTTTTTTTTTTTTTTTTTTTAAGATAGAGGAGGGTTAGGCGGGTGGCAGCTTCATTCTACTCAGAAGCTAAAAGGCTCGTTGATTTTTCTGATACCCTTTGAATGTGCCCCTTCTCCACAGACAGCTCCTCACAGCTGTTAGGGCTTCAAATTCCTCGTGCATTGAGGGGGGCAGAGAAAAGATATGAAAGGCTTTTCAGCTGACACAAAAGAAGGGAAAAAAAGTGGAATGAAAACGACAATGTGGTTAATACATAAAACGGTGAAATTTCTGGCACTCACTGTATCATTAATCTGTCTAAAGTGGCTTTGATCTCTTCTGCTTTAATTAACTTGTAATTATAACATGATGATTTTTGCAGCGGGCAGAATCTGGGAGCTGGGCCCTGAAAGGGACTTCAGCCACCGAGTGGCATCATAAAACAGGGTTTTCAGTATCTGCCTTTCAGAGATGCGCTTCCCACATCTGTGCTCACACATGCACAGGTACACACACACACACACACAAACACACACGAACACACCCCAGGCTTCCCCATCACACGTTGCCATGGGATAGTAGCTTTGTGTTCATAACAGCTTCCCAGACCCTTATGTCTGAGTTGAGGGTTAACTGGGAAAGATCTTGTCAGGGTAAAGCTGTTGGGGAGAAGGGCATATCAGTTTTGAACATGTCTCATGACAACCCTGGCAGGTGGGTATTATTAGTCCCATTTTCTGGATGAGGACACTGAGGCTCAGGGAGTTTAATTCACCTGCCTAAGGTCAGCTAGTTAGCAGGGCGGTAGATTGACTTGTTGGCCATAACTCTTTACCCCATCCTTGCCATGGCCTCACTGTGAAAGGACTTGACTTTAGGTTTGGCCATATAATTTGTTTTGCATGTTGGTGAAAATTACCAAATGTGCCCAGTCTCACCTTCAGGTCCCAGGAGAGCCCAGAGGCAGACCTGAGTCACCCTGGTGGCAATTGGCCTGGGTCAGCCAACACACAGCAGACCTACAAGTGCATGAGTACAGTAAATATTTCTCTGTGTAAGTCCTGGGTTTGGGGGCAATAAGAGGTAACCAATACATTGGTGGGATTGGGATTTAAACCCAGCCCCAGAGGTCCATCTGTCTCTAAGACCCACATGCCTTCCTCAGTGCCTTGTGGCCTCAGAGCTGAGGGCCACTGAAGCTGTCAGCCCAGTGATTCTCAGACTGGTGAGGGTGGGGGAGGGACACCAGAGTTCTATCCCTGTCACCCCTATATCACTCCTAGCTCTTCCACTTCCATCTGTCTTATGTTGGTCTGCTCTGTGATATTACATTCAAAGAATCTGTTCCGCTGCTTAAACAATGTTTGAAAACCCCATACGGACCCCAATCTCCTCATTTTACAAGTGAGGACGCAGGGGCTCAGAGAAGGACAGTGGCTTGGTTGTGACCACAGCTGGTCAGGGGCAGAGCCAAGATTATAGCCCACCCTTTCCAGGCCCCTTAGTCAGAAAACTGCATCACAGAATATGTCATGAATCTCTGAGGCAGAAGGACTGGGCAGGGATACTGATGGGGTGCCAGGCAGCAAGAGGAGGCTCAGAGAAGGAATGTCCTTGGGTGTGCTGGCCTCCATCTCTCACTGCTCCAGCTGGCTCTTATCTCTCCCCAGCCCCTTCATGAAACCTCCCCAGCTCATGGAGTCCAGGCTCCCTAGTGTTACAACTTATGGGCTTCCATCCCCCTTGCCCTTCTGATTATTTCATGCAAGGGGTAGCCTCCTTGTCCCAACCTGACTATAAAGACCTCAGGGACGGGACTCCAAATTTCATCTCTGGCTCCCCAGCATCTGGTTCAGGGCACAAAGCTGGTCCCTGGGCAAACTGTTGAATGATACACAGTGACGTTCCCAGTTTCATTTAGTGCAAAGCTGGGAACGCATGTGTCTCGATGATCATATATGGGTGGATATGTCCCAGTGAGGACAAGAGGTGGGATGGGTGGACTGAACTCATAGTAACTAGTTAGTATCAGACCACTCAGAGTGTCTCATTTAATCTTTCCAACAACCCTATGGGGTAGTCATTCATTCACTTGTGCATTCATGCACTCGTGCATTCATGCATTCATTCATCCAACAGATATTTCTGAGCGTCTTTTCTGAGTCAGGCACTGTGCTGGGCTCTGGGATAGAGTGGGGCCCATAGTTTCATCTAACAAACCGAGGCACACAGAAAGGAAGAGACTAGCCCAGGGCCACACACCAGTTTGATGTATCCAGGGTTCAGACCCAGACCTTTCTCACTCTGAGTACTTTTGTAGCTCTTACTTGCCTGAGACCACTTTCCTTCAAGTCTCCCTGGTGCCTCTTCTTCCACCATGCCTTCACTACCCATCCACTCAATCTCTGTCTTACTAGTTCCATCACTCATTCATTCATTCATGCATGCACTCATCCATTCAGGCTCTTGCTAAGCTCCTGGCATGCTCAGACCTGTGCTGGGCATTGGGCACAGCCCGTAATAGCTCAGCCAACAACAAGCCTGGAAGCCAACCTAGGATTTCTAGGTATTCTTCCAGGTGTGGTCAGCCCTAGCAGAGGTGGGCAGAAGGTGAGAAGGCAGGGGCACAGAGAGCAATGTTGGGAACCCTGGAGTTCATGAACAAATGTCAGTATTTTTGGACCAAAAAAAAAAAAGTGATGTGTAAATGAGATGCAAAATGATGCAAATCACGACCATTCAATTTAGTCCAAAGCTACTTTTGGTAATAAGTCTGCAGCAGGGCTGGCAATGGAAGAGAGGGTGTATCAGCAGGGCCAGCACTGCCTGTCCCCCAACCCCTAGCCCCGCCTTGGAGGGAGAGCAGAGCTGTGCTGGAGCAGTTGGGGTGGCTGTGCAAGTGGAGGCATCACCACCAGGCTGGACAGTGCAGGGTACAAGAGGGAACAAGTACAGTCCTGCCCAGGGTGTGGTGACAAGGTTTCTGGGCAGGGGTAAATGTGAAGGAAGATGTAAATCTGAAGAGCACATCACCCACCGAGTGTGTGGGGCACTGTCTGGTCAGGCAAGAGGGCAGGAGCAGAGCCTGTAGTCATGGGTCCTGGGGGTCAAGGTGCATGGGTGGTGGGGGCATGGAAGAGAAGACTGGAGATGTAGGTAGGACGACAGTCCGAAGCGTTTGGTCTAGAGCTAGAGTGGAAGATCCAGATGCCTGATGAGAGAAGTCGGCTGTTGTTTGCGTTTTAAATACATGGATATATCCATCACTTCCACAAAGAAACATAGTCTCTTTATTTTCCTTGAATCATGAGCCCCTCAAGGTCTAGCTTTCCCTTGCAAACTTTTGACAGAGACATGTACAGAGGAGTTTCTCTAAAATGAGGAAACCGAGAGCATAAGATAGGCGTTGACGAGTGCTCAGGCTTGGCGTTGGGGAAATAGGAGTGGGGAGGGCTGTTGTCACAGGGTGGGGACTGCACAGGTCCCAGGCTCACAGGGCAGCTCCTTCTCAGTCCCAGATGGTCGGTGCCATGCAAGGAGGCAGGGCACGGATCTTTTGATTTTTCAAAAGAAAGTCTTCTGATTTTTCTATGTAAGGGCCTTCAATGTGTAAATGGTGGCTCAAACTCTTTTTTTTTTTTTTTTTAACACATGGTGGGAGCAATAAGAAAAGAGAAAGCACAAAGAAAGGAAAAAGAAAGGAAAGAAGAAAAATCTGGAGGCCATGAGCCACCAATTGAGGCCTCTCTGTTGGAGGAGGGATAAGGGAAGGAGAGAAGGCTGGAGGAGAGGCGGTCAGTTTCATGGTAGCTGCAATTGTCACAATTTAGGGTATGTGGGTGCCCTGGCATGCCAGTGAGAATAACAAGGAGGGAATGTGTGGAGATGTATCAGTTATTTCTATGCTGTGTAACAAACAACCACAAAACCTCAGTGGCAGACCATTGTTAGACGTGAGTCTGAGTCAGCTGGGTGGTTGCACCGGATGAGTGAATCTGGCACACTCATCAGATGAGGGCACACTCATCTGTCTGGCCAGCTGCCGCTCAGCCAGGAAGCTCTGATGGTCTTGGCTGGGCTCTCTCTCACATCTGAGGCCTGGCTCAGAAAACAGAGCTGACTGGGCTCTGCTCATTCCTCCAGCCGGCAAGCCCAGGAGTGTTCTTACAAAGGGTAGAGAAACAAAGGAGAGACCAAAAGTGTGTAAGACTCTGGAGACATAGGTTCAAAACTGGCATGGAAGCATTTCTGGCACGTTTGGTCAAGCAAGTCACATGGTCAAGCCCAGCTCCAGGAGGGAGAGAAATACATTCTGCCTTATAGTGGGCAGAGTGGCACGGTCATGTTGCAAAAGGCACGGATATAAGGATGGGTGAAGTAGGGCCATTTTTGCAATTTATGATAGTGTAGCTTTAGGTAAGTCACCCACTCTGTCTGGACCTGCCTTGTCATCTGTAAAAGGAGGAGGTTGCATGGAATGATCCTTCCAGCTCAGCTAACCTGAGGACCCACCTCCAGTCAGGCCTCCAGAACCCAGCAGGATTCTAGCAGGCAACAGTGAGGAGAAGGGTCTTACCTCTGTCCCTCCTCTGCTGTGCCCAGGAAGTGCCTGCCCAGGATTCCAGGCACCTTTCATCAGGGATCAATAGCTCTTTGCCTTCCCTAATGGGCTCCCTGAGAGTTGGCGGTTGCCACACAGCCATGGGGAGAGATGCATTAGCCCCCCCCCCCCCTTGTGCTCTCAAGGGGCATTCGTCCTTAATGGAGAGAGGGACATGGCTGATTCGGTCTCTCCATTGTTTGATTGTATTAATGAGGCTTTTATAGACGGCACCTTGCTGGGCAGGGTGACACAAAAGAGACTTTCTCACAGACCCAGTTTCCATGTGTTGAAACCTGCAAGAACCTGCTTAAAGGAATTCATCTTAGCCATGTGTCCATCCATCCATCTGTCCATCCATCCATCCATCCGTCCGTCCATCCATCCATCCATCCATCCATCTATCCATCCATCCATCCATCCATCTTCTTAAGACCTTCTATGTGCCAGGACAGGTGTAGACAGCACAGAGATGAATAAAGCAAGGCCTGGGGGGAAGGGCACACAAGTAAGCAGTCAATGGACCATTCTGGGTGTTGAGTGCAGCTAAGCATGAAGGAAGGAACCAGACACAGGTAAATTTCACCCCAAACCTAAGAGGAAACTGCATACAGGCTTAGCACTGAGGGAAAAGATGTGGCTGGCTCTCTGCATGCCCAAAGAGCTGCCTTCCAACACTGAAAGGATGAAGGGTCATCCCAAGCCAGAGTACAAGAATCAGAGCCCTGTCCTTCATGGGCCTACATTTAAGATGCTGACCGGGGAGAGTCTTCATGGGAGAACACCATGGTGATGGGACGTGTGCCTGTGGGACCCATGGGGCTAAGCTCCAGACCTGCTGCTTTGTGACCTCAGCCCCAGGGAATGGCCACTCATCCTGCCCCTGCAGCCCCTGATGAGATGTGTGTGGACAAGTGTCCTGAGCTCTCTTGCTTTGTGACCATCTGTGGGAAGGGTTGATGAGCAGCCAGTGGGGTGAGTTCATCCATGTCAACACTCCAGAGGGCTTTTCCCTGAGAGTAACTGGTCCAATTAGAAAGATCCAGGTAAGCTGACGCATAGCTGTGGTTATACATCCGGGCTCCGGTCAACACCCAACTCCCCCTGCCAAGGTGATTGGATGCAAGGAAGGACCAAATAAGAGAGAGACCCTCTTCCCCAGCAGGACAGAGCCCAGAGAGATGTTTACATTTCTCTTGCAGCCACAGAAAGATTCCTAAGTGCTCAAAATTGGGCATCTAATTTCAGGGAGACCCCTAACATCCCAGAACAAGTACCCCAACTTTAGGACTTTTAGATTAGCCACTTAATTAGACCTCCTGCTCAGACCAATGAAACTTCCTGGTATCATTAGACGAAGCCGTACCCAACCCCAGCCAGGATGAGAAGGGTTTTGAGACATTGCCTCTGTTACAACCGCAGCTCCTGGCCCCTGAGAGATCCAACCGCCCAGGAAGATGAAGGACCTCGGCCATTTCTCTCTGTAGTCAAAACCAGGAGGTGCCTGGCAAAATGGAAATTTCACATCCAACGAGAGTCTCTTCACCATGGAAAATCTCAGTATCGATTCATCACTTATTGCTTTTCTAGTTCCAAAGATGGATTGTGTAGATATGTAAAATAAGTGTAGCAAATATAGGAAATACATTTAAAATGTACAAGAATTGGCCAATTTTGCAATATTTCACCTCAATTTTATATGCTGTCAAATATACTTGAAATACATGTGCACTAAGCATGACAAATATATAGAAACTAAAGCTCTATTATTTTGCTGTAATGGGCCAGGGGAATAGCTCTGAAATAATATTCTTCTGTCTGCAATAAAGGCTTTTCTCTGAAGCTGTCTTAATGCTGTGAACAAAACCTAGAGCTCTCTCAAGGGCTTCTTCCTTTGAATTAGTGCCCCTCTCTGTGGCCTTCTACCATGATGAGTTTGGCAACCAGCTGGTGGGTGGATGGGGACCTTGCCCATGATGCAGTGGGGCTCGGGGAGCGTGACACCCTGGCTCAGGCTGATAAGCGTGGAGAGGACGGGGGAGCGTGAGAATCCACGCCTGGCACCACTGTGTCCATGTGGCAGGCACAGCATGCCCAGTGCCCACCCCCTGCAGATATACCTTGTCTATCTGTATCTCTCCTTGGGCAGCAGTCCTCGGGAGAACTGGAGGCACACTTGGCTTGAGAGGTTGGCTGCAGTTGACTGTGTGGCATGGCAGAAGGTGGCTGGGGAGGAGTCTAAAGGCTCCAGGGAATCAGTCTCTGCAGTTAAACAGGTTTGGAGCTTCACTCTGCCATTCATTGGCTTTGGAAAGTCACATAACCTCTCTGAGACTCACTTTCTTGGCTATAAAAAGGGAATAATATTTTCAACGTTATAGGATTGTTGTCACCCCACTGCATGTAGACGGTGTTCCCTGAAGTTGTACTGTGTGTTACCTGTGCAGCTGTACATGGCAGTTCTGCATGATATAAAGACCCTGGCACATAGTAGGCATGAAATAGGTAATAACTTTCATTATCACTGTGATTCTTTGTCCTAAGCACAACTACTTCTAGAATGTTGGATTTGGAAGTGGCCCAGAGGCGGCTGTTTTACAGAGATTAAAGAAGAGGACCCTGGAATCAGACACATCTAGAGTCACATCTTTGCTCTGGCACTTCCTGGCTCACTTATCCTGGGAAAGCTGTTCTTTTTACCTCTGCCTCAGTCTCCTCTTCCATAAAATGGGGATAATAACGGAGCTGGTTGCTGTGCAGATGAAGTCTGATAATTCAAGTCTGAGCCTTTATTGGTCAGTGTCTGGCAAATGACAGATGTTCAAAATGTTAGTTTGCACAGGCAACTGGATAGACAGAGGGAGAGTATGGCCACCATGAGGCTGAGAGCAGTTAGAAGCAACATGCCAGATGCACCCACAGAGATATGGATCAATTGCAAAGCCCAGTGCTGGGATGGAAATGCCATCTAAGTACGTTGAAAATGCACGCATACAAAACAACAATATGCATTTCACAAGGAGACAAACAAGCAGAAGGGTACACATAAAACACACCAGAGGCGTTGCCTGTGGGAGGAAAGAGAGGGAGTGGGGATTGAGGGTAAAAGGGGGTATGTCAATATACAAGAATGGGATGGCAAAGCCACGAGTCCTTCTGATGAAGGCTCTGGACGGCACTCTTCCAGAGCCTAAGAGGGAAGGATCGCCTCTAGCTGAGCCCCATCCAACGTCAAGGCTGGGGGGTAGCTTGGAAACTTTCCAGCTCAAGGGGAGGAAAGAGAAAGACAGAGTGGGCAGCCTGGCCTGTGGAGTACATGACTACAGAGAAGGGGGTCATGGTCAACGGGAGGGGTCTGGAAAATTCTATTATGAGTTTGCACTACCATGCACAAAGGGTGTCACATCTGCTGACTCGCTCATCTCGTGGGTTTAGAGGAAGTCAGGAAAGCAGGCCATCCCACACCTGGGCCAGTGCAGCTGAAGGAGGGCAGGGTGGGAGATGAAAGGTCGGGGAGAAGAGGCCCCCAAGCTGGAAGTGGCCACAAGCCCTGCTCCCCAGGGAGTGCTCAGAAGACCTGGGAGAATATCAACCCGGCTTGCCACCCAACATCAGCTAAGGGGCTTGAACCCATGACATTAAAAAACAGGTGGCTTTTCTTACACTGGGTCATAAGAAGGAGCTGGAAGCAGAACTAGCCACCTTGTCCCTGGGTGGGAGTACTGGCATTCTGAGGGCATGTCATCAACAGGACAGGGAAGCAGAACTGAAAATTCAGGTCTGGGTTAGGGGAGGTGCCAGACACAGAGACATTAATGGATTCTGGTTGAAAATGGAGAATGATTGAATGTACGTTATATGCAACACCTGTCGCCTAATTTGGTAGAATTTTTCAACTTTTCAACGAGTCACTTTGGGGATGTGTCACTCAGAACTGATGTGATTCACTTGGTCACCTGTTCCTCTTCCTTCTGCCCCTCTCTTCCTTCTCTCCTCGCACATGTCCCCAGTCTTGCTCCTCTTGCACTGCTCTCTCTCCCCTCCTCAGCACAGAGATGCCACCTTGGACCAGCGCTGACCTCAGTCCCCACAGATGCTCCCCAAGTAGGGAAAAAGTCAAATTGCTCAAAGGATTCACCTGCCTCAGCCATCCACCCAGCCTCATGCCTTCCTAGGGGACAAAGGGCCCTTGGAGCCACCAATGAGAGAGTCAGGGTTCCTGCACCCCAGGAGGGAAAGGCTAAGCCCTGGACACATCCATGCATTCTTGCATTCCTAAGAGTAATGAATGTACACAGAAACACACATGCACAAACACACAAAGGCTTGCCTTAGCTCCATAAGCACACAAACATGGACCCATACACAAGTCCCCAAGCATAGGTGCCCACCCAGACATGCAGGCATGCACAGCCCCACATATAGATACACGCTCATATATGCATCTGCACAGAAGACACCAAAGGAATGAAATAGACACCTAGGTGAAGCCGGGCACCCACATAGGTGAACCGGGAAGCAGAAGAGGAAGGCCCACCTCCTGCCACTCCCTCTCACACTCAGGTATACAAATTAACATACACACACTCAGAGAGCACCATACAGGTGCTTAGGCAGGTACACAGTCAGTAACCCTCTCCTCCCTTCAACCCTCCTCCGCCCCTCCCGGCATGTTGGAGGGGCTATAAGAGGCCAAAGCAGAGACATACTTTGGGACCCTTGCAGAGGCTGCAATAGACCATTTGAACTCTATCACCCCTCCTGGGGTTGGGTCTGCAGCAAATCTGAATGACTGTGACAGGCATTCCAGCTAATTCCCCGTGCTGTCCTGGTGGAAGAATTCCACTGGGACAGTGCATCCATGTGAGAGGTCTGGATGAAGGAAACACCACTGCCCACCGCCCTTCCCTATTCACACATGCCAGTCCAGGTGCCTGTGGGGAGCAGGTCAGAGACTGAGAGGCCTGGGCTTCAGCGAAACCCTTGCAGGCTTCCAGGGGGTTGGGCGGGCCACTTCTTAAGCAGGAAAGCTGCATGCTTTCCTGTCTCTGTAAGGCTTTGGGCTGGGCATAAATAGCCCCATGCGCTAGCACAGGGTGGGGACCAATGTTGGAGCACCAGCCAGGCGCTGCGCACCCACCATCTCATCGGATCTCAGCGCTTCTCTCCCTGCTGGACCACTGCCTCTGCTTCCTGCTTCCCTGCTTCCCTGCTTGCCTCTTTGCAAGGGGACATTCTCTGCGTATCAGTCAGAATGATTCTGTTAACATATAAGCTCAGTCATGCCACTTCTCTGCACAGAACCTTCCAAGGGCTTCTGTTCCATCAACTATAAGGCTAAAGCCACACAGCTTCTGGATGCCCTTTATCATCTGGCTCCTCATTGCCACCCATCCTGCTCTTAGCCCTTTGCTCTCTCTGCTCCAGCCACATCAGCTCCCTTGCTGTTATTCACACACACCAGGTCTGTTCCTGCCTCAGAACCTTGTTGATCCTTCCCCTGATGCTTCTGTTGTCAGTTAGTGGCACAGCTCCCTTAAATGTCACCTCTGTGGAGCCTTCCTTGGACATATGACCTATGATTACATCCTACCAAGCTCCTATTACCTCTTCTTGCTTCACTTTTCTCCATAATGCTTACCACTGTCTAGCAAACTCTACACTTCACTTATTTTTCTGGTCTATTCTCTGTCTCCCCACTATCACATGAGCTCATGAGAGCAGGGTCTGACTTGTTCTGCTTAATGCCTACAGCAGTACTCAGGATGTAGTGCATGCTCAACATATATTTACTGAAGGAAGGGCCCATCCTGTGAGGCAGGCATTTTCTTCTTTTTTTTTTTTTCTCACACCTATTTCATAGATGAGGAAGCTGAGGATATTAACGCTGCAGCAATCTGTTCAGACTCACAAGGCTGGCAAGTGGTAGAGCCTGAGTTTGAACCCAGATTGATTTGGCTCACAAGCCAGAGGCTGTATTTGTCCTGTGTGGCTGCCGCCTGTAATTGCACCACAAGTAACCATGTGCCACGTGAACTCCACACCCATGGTTGTCAAACTTTGGTGCACATCAAGGTCAATGCAGATCCCTGGGCTCTTGTTAAGTCAAATGGTGCTTTGCACAATACACTTTGAGAAATACAGCTATATGCTATTTTCCCAAGATACCAAAGATCTAGGATGTCACTTGGCTAAACCCTCTCACGATGTTCCAGAAAGTATTATTTTCTGCACTTCCTTTTTGAAAGCTACCTGCCTAGGTGGTGGTATTGGCAGGCCCCCCAACCGCCATTTTTAGGACCTGGCTATCTAAGGCCAGGGCCAAAGGAAAATAACCTTTACTGAATTCCTGTTTCATGTGAACACTATGTTAGGAACATCTGCCTGTGCTGATGAGGCAGATGCGTGCTGTAGATATGTGTGTGGACTCTGGACTCACTCTGCAGGCTTGGAGGTCTGGTTCTATCCCTTTTGCTAGCTGTTTAATCTTGGGCAACTTATTTACCTTTTCTGAGCTTCCATTCTCCTATCTGTGGAGTGCTGACTTTGTTGCAGATGATTGTCTCCAATATTTACTACTTTCTTTTTCTTTTTGTAATAGAACTGGCCAGCTTGAGCTGGGCACATGGTCACCAACTAAAGACTACATTTCCCATACTCCTGTGTTGCTAGGTGTGGTCACGTGATTATGTTCTGACCAATAAGACTTAAGAGGAAGTTATGGGAACATCTTCCAGGTCATGCCCTTAAAAGAACAAGAAGTGCCCTCCACTTCCGTTCTGGCCCCAGCCGGCTGGTGGCAAAGCTGGGCCACATGTTGACAGTAGCAGAGCAATAAAGATGAAGGAGGCCTTGATCTTGACAGCGTGAAGCTTCTTTATCAGCCGGGGATCGACCGTCACCCAAGACAGGAACTTCCGTCTTGGTTAAAGCACTCTCCTTTTGGCTTTTGGTGCAGCGGCGGAGACTGTGTCTTGACTACAATGCACTTTGGCTCCAGAGTGGGGCGCTGCTGGAACAAACTGAAAGCTGTGAAGCTTTTGGCCTGTGGTCCTGGGTGGGGCGGTGAAGATGCCGGAGTCCCGGGTGGGAAGATGGCGGCCCTTGGCGCCAATGATGGCAGACATCCGATGTTGCCTGCAATCCCTCCAAAGCAGATCACCCGCCAGTAGCGTTTGTGACTCTAGCGGGTCTTCAAACTCTCAGAATGTAGTGTGCGTTGGCTTATTTCTTCATGTTCAGCAGAGTCCTGTGAGAGAGAGATGATCTCAGGCTAGTCACAAAGGAATTAGAAGAGGAAATCTTGGGTGGGAGAGGAGAAGACCGAAGCCCTAACTTTTTACCGAGCAACTCAAGCCATCAAAGATGGACCGTGGCAGCAGAGTCAGATCGGAAGTTTGACTTCCTATCCAAGCCTCCTGCCCCAGGTGGCCCCCAGGAAGCCTCCTGTGGGTTGGGAGATCCTGGGAAGTTAAAGACAAGAGTTTTCAGACAGAAACACACCTGGAAGAGATCTGGGTTGTGGTTACTTGTACTTGGAATTGACGAAGGAAACGGAAGGAGAGTCTACATAATTCATTCTATTGCTAAATTTCTCTGGGACGAATTGGTCGCCCTAGGCAAGAGCTGCTTCTGGCTCAGGGCTTCCCAGGTACCCAGACAGCTCTGGCCAAGCCCGGATGCTCTTTTTACATGTGGGGAAATGGAAAACAAGAGAGGGGCAGTGCCCAGCCGAAGACCACGCAGCTCCACCGTGGATGAATCAGGGAGCATTCACTCCTGTCATGGGATTCACTACAGGACCACTTTGTGCATCACTTCAGGACCAAGTGTAAGGAAAATAAATGAAGTTTGTGAAAGTAGTACATCATGAATCGAGCTGGTGGCACCTGTCCTTTTCCCAACTCCCACTTACTCTGCCTCCTTCTGGGGGAATGGGAGAGGTTCTGGCAAGACAGGGAAAAGAGAACCCAGGTGTGAGTATCACACTGCCCGAGTTTGAATCCTGATCATGCCATTTACTACCTGTGGGACCCGGAGCAGGTAATTTGCTTCTGTGGATCCCCTGTCTCATCTGTAACAGTAATGCCTGCCTCATGGAGTAACTATAAGGTTTAGATGAAGGAGTCATACAAAATGTTTATAGAGGCACCTGGCACATAGTAAGTGCTCAATCCACTGGCAGTTAGGGTGGTGGGGTAATTAATGTGAATTGCTAACATCTCAGTGGCTTTGTGCAGTTGTTGATTTCTTACTCATATGACAGTCTGGTGGCACCTGGCTAGGGAGCCTTTCTCCATCTCCCAACTACACTGCTCAAGGTCTCCAAGGAAGAGAGAGATGGAGGATGGAGGATGTTCCTAAGGGCCAGGCCCAGAAGTGACAGACATCCCCTCTGCTCAATCCTATTGGCTGGAAGCTGTCAGTGGCACAACCACGTTGTGGGGGATGCTGGGCAGTGTGACCCACCATGCACCCAGGGCAGGAAGCAGCATCTTGGCCACATCTGGGCTGCAATACTGGCGTGATCCCCTGTATCTTGTGTGATTGTCTACATGTTTTCAACCTCTCCAAGCTCAGTGTCCTCATTGTAAATGGAGCTAATGATACCATTTTTATTATTACGAGGTTCACAGAAGGAAAAGGAAGTTCAGAACACTTGGTGTGTGAAGGCCATTCAGGGGATGTTGTTTTCCTTCCTCCCTTTGCTCTCCAGGTCTCCTCTTTGCCCCACCTCCATCTTTCCTCCCTGCCTCTGTCCTCCTCGTTCCTTCCTTCCCCTGCAGTGAGCAGGTGACAGCCAGCAGGGCCCCTGGTCCACCATCAATAACCTGATCATTTTCAACGAAAGGGACCAAGTTACCAAAGAAAACCCTGACAGCGAAGGTGGTGGCACAGAGTGAGTGACTAGAGCCATGTCCCCTGCTCCCCATCATAAATCTCTGGGAAAACCATTAGCGGGACCTGCAGCCCAGAGACAAATTACGAGGCAGGGGATCAATGTTATTTTTTCCACAAGCTGAATTCATAACAGTTTATGGCAAAATCGATGCAAATCTTCATGAATAAAGTGAAGGCAGGTGCATGTTGGAGAATAATGAAGGGGTTCGAAGGGGGAACCTCAGCCAATTGGCACTCGGAGTGGGAGCCAGGAGGGAGTCACCTGCCCAGCTGCCCTGGGGTTTGGTCCTGTGTGGTGCCATGGGGTCCCTCTCAGACTGGTCGCAGCCTGCTCACACACCCCTGGAGGAGGGGCCCGAGGGTGGGCAGGGGGTTAAGAAGAGGTGGTACTTTCGTGAGAACTTAATCTGAGCTTCATGCTTTATGTTCTTACTCGATCCTCACAACCAGGCCAGAGATTGATGCCATCATAACCCTCATTTCACAGTTCTGGAAACCGAGGCTGAGAGAGGTGAAGCCACTTGGCGCCACCTGGTTAATAACTACCAATGTCTGGATTTGAACCCAGGCCCTCCCTATCCCAGAGGCCCAGCATCACCTTTTTCAAGAAGCATGGCCTGTCTGTCCTATGCTTTCCTGCCTCTGGCCTCTGCACAGGCTATGGCCTCGGTCTGGAGTGCCCAGCTCCTCTTTCCTCTACCCAAGAGACATTTCTCATTGGCCCTCACCACCTGGTTGCCATGCTGCTGGGAATGCTGGCGGGGTCTGTGTGTCTTCAGCTGGCATCGTCATGTTCCCGTGGTGGGATTGTGTCTATGTCCAGTGTGGACCCTGGGTCTAGGGAGTGCTTGTCCTTCCAGCTCCTTACCTAGGCTGTGAGCTCCTTCAGGGTTGGACCGCATCCTCTCTTACCATCTCTCCTTCAATCCATGAACCTGCATGCCGGCACTGACATTCATCCTTCTATCCACCCAACTGTCCACTCAGCCATCCATCTGTCCATCACTCTGTCCATCCATCCATCCATCCCTCTGTTTATCCATCCACCCCATCCATCTGTCCATCCCTCTCTTTGTCCATCCACCCATCCATCGTCCATCCCTCCATCCATCCATCCATCGCTCTTTTTGTCCATCATCCAACCCTCTGCTTATCCATCCAGCCATCCATCCTTCCATCCAGCCATCCATCTGTCCATCCTCCAGCCTTCCATCTGTCCTTCCATCTTTTTGTGTTTAATGGGTGTATGCTTTCAGTGTCGCAAGATGAAAAGTGTTCTGGAGATGGACGGTGGTGATAGTAACACACCAGTGTGAATGTACTTCGTGCTACAGAACTGCACTCTTAAAAATTGTTACAATGATAAATTTCATGTTATGTTTATGTTTCCACAATTAAAAATAAATCAATTAATTTAGAAAATTATCAGATTTCCCAGGGAGGCTGCAGTACACCACTCCCTCCCACCTGTTCCAATCCAAACTCTTGGTTGAGCTCTACCTGAAGTCCTGCCTCCCCTGTGCATCACCGGCAGGTGACTCCAGCCCTCTCCAGCTCTCCTGCCTCCAGATTTGCCAAGTGCTCACACTTCTCACAGAATCGTTATAACAGTGTCAGTAATAGCAACCAACATGCACCGAGGGTGTCCTTTAGGTCAGCATTCTTCAACTGCTTTGTGTGGACCGACACATGTCCCCGCTGTGAGCTACATACTGTCATTTGTCTCATTCTAAAGGTGAGGAAACTGAGGACCACGGAAGTTTAGTAACTTGACCGAGCTTCCTCAGCTAGTAGGCCAAAGGGGCAGGACTCAGACCCAGCACCGATGACACCCTGCCCTTAAAGCTACCCGGTGCTGCTTCCCACAAACCACAGTTACTTATTTATCCCTCCCCACCCGGCACTGAGCTCATGTAAGTCATTTCCCCAAGACCTCATGCGCGCCTAAAGATGGGGGCTGGGTATTCATGCTCATATTACCCACTCCTGACCCAGTGTGGATGCAAAGTCGGGGCTCTGTAACTCAGAGCCAGGGCTTGAGGGAGAGCCGACCCCTCCAGGGCAATATTGAAGGGGGTGCCAAAAATCTCAGTGTAAGGTAAATTCTATCTTAATGCGATCTTTTAAAATAACAAATTTAATGCAAAAAAATTCTATGATGAACAAATTATCAAAATTTTAAAGATAAGATCCAATCCTGCACAATCCTGCCTCACCTGCTTACCTTAATCCCAATCCTTTTCTAACTACCTGGGGTGCTTGTTAAGATGGAGCCATGCCCTGACATGTTTTGGGGGATCACTGACACCATTTGTTTTTATAGGTAGCCATTCCTCTCTGCTGCAACCCATTTGGCGGGAACCGTATGCTGTGAGGCAGCAGAGCAAGGACGCTGAAGTCAATCTTGGCTTGGCAGCCTATTTCCAGGCCTCCATAGCTGTGTGACCTCGGGCAGATCGCTTCGCCTTTCTGTGCCTCAATTTCCTCCCCTGTAAATGGTGTGTCTAATGGAACTAACTTTGTAGTGCAGCCCTGAAAATGAAATGAGATAAAGCGTGTGAAGAGCTCAGCACAGCAACTGACCCTTAACTAACTACAAAGGGCAAAGCTCTGGTAAAAATGATTCAACCGATTCCTCCATCCAGGAACAGGAAAGTAAGTGTAACATGTGAATCTGTGTTAGCAGGCATCAAAAGCCATCGGCTTTTGTTTTTCTTCTCGTTTCCCCGCTGACATTTCTTGACCACGCCCGGCACGGGGGAGTTGGCAGGTGCAGAAGTGAGAGCAGAGACCCAGAGACCCAGAGACAGGCTAGAAGGAGGGGCAGAGAAGAAAGTGAGGCCCAGCTTCTCAGAGCGAGGCAGCTGACAGCTTCTGTTTCCCACTCTCTAGGCCTTGCATATTTCTTTGTTAACTTCAATAGGAGGCGTTCCTGGCTCTCCAAAAGTGTGCTCTGTCCACAATGCTACACATCTGGAGGAGAAAGTACTGGGGAGACTAAGCTGCTTTATCCCTCCATGCTGCCAGGAGTGCTCAGAGAGCCAGATGTCCAGTGGCCGATGGGCAGCACATCTGGAAGGCAAGTGGAATTTTTTCAACCAGATGTGTCAAGCACTGTGGTGACTTGGGGACACAACGTGAAGCCCTGGTCATGGGGAACAGCAGAGAGATGGCCAATGCAATCCGCCTGGGTCTCTGCAAACCAGAGGTGCCTCTTGTCTCCATTTCCTAGCCGAGACTTTGAGTGAGACTCTGCTCTTCACTGCCTCTGAAGGCCAACCTCCTGAGGCTGAGGGCTCTGGCCGGGGTTTTCTGTCCATGAAGCCACGGGCGAGGCGTCTCCCTGAGGAGTCAAGGGACAGAACCCAGGCCTATGGTGGCAGAAGGGAAGGGGAAGACCTTGACGCTGGTCTCGGGGTTGGTTAGGGAAGCATCTCCTCTACATGCCAATCCTCAAAAGAGTCTTGGGAAGAAGAGAAGTGGCCGTGACTTTCTCATATACAGATGGGGAAACTGAGGCTTAAGGAGGTTGAAGGATTGTGTTCAGCCACCGGGTAATATTGGACAGTGCTGAGATGGGCCACGTGGTTCTTTGAGGGTATGTTACTTCCAGTATGACAGGCTGAAAACCTGGCCGTGATGGCCCACTTCTGCCTTCCAGAGACCTTGACCTGCCTCTCTCTTCAGGATCAAAGGAGGGGCGGGGGAAGCAGAGGAAATGTCCATCATGCAGCCATATGGGTGGGCGAGAAGAGGGATCAGGCTCACGTCTTCACAGCGGCCTGGAAATCGTCCTCATTTGCAGTGCATCTTAGCCATCCCAGGGTGCTGGGGTTAGAAGGGACCCTGTTGCTTCCATTCAGAACCCACCTGTGTTCCAACTGGGAACACCGAGGCTAGGGGTGGGAAGCAGCCTGCCAACGAGAGGGGTTTTTCCCTAGAAGAGCCAAGATTATGACCCAAATCCCCTGACCCCTGTGACCAATCCCCTGGGCTCCACTGGATGTAGCCCCCCTGGGGGAGGCCGGACCCGCCCACCGGCCCACTCCCTGACCATAGGCAAGTTCCGCCTCCTCTGCGCTCTGATTTCCTCACGTGGATGAATGAGGGAACAAGTTCCTGCCCCGTATGACTCAAAGAGCAGTTAAGAATTCAGGTAATTGATATAAACGTAAAGGTATAGAGAGATAACGCTTTCTGAGTTCCCACTGTGTGCACCAGGCCCTGGGCTGGGCGCCTGACCTGCGAGGTCCCAGTGACTGCAAGCACAACCACCTCTTCTTCCTGGAATAACTCCTGACTCCCCTTCTCCTTGCCCCTTCCTCTAATCTCTTCATCCAGCCGACACCCGGTCAATACTGCTGTCTCTACTAGATGTCACCTCCTCCTCGAAGCTCACTCTGATGACCAGTGGCCCATCTTTGTGTTCCCAGGGCAGCCTGTGCATCCTGGCGTAGCATTGGCCACAGAACGCGTTGTCCATTTTACCGTCTGCATCCGCACTAAACCGTCAGATCTGAGTGCATAGACAAGATCTGTGTCTTTCTTGTTCACGGTGGCACCTCAGTGCCCCTCAGGGTATCTGACGCATAGTATGTATGTGATGTATATCTGTTAGATTTTACTGGGGAATCTGAGACTGTAGATACCGAAAAACTGCAAACTATCAAGGGGTCTTTTTACTTGGAAGAGGGAGACAGAGGTGGTATGAGGTGTTGCAATCCCATAGCCTACCTACAGAGGGCAACACTGAGCCCAGGTGACTGCTCTATTGGTTGTGGCTAATGTGGGGTGGAGATGTGATGGTGTTTGGGGACAAAGGGGTTTTTGGCCCTTGCATCACACCACATGGTGATGCCATAGAGCCTACCTCAATGATTCCTGAGACCCACATGGGTTAATTCCAGCAAAGGAATAATTTCCTGGGGTTTTAGCTCCTGGCTCCGGAGCCCTGCCCAGCTTGTGGTCAGGGGTTGATCAATCGCAGCTAGACCCTATTTATTATTTTAGCTGCATTTTCTGCCTCTCCCCTTTCCTGTTGCCCAATTAGATTTAATTAGATATTGATAAGAGTTGCAGGTGGAGTGAGCCTCTGTGGGCCCAGGCTGGAAGATGGAGGGAAAGCTGCAGAAATAGAAGGCCAGAGGAAAGGGACAGCCAGTGTGTCGGGGAGCCAAGGTGCTGGCGTTCCCAGGGCTACTTCCGAAACTTGCACTTTCATCCACCTTCCCCTCCCCATTGCTTGCGCCACCGCCCTCTCCCCCACCCCTGCCCCAGCTTCTCTGCTCTCCTGTGGGATCCATAGCCCTGTCCACGCCTCCACTGGCTGGTCCCTCTCTCCAGCCTAATTGTTTCCTTTGTCCAAGCCCCAGGTGTTTTAATGTGGGTCCTTCCGGGAAGAGGGTAGGACACTTTGGAATACTGTTCAGCAGACATTCTCTCCCCTTTCTTCCCACTGTGATAGAGCATTTCCATCTACCAGTGTGGAGCTTGACCACGTGGCTTATTTTGACCAGTGCCAAGTTGGCACACATGACCTGAGCAGAGGCCCTAAATATGCATGCATCAGTGGCTGAATGTCTTGTGTTCTTGTGACAGAACAGAAGCAGAAGATGAGCAGAAGATGCCCAGGGTGGCCACTGCCCCCTCAGGTTAGGCTCCAGAATGACCACCCAGGAGTCAGATCTGAGCCCAACCAGCAGGCAGAATGGAGTAGCCCCCCGGGTCCAGCCTAGACCAGCCAAACCACAGCCCAGCTGAGCCCCGGGAGCATGAGGGTAAATATGCTATGATCGTAAGTCCCTGAGGGTCTGTGCTATGTGTTATGCAACATGATCCCTGTCAGAGCCTGGCTAGTACAGACGGTGGGTGGGTGGAACCTCTGTGAATGACACAGCAAAACAGATGATTCTAGACTATAAGACAGGAGACCTGGGCTCTAGTCCAAAATTTCTGCTAATTTGCTCCATGGCTTTGGAGGAGAAGGAAAGAAGCTCATACTGGTTGATCATCTTCTGTGGGCCAGGGACCGCGCTGAGAACTTTCCATATATCACTCTACTTTATCACCACCATTTCTATCTTATTTGGACCCTAATCTATGCCAGGCTTTGTGTTAAGTGTTTGTAATGCTAATTAGGATTATGCTAAAAATGGTACCCATGCATAAATGATTAATAACTTTAAGAAAACAGGGCGCCTGGGTGGCTCAGATGGTTAAGCATCGGCCTTCGGCTCAGGTCATGATCCCAGAGTCCTGGGATCGAGTCCCACATCGGGCTCCCTGCTCCTTGGGAGCCTGCTTCTCCCTCTGCTTCTCTCTCTCTCTCTGTCTCTCATGAATAAATAAATAAAATCTTTAAAAAAATAACTTTAAAAAAACAGCTGTTTGTTGATGGCATACCGTGGGACAAGCTTGCATCGGGTTATTTAAACGCACTGTTTCAACTTACCCTCAATACAGCCACAGAGAATGATCTGGTGTAATATGTCAGTGGTGCTGAGCGAGGGAGACCTTGGCTGGGCTATTAGGGGGGCCTGGCTCTCATGGCCCAGCAGCGAACGAAACTCAGATTTGTTTTGTCCCGAAGCACCTATGTTACTTTCCCATGGCTGCTATAGTGAGTTACCACAAACTGGGCGGCCAAAAACCACAGATATTCATTTCCTCACAGTCCTGGAGGCCAGAAGTCCAAGATCAAGACCTGGGTGAGAGCATGCTCCTTCCGGAGGCTCCAGGGGAGATCTTGATCCTTGCCTCCTCCAGCTCCGGGGCTGCCCGCGCTCCAGCCCCTGCTTCCGGCCTCACGCCAACTTCTCTTGGTCTCAGTCTCCCTCTGCTTTTCTTTGAGGATACCTGTCATTGGATTTAGGGCCCACCTGGGTCCTCTGGATTCTCTCCTCATCCTGAGACCCCTTAATGTAGTCTCATCTGCAAGACCCTTTTTCCAAGTAAGGTGACATCGCAGGGTTTGCGGATTTGGTGTGGGTATCTTTTGATCTATTACCTCTTCTCGAACATGGACCCATCCTGCCCTTCCACAGATATTATTTACATTTTATCTTCACTGTGACTCTCCAAGGAGTGCATTTTACCCCCAGGGCACTCAGGCTCAGAGAGGTTGTGTAATTCTCCAGGAAGAATCAGCACCAGGGTCGGGATTTGCTCTCTGGCTTTAAAGCTCTTGCTCTCACCCTCAAACTTGCTCCCTGATCCCCACCCATCCGTCCAGGGCTCAGAGATGCCCCCACTCTGAGAAGTACCTGGAGAGGTCCCCTGGACCAGTGGGCATCCTACCTAGGTGACATGAGTCATCAACAGGCTTTTCAGGGGAATGACGGGATACTGGGCAGATAAAGCCCCAGGATCAGCAGCTGCCTCTGGAGAGGGAGAGCAGGTGGCCTTGTCCTGGGGACTTTGCCACCAGAGTCCGGCCCTGGCCGAGCCTGGCCTTTCCATCACTGCGGCTCCGGTGAGCCCCTCTTCCCCTCCCCCAGCCACCTGCTCCCTCACCAGCACTCAGCTAAGGAGCTGTGTGCCAGCATGCTGCCAGGATGGGTGAGGAATGATGATGGGAAGGGGCTTGTCTGGCTCTGGTCAGTGTTTGAAGGGGTGCATGGAGACAGTTGGGGGCACAGGCGTGAGATTCCCGCCCCCCAACCTTTGTAGAGAAAGTCCCATCAAACGCCACAGAGATGAATGGGAGCCACTGGGTATTACATCGTTTAATAACCTCGATAAAATGCGTTTTCCCCTCTTTTTGTAATTGTTCTATTGAATCATAATTTACACACAAGAAACTACGTATCTTTAAAGTGATACACTGGATGTATTTTGATGTATGTATACATATATACAGCCATCACCACAATCAAGATAATGAATATATACATCACTCTCCAGAAGTTTCCTTGTGCCCCTTCGTAATTAATTTCCCCCTCCTCGCTCTCGCTGCCATTTCCAGGCAATCACTGGTCTGCTTTCTGCCACTGTGGATTAGTTTGCGTTTTCCCGCGTATATTTTATATAAATGGAATCGTACAGTATGGGCTATTTCTTGTGTGGCTTCGCTTGCTCAGTGGGATTGTTTCACAATCCGACCGTGTTGTATCATGTATCAGCAGTTTGTTCCTTTTACTGATGGCTCGAGTCCGCCTTGTGGCTCTTCTGCCATTCGTTGACTCACTCACCTGTTGATGGACTTTGGATCTTTTCTGGTTTTTGACTGTTAACGAACAAAGCTGCTGTGCACAGGTGGGTTTACACCCTTGTATGGGACGCGTGCTTTCTTTGCCCTTGGAATGGCTGGACCATATGGTGGGTGCATGTTTAATTTAAGAAACCACCAAAGCCTTCTGAAGCGTAGGTACCAATTCTCGTTCCCACCGGCTGTGTGCGCAATTTCCTGTTGCCCCGCGTCCTCGTGGTGCTCAGGACGGCCGGTCTCATTCTCAGCCGTGCTAACAAGTCCGTTGGTCTCTCTGTGGCCTTAATTGGCACGCCCTGTGTCTAATAATGTCGAGCATCTTTCTGTGTGCTCATTTGCCATCCCTACATCTTCTTTGGTGAAATGTCTGCTCAAATCCTTTGCCCCTTTTTAATTGGGTTGTTTATTTTCTTCCTGTCGTGTTTTGAGAATTCTTTATATATTCCAGATATGTCTTAGCAGATGTACGGTTTGTGGATATTTTTTTTTCTCAGCCTTTGTCTTGTCTTTTCATCCCTGTAATGGTACCTCTCAAAGAGCACAGGTTTGCCGTTTTGATGAAGTCCAATTTTTCAATTTGTTCTTTAACAGATCATGTTATTGATGTTGTATCTAGGAAATCTTGGCCCGGCTCGGAGCCTGGAAAATCTTGAGCGACAGTGAGCCAGGGTAGCTGCAGGGCCTGACACTCATGCCTCTTGTTTCTTGGGGATCAAACTCTTTCACTGGCTGGCGCCCCATGTCTTTAGGAACCATTGTTTAGTATATTCTGTCTGGTTTGTGCTGTGGTTTGGGGCAGGAGGGTAAACCTGATCCCTGCCATCCCATCTTGACCCGAAGCCCCGAGAAACTTTGAAGGCAGGCATGATTTTGCTCACGCTGTCACCTGGTTCTTGGTGGCGGATAGGACTCAGAGGCACGGTGACTTGCCCAGGGCCCTATGGCACATACATGGCAATACCAGCATAGAAGCCCAGGGCTGCCCGACTCCAAAGCCCGGACTTGCTGCTGGAAGTTCCGATGTCGGGTATGCATCTACAGTCTGGGTTTGGCCAGGCAGGAGACTCTCATTCAGTGTGGCTGGCTTGGCACCATGACTCTAGAGCAAAAGTAACCTCTCTGAGCTTCATTTGCCTCATCTGTCTACCAAAAATGTTTGTTCTAACTTGGCTTGCTCTGTAAGGGGTGCAGTAAAATGCAATAAAAAAACCATAGGCTTTCCATGACCACATAGCTTATAAAGCCCAACCTTCCACCCAAAGCCACTTCAGCCACAGGATCAGAAATCTAAAAAGCACACACCACCACTTACCCTTCCTGTGTCCATTGCAGACATCACTAATCAATGATGGGACTCTTTCCTGCTGAGCTGGACTTCACCTCCACGTCCAATCTTCTTTTAATCTAGTATGCAAGGCACCCACCACCAGTTGATTGGATTGACACATGAAATGAAGCCCATTTGCACCCCAGCTCTTAAGTGCTCTGGTCAGATGCTCCCCCACCCCTAGCCTTGCATGCACACCTTGTTTGACCAAGCCTCCACCACCTGCAAAAGTAGTCCATTCCATTAGCACCGAGCTGCAATGTCTGAAACTCTCCTGCATATGACAAACAAATCCACTGTCCACTCAGCATTATTTCTTAGGTTAAGCTGTGCCTGCTCGGGACTCAGAGACCAGACATCACACCTTCAAACTGAAGTCCCTCAAATATGATGTGAGCATAATGGACACGTCCCCTCTTGGCCTGGGGAACTATTTCCAGGTCCTGGCATGTGACCACCGCCTTTTACGGCCCCACTTTCCCTTTGTTCTCAGACACTTGGGTTTGCCACCATCTTCCCTAAAACATAAGTCCGAATTGCAAAAATACCCAAGGTCTGGTGATGAGGGCGCAGAAGAGGAAAGCTCTTACAGTTTGGTCTCAACATTTTACTTTTATTAACAGAGCCAAGGACATGCCCAATGTGTTCTAGGCATGCTCTGTGTTTTAGCTGATTTAATCCTCACCACGGCCGTGTGAGGTTGATACTGTTTGGTTCCCATCTTACAGAGAAGGAGACGGGTCCACAGAGGTTAAGTAAGCTAGGAAGTGGTGGGGCTGGGATTTGAACCCAGCTCCAAAGTCCGTGCCCCTAATCGCTACATTACACTGCTCTGTAAGGCCTGAACTATTTTGTAAGTGCCTTCAATACGGCTGTTCATGCTTCTGCATGCAGTTCTCAGGGAAGGCTTCCTGGCAGTGGCAGGAGAGAGCGAGACATGAAAGTTGGCCTCCCTGCTCCTCCAGGCCTGCTACCCCTTGTCCCCCTTGAACAAGAAGCCTCAATGGGGCAAAGATAGGAAGACAATGTCACCCTCTGGTCAATGGTTTCTCTCCTCAAGTTCCTCTTATACTGCGGGCTGCAAACAGGTGAGGGCAGATCAAAACCCAAAGGTGACTTTACCAGAGCCTCAATGGGGCAAAGATAGGAAGACAATGTCACCCTCTGGTCAATGGTTTCTCTCCTCAGGTTCCTCTTATACTGCGGGCTGCAAACAGGTGAGGGCAGATCAAAACCCAAAGGTGACTTTACCAGAGCCTAGCTGAGCTGGCCTCTCTCCCGTACCTGGAGGGCTGTGGCCTTTGATTCAAAACCCAGAGCTCCACTCTGAGACGAGTCACAAGATTCAGGGCACAAAGGGACAGCCCTTTGTGAGAGACTCAGGTTCTCCGCAAGCAAAGCCGCCCACTCCCTCTCTGCTAGGGAGTCCTCAGGCTAGACAATGAGCCTGGCGATGCACTTCATCTCCCTGCTCGCTGACGCTGATTCTGCTCCAGGCACATGACCCCTGGGGTCTAGTGAGAGGCAGGCCTGGGACTCTGAGAGAAACCGTTCTTTTCTATGGACTTGAATCCCAGAGGAGGTGAACCTTGAGCCTTTGTGAGAAGAATCTGCCTGTCTGTAGAAAACACAAGAGGGGCAAGCAGAGCCCAGAGGCCATGCCGAGCCTCGAATCCAGCCGCACTGCGCCACTCAGCTGTCCGAGCCTGTCAACCTCCGGGTTTCTTCAGCTGGGTGGGCTGGCTTTTCTGCCGCTGGCAGTCCAAAGAGCTCGGACAAAGACAGGCTGTGACCCCAGCTTCAGGCCCTCTCTGGTTGGTATGTGCCCCCCCAGGGCCAGGGACCATGAGGGGATTCGCCACCGCCATGAAATGGGAGCCCCAACATCATGTCAGACATGTTGGGGTCCAGCGATGAATCAGACGTGGTCCTTGTCCCCAAGAAATTCACAGCCAGTTAGCAATTCACTGCCACAGATGCAGTTAATGTCCTCGGTGTGAGGCGCTTCACAGAGAAACACTCACGGTGCTCCGGGGGGCCCAGGGGATGGAGCGGGGTGCCCCACCCACCCTGGAGTGCGGGAGCAGATCACGAAGGGGATCCCCAGAGAGGGCAGTGCTTCAGGCAACTCTTGAGGGAACTCAGGACCTGCGTCATTCCTGTGCTCAAATCCTGACTCAACCCCTCACTCAACCCCCTCAACTGTGCCTCAGTTTCCTCATCTGTAAACGGGTCTCTACCTCATGGGTTTGCAGAGGATTGCACGTGATAATTTAGGCGTAGTGATGAGCCTCAGTATATGCTCTATTACTATCATTGCCGTGCTCACTTCGCTTGAGGGCAGGAGCACTGCAGGTGCAGGGGGCTGGATATCAAGAGGCACACACTCTACAGGGGGTAGATGTGCGGGATTCGGATCTGTGGAAGACCAGAAGGGCTTCCAGGTGGCGGGGCCAGCATGCAGAGGTGGGACGAGACAGGGGCAGATCCCCTGCAGCCCACCCGGCTCCGCGGCAGCAGGGGGGCTTCGGGGCCAGATGCGGGAGGACGAGAGCGGAGCATCTGGGTTGGGGTCGGATAGTAAATACAGGGTGTTACTGTAGACAAAATGCCACAGGGGATTTGCAGCCACAGAACCCAGAAGTCCCTTGTCGATTTGATCAATTCAGTTAAGTTACCGGTCAATTCAGTAGGAAAAAAGCCCCGTTGGGCCGGCAGTTTGGCTGAAGCTGGCGTGTGCCCGGCCTGAAAACTGTGTGCTCCAACCGCTGTGCTATTCTAGAAGCATCTGGGTGAGGCCACCTGAGCACAGAGGGGCCCGGGAGCCCCACCTCCAGGAGGAATGACAGAAAAGAGCACCAGACGATGTTGCATTTATTTCTGCTTTTTGTTGCCTGGAAGGGTGGTGTTTACTTCTGTAAGCTCCAGGAACAGTGGGACTAGTAGTCCTTGTGAGGCCTGACCCCCGCACCACGGCTAAGTCTCACTGGAGGGGAACGTCATCACCTGGCCAGCTGGGCCGTACATCCAGCACCCTGTTCCAGTCCCCAGCTCCCCAACTTCTGCGGTGACAGGTTACTGTTGGCCAATTTGGACAAGGGTCCACATCGGAGGGGGAAAAAGCCACCCCGCTCCACCCACCTAAGCCCCTACTCACCCACCCACTCACCGTCCCCCATTGGCTCACTCCTTTGCTCACGGACGTCCCCACTGTCTCATTTGTGCACGACTCCAGCCTTCTGATGGCTCAGATTTTTCACTCGTACACTCTGGTTTACGCATTTACAAGCACTCTCTCGCCACGTAGGCATTATATTCCCTCCCCGTTCTAGAGGCTACAAGTCCAAAATCAAGGCATCCGGGCCTGTTCTGTTCTCTCTGAGGCCCTGCGTAGAAACCCTCCCTGCCTCTTCCCATTCACGGTGGCTGTCTGTCCTTGGCGCTCCTTGGCTCACAGACACCCCACCCTAGCTTCGGCTCTGTCGCCACATGGCGCTCTCCCTGTGTGCCCCATGTCCAACGTCCCTCTTCCTGTAAGGACACCCGTCATGCTGGATTAGGCCCACCCTAACGACCTTGTCTTAATTTGATCGCATTTGCAAAGACCCAGCTTCCAATGAAGATCCTACTCCCAGGGACTGGAGGTTAGGACATCAACGTGGGGGATGGGGGACACATTTCAACTCAGAACACCTGGTAGGCATGGGGCTCAGTGACATGCCTGTCGAGGGGAGACCTCACGCTTCACCCCCCCACACCCCCCCACAGGGAAAATGCTGTCCTAGGGCTGCAGACCCTGCTCAGCTGAAAATTCCCAGGCTCCAGCCTTGCTGGGAATGCCCATGCCACCCATCTGGCCTCCCCTGTCTCGTTGCAGCCCCCAGGTGGGCCGCAGCAGTTCGCCAGGAACTGTAAAAAGAGCAGTGGACAGAGAATAAATCTCACAGTGAAATTAATGTAGCTTGAGGAAAAAAGTACATTTACTCATTTCAACTTCTTGTTGCCAGACTCATAAGTGAATAAATCCAAAATAAATGTACCCAGGACAAAGGGAGAAGCCACGAGAAATGCAATCCCATTGCCCTAAATGAAGACAAAGACTCCGAGACAATATTAAATTCCATCCCCAAAGGCTCATTTCATTTCAGACCCAGATTTGCACAAAATCGAGTTTCCCCGTGAGCCAGATCCTTCTCCTCCCCTGCTCCTTCCCCCAGTCCGCTCTCGTCCCTTCCTCCCAGGCTCCTGGTTCTTGTTCCCAAAGTTCGCACACTCTGTCTACTCACCAGCCAGCTGGACCCCAAACTCCCAAGACGCGGTGACTTCCTCAGCTCTGGACGGACAGATTTGCGGGACTTCAGGGACTGGAGCATCTGCTTGGGCTTCCAGGAATTCATATCCTTAGTTATTGGAATCCTCCCGCAGCCCAGGCAGAGCGTGGCGGCGGGCGGGGGGGGGGGGCGGCTGCACTCACCTGCGTGTCTCCACAGAGGCTTAGGACCTGTGGGGTCCGGGGTTCCTGCCTGCAGGTGGGAGGCCCATCAGTGCTGAGCGGCTTTCTAGCCAAATGGTTAAGCCAGGTCTGCTGGGGATGGAGGCAGGGCTGTGCGCCATGTTACTCTGTTTTATATTAACACAATAACTACAGATCGCATGCCCCCCTTTGCACGGACCTGCTGTGCGGGCATCCTTGGAGAACAGGAGAATGGGTGTGGGGAATACAGAGGAAGGAGCTGACAGATGTCTGTCACCAGGGTGAACAGTTAGGTCTGTGTCAGAATCGTGCCAATGTCAAGAACCGTGTTACCTGGACCCAGCCCTTCCCAGGTAGGCTGTAGGTGTTGATCTTATGGTTGGGGTGGGGGGGGCAGGCTTTTTTTTAAAATTTTTTAATTGTTATGTTAATCACCATATATTACATCGTTAGTTTTTGGTGCAGTATTCCATGATTCATTGTTTGTTCATAACACCCAGTGCTCCATGCAGAACATGCCCTCCTCAATACCCATCACCAGGCTAACCCATCCCCCTACCCCCTCCCCTCTAGAACCCTCAGTTTGTTTTTCAGAGTCCATCATCCCTCATGATTCATCTCCTCCTCTGACATACTCCCCTTTTCTTCCTCTCCTGTTATCTTCTTCTTTTTCTTTTTTCTTAAAATATGTTGTGTTATTTGTTTCAGAAGTACAGATCTGTGATTCAACAGTCTTGCACAATTCACAGCGCTCACCGTAGCACATACCCTCCCCAATGTCTATCACCCAGCCACCCCATCCCTCCCACCCCCAACCACTCCAGTAACACTCAGTTTGTTTCCTGAGATTAAGAATTCCTCATATCAGTGAGGTCATGTGATACATGTCTTTCTCTGATTGACTTATTTCACTCAGCATAACACCCTCCAGTTCCATCCACGTCGTTGCAAATGGCAAGATCTCATTCCTTTTGATGGCTGCATAATATTCCATGGTGTATATATACCACATCTTCTTTATCCATTCATCTGTTGATGGGCATCTTGGCTCTTTCCACAGTTTGGCTATTGTGGACATTGCTGCTATAAACATTGGGGTGCACGTACCCCTTCGGGTCCCTACGTTTGTATCTTTGTGGTAAATACCCAGTAGTGCAATTGCTGGATCGAACGGTAGCTCTAATTTCAACTGTTTGAGGAACCTCCATACTGTTTTCCAGAGTGGTTGCACCAGCTTGCATTCCCACCAACAGTGTAGGAGGGTTCCCCTTTCTCCACATCCCCGCCAACATCTGTCGTTCCCTGACTTGTTAATTTTAGCCATTCTGACTGGTGTGAGGTGGTATCTCATTGAGGTTTTGATTTGGATTTCCCTGATGCCGGGCGATGTTGAGCACTTTTTCATGTGCCTGTTGGCCATTTGGATGTCTTCTTTGGAGAAATGTCTGTTCATGTCTTCTGCCCATTTCTTGATTGGATTATTTGTTCTTTGGGTGTTGAGTTTGATAAGTTCTTTATAGATTTTGGATACTAGCCCTTTATCTGATATGTCATTTGCAAATATTTTCTCCCATTCTGTCGGTTGTCTTTTGGTTTTGTGGACTGTTTCTTTTGCTGTGCAGAAACTTTTTATCTTGATGAAATCCCAATAGTTCATTTTTGCCCTGGCTTCCCGTGCCTTTGGCGATGTTTCTAGGAAGAAGTTGCTGCGGCTAAGGTCGAAAAGGTTGCTACCTGTGTTCTCCTTTAGGATTTTGATGGACTCCTGTCTCACATTTAGGTCTTTCAACCATTTGGAGTCTATTTTTGTGTGTGGTGTAAGGAAATGGTCCAGTTTCATTCTTCTGCATGTGGCTGTCCAGTTTTCCCAACACCATTTGTTGAAGAGACTGTCTTTTTGCCATTGGACATTCTTTCCTGCTTTGTCAAAAATAAGTTGACCATAGAGTTAAGGGTCCATTTCTGGGCTCTTGATTCTGTTCCATTGATCTATGTGTCTGTTTTTGTGCCAGTACCATACTGTCTTGATGATGACAGCTTTGTAATAGAGCTGGAAGTCCGGAATTGTGATGCCGCCAGCTTTGCTTTTCTTTTTCAGTATTCCTCTGGCTATTCTGGGTCTCTTCTGGTTCCATACAAATTTTAGGATTATTTGTTCCATTTCTTTGAAAAAAGTGGATGGTATTTTGATGGGGATTGCATTGAATGTGTAGATTGCTCTAGGTAGCATTGACATCTTCACAATGTTGGTTCTCCCAATCCATGAGCATGGAACGTTTTTCCATTTCTTTGTGTCTTCTTCAATTTCTTTCATGAGTATTTTATAGTTTTCTGAGTACAGATCCTTTGCCTCTTTGGTTAGATTTATTCCTAGGTATCTAATGGTTTTGGGTGCAATTGTAAATGGGATCGACTCCTTGATTTGTCTCTCTTCTGTCATGTTGTTGGTGTATAGGAATGCCACTGATTTCTGTGCATTGATTTTATATCCTGCTACTTTACTGAATTCCTGTATAAGTTCTAGCAGTTTTGGGGTGGAGTCTTTTGGGTTTTCCACATAAAGTATCATATCATCTGCAAAGAGTGAGAGTTTGACTTCCTCTTTGCCGATTTGGATGCCTTTGATTTCTTTTTGTTGTCTAATTGCTGTGGCTAGGACTTCTAATACTATGTTGAATAGCAGTGGTGAGAGTGGACATCCCTGCCGCGTACCTGACCTTAGGGGAAAAGCTCTCAGCCGTTCCCCATTGAGAATGATATTCGCTGTAGGTTTTTCGTAGATGGCTTTTATGATATTGAGGTATGTACCCTCTATCCCTATACTCTGAAGAGTTTTGATCAAGAAAGGATGCTGTACTTTGTCAAATGCTTTTTCTGCATCTATTGAGAGGATCATATGATTCTTGTTCTTTCTTTTGTTAATGTATTGTATCACGTTGATTGATTTGCGGATGTTGAACCAGCCTTGCAGCCCAGGGATGAATCCCACTTGGTCATGGTGAATAATCCTTTTAATGTACTGTTGGATCCTATTGGCTAGTATTTTGGTGAGAATTTTTGCATCCATGTTCATCAAGGATATTGGTCTGTAATTCTCCTTTTTGATGGGGTCTTTGTCTGGTTTTGGGATCAAGGTAATGGTGGCCTCATAAAATGAGTTTGGAAGTTTTCCTTCCATTTCTATTTTTTGGAACAGTTTCAGGAGAATAGGTATTAATTCTTCTTGAAATGTCTGATAGAATTCCCCTGGGAAGCCATCTGGCCCTGGGCTTTTCTTTCTTGGGAGATTTTTGATGACTGTTTCAATTTCCTTAGTGGTTATAGGTCTGTTCAGGTTTTCTATTTCTTCCTGGTTCAATTTTGGTAGTTGATACATCTCTAGGAATGCACCCATTTCTTCCAGGTTATCTAATTTGCTGGCATAGAGTTGCTCATAATATGTTCTTATAATTGTTTGTATTTCTTTGGTGTTGGTTGTGATCTCTCCTCTTTCATTCATGATTTTGTTGATTTGGGTCATTTCTCTTTTCTTTTTGATCAGTCTGACCAGGGGTTTATCAATCTTGTTAATTCTTTTAAAGAACCAGCTCCTAGTTTCATTGATCTGTTCTACTGTTCTTTTGGTTTCTAGTTCATTGATTTCAGCTCTGATCTTTATGATTTCTCTTCTCCTGCTGGGTTTAGGCTTTATTTGCTGTTCTTTCTCCAGCTCCTTTAGGTGTAGGGTTAGGTTGTGTATTTGAGACCTTTCTTGTTTCTTGAGAAAGGCTTGTATTGCTATATACTTTCCTCTCAGGACTGCCTTTGCTGTATCCCAAAGATTTTGAACAGTTGTGTTTTCATTTTCATTGGTTTCCATGAATTTTTTTAATTCTTCTTTAATTTCTTGGTTGACCCATTCATTCTTTAGTAGGATGCTCTTTAGCCTCCATGTATTTGAGTTCTTTCCGACTTTCCTCTTGTGGTTGAGTTCTAGTTTCAAAGCATTGTGGTCTGAAAATATGCAGGGAATGATCCCAATCTTTTGGTACCGATTGAGACCTGATTTGTGACCTAGGATGTGATCAATTCTGGAGAATGTTCCATGGGCACTAGAGAAGAATGTGTATTCCGTTGCTTTGGGATGGAATGTTCTGAATATGTCTGTGAAGTCCATTTGGTCCAGTGTGTCATTTAAAGTCTTTATTTCCTTGTTGATCTTTTGCTTAGATGATCTGTCCATTTCAGTCAGAGGGGTGTTAAAGTCCCCCACTATTATTGTATTGTTGTCAATGTGTTTCTTTGCTTTTGTTATTAATTGCCTTATATAATTGGCTGCTCCCATGTTCGGGGCATAGATATTTACAATTGTTAGATCTTCTTGTTGGATAGACCCTTTAAGTAGGATATAGTGTCCTTCCTCATCTCTTATTACAGTCTTTGTTTTAAAATCTAGTTTGTCTGATATAAGGATTGCCACCCCAGCTTTCTTTTGGTGTCCATTATGGTGCTAATGGACACCAATGGTAAATGGTTTTCCACCCCCTCACTTTCAATCTGGGGGTGTCTTTGGGTCTAAAATGAGTCTCTTGCAGACAGCATATGGATGGGTCTTGTTTTTTAATCCAATCTGATAGCCTGTGTCTTTTGATTGGGGCATTTAGCCCATTTACATTCAGGGTAACTATTGAAAGGTATGAATTTAGTGCCATTGTATTACCTGTAAGGTGACTGTTAACTGTCTGTTGTCTGTGTTCTTTACTGCTCTTTGCTGCTTTTAGGTTCTCTCTTTGCTTAGAGGACCCCTCTCAATATTTCTTGGAGGGCTGGTTTCGTGTTTGCAAATTCCTTTAGTTTTTGTTTGTTCTGGAAGCTTTTTATCTCTCCTTCTATTTTCAGTGATAGCCTAGCTGGATATAGTATTCTTGGCTGCATATTTTTCTCGTTTAGTGCTCTGAAGATATCTTGCCAGTCCTTTCTGGCCTGCCAGGTCTCTGTGGATAGGTCTGTTGCCAATCTAATGTTTCTACCATTGTAGGTTACATATCTCTTCTCCCGAGCTGCTTTCAGGATTTTCTCTTTGTCTTTGAGACTCGTAAGTTTTACTATTAGATGTCGGGGTGTTGACCTATTATTATTGATTTTGAGAGGGTTTCTCTGTGCCTCCTGGATTTTGATGCCTGTTTCCTTCCTCACATTAGGGAAGTTCTCTGCTATAATTTGCTCCAATATACCTTCTGCCCCTCTCTCTCTCTCTTCTTCTTCTGGGATCCCAATTATTCTAATGTTGTTTCGTCTTATCGTATCGCTTATCTCTCGAATTCTGCCCTCGTGATCCTGTAGTTGTTTCTCTCTCTTTTTCTCAGCCTCTTTATTTTCCATCATTTGGTCTTCTATATCGCTGATTCTCTCTTCTGCCTCACTTATCCTAGCATTTAGTGCCCCCATTTTTTATTGCACCTCATCAATAGCCTTTTTGATTTCGATTTGGTTAGATTTTAGTTCTTTTATTTCTCCAGAAAGGGTTTCTCTAATAACTTCCACGCTTTTTTCAAGCCCAGCTAGTATCTTTAAAGTCATGATTCTGAACTCTAGGTCCGACATCATACTAATGTCCATATTGAGTAGGTCCCTGGCTGACGGTACTACCTCTTGTTCTTTTTGCTGAGGTGATTTCTTTCGTCTTGTCATTTTGTCCAGAGGAGAATAGATGAATGAAAGAACAAAATGCTAACAGGTTTACAACGTCCCCAGCAAATATACTGTATACAAATCAGAAAAGACCTGAAACCAGGGGAAAAGAAAGGGAAAGAAAGAAAAAAGAAAGAGAAAAAGAAAAAAAAATAAAAAAAATAAAAACAAAAACAAAACAATACAAAAAAAGCAGAATATGATCAAATATGATCAGGCTAGTGCATAGATCAGTGCCACACACTAGATTTTGGGCGTATTTTGGTCTGTTAGAAAAAAGTGCCTCCTAAAATTTTAAAGGAAGAAAGACTTATATATGTACAAAATAAGGGTTGATACAATGAAGGGATGGAAGATGACTGTAAAGATGAAAATTATAAAAGATTTTATAAAAGGACTTGGTAAGATAAGTTGTTTGAAAAAAGAAAGAAGATTTAAGAAAAAAAAGAAAAAAAAAGGAAAAAGGGAGAGAATGTGATCAGGCAGGAGACTAGAACAAAGCCATACACTAGTGATTTAGGGTATATTTTGATCTGTTAGAAGAAACTGTACCTCAAAATTTTAAAGAGAGAACAACTTATATATATATGCCAAAAATAAGGGTAACTACTATGAAGGGATAAAATATGACTCTAAAAATGAAAAATAAAAAATGTTTTTTTTTTTTAAAAAGGGATTGATAAGATGTTGGTTGAAAAAGGGAAAAAGAAAAATAAAAAAGAACAGTCAACAAAAATTAACTTTGATGAAATAATGAATCATGGTAAAAAAAAAAAAAAAAAGCCATGAATCTTTGTGCAGTATTCCCCTAGTGCTGGAGTTCTCCCGTTCTCCTAGATCGGTAAACTTGGTCTTGGCTTGCTGGCTGTTTGTGCTGATCTTCTGGGGGAGGGGCCTGTTGCCGTGGTTCCCAAATGTCTTTGCCGGAGGCGGAATTGCCCCGCCCTTGTCGGTCCGGGCTAAGGAAGCTGCTCCGGTTTGCTCTCAGGAGCTTTTGTTCCCTGCAAGCTCTCGGTACAGCTTTGGAGGACCAGAGTGAAAATGGTGGCCCCCAATCTCCGCCCGGAGGAGCTGAGAACTTGGGGCCCCGCTCCTCAGTGCGCCCCCAGAGAAAAGCAGTCACTTCCGTGTCCCCGGTCTCCGGCCGCACTCCGTGCTCACCCGGCCTGTGATGGAGCGTTGCTATCTCTGGCACCCGACCCCGCACGGAGTCTCCAAACCCAGCAGATCCCTGCAGTGCGTTCCCGCACCGCTCCTCCCCGGGAAGGAAGGGGGGGCAGGCTTTTTTTTTAAGTAATCTATGCCCAATGTGGGGCTTGAATCCATGACCCCAAGATCAAGAGTTGCATGCTCTACCAACTGAACCAGCCAAGTGCCCCTAGATTTACTTTTAACTATGGTAATAGCTGCCATGAGTTAGCACCTACTGTATGCCAACTCCTTTCCATAGAATTCTCCTCCTGTTCATTCAATAAATCTCATTTGAGTTCCTACTATTTGCTAAACTCTATTTTAGTGGAGCTGGAGATTGCTCTGGTGTCGTGAAGTTTACATTCTAGAAGGGGGTCATATATTCTATCTCTTTTTATTATATTCTAGTGGAAGGAGTTATATATATTATATCATATTGTTATCAAATATATTTATATTTATTATGTTGTATTAAATCTAATTATAATTAGAATTTATTATATGATACAGTGCTTCTGTTATGTTATATTACATACTACATATGACATCACATAGTATCCTATGAGATATAGTATCACATGTGATATGTACATGTCATTCTATTCCCATTCAATCTTCAGAACAACCCTGCCAGGGAGGTATCATTATCCTTGTGTTGTAGTCAACAAAACAAGGCTGGAGAGAGAAGTGATGTGCTAAGTGCCCACAGCTAGAGAGCGAGTAGATGGTGCTGAGAGAGTCAGAGGGAGGAAGGCGGCTCTTGGCGTGGGACTGGCCTGGACCTGATCCCGAGGGGAAGACCTCATACTCCGCAAGCTTCCGTGGCTGTGAGGCTCACCTGGGCTGATGCCGGTTCTCAGCTCCTGGCTCAGTTCCAGCACAGGTAAGGGCCATCCTTCACTGTGGCAGTGACTGTGGTCCCCACGCAGCCCAGACCAGAGAGCGGCTCCGGGGCAGGACCCGGATGTCTGCTCCCCTGTTGTCCTCTGGCGTGAGGACCGAGCAAGAATCAAAAAGCACCCCCTCCCAGCCGCACTCAAACCCCGAGGTCAGGCAAGCGGCCTCTCCAGCTGAGAAGCGGCAGGTGTCAGGGTTGAGGACAGACGCGGGGCTCAGGCTGCTGGGTTCCAAACCGAGCTCTGCTACCTCCTCACTGAGCCAAGCGGGCCAAATCACACACCTTTGCCATGCCCCAGTTTCCTTATCTGTCAAATGAGGTTTCCCCTCGTGTGGTTGTAGGACCAAGTGTACGTGAGGGCTCAGGGCAGAGCACAACGCGTGGGTGGTTAGCATGTGGATGCGGGCCTTGCACACCTGGTGAGAAGCGGGGTGGCACCTGGCCGAGACAGGAGACAGATTCCCCACCCAGGGGAATTGCCAATGAGTCTTGGAAATGAAGCTCCAGGGGGATGGGGGCCATTGCCAAGGAAGTCAGGGGTCAGGAAAACATTAGTCAGGAGAACACAGTCCTCTGCCCAGTGTTCTGGGCACAGAGAGTCCAGAAAGCCCACCCTTGACCCTGACCCCTTCTTGTCTCCAAAGAGCCCACTGGCTCGTGTGTATGAAGCAGGTCCCTACAGGGTAGAGTTTTCAGGACCACCACCCTAATCACCCATTCCCGGTTCTATGGGACCTTAAATCAGACTTACTTTTTGTTTTAAATTTTTGACAACTCAGTGGGTTTTAGTAGAGTAACAAAGTTGTGAAACTATCACCATCGTAAACTTTAGAACATTTCATCTCTCCAAAAAGAAACTCTGTACTGTTAGGCTCTCACCCCTCCATCTCCCCAGCTCCGGCAACCATTAATCTGCTTTCTGTCTCTGTCCACTTGCCTGCTCTAGACATTTCATACAAAGGCAATCATACAATACGTGGTCTTTTGTGACTGGCTTCTCCAGATTTATTTACAGACTTCTACCTGTAGAGTTAGGAGGATCCCCCCCATCATCTAACCCAAATCTTGCATATTTCAGATGGGAAAGTGAGGCCCACTCACTTCACCATGGCCAGGGGCAGGATTAGAACTGGTAGATCCTGATACCCAGTGTGACCCTGTCTTCCTCCCCTGCCTCTCCTCACCCCCTCAGGAAGCCTGGGTCAGGAGAAGCTTAAAGTTACGATCCCTGAGAAATAACAAGACCCCTTTTGGGGGCCGTAGGAAAGAAGTTGCATCCATCCATCCATCCATCCATCCATCCATCCATCCATCCATCCAACATTCATCCATGTATTCATTCACCAGCAAACATTTGTTGGATCCCAATATCCTGCCAGGCCCGGGTCCAGGCAATGGAGAGACAGAGAAGGAAACAGAGAAGCCCAGTGCTTGAGACTACAGACAATGAACCTGGAAACGATACGGAAGAGAAGCGTCAGGTGCAGCCATGCCGCGAACACCGTAGGAGGGAAGTGGGAGAGTGACTGACCTGCGGGAGGGCTGCCACGTCCTCTTGGGTGATCAGAGAAGCCTCTGGGAGGAGGGGACGTTTGGTGCAGTAGAGTCAGCTATGCAAAGGTCCAAGGGGAAGAGCATTCTAAGAGGAAGGAAGGGAGTTTGAGGACCAAGTTTGGAGAGGCGGGGGTGCAGAGAAGGCCCGTGTGGCTGGAGCATCTTTATGGGGATAGTGGCAGGAGGTAAGGTTCACTTTCGCCCTGAACGTCCCGGCACCATGTATCATCACAGTGCCATTATTTGTTTATGGTGTTGTCTCCCTTGCTGGCCTGGACAGCTGGGTCCAAATCCTCGAGAGCTCTTTGTGCTCGGTGCCCAACCTGGGGCATGGTTCCCCCTTGGAGCTGGGTCAGTGTTATTTGAATTAATGTCTTAGCAGAAATTCCCATTGCAGGCCTTTCTGAGGGCAGATTTACATAAATGAAGGTGGGGTGGGAGGCAGACCCCGAAAGGGTATCAAGGGAGGGGAAGGGGACAGAACCTGGTCACCAAAGATGGGCTTGACCTTTCAGTCCTTGCCTGCTTGCTGCAGTTGGGTTTTCTTGCTTGCCCTTGTCTCCTCCGTCATTCTCCTTGAGAATCAAGTTGTTTGGAAAAGAGAAAACCAGTTGCATAACTATGTCCGTTGGCAGGCGTGTTCTAATTTTAAAAAATGTGTCACTCTCCAAACTGCACGTCTCTTAATCAGGCAATTACTTGGTGATGTAGTATAGTTAAGGAGAGGGGGGGGAAAAACAAAACAAAACAAAACAAAACAAAAAACACAAGCCACCAACCCTTGAAATCCCAAACATTTTCTTGCAGAGAATTAATTTGGTAAACGTTTGTCTTGAACTCAAGAATGTCTTTTGTTTCCATTTCTAAGACAAAAGGGACACAAAAGAAAGGTACTAATTTGGTATTAATCAATCTTCTTCATTAAAATTAGCTCCCCAAACCAAGGGTGTCATGGAAACAGCAAATGCTGGGAGAAGGGCTTGGGGGTCTGGAGGGAGGGGGGCATGAGCTTGTCCGCGGAGTAGCAGGGTTCTCGCCTGGGCATGGCCCCAGGGGGACGTAAGACGGGACAGGATGGGCAGCCCCGATGGCGCTGAAATAGTAACCATCACGGACTGAGTGCTTCCCACATTCCAGCCCTCTTTCCAAGCCCTTTCAAACATCCTCCCATTCCTATCCGGAGCAACCCTGAGAGGTGAGGATGGCTATGCCCATTTCGCAGTGGCAGGCACTGAGCTTTGGGAGGTAAGAGCATGTGCCCAGCCCTTACAGCTTGAAGTGTAGAACTGGGACCTGAACCAGGCTCCAGCCCCGTTCTGTCTTCCCATCCCTACGTGCCCTCTCCTCTGCCAAGTCCAGGGACAGGGCCCGGCACATCCCACAGGTCAGGAGGGGCAGCCAGGAGGGCCTAAGGGTATATCAGGGACTTGACCACTTCCACCGAGGATGCCCTGAGTGGAAAGGCAGGTTCCAGGTATTGATGAAGCTTCTCTCCAGCGCCCAAGGGCACCCATTCTTCACCTGCCCGTTCTCCTGTGAGGCCTCATTCTAAATGTTTCCTGTGCCCCTCACTTCATCAAAAGACCCAAGTCTTTCTGTCCTTCCTCTTGGCCTCCTGGGTCACGGTGAGTCAATATGCCCCTTGTCCTGTGTGAGCTATGTGTTGTGAAACCCAAGAGATCTCAAAAGCTGGAGATTTCTGCTTCTGTACAGGTTCATGGAGGAAGCGTCTGGACCTGGAAAGGCGGAGGGGGGTGTCCATTTTCCATAATTTGGATCTATCCCTCATCTCTCTCTCTCTCTCTCTCTCTCTCAACCCCAGCACTGAGACTCTTTCTCCTTCTTCCCTCTCCCCCTCAACTCTTTATTACGTAGAGCAGTGGAGATGGCCAGTCTGGCCAGATTTTCCCCCTTTGTTCTTCCTGTCCTTAACCAATGTGCTGCACTGGGCCCCATGCATGGGGCTGGCCGTCCCTGGACCGAGTGGGGAGTCCGGGAACTGAGCCAGCAGAGACAACATTCTCACTGGGAGGAGGTGAGGGTGGTGGGGAATCCTCACTTGGTAACGCATCTTGTCCCTGTCACAAGATCACGTATGTTTCAACAGTCATGCTGCCATCTGGAAGGCAAACAGCACCCTTTATCTGCTAACGTGCAAGCATGTCTGGAGACAGCAGGAAGTCCGAAGGGCCCGTGAAGACATTCCTGCCAGAGGATGGTTGACTGCTGCTCCCCAGAAAGGGTCGCGGGGGGCCCCCCGAAGGACCCCAAGGCCTCTGACAAGTGGAAATGGGAAATCCTAGGTGAGTAATTGCCTTGGGTCAAGCCCCAGGCTCTGTGAAGAAAAGCAACCAATTATTTAGCACGGACTATATACAAAGTCCTCACTTCCCTGTAAGATACATATCATTTCCCCCCATTTTACAGGCGAGGAAACAGAGTCTCAGAGAGGTTACTTCACTTGCTCAAAGCCAAACAGCTTGTAAGTGGTGGAGCAAGGACTTGAACCGAAGTCCTCCTGATGTGACCGCCCAGTCCCTGATCATTACACCCTCTTGCTTTCCAGCCACATGCACAGTCTGTGTTCCTAGCTGCTGAAAGAGGCATAGGCTGATTGTACCCTAATGGGCTATCACGTTGGAGGCAAAGTTTGTGATGTCTTTCTTTCAGGCACTTGGATAAGGGCAGACTCTGGGCGGCCTGGGACCCCTCCTTGGGTCACCATTTTAATGTCTGCATAGCGTTTGATTACCATGGTCCGAATTTGCAGGAGGCAGTGAGCGAATTCGTGCGTTCAGTTGTTCAAGGCAATATTCCTTGTGGCCCTGCTGCATGCCAGGCACCATGACGGATGCTGTCATTGTGAGCACAGCTCACTGGGCTCTTGCGGGCATGAAGTCTGTGGTCAGGAAAATTGTACTTGACCGAGCAATTCAAACATTTGATCTGTCAGGGTGCAGTACTGTATTTTATGGAGGAAGGAATTTAATACAGGGGATTATGTGTTTCTAAAACCACTAGAAGATCTGAGGGAAGAGGGCCTTGGCTGGGCCTCTGAGAATGACTCAGAACAATGTGGGCCTGGACCGTGAGGGGGGCTGGGACCCCTGAAGCTACACTGGAGGCCACGTCATCTGGGTTTGGAGCCCCCAGCACCGACGATACCCCCGCACAACAGCACGGGAGAAAGCATACCAGACACGCTGTGGTCCGATGATTAGGGGGTCAGCTCAGGAAGATGCCACAACCACCACTCTTGCATGACCCCCAGGAGGCTGGCAAATTAGCCTGGGAACTCACTGCAGGAACGTCACAACTCTCCTAACCAGCAGAGAGGGTCAGAAGCCACAGAGAGAGGCCGTTCACCTCATGTTTGCCTTCCAGATGTCATGCAAGCACACATTACTGCTAGAAACTTCACTTACAGTCCTCAATCTGAGCCACGAAGGAATCTGGGAGATGAGGATTTTGGCCTTCCGGACCAGAAGATGCAGAGGGCACCAAGAAGGGCTGGGAAGGTGTGCCATGTGTCCATAGATGGTATCCAGGACAGCCAAAATGAGTGGTGGGAGTGAAGGCCCTCAGGGTGCTGTGGGCAATAATGATGGAGTGAATCCACACTGTGGGGTCAGAGGCAGCTTCTCTCATGAAGGTGACTTCCAAGCTGAGATCTGAGTGGTACACTGAAGTGTTCCAGGCAAAGTGAACAGCATGTGCAAAGGCCCTGAGATCAGGGGTGGAGGGAAAGCACAGCATGTCTGTGATAGTTTGGATGATTGTCCAACCAACGCTCACTTCCCTTCCCCTTTCATGTAGGTGGTATGCACTTTCCTGCCCCATTGACATTGAACTTGGCCATGTGACTGCTTTGGCCAGATGTGATAGAAGCAGGGGCCTGGTTTGGCTTGGTTTATCATGTCCTGGGGACCCACCATGAGAAGACCTTCCCTGAACTCCAGGAGGAAAACTTAGGATGCAGAAATGAGCCCAACCTGCAGCCTGAAGCCAAATCCAGACAAGGCATGGCCTGAGGCCGAGCTATTCAGCTGAGCCCAGCCTGAGTCAGCTAGACCCTCGCCAACCCGCAGACCCATGGACTTGAGAATAAATGCTTACTGTTGTACACCAATGAGCTTTGGGGTGGTTTGTTATGCAACACTGGTGTGGTAGTAGCTGACTGATACAAAACAGGAGCTCTTGAAAGGAAACTATCCAGTATGACTGAAACGGGGAGGTGAGCAAGAAGTGAGAGGTGGTGTAGCTGTGGACCTGGCAGGGGCTCTGTAGACCCTGTTAAAGATATGGGAATTTCCCAGTTCATACAGGGCCACGCCATGGCCAAGACAGGTGAAGGGTCAATGGTAGGAGCAGAGCTGGGGCTCCCACCTATACCTCTCTCCTCTTCCGCTTATCTCACTGATGACAACAGCGACCACTCACCCCCAGCAACATTCAGTATGATCCAGTCATGTCTCCTTCATCCAGTGCTACCTGACTTAACCCTGGTAATATCACCATATAGGAAACTGGGGATCAGAGAGGTTCCACATTCTGCTCGAGGCCAGACCCTCCTTTGATCCAGCACCCATGATCCTAACCCTGGGGCACCAATGCCCTTCACCAACCTGGTCCCCGTGCGCCCCACCAGGCATAAGCCGAGCTGGACTGCTTGCTCCGTGGCCACCAGCTTCTGTCTCTGGTTCTCTGTCACTCCACTCTGACTCAGGTGGGCTAAGTTGACCCCTCAGGCAGGAGTATGTGGGGACTATGTGCTGTGGGTGAGAGAGAAGTTCAGATCCATTGTGCATTCCTGGTCATCACAGACTTCTTTGCTGGCAGGCAATCACGGGACGCCTCTGGGGAGATCTCCTTTGCAGAAGGGGGCTCATGAAGGGGGCTTAGCCTGTGTCTAACGGGAAGCGACAAAGACAAGGGACACTGAGGAGAGAACGGAAGAAGGGAGGACATGGGCAACCACTACTCTCAAGGCATCGGTGGAAGGGGGGAGGAAAGAATTCCAGAAATCCAAGTGGATGTCGGCTTCTGGTCCAGCCTGGGCACAGGGTAACCCGGAGGTGCCTTCCCAAATTGGGCTCTGCAGAGCCACAGGGCTCGTGGAGTGCTGGCACATGGTCTGCAGACCAAAGAGCCCCTGGATGTGAAGCTCCCTGGGCATGTGGCAGCAATGCACCTGCTGGCCCCCTTGTCCTTGAGTGAGCCACAGGACTCGTCCACCAATGAGATGCAAGTGAAAGGGCACGTGTCACTTCCACACTGGGGCATTTAATTGCTGGAGCAGACCCTTGGGGATTCTCAGCCTCTTCTGGGAAGTGCCTGTTGAGAAGGGGTTGTGAGTGATTGCTGTGAGCAAACACCCCCGTCAGCCTGCGGCGGACACACAGTGTGGGTGAGACCTACACTCCTGTGGTCGCAAGCTGGGAGCATCGTAGAGATTTTTGTTACTACAGTGTAGCTGAGTCTAGCTTCACAGAGAAGAATGATCCAGTGAGGAAGGGAAGTTCTGCACACTCGACCTGTTTCTTAGAGATTTACAGGATACGTTATTGTAGTGAAGGACGTGAGATGTCCTGAAAGAAAAATAAATTTGTTTACTTTGAATCAATTCAAAGTTTTCCAAGCTTACAGAGTAGCAGTCCCCCCCTCCACATTTGTGAAGCCCCATGAATGTCCAGTGGAACATATTTGGGAAAGGCCAGTCTGGGAAGCCTGGCACACATGGCAGCTAAAACCTTCCAGGGCACTCTCCCAGACTCTGAGGGGCACCTCTGGGAGACTCATCTCAGGCATCCTCCTGGGCAGTGCCGAGGGGGCACCCTGCGGAAGGGTATGAACCCTCAGACAGGAACCAGAGCAGCTCCGCCCACCCAGTTCTGCCACCAGCTTCCTATGGACGTGGGAGGTCATTGTACCCCTAAGTCCTCCTGGGCTTCTTCAGCATCCAGGCTCCTGGGGAGGGTGAACTGACTCTGTCCAGTGCCTGGCACTTCGGAGGTGCCAACGTGGCCCTCTGCAGCTGTCCCAGATGTGCAGGCAGGTGTCTGAAAGGTGGACGGCAGCCATGCAGGGAGCACAGAGCTGGGGTACATTGGACCTGTTCGAGAGAGATGTCAAGACTGGGAAAGCATGGCTCTGGCAGCGTCTAGTCTGAGCAATATTGCAGACCCCACTCATCACCCCGGGACGCCCCTCTTTCCTTGGCCAGGGTGTCTGTTTCTACAAGAGTTGCCCAGCTGAGATTCCCGGACAATCTCCAGAGACCTCTGCTCCCTGCAATCCCAGGGATGTGGGGTTCTGCCTCTGGGACCCTCTGGCTGGGACTCGCATTGGCCAGAACCCATGGAAATGCACCCTGAGCTTCCTGCCTCTGTTCAGACCACTGGGGGGTCCTCAGGGCTCAGCTTTTCTGCCCCCAGCTGCTGCTGGCTCCCTGGAGGTCTCACAGGGTCCCATTTCCACACCCCCCCCCCCACCAAAACCTTTCTCCCGACCTCAGCCCTGGCAAGGATTCAAGCTTAGATGCCTGCTCCTTTGTCCTGTTGGAGACTCTATGTAACACCAGCTCAAAAAGTGTTGTTCTTTTCTCTGGATCTCAGTTCAACATCTGCAGTGGGGGACCGTGGGCTATGCTGGGGGTTTGCAAACCCTGTTTCTTAGCCAGGGACTCTTTCCTTTGAACGGCATCTTCGATGGAGCCCGTACATGTACAACACATGGAGGCAGAGTGCCCGGGATGGGGGAGGGGGTTGCCACCCTGCTTCTTGCTCACCCTTCTCACCTCCACCTCTACCCTCTGACATCCAGGCCTGCTTGGCTCGGTCTGGAAGTCGCCTGGAGATCCTCCCAGCTCCTGGGCAGTGCACAGGTCCACGAGACAGATCCCCACTGCCTTACCCTCCCTTCTCTTCCAAGGACCCTCACCCTTGAATTGCCTCAGGGCTCCGCTTGGGTCTGCCCATGCCCCAGAGGCTGACACTGTGGCCCAGGGGTGCCCAGGAGCTCACAGGATGGTTGTGGGGCCTGGGATTTCCCCTCCCATGCCCTTAGAGGCTAGCCCCCCACTAACAGAAGAATCAGTGCAGTTAGCTCCTGGAGGCAGGGGCATGGCAAGACGCGGTCCGTCTGGGCTGAGGATCCCTGGTTTTCTCACTCCCTCACCCAGCCAACACGGGACCTGAGGCTGTGCATCCTGAAGTGCTTGGAGGCAGTCAGGGGCTGGGCCACCCACCTGGGGAACCAGCTCTGCATGCCTCCACAAGCCCTCCTGGCACCAACCCGTTCCTGACCTGCTAGCTGAAGAGAGGAGCTCGTTAGATACAGATTAGCATTATTATTCAACTCAAGTGCCCTGTCAGGGGCTTACACAAGGGAACCATCAGGTGCCCAGTCTGTGGGTCTGCTTGTCCTTGCTGGAGATTTTAATAATCTCCGAAGGTGTGCGTGTGTGTGTTTTTTAATGCAATAATAACGACGACGATGATGATCAGTGGAACAGCAACGTTCCCTCCCAAGGGGCTTCAGCAACTTGACTCACAGGGCCCAGGGGGATGGCCTGAGGTGGGGGCAGGGTGCATCTGTTTACCTTCTAAAATAACCACGCATAAAAGTGATAACACACCTCGTGGATACACTTCAGTCCAGTCCCTGCTTCTAGAATCGTGCCAGCATGAGTAAAGTAACCCCCCTGTCCAGCTTCACATGTCTTCAGGAACAGGGATGTATTCAAGAGTTCCATGCTAATCCCTTTTGGCGAGGTCCCCGAGATGCTAACTGATCCCCTCTTGCTCCCTTTGGAATGGTTCCCTCCCATCAGGTCATCTGAGCTTGTCCAGGAGAGGGAACATCCCTATTATACTTAAGAAAGCCCCCTGCATCAGAGATAACTCTTTGGGGAGCAAGTGACAGAAAAAATTTAATTCAGATGGGCTCAAACAACAACCACAACAAATGATGTTTTAGGCCACAGAACACAGAGGTTTGGAGGAGAGCTTCAGTTCTTGTTGGATCCAGGTGGCTCTAAAAATATTATCAGGATAGCATAAAAATATAACTATTTTTATTTATACAACATGTGGTAAGTCCCAATATAAAAATATTGATCTTTCTCTTGCCATCACCTGACCTGCTGTCCTTTGTGTTGACTATGTTCTCAGACATTCCCTTCATGGTGCCAAGATGGCTGCCACGGCTCCAGGTTTCCATCCTACCCTCACAGTGGGAAAGGGTATTTCTCTTTTTCACTAATCCCTACTAAAGTCCAGCATTGACTCTTGTCAGCTCCCACTGGCCCATCTTGGGTCACATGCCATCCCTGAATCAATCATTATGGCCAGGAGAAGGAGGTGCTCTGTTTGTACAGGCCTAGATCACATGCCCATCCCTGGAGCAAAAAAGGGTGACAACCCCACTCAAGCTACCTGGACTGAGATGGGTAGGAGGGTTAAGAACCCCCAGGGAAGTCAGGTCGCTGTTGCCAGGAGTAAGGGGTCTGCATTCTGGACAGATGAAACCTAGATGCATATTTGTGTATATTTACACTTCAGATGGGATTATTCTGCCCTCAACCCTGCTACCAACCACACTCAGGGTCTCCAAATCCAGAGCTGGCCTGCGTTTCAGTTCTAACCCCAGACCAGGGAAAGACTTCTGTAGCAAGATGGTAGCCTCTAGGGCCAGATCTTGGCCATGGTTGACTGAAATTCAGGAAATCACAGATGTCCAAGTCACTGCATCCAACCTTCACCGGATGCTCCTTCCCACTGCAGCCTCTCCAAGAGATGGTCCGGTCTGCACACCCAGGGATTTACACCTCCAGGACAGCCCGTGTCTGCTAGAAAGTGAGCTCCTTCCGGGTGAAGGCTTTGTTTTGTTCATTTCTTTAATCTCAGGGCCGAGGGCAGTGGCCAGCACATACTGTTGCATAAATGAATAAATTTCACAATTGGTTGGCTCTGACTTTTTGAAAAAAAAAAAATTCTACTCACATATGGATATTTAACCAGAATTCAGTTTTGGGGGATTTCTACCTTCTGGTTAGGCCCACTCAGAAAAGCTTTACTATTTTCAAGGGACTGCATGTCAGACATTTGAGATTACCAAGTATCTATCACCTACACTCCATCCAGTCTCTCCCCAGGCGACACAGGACTAGTTTCTTCAATTACCTTCCATGTGATATGATTTGGAGTCCCTCTCCCCAGGCTCTCTCTAGACCTAATTCCCTTGGCCATTATCTTGTTCAAAGTACAGTGTCACTTCTCTAGGTGTGGGAGTATTGGAGTATAGTGTGATAGGATTATCACCTCCTACATTCTACAGACTCTACCTCTATTAATATGGCCAATATCCCATTATTGTTTGAGTTCCTATATCTTATTGGTGATTCAAGATATACTTACTGTTTCCTAAAACCCTTGTGTTTTTCACATGTTGTAACTATAGATTTCTCATCCCTTACTTATATGGTTGACTTCTTATATGGCTTCTAATGCCCAAGTAGAAGCTGGGGATGAAAGAAATTAACCCTTTTGGAGCACTTCCTATGTGCCAAGTCTTTGTGCACATTCAACTATTTACTTCTAACAATCCCATGACATAAGTGTAATTGTCCCCAATTTATAGAAGTTGAAACTGAGGCTCAGACAAGATCCTCGTTTACAAAAGTCACACGACTGGAAAGGGGCAGATTCAGGGTTCAAACCCAGAATAGCCTGGCCCCCAAGCCTGTGACCTTATGGCAACACCATGAGTTACTCCCAATGACACGGGTCTGAGTTGAAAGCAAGGCAGACGGGCCACCCCAGGGAAGATATCATCATGCACATAAGTTCTCCTTGTGTTTCCAGCTATGCCCAAACCCATCCCGTTGTACCCCTCTGACTGCCCTTCTGGATACTGCTTCCTGGATACTGCAGGAACTTTTATAACCTGAAAGTTCCCTGTGTCCATCTGCTTGCTTGGCACGGCTGCATCTGCGGGGCACCATGGGCAGCAGATGGGAGGTCAGCGAGTCGGGGGCCAACAAGCCATCTTGGAAAAGGCACTCGGAAGAGAAAAGGCCAGTGTGGCCCACTGCATTCCTACCTTCTATTCACCAGCTGTCAAGAGGGCTCACCAATTAAGTGGCTGTTTAGGGCTTTCAAAACCACTAATCAAACCTGCCAAAATCTTTAAAAAGAGCTTTTAAAAAATTTTCTCTTCATTTATTTTTTTAAGCGTGTTAAAAGGTTCATTAAAGATCCGCAAAGGATGAAGAAGCCCTTCTCGGGCTGCCCTCCTCCCCCACTCAGTAATTAAGCACACAACTCCCCCCACATTAGCTTTCATGCCTCCCCCCATTGGCAGCGGAAAATGCGGACGGGAGTTCAGAAGCATCTTGTTAGCATGTCTGCTTCGCAAGAATCACTCATTAATGGGAGATGCTGGGAGTTGGTAATTTGGTAAAAATGTGTTGTTATTGTCAGCAGACTGCTTCTCCAGCTCCCGCCTGGGCCCGACCTGCTTCTTCTCCTGTGTCTGGAGCTCAGCTGGGAAGCAATCAAAGAAAAGCTAGCATTCTGGGAGTGCAGGCGGAGAGCATTCCCTTAAAGATCTCCCCGGAGTAAGTGGCATTTGGGAAGCTGCATTCCCAGGAGAGAACCGCCTTCCCACTGTGTTGGGAGCCGGGGCCTCCTGGGAAGGGTGTGACTCTCGAGTCAGAAATCCGGGCCTGGAGACGCCGTTTCTGTCTCTGAGCTACCTGGGGCAGGTGGTTTCATCCTTTTGCCTCGATGTCCGCATCTGTAAAGTGGAGACAACAGTATCTTTCTTGCAGGATTGTCTCAAAGTTGCACGGCCGCAGCGGTAATTAGAAAGACCGATGCCATCGAGGGAACATTGGCCAAGAGCAAGACGCCCTGCTAAGATTCTCAGAACACCCCTTGCATCGGCTCAGAGAGGTTGAGTGACTGGACACGAGTCACAGAGCTCATAAGTGGAATGGGATTTGAAGCCAGGCATGTCTGTTTCCAAAGCCCTGTATGGGCTGCGTCTCTTGTTTCAGGCAGATGCCAGATGCAATCGCGACCGTAACCACCGTCTCTGCAGAGAAGTTCTGTACCTGCCCGACTTCGCAGAAGCATCCGTATTGACATTCGGTGAGTCGTCAGGCTGCAGGAACAGGAGAAGGAGATAGGACCATCACCAATTTTGGGGGATGGGGCAACAGGGGGAGGGGGCGGGGTGGGAGAGAGAGAGAGAGACCGGCTGAAGGCCCCACAGCACAGCCACCAACCCCTGCTCCTCGTGCTCAGAGGGACCGGATCTCAGAGGCCTGAGGAATAGACAGGCCCCGCCCCTGCCTAGCATCCAAATTCACACTCTCATTGAGTAGAAAAGCTGACATGGAGTAAGTGGAAAGGTACAAATAGCCAGTCAAGCCTCATCCTCATTCATCGGGCAGATATTCCCTGAGTGCCTGCTGAGCACTGGGCGGGGGGATAATGGGGTGCTGGTTAGATCTCTGCCTAAAGTGCTCTCGAGTTTCCCCCTGCGCAGCCCTTACTGAGCACCCGCTGACCCAGCCACCCCTGCCCTGCATCCCAGGCCCTCCTGCTGCTCGCTTTCCACCGGCCTCAGGATACTGCCCCCAGCGATCCCCTAGCCCGTGTTTCCGTGAGGAGATTCTCTTCATTCCTCGGGTTTTGATCAAATGTTACTGCCTTGGGGCACCTGGGTGGCTCAGTTGGCTAAGCATTTGACTCTAGTTTTTGGCTCAGGTCGAGATCTTGGGGTAGTGGGATCAGGGTCCGTGTGGGGCTCTATGCTCAGAGGGGAGTCTGCTTGAGATTCTCTCTCCCTCTCCCTCTGCCCCTGCTCCCCCTGCCCTCCCTCTCTTAAAAAAAATGTCACTGCCTTAGAGACATTCCCCAGACATATCCTGGTCCTTCCCTCCCTCCTGGCCTCTGTCCTCACACCCCTTTGTCTCTGTCATAACTGTTAGCACCTCTCACAATTATTTCTTGATTTGTGTGCTTCCTCACCTCCTCCCCAACTAGACGGGAACTCCTTGGGGACAGTGACCACGTCTGTCTCCTTCACTCCGGGGCGTGTGTCCAGGGTCAGACACTCAGCAGGTGCTCAGGGAGTACTGGTTGCAGGAATCTACTCCTGAGGAGGCTTAGAAGGTCGTCACAGGCTGTCCTGGCAGGTGGTAGGAAGGAAGAGATAGTCATGGTGGGCTTCCTGGTGGGCTGAGGCCTCTGGGGTAGGGAACAGCTTTGGCACAGGAGGAGGGAAAGGGCGCAGGGAAGAAAACAGAGTTCATGTTACTTGCTGGGCCCGGGCCCCCGAGGAGAATCCCGGCCGTGCTCTGGTGGCTTTGGTGGCAGGGCAGGGAAGGATGGTGGTGGTCACGGTTATAGTCATATCATCGGCAGAGTGGGCGAGCCCGAGGAAGCCGGTGGCGCGGCTTCCCCTAAACCCTGATCCCGGTCCCCCACCTGCTGTTCTGCTTCAGCCATGCCCTCTGCCAGACAGAACGAGGAAGAAAAAACGAGAAAGAAAAAAAACCACCACCACAACAAAAAAACCAAACCCACACCAATTCCCTGGGAAACACGTTTGAAAACAACAACATCTTACTGAACAAGGAGTGCATGCAAGGTGCAGACGGCGGCAGGCGGGCTGGGGGGCGACCTCATTTCCGAGCTGCCACGAAGCCCTCCCACTGCCCCGCACTGCGGAGCGTCCCCCACGCCAGCCTCACCAAGCCGCGCGGCCACCCAGCAAGATGTTTCTCCCGGAAGGGAGCACTGATGCCCAGCCGGACCTGCGGGGGTCTGATGAGCAAATGTTCTCTCCTGTTCAACGGCCCAGGCCAATAGGCATCCCCTGATGGCAGCCAGGTTCCTGGCGCCAAGCCTCACGCTGGGAAAGCAGATGAAAAGTGCACAGACCTGCCCCAGAGAGTGCGGTAGTCGGGGGCGGGGGGTGGGGAGGGACATGGAAAACAGACTTTGGAATCTGTGCAGAGGTGATGGGGGGCCGACACTGGTCGTGGAGCTGACTGCCCCTGGAACCCCCTCCCCCATTTGCAGAGGGGGTACTGAAGGTCAAGCGTCTTGGGATGGCATCCTGGGTGGAGCAGAAGGCACCAGTCACCAGGCAGGACCAGGTCACGCCCGACATCCCCCGTTCCTCTGAGCACCACAGGCAGGCCAGCGTGTCCAGAGATGACAGAGGATCAACACAGGTGCCACCCAGGGTTCCCCAAGCCCAGAGGCATCACAGAAAAGACAAGGGAATCCAGCTGGAAGGTTCTGCATGTGGTTGGCATGGATTGCTAAATCTGGGGGTAAACAGTGGTGAAAGGGGGGGTGAGCTGTCGCAGTGGCTATAGACGTTGTGCACGTAAGTCATGTGGCTGCCCCGGAGATGCACAAGGTGCTGGTGGTGATGTAGACTGCGGGGGGGCGTGGTGATTGTGGTGCCAGGAGAAAGGTGGTGGACCTGGGATGCTGGGAGTGTGGTGGCCATGGGGACAATGGTGATGGAGGCGCTGGGAGTGGGATGACATGCGGACAGTGTTGTCATGGACACGCTGGGCCTGGGACGACTGTGGGGACAGAGCTGGTGGTGCAAGGAAGCTGGAGGATGTCCGGATCTTTCTCGAACGGCCCATCCTCCAGACTCGAAGTGCAGACAGCAGCGAACATCCCTTGTCCACATCTCAGGCAGCACTGGTAAGCTCCCTTCGGAGCAGGAACAGAGCTTTCCTTGGGAAAACATGCTTCCAGACCATGGTGTGGCTCTAACTGTGTATGCAGTGTTCTCCAGTGCCTGGCACCCTGGCAGGGGAGAACTTCCAGTGCCCCAGAGAGTTCAGGGTGGTCCTTTAGAGACAAGGCCATGGCCTGGCTGTTTGGGAGGGTCAAGAAGGGGACTCCTCCCTGGCAGGATCATCCACTGAGAAGACGGTGCCATGTGTGGATGAAGAGGTCACCTTGCCCATTGGGAGAGAGACCAGCTTGGTGGTCGGTGAGTCAAGATCAAGGGTCATAGGGTAGAATTTGCCTCTGCCCCTCTCCTGTCTGATTGTCTTGGTTAGCCTGGGCTGCTCAAACAGATTACCATAGACTGGGGGCTTAAACAACAGACAGGTGCTTCTCCCAGTTCTGGAGGCTGGATGTCTATGATCAAGGGGCCACTGATTCGGTTCCTGGTGAAAGCCATCTCCCTGGCTTGAAGATCGCCACCTTCTCTCTGTGTCCTCAAAGGACGGAGAGAAAGTGCTCTAGTCTCCCTTCCTCTACTCCTCTGTGAGGACACTAATCCCATCATGGGCCTCACCTGAACCTAATCACATAACCCAGCATCAGCTGGAGAAACCGAGGCCAAAGTGGGGTGCACAGAGGTGGGTGAGGGCTTCCCCTAGGACTCTGCCCAGTGCTCACTTGTGTTCTGGGCTGCCTATCAGCCAACCTCCTCATTAGCATGAACCTTCTGTGCCTTTAACAAGCTCCAAACTGTGATAACTGATGGTGAGAGACAGTCCAGACCCTGGGGAGGGAGCTCCAGGCTCCAGGCAGGCAGAAAGAGGGTTACCACAGGGACAGTGCCTGAGAAAGCCATCCTCTGTGATGCCTTGGAGAATGGGCTCCCTAGAGGAACTTAGGGAAAAACAGGCTGGGTTGTTACCTGTTGCTGTATTGTTGGGATCCACCTCAGGCTCCTTGAAGGGGAGTCTTTCTCCCTCCTTTCCCTCCACACACGGTTACGCGGACTCACTGTCTGCCAGAATCCACGGGGCACGGCCACTCACTCATGCATTTACTGAGCACCTACTCTATGCCACAGAGAAAATCGGACCCAGGATCCCACCAAATGTGAGTGAGGCAGGACACATCCACAAATAACCAAAGCAGAAGGAAGAGAAGGACAAAGGACATGTGGGCCTCAGACGGGGAGGGACATGGATCCAAATCCAGAGATACATCCCACCTGTCTGGGTCTCGGCTTCCTCGTCTATAAGATGGAGACAATGCCTGCTCATCACGGTTGCTCTAAGGATTTTAGGCAGCTCCCAAATCCGGAAGAGGAATACAAAGGGAGGGGCGCGATTCAAGGTTGGAGGGATGGGTGCTCTCCAGCTGGAGGTGTGTCTGGAGAACCTTCCTGTGGCCAGCAATCCAGAAGGTCTGGCTGGGAAGGGTGGCACTGGCCAGAGCACCTGGTGATGAACCCGTGATTAATAAAGGTCAGGAGGACCGGCAGCCACATTCCATCGTGCCAGCCTGTTGGTTTTCATGACCCGCATCTCTATTTGAACTTAGCATGTTTATTTGTCTTCTTGTGCATTGCCCTTCTCCCCTGACTAGGGCATGAACTCCAGGAGGGCAGCCCTGGGACTGCTTAAAGCAGTCCAGCACGGGGGCGCCTGGGGGGCTCAGTCGGTTAAGTGTCCGACTCTTGATTTCAGCTCAGGTCATGATCTCAGGGTCATGAGATCGAGCCCTGCATCAGGCTCCATGCTGAGTATGGAGCCTGCTTCAGATTCTCTCTCTTCCTTTCCCTTGCCCTTCCCCCCTCCACTCTATTTCTCTCTTAAAACAAAAAACAAAAAACAAAAAAAAACGCAGTCCGGACAGAGTGGTATTCGATGACTGTTGGACGATGAATGAAGTTGGAAACGATGTCATTCTGTGAATCCCAAGGGCAGCCTTATGATGAGGTCATGGTCTTCCACAAACAGAATTGCTGGCTTTTTAGGAACACTTGACCCCATGGATACTAATGTATGTTGAGCTAGTGCCCTTCCAAACCCCCTTCCTTTGAGGTGCACACAGCAGAGCTGCTTCCTCACCTACACTAGCAGGGAGAGTGGGAACAGAGACCCCATTTCCCAGCCCCGGGAAAGTAGGCTTGGGAAGGTAAAGTACCTCTCGGGTTTCCAGAGTGGCTGGGGGATTGGGGGTTGGGGGAGACAGGCTGCCTGTATATCCCCAAACCCAGGGCTCTGTCTCCAAGCCCAGAGCTCCTTCCAGGAGCCCCACTTACCTCCAACATCCTGGACTGACCCATTATGCCTGTGGAAGGGCCTCTCCATTTCTGGAATTTCTCTCCCACCAAGTGCGATTTATGTGCTGTGGGATGTTGTGCAAGCCATTCTCCTCCTCGAGCCTCAGTTTCCCCACCTGTGCCGCGTGCATGACCGTTCCCACTTTACCTGCCTCGTGTGAGAATATTTGCCCAGGTCCAGAACCTGACACAGGGTGGTGCAAACAGCAGGTGCTAATGTAGGAGCTGCCTGTCTCCCTTTCCTATCTGTGCTGCTACCCGCCAGTCACCGGGAGCCGCTCTGCCCATGAGGGTGTGGAGGGCAGGCAGGGAGACCTGGGTGGAGGGAGGACCGCAGGGTGGGAGCAGCAGGGAGGGCAGCCCGAGGACAGGAAGGGAGAGGAAGGAAGTAGCGGCCCCCAGAGCCCAGCAGCGCTGATCTTAAACAGGAATGAGAACAGCACATATTTGCTATGTCATATAAATGATAAACAATAATAATAATGCTGGCTTGCGTGTAATGAGAAAGACTACAGAGCCCGAATTACCTTGGTAATGGGTCTCGAATGTCAAGGAGTCATTTGTTTCTTGAGGAAAGAGCTGAGGATTGCATTCTCTCTGTCTCTGTGTATCTCTCTGTCTCTGTCTCTCTCACACACACCAAGGATGCTGCTCTAGGTGGGGAGTGGGGAGGGAGCCCCGGCAGAGAGTGGAGCGGGTGGGGCTGGGGTGCGAGGCGAGGGGCTCAGAAAGGGGGTGTGGTGGTCACTGTTGCTGCTCATCAGATGCGCCCCTTCTCACCTTAGGGGCACAAGCCGGGGTGAATTTCCTGGCCCCCTTGTGCTTGCTGGAGCCATTGAGCTGTCAGGGGAAGTGAGGGGTGCCACCTCTGGGCTGGAGCTCTTAATAGCTGGTGCAAGACCGCCCGCCCCCCACCCCCAGGTTCGCCTTCCCTCTGCTGCAGCGCTGGTGGAGGGGCGTGTCGATGCGGAACCCTCAGCCTGGGGCAGCGTAGAGCCTCCATTGCGGTGGACACACAGCGGGAGGAAGAAAGGAAACTTTGTGGCCATGAGCCCCTGAGGCCAAGGGTCACTGATACTGCAGCATCACCCACCCACCCCCGACCAACACAGGGCTCTGCCTGGGACCACAGTCTCACAACACAAGCCCCAGACCACAGAGTTGTACCGCTGTCCCCGAACCACAGCCACGTAAAGATAAACTTCTTGTCCCCAAACCTCCCAGATCGGGAGATGGGTGCCTCAACCTGGAACAACCTGATGGTTTGGGGACAGGTCTGGTCCTCACATGGCTTCGTGCTGCTGACTGGACCGTCACCCCAGGAGTTACAAGTGCCTATTCAGTTTGGGGAATAAAAATCTGGCGGGATGTCCAGTATCACGGAAACAGAAGGCGATTGGCCGACTGAATTTTGCCTTTTCAATTACTTGTGAGGTCAGGAGGTGTCAGAGCACTGTGGCTTTGGGGTCAGAGCGTGGCATGTTGTCCAGGTGCTCAATAAGTGTTGGTTCTCATCCCATCCCCTGACCATGACAGGGGAAACTGAGGCTCGTGTGTTCAATGCCATACAAGACAAATTATGCCCTTTTAAACTTCCCTGGAACCTTCCTGCCGTTTCTAGCTCCATTGCCCTCCGAAGTCTCTGGGAACCCGAACATCACCTTCCTGTCTCATTTAGGGAGGGAGAGGGGTAAAGTAGATTCTGCGAGACAGAGCTCACACCTGGGTGTAAATCTTAGCAGCTAGATAATGATGCGCACCCTTCTGCCAGGTGGGCGAAAATTCGATCAGCTCTCTGCCTCCTATTTAATCATCCGGAAGCTCAGCTGGTGTCTCACCCGCGAAGTTTCTCACTGTAGGGGGAGAGCTGGTGCCTGGGAATTCTTCTCCATAACCTCTCCACCTCCGCCGTAGTAAATAATCCACTCTCCGGCTTCCTTGCCGGGAGGTGCCTTTCCTCAGAACTTTAATCTTGTCCGCCGCTCTTTGCTGGATCTGTTCCAGTTGCCATGTCGCTCGGCATCTCTGCATAGATTGCGCTTTTACTGCTTCCCTAGTCCCATATATTACACCCTCACGTAGTCAGCCTAATAGCTCTCGGAGCCTAAAAGCATAAATCACATTTAAAAAAGGAGCAAAGTGGTTTAGCATCTTAAGCCAGAATAATAATAACAGGAGGTAACACTGATGGAGGGTTTCTTCTTGGCCAGGGACTGTTCTAAATGCTCCAGACGTGTTAACTTCTTTCCTCCTGGAGACAACCTGGGGGAGAGGGTCTGATGATTTTTCTGCTGAGGCAACTGAGGCCCGGAGCATGGAATGAACTTTCTTGAGGTCACGCAGCAGGGGTGTCTGCTCTGGACGCGGGGCCCTGGAGTCTTCCCTCTTGAGCACGCTCTAAGGACTCCTCCAAGAGGAAATTTAGGGGTCCTCAAATCCAGCCCTATATGGAGATAAGACCCACAGAGGCAAAGAGACCTTGTCTAGCTCCCCTGGAAAGTTAGTGGCCCATGCACTAATCGATCCACTCCGTGGTCCTGTTTCAGGCTTCCTGCATCCCTCCTGTGGGGCAGCCTTTGGTCCAGGCAAGGCTGTGTGGCTCTCTCTTCTCTCTTCTTTGCTCCACCCACTTGCTGGGATTTTGTTGTTGTTATCCCCAGAGACCCAGCTCCCAGTGAGCGCACCCAGTCTGCTCTACTCCCAGGTGCATCTGGAAGTGATTCACAGATGAGGCACAATGGCAAGAGACAGACCACCATCCTGTAGGTGGGAGCTGCCAGGCATGGAGGAAATGCTAACAGAGAGTTGGGGGCGGGGGGGGGGGGTTTCCTGCTGGGCCAGGGGCCTGGTTGAGCCCTGTGAAAATTCTTTGAAGGAGAACAACACCTTATTCTGCCCCTACCTAAGCCCAGACTCCAGTAGTCTCCTCTCCAAGCACCTCTGCTTGACTAAGAGACAAAACAGGCCCTTAAACAGAGATCTCAACTTGCCAAGGAGCCTGAGAATGCCGGGGGAAAAAAAAAAGGCAAAAGCAATTTTCAGCCAGGAATATGTGAGTCTCAGGGGTCTTTTGACCAACAGGTGAGACCCAGAATTAGGAAGAAAGACCCCAGAGTTCTGAATTTACCTCCACACTGACATATCATGGAGCATTAAAACTCATCTGCTATACAATGATTTTATTATATAAGCCAAGAAAATGCGAAAATGACATTTTCACTGTTCACTGTTAGGCTGAGGCTTTTGAACCTTATATTTTATAGGCTCATGGTTCTTGAAGAAGATTTTTTTAAAAATATATTCTCCTACACTGAACTGAGTAACTCTCGAATATTCCGCATACACGCATGCAGAGTATTGTTCCTAAATCTTCACTGGCCTGCATTCCCCTTCACTGTGTGACTTTGCTGCATAGTGGCATTGCAGATATCCCTGCGGCATTGACCTTGGGCATGGCCCTGTGACCAGCTTGGGCCCGTGGAATATGGGAGGAAGTGGTGGTGAGGCACTTCTGAGCTGAGGCCTAAGAGGTATTGTGTATTTCTAAGTGTCCTTTGCAAATCTTCTGCCTTTCATCACGAACAGGACGCGCCCCAGTTCTGCTGGTCTTGGGATGAGAGATACAGGGAGTGGAGCTGACCTCAACCCGCAGCTGGAGCCTGAAAGCCCGGACCCAGCCCTGCTGAGTTGTAAGTGGCCCACAGACCCATGAGCACAACATAAATGCTTGTTTTTATAAGCCCTGCAATTTGGGGTTGTTATGCTGCTTTATTGCAAAAACAAAACAGAACAGAAGTCTAATACAACACAGGCACTTATGGAGGCAGAGAATCTCAGAATCTCAAATTTGGGAGAAAGTTTTTTATTAATAATAATGACCATCATTTATCAAGGGCTTATAAGTGCCAGGCACTGTACTGGATAATTTATATGTAGCATTGCCTTCAAGGCGGAAAACAGAAGTTCAGAGAGGTCAGGTAACCCTCCCAAGGTCACTTAGCTACTTATGGTGGATCCAACTCAGGTCTGGCCGGCTATGAAAGCCTCATTCATCCACGTTGGCCTTGCCTCTTGGAGTTGGTCAGCCTCAGTCTTCCCTGGCCCAGACCTCTCTGACATTGACTCATCCTCCAAGATCTTTGCCAAGGTTCGCATCAGTGCACCTTTGAGTCCTTTTTTATTTTTTTCAATTTTTTATTGTTATGTTAATCACCATACCTTACATCATTAGTTCTTGATGTAGTGTTCCATGATTCATTGTTTGCGCATAACACCCAGTGCTCCACGCAGAACGTGCCCTCTTTAATACCCATCACCAGGCTAACCCGTCCCCCCACCCCCCTCCCCTCTAGAACCCTCAGTTTGTTTTTCAGAGTCCATCGTCTCTCATGGTTCGTCTCCCCCTCTGACTTACTCCCCTTCATTCTTCCCCTCCTGCTATCTTCTTCTTTTTTTTTCTTAACATATATTGCATTATTTGTTTCAGAAGTACAGATCTGTGATTCAACAGTCTTGCACAATTCACAGCGCTCACCATAGCACATACCCTCCCCAATGTCTATCACCCAGCCACCCCCCCCCTCCCACCACCCCCCACTCCAGCAACCCTCAGTTTGTTTCCTGAGATTAAGAATTCCTCGTATCAGTGAGGTCATATGATACATGTCTTTCTCTGATTGACTTATTTCACACCTTTGAGTCCTTTAATTAAATAAAAAGACATTTATCTCCCCCCAAAAAAGTATACTCCATCTTCGAATGTTTCTGATTATTGGAAATTCCTCCTTATCTTGAGCCAAAACCTGTCCCTTTCCAATCCTGATTTTTTTTTTCCTCCTTTGGGATTATGTGGAAAGATGGAGTTCTTCTGGCCGAATCTCTGTCGTTCGAACACTGAAAGACAGGTTTTACACTCACCGAGTGTTTTCTCTTCTTGGAACTAAATACCCCTGCTTCCTTAGCTGTCCTTAAGAAGATGTACTTTTATTGTGAAAAGTTACATACGGAAAAGTGAGTCCCATATAAACCCTTTCTGGCCAGGAACTGGAACTTGGCCATCTCCTGGAGACGTCAACGTTGTTGCTTGTAGTAGATTTCATTTCTTACCCTTGTTGTACAATGCTATACTGTGTGACTACATCCCAATTATCCATTCTACAGTTGCTGCACATTTGGGATGTGTCTGGGTTTTGGCTGTGACACACAGGGCTGCTACAAATACTCTGTCACGTACCTTGGTCATATACCTAAGAGTTGCTCAAATCATAGCATGTGGGTATCTTCAATTTTGTTCGATGATTCCTAGCTGCTTTCCAGAGTGAGGGGACCTAATGCATACACCTATTGGTCATTTGTGTGAATGCCCATTGCTCTTCTAGCTGCTCTCTATGTGGCTTAGTTCCAAGTGGCCTTCTTGGTACTGGACAGGGAGTGAGGGCTCGACGTATGCATACAAAATGCATTCACATTCACAAGGTGCGCCCTTGCCCCAAACAATTCAGGAGTCATTTGTAGAGACAAGAAACCCCACTTGACTAGGTTTTAGAAGATACACAATTTATTAGGATAAATCACTGTGACAAAGAAGATAAGAAACCAGTTCCACTTGATCACAGTTCTAATTCCGTGCTCACTTGAGTGGGTGAAAAGTCAAAGTAAGTGCACCTGAGTTGCTCGCCATGGCGCCTGGGGCCCTGGGTCTCCTCCTCGCTCCCTGTCTAGTACCAGGGTTATACAGCCCCACTCTTGGGCACGCGTCTTGGCAATGCCCTCCTATTGTGGCCCAGGTGTACTCCACTGTCCCTTGAGCTGGGGCTCAGCATTGTGTCTTGCTTCGGCCAATGGAAGATGAGCAGACGAGACACAAAATGCATTTGTGCAGTGCGCCTTGTGCTCTTTCTTTGGCCGCTGTCATTGCCGTGGCCCAGAAAGAGGACGAGAGCCCCGTGGAGCTCGGCAGCCCCCCGCTGAGACCAGCCCACACCAGCCAACTAATTAATGAACCAATTAAACATTGCTGCCATGTGCCACTGAGGCTCTGCAGCTGACAAGGTGCAAAAGCCAACCAATACCACTATGGTTGTCATCACTGCCACCGTTCTGTGAATCATAGCTACTATTTATTGAGCATTTGCCACTTGCCAGGCATGGTGCTAAGAACTGTATATACATTACTCTGGAGAACCCCCACCCCATCGCTTTGAAGTAGACACCATGATCCTCTCCATTCTGCGGGGAGAATCTGAGGCTCAGAGAGGTTAAGGGGCTTGGCCAAGGTCACAGAATTAGTAAGAGGAGGGGCCAACATTTATACTCAGTTCTCTGATTTGAGAGTTTGTCACCAGCTTGGGGGAGTGGTAGGAAGGGCCTTTTAAACACATGTTTAAAGGGGCCACAGGTCACTAGGGTCTCAGGACCAGCCTTTGGGTTGGCTGACCCCACGAGGGCTCCAGAGAGGGGGTTGGGATTGTTTCTTTGCCTCCCCTCCCAGGCTGGGAAGATGGGGCTCGGGGGTGAGACCGGAAGGGCGGTCCCGACAGCAGCCTGGTTGCTGGGGCGGCCATCTTGAATGTCCTGCGCTCCCCAAAGAGCCGGAAGAGGGGGGCCTCTGTCTTGACCTTCAGCTTTTATGTGCTTTAGCTTCTGCAAAAGCCTCTTTCATTTGTCCCCGGAACAGCCTCTGACAGTGCTCCTCACTCCTCTGTGTGCGATGATTTCTTTGTTTGGTTGAATAAAGAAGATTGTTACCGGAGAAAATGCCTTGGCAAGTGTCAGTGGAGATATCTGTTTCCTTGAAGAAACTCCCATAAAACCTTTCAAGCTGCTGCTTTTGAGTCCCAGAGCCCCTTGGATCCAAAGGCCTCACCGTTTTTCCTTACTTTCTTTAGCGGTTGCTTGGTGATTTTCCAGGTCTCCCAGCTGCAGCAGGAAAGATGAGCCGCGCTCCTGGCATCTTTGGGGCGTGTAGTGGATTGGCCTCCGTCCGTGTGCTTTTTCCTCACAGTTGACTCAAGACTAAGGCCTCAGCGCTGGGGAGGGAAGGGGTCAGCGGAGACAGCCACCTGTGGTCACCCTCCACCCCAGAAGGTTTCCCAAGGCCCGGTTGGGCCTTCATTACGTTTCTAGGATCTAGGCATTACGGGAACTCACGAGAGGGCACCACACGCCAGCGTGTCTCTCTGTGTGGGCTGCGCTCCTTGCTCCTCGGCCAGGATGGGATAAGACACTCTCGGCTCTTGCTCTGGGTTCTTTGCCCGCCATTCCCCGCCTCACTCTCCAGGCTCTGGGCTTCATCCCTCACACACCTTCCATGCAATCCTTGAGCCTCACCCCTCTCTCCCAGTGTGCTATGCTTTTGTAGGGCTCCTGTCCCGGGATGCCCCTCTTCCTTGCGTGGACCCACATCCAGTTCCAACATCCCCTCCTCTGACCACCAGGGAGGCCCCCCCATCTCAGTCCCTGCCGGCTTTTGTTTAGGCACTTTTCACATGACACTGTCCGGGTCCGCGTGGACAGCTGTCTCCCCCAAGGCAGGAGCCCCTTGGAGGTCAAGAGCTAGTCTCACAGAGTGCCTGGCTCTCTGCAGGGGCTGTGTCAGTTTGGCTTTGTAAGACTTCAGGGATGACTCGTGTCCGTGTTGACTTTGGTGATGTGGGGGCCGGGGTTGGTTGCTGCAAGGACGGAAAGGGCAGTGAGCTGGCATGGCTGGGCCATCATGCTGGGTTCTAGAATTTTCTGGGCTTGTGAAAAACAGAAACAAATGCTCTGCAGTGGTCCAAAAATATGTGGGATGACCCACCTTCCCTGGGATCTCCAGCTTCTAGACCCCTAGAAGAGAGAACCTGATTGTCCTGTTTGTTTCCACCGCGAATGAGGCATCATTCCTGAGCAGGGTCCTCCTGAGGCTCCACAGAGGACATGGACTGTTGCAGGTTTAGGCACTGACCCTGATCCCACCGGAAATGACTGGGTCTAGTAGGGTCTCCATGCTCAGACAAGAGAGGAAAGACTCTCTCATGGTATCTTTCCTCAAAAGGGACGGTGGGTAGGGTGACTCCGGGGCCCCCTGCAGGGCCACATACCACCCATCACAAGTGGAAGGAAGCATCTCAGAAGGGATCTCCCTTTATGATGGGAAGACGTCTGGCCTCATCAAGAGAATGGAGGGAAATAGATGTTGAGTCCCTGTGGCATTTCAAAATCTACAGGTGGTCGACAGAAGCCTTCTCTTTGTGGCCCAGTTCAGGGCTGCCAGAGAGGAGGTCTTAGGACCCAGAGTGCCCTGATTCCTAGCAAAGGAAATAACTGACAATACATCGGGCACTTCATATGCATCAGGTAGGTATTATGCCATTCGATCCCCCATACAGCCTGATGAGGTCAGGTCCTACTCCTGTCCCATTTCACGGGTATGGAAAAGGGACTCAGGTTGGTGGAGTGACCTGTGTGAGGACATGGAAGGAGTCGGTCTCCAGACCAGCTTGATTCCAAAGCCGGTGCTCTTGACCTCTGTTCTACATTGCCCAACCAGCATGTCCCGGGGGTGCTGGGCTCCCAGACTCACACCCTCCCCAGGTTCTGCCTCTGCCTTGTCTACTTCCTGAAAGCTGTATCTTGTCCTGGGCCATCTGAGGAGAGCTTCCCACTGCATCTGTTTGGTGGTGTCCACAGGGGACTCCAGGGACTGCTGCCCTGGAGATCTTGCTGCCCAGCAGGCCTGGGACCATCTTGGTCACCTGCAGAGCCTTCACGCCTCAGTGTTCCCCTACAGCAGATTCACTGACCCCTGGAGGGGCCATCCTCCTTGGACGTGTCTTTGTTCCTTCTCTAGGACCTGAACTCTACTCACCCAGTGGTCCATCAGGCTGGGGTCTAATACACCACAGGGCTCTCCGCTTATCATCTGTGTAGAGTGAATCTGGCCACCATCACCTCCGGACACAGGTGAGGGTGCTTCTTCCCTCCATGGGCACTCTTGTCGTCGCCTCTAGAGAGTCCCCCAACTCCCAGACACAAACCTCTAGGTTCTGCCCTTTGCCAAGTGCTTCTGTGAACAAAGATGACCATCATAATCCAGGTTGCTCTTCACTGAACCACGCATACTTGCCGGGCAGATGCTTGGTGCTTTCATGTTTTCTCTTTGCTAATTCTCATTGGATTTCAAAGGCCCCTTTGTACAGATAAGGAAACTGAAGCTCAGCAAGAGTGAACGACTCTCCCAAGGTGGCAGGGCTCAATTGTGGTCTGAGAGTCCAGGCTCTCTCCATTCCCTGGACACTGAGAACTGACTACCTCCTCAAAGATGGGTCACTTGTCTCTGGCTCGGTGCTCCACGATGGGACTCAACTGCTCTCCAGCCTAGGATTTCCCCTAGGATGTACGTGTCCTGCATCGACAAAGACTCAGAATAAAATCACCAAAGATTCCAGCAACAGAGTGAGGGATTTGTCTGTGAATTGTTACACTTTGGTGTAACAGCAGAGGGGCCCCATCCTCCTTGGAGTGTCGACCAGCTGGTGACAGTGCTCAGGAAAACAAAAAGGGTGACAAAAACCTAGACCAACATTTAATGCGTGCTCTCCGGGAGCCTAACACGGTGCTAAGTCCTTCGCCCAAAGTGGGGCTGCAGAGACAGGGCTCATCCCCTGAATGATGTGGACACAGAGCCCTGCATCAGGGACCCGAGGGACAATCTGTCTCCCTGCTTTTCTTGGAAGCCTTAATATCTGATCTGTCACCAGGTCCAGCCCAGCCCAGCCCAGCCCAGCCCCCACTCTCCACCTTTCCTTTGCCAAGTGAAATAATGAGATTTTTGCTTTGTTGCAAAAAGGGTGGGGGGGGGGTGGAGAAAAAAAAGCACCCTCAACAACCAACAAGAAATAATTAGCGCACATTGTGTCATTAAACACTAGACTTTAATTAAATCGCATGGAGATAAATACCTCTAGTGACTGGAAATCTGGAGACCGTAGACAGCAAAGCACTCAGCATAATGGAGTAATAGACTCCGCAAATGGCGTCAAGTCAGGGATTCCGACTTGATTAAGAACCTGACTAAATTGGGTTGTCACCTTGTATGCTGCACCTACTACCTGAAAATTGCTCATTATCTTCCCCATTTGATCTTCTTGGAGCTAACAAGCCTTTGCGGAAATTGGTCCAATGATCAAAGGACTCATTTATTTGGAATTCTTTCCTGCGTCAGGGTCCTCATGGCTGGTGTTGCTTTCCTTCCTTTTTTTATTTGTAATGAACCATCACCTGACAGCAGACAGTGGGGAGGTCAAGCTGGAGGTGACCTCTGTGATTTCCTGACAATCGTCCCTTCCGTAACCCTGGCTACGGGGACCCAGGGCACCCGGCTCCAGAAGGCAGCATGAGGTCTCTCTCCCGCCTTCGCCCCCTACCAAGAGCCGGCCGCCAAAGCCACCCTCCCCCTCTTCCTCTCGTGTGACGTCTCCTCCTGATGTTTACCTGCTGTCCCTGGTCAGCACATCCCCACCTGGAGAGCGTTGCGTAAGGATGTCCAATTGCTCTCTCATCCCCGTCACTCCCTGGCCAGAGTGTCACTCCCAAAGCACAGCTCGGATTCAACCCATTTTCCCACGTGGCTTTCAGAGCCTTCTCCCTTCTCATCCCGACATGCTTGTCCAGTCCAGATGCCTGGCCTATGATGTGTGTCTCCAGAAAGCCCCAACACTCCAGCCACACTGAGCTACCCTTGTTCCCTAAAGCAACCCTGCCCTTTCTTACCTCCTAACCTCCACTCATTCTGTTCACTTGTGACGCTCTTCCACACGATCCCAGCCTGGCTAAGTGGGACACACTTCCCAGGGCCTGCCTCCAGTCTTCCTCAGCCATGATGTCTTCTCTGGAAACTCAACCTTCCAGGCCGACCGAGTCCTGAATGCTTGCATGATGTCACAGGTGGGAGGCAAGATCCCTTTCATCCAACCACACCTTAGTCTACTATGCTCCAGGCATTATAGGGCTCTGGGGATAGAGCAACAGTCTTCCGTGCGGTTGGAAGGTAGACAGTGAGGGATATGGGGGGTGGGGTGCCAAAGGCTCTGGCGATGTGAAGTGAGGTGAGTGAGTGGGTGAGCAGGAGGGGCCTCAGGCATGCAAAGCCTGGGAGGTGAAGGGGTTTAGACCACATCCCTTTTGCAGGGAGTCCCTGAGAGACTTTTAGCCTCAGTGTGTGCATCTGTAACATGGGGCAATACTTGAACCCAGATGGCTGAGCCAGGCTGGGGCTAAACTGAACCCCCCAATAGTGGGTCTGACACCCCAGTGACACTGAGGAAGGCTGCTTCCTATGGCTGCCCCCTCCCTCAGGGGGCTCCTCCAACAGAGAACAGAGTCCTGCTCTTTATCTTCTTGATCATAAGCTGTTTGAAGACAAGGACTTTCCAAGACTCTCCCTGGGCCTCAGTTTCTTCCTTGGCAAAGTGGATTTAATGATATCACCTGCCTATAGGCATGGTGCTGGGGGAGTTTTATTAAAATGATAATAGTCATGGTAGTGAACATAATTTTAGAGGTTACTGCAGTTTGACCTTTCTTCCAGCCTACATTCCTTCCTTCTTTCCTTCCTCCCTCCCTCCCTCCCTCCCTCCCTTCTCTCCCTCCTTCCTTTCCTTTCCTTCCCTTTCCTTTCCCTCCCCTTCCCTTCCCTTCCTTTCTCTCCCCTTCCCTCCCCTCCCCTCCCCTCCCCTCCCCTCCCTTCCTTTCCCTTCCCTTCCCTTCTCCTTCCTTCGTTCCTTCGTTCCTTCGTTCCGTCATTCCTTCCTTCCTTCCTTCCTTCCTTCCTTCCTTCCTTCCTTCCTTCCTTCCTTCCTCCCTTCCTTCCAGAAATGCTTAATGAGCACTCACTATGGGCCAGGCACTGTTGTAGGTACTTGGGATATATCTATGAATAAAAGAGAGAAATCTTTAGCCTTGCAGAGGAGCTTATCATCCAGCGGGGGGAAGGACAGACTATATATACATCTCTTATAAAGGAGGACTAGCATCCTACCTGATTTACAAACGAGAAAATTGAAGCCCAGAAAGGATAAATAACTGAGGGGGCCTTGAGCTGTCAATCAAGTGGAAGGTCTGGGATGTAATTAATTCACATACACAGAGAACGGAAAGTTCTCAATAAATGATCACTTCTGGTGATGATGATGGAGATGGTGATTTTGCATACAGTAGGTGATCATTAAAGTTTCTGGAGCCGAAATTAACTGAAACTAGCAACATCCGCCAGAGCATGTGGGCCAGCCCCTGAGAGACAGAGGAGGCAACCCTGCCGGCCCCTTCTGTTCTGGGTGGGCAAAGCCCAGGCTGCACAGTTGCAATCCCGTGGGCAGACCCTTGCTCCTTGCCTGGATGCCCCGGGTCAAGGGTGCAGCCTCCCTGGAGGGAAGGCACGGGAGGCAGGTGCTGGGACCCCGGCGAGGAGAGAAGCTGGAGCCAAAGGACAATGGTGAGACGGGGAGGGACCGAAGGAAAGAACCCACTGCAGAGTCGAGTCAATAATTCACACGTCTCCTTTAAATATTCAGCTCTCTGGCTGCTTAAGATGTAGAAAGGCATCTTTGAATATACATGTATATCTTGTAGTTTGAGCTCAGAAACATGGACATCGCAGGCAGAATGATGGGGGTGGAAGGGCATGGGGCCCTGGAACCCTCAGGGAGAAGCCAAATCGTTCTACCCGTAGGAGGAGAGAGTGCGATATTGAAATCCTGATCCTGGCCACCATACATTGAGCGCCTACTGTGTGCTGGGCCTTGTGCTAAGTGCTTTACCTGCTCAGGCATTCATTCGCTCACCCAGCCTTCTGGCTCTGGAGCTGAATAGCTTATGTTGAAATTTTGGCTCTGCCTTGGGTGACCGGCTGCGTGTGTGACCCTAGGCGTGCTGTCAAACCTTCCCGTGTCCTATCTCCTCTGTGAAGTGTCTGGAACAGTGTCTAGCATGTTCTAAGGGCTCAATAAATATTATTACTATAGTCATAATCATCCACTCATTTATTCCTTTGAAGAAATATTTACTGAGTGCCTACCAGGTACCGTGGGGTACAATGATGAGCTCAGAAAGATAGTTTCTGCCTTCAAGACGTCTCCACTGGGGCATGGACATTAAGCTAATAAAGGAATCAATGAAGAAAGTCAGTTCAGATTGCCGTAAGGGCTGGGAAGAAAATGAACAACAGGCTGAGGGGATGGAGGGGAACTCTACTCACCAGGTGGTCAGGGAAGGCCTATCAGAGGAGGTGACATTTAAGCTGAAATTTAAAATATGAAAAGGAGCCCAGGAAAGAGACCTCTAGGCAGAAGGAACAGCAAGTGCAAAGGCCCTGAGGTGAGAAGTTGTTTGATGTGTTGGAAGAAAAGAAAGAAGGCTGTCGTGGCTGGAGAGTAGCATAAACTTTTCCAAAAGTCTCCAGGGGATTTGGAACATTTGAAAATGTGAGAAAGGCAGCCCAGAGTGGTGTAGAGATTTGCCTCAGGGTTCATCGCTGCTGTTGGCAAAGCCAAGGTCTATCTGACTCCAGGGCCTGTGTCCCTAATGAAGGCACCAGACCACTCCCCAGTGGGAGCCCAGGCCCCCACAGGGAGCCCAGGCCCCCACAGAATGGAGGCCAACTTGGGTAAGCCCAGGGCGAATTCATGGTGACTCTGAATTAGGGAGCGTCCTGAGAGAGAGGCAGGGGTGCCCTTGTCCACCCACAAAATGCTGCCAAGGAGAGGCCCTGCTGGACCCTCCTTACTGAATACATCAAAGGCACCTCCAGTTAGCATCTCCCTGGGCACCAAACCAGCCCCACAAGGCAATCTGAAATTGTAGTATGGGCTCGCACGGGCAGCAGGAAAGGGGGGCAGGCATGGGCTGGACAATATGGAAGGTTCACGGAAACCCCATTAGATGCCAAGCGCTGCACTGGTGTCTTTGTGTGTCATTCAATCCTCAAAGTAACTCAGACCTGCACGACTGTCCTTCCGTGACAACATGAAGCTCATCAATATCAGGTAATGTACCTGTGGAAACAGAACTAGAAAGCAGGGTGCTAGAGTGAAAACCGGGCTGCGATGCACCCCTACCCACCTCACCCCAAACCTAACACTGGTTCTAGGTGATGCTTAGCTCAGGCTATGGAGCTTGATGTAACTTCAAATTACCTGTCTTTGCCTCAGTTGCTAATTGGTCCATTTCTTTATACCATAACCTTCTGAGATGTAGTCATGTTCATTCACAACCAAGGGGGTCATTGGGTCTGGGAATTCCCAGTGGGCTTTCCAAAATTCTTGGTGACATTCTAGGGACTTGGGAAACGCTGAGGTATCAGCTCTGGGAGACGACCTCTTGTCTTGGGAGCACTGAATTTGTTTTGCTGGAGTGTGAGCAAATGTGATCTGGGGGCTACTCCTCACTGGGGAAGGAGTAGGAGCATTTGTGGGTCTACAGGGCAGGGCTGGCTTATATTAGATACCATCTGATTGGGGCTGTACATGATAGGAGGGCAGGATCCACGTCTCTCTATTTCACCACTAAAGCTGTAGGCCGAGGGCCTAGCCTAGGATCTGGCGCAGAGCAGGGATGCCTGTGGACAGGTGCTGACCAATAGCGGGAGGCTCATGTTTATTGGATCCTTGCTGGGTCCCGGACCCTCGGCTGAGAAATTGATATCGGTGGTGTGCCGCCTCAGCTACGTACGGAACTACTTGGGGAGATTGCAAAGACATTGATGCCTGAGTCCTGTTTCCCCAGATATTCTGTTTTACTTCACTTAGGGTACAGACTGGACACTGTTGCATTTTTTTTAAAGCTCCCCAGGTGACTGAGGTACAGCCAAGGTGGGGAGCACTATCTTCTGTGCCCCGTCTCATCTAACCCTTCCATTAGCTCTCGAGGTGGTTACTATTGGCATGCATGCCCATTTTGCAGATGAGAAAGCAGATGCTCAGAGATGTTGGATAGCCTACCCAAGGCCACACAGCGAGGAGGTGTTGGAGTCAAAAGTTCACCTGAGATGGCCTGACCTCAGCACCTGGACACAGCCACAAACCACACAGAATATGCAGAGGGATGAAGGGGCATCATTAGAGCCGTAGAAAAAGGAAGAAGGTGCAGGCAGGGCAGGCAGGGTTAGGAAGCCCCTTTGCAGATGCAACAAGGAGCTGTGCCTGCTCGCAAGCTCCTGCTAAGGGATGTGGCCTCCAATTCCCTTAAGGGAAGAGGAGTCCCACCCTGGGCTGCTTCTAGAGCAGCAGAGACACCTTTCTGTGTCTGTAACCTGTCCTGTGGGTCAGAGATGTTTGGATGGGGGGCAGGTGTCTGACTCCAGAGCCAACAGCTCCCAGATTGGACAGCAGCACATCGGTGGGTCTGACTGTCTACGAAAAAGCCTTTCCTGGTAACCTAATCCCAGTTGACAAAAGTTAAATAAGCGTTTATGAAATTAATTGCTTGATATTGCATTTTACAAACCAATGAGTAGGTCGGTGTGCTGCTCACATTTCCCTTTTTAATCCCAAATATCCACTTTCCTTACTGGATCTTCTGATCGGCTTATGCTCTACCCTTCTGACTATAATGATTGGAGCCTCAGGGCAAGTCATTCATTCATTCATTCATTCAGTATCTTCTCTGTGCCAGGCTGTCTCCTAGATGCCGGAGCATTTCCTTGTGGGTAACCACGCATCAAACAGCAATGAGAGAAGAACCTGGATTCATGTTGATTTTCACTTGCCTTAATGTAAAACAGGATTTCAGATTCTGCTAGTTTATCTTGCACGGCCAAAGCCCCTGTTATCTCTGCTTCACTAAGTCTTGAGATTGGTTTGGAACTTGAACATTTATTCTTCGAGACCATTAAAAGTGGTTTAATTGGCTGTTCAGGGATGTCCTCCACTCAACTCTCCAGATGGATCATCTCTCTCGTCTCTCCCAAGAACTGGGAGGCCGGAAGCTCTCACCTGGATGATCCGCTCCCCTGGATTTATTTCTCTTGCTCTGGGCCCCAGAAGCATCCAGCTTTGCATTGCAGATCTGACCTCTGCTCACGGCTACACCTCCAAATCCTATCTCAGATACTGGCTGGGGTCCACAAAGCTACAGCTCCACAGGGTGGGGCGGTGTCAGCCCACGTCCTCTGAGGAGAAGCCAAAGTCGTTTTTACAGATTCAAGCCTCACCTTGATAAAACATGGGGATGGGGTTATCTGAAGGAGGACTTCAAGAAGAATGATAGGCAGCCACCTGGGATTATGTAACAGAGCAGAAAGGCAATGACCTTGGGAGTCAGATTGTCCTAATCCACTGGTTTGTCACCGTGCATTTGTACCAGACACAGGGCTTGGTTTGTAGGCAGGCTTTCCCAGCTCTCAGCTGTGTAACTGTCGCCAGTCACATAACCCTGAGTCTGTCTGGTTCACAGGCTCTCTGAAAATTAACCGAGGCCAGAGATGTGACAACCGGCCAGTAATTGATAGGTACTGGTTCCCCCAGCTGGTTTAGAAGCAGTGCCCAGTCATTTGGAACTGGGCACCTCATCCTTATTTACTGTTATTTGTTGAAATATATTTTATCTCACCCGTCCCTAAGGCTCTACATGATGCATATATGGGTATATTTGTACACATACAGAGGAATGCACACACACATTATAAATGTGTGTGTATTTTACAAAGATAAACAGAGAGACAGATAAAGCTAGACTGGAGAAAGACAAATAGAGACGAGCGCACATTTCTAGATATTTTCCTGAAGTCCCTTCTGGATCATTTCGAGTGCCTACCAAAGCATTCAGCATACCTTTAATACCAATCTGTTGAATGAATACATTTCAGAATCCATGGCTCGTATACATGTGTGAGACAGCAAATTTGAGTGTGTTTTGTAGTTTTAACTGTAACTCAAGGGACAAAATCATATTTAATATGATATACCAGAAAATAAAATTAAATAAGTCAAAGCACTGAGCAACATACCAGAAAACAAATCTGAATTTCCTAATCCTCTTTTCTTCCTTTTCCTTTCCAGTTTGGACTGCCAGATAAACAACAGGATATCCGGTTCAATTTGAATTTCAGATTAAAAAAAAAATCTTATAGTATAAGTATGTCCTAAATATTGCATGGTCAAATATTACACGGGCCATACGTATGCTTAAAAACAAACAAACAAACAAATAAACAAACAAATACCTATTCCTCCTGTGTTTTATTTGTTAAGTCTGGCAACCCTACCTGACCATTCTAGATTAGTCCCTAAATTCTTTCTTTCTTTCTTTCTTTTTTTTTCCAGTGCTGGTTAAGGGCTCAAAAGCCTTCAGTGGTTTTTCATCACCTATGGGATAAGGTAGAAACCCTTTAACCTGGTGTTTGATCCAAAGCCTTTGTCGCCCTCCTGCCCCATTCAGACAGGAGGTCTCAAGGCTGCCTGGTGCAGTCATCCTGTGTCCAGGTCCGGCCCGGCCGCTTCAAGCCCTACAGGCACCTGGGACAGGGCATGAGGACTGTGGTCCCCGTTCCAGTTTACATTTCTCATTAGCCACCTCCCCCAGATGCGGTTATGGTTCTGTATCAGCTGGTCCCAGCCCCCTGCTGTTGGATGCCTCCCGCAGTGTCCTGTTCAGAAACCAGCCTGACATCTGAACAGACGGAAGGCCCGCAAACCTTTTCCTTTACCTTTTCAGGGCACTGAAAATACAATTACCTTTTCCCTAGTCATGGAGGAGCTCATAAAGAGCCTTATCGGAGATAGAGCCTCTGCAGTGGGTAATGGACCATAACTCACAACCTTGGGTGCTGGGGTGTCAGCAGGCGTGAGTCACCTGCAGGCTGTTTGGGGAACATTTCCCTCCCACCAGCCTCCCCACATCGCCTAGCTGGACACCCCCAGGCTGCCTTTGGAGGTTTGGACAACACGAGGCTGAAAAGCATTCAAAGGAGGGGTGGGGCTTGCAGAAGGCAGAGAAGGGGAGTTTTAGGAAAGCCAGCTGAGCAGGGATGGCTGGAGCTTCCTTGCAGGCTGGGGACCATCCCTGAGTATCACATCACCTGGAAAAATGGGAGCCATGGTCCTAGCTGTCAAGGTGGTGAAGAGGCACTGAGATGGAGCGTGGGAAGCGTCTCCTGGGACAACCTACCTTCTCCACTCCTCCCCTCCCCTCCCCTCCTTGCTCTTCCGGTCCCCTACCCCAGTGTGCTTCCACTCCCCTACCCCAGTGCACAGCCAGCAGCCAGACGGCTAGGCAGCCCCTTCCGACGGCTGATTCTCTCTTGTAGGGATGGCAGCCATTTGAAGCCACACTGAGTCAGCACCGGGCTGAAGCAAAGACACAGGACCCTGCCTCCGAGCCCCCTTACCTCCCACCTGTCCTGGAGACAGCCCAGGGCCTGGTGCCTCTGGCCGGGCTGTCCTCTCTGCCCTGGCGAATCACCGTGATGCCAAGAAGGCTCAGCTGGCATTCTCCAAAAATGGCCTCTCGCTCATGAAATCCTTTCCAGCCCTCAGCCTGCCGACTTTTGCGAACCGTCTGAGGCTGGGCACCCTTGTCAGCCCCAGTTTACGGCTGAGGGAGCCAAAGCTTAGAAGTCCGAATTCACCAGCCCTCCCTGGTCGCTGTTTGCTTCCAGAGCTGCGATCTTAACCACTGGGCCCGCAGGAGGCTGGAGAGGGACTTTGGTTTCACGTGTACAGGCTGGAAGCTTCCATTCTTCCCTCCCCCTTCTATCCTGGGAATAGAGAGGGGTCCCCAAAGCCCCAAACCCTTGGCCCACCCGATGCACCCAGGTTGGCTTCAAAGCCAGCCTAGCCACTCTTGGGAAGGAAGTCTCCCCCCTCCCTCCATGGCCTTTTGGCCACAATTTTTCTCCTGGGTGTTTTTTTTCATTTCTCTCTGTGGCTCTGGCCCTTTCTCCCTGAAAATACAGTTTGCTGATATTAAAAAGAAACACACAACCACTAAACACATTTTATATAGTCTTTGAAGTCTGATGGCCTCAGGCTCCAGATTGATAAGCATGCTGATAGTGCAGACCGGAGCTGGGAAGGCAGCACCGGGTGTAGGGATGGACCCCCACAGGGGAGAAGCGGCAAGCCTGAGGGAAAGAGGTGGGGGCCCAGCTGATGGGAAGCGGGACCCCCCTGGGAGTTGGGGGGGCAGGCGATGTACACAGGTCCCAGAGGAAGGCGGCCCCCACGGAGGCTCTCTGAAAGGGATTTGATCTCTCAGAGGCTGGGTGATTGGGGGGGGGTTCCCTCTCAAAACAGGGAGGGAAAAAGAATGTTCTGTGCATCCCAAGGCCTCGGAGGGCATCTCTGTACCCACAGAAAAGATCAAGATGGGGAACTGGTGAGGTGTTCACAGGTACTTACGGGATACAGGTACGTGTGTGAAGGGGGGTGGAGGTGGTATGGAACTTGGCCTCTGTCAGCCCCTTCCTATAAAGCTGCTGGCTTGGGGACCACACTCCCAAGTGTAGACACTCGGCCAGAGCACTGGGGACATGATCCCCTGTTGGAACAACAGTCCGCAAGTCCAAAAGAGGAGAAAAACTCTGCCTGCAGGGAACTCCCAGGCTGTTGGGGAGACCCAGCGTTTGTCTCTGGGAAGGGCCAGGTGACGTGGGGGGAAGAAGGACCCACATAAACATGAAAACCCCTGGTCCAAGAGATGCCCTCCTCAGTGTCAACCCCCATCCACCAAAGCTGGCTTTTATAATCCAGCCCCCAAACTTCTGTTGGGAGGAGGCTTCTTGGCCAGAGAGGTGGCCGCTCTGCTCCCCAGGCCCACTGTGGCTGCCTCTGGTGAGGCCTCCTGGGAGGCTTGGTCTCCCTGGATCCATTCTCACTTCTCTGGCCATCCCTGGTCCCTCTGAGCCCCTCTCACTTCCAAGTCAGCTCCCACCTTCCCATCCATCCCCAAGGCTCCCACCCTGACACCCCAAGTGTCCTCACCTTGCACACAGCTTCCAGCAATAGAACCTCATTTGTGTGCCCATCACCTGTCCCAGGGAGGACTCCTGCCTTCCATGTCCTCCTCTTGGAGCCTAACACAACCCGGCCACGACGTTCATGCCACAGATGTTAAATGCATGCTCTGTGCTGGGCCCATGCGTGCCATCTCATCAGTAGATGGGAAGCCGAGGCTCCGAGAAGCCTGAGAACTGGCTCTCCCATTGCCTGGGTCATTCCCGTCATCCCTCAGGTCCCTGCCTAAATGTCCCTTCCTTAGGGATATCACACAGTGTCCTGCATGTCTTGGTAGCAGTAATCACAGTGGTATTTAATCAATCATTTCTTTGATGGTTCACTCTCTCCCCACTCTTCCGCAGCCGCATAAGGGAAGGGCACATGTCTGTGCCGCTGACCACTCTACGCCGAATGCTCAGCACTGATGCTGGCTTGGAGAAGAACCCGCCCTCCCCTCAGGAAATATTTGCTCTTTGAGGAACCAGTGACTTACAGATTTTGCACACCTAGAGCACTCTGGACTTCAACTGCCTCAGGTGTACACAGGTGTAAAATAGGTCCCCACGACCAGCTCACTGTCAAGGTAACTTATTCCCGGGTCCTAGTAAATACTGTTTAAGATTCTACTTTCCAAGAAACCATCAACGAAATGAAAAGGCAACCTACTGAATGTGAGAAGATATTTACAAAGCTGATAATGGGTTAACATACAAAATATATAAAGAACTTGCACAACTTAATATCAAAAACCAAACAACTAGATTAAAAACATGGACAGAGGTCTTGCGTAGACATTTTTCCAAAGAAGACATACAGATGGGCCAACATGAAAATATGCTCAACATCACTCATCACCAAGGAAATGCAAATCAAAACCACGATGAGATCCCACCTCACACCCGCTTGACTGGCTAGTATCAAAAAGACAAAAAATAGTAAGTGTTGGCAAGGATGTGGAGAAAAAGGGAACCCTCATGAACTGTTAGTGGGAATGCACATTGGTGGAAAACAGTATGGAGTTTCCTCCAAAAATAAAAAACAGAACTACCATACAATTCAGCAATCCCACTTCTAGTTATTTATCTGAAGAAAAGGAAAACATCAATTTGAAGAGATTTATGAACGCTTCTGTTCATTGTATCATTGTTTACAGTATTCAAGATAGGAAAGCAAATGAAGTGTCCATCAATAGATGAAGGGATAAAGAAGATGTGAGATATATATATATATATATATATATATAAAAATCTATAATGGAATATTACTCAGCCGTAAAAAAGACTGAGATCTTACCATTTGCAACAACATGGATGGAACTAGAGGGTATTATGCTAGATCAAGTAAGTCAGACAGAGAAAGACAAATACAGTATGATTTCACTTATATGTGGAATCTAAAAAAACAAACAAAATAAAACAGTGTCACAGACACAAGAAACAAAACTTTAGTTACCAGAAGGGGAATGGGCCGGGGGGGGGGATGGATGAAATAGGTGAAGGGGATTAAGAGGTACAACTTCCAGCTATAAATAAGTCATAGGGATGTCATGTGCAGCATAGGGAGTATAGTCGATAATACCATAGTAACTTTTCTATGGTGACAGATGAAAACTACAATTATTGCGGCGATCATTTTGTAATGTATAAAAATACTGAATCACTATGATGTACACCAGAAATTAAGAAGATATGTATGTCACTTATTCTTCAATTTTTCCATTTTCCTTCCCCCAATTAAAACAACACCATCAAGCTACTTTATACTAAGCAGAGTGGAAAAAATTAGAAAATTGGATAACGCCATGTGTCGACAACAACGTGGGGAGCGCCATGTTCTGGAAGAAACCTGGCAATATTTAGGGAGATGAAGTACCACATACCATGACTCTACCATCCCACTCCTGGGACACCCAGGGACACCCCCGGGTCCCAGCAGGGCAGTCTGGGTGAACACTTTTAGGAGACCAGTTGTCCCTCTGGAAGCCTCTGCTTTAGTTGGAGGCATCGAACAAGACTTACACACAGCCACACGGGTAGATCTTAAAAACACAGAGTTAAGTGAAAAAATTAAGCAGCAGAATGAGATCTATAGCTATTACAATTTATGTAAACTAAAACACATTCACACAATAAACAGCATCGTATATTTTCCAGGAAGCATCCGTATCTCAGGACATAGATTAGAGGGGGGGCTGGGAAACAGGATCAGGGGATAAGGGAGAAAATCGAAAACAGGAGTGAGGCTGTGAAAGAACATGGTGGTAACAGGCATGAGCTGAGGAGTGTGGGAGCCTTCCTTACTATGCCTTCAAGGTAAAGGGAACAACCAACCGGCCAACAACCTTCTTCTTCCCCTGCCATCTGTGGTCCCCATGGGGCTAGGATAGATTGAGACAAGATTTCTCAGCCTCAGCACTGGGGCCATTTTGCTGTGGGGCCGTCCTGTGCACTGTAGGATGTCTGCCAACATCTGGCTTCTCCTGCCAGCTATGAGTAGCACCGGCTGAGTGGTGACAACCACAATGTCTCCAGACATTGCCAGATGTCCCCTGGGGGAACAAAATCATCCTTGGCGGAGAACCACTGGGTGGGGATAAAAGTCTGAAAATGGCGCCATGTCTTCCAGGTAAGTGGTCCACCCTCGCTTTACCAAAACCCACACCCAGAGCACCAGAGCCTCAGGACCCGGGATGGAGCTGGGAGCTCCATCTTGAAAGCTGCCAGCGACCCTTGCATGTTTCCATCAAGGCTCTGTGGAGATTCCAGTTACAGCCCGCAACCGTGTCTGCCTTGGGCTTCCTCCTAATTTTAACAGGCAGCTGGATTTGCATAGGACATTTGCATCTGAGATTACCCATGGTTCTCCGGGAGACACTGTCTATAGCAGACGGTAGCAAAAAAATATATAATTCCATTTCAGCTTGCCAGCGAGGAGGGAGGAAAGAGGAGTGCTTTGGGGAAGAAGGGCACTTATAGGAAATTGCAGTGCCTTATGCATTTGGTGGGGGGTCCGGAAGGGGATGTTCTACTGGTCAGTGGGCAAAGATGACTGTCCTGGCATTGGCATGCAAATTGGTGAATCTAATAGTGAATGAAGGGGGCCTCCTGAGACTCTATCAGGAGGGGGCTGCTGTTTCAAGTGGAGGCAGTTAGAGGGAAGGGGAGGATAGTGTAGACTGTCTACAGATAAGCACACAGCCCCAGGCCCTGCCCCCAGAACCCAGCCACCCAGCAGCACTGCCTGAGAGCCCACCCTGCGGACAGCGCTCCCAGAGTGTTTTCCCCACACAGGGCTATTTCAACACACAGCCCCACCCCTCTCAAGGGAAGGCATCACTCCCCTCATTTAGGAGAGGAGGAAACAGAGACTCCCAGATCTCATCCTTAGTGAAGAGCGGAGCCTGAAGTAGAATGGCAGTCTGCCAGACTCTAAAATCCGTCCTCTTTCCAAGCCCCTCGGTGGGTTCTCACTGATTTGCAAAATTAATGAATAAAGCAAGGGTATAGTAGGTAGTGCTCAAGATGGACAGACAGTCTCTCCCTTACAGGTCGGCAGCTCCTACTTAGCCCAAGATGTAACCAGGCCTGGATCCTATAATGTAAAGACAGACACCTGTGGGCCATGACCTAAATGCCAAGTGAGGTGTGTACATTCCACATGGGTCAAGGCTAAATTGGAAACTTCCCCACTGAACTCATACTCATCCCAGGTACCCTAGGACCCTCATACTCTCCACTTTGCTGCCCCAGGGCCTTGCGGTCCTCTATTATTACATGTAATTTATTCTTTGTATATCTCTCTCTCCCACTAGTCCAGGAACATCTTGAGGGCAGAGATCGTGACTGGCTCATCTATTTCCAGTGTTCAATAAATATATGTGCTATAAACTGAGCTAATTTTGGGCTGGGAATGGTGAGGAACCAATCCATATCATTCCGTGGAAGTGTTTCTTGATTTTCCCAGAAGGATGATCGTAAATGGACCTCCCCTAAACCAAGCGTAAAAGGAGGCATTGTGTCCCTGACCACATTCTTCCTTACATACTTGATGTCCATGAACATGCCAAGGACTCCTCAAGGGGTAAGAACTTGTCCAATTGTCCCTGCATTCTCAGTGCCAAGAACAGGGTCTTGTATGTAAGAAATAGAAGAAGGATGGACAGATGAGATGGATGGAGGATGGATGGATGGATGGACGGATGGACGGATGGATGGACGGATGAATGAATAGACAGATGATGGAAAAGAAAGAAGGTAGATAGACATCGATAGGCATATGGTTGATGGTGGTTTTTTAATAGTCATGTGAGTGGATAGATGGATGGTGGATTTATGGATGAGTTTGTAGACATACAAACAAATACAGATGAACGTGGATGGTTGGGTGTTTGGATGTGGGAGAGCGATCACATCAGATGGATGAAGGTTGGATTGGTGGATTGATGGGTGAGTTAAGTGTATATGGGTAGATGGTGAACGGCTAGACGGATCCATATGGAATGGGAGGGTGGACGGCTGGTAGGGTTGCTTAGATGAATAAATTGTCTTTCTATCTCCTGATATCATGCTCAACCTTCTTAAGTAAAATGGCTTTTCGTACTCCTTTTTCGTACTCCTTTTTCGTACTCCTTTTTCCTGCAAGTCCTGAAGTCCCCCTGTCTCTCCTGCTCTCTTCCATCCTCCAAGCAGGGGCTCTAAGATGCCAGATGGAAGTCTTCCCAGGAAGTTCGGCTCCAGTCCCTGCCTCTGTGCCGAGCGTTCCACGCTGTGCAGAGATTTAATACTTAACTCCAGCCTCTCCCCACTCCTTACCTGCCTGAGGAGGTAGAGGCAGCAATTTGCATATTTATTAAATATCTCTTAGCAGGATACACAAGCCGCATTGCTACATCCCACTCCTGGAGCCGTCCTGCTGGCAGACAAGACTGCGCGCTGTCAGCGCTGCATCACCGCCCATTAAGTAGCCGTTCCAGAGCCCAGGAGGCAAGGAGGGGAATGAGGGGCCACAGGGCAGGTGGGGAGGAGGAGGTCCTGGAGCCCGGGACACCGCTGTCTCACAGCTGTTCGGCAGTGGTGGGGAAGGTCTCTTCTTGGCTCAGGCAGAAAGGGTTCTGCAGGCATCTCTTCCAGCCCCTGTGTCCACCTGGGCACCCCTGAAAACCAGCCTTGTCCTTAGAAAACTCCCAGAGGAGGACACTTAGAAGCATCTTTGTTTTGTGTTCATTCTGGGGCTTGGTTTACTTGGAAGTCCGTCCTATGGTCTAAACAGAAGTGGGCTTGCCTTTGAGTAAACCCATTGCTGGTGCATTGTCTTTGGTCAAAATGGCATAAGTGTCCCCCGTGGCTCAGGGCACCCTTCCTCAAGTAGTCATCCAATGAGATCCAGCTGAAGGTCTAAGTAGCCAGAGCCTTGGGCACCAGTGCCCTCTGTTTCCTGGAAAGAAGTCCTTGGGGTGAGTGTTCTTCTAGGGACCAGGAAGTCCCTGCTATAAACAAGGATGAACCTCCCCCAGACTGGATGCCCTGACTCTTCTTCCTGTCTCTTGTCACAATTTCTAGATTGGGGTGCAAATCCCAGGATGTGGTTTCTGGGGTCGGACTTTCCAGGTGCTGATCCATGTCTCACCTCTTACTAGCTGGGTGACCTGCGGTAGGTGACAGAATCTCTCTGAGCCTCAGTTTCCTCATCTGTAAATGGGGGCGATGATCATACCCACCTCACAAAGTTATTATGTAGGTAAGTGCAATGAAGGATGTTGAGGAATTAGTGCAGTACCTGGCTCTGGGCTGAATATTCAGGAAATGCCAGTTGTGATAGTTATGGAATCATACAAAGTTGTAAGTACAAAGTGAGGCTGGTTGCTTGCTCCTCTTTCCCAGGGAGAGGGGAAGAGTATTCATATTCTGTTTGCCGGATTCAGCTCTGAGCGCCTGTGAGGTAGATATTCCCAACACCCCCACTTTACAGATGAGGAAACTGAGTCCCAGAGGGAGGAGGGAAACACATGACACCACATTTGTTGAAGACCCCCATTCCTCTTGGTTTCCTTTTCACAGGCAAGTCGTGAGGGTCTCTGCCCTGGGGAAGAACCTAGGACCCAAGGAAGAGGAGGAAGAAACCCACAAACAGCTTTTCTAGCTCCATCTGTCCCCACATCGCACTGCCCTGCACTGGCAGGAGCCGGAAGGAAGGGTCTGGGCAGCTTTGTAAACCTTCCTGAAAGCCCTCATAAATGTAAGGCCTGGCTGGCTCCAAGTCCGCTGCAGCAAAAACCAAATCCCTGGTCATAAAGTAATCCCCATAAAAAAAATAAAAAAAGAGGAAGAAAAGAAAAAAATCTGTGTAGTAAAAACAGTAAGAGCCTCTGGGACATAAGGAAGAGGAGGCTGAGCTCCCATGAGCTCAGGCTGCATCCAAAGGCACCAAGCTCAGGGAGGCTCATGGACCAACGATCCAAGCGGGCAGAGAGGGTAGGGGTGGGGGGGTGGGGAATGCAGGCGTTGAAGAACGGTGATGTTTCTGATGGTGATGATGGTAGCACTGAGGTAGCTTCTAGAAGAAGCCCACGCATACCCACCCTCTCACTGGAGCTGCCAATGTCTCAAAGTTTCCAGGGTTAGGGTCCCCATTGTACAGGTGAAGAAACTGAGGTCAAGGAGAGCAGGAGCTTGCTATCAGAACTCAGGCCTGCTGCCCCCTCTAGAACCCTACATTGCTACTCTTATGAGCCAAGTCCCCAGTAGGGATAGGGGTCCTGATTGCCCCTTGCCAACAAGGAATCCGAGGTTGGGGAGGTAGATGCAGCTGTGGGATCCTAGGTGGGTGCCTGCACATCCTCGAGTCTCTGATTGTCATCTATTCACTGAGGATGATTGTTCTTACCTCACCTGGGGGGGTGGAATGAGATGAGAGATATACAGGTGTAAGGATCCGGTGCATGCTCAGGGCTCTGACAGTGGGAACTACGGGATCCAGGGTGGGGTGCTTAGAATCCCAGTGAAGTGAGGCCCCCAGGCCAAGGAACCAGGGTCACATTTGAGGGTGAGGATAACTCAGTACTGGCACCAACTGCCTTTCCCCTCATCAGCACCCACCCCACACACGGACAAAGCAGTTCTCCTCAGCTCCAGGCCTTCCAGTCCTGACAACTCATGCCTTCCTCCCCCCACCTCCCGAGCCTTTATATTCCCAGGCTTCTCTCTTCCCTGCGCCTCTCTCCTTCCCTTTCTGCCCCTTCACTGGCTTTTGTCTGCCAGGTTCCAACCTCTCCATCTTTCTGCGGTGCTGACAATCTCCTTTGCTCTCTCCTTCCACGTTCGGGAGACTATTGTCCTCCTGGCTGTCAGAGCCGATTCTGCATTTCCCCATTCAGGACGACATGCACTGGCCTCTCCCTGGACCCTCTAGTGGCCCTGCCCAGGAGCCAGACTCTGTCCTGAGGCCTGTCCCAGCCTCATCCCTTGGGAAAGGCTCACTTTGATCCCAGCCCACAGTCCTTCAGTGAACAGGAAGCGCCCTTGTCCCCCACAGCCCTCCCCACACCCTGCAGGAAGTGAGCTCTGTAAGAAGCCCATCAGGCTCATCCTCCTCCATCTCCCCGGGGACAGGAGGAAGGGACAGATGTCCGGCTTCTTCATCTCCCACCCAGCGCCAGGAATTTAGGAAGAGCGTGTTTTGAGTGACTGAGCCTCTGGGAATGAGCTCCCTGATACAAGTTATCTCTCAGGCAGAGAAGGTATCTCCTGCTCCTCGCTTCACCTCTGCCACCCTCCCCTCCTGCACGGACACAAAACAAATGCAAGGAAGCCCAAACCTGTTCCCATCAATTCTGCTCTAGAATGCTGTGGGGATGGGGGTTGCAGGAGAGTAAGCTTCCAGAAGCCTTGGTCTCACCGCCTGTGAAACCGGGTAATAGTGCCTACTCACAGGGCTGTTGGGAGGACCACCTGAGTTCCCAAATGGGAACCACTCACCTGCAAGCCCAGAGCACCGCGGACAGGCGTGGATGTTTGCTGCCACCATGACTCCTGGTGGTCGTGCTGCCCCAGGCTCCCTTCTGCCCCCAGCCTCACTTCCAATCTCAGCTGCTTCTTTCCCGCCCTGGGGAGCCAAATGACTTCCAGGTGCTAGAAACTGCAGTCCCCTCAGGCAGGTGGCGGATCCCTTGCAAGAACAGAAACAGTAGTAATGATACAGGTTAACAGTAAAGACCGGCTACTGTTTATTGCGTAGTTACCATGCGCCGCCCGTGAATGGCCTCGTGCAATCTTCACCAGATCCAACGAGGTAGCCACCACCGTTCCCTCCCCGTCCCAGATGACAGGCCCTGACTGGTGCAGCCCCTCTCCCCAGCCCACGGAGTGCTTCAGGGGCAGGGCATCAGTCTGACTCCATAGCAGTGTTCTGGCTGTCTCAAGTTGCCCCTCCCCCTTGCTGGGACTTCATTTCCCCATCTGTAAAATGGGTACCAATACTAACAGGGCCTGGGGTGTGATGAAGACAGCAGTCCCAATAAGATTTGCTAAGGAGGCCAGGGGCTGCCAAGCCTGGCCTGCCTGGAAAGGGTTAAGGGGCTGGAGCTTGTCCAGGGGCTCTGCCTCCTCCTCAGAGGGTCCACCCTGACACTGGAGGCCCAGAGATAATTGGCTCCAGCAATGCTCCACTTCAGAGAGACCAGGGTATCAGTGAGGGAGAGGAGCATGCTGGAGCCCCAGGAGGCATTGCTGGCAGCCGGACTCCTGGGAGGGGTGGTTGGGGCTCCTCAGGGGGTAAGGGAGTGCGGGCACAGGGGCAACGGGGTCAGGGCTCTGAGGCCAGCGACCCCAGACTTGGCAGATGGAAGCCCAGAGAGGGGCCACGCCCCCAGTCCTATTACTGCCCCTCCCTCCTCAGGGGCTGCAACTATTAGTAGTAATAATAATAATCATACTACTGATCATCAGTAAGTTACCCAGAGCCCCTTCTCTGCCAGACACCTGCTTGGTGGCTAACATTACCTCGCTCACCCCCACAGCAGCCCTCGGAGACAGGACCGCTTCACTGGCCTCATTGCACAGGAGGGGAAAATGCAGACTTTCAGATCTGCCCAGGCTCTACCCGCTAATGGGCGGCTGGTTTTGAACCTGGGTCTGACTCTGAAACCTATGTCCTTTCTAAGAAGCTAGACTGCCTCATACGGGACCTGTTATTGATTCTCTCAGGCTTCTGTGTCCCCTCTCAAGCTCGGCACAGACCGGGGCGCACTTTGATGGGGTCACCATGACCGCTGGGGTAGGACAGACCTGGGTTCAAATCCTGACACTATGTAAACAAGAGTGCTGCACGCACGACACGCAGGCATGTTTGTGGGCATGCGCCTATGTTGTTGGTTGGTTAAGAGGTTCGTACAACCCCCAACCCACCCCCGACAGAGTAAATGTTGAGTAATTTCTCCAGCCCTAAGAATGCCTTGCATTTAGCCAGAACCCATTTGCATTTCGGGACCTTCCAACCCACCATCCTCTCTGCCTGGAATCTCCTCTCTTTTCCCACTTGGCTGTTTTCTGCTCATCCTTCCAGATGGTTCCTCCGGAAGCCTTGTTGGATTCCCTAGGCTGAGTTAGACGTGTGCCCTCCCCTTCCGGCCTGCGTAGCACTTTTAATAGCTCTCTCTTCCTGGTAATTGCCAATTACACATCTGTCTGGAGTACTGTGAGGTCCCTGCGGGCAGGGAGGGTGTCATACTCATCCTGCAACCCCAGCATCATGCAGCACTTGGAAGGTGGCAGAGCCAATGAGCAAGGAAGCGGACAAATGAAGAAATGAACAAATGGATGACAGGGAAATCAGCGTGAGCTGCATTCCTGTCTTGCCACGTTCGGGGTCAGAGACATGGGTGACAGAATCCCACCCCTGTCCCCAGGCACCCCCACCCCCACCAGTGTTCCTCTCCTCAGCATTAAAATGTGCCTGTTGCCCTTGCTGAAGATGCTGCCTGGTCATGAATCTAGAGGGTCAAGACCACGGTGACCTCTAGACTCTGTAGCCACTGGCCAAGGGTGAGATCTAGAGATCATGGGGCCAGTGTGACATGAGATATCAAGGGGTGGGTGTCCCTGAGAGACCCGATTTCCTCTGAATTTGCCTGGATTTGCACACCACTTGGCTATTCCCTGAGAGAGGGGAGAACACATGTACCACAGTACATGGCTGCAGAAATCTACATGCTCCTTATTCCAAGCATTCCCCCTTCCCCTGATCTTCCTGCCAGAGGAAGAACTAAATTTATTGTGAATTGGCACGTATCCCCTGGCCCTTGCCCAACCCCATCCTCATCTCTGTCAGAGACGTAAAGTCTACTTCCTTTGCTTTGGACACAAGCAAAGAAGCTTCTGGACTTCCAAATGCTGTCTTCCAGGAAACTGGAGTTTGAACATGATGCCTTGGGCGATGTGACCAAAGGAGAACGTTCTTACTGAAATCCCCACATCGTAAAATGTCAGGATGTCTGCGGTCTTTATTTATAGACAGATTGCTTTTCAACTTTTCTCACTCCAACATTTCGATGCATTATTCCTGAAGATAAATGCACATTATGATTTCATAATAGAAATTGCATTTCTCCCCCGTGTCACCTCTAAGCATGTATATACATAAATATGGCACATTGCCTCCGACAGTAATTTAAAAGGCACTTTGGAGAACATATTGATCATGACCAGAGAACGGGGCTGGCATGGTCTCGATTTCATCGAAGTCCGCCTCCTCCCAGCCCCTGCCCTCCCTCTTCTTCTTTGTTCGGATCCTGAAGCTTGGGGACTTATGATTTCCATTTATCTTTGTACATCGTGATGTTTGTTTATAGGCACCAGGGGCTTTGGGGAGGGGATGAAATTTTATAACTCCAAAGTGTAAACAAGGAATGAAAAATGTAGCCTTCTACCAGAGTGAGTTCCCTGGAGGCAGCAATCCTCTATCTCGCTCCCTCATGGACTTGAGATGGTGTGGGGTGGACACTGTTCTCTGCTGCCTCGGGGCCACCTGGTGTACGATTTCCTTTTAGCTCACCAGCACATTCTCCTACAATTGAATTCCTTGTCCAGCCGGAGCACCCTCCTCTCTACTCGTCTGCCTCCCGGGGACCTCAGGCTCCCCTGGGAATACTCACCTCCTCTTAGCACTTTGAGCCACTCCCCATCACTCCTGGAGACTACTAGAAAGTCACCTCTTCTAGGGAGCCTCCATGATTACTCAGACATGCATCCACCCTCTCTATGGCACCTTCCACACTCTGCCCATTTTAAAGATGATTTATCTTTGGGCTCCTTTAAGATCGCATTGTCTTAGACCAGGTAGCTCAGTGTGTTGGAGGTAACCAAGCTGGAATTTGCTGGGCCTCTACAATAATACACCAAGCAACTATCTTGAAGGGTAGTGTTTTATCCTCCCATTTTACAGAATAGAAACCGGAGGCTCAAAAATGTCAACCTACCCTTGAGTCTTGAGTCTTGAGTCTTGAGGCACTAAGTGGAAGAGCCTTGATTCAAACTCTCCAACGTTTCATCATGCCAATGGGGCTAGGGTTTGGGGGTCCAATTTTCAAGAAGCCAAATACTTTTCCAACCGAGAAGAATATCTCCAGAGCTGTCCACTGACAGCAACCATGGTGCGGCCAAGTGTTCTGTAGATACCCTCCTCTGGTCCCAAGGGGGGCAGGCTGAGCAAGGCTTAGCTCTACCATCACCACACCCTCTTTATCTTTATACTATCTCCCTGGCCCTCCTCAACCTCTTCCATTGGCCCCTTTCCTCTGCCCACTCCTTCAACATCAATATTCCCTCCACTTTGGTCTTGGAACTCCTCTCTTCTTCCTTTCGCTCTTCCCAGGCTCTCTCACCCAACCAACCCCTCTCTCCAGCTTCAAGGATCATTTTTCCCTTGGCAACGTTCCAATCCCCATTCCGGCTCAGATCACTCTCTTGACTAGCCGTCCACTGGATGTCTCCATTGGGATGTCTTGTAGGTCTCTCAAAGGTAATCTGGCAAGGATTGAGCTAAACGTCCTACCATCTTAGTGGGGGTACCATCACACAAAGCCAGAACCCTGGCCATCATTCTGGATTCCTTCTCTATTATCACATCCATTCATTACCAGCCGCTCTATCTTCCACTTCTTAATACTTCTGGATGATCTCTCTTCTCCCTGTCTCCCTATATTATATATTAATTCAGGCCACCACTCATTCAGACTTGGCATAGCAGTGCCCTCCTAACGTATCCCCCAGTCCCCACTCTTACCCCTTCCAGTCCACTCCCCATATTACAGTCAGAGTGAGCTTCCTTGGGCAGAAAACTGGCCCCACCCATCATTCTCTTATTTACATCCATCATGGTGCCCGTCGATGGCCAATGGGGGCAATTCCTCCCTCTTGGGTCCTCCCTCTCATTCCAGGCACATGTAGTAAGCACTCAATAAACAGTTACCAAATGAATTCTCTGCCACTTCTCCTTGGGTCCACTCTCTGGGCTTTGTGCCGGTTAACTTTTCCTTCCAGAGTCTCTCAGGAACGATTCTGCTTCAGCATCTCAGCTCTGCCACGGAGCCACGACTGTGGGGGCTGAGCTGGCCTTTGCTTCTGCCATTAGCGGTCTTCCCCTCTCAATTACATGGTAATCCCTGTTAAAATTACAAATTTATTTATAGCTTTTCCCCCCCCTTCCTTTTTTTTCCCACCCGGCAATTTTTATGGCTCATCGGCCATAACAAATTCTACTTCATAAAGCAAAGGCACACGTTATTATTACCTTATGGAAATAGGCAGCAGCGGCAGACTCCGTTCCCAGCCGGCGTGTTGTCTCCCCGAATCCGTAATGGTTTCAATCAACGCCCCCGTGGGATTTGTTCCGCTCTTTGAGGCCGAGAGCATTTGGACCTGGAGGTGGTATATCGGCCTCCGAGCCAGCCAGAGGGACTCTGGATTTTGGTGGTTGTCCTGGTGATTCTGTTTTGTCCAGGAATAAAGAGATCACACTTGTGTGTGATATTTACCGAAAGCTCTCTGTAAGTATCGTTATGGTAACCGTATGAAGCAGGTGCTGGTCATAAGCCCATTGTACAGGTGAGGAGAGCGTGGCCCAGAGACCCTCTGAACTGCAGGTCAACATGGCACGGTCAGGGGCTTCTGTGGGGGGAGCCACAGGCCACCTTGTTGCCTCTGCTTTGCTCTGGGAGGCGCAGGGGGTTAGGGTAGGGGCTACAAATGAGCGCTGCCGGACCTCCCTTACTCTGTTCACTCCTCCCTGCCTCTGTATCCAGGTCTGCTCATATTTGGGAAGAAAGTACACATCAGAGAATGACAAGGCTCCCTGCTGCTTGGGCGCAGAGCTAGAAATGACTAGCGGGGCACCCTTCTTCCAGCCTCCCTTAGATGCCTCCAAAGTCAGAGAACTCACTAACTGAAGAGCTGGCTCACTCCTGAGAAGTCCGACTTGCACATAGTTTTCCTTCCATGAAAGCCCAAGTGGGCAATGCTGTCACTTCTTTCTGTAGCTCCTAGTTTGGCTTTTGGAAGCCACAGGATCTAGGCCAATCCTTCTGGTCCACTTCGCCTGCTTGGCCATTGCAGGCAGAACATCAGAGTTGGAAGGGGTTCACAGAATTCACATCTCCCTTCTTTGTACAATGGGGCTGCCATCATTGCAGCCCCGAGCTAGTTAACGTGCCTCACTTCCCTCATCCACAGGGTAGGACCTGTCATATATGACATTTGTCAGAGACCTGGCCCCAGAGCTGGGGCTAGACCCCAGCGTCCAGCCCCCTCATTTGCTGCCTTTGGTGACCACAGTCTGCAGAAAGTAGAGTGGGCCAGGATGGGTCTGACTCCAACGATGCCTACTCCCTAGTAACCCCTGGTTTACCCTGGCATGCAGCATAGCCCCAGCCTGGCCTGTGCAAAATGTCGGATGCTTTGTTTCAACCATATCTTTCTCCACATCTGTCTGACGAATTTGGCTGCTGGAGGTGGTCCAGGGTTTTGTTCCAGAATGCATAAGAGGGGTAGGATGACTCCCAAGTCCCAATCACCCCAAAGCCAGGCTGGAAGCTCTGGGGTCCCTTTCCTGGCCCTTAAGGTAAACACTTGCTGAGTCCTGAAGGCAGCCTTGTAGAGCAGAAAGGAAAAGCAGGGACCCTGGAGGCAGAGAATGCAAGTTCCAGTTCTGGCTCTTTCTCTCACCAGGTGTGTGGCCTGACTCAAAGCTCTCCTCTTCTTTTGGTCTCAGTTTCCAAATCTGTACAAGAGAGATAAACATATGCCAGTCAAAGGGCCATTGCGGGGCTTTAAGCAAGAGGAGAGAAGGGAAGCACCTGGCGTGGTGTCTGGCACACACTGGACTCTCGGCTGGTACTGGCCTTCCCCATCCCAGCACCCTTCTCAAGCACCCTGGTCTTCGCCGCATCCCCCCCAGACCTCAACCTCCTCTGGCTCGCACAGGAGGATCACGGTTACCATGGCAACCTGCGGGCAGCTCAGCTTCTGGTCCCTCTGGGCTCCTGCACCCAATCCACCCAGCCCAGCTCAGGCAGCTGCCAGGGCAGGGCGATGGTGTGGGTGCCATGTGCCCTTCCTCTTGGAGCTGACCCCCCTACTGAGAGATTTTAAGGGGTATTGGACTCAGAGGGCTTAATGGCTTTTTCAGTTGGCAGAGGCCCTGCTGCTCCCCTTCCCACCTGGATCTACTTGGGTCCCTCACAAGGAAGCCTGGTCAGGGTCCAGACTGGTGTTTAGAGAGCTCTTTCTGGTAGCAGCCCTCTTCCTCCTATGCCCTGCTTCCTCCAAACATTGGCTCAGCAAACCCTCTCCCCAAACCCCCTTGGCCGGGCAGGGTGGGTCTGGGTGAAGGCATGTCAGTGCAGAGAGTGGAGGGCTCTGAAATCAGAGAGGCCTGGGTTCAAGTCCTCGCTCTGCATTTACCAGCTGTATGAGCTGCCGTGATAAAGCACCACCAACTGGGGCTTCAACAACAGACATTCACTGTCTCATAGTCTTGGAGGCTAGACGTCCAAGGTCAAGGTGCTTGTCCCTTCGGAGGGACCGGACAGAGAATCTGTTCCAAGCCTCTCTCCTACCTTCTGGGGTTTGCTGGCAACATTTGGCATTCCTTACCTTGTAGACGCATCGCCCCAATCCCTGCCTTCACCTTCACAGGTGCTCTCCTTATGTCCATGCCTGGGTCTGAATTCCCCCTTTTTATAAGAACACCAGTCATAATGGAGTAGGAGCCCACCCTACTCCAGTCTGAACTCATCCTAATTGTATTTGCAATGACCCTATTTCCAGATAAGGACACATTCCCGGGTACTAGGAGGTAGAACTTCAATGTGTGCATTTTTGAGAGACACAGTCCAACCTATAACGCTAGCCGGGTGGCCTTGGGCAAGTCGCATCACCTCCTGGGGACTTCGAAATGCTCATCTTGGAAATGAGAGTAAATATAGTAAAGTCTTCATTCAGTGGTTGAAACGATTAAATGGGACGGTGTATATAAGTTGGTTAATCCAAGACTAGCAGAGAGCAGAATTGGTAACTAACTGCTATGAATTCCCATTTGGGGGAGGACTCCTTCCCTCACGGGGCATGCTCATTGGTCCCCTTTGCTCCTGATGTGGGGGGGGGTAGTGAAGAGATGCATGGCAAGAAGTTCTAAGCCTTGGGGCCTCATCCTTCTGATTCCAGACTCCGAGCAACCTCAGTGGGACCACACTGTTGGCATTCACTCACCAGTTTACTCTACAAACGCCCAGTGCTTTATGCATTTTGTTTCATCTTTGCAAACCTTTGTAGTTTTCATCGTTCTATTGTTATTTCCATTTAATGGATGAAGAAACTGAGGCTTGGAGGGCTAGTGTGGCTTGCCCAAACTCACGGCGGGGGCCAGCTCACCGGTTCAGATCTCAGAGCATGGATGTGCCCGGGGCAGCTTTGCCATTTCTCTCCTGCATGGGCCCTTCTCTGAGCCCTCATGTGCTCCCATGTTCTCACCACCCTGCATGCAGCCCCTGGTTATAATTTTTTGTATTTATATCTTCCCTTTGCTTGTCATCAGGCTGTTTATCGGCACGCAGTGATGCACCCGTGTTAAATATATATGCATCTGTGTGTGTGTGTGTATGTGTGTGCCTTCCTAGTTATATTTATGCAGCTCTTCCGAGGATTAATTTAGCCAAATAACTGAAGCTATTTAGGTAGTTGACATTCACACTGTGAAGGAATGCGGGCGCTAAGTCAGCCAGGCACTGGCTTTGCTCCCAGGCCTCCCGAGGACTCAGTTTCCTTAACTTGGGGTGAGTGTGACAGAGAATGCAGGAGCTCAGCAAGCCCAGAGTTTGAATCCTGGCTTTACAATGGGGAGCCACATGACTCTGGAGGAAATCCATAATGGGCCTCAGTTTGTTCAGCTAAAAAAGAGGTCTTTTTCTTGCAGAGCTGTTGCAAACTTTAATCGATTCAATGAATGTAAACTTTTCATAGCAGGTGCTTATTGTTTCATTCTGTTTTTTTCCCCTTCTGTCCCTTCATGTGGCTCCTAGAGGCATATAAAATGAAGTTAAAATGCCCTGGCTTGGCCCCTGAGGTCCTCAACCCTGTTGTCTTTGCTGATCTTCTTTCCTCCATGAGTTACCTTCTCTTGGTCGCTTCTCGCCATGCCTGGAAGTGTGGTTTGTTTGGGATGGCTGATGCTATCGGCGCCCTTTCAATCCCTCTCTGGTGCTCACTGCTCTGGTGCATGCCAACCTCACGGGGTCCCCCGGCCAGCATGTGGGAGGGTTTTCTCTGGGTGCCAGAAACCACTCACCTGCTAGAGGGGCAGGCTGGAGGTGGGAGCAGCCGTCAACCACAGACCAAAGAGAGGGTGTGTAAATACCCCACCTCCCTCGCTCCTCGGTCAGAATAACTCACAAGTTTGTTCTACACTCTCACTCACTGTGCCCCAGTGGACTGGAGCACCTGTTGCCCACGGCAGAAGCCAGCTCCATAATGTCTGGTTGGCTTTCTTCTCTTCCTTTCCCTGTCTCCCTCCCTCATGCTCCCACAAGGTGTGTCCAGGATCCCCTTCAAAATAAATTCTATGCACTCAAATCCTTGTCCCAGGGTCTCCATCTGGGGAAACCCAACCTAAGAGCAGGTAGAGTTACTCGAACTTTCTGAGACTTGCTTCCTCATCTGTGGCGTAGGGGTAGTGATGACAGTACTTGCCCCTGGAGGCATGAGGTGATGGAATGAGATGACCTGTCCCTCACTGGCCGGCTGCAGCTTGGTCCACCGCCCTCCTCTTCATGGAGCTTCTATTATTTATTGATTTGCATGTGGTCTTTCTTCACAGAGAGTGCTACCCTATCTAGAAGATGAGCTCCGTGAGCAGCGGTCCCCATCGCTTTTTTGCACTGTTGTTCTTCTGCACCATGGACAGCGAGCACTGAGCCCATTCTGCCCCCAGACATGATTGTATCTCAGGGCTTCTCACTCAAGAGCTCAGCTCCTTTGGCCTCTCACTTTGCTCTAGCTCTTCCCACCACTTTGCATTCCTGCTCTGTCCAGCTCTATTCATCCTTTACAGCCCAGGGAGCTTCTCAGGTCAACTCTGGCCCTTACTGAACCCTGCTTCCTCCCTGACTCTCCACTGAGGCCCGTCCCTGGGGGCCCAGACTGAGGTCTTGGGCCTGGAGCAGCACCTGCTCAGCCCGTCGTGGCTCTCCTCTCTCATCCTCCTTCCCAGGTTCCACTGAGATGCACCCAAAGCACCTGCAGCTCAACCCCTCCTTGGTTAGCAACAGCAAGCAGAGAGTGTAACTGAGGACCTCTCCGGACCTCTCCATGGCCACCTTCACAAGACCCCTCCCTTCCGTCGGGACTTCCTGACCACAGGCACACGCAGGTCCGCTCAGCCTCGCACTTGTGTCCAGCCTGCCTGGTGCTGTTTCTTAGCATCTTTGTGTGTGTCCAGCCTCACATGTCAAGAGCAGCAATGTGGCTGTGCTTCCTCTTTACCTCCCTCAAAATGACTGAGACAGTTCTGGATGTTGCAGGGGAAAATCAGTGTGTTGAATTGCATGGAATTAGGAACAAAGTGTCGGGCTGGGGCAGGATGTTCAGAAGACCCGGGCCAGGCCGACCTGCTCCACGGCCTCAGGGAACCACTTCCCTCTCTGGGCCATGCTTTTTCTGTGCATACTCCAAGAAGGGTGGGCAGGAAACCCTCCAGGATGCCCCCAGCAGAGCGCATGAGCCCCTCCCTGAGCATCTAGCATATGCCCGTGTGCTCACAGATGTGATCCCACTTTGTCTCGACCGCGCCAAGTGGTTATGAATGTCTCCATTTGCAGCACAGTTTCTGAGGCCAGAGGGGCTGGGGTGTGGAAGGCCGGGAGGTCTCTGCCCTCCAGCCAGACCTCTGGGAGAAGCTGCCCGGCCTGGGGAGGGGTGGGACAGAATGGGGACCATGGCAGCTGGGCCTAAAGGCGCTCCCATGAGTCTTGTGCAAGCCACCTTCCCCAACTTCCACTGCTGTCCCGGTGAGAGCCCTTGCTCACCCCGCCACCCCGATTTTCTCCAGTTGCAGATAGGAATAATGATAACGCTATCCCACTGCATTCACGTGAGAATTCAGTGAGTTCATAACACTAAAGGACTCAGCTTGGGCTTGGCAGAGTCAGGTTCAATAAACACCAGACGCTGTTATTATTTAACTTTGTTTTTACCATTCTCTTTCTTCCCCATCATTACTAGTCTAGTGTGGGGCTTTAAAGCTGCAGTTTCCCCTTGCATCTGTCCTAGGTCCCCTGGTCTGCCGCCCGCCTGGCCCCCAGGACCAGACCCCTCCCTCACACAGCTCGGCCACCAGCAGAGTGCCTGCCCCACACCGGTCAGAGCGGGTGCACTCACACAGGGCGTTGGGCTTTGCTACACTTGGTCCCACACGGGGTCATGGCAGACAGGACCCAGGATCAAGGCCTGAACCTAAGGCCACCCATAGGCCGGTGTGAGTCTGCCCAGCCTGGGAATACTAACAAACTCATACTGACCCTGTCTTGTGCATTCAGCGCATGACCTCACTGAGCCTCACTGCCGTCCTCTGAGGCTGGTGCTGTCATCATGCCCATTTCACAGATGTGGAAACAGAGTTGTGAAGGTGAAGCAACTTGCCCAACATCAGGATTTGGCCAGATCTGTCAGAATCCAGAGCAGGCACTTGGGGAGCAGCACACCCTGTCCCCTCCTTCTGCGTGGTGATGAAACCAAGTGCACAAGTCCTCCTTAGTGAACCACTCAGCTCTGAGTACCCCTGCTTACTGCAGATGTGGGGTGGGAGGGGGCACAGATAGTCAGGGAGTGGAGAGGAGCAGACATGGCCCAGCACCGTGGCAGGCAGGCTGGGACCTGAGGCCAGGAGTTAGCCAAAGCCCCAAGAGCCGGCGTCAGGCACTGTGTTCCAGGCAGCAACGCCTGAGAGAAGCTCCATTCTCCACGAGACCACGAGCAGCAGCTGGGGTGGTTCCCCCTGCCCCGAGGAGCCCTGAGCACATCTCCATCCCTGGCAAGCTGAGTGAGCCAACCCAACACCGCCTCGACCTAACACCACCATCACGCTGCACCACGGCTCAACGACACGGTCCCGGCCGCTGTCACCCCCATCCCCAGTCTTGGTACATAACGGTCATGGAGGTCTCCATGCCGCCTGCACCATCAACATAACCACATGCGTTCACTCACTCAGGCGTTTATTCAGCAAATACTCACGAAGCCCGTTAGGTGCCGGGTGCTCTTGTTACCACCGGAAATGCAGCAGCGAACAAAACCGAGTGTCAGCTCTCAGGGATCTCATCCGTCACCCTCCCGAGCCCTCTGTGACCTTGGCCACCAGCACCGGCACCACCTGGTATGTACCGGGCATCGACTGTGTGAACCGTACCAGGCTGGGAGCTGAGCGGGGACAGAGGCACCGTGCCCGGCAATGCACGTCCTGCTTCCCACTCTGTCATCGGTGCTCTTTCCCAGGACACACCCCCAGTACCAGTGCCTCCAGCTGGTACCCCTCAAAGCCTGCCACTGGGAGTATAGTGGTCTGACCCACTTGGAAGTCTTCTAGTGCGGAAAGAAGCTGATGCTTCATCACAGAGGCAGTTGCATTTCCCCAGAGCAGGAAAGGTTACAAGACAGACAGTGGCTTCCCCCCATCAACACACACACACAAAAGAAAATCCAAAAATGCCCATGAGATGCCAGAGAGGTGCTGAAGAGAACACTGGGGTTTGTAACGAGCTCAGCAGCCTCTGGCCATGCAGCAAGACCCCCTTAAGGAGTAACTGACAGGTCGATAAGGACGCTTGGGTGGGGTGGGGGTGGGGGGCAAGGGAGCCTTACTTCTCTGGCTGCAAATGAGCCCATCCATTCACCCAAGTGGCTCCCGCCCAGCACCCAGCTTCTTCTGACCCGGCACTCCGTATTACAGAGGGGCTCCATCGGCTCCCAGGCCTGGGATTTCTTTAAATGGTGAGCGAGCCATGTGGCTAAAGTGCGTGTTAAGCAATGTTTATTACAATCAATAAATCATGGTCCCGTATCTGATCCAGAGACAGAAATGGCTCGTGAGCCCTAGCTGCGGGGGAGAGTAAGGGTGACTGCAGCCCCTGAGATAAGGCAAAGCCGATGGAGGTCGCCTCTCCATATCGGCTGCGAGAGGCTGGTGTGCGCCAGAGCCCCGGTCTCTTCTCTCCTGCTGGTTCCTCTTCCGCCTGTCCCTTGGAGGAACCTGGGGAGAGCGGAGGGCCCGTCTTTCCTCCACCTGAGCAGGCATGTGCCTTACGGGGCCGGGTGGGCTCCACAAAGAGCGGGACGTGGACGAGAAGTTTGTCGGATCTCCTTTGGTGACGTCTGTTCTCATCGTGGGTCGAAGTTTGGCTCCGTTCCTGGCAGGTCTGGAAGGGAAGCAGGGTGGTGGATGGGGAGATGAGATGACATGTCACATTCAGAAAGTCTGCAGCCTTGCATGGGTGGAGAGGCACGCTATGGACAGGCAGTGCCATTACGTTTCAGAACAGTGTCTTGTTATCACAAAGAGCTGGGTTCAAATCCCAGCTTCGCCACTTCCTTGATGTTGTGACCTAACCTCTGCGAGTGCCCATTTCCTCGTGTCTGAAGCGGGGGGAAGGGGGGGAGGGAAGAGCCTCACCTGTCTCACAGGGTCGCTGGAGAAAACAGCGAGTTAATGTGCATAGATGTACTCAGTGCAGGGGCTGCAAATGACACCTGTTGTGGGAGGCTGAACCATGGCCCTGAAGATGTCCTCATTCTAATCCCCATACCTGGGGGTGTCACTTACATGGGGAAAAGGACTTTGCTGAGAGTCTTCAGATGGGGAGGTGATCCTGGATGATCCAGGTGGGCCGTAATCACAAGGGCCCCTATAAGGGGAGGGGCGGTCAGAGTAGAAGGCCATGTGACAACAGGAGCAGAGCCAGAGAGAGAAGGTGTTACTCCACCGACATTGAAGATGGAGGAAGGGGCTACACGCCAAGGAATACAGGCAGCCTCTAGAAACAAGAACAGGTAAGGAAACAGATTCTCCACTGAAGGTTCTAGAAGGAACCAGCCCTGCCAGCCCCTTGATTTGAGCCCCACAGGACTCATTTCAAACTTCTCACCTCCAGAACTGGAAGAGAATACATGTGTGTTGTTTAAGCCCCCGGGTTTGTGGTAATTACAGGAGAAACGAGAGAACTAGTTCATTGGTGAAGACAGGGGTGTTAATGATGCTGGTGCCAACTACTGAGATGCTTCCCAGGGTCCCTTGGGTGGTGCAGGTCACCTGGCCAAGCATGGAAAGTGAGACTAGCTAAGGAAGACTCAACTTGTACCACTTGGCATGACCAGGACAGACCAGGTGAGAAGGTGGAGTGTCACATGGATTTCTGGAGACAGGACAGGAGGTCCCTTACTGGTAAAAGGCCAGAGCAAACCTTCTTTGATGCATGAGACACTAGCCCAGGGCTCCTTACAAACCCCAGGCTCTAGGATGAGGATCAGTCCTGGACCTCAGGGTGGAGCATGGTAAAGCCTCCGACCATGATGTCCATGAGCTCCAGCCCCCTCGAGAGAAAGAGTGGGGGACTGTTAAAATGAGGAGGTTATTTTCTCATGAATCATGTTGTCCTTTAGATGGATGCAGGGGCCCGATCTCAGGATCTACTCCACGAAGAGAGGCTCCTCCTACTCCCAGATCAGACAGACGAGCCATCCTCAGCAGAATGACTCAGGCTGGTGGGAAGCAGTGGCCGACAGTGTCCTTTTCTTTAATTGGAGCTGCTGGTTCTCCTGGAGGCTGCTCGTCTGCAGCAGGAAGGACTGTGTGGGGCAGGGGTGGCTCCCAAATTCTGGCACCCAGATTAGCCATGGCAGAGTCATCCTGGGAACGGAACCAATGCCCAGAGATTTCTGCTCACTGGTCTGGGGTGGGGCATTTGCAGTTTTAGGCAGTAGGTTTGGGAAGCGCTGGTTTGCACGTTGGTTTGCACAAGCAATGTCTACGAGGCACACGGAAAGCTTGGCAAAGAGAGAGAAAAAGAGATGGGAGGAGTGGAAATGAGAACAAGGAAAGTGAAAGAAGGAGAACCAGAAAAGACAAGGTCTTGAGTAGAGAACCCGCCATTGGTGGGGGCCTCTCCAGATGCCAGGCCCCTTCACTCCTCCCTGGAGCCCCATGACATTAACGCTTCTATTTATCACGACTCACCATTGTTCGGCTCAGGAGATCAGGGCCCAAGGAGGTTATGCAGCGTGTCCAAGGTCAAGGTCACACACAGACAATGGGCTGGGATCTGATGACGTTCATGGTCATTGTGCCGCCGGCCTGGCCCCTTGAGGGCGTGTGTTCCCTACGTACTCCAGCTGAACGACTGGGAAGAAATGATTGTGCCCTTGGGTCCCTGGGAGAAGGAACAACTTTCCAGCTGGAGATTCAAGGCTGCTGCCTTGGTTCCTGGGCCCCATCCTAATCTCAGGCTTTAGGGACTTCACCAGGAAGATGTGAAGTCTTATTTTCCAAAGCAGAGCACCTTGGGAGCTCACCAGAGCCTGCTCCTCCCCCCCTCCTCCCAGGGCCACCTGCTCCAGGGGCCCCCAGAGCTGGCCACAGCAATGGCCTCTGCCCTATCCCATGTGCTCCAGACTTGTTCCTGCTCCGAGCCGGCTTCCCTTGGCTGCACATCTCAGCTGCTTATCTCAGTTATGGCTCTGGCCCTCTGGACTTGATATTGGGCATGGCTCTTCCCCATAAGCCTCTGTCCCCTTCCCCAAGGCCATACCTCCAACCACCAAACCGGCTTGTTCTACTTCAAATGGTCTACTTGACTGGCTTTTCTTCCCCCCACCCCCGGTTTAGAACAGTGCTGGGGATAAACATCCCCACCCCCCCAACCCTACACCGAGACATTAAAATTTTTTGTCCGTGGTGCTTGTACCCAGGGGAGCTCGGGGTGGGGGGAAGCTCGGGGGGGGGTCTTGTCCTATTAGTTTTTATCTTGTATTTGTATTGAGGGGTGATCCAGTTCACCTCTAACCTGGAATCCCCCGAGTGTGACTGGCAGGGATAGAGCCATCCAAAAGAGGTGTGATGATAATCTCAGAAGATGATGGAGGCAGGGGAGGGGGGGAATGATGCCTGCTTCCTCTCTCCCCCACCCCTTGCAAACCACTCTCAGCACAGTAGCCAGAACCATGACCCTGATGCTCACATATAAAGTCTCTCTACTGCAGGGTTTCTCATTGACATTTTGGACGGGATGATTTTTTGCTGTGGGGGATTTTCTGTGCATTACAGGATGTTTGGCCGCATCCCTGGGCTCTCCCCACTAGATTCCAGTAGTTCCCATCTCCAGTCATAAGAGCTAAAATTATCTCCAGATATTGCCAAATGTCCTGTTGAGGGGGGGCAACATTCCCCCTAGCTGAGAACCACTGCCCAAGAACTGCAAAGACTCCCGTGGTTTCTCTGGTGGATTACATCATAGTTCCTAATTCTTTGTGTATGCCCTTAGCCGCAGGCCTTTCTAGTCCTTTCCTTTAGAGACAGAGTACATTTTCCCATTGCCGTGATTGCTGTGGCCAGCAGAACGAGAGTGGAAGTGACAGTGTACCAGTTCCGAGATGAGACCTGAAGAGACATCACCTGTTCTGCTCAGCCATTGCCTCAGGAAGCCCGTGCCTGGAGGAGGATGTGTTGTGTGGAGCAAAGCTGAGTCCCACCCACAGTTGGCACCAAGGCCAGCCAAGCCCAAGCTGCGCTAGGCTGCCCCCAGCCAGCCGGCAGATGTGTGATTGAGGGCAGGTGATCGCTACTTCAAGCCATTGGGTGGTTATGCAGCATTGTTATGCAGCATTATGTGGCAACAGCTGACTGATACATCTTCCTGTGGAAACCGGGAGAAACCCTGAGTTGCTCTGACCCAGGAGGCCCTGCATGGTTTGACCTCCGCCTCATTCTCTAAAGGGTGGGGGATGGGTGCACATGCCAGGCACAGGGAAGAATTCAGCAAAAGACTCTGAGACAGGGCCAAGTTCAAGGGATAGAAATAGGCTCAGTGTTAGGCAGAGACCAGACTACAGCTGCAGGCTCCTGTTTCAGAAAACCTATACCTATATTACAGGTATAGCCAGAATTGAAAACCTGAACATTCCACCCTCATGCACTACTGGTGGGAATGTAAATTGGTGCGGCCCACTATGGAAAGCAGTATGGATTTTCCAAAAAAAAAATTGAAGATAGAATTACCATGAGATCCAGTAATTCCACTACTAGGTATTTACCCCCCCAAAAATGAAAATTGGAAAAGATACATGCACCCTATGTTTATTGCAGCATTAGTTACAATAGCCAAGACATGGAAGCAGCCCAAGGGTCCATCCATAGACGAATGGATAAAGAAGTGCGGTGTCTATAGACAATGGAATATTACTCAGCCACAAAAAAAGAATGAGATCTTGTCATTTGTGACAACATGAGTGGAGCTAGAGGGTGTTATGCTGAGTGAAATAAGTCAGAGAAAGACAAATACGATATGATTTCATTTATATGTGGAATCTAAAAAGCAATAGAACAATCAAAAACAGAAACAGTGCCATAAATTCAGAGAACAAGCTGATGGTCACCAGAGGGGAGGCAGTTGGGGGGTTGGGCAAAATGGGGGAAAAAGAGTGAGAGATACAGGCTTCTAGTTATTGAATGAGTGTGTCTGGGATGAAAGGTGCAGAATAAGGAATATAGTCAATGATATTGTAATAGTGCCATATGGTGACAGACAGTAGCTATGCTCATGGTGAGCACGGTGCAACGTACAGACTTGTCAAATCACTGTGTCATGCACTTGAAACTAGGGTAACATGGTGTGTCAACCAGGCTTCAATCAAAGAGTAAAAAATTTAAAAAATTAAAATAGCAGCCAGGACATTCCAATTCTAGATTCTAGGTGTGCCTTTATCTCCCACACCATAAATAAAAATGATTATTATTATTATTAATATTACTATTAAGCTCTTCCCTGAACCAGGCACCAGGCTCAGTATCTCACATAGAGTATGTACCTCAATCTTCTCATGCTAATGACATTCTGTTATTGCACCCACTTAACAGATGGGGAAATCGAGTCACGACCTGCCTGAGCCCACACAAGTAGTGGTGATAGAGTGGGAATTTAAATTAAGATCCACCTGATCCCCAGAATTCAAGCTCTCAAGCCCCTGCCTCATCTCTCTCTTGACTAGGTCTGCATACCCAGACACATTCTAGAACAAATTTCCCTTCACAGAGTGGGAGAGATATGTTGCTTTTCAAGTGCATGACACCTTCGGGAGACAAGTGTCACCATGGTGCCATCAAAGACTTCAGTTACTTTCAAGGCCTGCTGCACACTCTCCAGGCTCACAGTGCCAAATCCCATCCTTCTGCAGGGAAGGATGAGTTGTTTGTTTATCTGGGGATAGGCCTCTGGGCACACATTATGGGACAGACTCCAGGAGGATTTTTAGACTCAAGCTGGATCCCACATCCAACACCAGTAGGAGAGGGGTAGTCTAGGTGAGGAGAGAGGTTGGTTTTGCAGGAGGCTGGCCATGGAGGAGGGGTCTCTGGGGGGTGGGGGGCTTCAGGGCATAGAGGAGCTTTAAAGGATACAGAAGACTGGGCTCCACCCAACCTCTGACTTAGAGCTCAGGACTCTATTGGTTGTAAGTTTTCTTCCATTCCCAGGTGGTTCTGATTTCCACCCCTGTTTAAGAATTTCTGCCCTGAAAAATGAACTATTGGGATTTCATCAAGATAAAAAGCTTTTGCACAGCAAAAGAAACAGTCCACAAAGCCAAAAGACAACCGACAGAGTGGGAGAAAATATTTGCAAATGACGTATCAGATAAAGGGCTAGTATCCAAAATCTATAAAGAACTTATCAAACTCAACACCCAAAGAACAAATGATCCAATCAAGAAATGGGCAGAAGACACGAGCAGACATTTTTCCAAAGAAGACACCCAAACGGCCAACAGACACATGAAAAAGTGCTCAACATCACTCGGCATCAGGGAAATCCAAATGAAAACCTCAATGAGATACCACCTCACACCAGTCAGAATGGCTAGAATTAGCAAGTCAGAAAACGACAGATGTTGGCGGGGATGCGGAGAAAGGGGAACCCTCCTACACCGTTGGTGGGAATGCAAGCCGGTGCAACCACTCTGGAAGACAGTATGGAGGTTCCTCAAACAGTTGAAAATAGAGCTACCATCCGATCCAGCAATTGCACTACTGGGTATTTACCACAAAGATACAAATGTAGGGATCCGAAGGGGTACGTGCACCCCAATGTTTATAGCAGCAAAGTCCACAATAGCCAAACTGTGGAAAGAGCCAAGATGTCCATCGACAGATGAATGGATAAAGAAGAAGTGGTATATATACACAATGGAATATTATGCAGCCATCAGAAGGAATGAGATCTTGCCATTTGCAACGACGTGGATGGAATTGGAGGGTGTTATGCTGAGTGAAATAAGTCAATCAGAGAAAGACATGTATCATATGACCTCACTGATATGAGGAATTCTTAATCTCAGGAAACAAACTGAGGGTTGTTCGACTGGTGGGGGGTGGGAGGGATGGGGTGGTTGGGTGATAGACATTGGGGAGGGTATGTGCTATGGTGAGCGCTGTGAATTGTGCAAGACTGTTGAATCACAGATCTGTACTTCTGAAACAAATAATGCAATATATGTTAAGAAAAAAAAGAAGAAGAAGATAGCAAGAGGGGAAGAATGAAGGGGAGTAAGTGGGAGGGGGAGACGAACCATGAGAGACGATGGACTCTGAGAAACTGAGGGTTCTAGAGGGGAGGGGGGTGGGGGGATGGGTTAGCCTGGTGATGGGTATTAAAGAGGGCACGTTCTGCGTGGAGCACTGGGTGTTATGCACAAACAATGAATCATGGAACACTACATCAAAAACTAATGATGTAATGTATGGTGATTAAGACAACAATAAAAAATTATAAAAAAAAACAGAATTTCTGCCCTGGAGGCCGTGTTCAATGGGATTCTCTCTGTCTTCCTACCATCCTCCTTCGTTGTCACAGTTCACAGTCAGGGGCTTTGGTATCACCTCCTCTTCCAAGATGCCTTACTGGGTTTACCAGTCAAAGGCAAGAAAGTACTTTTTCTAGACTCCTTTCTCCATACCTGAACATTTGACTCTTCTAAAATACCTCAAAACCAACACACCCCAAAGGTAACTCATCTTTGTCCTGGGCTACTTCCCCTTCTTGGGTTTTCTATCTTAATAAATAGAATCTCCATCCCTCCAAAAGCCAGAAAAGGAAGGTACCACTGATTACGGGTCCAGGCCCCTGGGCTGTGCAGCCAGTCTCTTGGGTTTACAGCTTGGCATCACCACTCCAGGCTGTGTGACCATTAGCAAGTACTTAACCTCTCTGAGCCTGTTTCTTAACCTATAAGATGGGACAACTGTCCCCCCACATCCTAGGGGTGTCATTAGGCATCAATGAGATGATACACATAGAATGCTTAGAACAGCACTCAGCACACCCTATGTGCTCAATCAGTGTTCACTTTTGTCATCCTTGATGCCTCCCTCCCCCACTCCTTGTATGCAATCCATCACCGAGCCCTGTCAGTCTGTCTCCTAAATATCAAATCCATCCCCTTTTCTCCATCTTCGCAGCCACCTACTGAGTGCAGGTCACTGTCATCTCTATCAAGGGCAGCTACACCTGCCTCCTCATTAGCCTCCCTGCTTCCTTCTGCCTGCCTTCAATCTATTCTCCACACAGCAGCAGCAGGACAATCCTCTAAAAACATAAATGGAACTGTGGCCTCATGTCCTGTTGCTGCTTAAAACCTCAGTGGCTCCCCATCTCCCCCCAACCCTGGCTCTTACAATGGAATCCTTCTGCCCAATCCGCTCTCTCCACCCCCGTTGGTCTTCTCCTGACTCCCTCCTGCTGCTCCCCAAATTCACGGGAGCCCGATTCCCAGGTCAGGTCCCTGGCTCTGGGCCCCCACAGCGCATCCCGGGGGTCCCCTGTCACAGCACCGTGCACATCTCTGGTCCTGTCTGCCTTCTAGGCCCCACCACAAGCACGCCGCTGCTTGGCACAAAGTGGACCATAGGCAGAAGCTGCTGCGATGGTCCTCACCATCCTCACCATTGCCCCATCCCCATCATCACCCTCTCTCTGGTCAGCTGCCGCCACGACATCGCCGCGGACTCTACTGTTGAGAACAGACATGGAGAGCCACCTGCTAGCAGCAAGCTGGCTTTGGCTTTTAGCTTCTCTGCTAAACCCAGGAGCCAATTGAGGCTTTCAATGCATCTCTACCCTGCCTCTCCTCCCTTCCCCCCCAACCTGCTGCCTGAGCCTGAGCAGCATCTCGGAGACACCCCCAGGGCCTCTGCCAGAGTGACAGGCTCCCCCTTAAATGGCCCTGGGGGACGGGGACTGAGTCATCATTCTGCTCCCCAAACCCCAGTGCCTGCCTGCATCCCCCGCACCCAGAGACCGCCTGCCCTGGCAGGAAGCCCTCCGTGTTCCCAGGAAAAAGCCTCCCAGGCTCCCTAACGAAGGCTTCTCCTGAATTTCTGTTGCTCTACGCTAGCTTTGCCTGTCGGGCTCGTGCCATAAACCCTTCTCTTGCCTGCAGGGTAAACAGTGACCGGGAACCACTGTTTCTGGCCCAACTGGGTCGGCTCTTGGTTGCCACCTCTGCCCAGCCAGCATTTAGGCACAGCCCAAGGGGACAATGGAAGAGAAGGCTTTTGAGAACTCAACACTTAATTCAACATTCTTTTTCCTTCCCTTCTTTGAAAGAGAGAGAGAGTGAATAAGCCAGTTTTACATGGGGTGATTTTTTGCACCTGTCTGAACGTGGTCTGGAAGACTCTGCCCTCTCTGGCATCGCCGTGGGAAAAGAACTGCCTCTACCTCGAAGCCACCATCATAGCGTAGAATCTGCCAAAGCACGAGACAGCCCAAACATTTGAAAATCTAACCCCACATGAGCCCCCAAACACATTAAAACAACAACAACAACAACAAAGAGGAGTGTCTTTCAAATGTTCCTGCATGTTTTAAAATTTCTTGGACAGCCCTTCCATTCTGCGGGGATGCGGTAAGAGCTGTCTGTTCTTCGAAGGCCCCCAGGGAAAATCATTTCCCTCTCCAGGGCTGGAGCCCACGGCTGTTTCCCTCCAGGGAAGACGGTGGCTCCATCAGCCTCAGACAAGCTAGAAAACGGGCTTTCAAAACAGCGTAGACTCCGGATGACCCAGCAATTCCACTCCTGGTAATAGATCCCAAGGAATTGGAAGCAGCATCTCAAAGAGATCACACAGTGTTCACAGCAGCCTGATTCCCAGTAGCCAAAAGGTGAGAGCACTCTGTCCATGGACAGATGAATGGATAAATGAAATGCGGTGTATCCCTACAATGGAATACTATTTAGCCCTACAAAGGAAAGGAATGATACACTTACTTACTTTGTAGGTAAGTGTCCCTACAAAGGACACTTTGGCAGTACACTGTCCTGCTACGACAAAGACCCCAAGAAGATTATGCTGAACGAAATAAGCCAGTCACCCAAAGACAAATGCTGTGTGATTTCACTTCTCCAAGGCACCTAGATAGTCCAATTTCTAGGGACAGAAAATGGAGTGGCGGGGGCCAGGGGCTAGGGGAGGGAGAAATGAGGAGTCAGTATTTAACGGGTGCAGAGTTTCAGCTTTGTAAGATGAAAGAGTCCTGGGGATTTGCTGTACAACAACGCGAACGTACTTAAGACTACCCAACTGGACACTTAGAAATGATGAAGATGGTAAATCTCATGTTACGTGTGTGGGTTTTTTTTTTTACCACAATTAAAAATAAAAAGGTGTGTACCGTCCATCTGTTAGATTTGTTCATGCACAAAAATATAAAGAAGAAAACAAAAGACCTTTCATTCCCCATAACATGGACATCCATTTTTTGAACACTTCTAAAAACACAAGTAATATGCACACGCGGTTAACATACTTAGGTGTTATAGAAAAGCCCGATTTCTGTCTACTTTTTAAAATTTACACAGAAAGGATCTTTTCATACCATTCTGGGTCTTGCTTTTCTCCCTTAATAATATACCTTGGAGATCTTTCTAAATCAGCACATCTAGCTACAATGTTCTTTTCAACAGTCCACAGTCCTAAGAAGATGGTTCCATGTCTCAGCCCTTATTCTAGGTCAGACGCTTATTCCAAGAGATTCACCTGCACCCACTCATCTAATTTTCCCAAACGTTCTACAATAGGTCTTACTATAACCCCCATTTTATACAGTAAAACCAGGCCCAGAGAGGTTACGTGACTTGCCCAGGTTCACACAGCTGGAAAATGACAGAGCAGGATTGAAACCCAGAGAATCAGCCTCTGGAGCTATGCTCTTGGTCACTCTGCCACCCTGAATCAGGTGGCATTTTCTTGGACAAATGAACTATGCTTTACTAACCAGTTCCTGACCTATGGCGTTCTGGTTGTTCTCACTCTTTTGCTATTACAAATAATGCTGCATAAATATTTCTGGGCATGCCTGTGTGTGTCTTGAACACAAATACAAGAATGAGTCTAGGGGGTAAATTCCTAGCTATGGTATGGATGGATCGAAAGGTGTATGCATTGCAAATTCTGATACGATCACCACCATCACCACTAACGGACGAGAGGGGCTGGCGAGCGTGTCCTGTGAAGCATACAGCTCTCCATTTTAAAAGCTGGCTTCTCACACTTTGGCAGTACACTGGCCACCTTGCCCAGCTCCTTTGGGAGATCGGGGACCTGGCCTTGGACCTGGCATGGATTGCCACCCCAAAACCAGGACGGTGGAGAAACAGTATGAATCACAATGGCGCGATGACTAGCGGCCAGTGAATGCAGACGCACCAGGCTCTGTGCTAAGTAAGCGCAGGACATGCTGTTGTCTGACTTTCCCAGGTGAAGACAGCAGCCTTCCTCAGGGTGACTGCTCCCTGAGAGGATCCCAGAGCTGCAGTGGATGAGAGGACATCCGGGTAGGAGTCCCTCCTGTCCCATCAACTTGCTGCGGGAGCTTGGTCAAGTGCTTGTCGAGGGCCCCTAGTGTTCAGAGAGTTGTGTGTGTCGGGGGGGACACGTTTATCAACTAATGTTGATAAAAGGTTTGGGGGTCCACCAGGGAGAGGATGCTCCAGGACGTAAAGAGGCAGGCCCCTGGCTCCCTGAATTGAGGTCTTCGGTGTCTTGGGAGCACCGCTGGGGGAGAGAGAGGTGGGGAGACACTGCGAGGAGCTCCTTGCTCTGCTTTGATGCAAAAGCGGTGTTGGGAGAGCTACAGAAGGGGGGTCAGAGGCTAGGTCTGACACCTGGTAGCTAGGGGTCCCCTGAGCCTCAGTTTCTTCATCTCTAAAATGGGGATAATAGTTGCTTAGCCAACTGTTAATAGTGAAATTCCTATGAAAGTGTGTGGCACAGAGTAGGTGCTCGGTAACTGTTAGCGTACCTTCCTGCCCTCTAAGCTCAGGCAGCCCTGTGAGCAGAGCCTTGGCATGGGCACCATAAGGAGTCAGTGGGGAACAGGCAGATGCAGCCCCTGCTCTTGGGGAGTTTGAGGGGGGTGCCAAGCCCCACCCTTGGTGAGCTTCAAGTTTTTGGCTGTCAAGGTGACAGTCTTGTCCTTCCCCAAGAGGCACATGGGGCCACCTGCTCCTCAGAGTATGGTCCATAGACCAACAGCAAGAGCATCCCCCAGGACCTTGTTAGAAATGCAGAATCAAGCCCACCCCGGGCCTCTCAGATCAGCATCTTGCACTTTAACAAGATCTCAGGGGATTCGCATGCACAACCGAGTTGAGAAGCACTGGTGCGGGCACCCATTGTCATCCTCACTCTCCCAGCTCAGCTCAGCATTGCCATGAGGGCTCGCTCCCCTGTCCTGGGTCAAGAAGGCAGTGAGGGACGGAAAGGGTGTGGCCCCTTTGGACCCACAGAGGGAGTAGGAGATGCTCCCAGAGGGCACCACCATTCAGGGATGCAGGTACACCTGCTAGGATGGATGTCCCCTGTCCCAAACCCTGCCCCCTGGGTCCAGAGGGCAGGCAGGGATGGGAGACCATGTCACCACCCGGCAAGCAATCCTCAGAGGTCAGGCCAGCAGGACAGAGCCTCTGCATCCCCCAGGCGTGTGTCCCAGAAGCCTTCTCCCACTCCCTTGTCTCCTGTCTGAGGGAGTGAGCTGGGGAGACTGAGGCAGCTGGGGCCAGCCGGCTGGTAATGAGGCGCATCCACCAAACAGCCGCCGCAGAAGGCGTATTAAAGACACTTGATCCCACTTTAATAACCGGCCAGGCTGCGCAGCCAGACGCGGCTCAGAAGTTGTGGAACAAGAGGGCCATTTCTTATTATTTTTAATAAAGAGCTTTTCATAACCAACTTCGTTGGTGCTATTAACATGCTGTGTGTTTAATAAGACTACACGGTAACAAGGGGACTGTCTCATTACTCACATGCTGGAGAAGCAGGAGCAGCTGGGGGCACATCCACACTCACGCAGAAGCATGCACCGTGCAGGGGGAGACTTACCCATACTTGCACGCCGGCTTTCCCAAACACGCGAGCCTGGCATGCGTGCAGCCTCACCCACGCGGGCAAGCGATGCCCGTGCCCACGGGAGCACATCCTTAGGTACATGCGTGCTCGCACACACATATGCATGTCACATGCATGCAAATGTGAGAATCTGAAATGGGCACATGGGGACGTGGTTGCGTGAGCTAGACAAACGTATGCACATGTGTTAAGAAAACTGTACATATGAGCACATGCGTGACTTTCCCATCCATGGCATGGAGGGGGAAAGGCCCCTCTGAGAAATGTTTCCCACAGACCTGCAGAAGTCTTGTCCCAGGAGCTCTGCAGAGCAGTAGGATTGGGGTTGGGAGTACGGGGAGGGTACTCTGTGTGTGTCAAGTAGGAAAAGATGAGTGAAGTAGTCCTAGGAGGGTTGTGGTCAGAAAGGAGAGGGGAGGTAACAGCCCCCAAAATCTACTGGTCAGGGTGGGGTTCAGGAAGGGGAAGGCTGTGGGTCAGCAAGTAACTCAGAAAGGGGAGAGAGGGCCTGGGGGGGCGGGGTACATGTAGGACTACTTTTGAAAAGGCAGGAAGGGGGTCAAGAGGGGGCATGCAGATAGCAGGCCTGCCTCCCTCTTTCAGAGATGCCTCTTCCACTCTCAAGGGTCTATTTCTGGATTCATATTGTTCTGACACACACACACACACACATGCACACATACATGCACACACGCACACATGCACACACGGAATGAAGCAGTAGCAAACATTTTGCAGTACCCACAATGTCCCGGGCCCTCTTCTAAGCCTTGTGCAGCTATGAGCTCATTCAAGTCTCTCTACAACCTCCTCCGAGGCTCCATGACCACCTGGCTCTCCAGTCAAGGAAAAGGAGATGCAGAGAAGGAGAGCAGTAACTTGGGGGGAAGGGGTGCCCACAGCCTCAGCCGTGCTGTGTGTCCCATCCCCTCTACCAGCAGAGAGGGGAAAGCAGAGGCATCCAGGGCAGAGGATTGGGCTCAGGAGGAAAGGAGATGAGGAAAGGGGGAAGGTGCGTGCATGGCCTGGGGGCGGGGGTCACCTTGAGCCAGAGGGACGGGCGTGAATGAGCACCCTGGGAATGACACCCACCACGGCACTTGGTCCCCGTGTCAACCCTGGGAGTCGGCGAGGGAGGGAAGGGGGGTTGGGTGGCCTGGGAAGTTGAGCAGCGTGCCCCAAGTGACTTTGCAGAGCAGGTGTCCCACCCAGGTCTGCCGGCCCCCGCGGGCGCGCATTCGGGGCCCCTGCTCAGAGCGTGACCCCACACTTTCTGGCCACGGGCCGCTCCCGTCCCGCTCCTTTGTTGGCAGAGCCGGAGAACAACGGGTCAGCGTCTTCCTTGCATCATCCCCACGCTGGGCGCCTGGTAACGAGATACCTGTCAGCCTTCTTGTCCCCAGGCTTCAGTGCAGAATAGATGAGAGAAGCTCTTTGCAGAGTCGCGCTGAGCGGGAATAAAGAGAAGGAGAAGGGCAGGAATGAGGGGAGGGGGTGGAGGACGGTGAATAAAACCATCGATGTTTGCAAAAGAACAGACGCAGCGTTTTTTTGCCTTCTGATCTGTAAGCCTCTGGAAATTGGGGGTCTGCGGGGGTCCCTCTGTGCGGCCGTTTTAATTCTGGCCTCTCTGCTCCACGCAGCTTTCTGGAGCCATCATCGAACGGGCTCCCCAAAGGAGACATCGATAGGCCCGGGAAAGACAAAACGGTGAATCCCTTGCCTTCTCCAGGGGCTGGGGGGAGGCGGCAGGTGGATGGGGAGCGATCGACATTTTAATAGCCACCGTCAGCACGGCACTGGGCAGCCCGGGCCCAGACAAAGGCACCGGGTCCCTCACTCCCACCCCACCTTGGCCTCCCCCGACTCAGGCCCCGTTCAGATTTGGCCTCGTTCCCGCTGCGCCCTCCGAAAGGTCAGAGGCTCCTGCCGCCAGGCTGAACTTGGGCCTTGAACTTTAAAGGGGGACACGAGAGGCTATCAGGGGCTGTGTGTGCAGCTGACGGAGAGGGGGAAGGGATTCGGGTGGGGATGTGGTGCTGGGCGACGGGGGGGGGGGGGGGGGGCAGTGGGAGGGTCCCAGGGACAGGCCCACGGAGGCAGCGTGGCCTGCAGAGCACTGTGGTTATCAACTCCGGCATCAGGTGGTGCTGCGTCGGCCCCTGCGGCTTACACACCGACCCACTTTCCTGGCCCTCCATCTCCCCACTGCTTCCCGGACCCACCGGCCAGCCCCCTCCGTGGACTGAAACCAGTCATGCTAATGGATGTCTCTCCGACACAGCCCCAGGACCCCCTATTATGGCCCACTGCTCTGATCCGCATCCTTAACCAAGCTTGGCAGGGCTGGCAGGGCTCAGACAAAGGAAGTGAAACAATGGTCAGAGACAGGCTCTGCAAAGCGGCTGCACGAATGTGGGCAATTCTAATTACAGTGGGAAAGGGAGTATTTTGAATGTACATTCAAAACACTCCGTAGCGAGCGCGGCGTCCGCGCCAGGTATGCGGTTCAGCAGTTTGCATGAGAAATTTTATTTAGTCTAGACAATGACCCTGAGAGGTAGGCAGCATGATCTTCCTGGTCTAGAGGAGGAAACTGAGTCTCAGTGAGGCTTATGTGCCCCGCTCACCATGACACACAGCCAGTAGCTGAGTCTGGATTAGAGTTCTGGGTCGTATCCCCCCTTAGAGTCTCTTTCCCCTGTTCCCTGTGGATATTCTCTCTGCTGATGATCTGTCCCCACGAACCAGCTCAGGGACCTCCAAGTGTCCCCAGACTTACTGTCATTTTCTGTGGTGCTACTTTTCCCAGAAGCTCTAGAATGTCTCCCTGCAGGGCACCGGCAGAGGGTTAGCAATGACGACCTTGTCTCAGCAGGCCCCAGATAGGGTGACTGCAGGGTCTTCCCCCAACAGAGCTTGCCAGGAACACTGAGGGTGGGTTTATAAATTCTGCTGGCTACTCAGCCACCTACCACTTCCAGGGACTGGGAGTGGGGAGACGACAGGGTCATGTTCTGGGTGTTTGAGGCCAGTAGGAGGAAGGGCCCATCGTGCAGGCACCAGAAATTGGGAGAGCCCCTGCAGGACCAGGTGCCTCATTTCTAGCTCTGCTCTCAGCACATGGCTTAGAAGATGGGTACCTCTCCAGCCACACAGGAAAACCACCTCCCTCATCCATCTCTGGAGGATGAGGGACAACAATGGGAGGTGGCATGGGAGACCCAGAGCCCGTACTTGGGAATCAGGCAGATAGGAGTTCAACCCCTGTCACGCACGTATCCTATCACATATCAGTGGTATGATTTTGGCAAGTAGTTTCCCCATTCTGGGCCTGAGTTTTCCCATCTATAAAAATGAGGATAATATGGCTCACTTCACAGATGATGCCTGTGGACAGACATTGCATAAGTGACATCCACTAATAGGCGTGGAGAATTAAGTTCAAGCCAGGGCCCCTGACATGGCCCTCCTGGAATCCCGATTCCATCTTTGGAGAACAGGACTGGGAAGGAGAGGTGGATGTTTGGGGACATTAGTAATAGGGTGGACCATCAGGGGGGTCCCGAGCTATGGGCAGTCAGTGGGCGGAGGCTGGCTGACCACCTGGTAAGGATGCTTTGAAGGGCTGCTTCACAGGCAGGGAGGGGGACGGGATGGCTTCAGAAATCCCACTCTGTCTTTACAGTCCTGCCCCACCTGAATTACCTCTGTTCTTCCCTGACTCTTAGATGGAAAAGCAGCCTCTGAATGTCAACGTCCACTCAAATGATGTAGACTGGATTGAACTGAGGATTAGAACCCCCCAGCTCAAGCTCCAGAATATAGTTGTGTCCATAGTCTTGGCAAAGACTCTGAATAGTGATGCTGAGGACCAACCGACAGAACAGACCAGAAGGAGCTGGGGAGGACCTGGCAGTGACTGGAAACAAGTTCTTCCAGGTCAGCGTAAGAGCCATGTACTGAACCTGTCATGTCCCAACATAGGGCCAGGGCCTGGGGGCCCTGAGATGGTACAACAGAGTCCTTGCCATGGACCAGTGGGACACAGACATTTTTGGCAGGTCAAGGTGGTAAGGCTGAATCAGAAGTAGATCTGGAAGTTGATGGGAGCCAGGGGAGGGACCAGCCCAGAGGGCACGACCCCTGAGATGGTCTTACAAGACAAATAGGTTAGAAAGAGTGATGGCAGAGAAAGATAAGTAAGGTATTCTTGTAGAGGGAAGAAAGGAGAAAAAGGAAACAAAAGTATGACCCATAATCCTTGTTGTTCACCATAATACTCTGGGACTCAGCCCAATGCCTGGCAATAGTAGGTGCACAATAGACATTTGTCCAACGAATAATGAAGCTAATGCTACCTACTGCTTATTAATTTAACTTACACAACAGCTCTATGAGGCAGACATTATCATTGCCCTCACTTCACAGATGGGAAATAGAGGCACAGTGAGACTAAGTAAGCTGCTCAAGGTCAAGTGACTTGAATAAGTTGATACATGGCAGAGCCGGGGCTCAAACGGAAGGATCCCGGATGCAAAGCCATGCTCTGAACCCCTCCACTAGAGTGGCCCTACTGTGCTCCCCTCCTGCTGGGCAGTATCCTGTGAGCAGGAACCACAAATAGGGGTGGGCTAATGTGCTCGGGCTGCCTTACCAAAGTCCCACAGCCTGAGTGGCTTAAATGACAGAAATTTATCTTCATATTATTCTGGAGATTGGAAGTCTGAGGTCAGGGTGTAGGCAGGGTTGGCTTCTTCCAAGGCCTCTTCCCTTGGCTTGTAAAATGACTGTGTTCTCTCCATGTCTTCGCATGGTCTCCCATCTGTGCTGGTCTGTGTCCAAATTTCCTCTTCTTACATGGACACCGGTTGTATTGGATTAGAGCCCACACCAAGGATCTCATTTTCACTTTATTACCTCTTTAAAGACCCTATCTTCAAGTACAGTCACATCCTGAGGCGCTGGGTAGTTAGGATTTCAACATATAAATTTGCTGGTGGGAGGAATACAATTTAGCCCATAACAAGGGGGTTCAGGGAATAGGTGGGAGACGAAGCTAGAGGGATGGGTAGAGTCAAATCCTGCTGGGTCTTTGCATGGAAAGGACACATCTGGATAACATCTGGAGGCACAGGTGAAGGTGGATGTGGCGGGATAATGAATCTGTAACAGACCCTCCCCACTCTTCTCTACACAGATGACTCCACTGGGACAAAAGTCTCCTCTGGGTGCCCACTTTGCAGCTGAAAAAAAAAAAAAAAACTGAAGTTGGTGATAATGGTACAGCATCATTTGCTTTGGCCCAGGATACATGGATGGTTTGTTTTTAACTGTAACACATGCACATCTCGAAGTCCAGTAGGCTTAACTGAACACTGTAAAATGAACCAAACCATCTCTAACAAACTAAATTGATAAATGGTGATGTTAAACTAGAAGGCATCACTAATTACAAAGCAGGGAGAGCAGCCATTGAAAACCACAGTTCTCTCAAGTCCACCCTGCTGATTCACTGATAACAGGGCATCCTTCTCTGGAAATGGGGGATTGACACACTCTGCATGAGCATGTGCACAGTAGGAGCTGTGCAATGCTGTCAAGTGCGTGAGGCACCCAGATCTCTTAAAAGAAAGACAACTCTCAGCTCTGAGTTGATGGTCACTTTTAATAACTCACTGAGTTGGTTAGTAATAAGTAGATCTTAATGTGATGTCAAAACAAAAGCTCACAGAATCCTGAGCCGTTTGCCTTTCCAGCCTTTGCCTGGAAAAAGGGAAGAAAAGACCTGCATTATGAGTTTGTTCATGGCCACCAAGTAACCCTAATTAGCCCCTAGGGAGCTACAGACAGCCCCACGAAAATCCCCGTGGAACAGAAGTATCTCAGAGCCACCACACCTGGCCTACAGCCCAGGACTAACATAATACAGGTTCTGATACAAACAGAACATATTTAAATGTATTAAATGCACCCTTGGTGAGAGATGCACACATTTTCCAAATCCATATTTAAAATCTCAAAGAAATTGAATGGCAACCTTCAACAATTCATATGCCAGCAGAAAAAGTTCTGGACAGGGAGACAGAAGACCCAAGTACCATTTATCTGTCCAGTCCCAGCTCAGCCACAAATCAGCTATAGAGATTTATTATCTTACCTATAAATGTACTCATTTATATAGAGTGTGGCTATGGTTCTTTAAGGTCTGTGGTCCTATAGAATATCTTCTGTTACGTGTATTGCTTCTTTTCCAGTTCATTTCCTGTATTAATTATCTACTGCTATGTAACAAATTATCCCCAATTGTACAGGCTTAGAATAGCACACTTTAGGTCACAGGTTCTGCGGATCAGGAATCCAGGGCTCCTTAGATGGATCCTCTGGCTGAGGATGTCAACTGGGGCTGTGGTGTCATCCTAAGGCTCAGCAGGGGATGGATCTGTGTCTGAGCTTGTGCCAGTGGTCATTGGCATGATTCAGTTTCTCCAGGCTTTTGAACCAGGGACCTCAGTTTCTCATGAGCTGTTATCCCAGCTTCCCCCCACCCAATTCCTTGCCATGTAGGCCTCTCCATAGGGCAGCTCACAATATGTCAGCTGGCTTCATCAGAGTGAGCAAGGGAAGGGCCAGAGAGAGTGCCAGCAAGTCAGAAGTCATAGTCTTTTAGAGTCTAATCTCAGAAGTGACATCCCATCACTGTTGACTGTTCGGTTCATTGGAAGCCAGTCACCAGGCCCTGCCCACACTCAAGGGGAGGAAGTTACATGGGGGGTGTGAAGGCAGGAGATGGGGGTCACTGGGAACTACTTTGAAGCAGCCTACCTCCCCTCTCCACCATTCTCTGTGCCTTCCTAGGGCAACTGAGACCACAGTTCCCCTCTTGGACTTTTATAAGGTGTTCCATTAAAAAGGGATTGAGGGGTGCCTGGGTGGTGCAGTTGCCTAAGCATCTGACTCTTGGTTTTGGCTCAGGTCATGATCTCAGAGTGGTGAGACTGAGCCCTGTTTCCTGCTCTGCTCTCAGCGGGGAGTCTGCTTGAGATTTCTCCCTCTCTCTCTCCATCTGCCCCTCCCGCTCATTCACTCACTCTCTCTCAAATAAATAAATAAATCTTAAAAAAACAACAACAACAACAACAACAACAACAGGGCACCTTGGTGGCTCAGCTGGTTTGGTGGTCGACATTTGGTTTTGGCTCCAGTGATGATCTCAGGGTTGTGGGATCGAGCCCTGCATCAGGCTCCATGCTCAGCACAGAGTCCACTTGTCCCTCTTTCTCCACCTCTGCCCCTCTCCTCTCTCCCTCTCACAAATAAATAAATAAAATCTTAAAAAAAAAAGTATTGAGAAGTAGGAGTGGTAACTTAGAAGAAGATGGGGTTGATGCACCAGGAGTATGATAAGGGGGACACTGACAACAGATGTGGCCCCATTACCATTAATGGGGTTTCTTTAGCCAATTGCCCCCTAGCTGCATCTTAATACTTTGGAAAAGACTTGGGAGAAAAGGCAGTGTCTAAGGCACGTGAAATTCAAGCCTTTCTCGTGCCCCAAGACCTCTTGGCCCCCAGTCCTCTAACTCCAAGTGTCGGGAGTGCTGGAGCCTGACGGGACCTACCAGAGCAAAGCATGGCATTTAATCTATTCTCTTGAGCTCAGTGGATATTATCACCTTCCAGAAGAGAAAAGAAAACAAAAAGCCAAACCCTCTTTAAGAGGGTTAATGGAGAACTATCTCCATTCCATAAGAATGTCACTTTCTAGCTGTGGTGAGTTAAGGAAAAGTTCGATGCTTTGTGGAATGTGGAAGGACAAGATGGTACATTTCTCAAGGTCTTGCCTCTCATCTTGCCTTGGCCAAGTGCAGGAAGGAGTCAGGAACTTGGAGCATAGAGAGCCATATGCAGGGGGATGTCCCAGTGCTACCTGACAAATGCAAATGTTTAGTGTGGGTTAAACTATGCCACGTGGTCTGATTTCATGAATGGGGTTTCACCCCTCTGTTGCCCCAAATGGCAGGGCAAAGGTAGGCCAGGGCTGGAATTAGTGGGCATCTAGAGGAGGGGGCCCAATTTATGGAGACCCTCACTGTCAGAAGTGCAGGACGACCCCAGTCCTGGTCCTGGAGTAGACTAATTGGTCGTGTGATTGCTGGTCAATGTCAGCCTCTTCGTGGGCATTTCATGTCTGGTTTTGTTCACCGCTATGTTTGCAGGGCTCCCTATGGACCCTGGCACTTATTGGTGGGATGAATGAATGAGTAAGTCATTGACTCAATCAATAAACTCCACTGGGGAAGGTTCCATTTATCTGTCAAGACCCAGCTCAAAGGCTCTTCCTCTCTGAAACTTTGCCCATTGCCGGCCAGCAAGTGGCCACTTCTTGGGTTCGCATCACATCTCAAATCCCTCATCCCAACCCCCTCCATCTTGTACCCATCCTACCTGCTGTAGGATGGTGCTTAGAAGCTTGGGCTCCAGAGCTGGGCTGCCGGTTCACGTCCTCACTCCATCTCATGAGCTCTGGGACCCTGGCCAATTAATTAGCTTAACTTCTCTGCACCTCAGTTTTCCCATCTGTAAATTGAGGCCAATAATAGTTGTGTTGTAAAGATTAAAGACATGAATACATGCGAAGCACTTAGGATGATGCCAGACACAAAGTAAGTGCTCAGTAAGTGCTGGCTGTTCCCTGCATCCACTCACTTATCACCCTGCACTGTAATCATCTACTAACTTGGACTGTGAACTTGTCAAGGGCAAGGACTTCGAGCATCCTGTCTCCTGGCACACAGTGGGCTGTATATCCTGATTCACTTGGTGGGCCATCTTGCCTCAGGGGGATGGAGCACAGCCTTGAACTCTGAGACGAGCCTATGACCTTCTACCTCCCCACTGCCATTCTCCAGCACTCTGGCATGGTACAGACCCCTCGCTTGGTCCCTGGAGACTTGCGGAGGGCTCTGGGCCCCACATTCGTCCCTCCCAGCCCCTCATTAATCTTGATTAGGAAGTCCTTGCCCTACAGTTAATTTTCTTGTAGATGCATATCAGTCATGTAGCAGGGAACCTCTCCCGAGCTAATGAGGAATCATAGTCTTGCCATGTTATTACTTAGGTAATTAGTACAGACTTCCTTGGTGGCGGTGGGTGGGGAGAAGGTCAGGGAGGTATTGGGGGAAAGGGAGAAAGTTGGAGTCTCCAGGGGACTGGGGGGCATGGGTGGCGAGTCTCCCAGGAGGTGGGGGAGACGCTGGGCTCCCGGCCTCTCCCGGAGTTCAGGCCAGGGCAGAGAGGATGTGTCCCCACCTTGAGCTCAGTGCCCCAGGTGGGGGTGTCCCCACACCATCCCCATCCCACACTGGCCAGGTTGTGAGAACGTCTGGTGTGCAGATCTAATGCCCCAGTGGGAAAGCAGAGGCCAGCCACGGGGGGTGGGTGGGGGATCCTGAGGGCCCGGGGTGACCATTTCACGGTGAGCAAGGGGGCCTGCCACGCCCGGCTGGGAGACCAGGGAGCCAGAGCAGAGGAGGGGCTTGGCGCAGCAGCTGCCTTGTCTGGGCATTTTGTTCTTCTGCTCAAGATTCAAATTCTAAAAAGGGGCTGGGCACCCTGCCTCCCTCCCCCAACCCCACGGAAGTGGAACTAGGCTCCTTGTGACTGCCACAGACTGCCATATTACAGAAGGCTTAACTCCTCCAAAGAGAGAGGGGCCCTGCTAGGTAGGGAGAGTTACTCTGACCAGACAGGGAACATGCTCTCTCTGCCTCTCTGGTGAGCGAGTTTTCCTCTTCTTCTTTTTTTAAGATTTTATTTATTTATTTGACAGAGAGAGACACAGCGAGAGAGGGAACACAAGCAGGGGGAGTGGGAGAGGGAGAAGCAGGCTCTCCGCTGAGCAGGGAGCCCGACGTGGGGCTCGATCCCAGGACCCTGGGATTATGACCTGAGCCGAAGGCAGACACTTAACGACTGAGCCACCCAGGCGCCCCTCAAGTTTTCTCTCTATTCAGCAAAGATGGATGAGGCGCCCACAAGATGCTGGCATCTTAGGCTGCACTTGAGGCGCCAAGCGGGGAGATCAGAGAAAGCCCCGTGCATCTCCCAGGCATGGCTCACTCTGGAGGGCATACTGGTCACACGGCCCCACCAGAGACGGAAAGAGGCCTGCAGTTTGGGGGTTGTGACATCCAGGACAGTTTCAAATGCCAGTGGCCTGAGGACCAGAAAGCAGCACAGAGCAGCAGGTCAGACAGGCCTTGGCTACCGGCCACCTGCCGTGGCAGCTACATCTCTGGGCCTCGGCTTCTTCACCCGCAGGCGGGCTGTGTAATGACCAAGTAGGACGATGTGTGTAGTGTATACCAGAGGCCTGGCACGTCCTGGTGCCCGGGACTTGCAGGACCCAGAAGAGATCCAAGGAGTAAATTTGAGGCCCTATCAGGAAACAATGCAGAAGATCTGGCTTCAAGGAGTAAACACAAGGAAAGACTAGAAAGTGCAGCCAGAGGCAGGATGGGGTAAGAGTTCCGGAAGGTCCTTTTGCCTGGAGGGCAGGGGGTGCATTGGTTGACTTAAAGGTGCGTGCGGAGCGAGTCGGGAGAACCATCTTTCCAGCTAGATGGCAGTGCCGCAAGGTGAGGAGTGTGCCTCCTCCCAAAACCAGGTGTTGTCTAGGGAAGGGATTGGGGCCTCCCTTGTCCGTATGCGGTTTTGAACAGCAAGACTCTGGAGCCAGGTGTTTCCGTTGGAATCTTTCTCTCTCTTTCTTTCTTTCTTTCTTTCTTTCTTTCTTTCTTTCTTTCTTTCTTTCTTTCTTTCTTTCTTTCTTTCTTTCTTCCTTCCTTCCTTCCTTCCTTCCTTCCTTCCTTTCTTTTTCTTTCTTTCTTTCTTTCTTTCTTTCTTTCTTTCTTTCTTTCTTTCTTTTTCTTTCTTTCTTTCTCTCTCTCTCTCTCTCTTTCTTTCTTTTCCTTCCTTCCTTCCTTCCTTCCTTCCTTCCTTCCTTCCTTCCTTCCTTCCAGCACATGAGTGATAGCAGGGAGGGGCAGAGGAGAGGGAGAGAGAGAGAATCTTAAGCAGGCTCCATGCTCAGTGTGGAGCCCAATGCAGGGCTTGATCCCAGGACCCTGAGCCAAAATCAAGAGTCAGATGCTCAACCGACTGAGCTGCCCAGGCGCCCGTTGAATCCTTTTTCTGACACTTCTTAGCTGTGTGGCCTTAGCTAAGTTACTTAGCCTCTCTGAGCTTCAGTTGCCATATCTGTAAAATGGGGATAATAGCACCTACACCATGAGGTGCATGCATGTAAAGCCCACATTAAGGGTTTAATAAGTGTTCACTAGTGTCTCAGTCATCAGTTGCTGCATCACAAACTACCCCAGAAACAGCAACATGTACTGTCTCAGAAGAATGGGGGGTCAGGTGTGGCTTAGCAGGTCCTCTGGCCCCACGTGTCTCCCAGGTTGCAATTGGCAGAGGTCTGGTCGGGCAGAGCCTGGGGCCTCTCCCCAGGTCACTCCCGCAATGGCTGCAGGGTTTGGATCCTCCCGGAGTCCCTGAGGAGCTGCCATTGCGCTGTGGGCCTCCCTGAGCTCCTCACCGCGGGGGCCTCTCCACAGGGCTGCTCCCAGCATGGTGGCTGGCTTCATTACAGCGAGCAAGGCAGGGGCCAGAGAGAGGGCCAAGTCAGAAGTCACTGTCTTTTGGAGCCTAATCTCAGAAGTGACTTCCCATCACTGTTGCCTTTGGGTTCGCTAGAAGCCAGTCACCAGGCCCCGTCCGCGCTCAAGGGGAGATGGTGCTGGTGTGGACCCCAGGAGGCAGTCACCACTCGGGGGTCACACCCAGACGGGGCGCTGCCTGTGGGAAAGGGCCCAGAGGGGAGATCTTGGTCTCTTCCTTCACTACTGCATCCCCAGCACCCAGAAAAATGCCAGGCGCAAACTTCATCCCCTGTCTCAGAGGGGGTCCCTCTGTCCCCCCAGGCAGGATTCTGTGGCCTGGAGCCCAGAAGACCCCCCACAGGAGAGCCCTCCCCCACCCCATGCAGAAGGGCCTCTGGTTGCATGGCGGCGTCTCGCTCTGACCTCCCACTCTGGGGGGAGACAAGTTCCATCCAGAAGGAGATGTGCGAAAATTGGATTTGCTGCCAGGGTCAAGCTCTATCCCAGCTGTCACCTGCTTTTGAAACAGAGAGTGTGTCTCCAAGGGACACCTCTCGCTCGGGCCCTCCCCACTGGAAGGAGAGCCCCCCGCCACGTCTGCGGCCCCTCACCCTGGCCTGGCCACCTTGTTTCTCTGTGGCCCTGGCCGTGGCCCCTTCCTTCCCACTTTGCACATAGCAGCCAGAAAGGCCTTTCGAAATCGCAGATCAGACCCCACCATTCTCCTGCTCAGAGTCTGCCCCTGCCAGGCCCTGTCACTCTGAGATAAAATCCCAACGCCCACTGTCCCCAGCCCTGTACCTCCCAAAGCTCATTTCCTAGGATGTGCCCGGGGCACTGTCTGCTCATTCCTGGAACACCATGGAGCTCTTCCTCCCTCAAGGCTTTCCTCCAGGGGTACCCTCCCCTTTCTGCAGTGCTGGCTCCTTGTGATCCTTCTTATCCAGCTTAATTCCTCTTCTAGGAAGCCCTCCCTGACTGCACTATGCTCCCATTATCACCATTCACACCCTCTTGTTTCTTTATGTCCTGGTACAGATTACAACCTATTATCATTTTGGTTTAGTTGCCAGCTTGTTCATTGTTTGCCCCTTGACATCAGCTCTGAGAGGGCTGAGAGGATACCTGATTGGTCATGGCTTTACCCCCTGGGCCCAGCATGCTCTGGGATAAATGAATTCCTCTACCCGGAGGATTGCAACACCATCTCAACCTCCGTCCTGCCTGCAACCCACCCCACACATGGCCACCGGATGAATCGAGGTAAAGCTGAACTCTGAGCACACAACCTTCAACGTCGGTCGCCCCAGGTGCCCACCAGTGTCTGGTACACTTGGCCCACCAGGGTCAAGGCTGGGCCCAGCCAACCATTTCCTAACGTTCCCACACACATGCTCCAGGCTCGGTCCAAAGGAGTACCCCCTGCCCTTTCCTGTGTCTGGGCGTAGGCTAGGATGTTCCCTCCACCTGGAAATGCTTTCTCATCTTTGGAGGCAGATGTGTGTACTCATCTGGGCTCAAGCCACCTCCCCGGGGAAGGCGTCCTGGCCACCTCTGTGGGCGCAGAGGGAAGATGTTGGGGTTGGGGATCAGGTCTGGATCCGTGTCCCTGTTCTGCCTCTTGCCAGTGTGTGACCTTGGGCAAGTCAGCCCACATATCTGAACCCGTTCAAGGGGAACAGTCCTGGCTGTAGAATTTGCTGAAGGAATTGCGGTATCAGAAAGTGCCTGCCCCAAAGTAGGTGCAGGATGGATGTGGGGGGCCCTTTCCAGGTTTGCTGGTAATGTGGACGCTCCCTCACACTCAGTTCTTCCCGTGGTGCCCTTGGGGGTGGACTTGTCTTCCTCCATCCCCAACGGACTAGGAGCCACATCTGGGCAGGACTGTACACCTTCTCCCTCTCCATTCTCTCACTCTGGGATTTGCGTGCACAAAGTAGGGTCCACGGACAGTTTGTGGAAAATTCTTGACCTTTCCTCTTCTTTGGATACTCCACCTTCATAGAGTAAAGCAACTTGATGCAATCGTACGCTTGTTCATTCTCTCATTCACTGAGCTTCCATCAAGCCAACGTGAGAACCACATTTCACCCCGCTGTGGAACTTGCTTTCTAGAATTTTGGAACTTCTGCCATTCATTTGGTCAACAAACATCCGCCTGCTATGTTATGTGCGTATAGTGAGCCCAGTAGAGTCTCTAGCTTCCAAGATGTTGTTAGCAGTTGCCAGGGACACCTGGGTCCCTAGGTGTCCCTCTTCCCTGTAGCTCCAAGTTCTCTGGGCACTGTGAGACTCAGGACTCACACAGGCAGAGGCTATGAAATCAGCCGTGATCCCCTACAGCCAGTCTGGGTGTCGGGTGCTCCCTGCCTCCCAGTCTTCTGCGTGCATTCCAGCCTCTCTGACCAGGCTCCCCACCTTCAGAGGTTGCTGGGGGTGCCGGGTGGACCATCCCATGGGGCCACCTTCCTTAAAGAGGAGCCAGAGAATGATCCAGCAATTCCACTTCCGGGTATATATCCCAAAGAACTGAAAACAAAGTCTTGAACGGATACTCTAGGTCATAACAAGATATCCAGAATAGCCAGAAGGTGGAAAAAAACCCAGGACCCTCCAACAGATGAATGCATGAACGAAAGAGGGTTGATCCACACAATCGGACATTATTCAGCCTTAAAAAAGCAAGGAAATTGTGACACATCCACAATATGGATGAACTTGAGGGCATTATGCTAAGGCATTAAGAGGGTCACCAAAAGACAAATGCTGTATGATTCCACTTACACGAAGTACTTAGCGCAGTCAAATCTGTAGTGGCAGGAAGTGGAATGTGGGACCCCAGGGGCTGCAGGGAGGGAGGAGAGGGAATTGTTTAAGGGGTACAGAGTTTCAGTTTTACAAGATGAAAAAATTCTTGACATCTGTTGCACAAGCATGTGAATGTACTTAACATTACTTAACAAATGGGTGGCCAATTTTATGTTATGTGTACTTTACCACAATTAAAAAAAAATTTTTTTTTTTAAAGAGAGCTAGAGGGGAGCAGAGAATCCCTCCTAGGAGAGGACACCTGGGCAGGTAGGAATGTCCCTGTGGGATCTGCCCTTGGCCTCTGAGCCCCACCTCCTCCGGAAAGTCCTCCAGCTTTCACCCCTACTCCCACCTGACTGGCTGACCTTCTCTTCTTTCTCGGTAGCCTGAGAGTGGATGCACCTCCTTTCCCCTTGGCGGTCCTTAACACTGCTGACTAAGGTTGCTGCCTCCAGCTTTCCTGAAAACAGAAATAAATTAGAAAGGAAATAAAGCGAGAAAAATCAAACTGGAAAGAACAGGTTTCTGATCCAGCAATGGCCAAGCCGCTTCTCCGGACTCAGAGTCCTGCTGGGTTCCACAAGGGCCACCCTCTGACAGTCTCACTTAATTCTTCATTTACAAATCAGCATGGCTTTTCTTATCAGTAAGCCATGCCTGGTTGTTCCCGGGTATCCTTCTTACTGCCATGGCTCCCCTCATTCCGCAGACCACCCCCTGCCTCGGAGGTGGGCCTCTACCTTCCCTGTGGCGCCTGGGGCTCTCCCTACTGGCACACTGCTGTTGGTGGCCCTGGGCAGCCTCCTTATCCAACCCAACCTGGCCTCTGTACCCTTAAACTTGATACTTGCCCTCGTGGGCTTCGCCTCCGCTGGACCTTCAAAATACAGTCGGCAGGGGGCACCTGGGTGGCTCAGTCAGTTGAGCGTCTGACTCTTGATTTCGGCTCAGGTCATGATCTCAGGGTCCTGGGATCAAACCCCACATTGGGCTCGCTGCTCAGGGTGAGTCTGCTTGAGAGTCTCTCTCCCTCTCCCTCTGCCCCTCCCCATGCTCACGCGTTCTCTCTCTCTCTCTCTCTCTCAAATAAATAAATAAATCTTTAAAAACAAAAACAAAATACAGTCAGGGAAGGTTTCCTCATCAGCTGCTAAGCCTCCCTACCCAGGGGGCCAGGGCTCGGGGAGCCCTCTGGGGAGAGAAAGACAACAGGTGCCCAGCCCTGGACCCTTTGCCCTCTGGCCAAGGGATGGCCTAGCCCCTGAGAAGCGAGCAGCCTGCTTCCCCTCTGGATCTTCCATGCTGCGATGTGAGTTCTAGAGACGAAGAGGCCAGAGCTCAGCATCCTTTGACCTCCCCTTCCCCCCTCCCAACCCCTAAAAGCCTTCTTCTTCCCCCAGGGCACATCCCCACCAAAGCCTTCGGTTTCTCTCTCTGACTCTGGGGGCCATCCTCTCTCTGGTGATCAAATCCAGACCAGGTTTCACGGCCTCACACTGGCTGGGAGGTCCCGGCCTCACGGGCACCCTTCCGGACTACACGCCTGCTCTTCGCCCAGGGTCCCCATGGCGAGGCTGTTCTGAGGGCCACACCACAGGCTGCCACGGCCCCCGGCCCATCTCTAGTGGCAGGTGGTTGACCCAGAGACCACAATGCCCTGTGGCCACACTGACCTGCGTTCATGCTCGGCTTCCCAGCTCCCTCACTGACTTCCTGACACGGTGCACATGTTCCTTAACTTCTCTGACTCCAGCCTCCTCGTCAGCGAATGGGAGTAGCGACGGCCCCACCCGCCACGGCGTTGCTGTCCAGTTCAAACGCAATAATATGTGTAGTTCAAACGCAATAATATGTGTAGTCCAAACGCAATAATACGTGTAACGTCGCCAGGCCTGGAGCAGGAGGGCAGGCAGTGTCCCCTCCTTCCTCCTCTCCACGATGGGCAGGGCCGCCTGGAGCTCCCCGGCCTGCACTGTCTGCATTACCCGACCCCCGTCTTGTACTTCCCCTCACTGCTGCAAATCAACGGCTGGGGAGGAATAATGATAAGCCTCTTACGGTTGTATACTACAGTTGTCAGAGGCCATTTCCAGTTCTTCATCATATTTGTTCTTTTATAAAGACCTGGGAGGCTGACAGGGGAGGCATGTTAACCCCATTCTATAGATGTAGGCACCGAGCCCCAGAGGACGGAAAGGACTCGTCCAAGGTCGCGCAGCCGGGAAGTGGCAGAGTTAAGGTGGAAACCCAGAGCCGGCCTTTTCTTCTTCTTCTTCTTCTTCTTCCTTTTGTTGTTCTGGAAAGTTTGCCAAGGCACCACCCTGTTCTAGGAGCTGATGAGAGCAGCTGCCTCTCCAGGGAGAGCAGAGCCAGTGGTGCTGGGGGGTGAGGGAGGGGTGGGGGCATGGCCTTTGAAACCTGGCAGGGCCCGGGCCCAGGTCGAACTAATTGCCATGCTCCCTCACACTCACATTGAGCCCTGCCTTCCACAGAGGCCCTAAAGTGCTTCTGAGCTCCTCGTACATATTTATATGCCTGCTTGCGTGATAAAAATAAAACCACTTCACCCACCGCCGAAATGCAGCCACTCGGGGTGTGAAATATGGGGCTTATCGAACAGCCGTGAGGAGCAGCTCTCGGGGGGGAGGCTCCTGTCCCTCCTGACATTGCAAAGGGGCAGCTGGAGACAGGTGGAATTTAATCATCTTGGTAAGTAAGCATTGGACTTGGAAGCAGGAACGGGGAAGACAACCGGTCCCCAGGCTCCCAGGACACCCTCAAGCCTCCCTGGGACAGAGCTGGTCCTGCCAGAGGAGACAGTACCATCTCAAGGGGAATGTGGGTCCCTCAGCACAAACCCCTTCACATGTACCCCCGAACCTCGCTCCCTGAGAACCAGCCTCCAGCCTTCTGTTCTCCTAAACCCAGTGTTTACCAGGTACCACGTTTTTCTTTTCAAGGAAGCTGTCAGGAGGCTTCAGTGATCTAAATATCTTGGAGTAAGGACGAGCATCTTTCCCGTCGGGCCACTCAAGGCAGTCCTAGTTAAGAAAGGTATTGGTCTGGAGCATCTTCTGTGGCCATCCTTCTGTGGCCTCCCAAAGGTACCTTGATTCTGTTGTGACCGCTGAGGCTGAGCCTTGCTCTAGAGTTAGACTTCTGGCCCCTCCCACCTTGCTTCCCTCCCTCCCCTTGTACTTCACCCTTCTTGCCACCATACTCTAAATTCTCTGGGCAGAGCACAGAGAAGGCACCTAACACAGACTCTCTGAGCTAGGGGCCTCTAAAGCTGAGCCTTGGGCGCGAGTGGGAGTTAGCCCGCCTACAGGGTGTGCGGGGGTACAGGGAGACAGGGTAAGGGGGATGGGGGAGAAGGGGGTGGGGAGGAGGAAAGGGGGAAAGGGTGTTTCCGGCAGAAGGAATAGCATGTATAAAGCCCTAGAGTTAAGAGTGTAATGAGCACTAAGAATTGCAGAGTCGGGCGCAGAGTAGAGACAAAGGCCCTGTAAGCTATTCCAGGGGTGTTGGTTTTGCTCTGCAGGCCATGAGGAGCCAGTGAAGGACTTTAAGGGGGCTGTCCCAACCAGCCGGTAGCCCTTGGTGTGCCCAGGTGAGCTGGGGCGTGGAGAGATGGGGGTCATGCTTTACATGCAGAATAAAGGTCGGGCAACCATGCGGAGGTCCGATCGGAGGAGATGCAGCTGTCTTTCTTTTAGTGGAGCCTGCGTGGGGTGAGGCCTGGGGGCACAGCAGGAGACAGGGGACTGATAGCCATCTGGGAAGGAAGAAGCTGGGGAAGAGGAGCCGACCGATGGGTGCATGACTCTGATGGCAAAGGGGCCTGGTGAGCAGATACGGGGTGGGTGGCCCTGACTTTGGCTTTCAGGTGTCTTAGCCGCATACCAGCCCCTGCCCACTGGGAGTTCCTCAAGGGCACAGACTGTGTCCTTGTGTATCTGTATCTTCATGTGTTTCCCATGGTCCATTACCCATTAACGTCCCTTTTAATGGACAGATAGCTTTGAGGGTTGAGGGGGCTTTCCATTTGTGCTTTCCAGTGTTCTCTAATTCCAGGGAAATACTCCAGCCAGATTTACCAGCTGCCTCTTTGTAGGGTCACCCTCTTGCCAGGGTAAACGGAAAGGGGAGACAGGATGCTGGGCACGGGCAGGAGACAGGCGGCACAGGAAGGCAGGGAGGGGAGACCGAGCCAGGTGACCGGTGAGTGGGCTGGGGGTTTCGTGGGATCGTTTCCTCGGTCAGGAGTTGGGGCGAGAGGCAGGGAGGAAGGGGAAGGGCATCTCCACAGAGATGTAGATGAGATGATGAGAAAGGTCCCTCTGGGGGTTGGGAAGGGACTGGTCAGTGTAGAGAGATCAGCTGCCAAGAGTCACAGCATCTCAAAATGGGCAGATGTAATCAGGTCATTTTGTTCAATGCAGGTTTTTAGAGCAGGTTTCATTGTTCCTTGGCTATCCCTTGGCACGTATGGGCTTCTGCGATATGCGAAGACCCTGCCTAACCTCAGAGCTCCTCCTCCCCACACCCCCCTGGTCCCCACTTTCTTAGATCACCTGCTGCTCCGTGGGAGGCAAGCTCCACCACGTGTCTGGACAGCTATGCGCACATGGCTCTGCCTCAAACGTTTTTCTCTAACTCTTAGTTATCGTCCAAAGCTTCAGGGGTCACCTCCTCCAGAAAGCCAGTCTCCCATGTCCTAGTTCAGTGCCTGGTCTCTGCTCCATCAAAGGCACAGGAAGGGAGAGGTGAAGAAGGAAGGTGGAGGTGGGTTTATATCCAGGTAAGACATCCTCTGTCAGGGGCCTGGGGGAGTGAGCCCGGCTTACAAATGGGGACTCTGAAGCCCAGAGAAATGAAATTGGCTTTCCATACTATACACCAAATTGGGATTTTCTCAAAGGTTTAGGGACCTAGAAACTCAAGACAGAAAGCAGGCTGATGGCGAGAAGAGGAAAGTCATCAGTTTTTATCAGACGGCTTTGTAATTCACCAGAGCACTTTCGTTAAAATACCTTTGTACTCGCAGCTGAAGGACTAGTCTGGCTAACTGGGCCTTCCTTCTTTGCTTCCTGGCCCCTTTAAAACCATGTGACCCAGGCCTGAGCAGGGTAGCATTGGAGGTGCCAAGGGGCAAAGTAAAATGCTTATGTTATGACCTGGGAAAACAAGACACACAAGTGAATCACCTGGAGAGACACTACTTCACTGTGTAGTACAGACCACATGCACCTCCAACAGAGAGAATGCAGGGAGCTACAATCTTGCTTTGGGTCTCAATTTCCTCATCTATAGTACTATGGACCCATCACACAGTTATGACTAACTAGAGAGTTTAAGTGTGTGTGTCCTCTGACAGTGTGCCTCACTGTGATTACATCAAAGCTTAGCAAATTGGTGAAATGGGAAGCTGATTCGTTTTACAGAATATAGGCCCTCAAACTTAAAGGTTGTAAAAATAGAACAAATCTCATATTAGATGGCGCCACCTGTTGTCTGTGGGTGGTATTGCAGTTTGGCAAGGAAAAGAGCAAAGGGGCTGCTCTAAGGGTGACCTCAGAAGATCCCGTGTCCAACTTGACAGCGTGGAGTCAAGAGTCCAAAGGCAGGAATAGACTGACTGATGCTGTAGAATGTCATAGAAGAGAAGTGAATTGTGGATCCAGATCTCACGGATCTTTTCCTGTGGTTCATGGTCACTGCAACCGTAGGCTGAGTCCCTTGAGATCTTGACCCTGGAGTCTTCATCCACCCTTCTCTGATGCAGAGTGCAGGAAGCTAAGGATGCGAAAAAGGAACCGCAGCGTGGGGGTAATTATAGCATTGTGCGGCTGCCTCTGTGGGTGATCATTGTTATAGCTAATATTTATTGAAAGCTTACACCATTTAAAGCATTGTCTTATTTAATCAGTTGGTACTCATCCCCATCCCCATCTTATAGAGGCAGAAATCAAGGCACAGGGAGGTTAAATAATGTGTTCGAGTTCTTACAGCAATTCCTCCGCTCTTCCCTCCTTTCCTCCCTCCTTCCTTCTGTCCCTGCCTCCCTTCTTCCTTCCCCCATCCCTCCAACCTTCCTTTCCTCCTTCCCTTCTTCCTTCCCTCCCTCCTTCCCTCCCTGCATCCCTCTTTCTCCCCTCCTTTTTCCTTCCTTATATCCATTCGACAGTCATTTTCTTGAGTGTCAAACCTGAGATTTGGGTCTAGGCAGGCCAACTTTAGAGCCCATGCTTCTAGCCGCTGTGCCTGACTGACTACCTTTGTTGGCACTAACTATTACTCATACCTGTTAGTCTGGGTCTCTCATACTTAGCAAATTCAATGACACAGGAAAAAGTCAAATCTTGCTGATGTTTTCTAATCTTGATTCATCTATCCACTCCCCATCCATGTGCTCATCCACCCATCAGTCCTTTCTCTAATTCATCTGTCTACACACCCACCCACCGTCAACCATCCATCCATCCACCATCTACCCATCCACCCACCCATTCACCCAGCCATTTATCTCCTCAATAATTTTTCCATCCATCCATCCAGCCATCCATCCATCCAACCATCCATTCTCTCACCCATCCATCTTTCCATTCATCTATTCTTCCTCCCTTCCATCTATCTATCCAACACCTTCTGGAGTGTAATGCAGAGATGAATCAGCTGTGGTTCTCATCCTCATGTTGGTTATAGTCCCAGAAACACGTAAAAGCAATGCAACCTTAGGCAAGGAGCTTCACTTCTGTGCCTCTGTTTCTTTGTCTTATTCTGTTGGGGTTCAAAACAGAACCTGCTCTTAGGGTTATGGACAAGTTTCAGTAAATTAGTTCAGGCAAAACACTTCGAACAGAGCCTGGCACATAGTAAGCCCTCAATGAATGCCATCAGTTGGCAGTGGTTGTTGTTCTTTGCATGATCATGATTATGATTGTGATTATGATTATGATCGCTGCTACCACTATTACTAGGGTAATCCAGGAGGCTTGTCCAGGGCCAGAGCAGCATCTCCATCCAGCCCATGATCACCACAGCTCTTGCTTATGAGATGTTAATAGGTATTTATGCAAAGAGAGTTCTGAGGCCAAACAGTTTGGGTTTCAAGGAAATAAAACTGAAAAGCTCTGCAGGATTCCTCATAGCCTTTAATATGCTCATGTGAATTGTAAATCTCCAAGAAGTGGGGGGGGGTGACCTAATATGCAGCATTTCAAGAAATGTTTATTGCAAACTTGCAGAACAAATGATGGGGGGACCCAGTATTGGCCTGTTTCTCTCTGCCTGAGCTGGTCCCTGGGGCTGCATTTCCTGTCCTTGCTCCTTCACCTGGCCCAGCTCCTGTCTCTGGGCTTGTGTTGCTGCAGCCATTCAGTAGCCCACAGCGTCAGATTCCCCATGGAAACGCACTGGGGTCCTCCATGGGAAGGCCTGCTGGAGGAGGAGCTTGAGAGTTCAGGTGGGGCTGAGGTCCATTAAGGACGCAGCGGTGGACTTAATTCCAAGCAGCTGACTCCGTATCGATTTGGGTCACTGGTGTCAAGGCGTCACTTTCAGTCGTGTTTAATTTAAACAAACAATAAAAAACTCGGTCCTGTCTGAGATGCAGCCTGATGGATGTTTAATTCCCAGCACGGAGTGGCAGAGGGCAAGGTAGGAAGGAGCCGGAGGACTGCATGAGTGTGTGGCGGGGAGAGGCGAGGGGTGAGCAGGGGAAGAGAGAGAGAATGTATGGATCTCGGGGTGGAGCCTGGGGAAGGCCCCCAGTGGGCCCCAAAATCCAGCATCCCTCTACCTTGGCCACTTCAAGTCATTCTTTTCACTTCTGAGACTCAGTTTACTTATCTGTACATTGGGCATAAATAAAGTTGCCACAGAGGGCTCTTACGAGGGATGAGGGAGGTGAAACACGCCGGGCTCGGGCGAGTTTTGTTTTTGTATCTCATTTCCCAACCAAATCCTGGCTGGAGGGGCGGGCGGGGGGGGGAGGATGCACATGTATGCCTGCACAGGTCCCATGCGCCTGTTCCCTGCGCCTGTCTCATGCACCTGTCCCGGGTGCCTGTCCTGTGCGTATGTGTGCGGCTTGGCCCAGAAAGACTTTTCAGAGCTCTGGCCTCTCCCTGGGTTCCAATCTGGCTCTAGAACGAGTGTGTTGTAAGGGACAAGTTCCTTAGCCCGCCTGTGCCTCACGTTCCTCATCTGTAGAATACAAATAAGGACAGTACCCACCTTGTATGTTACTATGAAGAGTCTTATACTCATTGATTACTATAACGGTGCCTGGGTAGGAGAGGCCCTCACATAGATAATTACCACTCTCACTATTAGTATCAAAAGCCATAGGGTGTCCCCCAACCCAGCAGAGCCCATCCCCTTGGAAGCCAGGCTGGGGGAGGTAATGATATGCCATATTCCTCCCCTCTCCTGGAAATAAACATGCCAGAGGTCACAGAGGGGTGTCTTTGACCTCTGGGGGTGTTCCTTAGGGTCCGGAGAAGAGGAATTTGCTTTGTGCTGTGGTGCCCTCTGTTGGGAGAGCCTAGCTCAGTAACCATGGACCGAGGGAGGTGGGGGCAGACAGCCACAACTCTGGCTGCCAGGAGGTCCGGGGCTCCTCCTCCACCCCACGCCCAGGGAGGAGGCATGTCCCGCCCGGACCCATGGGTCTGAGTGCCGGGACTGGAAAGTGGAGGCCCCCCATGGTAGCCAATCCACCAGGAGTCAGGAACAGAGGGATGGTAAGCAAGTTAAAAGCCTGTGGCTGCCCCGGGTGACCTTTCCTTTGGCTAAGTCACCCTGTGCCCTCTGCCTACTGTGCCTCCCGGTGCTTCGGATATGCCTTTCTCTTCAGCAGAAGGAAAGGCACCGAAGCTGTGCTTATGAAACAGGAGCTGGAGGAGTGGGCTTCCCCAGGAGACGGTGTGCAGAGTAGCAGTATTATGACAAACAATTACCATATGGTAATAAACACACACTTTTCCACCCTGCCCCTTTGGGAAAACCAACTGTGCACCTGGGCAGGTTGCCCTCTCTCTCAACACACCATCTAGGGGGCTGTTGGTTCTTTGAAAAGATTCACTGCCCTAGGATGCCTGCTAGGCTAAGTGCCAGCCTCGTGCCCAAGGAGCTGAGGAATAGAGTGTATAGGACAAAGTAACCTGTCTCCATCCATCCATCCATCCATCCATCTATCCATCCATCCATCCACTCATCCATCCATCCATCCATCCATCCATCCATCCATCCATCCATCCACCCACCCATCCATCCATCCATCCATCCACCCATCCATCCACCCATCCACCCATCCATCCATCCGCCCACCCACTCATCCATCCATCCATCCATCCATCCATCCATCCATCCATCCATCCACCCACTCATCCATCCATCCATCCATCCATCCACCCACCCACTCATCCATCCATCCATCCATCCATCCATCCATCCATCCACCATCCATCCATCTATCCATTCATCCATCCATCCATCCATCCATCCATCCATCCATCCATCCATCTATCCATCCACCCACCCACTCATCCATCCATCCATCCATCCATCCATCCATCCATCCATCCACCCACCCACTCATCCATCCATCCATCCATCCATCCACCCATCCACCCATCTATCCATCCATCCACCCACCCATCCACCCACCCATCCATCCATCCACCCATCCACCCATCCATCCATCCATCCACCCATCCATCCACCCATCCACCCATCCACCCATCCACCCATCCACCCATCCACCCATCCACCCATCCACCCATCCACCCATCCATCCATCCATCCACCCATCCACCCACCCACCCATCCATCCATCCACCCATCCATCCATCCATCCATCCACCCACCCACCCACCCACCCACCCACCCACCCACCCATCCACCCACCCACCCACCCACCCACCCATCCATCCATCCATCCATCCATCCATCCATCCATCCATCCACCCACCCACCCATCCATCCATCTATCCATCCACCCATCCATCCCTCCATCCAACAAATATTTATTCTGGGCCTACTATGTGCCAGGCACTGGCCAGGAAGACTTACGATCATAATACAAGGTGATGTTACAAGAGAGTGGGGATGATTTGGAAGTCTGGTGCTGAGGGAGGGTTCATGGAGATCTCCCCCACCCTGTCCCGGCCCAAACCTGGGCCCTAGGAGGCAACCCTCCCTTGGCTATTGGGCTTCCTTCCTCCTTGCTAGCGACTTTAGAGCCCCTTCCTGCTGCTCCCTGAGGATTTCTCTCCCAGCTGGTACTGACCAAGGCTGGGAGGAGGCATCACGGGGGCGGGGGGGAGGGGCGGAGGGGCTGAAGTCCCATCCACGCTTGGATTTCCTCTCTAATGGCTGGGCTACGGTAGTGCAGACAGGAAGCCTCGCCTATGCAGGCATTCACCTGGCATTGCCTATCCACCTGCCTGGCAGCTCTCTGATTGGCAGCTGGGCCAGCAGAGTAGGAATGCCCACACAGTGATGCCTGACATTTGCCGGCAGAACTCAGACCAGCATGCCTACGTGAGGGTCCTCCCAGCTTGCCGCTCCTCCCCAGCCCGGAAGGCTCTTCCATGGAGGGCTTAGCACCTGGGATGGATTCGGTTCTGCTGGCCCTTTTCTTGGCCAGAGGTGGGAAGGTGGGGGGTAGGGAGAAAGTAGTCAGGGACTGTGCCCCATGACGTGGCTGGGTCAGCCCAAAGGGAGGGTGTGGGGGAGAGGTGACCTCAAGCTGACCCTCAGCAACTTGGAGAAGGAGAGACCTGGGTGGGTGGGGGCGAAGTGGAGCAAAGAACAGCAGCCAAAGGGAGAAGGGCCTAAGACTTTAACACTGGAGCCACATCCGGCCCAATCAGCCTGGCAGCCAATTAGTCTGATTCAAAAAAAAAAAAAAAAATACCCACGTAGGGACAAACTGTAATCAAACACCTATTTATAAGGGTTTATTACGATCATTATTATTATTTTACTGAGAGGATCATTCTAAAGCCTGTCAGGTGAATGTATGCTTTCAGATCTTCATAAATGCAAATCGCTCCTTCCCCTGGGTGGGTGGGCATGAGCTACAGCAAGGCTGCCTAGGGAAGCCCTGTTGTGAGGCTTCCAGAGGGCAGATGGAGGGAGCAGCTCCCCGCCATGGGGTATCTCTGCACAAGACTGGCCAAGAGACAGCTTAGCAACCACCTATCTGACTCCCTGCACCCCCTGAAAGGCCCCTGGAGAGGCAACTGGCTACATACCCATTGCCCATCCAGGTAAACAGGGTAAAAGCCCTTAGGCAGCAATCTGACAGAGCTGGAAATTTTCCACAGAGAAGGAAGCTGGGATTTCTCAATAGAATGTCCTAGAAAGAACACTGGGTCAAGAGCCCAGAGGCCTGGATTCTGAGCCCAGTGCTGCCCCTGTCTGTGATGGTCTTTCTGGGCATCAGCTTGCGGGTGGGGGGAGGCGGGGAATTCCCTGCCAGGTGTGAAGTTCCATGCTCTGAACCCCACCTAATCTCCTCCCACCCCCAGCCCACCCCAAGGACTGGAGTACCTCTCCCCTCCCACGGGACCTCAAGGCTCACCGCCAGGCCTGAGGCTCAGTGGTGTGTGGTGTGTGGTGTGTGTGTGTGTGTGTGTGTGTGCGTGCGTGTGTGTGTGCGTGTGTGTGTGCGTGTGTGTGTAATGAGATACAAGTCCCAAACCTCATTCCTCAGGCCTGGGGAAAAAGTGTCAGGCCTGCCAAAAAGGTGAAAATGTGGTCTCTGCCAGGAGGAAACAACCAGTTCCTTAACCATTCCTGGCCAGATTCAAGAATGTGGCTATTCTTGGAAGAAAGGACAAAACATAACATTTTTGTCGGTACCTGGGGGAAGCCATCCATAATTTGGGAAGTTTCATAAGACTGATGCCCCTAATCCTTCCCACTAAGAGCATTAAGAGGTGCAAGGCCAGTTCTGGGGGCCACACCCTGCCTGCTCTGCTCCACGGAAGGCATCGCTTGCTCATAAGGGAGGCTGCCTCCCTCCATCAGGCTGGGGGTGGGGGGTGTGACCCCAGGGAAGGGATTAGGTGGAGGGGATCAGACGGAGCTGGCTTCTGGGGGACAGGGGTGCTCGGTCAGCTGGGGATGGGTGGCGAAGCAAAGGAAGGGAGAGTTGTGAGGAGGGGAACCTGGGGGAAGGAGAGAGGGTGGGAGGCAGGGAGGAGGGGGAGGGGGGTCGGGAGGGGGTGAGCTCTCCTTCTCCCTGCAATAAATCGGCTTAGCGGACGAGAGCCGAACAGCCCAGAAAGGATTAAAGAAAAGTCTGTATAATACAGCGGAGAGCGCGGCGAGGGGAGGGCGGGAGGGAGGGGGGCGGGGAGAGGGGGAGGGGCGGAGGGAGGGCGCGGGGAGGGGGGCGCTCGCGCAGCCGGGAGAGGCGAGCGCGAGGCACACAGCGAGGTTCGGCTCCAAACTCCGGCGCTGCCGCCGATCCGACTCCGGGCCGCGGTGGGCGCTGCGCGCAGCCGGGGAGCCGGGAGCCGCGGCGCGCCCGGAGCACGGCCGGAGGGCAGGGTCGCGGCGCCCCGCGGAGCCCGAGCAGAGTCGAGCCCGGCGCCCCGGCGGCCCGGCCGCGGGCGGCATGGGGGCGCCCCCGCGGCGCCCGGCGCTGCCCGCCACCGTCTCGGCCGGCGGCCGGAGGCAGGAGTGCGCCTGAGCCCATGGCGAGGGGACCCGCCGCCTCCGCCACCGCCTCCGCCACCGCCCCGCCACCGCCGCCAGCTCCCGGGCACCATGCGAGCCGCCCCGAGCCTCCGCGGCGGCGTCTGCCTGCTGCTCGCCGCGATCCTGGACCTGGCGCGCGGTGAGTGCGCGGGCGCCCGGCCGGAGCCCGGGTGGGGGACGCGCGCGGGGGGCGGGCCGCCGGGGAAGGGCGCGGGCCCGGGGAGCCCGGAGAGGCTCGGGGTGAGAGCACGGGTCCTGGCGTGGGGGTCCGCGCAGTCGCTCGGCTCGGCGACGGAGGGAGGAGGTCTCCTCTGGAGAGAGCGCTCGCGGGTCTGTGCCAGGGTGTGTGTATGTGTGTGTGTGTGTGTGTGTGTGTGTGTGTGTGTACGAGCGTGTGCCTTTGTTGCGTCTACGGGTGAGGGTGTCCGGGAAGGAGCTGTGTGCGCAGAGGGTGCGGGAGTGTATTTAGAGATGTGAGTGTGCAGATGGAGTGTTTGAGTGTCTATGTCAGTTCCACGGAGAAGGTGTGCGTGTGAGAAAGAGTGAGCCAGAGTGTTTGGGGCTGTGAGCGGGTGCCCGCTTCTCGGTGAGGTGTGAAGTGTGAGAGCTTGTGTCATTGTATGTGTGAGCGTGTTGAAGGGTGGTGAGTATGTGAGGTGTGGCGTTTCTCGCGGGTCCCAAGTGTGCGAGTCTCTTCAGGGGTGTGTGGCAGCGGATGACTATTGCTGTGTGGGGGGAGTGTGTGTGCATAGGAGGGGGGAATGTGACACTTGGGCAGGAGTGTGCGTGGATCAGGGTGTGGGGGTTGTGTTGCTTCGTGGGCCGGGAGTGTGTGTGCGTGCGATGGAGCGTGGGGTTTTAGTGTAGAGGGAGGTATGGATGCGTCTGGGGGCAGAGGAGGTGTGAGCAGCCGTGTGTGTGTCCCGCATGGACTTGGTCCCAGCCAGGCTGAACCAGCTGGGAGGAGGTGGAAGCTGAGCGGGGTCCCCAGAGCAAGCAGCGGTGGCTCCTCAGCTCCAGGGTCCAGGGCTCCCGGCCGCCTCGGTGCCTCGCGACCGGCGCCGCCGCCTGGTGGGTCTTAAGTGGTGCCAGAGCTTATCCTGGCGACCCAGGCACCTTTCGGGCAGTGAGCCCACACCTGGGCTACGAGCCCAGCGGGACGGAGGCGGGACCAGCAAAGAGCCGAGGGCGCGGAGACCAGAGGGTCCTTGTCCGCGATTCCTCGCTGAGTCTAGTGCCAACCCTGGGTGCCTAGAACCAGCCCCTCTGGAGTCACAGCCTGGCTCCGCGGTGAGGAGGGTGCCAAAAAGTAGCCATTGTGGCCAGTAAGATCTTAGCCCCTAGCCCAACTGAGTGATGAAGGTAGGGGGTCAACTCTGTCCTGCCGTTTGCCTTTCCCTACCTGGAGGTGCCTCACCAGTCTCTGAGAGTGCCTGCCAGGCAGGGGTGCCTCCCTAAAATAACCCCGCCCCGGAGTCCTTGGAGAGTGCTGGGTCTGCAGATGGGAGAAGCTGCAGAATTTGAGCCTAAATGGTGGTCTTGCTGGCAGAGGGCGGGGGAGGGGTTGTGTAACCCAGAAGAAATGTCAGCCCCATACTTTGTCCCCCTACCCTTGGAGCAAGAGACTTTCCAAAGTGGATCAGAATCTCCCCCAACTTTGGGGTGAGGGCTCCCTCCGTCGGATGCCTCTAGAGGGAAATGTTATCTGGGAGGGGGGGTCCCGGTTCCAGCGCTGGGCACCGGGCTTTGTTGAAAGGCACTGGAGCCCTCACCTGGACACTGCAGGGAGAAAGGACTGGGAGTTGGGGGCAGGAGGGGAGCACCCTTCCCCCCACCCACCCACCCAGAATGTGCAGAATAGACGCGGTGGGGTTGGCGACTGACGGTTAAAGCTACGCTGGGAAGCCCGGCTCGGTCAGGACCCCACCCTGAGAGCTCTCCCCAGAGCCCGCGAGCGGCGTTCTTTGGGCTGCAGGGCTGCGGAGAGCTGACCTGGCGTCCCAGAGCCTCCGCCCCTCTTGCCCGCCCCTGCAGGCGGCGGCGGCGGGGGGGCTCCGGCTCGGGCTCGGGCTCGGGCGCCGGGGGTGAGCCTGTTTGGGCCGGGGGAACCGGCGTGGCCTTGAGCTCCTCTGCCCACGGTGAAGAAAGAGCGCCGACCCGGATCACGGAGGGGAAACTTTCCGAGCCTGGGGCGGAGGCAGGTGTTCTGAGCCACCTGGGGGCCCTCTTCTCCGCAGAGGAAGAGAGAGTGCTTGAGGATGGGGTCCCTCCTTCCCCCTTCCAAGTCTGTGCCCACGAGGGGGCGGGGGTACGAAAAGGGTCAGCAGGAGATGCCAGAGGCCGGCTTGCCGGAGGAGGGCGCCCTTCCAGGATATGACCAAGAGCTGTGCACCTGGCAGTTGGCTTAGCCGGGCCACCTGCCAGGGGCTGCCTGGGAGGGAGGAGAGGGTAGAATCCAGGGCAGGCATTCCGAAACATGCCTGCCAGTTGGCGGGAGGGGGAGGGGGGCGATGGCGATCACTACCATGTAGAGGCATGGCTCTCGTGCCCTCGCCTGTTGTGCCCCTAAGGGTCGCAGACAAAGGGGCTCAACTTTGGAGAGGTGGGTCTGTGCACTGGGAGAAAGGACTCCGCTGCACACAGGATTGGCTGGGCCATAAGTTTCTGCCCCTAACTCACCCTCCCCAGTATCTGACTCTGCTGCAGTGGAGAAACCCACATTTCTCTCTTCTGCCAGATCACCCAGGAGCGCCCTGAGGCGTTTTCAAGTCTTTGGGCTCCAAATTCCCCTGCCTGGGCACTTCTGGGAAGCAAGTCCTTCCTGCAGTTGAGCCTGTGCAGTGGCCCGGCAGAGAGGGCACCGGCGATGGGGGGGGGGGGGGGCGGGCAGGGTGGAGGTAGGGGAGAGAGTGGTTCTTGGCCCTGACTCCTTTGGCCATGGGAAATTCTCGAAGAGTAGTGGTGGGGGGGGGCAAGCCCGGTTAGGGCGAGCCAAAGGCCCCAGCCAGTGGCCCTGGCAGTTCCCTCTCCGCAGCCGCGTGTCAGCAGGTGGGTGGGTGGGAGGGCTGGCTCCGCGGAGCGGAGGCCGCCGCAGCACTAAGACTGCGGGGGCTGTACGCTCCCGAGCTGCTGTGCCGACTTTTAAGTATTTATCCTTCCTCCCCACCCCCACCCCACGCCCAGGGCGCGGGGCGGGGGCTCGAGCTCCGCTGGGTTCCTTCTCACGGCCCCTCCATCCCCCCGCCCACCCCTCCCGGCGCCGCACCGCTCAGCGATGGGCCGAGCCCAGAGCCAGTTGCTCCGCCCCTGCTCCCCCAGCCGCCCTGCCCCCAGCCTGGCCACACCCCCAGCCCTAAACCCCACCCCTTTCCCACCCCAGCCGCAAACTCGAGTTTTTCCTGAGAGGTTGAACTAGTTTTTGCTTTTTAAGTCCAGAGAATGTTCGAGCTGGAAGCGACTTCCGCGATCACTTATTCAGTGGTTCCGAAACTACTTTTTAGCAGGAGGACCCTTTTAGAGTTGGAACTCTAGATGATCACCTCCCCCCAAAATCCAAATGCCTTGGGCAAGATGGCAGGCACAAAAGGAGAGCTGCCTGGGTTCCTGCGGGTGATGAGACTCCACTACGAACGATCCTTATACACAAGTCTCCTGAAACAGTCTGAGATTGCTTCTTTCCTGATATCTGGCAGGGATTCTGGTTTTTCAATAGTCCCGATTGTGTGGATCAGCTGCAGTGTGTCATGCACGTGCTGGCCGCTTCCCAGGCCTCATGCAGCTGCAAGATGGGCTTAAGCTCCTCTTTTCACAGACTAGGAAACTGAGGCTCAGAGTTTTACGGTTGGTTAGTGACAGGAGTAGTGGCTCCTTCCAGCTCCCTGTCTGGCCCAGCCCCAAGCGCTCTCTTTCCTTCAAACGTTCCCTCTATGGGGCTCAGAGAATCCCTAGGGCAGGGGCAGGCAGGCTACCAGTGATGCCTTAGATTGGCCTGGCTACCCCGGCTTTCCAGAACATCTGCCTCACGCACAACTGAGGCAGTTGAAGTGACTTCCTCAGGTTTCTGGATTATAGCAGTCCTGACTTGGAAGGTGGAAGCCAAATAAAGAGCCGAACAAAGAAGAAACTGGTTAGTTCTGTTAACTGGGTTTCCTGGCACCCATGTAGGTGTCTGATCTGGCTTCCCACCCTCCCCCCTGTGTAGGTGTCTAACCTGGCTTACCACCCTACCCACCTCTGCAACATCTCCAGACCAAGCACAGTGCTAAGCACTGGGAACATGACCTTGAACATGGTGGGGGAGTCCCTGCCTTTACAGTGTTTACCGCCTAGTGGAAAATTGATTCTTCACTTAGCGGGAGGAAGGGGCTGTATCTCCAACCCTAATTGAACTCTCACTGCTTTGTCGTTCTTGTCTCATTTAATCCTGACAACCACACTGACAGGTAAAACTAGCCCTCTTTTGCTGGTGAGGGAACTGAGGCTCGCAGAGGTTAAGTGACTTGTCCAAGGCCACCCGATCAGTAAGTGGTGAGCAGAGATGCGGACGAGGGCTGACTCTTGCTCTCTGTGCCCTGGTGTCTCCCAGTGGCGATGGCACTCAGGCACTTCCTTGGCTCCAGCCCCACGGACCGCTTAGAGTGTGCAATTCTCTGGATGCACGCTGGATGTTTTACTCCTTCCAAACCCTCACAGAGATAGAATTATCCAGTGCGTGCTTCTGCCCAGGTGTGAGAAGGGGTTGTCTCCGAAAGCCCTCCTCATTGTCAAGACAATGAATGGGCATCTGATGTGGGCGGGGCACGTCAGAGAAGAGGGAGACTTCCATCCTCATCCCAGTGGGGTGAGAGGTTGGGCACGTTCGTGAGAAGACGAATGACAGTCCAGGTGGAAATGTGTTGACACTTGCTAGATGCCAAGTGATTGACATCCCCTACAGGAAGTTCTCGGGGAAGAGTGATTCCTTGGGGGGATCAAGGGGATGCTTTACAGGGGAGGGAGGACTTTAGCTAGACCTTGAAGTAAAGAGAAGACATTAATAAGCTGAGGGCAAGGGAGGAAAATGTGCCAGGAGGGAAACTGGCCTGAACAAAGAGCTGGAGGTGGGACTGTGCCTCGTGGGACCTGCTTAACTCAAGACCAGTCTCCCCAGAGTTTGGTTGAGAACTGGGAGAAACAAGAGTCAATTATGGACAGCTACTATTTATTGCACACCTATGACATGTTCTTTATGCATTAAATGCTCTCAGTAATCTGTGAGGCAGTGTCATTAGCCATGTTTTGCAGATGAAGACAAGAGGCCCGGGATCTTTCTCGCTCTCTCTCTTTTCCTTCTTTTCTTTTCTTTCTTAAATAATGAATGAGGCTCAGGGTCTCTTTTTAAGTGCCACAACTAGGAGTTTCAAACTCATGTCTGAAGCAATCCAGAGACACTGCTGCTCCCAGAGGAGAGGAGAAACTATTTTTTCGTCACTGGGAGGAGGAATACCACAGTCTCCACCACTTGCTAGAGGATGTGCAGGCTTCTGTTTTATTTTTATTTTTTATTTTTTATTTTTTTTTTTCAGCCTTCTGTTTTAAACCACAAATGTCAGCGGGGGCAAAACACACAGCATCACTTCCTAAGGGCTGTCTGCCTTCAGGATGAAGGTCCTGGGAAGGAACAGGGGGATTGAGGTCCCAGAACCCACCTTTATACTTTCAGTGGGGTCCAGTAGCAGGGGGCGGGGCGTGATCACCGAGACCTCCTGACTAGGATGTCATGGATGGAGCAAATAAATCCAACATGCATGGAGATGGAGGTGCACAAAGTAGCAGCCCAAAGGAACAGGAAAGGACATTGCGGCCCCCAGGCAAGGAATCTGATTGACTAGCCATTCCTGTATCCACCAGCCACGTACTAGATTTACGTTGGAGATTGTGCATGCCCACCTCCTTACTGCCTGCCTTCTTGGTAGGTGGCACAGTTAGGTAAGCCACCTCAAGAGGAGCCCACTGGACACTCTCCCTGGGATCTGGATCCAGAGCAGAGGAAGACTGAGAGCCCCTGAAAGGACCCCTTGCCAGTGGGGGCCCCCAAGAAACTGCACTTCTCTGGTTTCCTGAGGCTAGTAATGACGGGACCTACCCTACTCCCCAGGGTGTTCATAGGCTGGAACGAGTCATTACATGCAAAACTCTTTGCTCAGTCCTGCTTGCTCTGCTGATGACCAATATTAATGGTGGTTATGCCGGAGTTGCTGCACTTCAAACTGCATGGGTCCTCCCAGCGGCTGGGGCTTCCACTTGTCCTTGTGTTCCAGAAACTTCCATGTTCCACTAGTTACTTTTTTGGGGCTTGAGCTGTCCAGAGTTGGCTTCTGCTGTTTGCAAAACAAGGACCCCATTGATACCCTCCCGAGGCACGATGAGCCTCAGAATTGCCAGTAATGTCTGGGATGGCTCCTGGTCTGCGAGCTGGGGCTGATTGATCCCACCACCTGCCCCCTGACTTCCCTGGGAGGTCCAAGGCATTGGCACTGCTCCTCCCCAACAACCGAGTGTAGATGCAAGTTGTTTTCTCCCAGTGAGATGCGGGAATGGAGCCAGTCTTGCCGTGAACCTCCGATCCCCTGCCCTGGGAAGCCCCATGAAGGCAGGGCCCTGGCTGGATCTGCTCGCTGGTGAATCTTCCCCATAAAAATCATGGTGGGTGCTCAGTCAAGCTTGGCTGTTTAGGTCATAAACCATCTTTGGCCTTCAGACATGGGTGTCCTGGTTTAGAAGAGACTTTCTACAGAAACATGTATGGAAAGGTTTACAGCATGTGGAATTTGGGCTGGATTCACAGATGAACTTTCCATTGGCAAAGTTCTGCTCCTGGAACTACACTCTTGTTCTCTCAGGTAATCAAAACGACACAGACGCTGGCTCTAGACCTCGTCCCTACCGGCTGGTAGTCCCCGAGAGCTGACCCAGGGCTTCCACACCTGGCATGTCATCGAGCCCTCACATAAGACACAGAGGCAACTACTATCTTGCCCATCGAGCAGGGAAACTGAGGCATGGGGAGGTGAAGAGAGGGGGGTGGGACATGGCTAGAGTGGAATCTGGGTTTGGTGGCTGTGTGCCCAGCCTTCCATCCCTCCCCCCACCAGCCCACAGGGGTCTGGAATGGGACAGGCCAGCTCCCAGGAGCTTACAGGCCAGTAAACTGACCAAAAAGCATGCTCTGTGAACTGGATGTTGTTGTAGCCACTTTGCTGATGTGAGCTCCTGCCTCCTCCACTGCTATCCAGAAGGTTGTCACGTCCCCAGTCCATCGGCGAGGATGCTGCTGTGTCTGGGTCACACAGCGGCGAGACCAGAGCCCACCGTCTCTCTGCTCCACAGTCTTGGCCTGCTCAGAGGTTTCTGGCCTTAAACTTCACCTTGTCTGCCCCCTCCCCAACTTCCACACTTTCTTGGCTCAGAGAGGAGACCTCTGCCCTTAGCCAGCATAGCCCCTGACCACATAAACCTCCCTCCAGTTTCTGTCTCCACTTCTCTGCCCTCCATAACCCCTCCCCCGTCCCACTGACTCAGGTGTCCCCTAAGAGTGTTGGTAGCAGCACTTTGGGTAATACTCTGTTAGAAGAACCCTCCTCTGGGGCTGGAGATGCTCAAGGGTTGGTCTCCTTGCTGAACTGAGATCTCTCAAGGGTGGGCATCCCTGCACCCCAGCCTTGGCACAAGGCCTGGCTCTGGGCAGATCCTCAGGATGTCTTTGATGAATGAATGGATGACCCCCCTCCCCCATAGAGCTTGAGTTTCAGTCCAGACACTAGGCCCAGGCCTGTTTCCCGGCCCTGACCAGTTACCTCTGGAAACACTTTCTGGTGTGAGAATGTGCCCATTGTCTAGCACGGCTCACCATCACTCACACTGGCATCCCGGCTGGCATCTGGGGGATGGGCCAGTAGGGGAATGTGGTAAGAAGACCAAAGGGCTTCCTGTTCCCTCTGGCTTCTCCTTGTGGAGAGGGGGCTGTCCTTGACTGGGAATGAGTGGGGGTTTGGGGAAGAATGGACGGAAGGAACCAAGGAAGCAAGGAAGGTAGGAAACATGCTTTGAGCAGCTTCTACGTCTATGTCCAGGCCTGTGCCAACCTTGTTCTACTAAATCAACCCAGAAGCTTTGGGAGGTCATGTTCTCCCCATTGGACAGTTGAGGAACGAGGCTTGGAGAGACCGTGTGATTTGCCTAGGGTCCCACCGCTCGTGATGGGCAGGGGCTGGATTCACACCCAGGCATTGATTGGCACATCGTTTTCCAACTCTGAGTGGATCCCGTTGGTGGCTTGAAACTGACTGTGGTGGGAGATTTACATCACGGAAATGGGCCAACACTCCAGATCAGAGCTCCCCCTAGCCCGGGGCTGGTTGTTAACGTTTGCCTGCACAACACTGGGCAGGCTCATCCGTCCTCAATCACTGTCTCTCTGGACAGCGTGCCGGGGTTAATGGACTTGGGTTTCCATCTGAACTGGGTTTAAGTCCCAGCACGGCCCCATCCTAGTGGAGTATACTGGAGCCGGTCGCTCCCTTTCTGAGTCACGCTTTCTTTGTCTTTTGAAAGTGGAGGGTGTCATGAGACAAATGAGATTCTACCTGGAAGCACCTGGCCGGTAACCTGCCCCTCACCCACGGGCCCCTCCCTTCCTCCTGATGCTCGGGGTGGAGTCTCTCTGATAGGCCACCGGGGCTCACTCTTTCTTCTCCCTCCCCCGGAGGCCGACTGGTGAGCCAAGTCAGGGGATCCAGTCACTTCCGTGAATTGAGCAGTTGCCCTAGCCTCCTGCTGGGCGGGCAGAGATCTCCCTCAAGGAATTTTGGGTTGTTGGCAACCCCACACAGCACGGTCTCATTTGAGAACAAGAAATGATCGTGTATAATAAATGGCCAATACAGAGATACCATGGATAAATCTTTGTGGACTAAAGGAGTGGCCCAGGAAGGTTCTGAGGGATTGAGAGCATCCTGATGGCCAAGGAGGGCGTCCCAGGCAAGGGAAGAGTTTGCACAAGGGCCTGGAGGAGGGAGTCTGTGTGCCGTCTAGGTGAGTGAGGGGTTGGGAGGCAGGAAGGCGGCTGACCCCACCTGAGCATACGGTGCCCGTTGAGAGGCTGGGGATGAGGCCGGTGCTGTTGGCGGAGGCCTGTGTGCCTAGGGCCAGGGTTCTGGATGCGAGCCCAGGGACTGTGGGGAGCAGTTGCAGAGAGGAGTGACATTCCCAGAGCAGTGTTCTAGGAAGATGAATTGGTTTTTCTGGGCCACCTGAAGTTGGAAACTGTTTGGGACCTCCGCTGGGTTATAAATGGTTGTTCTGGGGCGCCCAAAGAGACAACGGCCTAAAGGAAGCAATGCTGTCAATGGGGGCCGTTCATCTTACCCAGAGTGTCCAGACCTGGCAAGGAAGAAAACCAGGCCCCTCCAGGATCACACGGCCCGGAATGGGGCTGATCCAGCCGGAGCATGTACCTTGGGCCTGAACCGAGTGTGATGGGAGTAGCTTTTCCTGGGGAGAAGCTTCTAGATCTCCCGGGGTCTGATCAGGGTTCAGACGCCCTCTCCACCACTCATCCAGCATGTGAACTCAGGGAACTCTTCACTGCTCTCAACCTTGACTTCTCCAGCTGAGCACGCAGCTCGGCATGGTGGCCTGGTGGGGTGGAGCCCGCTGGGCAGGGTAAATCACAGACTGTGGGGACCACGTGCTCGGTGCCCAGCACACAGGAGGCGTGTAAGAAATGGCTGCTACTCTTATGATGATTTCTGCCTTCCCTCCACATCCCTGAGTGCAAAGGGGAAGAAGTACTGGCGAGCCTCGGTGCCCAGCCGAGGGGGTACGTTGTAGGTGTCCCCACGTGGAGCCCCACATGAGTCCGCAGGCTTGGAATTGCAGAGCATCAGAGCCAAAAGGGAGCCGAGAAATTATTTGCACTATCTCCTTCCTCCCATTTTAAGCTGGGGAAACTGAGGTCAGAGAGAAAGGACTCTCTGTCACTGTACACACTGTGCGTGATGTAGGGACAGGCCTTCTCCCTCCACGTTCTGGGGACCATCCCAGGGCTCAGTCAGGTGGGCCCACCACTCTCAGAGCCTTCTGTGGGGAGGTCTCGGGGTCCCCCAGACTTGGGTGGGAATCTTGGCGGCGCTCCAGTGGGAGCGACCCTCCCCCCCCCCGCCCAGCCTCATAAATCACAGGAGCAGCTTGAGGGTCGCCAGGGAGAGGAGCAGCTGAGCCGTTGGGTTTTTTTGTTCCTTTGCCAAGCTGTTCTCTTTGCCCTTTTGTTTCTTTCTGCAGAGGCACTCCTGCCCCTCTGATGGGGTTGTTTGTCACTAGTCGTTGGTGACTCCATTATGTCCCCAGCGTCATTTCTTCCTCCCCTCTCCGTAGTGCTGCCCCAGAGGAAGGCGTCCATCACGGGCTGCCCTGGCATCGTGCTGGGCTGGTGGGGAGGGACCGAGCGGGGGCTTGGGGGGCACTGGCAGGGGGCAGACCAGCTGGCGGGACCCAGGGGTGAATGGCATCCTCATCAAGAGCTGGTGCTCGCTGCCCGGGCATGCAGCTTGTTGTCAAGAGGGCGTTCGGGCCGCACAAATAGCCCAAGGCCAGGTGCCTGGTTCTGCAGACACAGGTGACAAACTGCGCATCGTCACCCAGCACCTAATGTCGTGGGCAGGGGCAGAGGGAGCGGGGTGGGGGGCGGGGAGCCACCAAAGCAATCCCATCACAAAGACTTCTTTGTGCGCTGGGGCAGCAGAGGAGTGGGCTGGGGCGCAGCTCGGAGGAGGAGAGGCTGGGGAAGGCGAATTCCTGAAGCCCAGTTGCCCGCCTGAGGAACGGGGTGGGAGGAGAAAGGCAAGCTCCCCCACCCCGGGAAAGGATGCCGGTTGCCTAATGGGGAAGAGTCAGTGGTTCCCAGGACAGTCTGAGTTGCGGAGAGAGCAAGTTCTTGTTGCATGAAGCAGCGGAGTTCGTTCATTCATTCATTCATTCAGTCAGTCAGTCACTGATTCCTTCACCTGTGCAGCCAGTGTTAATTGAATGCTCCCTGGTGGTGAAGCACTGTGCTGTTCTAGAAATCCAGAGCAGACTGAATAGGCAAGTCCTTGCCCTCCTGGGGCTTACAGTCTAGGGCTGTGCTATTCACTATGTGGCCGTGGCCGTGGCCGTGGCCTAGGACTGACATGTACATTACAACTACACAAAGTGTCTCAGCTTTTATTTAACGGAATTAAACAAAATTCAGTTCTGCAGTCCACCCCAGCCACATGTCAAATGCTCAAGAGCCACACGCATCTCCTGATTTGGACAGCACAGACGTAAGCAGGACGTTTTCATCATTAGAGAAAGTTCTACTGGACAGGGTGGGTCCGGGGTGGGCAACGTTCCCCTCCGGGAGGGGCCAAGGACTGCCCGCAGGTAACAAGGAATCGGGGAGGGAGGGTCTTTCCCTGTTTCTTTCTCATCCCGTCCTTCCAGTGGTGCCAAGGAGAAAGCCTCAGGCTGATGATCTCATGTCTTTAATGCCGTCTGTCGCGTGTTAATCTGCCTTTCCAACAAAAACGGGTGTGGGTCAACCAGTGAGCCCAAGAGAGTGAGAGTTGTAGTCAACAGTGTTTTGTTTTCATTGTAATTCTTTTAGTTACCTTCTGTTTAAGGCAAGGGAGGCTGGTTTGCCATTTGGGGCAGTGATTTAAATTCTCTCTTTTTAAAATGGCTTATTTAAGTAAAAAATGAGCCGAGTTAAAGAAAAATGCTAAGTGTGCCGCAGAGCAGGTGGCACACGGATAGGGCCAATCTGTGAAGGTGGCGGGTGTGAATCCCTGCTGTGGAGAAACCCCAGTTCAGATGGAATGACGCAGGCTTTGGAGGCAGATAGAGTAGGGTTCAAGTTTTGGCATCCCGGTGTGTAAGCTCCATGGCTTTGGGACGGGTTTCTTTCCCTCCATAGCATTCAGGTGCCAGCGGGCTCAACCGGAGAGTCTCAGAGGGGGGCTTATTAAGGGGACGGTTTGCATGGGGGTTAGGGTAAGCAGCAGGGGATGGTGCCACCCTGGGCTCGGAGCAGTGGGCGGCTGCTCCCAACCAGAGACTGGAGAGGGCCATGCAGAGAGAGCCTCGGGGAGCTGATGGGGAGCTAGAGGGAGAAATACCGCAACATTTTTACCCTCTTTTTGTCTTTGAGTGTTTTGCTGGTGCTGCCCATTGACCAAACCCCAGGGGGAAGCCCATACAGGGGGGTCTCCCAGGTACAGAGTGGGAGGAGGGTGAGGTGTGCAAACAGCAGGGATCTAGCACCATCTCGCTAAGCCTCAGTTTCCCCATGTATAAAATGGGGATGGTGCTGCTACCTGCCCAACAGAGTTGCTGTAACGAGGGAAGGAACCACGTGTGGTGCTAGTAATGGGTTGCCATTTACATTCATGGCAATAGCAGTAACGCGATGCCTACCCTTGTGCCCAGTCCTACCCTTGTACCCTTGTGCTGATGCTAGATTTTTTTGAGTGAAAAGTAGCATATGAGCATGGGTCCTTAGGAAGGTGGAACCGGCTTTTCAGGAACACATGAACTTGAAGCAGCAGGTAACTTTGGGATCACATGGCCGTTTGCAAAGAGGACCCGCCTGCACTCTCCACTCGCTGCTCGTGTTGACCTTTGCAGTGTGTCACCTGCGCTCTAGACTGCTTGGTGTCCCTCCACCTCCCTGTCCCCTGGTCCATCTCGCTGATTGATTACCCCACCCCAGGGCACACGGATTCGTCATCCTCCAGTCTATTTTCCACCCGATTTCCCACGGAGAGTTTCTTTCCCCTTAGATCCATTTAGATCATCTTTCCTGCCATGCCCACTGGCTCCTACCACATGCAGCCTGGTCCACATCAGTCATGAGCGGGCTCCAAGCTAGCCTCCTTCCAAGTGGAAAGGCAGGTGTTCTCCAATTGCTAGCCTCTCTCCCTGGAGGCTGCTTCCACCCTTGCAGGCGGGGGAGAAGGAGGGGACCGGCGAGTAAGTTAGTCCTTTGGACCGCCAGCTTTTTTTTTTTTTAATAATTTTTTATTGTTATGTTAATCACCATACATTGCATCATTAGTTTTTGATGTAGTGTTCCATGATTCATTGTTTGTGCATAACACCCAGTGCCCCACGCAGAATGTGCCCTCTTTAATACCCATCACCAGACTAACCCATCCCCCCACCCCCCTCCCCTCTAGAACCCTCAGTTTGTTTTTCAGAATCCATCATCTCTAATGGTTCGTCTCCCCCTCCGACTTACTCCCCTTCATTCTTCCCCTCCTGCTATCTTTTTCTTTTTTTTTTCTTAACATATATTGCATTATTTGTTTCAGAAGTACAGATCCGTGATTCATCAGTCTTGTACAATTCACAGTGCTCACCATAGCACATACCCTCCCCAATGTCTATCACCCAGCCACCCCCTCCCTCCCCCTCCCCACCACTCCAGTAACCCTCAGTTTGTTTCCTGAGATTAAGAATTCCTCATATCAGTAAGTGGACCGCCAGCTTTTTATTCTTCACCCAAAAGCTGAGAATGCCACGGCCATTTTTAGCAGCATCTTCTTGGCTGGGGGGAGGGGGGCGGGTTAGCTGGCGGTCAGGGAGTAGCCGGCTTCCAAGACCATAACTCTTTCTTGGGAAAACTTACCCCATCAGCCTCCTCAGCTCACAGATTCTCGGTTGGCTGAGGTGACTTTCCTTATGCCCCTTGATTTTCCTTTATCTGGCTTTTTTTTCCATCTACCTTGACTGTTCAAAATGACTTTGATGGGGACCACTTCCACCAGTTGAAATTCATGAGACGCTTACGCATTTGGTGCTTTGCTGAAATTGCTGTGACAAATACCAGTGGCAATTTCTTCCCTGGCTCATTCTCTAATGTGCTCCGGGCAAGACAGAGTGCCCTGCCCTTCACCAACATGCCATCTGGTGACACTGCCATCCTCCGCCAGCCCTGCGACGACGTGCCCTGCCCCAGTGCAGGTGGGTCTCAGCCCCGCCTGCTGGCTCAGTGGCCGCGCTACCCTCCCGAGGGGGACCAGTTGCTCCCTGAGGATGAACACCCATTGGGACGAACTTCACCAATGGCCCCGTCAGGTCTCAGTTTCCAAGTTGGCCGAAGTGACATTCTCTTGTTCCCCATTTTACCGTAGAAGGAACTAAAACACAGAGAGGTTAAGCCACTTGCTCAGGGTCACACAGCTACTAAGTGGCTGTGCTGTTTTGAATCCAGAATGTCTCACATTTTAACTGCTTTCTATGCTCTTTGTCAGAGATCCCTTCCTTTTGTGATTCCAAGACTCTCCAGGATCCTACACAGCTCTCAGGGGCTCAGGGACCTCAGGGGCTCAGGGACTCCAGTGGCAGCCAGAGCTGGGCCTGGGCCGCATGGCTGCACCACGGTGGAAGGCCACAGGCCCAGCCCCTCCCAACGTTGGCAGGCATGGGGTGGCAGCCCGGTTCTGCTCTGTTGTTTCTGGCCTCGTTATTATTATTATTTCTTTCCAGCATGCTGCTAAAAGCTTCCCGCAGAGAGCATGCATCCCAGCTCTTTAAAATTTTAAGGGCTTTACTTAAACAATGTTATTTCCCTCGGAAAGGAGACAGAAGAAGCATATGTGATGGTTATATTTAGTACAGTGTGTGGGTCTGAGCACACGAGTGTTCAGTGGGCCTGGAGGTGACTAGGGAGGGGTGTGTGTGTGTGTGTGTGTGTGTGTGTGTGTGTGTGTGTGTAGCAGTGGGAAGGTCTGCAGCTGGCCCCCCACCCCTCGGCTTCCAGAAAGCACAGCCTCAGAGAAGCCTATCGTGCAGTGTTTGGGGAAGAGAAAGATGGATGCCACCTGCAGGGAGCCGCTGAGGAGACATAAAGCTGGACAGAGAGCTCTCTCCTCCTGCCATCCTCCTCAGCACTGAAGACACAGTGGTCCTAGCTGCCCTGGGGCCTTTGCACATGCTTTCCCCACCTCTGCTGAAAACCACCTCCTTCTTTGGACTGAGGCCTGTTCATTATTCAGGTATCACCTTGGACATCACTTGATTCATTCATTCCACGAATATTTTTTGTGCACCTACTGTGTTCACAGCACTACAGGGCCCGGGGGCCCTTTGTGACTCATCTTCATGTCCCCTGCGTCCAGCACAGGTCCTGGGGCAGAGCAGGCTTCAGCACGTGTCTCTGGAACTAATGAAAGCCCGTACAGATGCTGTGGGATCTGGAGAGAGGACACAGTTGCCCTCCAGGAGCTGATAACCTTGTTGGAATTCATACCAGAGACACCGTGAAATGCGAGTGAGCCTGTTAGGCCTGGCAGAGCCATACCCGTTTGGGACAGAAAGGGAGAACTCATTCCTTCCTTCCGTTGGAGCATCCATCCATCCGTCTGACAACTTGGGTCCTTACTCTGTTCTGGGCAGGGTGCAAGGCACTGGAGGTGGAGGGGAGGATAGAGAAAGGTAGTACCGAAGCCCGTCCTCCTGGTGCTTAGCTTCTGCAGTGCACGACTAGCACGTGTGTGAGTAGGAATTTTCATGGAAAGGTGGGGAGTGATAACTGCAGTGTGGAAGGGCGAGGCCTGGACACGGTGATGACCACGTGCAGAGGTGCGGGGTCAGGGCGGGCCCGATGACCGAACACCTCCTATGTTCTGGCCCTGTGCAGGCCCTAGGGCTGCAAACTCCCGAGAAGCCTAATCATGGACCGTGGTAAATACTGGCATGGAGAGCCAGCAGATGAGTGGCAGTGACTAGGGGAGGCCCACGATCCGCAGGGGCCACCCTCGGGTTCCAGGAGAAGAGCTGGGCCTTGGAAGGGGGAAGGTGTTAGCTAGGAGTTGGCAGGGTCATGGTTTTCAAACTGGGTTCCTTGGAACCCCAGTGTCCCGCAGAGGTACCCCTGGCACCACTTTGGGAGGCCAGAATGTGGGTCCAAGGGAGAGTCGAGGGGGCCCTTTTCCCCAGATCAAGCCAGGAGCCCTGCTTTGCCAGTTTTGCAGACTGGGTTCTCCTTCTGCTTCTGCTTTCCTTTGAAGGGGGGATTGTGAAAAGGAGTGTTTTGGAGGATGGAGGAGGTTCTGGAGGTTTCCTGTTTAGGTGCAGCCCTCCTTTCACTCTACACATGGGGAAACTGAGGCCAGATGTGCAAGTGACTGGCCCCAAGTCACCCGCAGGAGGGGGCCGTCCCTGGGAGAAAAGCCTCTGCCTTGTGCCTGTCCAAGCTTG